>NC_136412.1:108261280-109501214 GCF_051521515.1 Lactuca serriola
TATTGTATATACTTCATATTATGCTAGTTAGGATGAAACCTTGGCATATTGAATATTTGCCTGTATAATAGAGAAAACATAGATCCAAGGTTTATAGGGTTGGATATACACCATAGGAGTGTTAGAATGCTCAAAACCCATCAGTGGTATCAGAGACTAGGCTTGTTTTCAATTATACTTCATGCAAATTGCTGAAAAAAGCTGAAAAAATCGATTTTCTGGCTGGTTGGGCTGTTGACTCGCCGAGTCCACTGATAGACTCGCCGAGTCCATGAATAAATCCGTCCTACTCGTCGAGTAGGTGTATACACTCGATGAGTAGGAGCCCTTGACAACATATTTTCGACCTTTAAGGCTAAAATTGGACTAGAATCATTACCCTAAGCTGTTTTTGAACTTATAAACCTATTTTTAATGTGGTAATGATCATTCTAATCCAATTCAAAAGATAACTGTCAATAGATTCATGTTTTATATTACTTTAATTGTTAGGCTAATTACATGAAAAATTGTTTGAGTTGAATTGTCTTGTTCATATGAGTTTAATCTAGATCATAGTTTTTGTTGACATGCTTGTTAGTTTAATTGATGATCATAATGTTTTTTAATGGATTCCATAACTTGTCCTCGATTTATGGAAAACCAAAATTTTTTGTGTTAAATCTTCATTAAAGCTATAGGTTACATAATTGAAGAGTCTCCTCTCATAAATAGTTTTATGGACTCCATAACTTGTCTTCAGGTTATGGATGTTCAAGAGTCTCTTCATGAAAGTCTTTAAAACCTATATAAACTCATATGTTATAGAAATGAAACGTTTTTGAATAGTTACAAAACTTGCCCTCAAGTTTTGGAACATGAAAAGTCACTTTAGACAACTTTAGTTCCAACACCTAGAATTTTAAAAGTTAAAATTCAACCCTTATACTTTATAGTATTATAAGTGTGTGTCACACCCAAAACCGGAACGGCGGAAACGTTCGGGGGTGGAGGACGTCATGTCAAGTATCACGAGATATGTATATGGTAAGCAAGTAATGAACAACCATTTCATTTAGAAAGAAAGTGTTTACAATGTATGTGTTCACAAAACATAGAAGTCATAAACAAATAACAAAACAAGGCTTGAAGCTATAATGCTCCATCTTCTGAAGTCCCAGCACAAGCACCTGTCTAGTAGTCTCCTGAGAATACAAGTTATTTGAAAGAGTTGATCAGCAATTAAGCTGGTGAGTTCATAAGATTTTAGTGATGTGAGTAAGCTGTAAAATGTGGAAAAAGTATATGTAAAAGTGATGTAAGTTGTAAGTTCTGTTTTGAAATGATCACTTGTTCCTCTAGAAAATCCTATATTTCCTACTTTAATAGAAGTTAAGTAAAATGACACTACAAGCCTTTCTATGCGTACTAAGTGGGTACAAGTTATATATACTTGGAGTAAACAAACAATCGATTGTGCACATCTGCCCTCAACTTACAACCCAACGGAGTATAGTGAGTAAGGCGGATAGCACACATTCCATCGGTTGTTAGATCGTTGTCATATGTAACCATGGTGTATTCACTTGTTACTCATGGAGTTATTTGTAATGGTTCCTTTATATCTAATGGAGAGTTCCTTTTAAGAAAACCTATATTTCTTATAATCAAATATTGACTATGGTGATTACTTTTATAATAGCTTTGTTTATACTGCTATATATAATTTGATATCAGGTAGATAGTAGATTGGGTGACCTCGGTGTAAGCCCACATGCAACGGGAACAGGACATTCAACGAAGAGCACACATCCTACTAGCTATCGAATACTAGTCTTATATACAAACATGGTGTATAAACTAAGGTATTATAGAGTTAACTCACTTAAAGTCTTTAAGACTGTATTGGCTTAATAAAATGGATTAAGCCCTTAACTGGGAAATCGCTAGTTTTTTATATCAAAAGTACTGACTTTGAAACGAATGTTTTGTACTAGGAAAAACTGTGCATTGACCCTGTGTCATATGACCTGATCCATACCTGGTACCCTTATGATGACTTAATGTATACTAAGCATACATATATATAGATTCGGGTAGATAATAGATTGGGTGACCTCGGTGTAAGCCTACATCCAACGGGAACAAGACTGTCACCCCCCAAAACCACGAACGACGGAAACGTTCAGGGGTGGAGGACGTCATGTACAGTATCACAACAGTGTAATATAATAAAAAAGCAACAACATCATCCATTACATTATAAGTAAAGTTTTAATACATGTGTGTTCTTTCATTTTAGTAAGACACCAAAAATATACAATCAAAATAAAAGACGAGACTTGTCTGCTCCGTCTTCTCAAAACCTGGCCATCGTACCTATCTACTGTTGACCTGAGAATACAAGTTATTTTGAAAGAGAGTATCAGATTTAAAGCTGGTGAATTCATAAGTATTTAAGTGTCATTATCTTGCTTATGAAAATCTGTTATGAAGGCCATGTAAACCTTTAAATGAAAATGTTGATGTAAGTATGAATCCCCTAGAAAATCCCTTATTTTCTATCAATTTGAGATGTAGTCTTCTACCAAGACCCGAATGTTTTGTTATGACAATGTAGTCTTCTACCAAGACCCGAATGTTTTGTAATGACAATGTAGTCTTCTACCAAGACCTGAATGTTTTGTAAGTAAAATGATAGTTTTTTCTTCTTTTTGACTACTACAAACAGTAATTAGTCTAACTCATCGTTTATGTGAGTATATCACAAAATAAAGTAAACAGGAAAAATTTCTAATGTAAGTGTTATCCCGAGGTACTAGGGCTAACACGACGTATGTAACTGTTATCTCGAGGTACTAGGGCTAACACAACATATATAACCTAATGAGCATCCGAAGATTGTCCAATTGTCCTCTGTAGCAGCAGCAGGGCGGAGGAAGGGTTAGTCCCTGTAAAGGTACTCCTAGTATAAGTAATAACCGTAGACATCCGTAGATGTTCATCACCCACTGTTGCTAACAGCTGGGTTCCGGAATGGTTAGTCCCATCCATATATCCCAAGGTACTGGGGATAGGGTCCCGACTAGATATACCGAGGTACTAGGGATATGCAGGAACATTTACACAGAAGGTACTAATAAATCATCCTTGCAATTCGAGATACAAGTATTCATGTTAATATACACAGGTAAGTGTATCTACGTAAAGGTACTCATGTAATGAGTTCATGTAAGCGTGTTCGTGTATCATGTAAGTATATGTAAACGTACTCATGTATCATGTACTCAAATGTAAATGTACTGATGTATCAGGTAATGTACTGGTATAGACTCATGAATGAACTGACTCCTGTGTGATTCCTTGTAATAGGAATTATGTTTGATATCTACAAATTATCCCTATGATAATTTATTGAAAGGTAATTGGTTGTTCAAGTAGGTTTATACACTCTTACTACTCAAGGTTGTGGGAAACTAAATGAAAGGTGTAAACTATAACATCAATACATATATAAGAATATAAGTGTATATGCATAGTTTTGTTCAAGAATGTAAAATAGTTTTGTAAGACATCTTATGGGTTTTGAAAAATAATTAACAATGAATTGATGTCATTTTAATAACCATTTCAAAAGTAAAACATTTGATAACAATGTATTTTTAAGATTTAAAACCATTTCATGCATCACATTTGTAGTATGTGAAATCTGTTAAATGACAAACACAGTTATAAAATACATATCAATGATTTAATAACATGTTTGTTTCTACTTGTATCCCCCCCAATTAAAGCATTTAAAATCATTTAAAACATTGATTAGGGGTATGAACTCACCTGTAGTTGGTGATTGGGATGAACTGAACGGTATAGGATTGCTAGGTGTCAAGCGAGGACTTGTACACACACTACGATCCTAATGAGCATATAATCACACATATATGCACTCAATTAGTCTCAAATTACTAATTGATAATGTTAAGACATCCTAGACATAATAAACACTTTATATAGGTGTTTTAATCCCTAAGGATTGCATCTAAGCTATTGTGGGACAAAGAACTTGTGTTTAGGGTTACAAAGGACCCCATATATGAGTTTACTCCTCATATACCATCACACATGGAGTTTACGGTTGTAAACTCTTGAGTTTATGGCCGTAAACTCCCAACCATGGGGGTATTGTGTGTTTTGAAGTCCCATACGATTCCTAGAATTATTCCAACTTGGTGGTTAAGTCCTTGGAAGGTTTTAAGGCATAAAAACACTCCTTAGAGGAGTTTACGGCCCCAAGGCCATTTCCCTTGGATTTTACGGTTGTAAACTCCCTTGGGGTGTTGTTTTTGTCCTTCAATTAAGTGGGAAACAATTCCATGTAAATGTATAGGGCTTTAGGTGTCTTAAAAGCACCCTTTGGTCCATTTTATTCGAGTTTACGGCCTAAGATACACTTGGGCCGTGAACTCCCATGTATTTGTGTTTCTTGATTGTTTTCTTGTCCTAAATACACATACAAATGAGTCTAAGGCAATAGCATAACACAAGGGACAATCTAGGCTTGGTTTCGGGAGTTTACCACCCAAGAACACCTTCGGGAGTAAACTCCTAAATCTAGTGATTTGGCCTTCTAAACCATGTTATAACTACATATAAAGCTTTCTAACACTACTAGAAAGAGTTACTCACGTTTTGGTATAAAAACCCGAAGATCCGTGAGAGAGAAAATGGCTTTTCTCTAGGTGGAAATGCGAATAATGAATGAATTTGGTTCAGAATTCTATTTATAGTCCTGAGATATTTTTGGCAGAAAATATTTTTATTCCTGAAATGATCTCTAATATAATAGAGTGTTGGAATAACAGTGTTGCACAAAACCCTAGTGCACCCACTCTCTTGATATTTCCTAAAGTGTAAACCTTGAATTACTCAAACTTACACGAAAAAGTCTGAAAAATAACTGTGACTGTTATAACTTCTATTGAAGTGATATAGTTTGTACATAATGGAAATTTCGGGTTGTCACAAAGACGTACAACGAAGAACACACATCCTATTAATTGTCGGCATCTACATAACATATATGTATCCTATAGTGTATACATTACGGAATCATAAGGTTAGCATCATGGTCCTAACTTTTAAAAGTAGCCTTCTACCAAGACTCGATTGTTTTGAAAGCAATCTTCTACCAAGACCCTACTGTTTTGAAAGCAGTCTTCTACCAAGACTCTACTATTTTGAAAGCAGTCTTCTACCAAGACTCTACTGTTATGAAAGCAGTCTTCTACCAAGACGCTACTGTTCCTTTGTCAACTGTAAAGTACACTCTCCCTAGTTTATAACCTACCTCGATTAGAGAATAGATCAACCTTCAAGTGTTACCGACACTTTATGAAAGTAATGGGAGAAAGTGAGTACCCTGATGTCGTTTATAATGACATACGGAGGTACTATCAACATAAAAACATAAGTGTGTTTTATTACGGTCATAATGTGAAAGCTAGAACCCCTACTAACCCGCTCTCATGTATGGAGATTGAGGGAACCAAACGCGACCCGAGCAAATCCATGCAAGCCGTGTAATTCACATTAAAGTTAGATCTTGTCTGCGTGTTATCATGCTATAGCAAATTTACTTGTTTGTTATGTTCTGTTTTGGTATTGTTTGATTCTCTTCACTGTTTATTATGTTCTGTTCTGTTATGTTCTGTTCTGTGTGTGCTTCATTGTACTAGAAGTAATGAATAGCATTCTCCTAACTATACCTATAATAGTATACTAATGCTCTAACTGGACTGTTACTGAAAAGACTCATTTATCTACAAAGTTATGCTTATACTTTAAAATGGAGTTTTGTATAACTATAAAGTAACATAACCTTTAGAAGAGTTTTGAAATGTTTTAACAACTTATAAATAACATAAGTAACATTTTGAAAGAATGATTAACAACAAATAATTACACAATTATCATTGTGTTCAACTTGTATTCCCCCCTTAAAACAATTAAAATAGTTAAAAGATTCATTACGGGGTATGAACTCACCTGATGTGGGTGATTCAAACGGGTATGCGCGTACGGATGAGAAGTTCCACGAATGAAGTTCCGAGACACAATAAGTCCTAAATGATATTTAAGGACACATAATGACATGAATATAGTGTTTATAAACAACTATATGAAAGGAAACACCTTCCGGGACTAGGAAACACCTTCCGGGACTAGGAAACACCTTAACCAAGTGTTGGAATCACATGTGATTCAACCTAGGAGGGCATAAAGGCACTTAAATGAGTTTACTACCATGAGTTCATGGCCCAAGGGAGTTTACGGCCGTAAAATCATGGTTACTCATAGGTTAGTGCAAGTTTGAAGTCTAGGGGGTGATTTAGGGACATTAGCTTTAACTTAGGATGAGAAAGACCACATCTTTTGGCACTTTTGGGGTGTTTACGGCCCAAATGAGTTTACCACCGTAAAATCATGGCCAAATATTCTTATGAGCGTCCTAAAGGTCATAAAGAAGCGTTCTAAATTCATGCCTAAGCCCCTTGGAAGTGTTTGTGGCATCAAAACACCTCTATTTTGAGTTTACGGCCCAAAGACCATTTTGGCTGGAGCTTGCGGCCGTAAACACTTATGGGAGATGATATTTTGGTTGTTTTGGGTCCTAAACACATCTAGGTAAAGTTCTATGCTTGTCTCTTGGGCTATGGAAGGCATTTAGGGCATTTAGGCACTCTAAAATGGAGTTCACGGCCCAAGAACTTCCTTGGCCGTGAACTCACTTTTGGTCCTTGATTTTAATTGATTTTGATGCCTAAACATGTCAAGGTTTGTCCCATGTTTGGTTTCCAAGGTCTAGGGGTCATTGGGCACACTTTGGCCCTTGAAATGGAGTTTACTCCCCAAGGTGTTCTTGGGCGGTAAACTCCCAAATCTTGTTGTTTTGGCTTTATTTTCATGTTATTAAGGCATATAACACACTTATATACACTCTAGGTTGAAGTACTCACAGTTGGGGGTGATCGGGTGAAGATCCTTGAGAGAGAAAATCGACTTTTCTCTAGCTAGAAATGTAACAAATGAATCCAAAATGGCTAAATTTTCTTTATATAGCCTTGAGGGTTTGTGGTCCGAATACCATTTTTGGACTGTAATATTCCAAACTCTTGAAGGTTTGGGCACTTATTGCAACATATTAAACCCTAGTGTATCCTCTCTCCTGATATCCTTTGGAGCACTAACCTTAAAACACTCAAACTTATTACATAAGTTTGATAGTTAGTTGATACAGATTTGACTTCAATTGAAGTGGATGGTTTTACCGAATGGAAATTTTTGGGTTGTCACATCATCCTCCCATTAGAATGAATTTCGTCCCGAAATTAGCTCTCTTAGCATTACTACTGGGTTTGCGCTCCTCTGATTTGCGGAATACTCACTCGTAGACCTGGCAACTTGCCCTAGTGTTCTTGATAGGATTCATACTTGGTCCATCTATCATTACCTCGTGTATACAAGTTGTCTATAATTAGGATTAGTAGGACTGTCGGATGTGCGACTCCGTTCTAGGTCCACAACTCAACGGAGAACAGGAGGTAGGGCGGAAACACACATACTAGATCTGCGTAATCATACTCATATACCACCCTCGCGTATACATTAAATAATAATAGGCGGGCTGTATTCGTCCTTAGCCTCTGTGCTAGAACTTGGTCTGCTGGATGAGTGGTATGTCGTGATGGTCTGCGGATATCTGACGATAAGGCTTTGGAGGACATAGTACACTTCGTACGAGTACTTCGGGGTTTGCAATGCGAAAGATAAAGTTTAGGTTTAGGTCGGACCTTCGATACGAACTGACGAAAGTTTCGAGAACTTGCCAATCGAGGTGATAGAAACATATGAACTCAGTATGGTGAGGACCACGCCAACTCATGACGAAAGAAAACAACGGACTCTATATCGATCAAAGTTTTGGTCAAATGAAAGAAACGTCTGATGAACGACGATGTATCCCTGGTATGCTTAGTACTGTACTCCTAGTATGTTCAACAATGTACTCCTTGTAACTGATCTCGAGTTTCCTGTTTTCTCTTTTGAAATTAACACTCCTATGTATCGTACCGCTATGTGCGCATACATACAAATAAAAGTTCTTTACCTACTGAAGGGATACTTTTATACCATGATCCCCCATGGTACCACTACCATCGCCTGTCATATACAAGTTGCGAATACTTAAAATGAGCCAGGCAGTCGATTGAGCATCTCTGCCTCAAATCCTCAACCAATTAAGGAAGGAGACCTAAGCGGAGTCACTCACTCTAAGTCTGCAACCTCTCAGTTGCGCACAACCTTGATGTATATGGTGAGCCATAATAGCTTCTCTAAGGGATCCTTTAGTTCTCCTGAATATTACGACCTATTTCAACATGTGGGTTGTTATTGTTACTTTTAAGTGTTATCCCCAAACTTTAATCTTATATGAATATAAATTAATTTTTAAAAGTAAATACTATTTTGACAACGTACCACTACTCGTCGATGACTCCGGGGTAGATTCTCCTACGGTGATCATCAGAATACGTCCATCCGCGCCTGAGTTCCTGATTATCGGGCAGTCCTTCTGACGGTGTCCAGTCTCACAACAGCCATAGCAGGCTTGGTTTTCTTCAGTTCTGAGGACTTGGGAGATCGGTTGAGCCGGTGCCCTGCAGTAATGGACTGTGTGTCCCTTTCTGTGGCAGTTTAAACACTGCATTTCCCGGCACACTCCTGTGTGGTGAAAGTTGCACTTTCCACACCTTGGAAGGTTTCCAGCATAACGACTGGCAGATGCTGAAGTAGCAGGCGTCATAGCGGCGTACATAGTACTCGCTTGTTGCTCTTGTGGGATGTCTTGTGTTGTTCGCTTCTTCTTTCTCTTGTTCTCCGACTCTTGATTATAGTCCTCTTCCCTTGATGACTCGGGAATAGGGACTTTTACGTTGTGGCGGACTCCATGATCAATGAGTCGCTGAGCCAAGCGTTTAGCACTATCGAACGTGGCTAGGTTAGAAGATAACACATTTCCTTGGGTCGGAGCAGTCAGACCCTAAATGTATCTCTCTATCTTCTTCTTTTCTGAGGTAATCATCTCGGGACGTAGAGCTGCTAGTTTGCTGAACCGGTCCGTGTAGGTCACTATGTCTGAGCTGACCATAGTGAGATCCCACAGCTCTTGTTCCAGCTTTTGAATCTCGCCTAACGGGAAATATTCTTCCCGCATTAACTCTTTTAGGTTTTCCCAACCTATGGAGTTTGCCACTGATAGGGTCAGTGACTTAACATGGCTGTTCCACCATGTTAGGGCTTTGCCATCGAAGGTACATGAAGCAAACTTCACTTTGCTTCCTTTAGGGCATGAACAGATTTTGAAGATTGACTCTGTCTTCTCGAACCATTGCAGGAGAGCAATGACTCCTTCAGTCCCTTTAAAGGACAGTGGTTGGCATTTGGTGAAGTACTTGTAGGAGAACTCTCCCTGGCGCACAGGGACGTCACTTTGAGTAGAATCGGTAGGCGCTTCGCCTCCACCTGTACTGGTGGAGTGATATTGTGCAATGGCTGTTGCCACAACCTCGGCCACTGCAACGTTCAAAGTTGTTGCATCGATCTGTGGAGAAGGTATGGGAGTTATCGGAATAGCGTGTCTGGGTGATCTGCGAGGAGGCATCTTTGCTAAAAGAAAACAAAGATGAGACGGAATAAGTCTATAGCAACGGACACAAGCCGAAAGCTGAAAAGACAAGGTTATCCTAGTTCTGGATGTATCGGGTCCTGACTTCCACAGGGTTCTAGAAACAATTCATAAATGAGTCTATACCTAATAAACACTATGAATTTGAAATAACTATCCTCAAATGAATATCTGTTTCCTGAATAACTGTTACCAGTTGTATGTAAGAAAATAATTCTAAGACATGAAATGTGAGCAGTGTTTCCACTCGCTCGCTAAATTAACCTAGTTAATATTTTATTAGTGTGACGCGTAAGACGTTTTTGGTTACATTGGCTGATCTTTCCTTGAAATCTTCTCATTGGTTTGTCCTTGCTCCTCCTGAACTCTTTTGTTGTCTACTATGAGGAAGTGGTTACGTTTATCTGGGCTTGTCGTGCGAGAATGAAAGTGACTAAAGAACCTATGAGCTTTGAGGTAACTTTATGGGGTGATCCTTACGGAATCTTCCTATAATTATACTAGGTATACCCGTTCGTATTGTATATAATTGAAGATCAAATAGACCTTCGAACAATTGATCCCACCTCAACACTACTTCCTTAAAAGGAATGGATAGCGAAGCGTCGGTCACAAATTCTATGTCTATAAGGTCTTGATTATATATAAAACTTTATGAATATACCCTGTAAGATTATAGACTTATCCGCAAGGGTCGTTTAAGTTATCACATAGGCTATGTATCTGGACTAAAATACTCCTATAGTATCCTAACGTAATGTACTTGGTATGATCTAAAATCGTTATCGTGTTATAGTATCATAGAATACTCCCATAGTACTCTAAATCTAACTGTACTTGTTCTGGCGTTCTCTTGACTGGTGTTCTGGTAAGTTTTAACCCTGTTGCAACACCACATCATTCCCAAACACATGTTGGTCACATCTCGAATGAATATAGTTGATCAGGCTATATTGATCCTAGCTATGATTACATAACTGTTTAGGTTGACGAAAGTGTCCAACCTCTAAATACTTTTAGTTCTGTTCTCCTCGTGATCCTAGTTCTATTATGTACATGTATGAGCAAGTAGGTATATTTTTATAACTTGAAGTTATACTCTAAATATATCATTATCCAGAGCACTTAAGCCCCATTGTATTTATAGACGTATATCTTTTATCGGTTGATATACTTAGCTCACTATAAACAATGCTCTGATACCAATCTGTCACACCCCAAAACCGGAACGGTAGAAACGTTCGGGGGTGGAGGACGTCATGTCAAGTATCACGAGATATGTATATGGTAAGCAAGTAATGAACAACCATTTCATTTAGAAAGAAAGTGTTTACAATGTATGTGTTCACAAAACATAGAAGTCATAAACAAATAACAAAACAAGGCTTGAAGCTATAATTCTCCATCTTCTAAAGTCCCAGCACGAGCACCTGTCTAATAGTCTCCTGAGAATACAAGTTATTTGAAAGAGTTGATCAACAATTAAGCTGGTGAGTTCATAAGATTTTAGTGATGTGAGTAAGCTGTAAAATGTGGAAAAAGTATATGTAAAAGTGATGTAAGTTGTAAGTTATGTTTTGAAATGATCACCTGTTCCTCTAGAAAATCCTATATTTCCTACTTTAATAGAAGTTAAGTAAAATGACACTACAAGCCTTTCTATGCGTACTAAGTGGGTACAAGTTATATATACTTGGAGTAAACAAACAATCGATTGTGCGCATCTGCCCTCAACTTACAACCCAACAGGCTACAGTGAGTAAGGCGGATAGCACACATTCCATTGGTTGTTAGATCGTTGTCATATGTAACCATGGTGTATTCACTTGTTACTCATGGAGTTATTTGTAATGGTTCCTTTATATCTAATAGAGAGTTCCTTTTAAGAAAACCTATATTTCTTATAATAAAATATTGACTATGGTCATTACTTTTATAATAGCTTTTTTTATACTGCTATATATAATTTGATATCGGGTAGATAGTAGATTAGGTGACCTCGGTGTAAGCCCACACCCAACGGGAACAGGACATTCAGCAAAGAGCACACATCCTACTAGCTGTTGGATACTAGTCTTATATACAAACATGGTGTATAAACTAAGGTATTATAGAGTTAACTCACTTAAAGTCTTTAAGACTGTATTGGCTTAATAAAATGGATTAAGCCCTTAACTGGGAAATTGCTAGTTTTGTATATCAAAAGTACTGACTTTGAAACGAATGTTTTATACTAGGAAAAACTATGCACTGACCATGTGTCCTATGACCTGATCCATACCTGGTACCCTTATGATGACTTAATGTATACTAAGCATACATATATATAGATTTCGGTAGATAATAGATTGGATGACCTCGGTGTAAGCCTACATCCAACGAGAACAAGACGTACAGCGAAGAACACACATCCTATTAACTGTCGACATCTACTTAACATATATGTATCCTATAGTGTATACATTACGGAATCATAAGGTTAGCATCATGGTCCTAACTTTTAAAAGTAAACTTCTACCATGACTCGATTGTTTTGAAAGCAGTCTTCTACCAAGACCATACTGTTTTGAAAGCAGTCTTCTTCCAAGACTCTACTATTTTGAAAGCAGTCTTCTACCAAGACTCTACTGTTATTAAAGCAGTCTTCTACCAAGACTCTACTGTTCCTTTGTCAACTGTAAAGTACATTCTCCCTAGTTTATAACCTACCTCGATTAGAGAATAGATCAACCTTCAAGTGTTACCGACACTTTATGAAAGTAATGGGAGAAAGTGAGTACCCTGATGTCGTTTATAATGACATACGGAGGTACTATCAACCTAAAAACATAAGTGTGTTTTATTACGGTCATAATGTGAAAGCTAGAACCCCTACTAACCCGCTCTCATGTATGGAGATTGAGGGAACCAAACGCGACCCGAGCAAATCCATGCAAGCCGTGTAATTCACATTAAAGTTAGATCCTGTCTGCGTGTTATCATGCTATAGCAAATTTACTTGTTTGTTATGTTCTGTTCTAGTATTGTTTGATTCTCTTCACTGTTTGTTATGTTCTGTTCTGTTATGTTATGTTCTGTGTGTGCTTCATCGTACTGAAGTAATGAATAGCATTCTCCTAACTATACCTATAATATTTTACTAATGCTCTAACTGGACTGTTACTGAAAAGACTCATTTATCTACAAAGTTATGCTTATATTTTAAAATGGAGTTTTGTATAACTATAAAGTAACATAACCTTTAGAAGAGTTTTGAAATGTTTTAACAAATTATAAATAACATAATTAACATTTTGAAAGAATGATTAACAACAAATAATTACACAATTATCATTGTGTTCAACTTGTATTCCCCCCTTAAAACAATTAAAATAGTTAAAAGATTCATTACGGGGTATGAACTCACCTGATGTGGGTGATTCAAACGGGTATGCGCATACGGATGAGAAGTTCCACGAATGAAGTTCCGAGACACAATAAGTCCTAAATGATATTTAAGGACACATAATGACATGAATATAGTGTTTATAAACAACTATATGAAAGGAAACACCTTCCGGGACTAGGAAACACCTTAACCAAGTGTTGGAATCACATGTGATTCAACCTAGGAGGGTATAAAGGCACTTAAATGAGTTTACTACCATGCGTTCACGGCCCAAGGGAGTTTATGGCCGTAAAATCATGGTTACTCATGGGTTAGTGCAAGTTTGAAGTCTTGGGGATGATTTAGGGACATTAGCTTTAACCTAGGATGAGAAAGACCACATCTTTTGGCACTTTTGGAGTGTTTACGGCCCAAATGAGTTTACTACCGTAAATTCATGGCCAAATATTCTTATGAGGGTCCTAAATGTCATAAAGAAGCAATCTAAATTCATGCCTAAGCCCTTGGAAGTGTTTGTGGCATCAAAACACCTCTATTATGAGTTTACGGCCCAAAGACCATTTTGGCTGGAGCTTGCGGCCGTAAACACTTATGGGAGATGATATTTTGGTTGTTTTGGGTCCTAAACACAACTAGGTAAAGTTCTATGCTTGTCTCTTGGGCTATGGAAGGCATTTAGGGCATTTTGGCACTCTAAAATGGAGTTCACGGCCCAAGAACTTCCTTGGCCGTGAACTCACTTTTGGTCCTTGATTTTAATTGATTTTGATGCCTAAACATGTCAAGGTTTGTCGCATGTTTGGTTTCCAAGGTCTAGGGGTTATTGGGCACACTTTGGCCCTTGAAATGGAGTTTACTCCCCAAGGTGTTCTTGGGCGGTAAACTCCTAAATCTTGTTGTTTTGGCTTTATTTTCATGTTATTAACACATATAACACACTTATATACACTCTAGGTTGAAGTACTCACAGTTGGGGGTGATCGGGTGAAGATCCTTGAGAGAGAAAATCGACTTTTCTCTAGCTAGAAATGTAACAAATGAATCCAAAATGGCTAAATTTTCTTTATATAGCCTTGAGGGTTTGTGGTCTGAATACCATTTTTGGACTGTAATATTCCAAACTCTTGAAGGTTTGGGCACTTATTGCAACATATTAAACCCTAGTGTATCCTCTCCCCTGATATCCTTTGGAGCACTAACCATAAAACACTCAAACTTATTCCAGAAGTTTGATAGTTAGTTGATACAGATTTGACTTCAATTGAAGTGGATGGTTTTACCGAATGGAAATTTTTGGGTTGTCACATACAAAACTTGCCCTCAAGTTTTGGAACATGAAAAGTCACTTTAGACAACTTTAGTTCCAACACCTAGAATTTTAAAAGTTAAAATTGAACCCTTATACTTTATAGTATTATAAGTTAATATATATATATATATATATATATATATATATATATATATATATATATATATATATATATATATATATATATATATATGTATAAGATCAAGCTGTTTTACCGTTAGTAGGCCTCATTCATGAAGCTGGTCTATAAGGGGTGTATAAGGTTATTGCCTATAAAATGACAGCGTAATGGGTGTCCACTCTCACCCACTGTTTCCTTGACTGGTGGAGGGTCATTAGCCGAACAGGTAGGACAATGAATTTAATTATCGTTAAAAGTATAATGATTATTATAAAGTAACTAAATGTTTTATAAATTCCTAATCTTAGTTACTTTATGAAAATGTGAATTTGGTGCTAACCCATGAAATTACACTTTGTACCTTACCAAGTCGTTGGTAGAGCGTGTGTGGGTAACCGGCACATTAACATGGACTAGTAAGAGTGGAAAAGGGTGACTTAATGTTATCATAGATCAGTGGAGCGCGTGTGGGTACCCGACACATCGATTAGGTGATAAAGATTAAGGGTACCAAGTTAATTTGAATGATTATTCACACCTTGTTTGTGATCCTCGGCATCCTAGTCACAAACTTGAGAGGGTACAATCGAGATTTAAACATGCCATTGAAAATTTCAATGAATCTCAAAAGATCTAGGAATTTCAAATCCAATTAAAACTTAATACCTATTTTTGTTTACATGGTGGAAATTGGTGAATCGTCATTCACCAACCTTCAAATATTCTTTAGCTTGGATTACGACAACCCTCTTCCAAGTTATAAAATATTGTGTTGGGTCCTAGCCTTAATATTTTTTTAATATTCGGTGTTCTATTAAGGACTTAAATCAACTAACTTGAATTTCTCCCATTGTATATGTCTGGTTCAAACAACTATGATCTTCCCAAATCTCTTGGAACAAGCTTCCCTAATAAAGATGATGTCCCGCAATTGGATCATGGAAATCATACTTCTCTTCCTCTACCTCCTCTAATTATTCTCCCTGGCTTACAAGCTCGAAGACTTGAAAAGTTCAAGATCACTCAAGCCCTACTTGCAATGAAACATAAAGATGGAAGACCTGTGTGTACTCATGTCTTAGAGATGAAGTCACACATTGATAGGTATAAAATGTTGGGTGTCGATATCCCAAGGAAGTTGGCTATTGACTGGGTTCTTCAGTCACTTCCTGAGTCGTATAGTGATTTCTTTAAGGACTACTATGTGACAGATCATGACATATTGATCTTTCTTATTTGCTTGTTGTTGCTGAATCGGAAATGTTTTGGTGTACTGGAAAAGAAAATTTGGGTGGAAGGTCTATTTCTTAAACTTCCATGGATATTGACAATGGTAACATTGGAAGTCCAGAAAATCTTTCTCTTCCCAATGGAAAGGGATCGGCCATGATCAACCCGGTTGACCAAAATGTAAAGGGAAAGGCTAAGTCTATGATAGTCCCATGTTGTTGGATTAGGTGTCTAAGTTCATAACTATTTTTGGGATGTACTTGACCTGGTTGGCATGGTCCAATTGGGTTGCACGGCATTGCAACACTTGGATAGACGAAATGAGAGAAAGGACACTTAAGTATTATTAATATATTATCAGTTCTAATATATAAATAATATTATTTAATTAGTATTGATCAAGAATTAATTAAGTGATAAAAAAGGAGACTAATTAAATATATAGGGTTGATTGTGTAAATCATCTATTCTTGTATAGTGGGCTAATGATCCATGGTTTATATGAATTGGGCTAAAACCCATAAGGTGCTCCATGGATAGTCCATGGAGGTTACAAACCCATGGATCATGGAATATGGAAAGCCATGTCAATTAGGGTTTACATGTTGTAACCCTACTTGTGACACAACTATAAAAGGACCCTTTGACTAGCAAAATTGGCACGACTAAGTAAAGAACAAGAGGGCTAGCCGATTTTGAGCGATAGTGAACTTCTCTCAAGGTTATTCCAAGAGTTGTGGTGTTCTGTGAGACATTTGAGGCATCACACTTGAGGTACTAGGCTCACAAGGTTCTCAAGGAATCCAAGCAACAACAAGGTATGTTCTTCTACTAGCTATTATGTATCAAAGTTCCCCATGCCATGCTAGTTAAGTTATGAACCTTGGAAAATCAAATTTGCATGCATCTTAGTAAAACATAGATCAAAGGTTTCTAGGGTTGCATGGACACCTTAGGAATGCTCAAAACCCTTAAGTGGTATCGGAGCCTAGGCTTGTTTTCTTGATACTTGATGCAAACTTGTTGAAAAAACTCGAAAAACTGCATTCTGCTGAGTGAACTCGTCGAGTCAATGGGGGGACTCGATGAGTCCATGTGTTAATTCATCCTACTCGTCGAGTAGGCTCTTGCACTCGACAAGTAGGACGCCCTGAATGCAGATTTTTGAGTTTTGCTGCTGTAAATGGACTAGAAACATTACCCTAAACTTTTTTGGTCTTATAAAACTTGTTTTAGCTGGTGTAATGGTTATGCTAATCCATTTTCAATAGACATTATCAAAATTTCAAGTCTTATATGTGTTTTTTATGATTCTTGAAATTATTGATATGAATGTTCATGAACTTATGAGTATGGTAGATCATAGGAATTATTTTGTTAGGTTAATTCTTGATCTTGATGTGTTTTAATGGAATCCATAATTTGTCCTCAAGTTATGGATTACAAAAAGTCTTTCATTTAAAGTCCATTAATAAACACATAGGTTACATAAAATGAAAAGTCTCTCATTTTAATAAACCATTAACTCATAAGTTATGAAAGATGAAAAGTTTTGAAAGTTACAAAGCTTTCCCTCAAGTTTTGGAACATGTAAAGTCACTTTAAAACTTTAGTTCCAACCCCTAGAATTCTAAAATTTAAAATTCAACCATTATAAGGGGGTATAAGGTTGTTTCCTATAAAATGGCAGCTTAATGGGTGTCTACTCTGACCCACTGCTTCCTTGACTGGTGGAGGGTCGTTAGCCGAACAAGTAGGACAATGACTTTAATCATCATTAAAAGTATGATGAATGTAAAGTAACTAAATGTCTTTTTATAAATTCCCAATCTTAGTTACTTTAGGAAAATGTGACTAAGGTGCTAATATATGAAATTACACTTTGCACTTTGATTAAGTCGTTAGTGGAGCGTGTGTCATTAACTGGCACACTAACTTGGAGTTAACAAGATAGGCAAAGAGTGGCTTAAGGTTTATCATAGATCGGTGGAGCGTATATGGTTAACCAACACATTGGTTAGGTGATAAACTTTAAGAGTACCAAGTAATTTGCATGGTTACTTCACACCTTGTTTTGTGGTCCTCAGCATCCCAGTCACAAAACTTGAAGGGCACACTCGAGATTGAAACATGCCATTGAAAAGCTCAGTTAATCTCAAAGAATCTAGGAGTTTCAAAACCATTTAAAAAACTAATAATACATTTTGTTTTTCATTGTGGAAATTGGTGAATCATATTTCATCTACCTTTAAATATTTTATATCTTGGATTACAACATCCCTCTTCTAAGTTATAAAATATTGTGTTAGGTCCTATCCTTAATACTACATCTGGGTGTCTTATTAAGGACTATCTTTATATCTAATCTAAACTTGTCTTTCTTCTTTTTCAGATGTCTTCCAACAATGCTGCTTCTGGCTCAAACCCTACCGGCTCATTCTCTCTCATGAACCGTTGTGGGAGAGTCATCTTTGATGGTTCCAAATTTATGGATTGGATCCGAAACATCAAGATGGTCACTCGTTACGAGGACAAGGAATATGTCGTTGAGAGTCCATTGGATGTATTAGGTCCTTGTCCTCGTAACGAGTGACCATCCTGATGTTTCAGGATGGTCACTCGTTACTTTGAAGCTATACCATGTAATGGAATTTATGAAACTGTTATGATTGTTGATAACTTAGGAAATGATGTTTTGAACATAGATTCTTCCACTAGTATGGATAAAGCATCCTTGTGGCATTGTCGTCTTGGACATGTCAACAAGAAACGCATAGCCCAACTCCAAAAGGATGGAGTGTTTGAGTCATTCGACCTTAGGGAAGATGACACGTGCGAGTCTTGTTTACTTGGAAAGATGAATAAGTCACCCTTCACGAGTACATGTGAAAGGGGTGAGGGTCTATTGGACCTAATACATACCGATGTATGTGGATTCGATGAAGCTTTCCTCTTCTTTCCCTTTCCTTGACCAATAGCCAAGACAGGAGCAACAGGCGGATTGGGAGTTGGTGCAACAGACTTGTCTTTGAAGTTGCTCTCAGCAACCCTCAAGAGACCTTGGAGTTTGCTTAGGGTGACCTCTTCTTTGATCATGTGGTAGGTCATCCTAAATTGGTTGTACATCGGAGGCAAAGAGTGAAGCACCATGTCGATCGCCAAGTCTTCCCCAAAGTCAACATTTAACTTGCGAAGGCGGTCGACATACCTTTGCATCTTTTGCAGGTGCACGGTAAGAGACTCTCCATGACCCATCTTAGCGGAAATCATGTTGGTGAAAATCTCATAACGCTCTTGTCTCGCGTTTTGGTGGTATCTCTCCAATAAATCTTGATGCATCTCGTACGGGTACATGTCCTCGTAGGACTTTTGGAATTCGGAGTTCATGGTGGCAATCATGATGCAATGTACCTTCATTGCATCTTGCTCATGAGTTTCAAAAGCGGTGATTTCAGCCAGAGTAGTGATTTCGGGGTTGATCTTCTCAAGCTTCTCATCGAGGACATACTCCTTATCCTCATAGCGAGCAATGGTGCGAATGTATCTTATCCATTCGGTAAAGTTCGTTCCATCGAAGGTGACCTTTTGGCAAAGGCTCATCAACGTGAAAGAACTAGCAGCAGCGTTGTTAGCGTTCGACATCTACAAATAGAAAGGACAAAGATAGATTAGAATAAGAATCCCTAATTATCACCCAATAAGAAAATTAGGGCTAGGATCCAACAATAACATTTACATACTAGAAAAGGGATGTCGTAATCTAACATGCAAATAAATTGAAGGTAAGTGAATGACGATTCACTAATTCTCCACCATAAAACTTAACTATTAGTCCTAAATGTATTGAGAATTCCTAGGTTCGGATGAGATTCATTGAAACTATTCAATGTCATGTTTAAATCTCGATATGCCCCTCTTGTTTGTGACTGGGATACCGAGGATCACAAAGCGGGTGTGAATTACCATGCAAATTCACATGGTGCCTTCATTGTAACGATCACCTATTCGATGTGCCGGTAAACCACACACGCTCCATCGAACTATGATAAACAATGAATCACCCTTTGCCACCTTTGCTTAGAACCAATTAGTGTGCCGGTAAACCACACACGCTCCACTAACTTCTTAGCAAGGGTGCAAAGTGTAATTTCATGGGATTGCATCAATTCACTTTTCCTAAAGTAACTAAGATTGGGAAATTTTAAAAAATGTGTAGTTACTTTGTATTACTTATTATACTTTTAATGAGAGGATGAAGTTGTCCTATCCTACCCGTTCGGCTAACGACCCTCCACCAATCAAGCAAGCGGTGGGTGTGAGTGTACACCCATTAAGCGCCATTTTATAGGCCGCAACCTTATACCCACCTTATAGACCGGCTTCGTGAATGAGGCCTACTAACGGTAAGACTAGAATTTAGTTATACATATATATATTATTCTAGTAATATCATATTAGCATAGGGTTGTATTTTAAATCTTTTAAAATCTAGGTTTTGAAATTTAAGTTGTCTAAATTAAAACTTTTAATCACAAAATATAAATTTCAAAACTTGAGAACAAGTTTTAAACATTTAAAACATGGAGGATCAAATAACAAATAATTCCAATTAACAATTAATATCCTAATTATCTATATTTGATTTTATTCAAGATTTCTTTCAAGATAATTACCAAAATAATCAAAATAATTAATTAATTATCATATAAGGAAATTAAATATTTTATTAGTTGAAAAATATCTTTAATTAGATCAAGATAATAGTCATATATATCAAAAAATCGGATTGAAGTTGATCTAATATGATTAAGGTAAGTTTCCATAAGATAATTATGAAAAAATCCCGAATTTGGCCATTCCTGACGCCTCGACTCGCCGAGTGCACAAAGGGACTCGCCGAGTCAGGCCAACTCGCCGAGTCCATGTCTCAGAAACACAACAATCGAATTTTGCAGTTTAGTTTTAGTTAATCAAGCAACAATTTAATGTAAACCAAGCTAGTCTCTGATACCACTGATGGGTTTTAGCCATAAGAACTTTCCTATGTGCGCATGCAAAACCCTAATGCTTGGATCTAGGCTTTCTAAATAAACATGCTTTGAATCCAAGACTTCTAATGACTAATTAGGTTAAATAATAACATTGAAACAGATCTAGAACCATACCTTTGAATTCCTTGTTGATCTTGTTGTCTTGGAGCTTCTAGAGTCACAATTGTCACTCCTCTAATGGCTTACAAACACCAATAGCAAGAAAGTTGATTTAGGAGAGAGGAGAGGGGAGGAAATCGGCCAGGGTTCTCTTACTTTAGGTGAGGTGCCGATTTGTCTTAGCTATGGGGTATATTTATACTTGTAGACTCCTTAAGGGTTACAACCTAAACCCTAATTGGATAATCTTCTCTTAAGGCTATCCAAATCCATTCCATAGATAAGTCATGGACGATTTTGAAGCTATCCTAGCTTCTAGAATCCGTCCCTTGTATATCTATATGGATTTACAGTCTAAAGCTTAACTGTCAAACAATTGACAGTTTATACCCTCTTATTTAATTAATCTCTTTAAGTCGCCAAATTAATTCCAATTAATTCTATGACTTATATTTAATCAAATAACAATATATTATTCTTTATATTATTCCGATAATATACTAATAATATTTACTCTCTCACAATAAATCATCCTATCAAGTTGCTATGGTGAAGGCAACCCAAAAGGACCATGCACAACCGGGTCAAATACTTGCCTAATATAGTTGCAGCCTTAGACACTATTCCAACATGTTTTTACGCTGAAAATAATAAATAGAGCTAAAAATTAGCCCTAAACAGAGATACTAAAACCTAGAGTGATTCCTACGATTATAAACCCCCAAAAAGCTATTTTGAGGATCTAGAAGGCGGTCGAAAGGCCGTTAAGCTGACAGGAGCAAAGATCTGAAGGATTAGAGAGCATATTCATGTCGATAATCATGTGGTTCGTTGTTCCGACCAATATTAATGTTCGAACATGCTTCTATATGCAATTATTTTCTGATTTGACTGTTAAAACCCTTTGCTTTGTGTTTATGATTAGATGAACCCTTGATTTTGTGGATTAATTTCTATTTGGATTGTTTTATTCGTATTTAATTAATCTTGTTAAGATTGTTCAAATATCCTTATGTGTTAATCACAATTATTTTCTGTTGATGACTAAGTATATTGAGTTGTATGAACATATGCTTGATTACTTGAATCTTATGGTTTTGTGAAAACAAGATTGTAAGCCTAGTGTTGTGAACATAACCTAGGGTTAACTAAAAAATAAGTAAATTAATGTGTGAGCATGTGTGATGACCAACAACATATGAGTTAATTGAACCAGCCAATTTGATTAACTATTATTACAAGTCTTGCTTGATTCAAATTGAACACTAGGAAACTTGTTAGTTTAATCAACTGATCACTTCTTGAATTGACTTGTTTGCTAAAGGATTAATAACAGTCACATGAACCTAATCATTTTAGAAATCGATGAACATGAATAAATAAATCCGTGTGAGCAGTTATCTATGATTTTAAGATGTAATTTTTCTAAACCAAAGTACCTAAAGAGATTTATCTTCGGTCAGTTTGTCGAGATTTAGTGTTTCATCAATTGTTTGAGATGTGATTCCATAAAATCTTTCTTTACTGCTTTCGTGTGTGTTGAGAGAAAAACTTTGAAACACACTTGAACAAACGTTAGAACAAGTATATTGCAGAATAGTTAATCTCGAAGGATCTAAAAGCTCAAAAATAATATTTACTGTTAGATAGTTAGAGAGTTAGTTGCGGAAAAGTAAAGAAACGGAAATGACAACAATTGTTATATCAACTATACATATAAGCTGATTCATAATGAGGAATGCATTGAAGCCAAGTTAATAAGTGAGATCAAACTTAGTGTTTAAGTCACAAAAGACTTGCTCCGAAGAGAGATTGTAATCGATTAGGAGAGAGTAAGAAGTGTGAATAGAAAACATAACTTCAGAGATGTGTATTCAGAATAGATGCGTATATTTAATACAATAGAATGAGCTCTATTTATAGAGACTCAAGAAGTAAGCTAGATTACATCTCTAAGAGTAGCCATGCAAGGCATACTTGACAATAGAGAGTATTACAAAAGGACAAGTAAAGTAATCTAGTGAAGAGACTGTGATATATAGAGACTGCGGATGTGGTTGCTGATGAAAGAGTCTTGACTGTGGGGGCTTGACGGTTGCGGTAGATGAAGTTCAAGAGGGTCACTTTTTATGATTCATCAGTTTCCCCCTAAGTGACCTCTTTAACTTTTGATCAGCTATCAAGATTAAGAAACTTAATCAGGATCCACCAAAACTTCCTGATGTTTTCCAACCAGATGATTCTTCTGAAGATCTCGAACTTGACTTCTGCAGTAGTGTGCTTTGATTTTTCAACTGCGTTTCGGCAGATATCAAGTTGCTTCCTGGTGAGGCGATGCATGGCAGTCATAGGAATGAAGTATTTGACATTGTCGAACTTCCTTTTGAAAATTACTCCAACTTTAGGGTAGTTGGTTGCACCTAAGTATCTCTCTTCATAGCCTTCGGTAGGTGGTAGATCGAATTTCTTGGAAATGGTGGGTAGATGTCAGCGTCGATTTTAGCAAAATCACAAACTATTTCCTTCAAGAAAGTATTAGACCTTTCAAGTTCAATCTTCATCTTCGTGTTCTTCTTCGACTTGTGTTGAAACACCTTTGCAATGAGAAAGACTTCTTCCAGATTCATACAGGGGAAATCAGCCTGGGTGCGTACATAGTCGTGTTCACTTCTAGTCAAAAAGTACTGGATGAAATCAGCCTTCATGAACTTCCTGATCTTGTAGTTCTTGACTGCGGATGGTCTATCATTAGACCATATATTCTCAATGGGAGAGGCATGCTTAGCATAAAAAAGACTAAGTCTCTCAAATTCCATTGGCAGCCTTTTGGAGTCTCGAAGGCAGCGGTCGAATTGCTCAAAAATTGTGAAGTATATGGCATTTGGAGAGATTGAGACATACCAGTAGCCATCTGAAGGGGGTTCCACATAGGTGAGGTGAGGAGTGTAATCATCATCAAGCAGTATGCGGTGAGGATTGATCGAAGAATTTATCAAGGACTCATCCATGATAGTATCAAAACCGCATTTTCTCCATATGAGCTCATCAAGTTTGGCTGCCTTCCAATCTTTTTTCCTTTGGGTGGTGGCAGGTGAGTCATTTGAGCTCGGAGAAGACATGTGCTCCGCAAGAGTTTTGAAGTGAGGGGATTCTCTGGTTTCTCACGAGTGTTTTCCTCTTGCGGTGGAGAGTTGTGAGGTGGAGTATGATGAGATGGTTGCGGTGTAGGAATTGTTTCTTTACTGATGGGGGGAGTTTGATGTTGTGAGATGGAGTGGTTGGAGTGATGGACTTCTTCTTCACTTCCCATTCTTGATGATTTCAGACCCGGAGCCTCCTCAAGCCATTGATGAAGGCCGTCAACTTTGGCAAAAACTTCTTGAAATTGAGCTTTGAGGGCTTTTGCCCGTTGTTGATTGTTGGGGATGGTGGGTTGAAGAGTAGCCTGTGAATTTCCTTGGTGAGTTGAAGGATTTCGGGACCATGGAAATTTGTAGACAAGGATCGCTGCAGGCGGTTGATTGTAGTTTGAAGGACTACAATCATGGACTCATAGGCAGTGTGAGTCTCAATAATCAGCTTTTGAGATTGGTAAGCTTGATCCGCAACGGCGGCTTGAAGATCTTTCTTGATTGCGGTTACCTCAGAGATGAGGCGTTCCGCAGCAGCCATGAAGTCCTTGTTATCTGCTTGTCTATTGTTGTCAAGGGACCGGATTCCTATTTCAACCTTGAGGTAGATACACTCAACAGCCAATCTCTCACGAGTTTCCAATCGCTCTATCCGTTCCTTCAATGACTGCGGTCCGGGGATATCTTCTGGTTGCGGTTGAGTTGGCTTGACCGCAGCAAGGATTTGATCAACCTTGGCTAGAAGGCTCAAAAATTCTTTCCTAGTGACAACATTCTTCTTCTTTTTCTTCTTCTCTTTGGGCTTAGATGTGGAATGATGAGAGCCACTGGATTCTTCTTCTTCATCGAACATCATAAGACCATCATCAGAGGGAGAGGGTTTGTTTACCTCTTGAAGATCAACATCATCAAATCCGAAGGTGGGAGCTGAGCTCATTTGTATTTCGGGTCCTTCGTCTTGTGATCCTTGGACAGTGGGAGTGGGAGGAACTTTGGAAGTATTATGATCAGCAGTTGCTTCCTGAGCCTTGCGGAAGGTTTCGACCATTTCAGACATCTAGTCTTTAACTTTCAAAATGGTGGCTACAGTATGGGCATTGTTAATTGCATCTGCCCAATACTTAGCCATAACTTGGATTTCTTGTTCCTTTTGCTGCTGTTTCTTGACTTGTTGATCTTTGCGTGCTTGGAATTGTTGGGTTTTGAGCATTCTAACACTCCTAAGTGTACATGCAACCCTAAATACCTTGGATCTATGTTTTCTCTATTATACATGCAAATAAGAACTTCCAAGGTATTATCCTAATCTAGCATACAAAACAATAACTATAGCAAGATAGAATACATACCTCTTTGGAGAAGAAAGTCTTCATGAAGCTAGAGTGCCTAGTGCCCCAAGTGTGACACCTCAAATGGAATCACAATCATCAAAACACTTGGAATGACTTGAGAGAATTCTACACTCATCAAAATCGGCTAGCCCTCTCTAGAATCCTACTAGTGCCCGATTTTGCGAAGAATAATATCTTTATATAGTGTTACAATTAGGGCAAACCCTAATTGTCATGACTTTCCATTTCCTTGGATCCATGGGTTCAAATACACCATGGAGCATCCATGAACCATCCTATGGGTTTTAGCCCAACTTGATTATCCATGGAGCATTAGCCCACTATACAAGTATGGATGATTTAAACAATCAACCCATATATTTAATTAGTCTTCTTTTGATCACTTAATTAATCCTAGATTAATTCTTGATCAATACTAATTAAATAATCTTATTATTCTTATTATTAATATACTAGAACTTATAATATATTAATAACCATAAGTGTCTTATTTCTCTCATCCAAGTGCATGATGGTATGCAACCCAAATGGACCATGCCGGGTCGGGTCAAGTCTTACCAAATATAGTTATGGACTTAGACATTAATCCAACAGTCTCCCACTTGGATAAGTCTAAAACTATTATTGCGTATGACTTCAGGAACCAACTGGCAATCGTAGCTCTCAAAAGCTTCTGTCGAACTCTGACCTTGTAGATGAACTCTGACCTTTGTCAGTGACTTGTCCATTAGATAAGGGATCATATATTCCTCCATTCTAGATATCATATGGACTGAGACATGGATTATAATCATTCTCTCTGTCCATTTGTTGTTTCCCGATTTTCGATTTATGACGACTGACTAATTGAACAAATCAAATCAGTCCTGGCCCGGCCGAGCACTTCCATTTGTCATCATCAAATCATCGAGGGGCCCACAGATATCACTTTTATCCCGAAGGTAAAAGGAATGGATAAACTTCGACTCATATGGCTTGTTCTACTACTTGTTGAATCATACACAAAAGCACGTTTTATAGCACAGAGTTACCAAATGCGGTTTCGTGCAATCAATGTACTATCAACTCATAGTAACAACTCATATCTCTAGGTTTGAAGAATATAAGATATTATCGTCTCATGATCACTCGTGATAAAATCCATGAAGTGATTCCAATGAGCGTGGGTTGAATCCAATACTCAGAACTTATGAGCACTCATGATTGCTGTAGCCTTGTCCAACACCTTAGACCTCTACAACCCATCATGACAGTCTTAATTCATATCTACTTCCAACATATGACCGACTGTGGATAGTTTGAATAACTTAGTCATTCCGGAAGAATAACCCAGTTTATTCGGGAAGTCAAAACATGCAAAATGAAACACAATAATAATTGAATCCAATATGGTATCAACACTTTAAACATAAATAAAACACCTTTTATTTATCACCATATGATTACACATTATTCATTGTATACTGTTTCAGCTATCAACTTTATTCTTGAATTTAAAACAATAGTTGTCCCATGCCCCAAGCATGTACACTATGTTTTCTTAAACACTAGTCATGCCATACACCAAGTATGCATACTATGTTTGTCTATGACCTTTACTTTGTGAACTAGATCAATTGAACATAACTTCAATGATTCTCTTTTCACACTCCCAAATCCTTACTGCAAATGCAAGAATTCCAAATTCATGCCATTTACTGAAATCTGTTAGATTCTAAACTTATATGCATTGATCTTCTTGTAATGATTATGTACAAAGTCATAAAGACTTGACAACAACCATTACAGAGTATTCCAAAGGAGATCAGCTCCTTGGAAACATCCTTCTTGCATTAAGTTTCCTTAATCTTACACAGATTGAAAATTCTAACTTTGAAACATTTCCAGATTCCATTTTGACTATCACTTCTGAACAAGAGTTGCCTCCTTACAGACTATGTCAATATGGTCCTTCCAGAACTATAACTATACTTCCAACTGTCCTTGAGCAACCAATCTTTGGTAAACCTTAGATTGTTCTCGACAATTGTTTAATCCTTTTAGTCATATCCAGTTCTAAACCTTTTCCCTTCTTAATGCCCCAGGCATTTGGAAAATTTTAGAACGGATGATTATAGCACATGTAATCGATCCTATATCCGAAGCATATGGGACACGATTCATGATGTCACACATAAAGACTAAACCAGTCTTTTGCTATAATATGTCCATTTTTATTTGCCAAGTTCTCATAATTCAGATTATGAAAAGGGATGCCGTAATCATAATCGAATTTCAGAAAGCAAATAATGGACTCATATACAAAATTTCCTTATGTTGAGCCATTCCAACATGAAATTCATATATATCCTTGACTAAATGATTAAAACCTCACGATCAGAACGCAAATAATGGACTCATATACAAAATTTCCTTATGTTGAGCCATTCCAACATGAAATTCATATATATCTCCTTGACTAAATGATTAAAACCTCACGATCTAAGCTTATAGATTTGAGACGAAGTATAATTTCCTCTCCCTTAATTATAGCAAAACAACTTTTCCCAATTGAAACCTTTTGTTTTCTATAATTAACATTGCTAACTTGCAATACTTATCATAATTATCATGCTCCCACTAACATGATGATTATTAGCATAACACTTATGCTCCCTCTAGCTTTGACATGTACTCAGAAACCAGCTGGACTTCTAGAAATCAATACTACATTGACTTTCTTACCAAAGTTCAGATTTCTGATACTAGATTGTTTTGATAAGACTTTATCAAAATCATACACCTTCCCTTAGATAGCACACTTGTGAGTCTAAACAATTATGAAGAGGTATGCCGTAATCATAATGGTTAGACCTTTTTGCCACTTCTCACAAGTCCATATTAGTGTGCCGGTTAACCACACACGCTCCACTAACGACTTTGAGAATGCAAATATCACAATTGCTATCTAGCTAAAATCTACTTAGTGAAAGTGTTTCCTCACCATCATTTTCATGAATCGGAGAGAAACCTTATGACACTTAGATTTACTGGTGTATGTGTTCTTATCCATGTGAATGGTCAAAATCGTAGTCACAAGACAAGGATAATGACAAACCCAAACTCATATGGACTGAACTCAATCTTAATTTCTTGCCACCTGGCAGCTCAAGGGCCTGCCATTGCTTCCAAGTTGTTGTGCAACAAACTGAGAACTCTAAGAACTCATATGCAAAACCACCTTTAACTGGAATGGGCACAGAATATGTCAACACGATAGGTTATAAACCTCAAATTGTGTGCTAGAGAAGAACTTTAGGTTTTATTCTTGATTAGTTCTTGAGACTTTCAAGACTTTTAAGACTCCCACTGTCCTCTTGATATATAAGACTCCCTTGTCAAACATCCAAGAGATAGTGCGGATTCTAATCAAGAAAAACACTTCACACAGTTGGCCTTAGTTGGTCTTTGTTTTATCACAACTTACCAATTTCAAATGTACAAGAGTAGAAAACTTTTACTCTTACATTTGACAAGTGTTTTAAACCTTCTTTAAGACATGTCACTCAAGTTACAATCTTGGAGTATGACTCTAAGACTTGTATTGGAACGAAGTATGACTCATCTTCTTGATTTAACCACTTCAACAATTCAAGTTCCTCTTCTTAGTCATAAGAATGCACCAAGATTTTCTTAGAGAACTAATTGTGCTATGGTTTCTTAATCATTAAGATGATCACAAAACGGATACTAAAGTACTCTCCCATCTTTTCAGATTTGAGAAACTTTTATCCTTCTGCCTAATTTGATTCTTCTTATTCGCTCTGCCATACATTGAAACCTTTTCCAATGTCTCAGAGTTACACTTAAGCTTTTAAGTATAATCATATTTACTGAACTTAAGTAAATCATGACGAATAGTCTTATCAAACTTTTGTGGTGGACTAAATCAGTGCACAAGACTATGTACTCGATCCCTTAGTCCATTACTTGACTCACACATCCATGTGAATAAGTAATTAGTCTTAATTTTCCAATGCTTGAAAGTTCTCATTCATCATCCTATACAACTTGCATGATTCCAAGTTCCGGTCCACTTGAAACTTGGGTGATGAGAATCTTTCCTTATTTGGTAAATTTAGACATTACCACAAATGAAAGAATCAATTTCATATTTCCACTCTTGCTCTAAATGGAATCATATAAGCAACAATTTTTCCTCAAAAGCCATTGTAAGGATATTTTAAAATAAATAAAATCAAAAATTTTTCTTTTATTTTAAAACTTTGTGGAAAAACTTATCCTTACAATCCATATGAAAACTTGTTGTTATCTATTCCTAAGCAATATCTCATAACTCCTAAGAAGTTGCTCAAGAATCCGATCTTCAAACTATGCGATAGAAATCTATCTACGCCATCAGATTCAACATATTCTTTCTTTAAGTTTCTTCACTTTTCTTTGATTCTTGAAACATCACCATGTGACCCAGTCACATCATGTATCAAGAATCTCAGAATAGAAACTTAACAGAGTTAGATTGTGGAATTTACCTGAAGTAGAGTCAAACTTATTGACTTTTACATCCTTAGGTAAATTTTGGCAGCTTCGTGACCAATGCCCCTTTCTTTGGCAATACAAACATATGGACCCTTTGATAATGGTACACAGGACTATCACAGACTTAGCTTTTTCTCTTTACCATTTGGTCAACCGAGTTGACTATGGCCGATCCCTTTCCATTGGGAAGAGAATGCTTTACTAGATATCCAATGTCATCATTGTCAATGTCCATAAGGTTTTAGGAAGTTGATCTTAGCAAAGATCATTAAGGGTCTTGTCATAGTCTGTTTCATAGGTGTCCCAAAGGAACTCACTATGTGACTTAGAAAGTGATTGAACCACCAACTTTCTCAAGACTTTGACACCCAACTCTCCCGGCTTGTCAATATGTGACTACATCTCCAAGATGTGATCACACCTAGACCTTGCCTTGCCAATAGGGCTTGAGTGACCTTAAACTTTTCAAGAACTTGTGGGTTAGGGAGAATAATTGGAGGAGGTGAAAGAAGTATGATATCCATGGGACATCATCTTCATTAGGAAACCTTGTTTCAAGAGATTTGGGAAGATCATAAGTGTCTAAACCAGACATCTTTTGGGAGATATTCAAGATAGTTGATTTTAAGTCCTTAATATGACACCCAATATGAAATATTAAGGCTAGGACCCAACAAACTATTTTATAACTTAGAAGAGGTATGCCGTAATCCAAGCTATAAAGTATTTGAAGGTAGGTGAATGACGATTCACCAATTTCCACCAAGATAAACGAAATGAATTATTAGGTTTTAATTGGTTTTGAAACTCCTAGATCTTTGAGATTCATTGAACTTTTCAAAGGCATGTTTCAATCTTGAGTGTGCCCTCCAAGTTTTGTGACTGGGATGCCGAGGATCACAAAACGAGGTGTGAAGTAACCATGCAAATCACTTGGTACCCTTAATAAATTACCCCTCAATCGATGTGCCGGTTAACCACACACGCTCCATCGATACTATGATAAATATTAAGTCACCCTTTACCTACCTTGTTAAGTCCAAGTTAGTGTGCCGGTTAACCACACACGCTCCACTAACGACTTAGACAAAGTGCAAAGTGTAATTTCATGGATTAGCACCTTATTCACATTTTTCCTAAGTAACTAAGATTGGGTATTATTAAGAGTTTAGTTACTTAGTATTTTTCATTAATACTTTTAATGAAGGGAGAATTCTAGTCCTGTCAAACCCATTCGGCTAACGACCCTCCACCAGTCAAGCAAGCGGTGGGTGAGAGTGGACACCCATTAAATTGCCATTTTATAGGCAACAACCTTATACTCACCTTATAGACCGGCTTCGTGAATGAGGCGTACTAGCGGTAAGACTGACTTTACTCTTATACATATATATATTATTAACTTATAATATTATAAAGTATAAGGGTTGAATTTTAACTTTTAAAATTCTAAGGGCTAACTTGGAATTAAAGTATTCATACTTGAAAACTTTTCAAATTCCAAAACTTGAGGGCAAGTTTTGAAACTATTCAAAACTAATTAATTCCATAATTTATGTGTTTAAAGTAGTTTTAATCCAAAAACTCTTCAAGTTCCATAACTTGAGGACAAGTTTTGGAAGACTTTAAACTAATAAAAGAACTAACTTTTTCTTTATTTTATAACTTATGGATTTAATTATAGTTACATATTTTTCTTTTAATGAAGTGACTCTTGAACTTCCATAACTTGAGGACAAGTTATGGAGTCATAAAAATTATTCAATGACACAAGACTCTTCATTTTTGTAACCATTGCCAACTCTTATGAATTTTTATGAGTCTTTAATGTGACTCTTCATGTAACTTGAGGACAAGTTACACAAACACATTTTATACTCAACTCTTAGATTAAAATGGATTGAAAACAACTATTTCAATTAACTTTTCTATTAATCTAAGCAACTCATAAGAACAAGATAATTCAAATCAAACTTTTTCATGTAATTAGTCTAAACCTTAAACTAATACAAAACATGAATCTATTGACAATTATCTTTGAAAATGGATTAGCATGAACATTACCACATCAAAAATAAGTTTATAAGTTCAAAAACAACTTAGGGTAATGTTCCTAGTCCAATTCCAGCCAAAAAGTCGAATATATGCTGTCTGGGGGTCCAACTCGTCGAGTGCACGAACCAACTCGGCGAGTTGGATGCATTTTGCCTTGGACTCGGCGAGTCCATTCATGGACTCGGCGAGTCTGCTGGGCAGACAGCATCAAAACTCGATTTTCCAGCTTCTTTTGCAAGTATAACAAGAAAACAAGCCTAGGCTCTGATACCACTGTTGGGTTTTGAGCATTCTAACACTCCTAAGTGTACATGCAACCCTAAATACCTTGGATCTATGTTTTCTCTATTATACATGCAAATAAGAACTTCCAAGGTATTATCCTAATCTAGCATACAAAACAATAACTATAGCAAGATAGAATACATACCTCTTTGGACAAGAAAGTCTTCATGAAGCTAGAGTGCCTAGTGCCCCAAGTGTGACACCTCAAATGGAATCACAATCATCAAAACACTTGGAATGACTTGAGAGAATTCTACACTCATCAAAATCGGCTAGCCCTCTCTAGAATCCTACTAGTGCCCGATTTTGCGAAGAATAATATCTTTATATAGTGTTACAATTAGGGCAAACCCTAATTGTCATGACTTTCCATTTCCTTGGATCCATGGGTTCAAATACACCATGGAGCATCCATGAACCATCCTATGGGTTTTAGCCCAACTTGATTATCCATGGAGCATTAGCCCACTATACAAGTATGGATGATTTACACAATCAAACCATATATTTAATTAGTCTTCTTTTGATCACTTAATTAATCCTAGATTAATTCTTGATCAATACTAATTAAATAATCTTATTATTCTTATTATTAATATACTAGAACTTATAATATATTAATAACCATAAGTGTCTTATTTCTCTCATCCAAGTGCATGATGGTATGCAACCCAAATGGACCATGCCGGGTCGGGTCAAGTCTTACCAAATATAGTTATGGACTTAGACATTAATCCAACAGGAATGTCCTACGAAAAGCGGCATATTTCTGAATCTCGGCTTCTGTTACTGGATTGTAATTCAACCAAGAATCAATGGAGTCTTCACCGTCAAATCCTTTATATCGCACGGAAGTGTCCTTCGGGTCCATGGATCCTTGCACAATTGTGCTCACCGTGCCTAAACCACCTATTACAGATGTAAGCAGAGTATGATTTCCCGAGCTTCCTTGGTCTCCTTGACCCGTGGTCAAGTTTGGCCTTGGATGGTTGGCAAGGTATTTGCAGTGTATGGGTTACGTTCAAAAGGATGGAGTTCAACTCCTCAAGAGAAAAGAAATGTTGTTGGGAAGCCCTGGAGACTTTAGGGAAAGAACTAGTATTATCGTCTAAGGATTGAACTGGGTGAGGGGGGATTCTCCTCTTTTCTGTGAATCAGACTCACTTTATGAGTTTGAGTGGTAGAAGATGGTGGTTTCGAATGGATGTGGGGCCATCCCAATGACTATTGGAGCCTGTTGAGAGGTTGAGATATCAGTCTGGTCACACATATGGCTAGAGGGATCTGTTCTACATTTCTTGAGGATTGAAATGGGTTGATCATCCTCGTCAGAGTCACTGCTAGAGTCATGTTGGCCTGGTTCGAAAATAGTAACTACATGTGGTGTTTTTCTTTTCTTGGAAGGCTTGGAAGGCTTGAAAGCATCCTTTTTAGGAGTTCCTTGCTTCTTGGTGTTGCGGGGGCCATGAAGAGCAGAGACTTTATGCTTGCTTCTTTGGGATTGAGAAATGTTGGAGAGAGTAGTGGAAGAAGGGACTGCGGTGCCTTCAGGGTTAAGGATTGCGGATGGATTTTGAAGAGGTGGGGTAGGAAGGTATGGGTCAATACCTTCCGTAGCCTCAATGTGGTCTGAGACATTAGTAGTCTCAAGACCGAGGGTAGAAAGAATGTGGGTAGGAAGTCTTCGGATTGGTGCAAAAATTGATTTATCAGAGGAAGGATTTTACCTTTTGAGATCCTTGGTGACAAAGAAGTTGATGTCACTGACCATGTCGATCCATGCATCCGCATGAAGGTCTGAAATGCAGAGGGACCAAAACCTTGCGAAAGTGAGTTCGGTTGGGTTCTCCCTTTGGCTCTCCTTAGGAATGTATTGAAGGATGTCATCCCATAGGATCTGTCCGTAGTTCACGTCATGAACTGTGAAGATACTCCACACTAGCTCTAAAAGTTTGAGTCCCATATTATCCATGCCTCCGGCTCTGCCGGATAGACTGCAGATGACGAAGTGGCACACAAATTGCCATACTGCAGGCAATTGGTTCTTCTTGAATTCACAAATTCCTTTGATCTTTTTCTGATATCCCATTTGGTAAAGTGCCGAAGTAATGTCCGCCATGGATGGAGTGAAGATCTTGATGGAGGGATGAAACAGAAGGTTAATGGCAGTAAGAAACCTTTCTTTGGACAGAATGACCAAAGAATCGTTAATCAGGTTGAGATGAACTTCTTGGGGCTTTTCGAGTGGGAGATAGGCGGAAAAGGCACATTTGAAAAGGGTTGTGATTGGGACAACGTCTGTGAAAGCATCGAAGGGGCCAAACAGAGGGTGATTCTTCAGGAACTTGATCATTAGTTTTGTGGGAGCATTGTAGAAAGGTTGTTCTTCAAACAAAGCTCTGAAATTGCTCGAAGCAATTGTGGGAGAGTATGAACCAGTAGGGTTTACTGATCCAGATGCCTTGGATTGTTTCTTCGATACATTGGATTTCACCATTGTTGAAAGTTTGAAGAAGCTTTGAAGAAGAAAGGTAGAATGCAAGAGAAGGTTAAGGTTTAGAGAGCGTAAACTTTTCTTTGTGGAGAAGAAAGGGGTTTTATAGTGGCTCAAGGGAGCGGGAAACGTTTTTGACCTAAGTGAATTTGGTCAAAAACGTTTGGGTTTATCTTTTGAATTAGGGTCTTTAATCTCAGCCACATATTGATAAAAGAGGGATTAAATTTGAATTTGGGGTTTACCAAAATGGGTTTGAATTTAATGAAATGTCAGATTTGATACCACGTCTGGTGAACATGTGGTGAGGGTGAGAACAATCTGTTGGGTAAAGGGGAAGTTGTAGCAGATGTGATGTTTTAGGGTAATAGGAAAGGACATATTAAAAGAGAATGAGACAGTTTCTCAAAGAATGTTTTTATTTAATGAAGGATCATTAAATAGCACACCATGTTGTTTTTTTTGTTTTTCAAAAGAATGTAACAGTCTGAAAATCAATTAATGTGACTGCGGATGGACACATCATTGCGGATGGATCCTTTGCCATTGCGGATGAGTATATATATGGCTGCAGTACATTAGGTTAGTAATAACAAACAAGAAGGACCAGTGAAGGATAAATATAATATATGGTTGCGGTACACATGATGTACCAAAACCATTTATTATAAATAACTTTCAGTTAGGACCGCAATGGAGACCAAAGATGGTCTATGGTGCCTATCAATTCAAGAAGAATTGAGGGTCCGGATTCATCATTCCTAACATTTGTAAGAACGCGTTGAGTTTGGTAAAGTCAAGTGCTTTTGTAAATACATCAGCAATCTCTTCATGAGTATGCACAAAGATGAGTTCAATGTTACCTTTCAGAATGTGGTCTTTGATGAAGTGATACCGTAGTTCAATATGCTTCGTCTTGGAGTTCTGAATAGGATTATGAGAAATCGCTATGGCACCTTTAGAGTCAAGGTAGATTGGTATCCGCAACATTCTGTATCTGTAGTCTAGCAGTTGTGTCTTCATCCATAAGACTTGAGAACAACAGCTGGCTGCGGCCACATATTCAGCTTCTGCGGTAGACAATGATACAAAACTTTGTTTTCTTGAGGACCAGCTGAAGATCTTCCTCCCAGAAATTGACATCCACCTGAGGTGCTTTTTCGATCAAGTTTGCATCCGGCATGATCTGCATCGGTAAATGCTTGAAGATTGAAGTCATTGCTTGCAGGGTACCATAGACCAAGAGATTTGCTTCCTTTCAAGTACCGGAGAATTTGTTTGGCTGCGGTCATATGTGACACTTTTGGGTCAGCCTGATATCTTGCATATACACTGGTTGCAAAGACAATGTCTGGTCGGCTTGCGGTGAGGTACATTAGAGAGCCAATGACGCCTCTATAAGTCTTGTGATCCACAGATTCGCCAGAGGGATCAACATAGATGTTATATCCGAAGGCCATGGGGACCTTAACCGAAGAACAATTATCCATTGAGTACTTCTTCAATAGTTCAGTGGTGTATTTCTCTTGATGAATGAATATCCCTTGCTGAATTTGTTTCACTTGAAGACCTAGAAAGAAATCAATCTCTCTATTCATGCTCATTTGAAATTTGTTGGTCATGAGCTTAGCAAATTCATCCACCATTCCTTGATCAGTCGATCTGAAGATGATATCATCCACATATATTTGTATAAGCATTAGATGGTCACCATTTGCTTTTCGAAATAAAGTGGGATCAATCACTCCTCTTTTGTAACCTGAAGAGACTAGAAATTCAGAAAGAGTCGCATAGCAAGTTCTTGGGGCTTGCTTCAGACCATAGACTGCTTTTTAAGCTTGTAGCAGTGGTCAGGGAATTCAATACTTTCAAAGCCGGTAGATTGCTGAAGATAAACCTCCTCTTTTAATTCCCCATTTAGAAAAGCACTCTTAATGTCCATTTGGTATACCTTGACGTTTTTGTGGGCTGAGTATGCTAAAAAGATTCGGATGGCTTCCATTCTTGACATTGGAGCATACATTTCATCGTAGTCAACAACTTTAAGTTGACTATAGCCCTTTGCAACTAGTCTTGCCTTATTTCTGATGACCGCACCAGATTCATCTAACTTGTTCTTGAACACCCATCTTGTACCAACAATAGTGTGGCCTTGCGGTATGGGAATGAGTTGCCATACCTTGTTTCTTTTGAATTCTTCTAGTTCTTCTTGCATTGTGGATATCCAATCAGGTTCCAATAATGCTTCTTTGATCGATCATGGCTCAACTGAGGACATAAATGCTGCATAGTGACAATGATCATATAAGGCCTTAGAAGATCGAGTCTGGATACCTGTGGATGGGTTGCCAATAATTTGACCTGGTGGGTGGTCCTTCGTCTATATGTGTAGACAAGGCATCAGATGATCAGCAGCTGCGGTAGAGGGAATGTCTTCAATATCATAAGTTTCTTCGGTTGGAGATGGCAGATCCCACTGGATTTGAGAACACCCAGCAGAATCATCTTCACTTGTTGGAACAAGAATGGAGTTTTCTTGAGCAGTTTGGAGAGGTTCCCCCTGGATTACTGATGGGAGTTCCTCTAGAACCTGAGAAGGTTCCCCCTTGATTGCGGATGGGAGAGTTATAATCCTTGAATCCGTTCTAGTGTCAATTCTCTCTATGACTTCATCATCCGAATCCGAAGATACGTCTGCTGGTAATGATTTTCTGTGGATAGGAACTTGAGCATCTTCAAGTACTGGAACCTCGATCGTTGATGCTTGATCCGGAGTAGAGCTTTCCGCCTCAACTGGAGAGGTGAAAGTATTTAGAGATGCTACTTCAGATAGAGATGGACCCAAAACATCAGCGTGTTGTTGTTGAGCCGCTGGTGACACCAGAGCTTCGGATAGTTTCTCCGTTTCAACAGAGTCAAAAAGATCGTCATAATTGACTTCAACTAGATTTAAAGGACCTGAAGAAGTAGGGATATCGCTTTCCATGATTACGGTGGTTTTAGTGGATGGAGGGGCATTGCAGATGTGAGAATCATCAAATTTCACATCGAAGCTTTCAATGATTAGCCTTGTATGTCTGATGAGAACCCTGATAAGCAACCTTGTTTGTGGAGTAGCCAAGAAAGATGCCTTCATCAGAATTCGGTGCAAATTTGTTAAGCTGATCTATGTTGTTGATCACAAAACATCTACACGCAAAGATATGAAAGAAGCGAACATTTGGTTTGCGGTTGTTAAGGCCCTCATATGGTGTTTTATTGAGATGTTTGCACACAATGCTTCGGTTTTGTACAAAGCATGCAGTTCCTACTGCTTCAGCCCAGAAGTAAAGAGGAAGGTGAGCGAAGTTGAGCATGGATCTGGCTGCTTCTACTAGTGTACGGTTCCTTCTCTCTACTGCGGACTCGTCTTACTGGCAGCTTGATCTAAAGTTCTATTTCTTTGATGAAGTTGATGAGAATTCGCGGTGTTTCTGATTTGAGTCTGAGGAAAAAAAACCCATGTGAAGCATGTGAAGTCATCTACTATAACTAGTATGTACTTTTTGTGATGGAGACTAGCTTCGGTTGATGGACCATAGAGATCAATGTGCAGGAGCTCAAGTGGTTCAGATATTGAGGAGTCAATCACCATGGGGTGACTTGCTTTGGACTGCTTGCCACATTCACATGCAGGACAAAGAGTGTCATTGTTGAACTTGAGAATAGGAAGTCCTCCGACCAATTCTCCAGTGACCAAGGTGTTGATGTATCTGAAGTTGAGAAGAGCGAGCATGTGGTGCCATAGCTAGCTGACTTCGGATACAGCTTTGGAAAGCAAACACAACTGCGGTTTGCCAATGATCAGAGAGACATCCAGAGGATACATGGTACCCTCGGATCGAGACTTGATCAAACAGGTGCTCGTATCACTTGTCATTACATAACAGAATTGGTCATCAAATTCAACTGGATGGCTTGCCTTACATAGTTGGCTAAAACTGATGAGATTGTGTTTAAGGCTATCTACATAAGCAACCTTTTGAATTGAGAAGGTCCCCGTAGTGAGTACATCGTAACCTCAGATGATTCCATTCACATTGTTGCCGAATGTATCATTTCCACCGTTGCAAATTGGCCTGGAATCCCGAAGGTATCCTAACCTTCCGGTCATGTGCAAGGAGCAGGCACTATCGATTAACCATTCATTTTCTTGTTCCTCCTTGCACAAATCTTGAAAATTACATGGTTAGTTTAGGCATCCAAACTAGTTTGGAGTTTGGAACAAAAAATGAGTTTCTGAGTGATGCATGGACCGAGGTTGCAGGGACTGGTTCCGTGTCAACTTTTAAACCTAGTCCTGGTTGTTTGTGTAGTTTTGGAGTGTTGTGTGTTTTTGCAAAGTTACAAGGTTTCTGATTTTGGAAACTACACTAACATTCAGAGGTTGAGGTTTTGTATTTTGTTCTGACACCACGTTTGTTCAATGGTCTAAAGGATGAGTTGTTGGGCTTGTGACTAGTCCGAGATTGAAAACATCTTACATGAGTGTTATTTGGTTTCTAAAAAGTTTGTTTTGAAAAAGGTTTAGCACGTGTAGATCTTTGAGTCCTTTTTGTTGCATTTCGTAGAATACCCTTCCACTTGTTAAAACTTTGATTTGACTTTAAAAGTGTTGGAGTGAGTAAGATACCTTTCCATTTCGGATCATCTGAGGAATAGATCTGAAAACCATTGTTTCGAAAAGACTTTACACCCTTTTGGATTGTGTCAGATGAATTAGGAATGACTGTTGAAACTGTACATTCCTTTTTGGATATTATCTTGATGGTAGAGTTTTTAGAAAAATAGTGAGAGAAAACAAATTTTTCTGGACTTTTGGATTTTAGAAATCTGACATGCTTCTTGTTTTTTGAAAAAAATTGTCTATTTGTGCCTCGAGAGTGAATTTCCTCTTTGAAAGCCTTTTTAGCTAAGGATTTTGGTGAACTGCAGTCTCTGTTTTTCAACTGCGGTTTCCTAGAATCCTTTGCAATTTTGTGAAAACGTAGGCTGGATTCATCTGAACTTAAGGACTGAGGGATTTGAGAACATTGACCCACTTCAAAGTTTTCTATGGGTAATTCATGATGAATTGTTTGAAGAGTGGCAGAACTTCTGTTCGAAGACTGCGGTTGAGAAGACTTGACTACCGCAGTAAGTATTAGTTCGGACTTCAGTGGGACTTTTTTGGGATTTTTGACTATAGTGTGAGACACTGCGGTTTGAGGACAGAGATGGAAAGTCTTTCGAGACTTCAGTGTCCACAATTACAATTTCTTCATCAACTACAGATGAGTTTTGAGAATTTGGGTAAGTAGTGTCATAGATGGGAATTTGATCACATGTATGACCCGAAACATTAGGCACAATTTCCTCAATGACACAATTGTTGCATAGATTATGCAGTCTACCGAAGTGAGTTTTAATGTCTTTGGGAAAGGTTTTGTCATTGACTGGGAAATGAAATTCTCGGTCTGGAGGGACATACAGTCTGTCTTTGTTGAACCGGGGTGAGGAATCCATTGCGGTAGGATATCCATTAACCAACCTCAATTATATGTGTTGTCCACGGTTCGATTATTTACCTAATTTTCAATAGCTTCACTTTCATTGAACAATTTTACGATTAAAAGATTTAAGCGTAAAATTTCACTCTGAGCTAAATCTCTTTGATTCAAAGCTATCTCTAATTGGGTTTCACTTAACATTCTTGCATCTTTTTCTAACTCTAAATCTCTTTCTAACATAGCCATTTTGAGTCTTTTGTTATCCACTCGTCCTCTCACATGGATCATCTCCTGGGATGCAATGTTCTTCTCATCTAAGGCTTTGTTATAGTCTGTAAGGACGACAACACATGTGTCATTAAGATCATCTATGTAAGGTTGACAGTCATGCATGCTATAATTTAGAGTTTGGATGATGAGTTTTACCTGTTCGACGATGCTTAGAGTTCCATCCTTTGCCATGTAGCAGTAGTTTTTGTCCATCTTTGTAGACCCATCATCATCCGCAGTCGCCAACATGCAAATCTTCCCTTTTTCTTTGACACTGCTGATGGCTTCGCCTCATCTTCGTGTCCGGATGACCAAAGTTGATGGTCTCTTTTGACATGGGCTACGTATTCCCTTGTTTTTTCCTTTTCTTCCAACTCTTGATCCATTCTAAGGTAGAATGCTCTGTCTTTCGCTACATTGGCCTTACAATCTCTTGCAAAGTGATTCTCTTTGTTGCATTTTTGGCAAACTACAACATCAGTTGTAACAACCTGAAAATTTCTTTCCTGAAAAGTGAAACACTTCATTAAAAGTCAAACACATTTCTGTTATCTTTTTAGCACAATTAGGCGTTTATTTGAGCATTCTGAGCCTAATACACTTAAGGGATAAGTGTCGGGGTTCACCTGCCGAAGTTATAGCTCAAAGAAATGACCTTAAACTCCATTTTATATGATGAAAAGGTGGTCATTAGTTCATTCCTTTACTTCCCTTAACAGAAATCCTCTCAAGTATCATCCCGATCTTCGTCCCCGATCTTCAAAACTAGTAAGTTTATTGTCCTAACTTGTTGATATCTTACATGATCTAGTGATCTTACAAGATTTCATCCGTGAAATCATTCCATTTTGTAGATCTTCAAGTTTCATCAAGAACACCAAAAACACACACTAGTGTTCTTGGCCAAAATCGACCATTCAAGCTCCTAGATGGTATGTACTCTTGTTCTAACTCGCTGTACACTAGGATTAACATGTTTAGAGCTTAGAATCATCAAGAATAGAGGGTTGAATGAGAGTTTACGACCAATGAACTCCCAAGGTCATAAACTCCCTATAAGGGTGCAATGATGCCCTTTCCTCCTTCCAATTGACTAGAACTTAGCTTAGAACCAACCACCATTGAGCTAGGGACTCCAAGCAATGAAATGGTACTTCCTACCATGAGTTTACGGCTGTAAACTCATGGGGAAGTGGTCCCCAGGCTGTAAACACAAGATAGGGTCATTCTTGGACCTTAAACTCACCTAGCCTCTTGTTTAAGCCTTGGAACACTTAACCACTTAAGACACCTTGCCTTTAAGTCTCAAATGGAGACCCATTAGAGAGTTTATGGCCAGGAGTAAACTCCCCTGGGCCACAAACTCCAATAAGTATGGTCTATGGACCATAAACTCACATAGGAAGCCTTATACTCCTTTGTGCAAACTCCAATAAATGTTTCTAAATGTTTATAAATGCTTTTATGGGGGGGATACAAGGTTAATCATGCTAGTTAGTACATCAATCACATCTGATTAATAACTAGCATGTAAATGGATTTCCTACACTTTTAGCTGTTTTACCAAACAGATTACTTCAAATAGCTTTCTCAAACGTTTTTACATGTTTAAAACTTTTTATCAAACTGTCTTACATACTGTATGTTTCCTTTCAAACTCTTTTACACTTGTGTTTCAAACGAAGGTTTCCTTATACTTAAAACTGTTCTTATCAAACAAACTGCTTTCAAATCGTTTTACAAACTAACATCAAGTCATCATTTATTAGTTATTAAACTTTTTAAAGGTTTTACAAAACATCTTTTATACTTTTATATTGTCAAACGCATGCATATATATATATATATATATAGTTATAGAAGTAATGTTTAAAGGACTTAGGATGGCTAGCTCACTTTATTTCCTTTTACTCATTGGGATGTGGCCTTAGGGAATCGGTTATTCGTCCGAATGTCATCTAAATATTAGTTATATATTATGTATACATATATAGACATAAAAGTTCCATCAGTTAGTTCAGTACCTTTGGGTAGCATAGGCATACTTCGGTTATACACATACATTACTAGTAACTATAATAGGCATAGTTAGGAGATACTACTTACTATTCCAAGTACAAAGAATCACACAAGAGTCAGTTCATTCATGAGTCTATACCAATACAATATACAATTACAAGAATACTAATACATTACATCCTATATGAAGAGATACAATACAAGATAACATAACATACATAATAAGGTGTTATAACATGGAACAAGTACAGGATCTACTATACCAATGAATCACTAACACATTATTTTAAACAAAAGGTGATAGTTATATTGGGTATACATGATCATAATAATGTGGATGTTCACGGCTTGAAATCATTGCAAGGGTCGCGTTTGGTTCTCAGAATCTCTTGACAGGGGAGCGTTTAGTATGGGATCTAGCCATCACATTATACCTTAATACTCAATTAAGGCAATTAGTAAAATAGTAGTCACTTATTACAAATACTACAATACTTACACATTACATACGACAAATACAAAAGGATACAAATCAATTTATTATATTATTATTACCTTTACTTTGTGTCACATTCACATAAACAATGAGGTAGATTAGATTTGAATAATAATAGTTGTACAAATAAAAACCTTCGCTTATGTAGAGGTTCATACTTTCAAAACATTCGGGTCTTGGTAGAAGACTACTTTCAAAACAGTCGGGTCTTGGTAGAAGGCTACTTTCAAAACAGTCAGGTCTTGGTAGAATGCTTCTGTCAAAAGAGTCGAGTCTTGGTAGAAGATTACTTTAATACTAGTAGGAAATATGAGATTTTCTAGGGTTTTTAAATGTTTACAATTACATACAAACATTTTCATACTTATACAAACTTTCCTTCAAACAATTACAAGTCTTTTCTTTACAGTTTTACAAATAAAAGACACATAAATACTTATGAATTCACCAACTTTATTTCTGATACTCGCTTTCAAAATAACTTGTATTCTCAGGTCACAAATAGATAGGTACGACGACCAGGTTTTGTGAAGATGGAGCGGTCAAGACTCGTCTTTTATTTTGAATATTCATTATGTTGTCTTATACTTTGAGAGAACACACTTGTATTTAAAAGTATACTATTAATGCAATGGATGATGTTGTTGCTTGTTTACTACTTTGCATTGTTGTGATACTTTACATGACGTCCTCCGCCCCAGAACGTTTCCGCCGTTCTCGGTTTTGGGGTGTGACAGATTGGTATCAGAGCATTGTTTATACTGAATTAAGTATATCAACCCATAAAAGGTATACTAACTATAAATACAATGGGATTAAAAATACTCTGGCCAAGAGTTTATACTTTTAAATAATAAAATATTTAATTAAGTATACATACCTGCATTCATACTCAAATCTGTGTCGCAATGACAAGAACAAAAGTATTACGATTGTTGAATATGGGAAGTAAGCTCGGGGATGTATGGTCAGTCTTGGGAGTGGCATAGCCTGATCAACTACGGTAGTCCGAGGAGTGATTAGCACATGCCCAAGAATGGTTGTGAGATGGCATCAAGTCTAAAAACTTACCAACACTACCACAACGAGAACTCTAGAACAGAACATAAGTCTAAAATACTATATGAGTATTTTGTGTTACTATAACTTCTTACTTGAGAACTAAAAAGATCTTCATTTCTAGGTCAATAGTTGCTAAGTGGATACATTAAGGCTATATGTAACTAGGATGATATAGACTTAGAATCTGTGAAATTTTGCTTTACCCTAATTCCTTGTGAATTTGGAGTTAATGTCACTTATTCGAAGACCTATCCTGTTTTGATTACATAAAATTGGTATGCACTTTACAAATATTGATGTAACCAATGAATATTATCTTATAATTATCTAGTTAGTTCGTCTAATAATTATTTCTTTACCCCAAATTATCGCATAGATAACATGGCTGGACTCCATCCCCACGGTGACCCGTACCTTCCGAACAAAGGCAATGTTGGATGGTTTAGAGAAGAACCAGAGGACGATCATCCAATCCCTATGAATGATCACCATGCTGAAGACCTTTTGGATGATGCTAACTCCAAACCCGAAGTTGAAAACCTACCTTCGGTAGCTCCCATTCCAAATCCTAACCCTCGTCCGGCTTTTCATGGCCCGACGCCCCCCTTGGGTAGAATGTTTGGAGACATGGAGCGAAGAGCAAAATCAGCCCATGCCATTCAATGGAGACCGAATCTTCTACAACATAAGCGAAGGAAGCTCGGCAGACAGAGTTCTACCAATCCTGGTCCGTAAAGTTGCCAAAAACGAGATTCAGGGCTGGACAGCTCTCCATCGTATCGCAGAGGTTGATGCTAATGCAGGAATACATACCATCCGCACCAATCGCCTTGAACACACTCAGGAGAGATCTGAGAGAGACCATGAGACCCTGCTACAAGCACTAGCTGAAACACGAGCCGAAGTCATAGAGCTCTGAGTATGCCAAAGGGTGTACGAAAGACATCTGCTTGATATGGAACATCAACTAGCTGAACTAAGGGTTCACCGTAGGGGTGACCATCACCAGTAAGAGATACTTTACTTTCCTTCTTTGTTTTGAAGAATTGTTTTCCTGTCTATGTCCTATGTGGGATTTTTCTATGTAACTATCTTGTACTGTAAGTACTTTTAGTTAGTCCTTTATGCAGCCAAAACCTTTCTACTTCGGATATGATGTAAGACCTTCTACAAGGTCAATTTTCCCAAACTTATTACGTCATGAACATCAATATTGAAAGTCGGATAACTTCTGTGTCACTCAGTGTTCAAATACTTTCATCATACTTATGTTGGGGTCTATCTGAAACCCACTCTAGTCAAGTTATTGGACTAGAGCAACTTAGCGCAGAGATCATTCCCAATCCTCTTTTAAAGGTTGGATCATGTTATTCACAAACCGATGGTACCCTGGTTTGGACGTCAAACGTCCTGAGACCATTCTATTAACTTACTTCTATTCTTTACTAGGACTGCATCATTGGGATGTAGGTCAAACCCTCAAGAACATACTTCTACTCTTTACATGAACGATTGAAATACATCTAGGGTCAACCATAATCACTGACGAACTCCTTATCTTTCGTGTTACAAAATCATGTCGTCATCCGGAAATAGTCGGCCGAACAACGAAACCCCTATCTTTCCTATCGACGCCGCTACATTCCAAGCCGTGGTAACAACTGCCGTGTCAGTTTTCCTTGCACACCTCGGCTCTGGCAACGCAAATAAGATTGACAAAGGAGTTGAAAATTCTGATCGTGGTAACGATCAAAGAAATTAACAAATAGTAACAGTCGCCAACACCCAAAACAACAACTCAGAGTTCAAAAAACGGAAGCGTCAATCCCAAATAGAACGCAAGAGATTTCAAAGGCTTGCCATGCGACAACAACCAGTGGCGACTCCTGCCACCTCAGCACCGGTCAAGTGTAATGAGGGAACACTCCCGAAGTGTAACAAGTGTAACTATCATCATAATGGAGCTTGCCGAGTATTGCAATGCAACAATTGCAACAAGATGGGGCACATTGCTCGTTTCTGTAGAACCACCTCCACCACCGGAGCCAGCCAGTTTTGCTATAGTTGTGGTGAGACAGGACATTATCATAGGAATTGTCCAAATGGAAAGAACAACAAGCACCCATATCCAAATAACTTTGAATCGACACCTCGCTTCCACTACCGATGCTAGTACCAGCCATATATGTCACCAATGCGGTGAGATTGGACACCTCAAAAAGGTCTTTCCAATAACAAAGAACTCCGGCGCCAACGGAAAGATGCTAAGGATCACTGCCGCAGGAGAAACTACTCCGGACCCACATTAAAGTAATTAAGGCGTTTCATTGTAACACACTCATAAATTGTTTAAAACTAGTGCAACTCGAGTCTTATCTTTTGCAAGATCCCGTCAGTTAAGGGACCCTCGTGCTGCGTATAATTGTCTTTTGTAGTATACCTAGTTCACAGCAATAGTCTTTTAGTAAATCTATCGTGCTGTAACTCTATTAAAAGTTGCACTGTTGGGTTTTGTCTGTAACGCCTTTATGATCAAGTCTAATGTCTTTATTTCCAAGTGAGTCCGATATTATCATACAACTTGAGTCCATTCGATCCTCACATACCAGTTCGTGCGTACCTCTCTTTCCCCGTAAACGTCTTTCTAGCGAAGCCGTCATTTCAAAACTACGAAGTAATCATGCGTAGAGTACCTCATGTTTCTTATTCTTTCCGAAGAAACCTCAGCAAACCTCCTCGGAGTACCACTTGTACAGTACGTCAAGTTCAAACCAAGGACCCTTACGGTTGATCTATCGCTGAAGAATGTATACACAGGGGTGGTATATAATCAAGGTTCTACAGGTTTAGAATTCATGATTCCACTTTAACTTCTTTTCCTCGTTGGTATGTGAGCTTAAAGAAGAATCATTTATTCGACTACCTCTTCAATCTTAATTATATGCGACTCGTATACACGAGACTATGATTGATGAACCAAGTATCACTTCTAATATGAACTTCAGGATGGAGACTGCCCAAGACTACGAGTAATCACATCATCATGCGAACAAACGTAGAACCCAATACGACGCCGGTAACCAGATCGCCCTACAGTCTAACACCCACGGAGATACAAGAACCGTCCGGACAACTGAGCAAACTACTCAACAATGGAATTGAAAGACCAAGCTCCTAGCCCTGGAGAACTCCTGTCTTATTCTTCAAGATAGACGGTGTTTCGTAGGAGCATCGACTAACGGAGACTACGACAAGATTTCAATTAGGAATCATTACCTCTGCCTCGCATAGATGAGTCGGTTGACCAACCGCAAGTAACGAATTACTTTTCAGAAATGGATCTGAGATTTGAATATCACTAGTTGCGAGTGTTAGAGAAGGATGTCCCGAAGACAATTTTACAAACTCGATGCAGACGCTTCGAGTCCGTAGTGATACCCCTTGGATAAGACCAAAGCGCCCGTAGTATTCATGAGCTTAATGAATAGGGTGCGCCATTCTTACTTGGCTCAGTTCATTATTGTCCTTGTAAATGACTTACTTATCTACTCTCGTAGTAAGAAGGAAATCATAAAGAGCATTTACAACAAACCATGGAAACATTATGATCAGAGAAGCTTTACGCGATGTTCTCTAAATACTAGTTTTTGAAATGAAGAGTCGAATTCCTAAGGCACATTTTTAGTGATGTGGGAATTCTAGAGGACCCTTCCAAAAACAAAATCGTTGAGAATTTTTCAACACTGAAGATGCCAACGGGAATTCGCCAAATTCTAGGTCTCGCTGACCTACTGTCATAGTTCATTTAGGACTCCTCGCGAATTACGGAGCCTCTTACGATTTTGACCCAGAAGGGAGCTAACCTTGACGGGGAAGAGAAGCAAGAAAAAGAAACCTTCGAAATTTCATGTGAGAGACCATACTCTTTTGGTAAATCTCACTCTGGGAAGGCTTGATACGCTTCGGAAAGCGTGGAAAGCTAAATCCAAGATAATTGGGACCTTCGAGATTCTTGCCGGAATCGGCCCTGTAACTTACAAATTCTACCTACCCGCGAACTCAGTAATGTACATTTTACCCTCCACGCCTCGAACTTGAAAAAGTGTCTGTCCAATGAGACACTTGTAATCCCACTCGACGAGATTGAGATCAACAAGAGCCTCACCTTCTTGGAAGAGCCGTAGTGACCATGGACCGAGAGGTCAGGCAAACGAAACAAAGCCGCTTCCCATTAGTGAAGGTCTGCTGGAATGCCAACCGAGGACCTGAATTCACTTATGAGCACTAGAATCAATCGAATAGGAAGTATCCCCATCTCCTTGCTCGATCATGCATGCCTACTCCGTTAACTAAATTCTAATTTTAGGACGAAATTCCCTCTAACGGGGGGATGATGTGACAACCCGAAAATTTCTATCCTGAATAGTCAAACACTTCATTGAAAGTCAAACTCATTTCTATTATCTTTTTAGCACAATTAGGAGTTTATTTGAGCATTCTGAGCCTTGTATACTTAGGGGATAAGTGTCGGGGTTTATCTGCTGAAGTTATAACTCAAAGAAACGACCTTAAACACCCTTACAAGGAGTTCATGGCCACCACATGGGAGTTTACGGCCGTAAACTCCATGTAGGCCGTAAACTCCATTTTATATGATGAAAAGGTGGTCATTAGTTCATTCCTTTACTTCCTTTCACTGAAATCCTCTCAAGTATCATCCCGATCTTCGTCCCCGATCTTCAAAACTAGTAAGTTTATTGTCCTAACTTGTTGATATCTTACATGATCTAGTGATCTTACAAGATTTCATCCGTGAAATCATTCCATTTTGTAGATCTTCAAGTTTCATCAAGAACACCAAAAACACACACTAGTGTTCTTGGCCAAAATCGACCATTCAAGCTCCTAGATGGTATGTACTCTTGTTCTAACTCTTTGTACACTAGGATTAACATGTTTAGAGCTTAGAATCATCAAGAATAGAGGGTTGAATGAGAGTTTACGGCCAATGATCTCCCAAGGTCGTAAACTCCCTATAAGGGTGCAATGATGCCCTTTCCTCCTTCCAATTGACTAGAACTTAGCTTAGAACCAACCACCATTGAGCTAGGGACTCCAAGAAATGAAATGGTACTTCCTACCATGAGTTTACGGTCGTAAACCATGGGGAAGTGGTCCCTAGGCCGTAAACACAAGATAAGGTCATTCTTGGACCTTAAACTCACCTAGCCTCTTGTTTAAGCCTTGGAACACTTAACCACTTAAGACACCTCTCCTTTAAGCCTCAAATGGAAACCCATTAGACAGTTTACGACCAGGACTAAACTCCCCTAGGCCGCAAACTCCAATAAGTATGTTCTATGCACCATAAATGCACATACGAAGCCTTATACTCCATTGTGCAACCCAATAGCTTCCTAACACTTTGAACAAAGTGTTTTACACGCATTAGGATTTTTATACTTGTATAATTAGTTTTATAATCACTAATTGTATATATACATATTTCTTTATATGTTATTAGGATCATTGTGTGTTTAAGTCTTCACTTGACACCGAGCACTTGTCTGATACTTCCATCTGATCCACTCACTGTAGGTGAGTTCATACCCCTTAATTAACCTTTAAATGTTTCTAAATGTCTATAAATGCTTTTATAGGGGGAATACAAGTTGAATCATGCTAGTTAGTACATCAATCACATGTGATTAATAACTATCATACAAATGGATTTCCTACACTTTTAGCTGCTTTACCAAACATATTACTTCAAATAGCTTTCTCAAACGTTTTTACATGTTTAAAACTCTTTATCAAATTGTCTTACATACTGTATGTTTCCTTTCAAACTCTGTTACAATTGTGTTTCAAACAAAGGTTTCTTTATACTTAAAATTGTTCTTATCAAACAAACTGCTTTCAAATCATTTTACAAACTGACATCAAATCATCATTTCTTAGTTATTAAACTTATTAAAGGTTTTGCAAAACATCTTTTATACTTTTATATTGTCAAACGCATGCCTATATATGTATAGTTATAGAAGTAATGTTTAAAGTACTTAGGACGGCTAGCTTACCTTATTTCCTTTTCCTCGTTGGGATGTGGCCTTAGGGTATCGGTTATTCGTCCGAATGTCGTCTAAATATTAGTTATATATTATGCATACATATATAGAGATAAAAGTTCCATCATTTAGTTCAGTACCTTTTGGTAGCAAAGGCATACTTCGGTTATACATGTACATTACTAGTAACTATAATAGGCATAGTTAGGAGATACTACTTACTATTCCAAGTACAAATAATCACACAAGAGTCAGTTCATTCATGAGTCTATACTAATACAATATACAATTACAAGAATACTAATACATTACATACTATATGAAGAGATACAATACACGATAACAGAACATACATAATAAGGTGCTATAACATGGAACAAGTATAGGATCTAACTATACCAATGAATCACTAACGCATTGTTTTAAACAAAAGGTGATAGTTATATTGGGAATACATGATCATAATAATATGGATGGTCACGGCTTGCAATCATTGCAAGGGTCGCGTTTGATTCTCAGAATCCCTTGACAGGGTCTCGTTTAGTATGGGATCTAGCCATCACATTATACCTTAACACTCAATTAACGCAATTAGTACTATAGTAGTCACTTATTACAAATACTACAGTACTTACACTTTACATACGACAAACAAAAAGGATACAAATCCAGTTATTATATTATTATTACCTTTACTTTGTGTCACATTCACATAATCGATGAGGTAGATTAGATTTGAATAATAATAATAATAGTTGTACAAAGAAACACCTTCACTTATGTAGAGGTTCATACTTTCAAAACAGTCGGGTCTTGGTAGAAGCCAACTTTCAAAACAGTTGGGGCTTGGTAGAAGGCTGCTTTCAAAACAGTCAGGTCTTAGTAGAAGGCTTCTTTCAAAACAGTCGAGTCTTGGTAGAAGATTACTTTTTATACTAGTAGGAAATATGGGATTTTCTAGGGTTTTTAAACGTTTACAATTACTTACAAACATTTTCATACTTATACAAACTTTCCTTCAAACAATTACAAGTCTTTTCTTTATAGTTTTACAAATCAAAGACACATAAATACTTATGAATTCATCAACTTTATTGCTGATACTCGCTTTCAAAATAACTTGTATTCTCAGGTCACAAATAGACAGGTACGACGACCAAGTTTTGAGAAGGTGGAGCGGTCAAGCATCGTCTTTTATTTTGAATATTCATTGGTTGTCTCATACTTCGAGAGAACAAACTTGTATTTAAAATTATACTATTAATGCAATGGATGATGTTGTTGCTTGTTTACTACTTTGCATTGTTGTGATACTTTACATGATGTCCTCCGCCCCAGAACATTTCCACCGTTCTCGGTTTTGGGGTGTGACATCAGTCTTGCCTTTTGAGGGAGTACATGAGTCAGTGGTTTGGGTAGGCTGTGGTGCTTCCTTTGGTTGAGTATTATGAGATTGCAGTGGTGGATGAGAACTTTTAGGATAATGAGAGTGATTGTTTTGTGGGTTGAAGTTATGATTGAAGGGTGGTTTGTTGAATTGTTGATTTTTGCAAAAGGAGTGAGGTGGTAGTCGGTTGAATTGTTTGCTAACTAGAGCAATTGCCTTTTGAAATTTGTCTTCATCATCATACTCTGAATCAGCTTCGCATGACTGTGGTGAAGTGTCATACGAGGGAGAGTAAGATTGATTATGTGGAGTTTGTGCAATGAGAGCAAGAGGTCCTCCGAAGTCCGCACAGTCTTTGAGTATGGTGGATTCTTGTGCTTGCAGTTCTCCATAGAGTTTGTAGAGTGACAAGGAATGAATCTTTCTATCGCCTTGGACTATCATCTTAGCCGTAGTCCAATGTATTCCCAAACCATTAAGAAACTGAAGATTTGTTTCATGGTTACTGCGGATGGTGCCCGCATTGGATAACTTGGTGACAATCAGGTTGAACCTTTTGAAGGAGTCTTCCAAACTATTGCCAGTATGAGCTTTGAAGTTATTGAACTCATTGAGTGTAGTTGTAAGCTTCTTGTCTTGTGCTTTTTCTGAGCCTTCGTACAGATTCTTGAGAATATCCCAGATCTCTTTTGCTGATTTGCAATTTATGATAAAATCGAAGTTGTGAGGAGCAACTCCACAGGAGATTTCATAAAAGACAACAACATCATTTTCCATTTTATCGAGATCATCCTTGGTGGGACGGTTCATAGCTGGTTGACCTCCTCCTAGTCTGGTTGTAGGTCCGTCAGTTTGGATTGGTGTAAGGACAGGGACATGTGGTCCTTCTACGGATCTCCATACGTCTCTACCAAGTCTCCTTAAGTATCTTTCCATTCTTTGTGACCAGTGATGATATTCATTTGCAACCAGTATTGGGGCTCTATTAGAACCACCAACACTGTTTGAAACATTCAGAGATAACGATTGTGCCATATTTGTTTTAAAGCTTTAGTGGTATAGAAGGCTCTTCGAAAAATCAGAGTTCCAATTTTCAAAAAGCAACCACTATGGCTCTGATACCAATTGTTGAGAGAAAAACTTTGAGACACACTTGAACAAACGTTAGAACAAGTATATTGCAAAATAGTTAATCTAAAAGGATCTAAAAGCTCAAAAATAATATTTCATGTTAGATAGTTAGAGATTTAGTTGCGGAAAAGTAAAGAAATGGAAATGACAACAATTGTTATATCAAGTATACACATAAGCTGATTCATAACGAGGAATGCATTCAAGCCTAGTTAATAAGTGAGATCAAACTTAGTGATTAAGTCACAAAAGACTTGCTCCGAACAGAGATTGTAATCGATTAGGAGAGAGTAAGAAGCATGAATAGAAAAGATAACTTCAGAGATGTGTATTCAGAATAGATGCATATATTTAATACAATATAATGAGCTCTATTTATAGAGACTCAAGAAGTAAACTAGATTACATCTCTAAGAGTAGCCATGCAAGGCATACTGGACAATAGAGAGTATTACAAAAGGACAAGTAAAGTAATCTAGTAAAGAGACTGCGGTAGATAGAGACTATAGATGCGGTTGCTGATGAAAGAGTCTTGACTTCGGGGGCTTGACGGCTGCGGTAGCTGAAGTTCAAGAGGGTAACTTTTTATGATTCAACAGTGTGTTTTATGTAACCTATAATCAAACATTCTAAATTAATTCACCACCATTCCCCTTGTGTTCGACACCCTTTCTTATCAAGGTTATACTTGTCACACCCGAAAACCGAGAACGGCGGAATATGTTCTGGGGTGGAGGACGTCATGTACAGTCTCATAACAATTGCATAATCGTAAAAACAAGCGACAACAACCATTGCATTGATATAGTGATTTAAATAAAAACGTGTTCTGTACAGTTAATAGACACCAAAAGTATAACAAAATAAAAGATGGGTCTTGTATATGCTCCATCTTCTCAAAAGCTGCACCAGTACCTGTCTATCTTTGACCTGAGGATACAAGTTATTTTGAAAACGAGTATCAGCATAAAGCTGGTGAGTTCATAAGATTTTAGTGACATTTCTTGAATAAAAGTGTTTACAATCAATTAATATATGAGTTGAAATGAATGTTGATAGTAGTAGAAATCCCTAGAAAATCCTATATTTTCCAGATTTAGATATGTGTAAGTTAAATCCTTTGAGTATGTAAAAGTATTTTCATTGAAGCTATTAGTGCTAAAAATAAGGTAGTAAGTTTCATACAAGTAGCGTAGATGAGTAAAAGTATTGTTGGTTGACTGTAGTAGTGTTGCACACTTTAATATAGATTCATTTACTTCGGGAAATTAGATTAGACTTTAATTCTTAGTGTGTTAATTTGAATATAGATGAGATTTCTTATGTAACCGAACTGAATGATTATAGAGGTTCCGATAACCTTTCCGGTTATCCGCAGTGTAGTGTTGTAGTGCCATCCCTAGGCCTAGTCGGCTCGGAAGGTAATTTAACAGTCGGGATGTAATAGTGTATGTCCTATACAGATGTATACATGTAGTGTTGCTTTCCTTTCGGGAAGCCCTGGTTACATGGTATTTACGTAGTAGAGTGTCGTATATTCTAGATTAGTGTATTCTCTTGAATTATAGTATAGTAACTTTTAGTTATAGTTTAGAGAGGGTTCTCTTAAACGTGTCTAAACTGGTGATAGTAGTAGTTATAACGGGTATCCTAGTGATAGAGGTGTCAAGCAATAGTGTTAACTATACCTATTATAGTTATATAGAGTGTAGAGTCGCATGCCTTTGATTTACAAAGGTATTAGATAAGATGAAGACTTTCATATCTAACACAATATATATGATATATAAGTAAGAAATCAACGACAGTCGGACGGATAACAATATACCCTAAGACCACAATCAAACAAGAACAGGAAATAAGGTGAGCTATCGGTCCTAAGTCCTTCAAGTCTTATTTATTTAAATATATGGATGTCGATATAGTTTAAAAGAAAAGTAATTTAAATACAATGTGAAAATAGTTTAACAAGAATTTAATTTAGAAAAATGCGTTTGATGAATATTTAAAACAGTTTTATTGACAAATAGATAAAAGTATAGAGAGATCCTTTTTGGTTGTAAGCTATAAATCACATATGACTAGGAACTAGAACTTGTCATTTACTTTTATCCCCCCTAAAACATGTAAAAACATTTAAAAAGGTTAATTAAGGGGTATGAACTCACCTGCAACGAGTAGATCGGGTGGAAGTATCGGATGAGCGTTTGGTGTCAAGTAAAGACTTGTACACACTTTATGACCCTAGTAACATATGAAGACATATGTTTACAAGTAATTAGTGATATAAACACTAATTAAACACATATTGACATCCTAATGTGAATAAAAGCTCTATGGTTGAGTGCTAGAAGGCTATTGGGTTGCAAGGAAGGAGTTTTAGGCCTCATTATGGAGTTTACTCCTCACAAACTCACCTTAGGTGAGTTTACGGCTAGGGGACCACCTCCCCCATCAGTTTACGGCCGTAAAATCATGGGAGGAGTGTAATTGAGTTTTTTCAAAACTCTTGTGGCTCTAGAAGGGATTCCAAGGCAATATACAAGGCTTGAGGGGTGTTTAAGGTTCCAAAGGAGCACTCCCTTGGAGTTTGCGGTCCTAGGACCACTCCTTGGGAGTTCACGGTCGTAAACCTCATGGTTTACGGCCGTGAACTCTTGGACGCCCCCCATACTTCGATTTTGTGGTCATTTGTTCACTCCTATGTGTTCCTAGGTGAAGGTATAAGGCTATTTAGGGGTTTAAAGGCTCATTTTGCATGGTTTAAGGGAGTTTACGGTCTAAGGATATTTTTGGGCCATAAAATCTCTTTTAAGCCTCTAAACACAAGATTAAATGGTTAAAACACTTCTAGGGTATGTTCTAACTTAGCCTCTAAGCCTAAGGAAGGGATTTGGGACCATTTTGGCACATTTTTAGGGGTTTACGGCCCTAGAGTGTTCTTGGGCCGTAAACTCCTTACTCTTTGCCTTTTTTGACGATTTTTGAGCTATAATGACATGCAATGGGTTGTAGAACAAACTAGGGTAAGTGTACTTATAGTTTGAAGCGGAAACTAGCGAAGTTCGGGAGAATCGGGCCTTGAGGAGAGAGAGTAGAGAGAGAGAGACTAGTGTGGTAAAAGTTCTAACTTGGTGACCACTCAACCCTTATATAGGGTTTTAGTTTGTGGCCAGGTGGAATTTTACCCGATACCGACGTTAAACGGGGCTTATGGTCGTACCCGATTAAATTGTCGCAATTTAATGTTATTGTAACTGAAACTTCTTAAAAGGATATTTTGGGTGTTTCCTGGATTCTTAATTTATTCCTATCCTTATGAAGTTATAGTAAAAGTACAAATTTTTATTTGTTTGATCCCAATGTTAACGAAAAAGTTAAATAAGAACGAGTTCTATTAACGGAAAACGGGTTACGGTGACGGAATAGTTTCGGGTTGTCACATCATCCCCTCGTTAGAGATAATTTCGTCCCAAAATTAGAGTTCAAACAATAATGTTATTACAATATAATTATGCAAAAAGATGGGGATACTTAAGCTTCATTTGATCCTTGCGTTCCCAAGTGAATTTCGACCCTCGTTTGGCGTTCCATCGAACTTTCACAATTGGGATGCGGCTTAGTTTCGTTCGTTTGACCTCCTGATCCATGATTTCCACAAGTTCTTCCACAAAGTTGAGGCTTTCGTCGATCTCGATCTCGTCTAGCGGGATTATTAGGGTTTCGTCAGATAGGCACTTTTTCAAGTTCAAGACGTGGAAGGTAGAGTGCATGTTACTGAGCTCGCATGGTAGATTAAGATTGTAAGCAACGGGGCCGATTCTGGCGAGAATCTCGAAAGGCCCTATGTATCTTGGATTCAACTTTCCACGCTTGCCAAAGCATATCGTGCCCTTCCAGGGAGAGACTTTTAAAAGGACCCGGTCTTCCACTTGGAATTCCAATGGTTTTCTCCGTTTGTCTGCATAGCTTTTCTGTCGATCTCTAGCGGCTTTTAGTCGTTCACGTATCTATACAATCTTCTCGGTCGTTTCTCGAATGATCTCCGGACCCGTGAGAGCGCTGTCAGGAATGCGTCCTTTAGCTAACTGAGTGTCGCCCACCTCACCCCAGCATAGAGGGGATCTACATTTTCGGCCATAGAGGGCTTCGAATGGGGCTGCCTTAATGCTCGTGTGATAACTGTTGTTGTAGAAAAACTCGAAAAGGGGTAAGTGGGTATCCCATGCCTTACCAAATTCGATCACATAGGCTCGCAGCATATCTTCTATGGTTTGGATCGTCCTCTCACTTTGTCCATCAGTTTGCGGATGGTAGGCTATACTCATATCCAGCCTCGTCCCTAATGCGTTTTGCAGTGATTGCCAAAATCTTGAAGTAAACCTACTATCTCTATCAGAGATAATAGATATAGGGACACCATGCAGCTGTACTATTTCTTTAATGTATGTTCTTGTGAGTTTCTCCATCTTGTTTGTTTCTTTGATGGCTAGGAAGTGTGCGGACTTGGTCAATCTGTCGACGATGACCCATATGGTATCCAGCCCACCCGTTGTCTTGGGTAGCTTAGTTATGAAATCCATGGTGATTCGCTCCCACTTCCACTTCGGTATCTCCGGTTGTTGAAGATGACCTGATGGCTTCTGGTACTCGACCTTGACCTTCGCGCAGGTAAGGCATTTACTCACGAAGGTAGCAATCTCTGCTTTCATGTTAGGCCACCAGTATAACTTTTTGAGATCTATATACATCTTATCTGAACCTGGGTGAACGGAATATCGAGTGTTGTGTGCTTCCTTCATGACCAAGTCTCTAAAACCACCGTGACGCGTCGTCCGGATTCGGTCCATGAGATAATAGGCTCCGTCACCATTGACCTCCAAGTTCTTATCCATTCCACGTAAGGATTCTCCCGCCACATTCTCAGGCTTTAAAGCTTCGAGTTGAGCCTCCTTAATCTGTGCAGATAGATGCGAATGGATAGTCATTGTTAACGATTTGACCCTTCGACCAGAATATTCTTTTCTACTTAGGGCGTCTGCTACTACATTGGCTTTTCTCGGGTGATAACGAATCTCGCAGTCATAATCATTGAGTAATTCGACCCACCATCGTTGTCTCATATTGAGCTCCTTCTGGTTCAGTATGTGTTGGAGGCTTTTGTGGTCAGTGTATATTGTGCTCTTCGTACCATACAGGTAATGTCTCCAGATCTTTAGAGCGAATACGACCGCTCCTAACTCGAGGTCGTGTGTGGTGTAGTTAATCTCGTGTGTCTTTAGTTTTCTCGAGGCATAGGCAATGACCTTACCTCATTGCATCAGGACACAACCGAGCCCTTGGTTTGATGCATCACAGTACACCACGAAACCATTTGTCCCTTCGGGAAGGGACAATACCGGTGCGGTGCATAGGGCTCGCTTCCGGGTTTGGAATGTCTTCTCCTGTTTCTCTCCCCAGTCAAATGTCATGCCTTTCTGAGTCAATGTAGTGAGAGGTTTTGCAATCCGAGAGAAGTTTTGAATGAATCTGCGGTAGTAGCCAGTGAGGCCTAGAAATTGACGGATTTTTGTAGGCATCTTCGGTGCTGACCAGTTCTCAATAGCTTTAATCTTGGATGGGTCCACGTGGATTCCTTCCTCACTAACCACGTGTCCTAAGAATTCGACTCTTTGGATCCAAAATTCGCACTTAGAGAACTTCGCGTATAATTTCTCCGATCGTAGGGTTTCTAGGACTCGTCGTAGATGATTGCTATGTTCTTCCTCACTCCGAGAGTAGACAAGTATGTCATTAATAAAGACGATGACGAACTGATCTAAGTAAGGATGACACACCCTATTCATCAAGTCCATAAATACTGCGGGTGCGTTAGTCAGTCCAAAGGGAATCACTACGAACTCGTAGTGTCCGTAACGAGTTCGGAAGGCTGTTTTCGGAACATCCTCCTCAATAACTCGTAACTGGTGATACCCGGACCTAAGATCAATCTTGCAAAAGTAACTCGCCCCTTGCAGTTGGTCGAATAGGTCGTCTATATGGGGAAGAGGGTAGCGATTTTTGACCGTGAGTTTGTTGAGCTCCCTATAATCGATGCACATACGGAATGATCCGTTTTTCTTCTTCATGAACAAGACCGGAGCTCCCCAGGGTGAGAAGCTCGGTCTTATAAAGCCCTTGCTAAGTAGCTCATTAAGTTGACCGGACAGTTCTTGTATCTCTGCAGGCGCTAAACGATAGAGCGATTTAGCTACAGGGGTAGCTCCTAGGACTAGGTCGATTCTGAACTCAACCTGACGTTTGGGAAGTAAACCCGGGAGTTCTTCTGGAAAGACATCAGGGAAATCGCATACCACGGGAATGTCTTTTAGATCTTTCATTTTCTGGCTCGTGTCGATGACGTGGGCAAGGAATGCACGATATTCCTTACGCAAGTACTTCTGGGCTTGAATACTTGAGATGATACGAAGGCTCGTACTAGGTTTGTCTCCGTAGATTAACAGAGCTTCGTTATTCGATAGATTTAAACAGATTGCTTTGTCGAAGCACAGGATATCTGCGTGATGAAGGCTCAACCAGTCCATGCCCACAATGACATCGAAACTCTTGATTGAAACTGGTATGAGGTCGATTGGGAATGAATGATCATCTAATGTAAGGGTTCAACCTATGTAAATTTCGTTAGAGCTTTCTGTCTTTCAGTTAGCCATTTCTACAACGAATATTTCTTTTAGTGGTTGGGGGATTACTTAAGTAAGTGTTTAAAGTTTTGGTTTATGAAGCTTCTTTCTACACCACTATCAAATAAAACACAAGCATAAGAGTTGTTGAGAAGGAACGTACCCATGACTACTGTGCGGTCCGCTACTGCTTCATTGTGGCCAATAGCGAGTAGTCTTCCTGTTCCCCCTGCATTCCCGGCCTTCAGGCAGTTTTTCTTGAAATGCCCAACTTCACCGCAGCCATAGCAGGCCTGGCTCACTCCCGAGCCGGAGACTTGAGAAATAGGTTTGGGTTGGGATCTGCAAAACCGGACGGAATGGCCCTTCCGGCCGTAGTTGGTGCAGTGCAATTCACAGCAGGGGCCGTTGTGATGGAAGGGGCACTTGGGGCACTTGGGGCACTTGGGCAGGTTCCCAACATAGGTTTTTGCTGGTACATGGGTAGCAGGAGTAGTGGCGGCATGGACAACCACTATTTGTTGGTTTTTGGATGAGGATTGAGCTTTCTTGTCCCTCTTTTTGTCCCACCGCTTCCTCTTGTTGTCGGATGCCTTGGACGGTGCAGTGGCAGTTGTTGTTGTTCCTGGAGTGGAAGGAGTTTCATGATCAATCAATCTGTGGGCCAACTCCTTGGCACTGTCAAAGGTTGCAGGATGTGAAGATAGAACGTTTCCTTGATACGGGGGCACTAAACCCCAGATGTATCGTTCGATTTTCTTGCTCTCAGATGGGATCATGTTAGGGCACAAAGCCACCAGGTCGCAGAACTTGGCCGTATAAGCCACTATATCTGTCCCCTTCATTGTGAGGTTCCAGAGTTCCTCCTCAAGCTTCTGAACCTCACCTCTAGGGCAGTACTCCTTTCTCAGTAGGTCCTTTAGTGTGTCCCATCCCATGGCATTGGCTGTTACTAAGGAGAGTGAATGGACATGGCCATTCCACCACGTCAGGGCCCTTTCAGTGAAGGTGGCAGCAGCGAACTTGATTTTGCTCTCTTCGGGGCATGAACACATTTCAAAACGGCTTCGGCTCTTTCGATCCATTGGGACAGAGCAAGGATTCCTCCGGTCCCATTGAAAAATGTTGGTTTACAATTCATGAAATCTTTATAAGTATACCCCTGTGTACGTGGGGGAATTTCACCATGTCTGGAGTTGGTGCCCATTTCAGCTGCACTAGCATCTCCGTAATTCATTTGGGCCATGGCTGCCATCACAACTGCGGTCACAGCTGTTTGAAACAACACTGGATGGAACTGCAGAGGAGGAGGTGGTGGAGGTGGGGCTTGAGTCGCAGGTCTGCCTCTGTTCGGGTGCTTGCGATGAGGCATCTTTTACTGAAAGTTCATAGAGATGATGACAATAGTAAGAGTCTATTGCAAGTATGATAAGAGTGTTTCATGGACTAAATTAACATAGCCCAATAATCATGGAGAGTCATAGCAACAGAGTAGGTAACTGCCAATTTTACTGGTATTAACGATGCCATATAAGTTCGGGAAAAGTGGCCTAACAGTAGGCCTTACATCAAACCATAAGGGAAAATTTCGGCAGTCTAGGAGCCTAGGCAAAGTACTTTCAAATTTAGGATTGTTTACAGACAAGTGCTCTACTGAGCATAGAAAAGACAAGGCTATTCCTTAAACAAAAGAGGAAAGATAAGCAGATATCTTCTACTGACGACGGGTACTTATTGGGCGAACCCTAAGATCGTCCAGTTGGCGAACAATTTCTTGAAGATGTCTCTCCTGAACCCTCTGACGCGCTCGGAGTTCCCTAACTTCGGCTCAGGATGCAGCTAGTTGTTGTTGCAGAGCCTCATTGGTCCTCCTCGTTCTATCCATAGCTTCTTCCAGTTGGCGGATGCGAACAGTGTTGCGGTTAGAGTTGGCATCAACTTCCACAACTCGGCCAATAACTGCTTGACCTTGCTTGACATTCCTGACAATCCTTCGGACCATGATGGGCAAGACTCGGTCCGCTGATCCACCTTCGCTTATGTTGTAGAAGCTTTGGTCTCCATTGAAAGGTAAGGGCTGACCCTGCTCATCGCTCCATCGGTTCAAGGTTATTGCCCACATTGGAGTGGGACCTTGAAATGTCGGACGGGGGTTGGGGTTTGGAGCTACAGGGGGTAGGTTGTTAACTTTTGGCTCGGAGCTGGAGCTATCCGAAAAGCCTTTTGCATGGTGATCATCCAAAGGGATCGGGTGATCATCTTCTGGCTCCTCGTCGAGCCATCCCCCATTTCCTTGGTTTGGGTAGTACGGATCGCCGGGATGGTGGAAACCAGCCATGCTATCTACACGAGAATGGGGAAAGAAAGGTTAATAGACATACTAATCTAGGATACTTATAAGATGGATCGTTATTAGTCGACCCAATACTTGCGTAGTGCATACCAATTACATGTAACCGAAGCAAGATAGTCCTTCGAATAAGCGACCCTAACTTCAGATCCCCAATCAAACAAGAACAGGAAATGAAGCAAAGGTCACAGATTCTAAGAATATAGCACCCTAGTCACATGTAATTGTGGTGTATCCACTTAGCAATTATTTCCCTACCAGTAACGACCCTTTTAGTTATCACATATGTAGTTAGTGGAATGCAGAATACTCCTATAGTATTCTTGTTCTAACGTTCTTGTGGTAGTGTTGGTAAGTTTTTAGACTTGTTGCAACACCACAATCACTCTTAGGCACATGCTAGTCACTCTTGGAAAAATTTAGTTGATCAGGCTACATCCACTCAGATGTGACTATATGTCTCTAAGCTTAATTGTGCTGTTCAACAATCTTAATACTTTTGTTCTGTTCTAGTATAATACTGACCCTTTGTATTGGTGAATGTATATATATATATATATATATATATATATATATATATATATATATATATAATTAAATATTTTAGTATTTGAAAGTATATATTCTTGGTCAGAGTGTTTTAGTCCCGCAGTGTTTATAGTTTGTATATCTTTTATGGGTTGATATACTTGATTCACTATAAAAAATGCTCTGATACCAATCTATCACACCCCAAAACCGAGAACGGCGGAATACGTTCTGGGTGGAGGACGTCTTGTACAGTATCATAACAATTGCATAATCGTAAAAACAAGCGACAACTACCATTGCATTGATATAGTGTTTTAAATACAAACGTGTTCTGTACAGTTAATAGACACCAAAAGTATAACAAAAATAAAAGATGGGTCTTGTATATGTTCCATCTTCTCAAAAGCTGCACCAGTACCTGTCTATCTTTGACCTGAGGATACAAGTTATTTTGAAAACGAGTATCAACATAAAGCTGGTGAGTTCATAAGATTTTAGTGTCATTTCTTGAATAAAAGTGTTTACAATCAATTAATATATGAGTTGAAATGAATGTTGAGAGTAGTAGAATCCCTAGAAAATCCTATATTTTCCAGATTTAGATATGTGTAAGTTAAATCCGTTGAGTATGTAAAAGTATTTTCATTGAAGCTATCAGTGCTAAAAATAAGGTAGTAAGTTTCATACAAGTAGCGTAGATGAGTAAAAGTATTCTTGGTTGACTGTAGTAGTGTTGCAAACTTTAATATAGATTCATTTACTTCGGGAAATTAGATTAGACTTTAATTCTTAGTGTGTTAATTTGAATATAGATGAGATTTCTTATGTAACCGAACTGAATGATTATAGAGGTTCCGATAACCTTCCCGGTCATCCGCAGTGTAGTGTTGTAGTGCCATCCCTAGGCCTAGTCGGCTCGGAAGGTAATTTAACAGTCGGGATGTAATAGTGTCTGTCCTATACAGATGTATACATGTAGTGTTGCTTTCCTTTCGGGAAGCCCTGGTTACATGGTATTTACGTAGTAGAGTGTCGTATATTCTAGATTAGTGTATTCTCTTGAATTATAGTATAGTAACTTTTAGTTATAGTTTAGAGAGGGTTCTCTTAAACGTGTCTAAACTGGTGATAGTAGTAGTTATAACGGGTATCCTAGTGATAGAGGTGTCAAGCAATAGTGTTAACTATACCTATTATAGTTATATAGAGTGTAGAGTCGCATGCCTTTGATTTGAAAAGGTATTAGATAAGATGAAGACTTTCATATCTAACACAATATATATGATATATAAGTAAGAAATCAACGGCAGTCGGACGGATAACAATATACCCTAAGACCACAATCAAACAAGAACAGGAAATAAGGTGAGCTATCGGTCCTAAGTCCTTCAAGTCTTATTTATATAAATATATGGATGTCGATATAGTTTAAAAGAAAAGTAATTTAAATACAATTTGAAAATAGTTTAACAACAATTTAATTTAGAAAAATGCGTTTGATGAATATTTAAAATAGTTTTATTGACAAATAGATAAAAGTATAGAGAGATCCTTTTTAGTTGTAAGCTATAAATCACATATGATTAAGAACTAGAACTTGTTGCATTTACTTGTATCCCCCCCCTAAAACATGTAAAAACATTTAAAAAGGTTAATTAAGGGGTATGAACTCACCTGCAACGAGTAGATCGGGTGGAAGTATCGGATGAGCGTTTGGTGTCAAGTAAAGACTTGTACACACTTTATGACCCTAGTAACATATGAAGACATATGTTTACAAGTAATTAGTGATTTAAACACTAATTAAACACATATAGACATCCTAATGTGAATAAAAGCTCTATGGTTGAGTGCTAGAAGGCTATTGGGTTGCAAGGAAGGAGTTTTAGGCGTCACTATGGAGTTTACTCCTCACAAACTTACCTTAGGTGAGTTTACGGCTGAGGGACCACCTCCCACATGAGTTTATGGCCGTAAACTCATGGGACGAGTGTAATTGAGTGTTTTCAAGACTCTTGTGGCTCTAGAAGGGATTCCAAGGCAATATACAAGGCTTGAGGGGTGTTTAAGGTTCCAAAGGAGCACTCCCTTGGAGTTTGCGGTCCTAGGACCACTCCTTGGGAGTTTACGGTCATAAACCCCATGGTTTACGGCTATGAACTCTTGGACGCCCCCATACTTCGATTTTGAGGTCATTTGTTCACTTCTACGTGTTCCTAGGTGATGGTATAAGGCTATTTAGGGTTTTAAGGCTCATTTTGCATGGTTTAAGGGAGTTTACGGTCTAAGGATATTCTTGGGCCATAAACTCTCTTTTAAGCCTCTAAATACAAGATTAAATGGTTAAAACACTTCTAGGGTATGTTCTAACTTAGCCTCTAAGCCTAAGGAAGGAATTTAGGACCATTTTGGCACATTTTTAGGGGTTTACGGCCTTAGAGTGTTCTTGGGCCGTAAAATCCTTACTCTTTGCCTTTTTGGACGATTTTTCAGCTATAATGACATGCAATGGGTTGTAGAACAAACTAGGGTAAGTGTAGTTATAGTTTGGAGCAGAAACTAGCGAAGTTCGGGAGAATCGGGCCTTGAGGAGAGAGAGTAGAGAGAGAGACTAGTGTGGTAAAAGTCGTAACTTGGTGACCACTCAACCCTTATATAGGGTTTGAGTTTGTGGCCAGGTGGAATTTTACCCGATACCGACGTTAAACGGGGCTTATGGTCGTACCCGATTAAATTGTCGCAATTTAATGTTTTTGTAACTAAAACTTCTTAAAAGGATATTTTGGGTGTTTCCCGCATTCTTAATTTATTCCTATCCTTATGAAGTCATAGTAAAAGTACAAATTTTTATTTTTTTGATCCCAATGTTAACAGAAAAGTTAAATAAGAACGACTTCTATTAACGGAAAACGGGTTACGGTGACGGAATAGTTTCGGGTTGTCACATTACTATACTCGATCGGTTTCATTGCCTGTAAGCTATCGTTAAGATGGGATAAACTAGGAATTGTAAATTAAAAACTAGTGCATTAAATATACACATCAAGTTTTTGGCGCCATTGCCGGGGAATGGTTTTTAGTTGCTTTTGTTTCTTTGATTATTTGTTATTTGTTTTTAATTCCTAGTCCTATTTTATTTTTATTTTTATTTTCGTCGATATCATGTCACTTGTCGGGAAGGTTTTTGTTGTTATTTGCAGGATATCGTGATCATATGCATTGCTTGCTGTTACTTTTTGCATGAGTTTCGAGATTGCAAACAATTAGGAAATTCGTGACTTGTTTAGTCTACTACTTTGGTGATTTATCCAAATCAATCCACGAGGCGTAGTATAGAAAGGCGTATCGAGGGGGTTAAGTGGAAGACCAAACTCTTGCTACTCTTGACTAGTTCGGTCAATTCTTGTTCTACTTATTAGTTAATGGTGCAAAGAAAACAAAGGAAATAGTCTGACAGGTCCCGAAAGTATTTGTTTTAACAAACCACCTCTTGCATGCAAGGGATTTAATCAAAAATTGTTGCTTGATTTAGACGAAGACGAGTGATCGTGATATCCTTTTTAGTTATTTTGGCTTACTATTTTTTTAGTTATTTTAGTGAGTTTTTATTTTTATTTTTTAGTTTGTTAAAATTTTTGTTTCCATGTTGATGCTCTTGATGTTTTAGATCTTTGCAGAATTTTTGCCCTTCGGATGCTTTCAAAAATTTCAACAATTGGGGTCGAATGTTGATTTGTCATGAGAGAAAAAGTCGTGAGAGAGTTTGAAGTTGACAATTGAGAGCTACGACTTTCAATAAGTGTGGGGTGCACATAGATTTTGTGAGAGATTATTATTTTCAAAGTGTGGCGTTTCTAACTAAACATTGATTCCTATGACATGGATGGATTGTTCCCATGCCATGGAGTTTTATTTCGACACGAAGCAGAATTATTGTCCCGACTGCCACGACATGGTTGACACTTTCCTATGTCTCGGGTGAGTTTTTCATCGCAAGAAGGAAGCTGCCATTCTAGATACCATGACGTGGTCGACACTTACCACATAGTGGTCGTGCTATTATTGCTATACATATTTTTCCTCACTCGACGACATGACGTGGCCGACACTTCCCACATCGTGGTCACTATACATTGCATTAGTTTTCAATCTTTTGCACCACATTTTAGAAGTCGACGTTCTTGATTTTATTTGTCGGCACATTTAGAAGCAACAGTTCCAATTTGTAGTTTTCCAGCAATTTATGGATCTACTTTTAGCAGCCCCATTCGATCTTGCCACTACTACCCCAGAGGAGTCTGTTCCAATTCACTCTCTTTAATTTTACGTTATTTAACTGTTTTAGCATGCAACCGGGACATTGCATCAAATAAGTGTGGGGTAGGGGTCGAATATAGAAATACAAGCTTACTGATAAATAAAATTTGAAAAATGACTAGGATTTAAAAATAATTAGAAAGATTTGAAACAATAATCTAAAATTAAATCTAGTGAAAAAAAATTGTTGTGTTGAGATCTAGGTTTGTAGCGTTGTGTGGGACGATCTGATGCGAGTTTCAATGTTTATTTGAGCCAATATATGTTATAGTGCATTTGTGGCTTCCCTATCCTAGTGAAATCATGGAACAAAAACATAACCTTGCTCAGTTTGAGGGCTACAATATGTTTAGCATCGTGTACCAGAAATGTATCCAGGAAAGCTTATGTAGTCATTGTTGGTGGGTTTTGAGCATTCTAACACTCCTATAGTGTACATGCAACCCTAGAAACCTTGGATCTATGTTTTACTAAGATACATGAAAAATTGATTTTTCCAAGGTTCTTAACCTAACTAGCATGACATGGGGAACTTGAAACATAAAATCTAATAGAAGAACATACCTTTCTTGTTGCTTGGATTCCTTAAGAACTTTGTGAGCCTAGCACCCCAAATGTGATGCCTCAAGTGTTTCACACAACACCACAACTCTTGGAATAACTTTGAGAGAAGTACACAAACACTCAAAATCGGCCAGCCCTCTTGTTCTTCAGTTAGTGTCGATTTTGGTAACCCATGGGGTCTTTATATAGTGTGTCACAAGTAGGGTTACACCATGTAAACCCTAATTGACATGGATTTTCATTTCCTCCATGATCCATGGGTTTTAACCTCCATGGACTATCCATGGAGCACCCTATGGTTTTTATGTCACACCCCAAAACCGGAATGGCGGAAACGTTCGGGGGTGGAGGACGTCATGTACAGTATCACAACAAAGCATAGTAGTAAACAAGCAACAACATCATCCATTGCATTAATAGTATAATTTAATACAAGTGTGTTCTGTATAGTTTATAAGACACCAAAAATGTAAATCAAAATAAGAGATGAGTCTTGAACGAGCTCCATCTTCTCAAAACCTGGTATGGGTACCTGTCTACTGATGACCTAAGAATAAAAGTTTTTTTGAAAGAGTTTATCAGCTTTAAAGCTGGTGAGTTCATAAGCAGTTTAGTGTCATCGTTTGTATGAAAATGTTTGTAAGTGTTTGATGTATAAGTTTGTAAATGTTTGTATCGCCTAGAAAATCCTATATTTTCTAGTAAACATAGCCTTCTACCAAGGCATCAAATGTTATGTATGTTTGTTTCTTGTAAGAGTGTATATTTTCCCAAGTATAACTATCATTAACCAAAAATATAGTTTCTACATTTCCTCTTATGTGAGAATATCACAATTTGAATGTAATGGAGAAATAATAATAGTACTGTAGTGTTGTATTATAGTAACTACTATTGTACTATCTACCTTAAACCAATTGTTATTTAAGGTGTAATGTGAAATGATTGCACCATACTATTGACTAACAACACGACGATGAAAGATGTAGGAAGAAATGACAATTGGCACTCGTAGACTTGCAAGTCCCACTGTAGTGAACAACAAGGTGTAGGATAGTCAATCCAGTATAGATCTATACAAAAATTCACGCTCTCCCTCTAGGAGACTCTGGCTACAAAACGATCCATGGCAGCGATGCCATGCCCCGAAATAATGGTTCATATTTATGTTATAGTATTCTTGTATATGTATTGTATGTACTAGTGTAATGTATGTTCTCTTTGTCTAGTATGTAGTGTGTTCTCTTTGTTTCTCATCATAGTATGTTCTTTTGTATAGTGTAGTGTATTGTTTCTCATTATAGTATGTTCTCTTAGTTTCTCATAATAGTATGTATTGACTCATGAATGAACTGACTCTTTGTATGTTTCATTGTACTAGCAGTAATGAGTAGTGTCTTCCTAAATTATACCTATTATAGTTTACTAGTAGAGTTGTTTGTATAACTGAGTGTATTGAACTGAGATAAAAGCTTTTATGTCTATACATATATACATAATGTATAACTAAGGATCAAACGACACTCAGACAAACAACATGGTACTCTAAGTCCACAACCAAACAAGGAACAAGAAATAAAGTGTGTTATCAGTCCTAAGTCCTTCCAACCTCACTTATATAACTATAAATCCATTAGACATGGTTTCGACAATATATAAGTTTAAAAGAGTTAAAGTAAAAGGTTTGTTATGTAAGAACAAGTTTGATAAAGAGTTTAACATGTAAAAGAGTTTGATAAACATTTGAAGTAGTGTATTTGATAAAATAGCTAAAAGCATAGCAAATCCATTGTTTGATAGTTATTAATCACATGTGATTGATATAATAATTATTATGTTTCAACTTGTATCCCACCCCCATAAAAGCATTTAAAATAATTAAAAACGTAGATTAAGGGGTATGAACTCACCTGTAGTGAGTGATATGGAAGTCTGTTTGGAAACAGGATGTAGAGTGTCAGGTGAAACCTTGAGCCCACAAGGATCCTAATAAACATATAATGACATGTATGTGCATTTGATTAGTGTATAAACAACTAATTATAAAGGATAACACCCTAATAGACTAGGAAACTCTTAGATTTGAAGGGATACAATCACATATGATTGCATAACTAGGGTATATGGACACCCTATTGAGTTTACGGTCCAAATGGCATGACCTAGGGAGTTCACGGTCAAAATGGTATGACCATTAGAGTTCAGGGTCCAAGTGTTCACGGTCTAATGACCTTAATGTCATGGAGTTTACGGTCTAAGGAGATCCAACCGTAAACTCATCAAATCATTCAAAAATGAAGGTTTTCAAGGGCTTCATTCAAAGGCATCAGATTCTAGGGACTATGCTTAGCCTTAGGAAGGGTTCAAGGCCTCTAATGCACCTTTCATTAGAGTTCACGGTCTAATGAGATACTCTTAGACCGTAAACACCTTGTTCTTGGCTAAAAATGATGTTTTCACGGTGGTTAACTAGTGATTTAAGCATATAACAGGCTAAGGGTAGTGTACTTACTTATTAGAAGCTTGTAAGGGTGATTAGGATCGAAGAACACTAGTGTGTGTTCTTGGTGTTCTTGGTGAAATGAAAAACACTTGAAGATCTATCAAAATGAAGAGATTTCATGGATGAAATCATGTACTCACTAGATATAGAAGGATATTCACAAATCAAGAGAAGAAATAATTACAATCTTGAAGATCTAAGAGAAAAGTCAGATGATACTTGAGAGAGAATGAGTTCTTTGGCTTGAAATGGTAAAAGTGATTGAAAATGACTAAGGTTTGAATATATAGCATTGAGTTTTTTGGCCACATTGACCATAAACTCAAGGTCCTGGCTGTAAACTCCTTTTTGAGGAGGTTTACGGTTTGCTAAATAGTTTAGAACATAAACTGACACATCCAAACACTGATTCCCTTGATGTACTAAGCTCAAAATGCTCGAACAGACTCTAAAAAGTGCTAAAAGTTAGTAGAAACAAGTCTGACTTTAATTAAAGTGAATGGTTTTACAAGATAGAAATTTCGGGTTGTTACATCATCCCCCCGTTAGAGAGAATTTCGTCCCGAAATTAGAGTTTAAGCAATTAAGTTATTACAAATAACTAAGCAAACAAATAAGGATATTTCAATTTCATTTGATCCTCACGCTCCCAAGTGAATTCAAGTCCTCGCTTGGCGTTCCAGCGAACCTTCACTATCGGGATACGACTTTGCTTTGTTTGCTTGACCTCTCGGACCATGATCTTTACAAGTTCTTCCATGAGGTTGAGGCTCTCGTTGATCTCAATCTCGTTGAGTGGGATTACAAGAGTCTCGTCGGACAGACACTTTTTCAAGTTCGAAATGTGGAAAGTAGAATGTACGTTACCAAGTTCACGGGGTAGATTGAGTTTGTAAGCTATAGGGTCGATTCTAGCGATAATCTCGCAAGGCCCTACGTATATTGGATTGAGCTTTCCACGCTTTCCGAAGTGTATCAAGCCCTTCCAGGGTGAGACTTTCAAAAGAATGCGGTCTCCCACCATTCCAAAGGTTTCCTTCTCTTGTCAGCGTAGCTTTTCGGTCGGTCTCTAGAGGCTTTCAATCGTTCACGTATCTAAATGATCTTATATGTCGTTTCCCGAATGATCTTCGGACTTGTGAGAGTGCTTTCAGGAACTCGTCCTTTAGCTAACTGGGTGTCACCCACCTCAGCCCTGCACAGAGGGGATCTGCACTTCCGGCCATAGAGGGCTTCAAATGGAGCAGCCTTTATGCTCGTGTGATAACTGTTGTTGTGGGAAAACTCGACAAGGGGCAAATGAGTATCCCATGCCTTCCCAAAGTCAACCACACAGGCTCGCAACATATCTTCCAAGGTTTAGATAGTCCTCTCACTTTTTCCGTCGGTCTGTGGAGGGTAGGTTGTACTTATGTCCAACCTCGTTCCAAGGGAACTTTGTAGTGACTGCCAGAACCTCGAAGTGAATCTACTATCTCTATCAGAGATAATGGATATGGGAACACCATGCAGTCGTAAGATCTCCCTAATGTAAGTTCTTGTTAGATTCTCCATCTTGTCAGTCTCTTTGATAGGCAGGAAGTCTGCGGACTTGGTTAACCTGTCAACGATCACCCATATGGTATCGAGACCACCCGTTGTCTTGGGCAACTTGGTTATGAAATCCATCGTGATTCGCTCCCACTTCCATTCAGGTATCTCCGACTGTTGAATTAAACTTGATGGTTTCTGGTATTCGACCTTAACCTTAGTGCAAGTAAGGAATTTACTCACGAAGGTAGCAATCTCTGCTTTCATTTTAGGCCACCAGTATAACTTTTAAGATCCAGATACATCTTATCAGAACCTGGGTGGACGGAATATTGTTTGTTGTTTGCTTCGTTCATGACCAAGTCTCTTAAGACACCGTGTTTCGGTTTCCAGATCCGATCCATGAAATATAAGGCTCCGCTACCCTTTACTTCCAAGTTCTTATCCATCCCTCTCATGGATTCACCCGCCATATTTTCAGGTTTCAAAGCATTGAGTTGAGCCTCCTTAATTTGCGTGGACAAGTGTGAATGGATAGTAATGGTCAATGATTTTACTCTACGACCAGAGTATTATTTCCGACTTAGGGCGTTATCTAATACGTTGGCCTTGCCGGGATGATAACGAATTTCGCATTTGTAATCACTAAGTAGCTCGACCCACCGTGTTTGTCTCATGTTGAGCTCCTTCTGGTCGAATATACGTTGTAGGATTTTGTTGTCTGTAAAGATAGTGCTTTTCGTACAGTACAGATAGTGTCTCCAGATCTTCAGAGCAAACACAACTACTCCTAACTCAAGATCATGTGTGGTGTAGTTGACCTCGTGTGTTTTCAGCTGCCTTGAGGCATAGGTGATGACCTTACCTCGTTGCATCAGAACACAACCTAGCCCTTGATTGGATGCATCGCAATAGAACACAAAGTCTTCTATTCATTCTGGGAGGGATAGTATCTGTGTGGTGCATAGGGCTCGTTTCAACATTTGGAACGCTTTCTCTTACTTCTCTTCCCAGTCAAAGGCCACACCGTTCTGGGTCAAAGTCGTAAGAGGTTTCACAATTCGAGAGAAGTTCTGAATGAACCTACCATAGTAGCCAGCTAGGCCTAGAAATTGGTGAATTTCTGTAGGCGTCTTCGGTGCTGACCAGTTCTCAATAACTTTAATTTTGGAAGGGTCCACATGAATTCCCTCTTCACTAACAACGTGACCCAGGAATTCGACTCTTTGAATCCAAAACTCGCATTTAGAGAACTTCGCGTAGAGCTTCTCTGATCGTAACATTTCCAAGATCTGACATAGATACTTACTATGCTCTTCCTTACTACGAGAGTAGATGAGTATCTCATTGATTAAGACAATGACGAACTGATCCAAGTAAGGACGGCACACCCTATTCATTAAGTCCATGAATACAATGGGTGCATTAGTCAATCCGAATGTCATCACTACTAACTTGTAGTGTCCATAACGAGTTCAGAAGGCTGTCTTCGGAACATCCTCCTCTAGCACTTGTAATTGGTGATACCCGGATCTCAGATCTATCTTTGAAAAGTAATTCGCCCCTTCAAGTTGGTCGAACAAATCATCTATGTGAGGCAGAGGGTAACGATTCTTAACGGTAAGCTTTTTGAGCTCCATGTAGTCGATGCACATACAAAACGATCCATCTTTGTTCTTGACGAATAAGACCGGTGCTCCCCAGAGTAAGAAGCTTGGTCTTATAAAGCCCTTGCTGAGCAGTTCGTTAAGTTGACCGGACAGTTCTTGCATCTCTGTACGTGCTAGACGATAAAGCGATTTGGCTACGGGGCTAGCCCCTGGAACTAAGTCGATTCTGATCTCGACTTGACATTGTGGATGTAATCCTGGGAGTTCTTCTGGAATGATGTCGGGAAAATCGCGTACTACCGGAATGTTCTTAATGTCCTTCATCTCTTGGCTCACATCAACAACATGAGCAAGGAATGCACGACATTCCTTTCGCAAGTATTTCTGGGCGTGAATACTCGAGATGATACGAAGGTTTGTGTCAGGTTTGTCGCCATAGACTACTAGAGTTTCACCAGATGGCAGATTAAGGCGAACATCCTTTTCATAAAACATGATGTCGGCACGATGCAGACTCAACCAATCCATGCCGATAATGACGTCGAACTTTTAATTGAGACAGGCATGAGGTCGATTGTAAATGAATAGTTATCTATAGTTAGAGTACATCCTATGTATATATACTGCTAGTGCTCTCAGTCTTTCCATTAGCCATTTCTACAGTGAACGGTTCTTTAAGTGGTCGTGATTTCTGGTTCACGAAACTCCTCCGCTCCACTGTCAAACAGAATGCATGCTTAATATTTATCGAGGAGAAACGTACCAGTGACCACTGTGGGGTCGGCAATGGATTCCTCATGGCCTATAGCCAAAAATTTGCCTACTCCACCAACATTCCCTGCCTTCGTGCAGTTCCTTTTGTAGTGGCCCACCTTGCCACAACCGTAGAAAGCTTGGCCACACCAGCGTCGGGGACTTGGTTGATTGGCCTTGCCATAGTTTTGCAGAAACAGGCATTATGTCCCTTCCTGTTGCAGTTTGCACACTTCATTTCCCGGTAGGCTCCTGTGTGATGGAAGTTTCATTTGTTGCACTTGCGCAAACTTCCAGCATACTGCTTTACCGAAGCAGTGGCAGCAGGTGATATCGCAGCATGAACTGCCACAACCTGCTGCTTTTTGGTAGCTTTCTGCTTCTTCTTGTCATCCCAGAATTTCCGCTTGTTAGCAGCGGATTTGGAGGGTTCTGAGATGGCCAGGGTTTTTGTTGTTGACGACGGGGTATGGACCCCATGGTCAATGAGCTGTTGTGCCAATCGCTTGGCACTATCGTAGATAGCGGGGTTTGAAGCTAAAACATTCCCCTGAAATGGAGGCACCAACCCCTAGATATACCTCTCTACTTTCTTTCCCTCCGTGTGAACCATGTTGGGACATAGGGCCACCAGCTCATTGAATCTGGCAGTATAGGAAACTATGTTGGAGAATCTTCTTGCATTATTGTATCGAGGCACGCTACTTGAACGTGTTGAAAATCACCATATGCTTTAACAATTCCACCTTCTGTTGCTTGATTTTCTAAAGAATTAGGAAAAATCTTCATGTCCAGATCAGGCAAGGGACTAGTAACAAGCAGATCAAGATCATCCAAGTTGCTGAGATTTTCGACTGGACTTGTCGAGTCCGTCGAGTCCGTCGAGTCGACTCGGCGAGTCGGTGCGAATTCCTAACATCCCACTGTGTTTTCTTAATCGGTTCCTTTCAGCAGCTTCTCTATCTCCTCCAAGTCTTTGTCAACATCATCATTTCCTCCAGAAGATAGTAGAAATTTACTTGGATCTTCTTCTTGTAGGAGTGTAAGTTCTTTTTGTAGTATTTCATCATCCAAATCAATCAAGGAAACTTCTTCTTTTCTTGTGTCTTCTTGCTTAATCTTTGGTAGAGCTTTAAACACTACTGACTCATCTCTTACCCTCAATGTTAGCATGGACTCGCATACGTCTATCAATGCGCATGTGCTATTCAAAAATGGTCTCCCCAAAATAATTGGAATTTTGGGGTCTTCTTCCATGTCAAGCACTACGAAGTCCACAAGGAATACAAATTTGTCCACCTTAATGAGAAGATCTTCACAAACACCTCTTGGACAAATAATCGTCTTATCCGCTAAATGGATCTTCATATTAACAGGCATTAGCTCCGGTAAATTTTGCTTCTTGAAGAAAGAAAAAGGAATTATGTTAATACTTGCACCCGAATCGGTCAATGCTTGAGTGGCAAGTATATTTCCAAATTGGCAAGGAATCGAGATGCTTCCCAAATTGCCCTTCTTTTCTGGTAGTTCATTCAATACTAATTTTGCCACTTCCGCCATATCTTTCCTAGCAGCAAAAAGACCCTTAAGCAAGTTTAAATATTTGTTTGAAGCATTGTTTCAACAAATGGAATGTTGAATTGAAGGGCTTTAACATGTTCCATGAATGCTCTGTATGCTTTAACCTTTTCATCAGGTATGGCTCTGATTGGCAATGGCAAAGGAGGTTTGTAAGGCTTTAAGGAAACAACATATTTGTGATCAGGGCATGGACTCGACGAGTCCATTAGAAGGACTCGGCGAGTCTGGTCGGGTTTAGCTGAACTCGAATCTTCTGTCTTTTCTGCATGCACCTTAGTTGAGATCTTCTGTGCAGGGGTCATGGGAGTGAAAATTTTTCCATAGCTGGAGGTTATAGCATTCACATTCTCCAATCTCGGATTATTCTCGGTTTCACTTGGAAGTTCACCCGGTATTCTCTCATTCACTTGATGTGAAAGTTGTCCTAGCTATTTCTCAATGTTGAGAATAGATGCTTGCTAATTTTCAAGTCTAGTTCTGGTCTCTTGTATTGCAGCATCATGATCATTGTGTCTTTTCTCAGACGCGGCTATAAATCTTGTGAACATTTCTTCTAAGTCGGCTCTCTTTTCCACCACCGGTTCTTCCTTTTGATAGAAGCCCCTCTCTTTCTGCCTGTATTTCTCCTCCTTTGTCTTTTTGTATTCTTCATACAGAAGCCATTCCTTCTTGGGTTTCCGCCAAGTCGCATCGTATCTATCGCCGCTTGAGTAGAACACTTGCGCCTTCTTGTTTCCATTTTCATCCAAGTCACAATCCTTCGTGAGATGAGATCCTCTATAGTTCTCGCATCCAACTCGAATAGCATGGATTGTTTGATCCATTTTTGTCATCTTTCTATCTAAACTATCGAGCTTAGCCATCATCGCCGTCATGCCATCATTGACCGAGTTCACTACCCCCCAACTTACTTCATTTCTTGGGTTGTGGTACTCTCTAGAATGTTTAGAGAATTCTTCAATTAATTCCTTGATTACTGGGGGTGCCTTCATTGTGAGCGGGCCTTGCGAGTCGAGCAATTGCCTTGTGGTAACATTGACTCCATCATAGAAGATGGAGACTTCTTGTTGGCTATTAAGGTCATGGTGTGGGAAATTTCTGAGAAGACCTTTGCACCTCTCCCACACCTCATAAAGGGACTCTCCGGGTAATTGCTCGAAGTTGGCAATAGCTTTCTTCAACTTGACTATTTTAGAAGGCGGGCAAAAATGGTCTATGAATTCCTCTTTCATCTTAGCCCATGTGGTGACCGACCCGAGGGGAAGTGACTTGAGCCAATCTTTTGCAGCACCCTTGAATGTAACTGGAAGCATACAGAGTAGCTGGGTCTCACGTGATCATTGACTTCATCGAAGTGCTTGTAAGCATCTTTGTGGTCTTTTCCAATGAAAGGAATCTCCTTTAGTTGCGCAAGTATGTGGCCCTTTAGCTCGAAAGTAGCAGTAGCGGGAATTGCAGGTTGCACAAGTCCCGGACCGGTATCGTCACGATCCTCTTCAACCATTCCCCCATAGGGACTTCATCGATGTTAGCCATGATAATAGCTAATTCGTCGTCAAAGTCGGATTCATGCCCGAAAGTGGGGTCTTCTTCTCCTTTGGTTTCGTACTCGGTGTCCTCTTTTATCGGGTCTTCTATTGATATAGAGGCGCTGGAAGCTCCTGATTTGCTGCTCTTCTTCTTGCTGAAAACGGACTTTAGATTCTTTAGTGGCGAGTTCTTTGAAGAAACGGATTCTCCAAGGGATTTTCCATTGTTCCTCCTTAGTGCGGATTCTAGGTCTTCGAGAGGAGGGACTAGAGGTGTATCAGATCCTCGGGTCATGAAACAACTGCAAATAAAACAAGAAAAATGTGTAAAAAGAACAAAAATAAAATAAAAACTGAAACTGTGAATCAGCGATGGACTCGCCTAGTTGCTTCGAGTGCACTCGGCGAGTTCAAGGCAAAAAAACAGAAAAAAAAAATTCTAATTACTTATTAAAACGAATATTTATTAAAACTTATACTAACTACCAAATTTCCTAACAATTTACTTTGTGTAAGAGAAATCCCACACAAAGGATCGATAAAAATAGAAATTAATGCTAATTTAGAACCGTTCCCCGACAACGGCGCCAAAAACTTGATGTGTGTGAACTCAACTAGTTTTAAACCTACTTTTAATTATAAAATGAACACACAAAGGCAGTGGACCTATCAATTGTGGTAAAGCTAAATAAGTAGGGTATCAAACACAGGAAACGGTAAATTAAAACTACAGACTAATTTTATCTAAATTAAATAATAAATAGGGGTTTTCTCTAGTTTTACAAGACTAGAAACTTACTACTATTACTTAGACTAAAAACTAGAAAATCAAAGATTTAACTAAATTCAATAACGAAAGGAACTTCTGTTTAGTTCAACCCAATTGATCCTATGGTTGATATTATGGTAATAGTGCAATGGATTAATTCTTCTATTGGCTACCGATTCAAGTGATTAGATTCAGGTTCGCTGCACTAATCCTTAGAGAACAAACTAAATCAAACAGTGGCCAGTTGTCTAATTTAATTTAATTCACTAGATTATTTATTCGGGTTAATTTAGACTTATAATAGCTAACTAATTTGGTCCTTTAGTTAACCTCTTGTTGATGGTCATCACACAAGCTCACACATGAATTTACCTAATTTTCTATTAATTCTAGTTTCACGTTCATTAATCCTAGACATATGATAAAGTGGTCACATAAACATATGAGGTTGACAATTAAAAGATGTTCATACTATTTAATTATCTTCCTATTAACAGAAAAAATAGTTATCATTCACACACAAGGTTTTTTAACAAGCTAAAATCAACAAAATCACCAATATTGAATTAATCCTACCATAAATCAAACCATAGTTTCAACATTGTATCCCCAAACAGAAGTTTAAGAGTTTTAGCTCATGATTGAGGTAATTAACAGCAATAAAACGAATTCTAAATGTCTAACCATGATTGAAAACAATAGACTAAGTAGAATGATGAGAATTTGCCTCAAATCACCTTCGGAATTGAATTCTAGGTTGTATCTTCGATCTCTAGGATTCTTCTTACACTCCAATCGCATCTCTTCTCTCCAAAAAGGTTCCAGAATACCTTATGTCGATCTGGACAGCTGTTTTTATAGATTCGAACCGACTCGCCGAGTCCAAGACCGACTCGTCGAGTCCATACCTTAATTTTCGTACACGATAAGTCACGGAGTCTTTATCCTCTTGAATCTTCGATGCTACTCGCCGAGTACCATGTATTTTTATCCTTTTTCTTCTTTGTTCAACTCCCGAGCTCCCAACCGCTTCTCTTGCTTCCTTTTGCTTCCGAGCTTCGCTTTTGGACTGAAAACACAATTCAAACACTTTTAAGTATCTTTTGTCCATGATATGCAATAAATTAGCTAATAAATGATAAAAATCTATACTTAATATGAGGCTAAATATGCAAATATCTGATGCAATTCAGTAATTTTAGCATATAACCTCTTTGCATAATTACAGTAAATATTACGCTGTTTAACAAGCATGATATTGTCCATTTGAATCGAATCCCTATTAATTAAAAATTAGTAATTCTTAAATCTAAAGCTTCTATCACACCCTTCTTTTCCTGTAATTTGTTTTTCGCATCATAGTGAAGGGCCTTGGACAGTTTTGCATCACTACTCGTGGAGATTAACACGTCATTAAGATAAGCGCAAGTATTATCAAATTCAGCTAAAACATCATTATAAGAAGATGATGGAATTTTAAATGAGTTAAGAATATCACATACCTTGGCAGTCATTGGTGATTTTGTTGACTCATTGGGACATGAAACACCATCCATTTATTTCTTATTAACTCATCTCTTCTACATTCACTTTTTCCTCATTATCTTCCTCCAGCTTTGTGTACATGGCTCCGTGAGTCACATTTCGCATCTCATCGTCATCATAACCAGAAGACTAAATCTAGTGTGTGCCCTCTTACTCATCTCCTCCTCTATCCATCAAGGAAATTCCCTTTGTTTGAGCACAAATTTATTCTATCTTTTCAATGTAGTATGCTTCTTCCTTGACTTTCTCCTTCTTTTATTCCTTTTTTCTGAGCATGCGGTCCTTTGCTAGATGGTTTGACCCATTACAGTAGTTACAGTTGTACTCAAAGTCACCATTTAGCTTCAACTCCTTATTCGCAACCAAGTTCTTCACATCTTTCTTTTCTTCCTTGGACTCGACCTTCACATTCTTTCAAATCAAACTTTTTCCCTTGCACTCATTGATATTTTTAAACTTCGGATTGAATGGCTTCTTGAAGAATTTCTTCACTTTGTTGCTTGAGTAGTAAGCAATAGCTTCATCATCAGAGTTAAACAGAAAACCTTCTTCCTCAAGTTTATCTTCTTCAACAGATTCGACTTAAGATTCCTTGGCAGTCACTTTCAACATTAGTGCAAATGGTCCTCCTAAACTTAACTTTCCTTCTTTACCAATTTAATTTATCTCACTTTCATGAGCTTTCAGAACATTATACATATTTCCTAATGAATAACCATCAAAACTTTCTTGAGTTTTGATCATGAGACTAATGTTTCTTCACTGTTTTCTAAATCCCATTAGAAAAGTAAGATTGAACTCCAAGGACGAACGAGTCATATGTATCGAGAACATTTGAATACCAGTTTGTTTAATCGATCATAGTAAGACTTGATTGATTCATTGTCCTTCTGCTTGAACTTACTTAATTCCAACAAACACTGATTCACGGAACTTTTCTTTGTTTCTACCCTGATACTTTTCCTTCAATATATCCCTTATCTCCTTTATAGTTTTACAACTTCGGACATAACTGTAAACTACTAGTGGAAGAGCACCACGTAGTTCACGAAGATATTTCTTTTCATTCACCTTCATCTTCTTTCCTTGAGTGATCATGTCTTCATTTGTACCAGCTGAACAAATGTTGACCAACATCCCCTGATTGAATTATCCAATGTTGATACATCTCATAAGATATTTATCAATTGCATTGAGATTCTTCCATCCTATTAGCCAACTGTTCATAATACTAGGGAATCAACATCGGAATCTTAGTTGAAGATCCGAGCAGGTAAGAGAAGTTCGTCATTGTGTTCAGATTGAAGTTCACCATTGTAAGAAATTTTTGAAGAAATAGGATTTTTAGTTTTAAAACGAGATTTAGGAAGGTAATTAAACAAATACTGATTGGAAATAAATCAATCTAACACAGAGAGTGCATAATCTATTCACAACAATTGATCAAATATATTTTCCTTATTCAATTTGCAGAAGTTTTTGAATTGGAATAAGCAATTCAAAAAATATGAAAAAACAAGAAAACTAAAATTGATTGGATGAATCATGCTTTAATACCGATTGATGTGTGTTAGGTTTGATTACGAACACAATAGATTCAAGAAAAACAATTAAGAACACAATATGTAAATATAAACTGGTTGGCTCGTATTATGTCTGAAGAGTGTACAAAGTATCGAGCGTTTTACAATGAAAAGTTCTCGAAAGTTATCCTCTACAGTACTACTTACCCTATTTATAGAGTACAACAGACACAACAAAAAATACAAGGACTAAACATTCTGGCTTCGAATACAAACAGTGCCCTGTAAATATATAGAGAGTCGAAATCATTTGGATTTCGACTCCTTACAGACTTAAACCAATTCGACTCCTCACTATAAACGTTTCGACCCCTTCAATACTATCGATTTTACTACCTTAATACTAAATTTTGAGTTTTCTTATTTCAATTTTTTCTAAATTTGTAACTAAATCCCTTGATTGGTAATGTTTTAGACGAAATAGAGTACTCATTGGTGCTATAAAAGCTTACTAAAACATCGCTATGTGGTTATTGTGTTGGAAATTAGACGAAAAAATAGGCTTCCGAATCTGCTGTTCTTCGTGTTCTTGGAGCACGTCGTGCAAATACATGTGCGTCGCGTACACTCGCATGCACCGCGCACCTTTACACGTGTGGTCCATTTCAACACCAAATGCAGTATTTATCCTATCTATTTGTTCCTAATTTTCCATTTTCCTATTTTTCTACAGGTATGTCGAGACGAGGTCGTCAGGCGGCAGGTCGGTTACCTCATAACTAGCCATCACATCTGTTTTTACAGTTCCCCGATGATCTTGTCGACCGGACTTCCTATTGATGGGTTTTGTGACAACCCGAAATTTCTATTATGTACAAACATATAAAGTCAATAGAAGTCAGAAAAGTTGCTGTTAATTTTCAGACCTTTTAGAATAAGTTTGAGTATTTCAAGATTCACACTTTAATGATATCAGGAGAGAGGATGCACTTGGGTTATTTGGCAACACTGGTATTCCAAAACTCTGAGAAATTAGAGTTCACTACCTGAATAAAATATTTTCTGCCAAAAACCCTAAATTTGGGAGTATATATATATATATATATATATATATATATATATATATATATATATATATATATATATATATATATATATATATATATATATATATATGAGAACTTGTCATTATTAACACTTTTTCCAAAAAAAACTCAAGATCCAAACCATTTCTCTCTCAAGTATCATCCAAAAGATTTTCAAGATCTTCAAACTAGTAAGTGATTCTAGCTTTCTTAAGTGATTATATGCTTTGATCTAGTGTTTTAACACACTTCTAACCTTGAAATCATTCTAAAAGGTTGATTCTTCCATTTTCACCAAGAACACCAAGAACACACACTAGTGTTCTTGGACTTTTAGCTCATTTCAAGCTTCCATATAGTAAGTACTTCTATCCTAGAGTCTTATAAAGCTTGTTATACATCTTTACATCAAGAAAATGTCCCAAGAACACCAAGAACAAGGTGCTCACGGTTCAAGAAGTTCTTGAACCGTAAACACCAAGTTAAGGTGCCAAAGGGTGCCTTAGGGTGCCTTAGTCCTTCACAAGCCTTAGAAACATGTCTAAATCCTTCCTTGATGTGTTTAAGACCATGAAAAGCACCAAAATCTCTCATTTATATGTGTTTACGGTTTGGGGATCTCCCAAAACCGTAAACACCCCAAAGTATGTATAAATCTCCTTAGTAACTAAAAGGACTTTAAAACCCCCAAAATACCATAAACATTATCAGTTTATGGTAGTAAACTCAAAGGAAAATGGTTTAGGGACCGTAAACTCCAAATAGGAGTGAAAGGGTGCCCTAGTTCCTTCCTTAGTCACATACTTCAAGTAGAAAAGCTTCTAGGGACTTTTAAGGCTTCAAACAACAAATGGTCAAAAGTGTGTGATCTTATGGCCGTAAACTCAAGGGTTTACGACCGTAAACTCTTTTGGTTGTGACCGCCAAACCGTAAACTCCCTAATGGAGTTTTCCTTGAACCCCAAGCACACTAGCCTTTCCCTACAACACATAGATGCAATCCTTGGGACTTATAACACTTGTATAAGGTGTTTAGCATGTCCTAGGGTGTCTTGACTTTGTTTATTAGTTGTTTAAAGACTAATTGGATATATATATATATATATGTGATATTATATGTTAACTAGGATCATAGAGTGTGCTCAAGACTTCTCTTCACACCAAGCAACCCTACATCTTCAGTTTATCCGTACCACTCACTACATGTGAGTTCCTACCCCATAATCAATGGTTTAAATGTTTTTAAATGCTTTTATGGGGGGAATACAAGTTGAATACTTATAGTTATTATATCAATCACATGTGATTAATAATTACCAAACTAGTAGTTTGCTTACTGTTCAAACTGGTTATTAAACTGTTTTGCTTCAAACTGTTTTACAAATTCTTTTACTTGTCAAATAATTTTACTTAAACTCTTTTATACTTATTATCAAATGCATGCCTATGTATGTATAGTTATATAAGTAATGTTTAAAGGGCTTAGGAAGGCTAGCTCGCTTTATCTCCTTTTCCTCGTTGGGATGTGGTTGTAGGGCATCGGCTATCCGTCTGAAGGTCGTCTATCTATTAGTTATATATTATGTATACATATATAGACATAAAAGTTCTTTCAATCAGTTCCATACCTTTGGGTAGCAAGGGTTTACAATCATGATAATACATTACTATTAAGCTACCATAGGGGTAGTACAGGAAGATACTAATACTATTACTAGAAAAATGAAACATACATTGAGTCAATTCATTCCTGAGTCAATACTAGTAGTACACACAGTACATTACTATACATGCTAGATAGAGAGAGAACACACATTATAGCTAGCACACGCAGACCATTACAATACATACAGGCTAGACAGAGAAAGAGTACACTTTACAGTTATCACATTCATTTCATATACATTCATGCAGTTATGTGAACCATTAAACGGGTCATGGCACTTCCTGCCATGACCGTGTTTGTATCTAGGATATCCTTAATTGGGGAGCGTATGAGTTTGCGTATAGATCTATATTGGATTGACTATCCTACACCTTTTTGCTCGATACAGTGGGACTTGCAACTCTACAGGTGCCAAATGTCTTTTCTTACGGCGTCTTACATCGTCGTTTTACTAGAGTCAGTAGCAGGATAAAGGTCGATCACATGTTACTTTAAACGCATTTTGCTTTTAAGGTAGTTAGTACAACAGTAGTCACTTATTACAAATACTACAATACTACGATATTTTCCGATTACATTCACTTCGTGAATATTCACACGATGCATGGTAATGTAAAAACTATATTTTTGGTTAATGATAGTCGGATTTGGGAAAATACACACTCTTACAAGAGGCATACACACAGACACTAGATGTCTTAGTAGAAGGCTACCATTAGTAAAAAACGTAGGGTTTTCTAGGAGAGTTCAAACATATTACAAAACATTGTACAAAACATATTACAAAACATCTTACAAATGATTTCATACAAACACAGACGTTAATATACTTATGATCCCACCAGATTTAAGCTGATACTCGCTTTCAAAATAACTTGTATTCTCAGGTCACCAATAGACATGTACATGTGCCAGGTTTTGAGAAGATGGAGTTCGGTCAAGACTCATCTTTTATTTTGATATGTATATTTTGGTGTCTATAAAACTTGATAGAACACACATGTATGAAATTGTATTATTAATGCAATGGATGATGTTGTTGCTTGTTTACTATTATTCATTGTTGTGATATTGTACATGACGTCCTCCGCCCCAGAACGTTTCCGTCGTTCATGGTTTTGGGGTGTGACAGATTGGTATCAGAGCATTGTTTATAGTGAATTGAGTATATCAACCCATAAAAGATATACTAACTATAAATACATTGGGATTAAAATACTCTGACCTAGAGTTTATACTTTAAATATTAAAAAATTTAATTAAGTATACGTGCCTGCATTCATACGAAAATCAGTGTCAGTAAGACAGTACAAAAGTATTACGACTGTTGGGTAGCACAAGTAGACTTAGAGACATATTATCAAAACTGGGAAGATATAGCCTGATCAACTATATTATTCGAGGAATGACTAGCATGTGCCTAAGTGTGGTTGTGAGGTTGCAACAAGTCTAAAAACTTACCCACAATACCACAATAAGAACAATAGAACCTAAACTTAAAATACTATAGGAGTATTTTGCATTAATATAAGTTACTTATGTGCTAGATTCTTATACCTCTCTTCTCGCGTAGATTTAATAACTGGATTTCACATTCCCGGAGACCCGTACTATCCCAACCACGACAATGCAGGATGGCTGGAAGAAGAACCCGAAGATGATCACCCAATTCCCTTGGATGATCATGAAGCTGAAGGCTTTTCTGATGGTTCTGACTCAGAGCCAGAAGTCAACAACCTGCCCCCAGCTGATCAAAACCCAGACCCTCGCCCAACATTTCAAGGACCCACACCCCTGTGGGCCACAAACTTGAATACATGGAGCCAGGAACAGGGTCAACCTATCCCCTACAATGGAGACAGAAATTTCTACAACCTCACTGAGGGAGGTTCTGCTGACAGAGTCCTACCCGTCATGGTTCATAGGATTTCTCGGAACACGATACTAGGTCAATCATCTATCAATCGAGTCTTGGAGATTGATGCCAACTCTGGCGTTAACACTGTCTGCATTCGCCAAGTAGAGTCTGCTCATGAAAGGGCTCTGGTTCACAATGCAGCTCTTCGGAGGGAACTCGTTGAAACCCGAGCTGAAGTCAGAGAACTTCGAGCCTAGCAAGCAAGAGTTGATAGGCACATGACGGACATAGAACGTCTCCTGTCGGGATCAAGAACTCACTCTGGTAGTTCTCATCGCCGATAGATTCTCATCAACTTCTCTCTTTTGGATATAACCTAGTTATGTAAAAACTCTGGTCTAATTCCCTATCTTTGTAAATCATAGGCCTGTTAGGTCTTGGTTAGGTTGTAATTCTGTCAAAAATTTCCCATTTTGGTTGATGTAAGGCCTCCTTCTGTTGGCCGTTTTTCCCAAACTTGTTAAATCTGTAATTCCAGTAATACTGACAGGTACCTAATCTTAAGGGAGTTATTATCCAAATGTGATCATCTATTAGTGCTAGATTTTCATTCAATCGTATTGTTGGGCTATGAAGAGTTAGTCCATGAGTCATTCTCATCAATCCTTCCATTAAATTCTTATCAATGTCTTCATGTTCATAAACTTATAGATTAAAGATGTCGCGTCGCAGAAATCCAAGGAGAAACCTCAATAACGAAACACCACCTCCTCAACCACCTACTCCTCAGTTTGACACGACAGCCTTGAATGCTACTGTAGTTGCAGCTGTGGCTACAGCCATGGCTCAATATCATTCATCTGGTTCCACTGGAGGAGGAACCTCTGTCTTGTTAACTCATGGTGAAATCCCGGTGCGCTTGAAAGAGTGCTCATACAAGGACTTCACCAACTGCAAGCCATTGTCCTTCAAGGGGACTGGCGGAGTCATTGCCCTCTCGCAATTGTTCGAGAAAACCGAATCGGTTTTCGAAATCTGCTCTTGTCCCAAGGAGAGCAAGGTGAAGTTTGCTGCTTGCACCTTCGAAACGAAAGCCTTAACGTGGTTGAACAGCCATGTTAAGTCACTATCTCTTATAGTGGCAAATGCTATGGGCTGGGAAACTTTAAAAGACCTCATGATTGAGGAGTACTGCCTGAAGGGCGAGATTTAGAAGTTAGAGGAAGAGCTATGGAGCCTAACCATGAAGGGCTCCAACGTAGTCGCCTACACCGCTAGATTCTGCGAGCTGGTGGCCCTCTGTCCCAACATGATTCCTTCGGAGGGAAAGAAAATCAAGAGATACATATGGGGGCTGGTGCCACCAAACTAGGGAAATGTTTTGGCATCACACCCTACTACATTCGATAGTGCCAAATGGTTGGCACAATGGCTCATAAACCATGGGGTTCGTACCCCGGCCGCAACAACTACCCTGGCCATCTCAGAACCTACAAGAACCGCTGACTCCAAGCAGAAGTTTTAGGATGACAACAAGAAGGCTAAGGCTGCCAAAAAGCAGCAGGTCATGGCAGTACATGCTGCGATAGCACCTGCCGCTGCTGCTCCGGTAAAGTAGTACGCTGGAAGTTTGCCTAAGTGCAACAAGTGCAACTTCCATCACGTTGGCGCCTGCCAGGAGATGCAGTGTCTGAACTGCAACGGGAAGGGGCACACTGCCCGTTTCTGTAAAGCTCCGGTGAAGCCAATCAACCAAGCCCCCGGTGCTAGAGTGGGCCAAACTTGCTACGGATAGGACGAGGTAGGCCACTTCAAAAGAAACTGCCCGAAGGCAGGATTTGCCGGTGGAGTGGCTAGAGTTCTAGCCATAGGCCATGAGGAAGCGGTTGCCGACCCTACAGTGGTCACTGGTATGTTCCTCCTCGATAACTCTTATGCATGCATTCTATTTGATAGTGGAGCAGAGAGGAGTTTCGTGAACCAAAAATTTGCTCATTTACTTAAGCAAAAATCATGAGCACTTAATGAACCGTTCACTACAGAAATGGATAATGGAAAGACAGAGAGCACTAGCAGTATATTAATAGGGTGTACCCGAACTTTAGATAGCTATTCATTTTCGATCAATCTCATGCAGGTCTCAATTAAAAGTTTTGATGTCATTATCAGCATGGATTGGTTGAGCCTTCATCGAGCCGATATCATGTGTTACGAAAAGGCTGTTCGCCTTAATCTGCTGCCTGGTGAAACCTTATTAGTTTATGGCAACAAACCCGACACGAACCTTTGTATCATCTCGAGCATTCAAGCTCAGAAATTTTTGCGAAAGGAATTTCGTGCATTCCTTGCTCATGTGGTTGATGTGAGCCAAGAAACGAAGGACATTCAGAACATTCCAGTAGTACGCGACTTTCCCGACATCTTTCTAGAAGAACTCCCAGGATTACCTCCGCAACGTCAAGTCGAGTTCCGAACCGACTTAGTTCCAGGAGCTACCCCCGTAGCCAAACTGCCCTATCATCTAGCACCTGCAGAGATGCAAGAACTATCCGGTCAAGTTAATGAACTGCTCAGCAAGGGCTTTATAAGAGCAAGCTTCTCACCCTGGGGAGCTCCAGTCTTGTTCGTCAAGAAGAACGATGGATCGTTTTTTATGTGCATCGACTACAGGGAGCTCAACAAGCTGACCGTCAAAAATCATTATACGTAGCCTCGTATTGACGATTTATTTGACCAACTTCAAGGGGAGAACTTCTTTTCAAAAATCGACTTGAGATCCAGATATCACCAACTACGAGTGCTAGGGGAGGATGTTCCAAAGACAGCCTTCCGAACTCGTTATGGGCACTACGAATTCGTAATGATGCCGTTCGGATTGACAAACACGCCCGCTGTATTCATGGACTTAATGAATAGGGTGTGTCGTCCTTACTTTGATCATTTCATCATCGTCTTCATCGATGACATACTTATCTACTCTCGAAGTAAGGAGGAGCATAGTCAACATCTACGACAATTCCTCGAAACATTACGTTCAGAGAAACTCTACGCGAGTTCTCGAAATGTAAATTTTGGATTCGACGATTCAAATTCTTAGGGAACGTGGTTAGCGAAGAGGGTATACACGTGGACCCTTCCAAAATCAAGGCCATTGAGAACTGGTCAGCATCGAAGACGCCTACATAAATTCGTCAATTTCTACGCCTCGCTGGCTACTATCGCAGGTTCATTCAGAACTTCTCCCGCATTGTGAAGCCTTTTACAACACTTACCAAGAAGGGCGTGGCCTTTGACTGGAAAGAGAAGCAGGAAATAGCGTTTCAAACGCTCAAACGAGCCTTGTGCGCCGCACCAATACTATCCCTTCCTGAAGGAATAGAAGACTTCGTGGTCTATTGCGATGCGTCGAATCAAGGACTCGGATGTGTTCTGATGCAACGAGGTAAGGTCATCGCCTATGCCTCGAGACAGCTAAAGACACATGAGGTCAACTACACGACCCACGATCTTGAACTAGGAGCAGTTGTGTTTGCTCTGAAGATCTGGAGACATTACTTGTACGGAACGAAAAGCACTATCTTTACAGACCACAAGAGCTTACAATACATATTCGACCACAAGGAGCTCAACATGAGATAACGACGGTGGGTCGAGCTACTCAGTGATTACCAATGCGAAATTCGTAATCATCCAGGTAAAGCCAACGTAGTAGCTGACGCCCTGAGTCGGAAGGAATATTCTGGTCGTAGAGTCAAATCATTGACTATGATTATCCATTCACACTTGTCCACACAAATTAAGGTAGCTCAGCTCAACGCTTTGAAGCTTGAAAATGTGACGGGTGAATCCCTAAGAGGGATGGATAAGAACTTGGAGGTTAAGGGTGGCGAAGCTTATTATTTCATGGACCGGATCTGGACCCCGAAACTAGGTGGGTTCAGAGACTTGGTCATGAACGAGGCGCACAACACTCATTATTCCGTGCACCCGGGATCAGATAAGATGTATCTAGATCTCAAAAAGTTATACTGGTGGCCTAACATGAAAGCATAGATTGCTACCTTCGTGAGTAAATGCCTTACTTGCGCAAAGGTCAAGGTCGAATACCAAAAACCCTCCGGTCTATTACAACAGACTGAGATACTAGAATGGAAGTGGGAGCCGATAACTATGGATTTCATAACCAAGTTGCCCAAGACAACGGGTGGACTTGATACCATATGGGTCATCGTCGACAGATTGACCAAGTCTGCACACTTCCTACCGATCAAAGAAACAGACAAGACGGAGAAACTTACAAGAACTTACATTAGGGAGATTGTACGACTGCATGGTGTTCCCTTATCCATTATCTCAGACAGAGATAGTAGATTCTCTTCAAGGTTCTGGCAGCCGTTACAATGTTCCTTAGGAACTAGACTGGACATGAGTACAGCCTATCATCCACAGACCGACGGGCAAAGTGAGAGAACTATCCAAACCTTGGAAGATATGTTGCGAGCCTATGTGATCAACTTTGGGAAAGCATGGGATACTCATTTACCCCTTATCGAATCTTTCTACAAAAACAATTATCACACGAGCATATAGGTTGCTCCATTCGAGGCCATATAAGGCCGAAAGTACAGATCCCCTCTGTGATGGGCTGAGGTGGGTGATACCCAGTTAGCTAAAGGACAAGTTCATGAAAGCACTCTCACAGGTCCGGAGATCATACTTGAAACGACAGAGAAGATCGTTCAGATTCGTGAACGATTGAAAGCCTCCGGAGACCGATAGAAAGCTACGCAGATAAACGTAGGAAACCGTTGGAATTCCAGGTGGGTGACCGTGTTCTATTGAAGGTCTCACCCTGGAAGGGCTTGATACGCTTCGGAAAGCGTGGAAAGCTAAATCCAAGGTACATTGGGCCTTTCGAGATTCTCGCAAGAATCGGCCCTGTATCTTACAAACTTAACTTAACGTGCGAACTCAGTAACGTACATTCTACCTTCCACGTATCGAACTTGAAAAAGTGTCTGTCCGACGATACTCTTGTTATTCCACTCGACGAGATCGAGATCAACGAGAGCCTCAACTTCGTGGAGGAACCAGTAGAGATCATGGATCGAGAGGTCAAGCAAACAAAACAAAGCCGTATCCCGATAGTGAAGGTTCGCTTGAACGCCAAGCGAGGACCGGAATTCACTTGGGAGCGTGAGGATCGGATGAAACTGAAATATCCTCGTCTTTTTACTTAGTTATTTGTAACTACTTATTTGCTTAAATTCTAATTTCGGGACGAAATTCCTTCTAAGGAGGGGATGATGTGACAACCCGAAATTTCTATTATGTACAAACATATCAAGTCAATAGAAGTTAGAACAGTTGCAGTTAATTTTCAGACTTTTTAGAATAAGTTTGAGTATTTCAGGATTCACACTTTAGTGATATCAGGAGAGAGGATGCACTTAGGTTATTATGCAACACTGGTATTCCAAAACTCTGAGAAATTCAAGTTCACTGCCTGAATAAAATATTTTCTGCCAAAAACCCTAAATTTGGGAGTATATATATATATATATATATATATATATATATATATATATATATATATATATATATATATATATATATATATATGAGAAGTTGTCATTATTTACACTTTTTCCAAAAAAAAAAAAACTCAAGATCCAAACCATTTCTCTCTCAAGTATCATCCAAAAGATTTTCAAGATCTTCAAACTAGTAAGTGATTCTAGCTTTCTTAAATGATTATATGCTTTGATCTAGTTTTTTAACACACTTCTAACCGTGAAATCATTCCAAAAGGTTGATTCTTCCATTTTCACCAAGAACACCAAGAACACACACTAGTGTTCTTGGACTTTTAGCTCATTTCAAGCTTCCATATAGTAAGTACTTCTATCCTAGAGTCTTATACAGCTTGTTATACATCTTTACATCAAAAAAATGTCCCAAGAACACCAAGAACAAGGTGTTCATGGCTTAAGAAGTTCTTGAACCGTAAACACCAAGTTAAGGTGCTAAAGGGTGCCTTAGGGTGCCTTAGTCCTTCACAAGCCTTAGAAACATGTCTAAATCCTTTCTTGATGTGTTTAAGCCCATGACAAGCAACAAAATCTCTCATTTATATGTGTTTACGGTTTGGGATCTCCCAAAACCGTAAACACCCCAAAGTATGTATAAATGTCCCATATTCCTTCGTATGCCTTAGTAACTAACATGGATCCATTGTTTGATGAGCAAAGGACTTGAAAACCCCCCAAAATACCATAAATCTTATGAGTTTACGGTAGAAAACTCAAAGGAAAATGGTTTAGGGACCGTAAACTCCAAATAGGAGTGAAAGGGTACCCTAGTTCGTTCCTTAGTCACACACTTCAAGTAGAAAAGATTCTAGGGACTTTTAAAGGCTTCAAACAACAAATGGTCAAAAGTGTGTGAGCTTACGGCCATAAACTCAAGGGTTTACGACCATAAACTCTTTTGACTATGACCACAAAACCGTAAACTCCATAATGGAGTTTTCCTTGAACCCTAAGCACACTAGCCTTTCCCTACAACACTTAGATGCACTCCTTGGGACTTATAACACTTGTATAAGGTGTTTAGCATGTCCTAGGGTGTCTTGACTTTGTTTATTAGTTGTTTAAAGACTAATTGGATACATATATGTGATATTATATGTTAACTAGGATCATAGAGTGTGCTCAAGACTTCTCTTGACACCTAGCAATCCTACATCTTCAGTTCATCCGTACCACTCACTACATGTGAGTTCCTACCCCTTAATCAATGGTTTAAATGTTTTTAAATGCTTTTATGGGGGGAATACAAGTTGAATACTTATAGTTATTATATCAATCACATGTGATTAATAATTACCAAACTCGTAGTTTGCTTACTGTTCAAACTATTTATTAAACTATTTTGCTTCAAACTGTTTTACAAACTCTTTTACTTGTCAAACAATTTTACTTAAACTCTTTTATACTTATCATAAAAATGCATGCCTATGTATGTATAGTTATATAAGTAATGTTTAAAGGGCTTAGGAAGGCCAGCTCGCTTTATCTCCTTTTCCTCGTTCGGATGTGGCTGTAGGGCATCGGCTATCCGTCCGAAGGTTGTCTATCTATTAGTTCTATATTATGTATACATATATAGACATAAAAGTTCTTTCAATCAGTTCCATACCTCTGGGTAGCAAGGGTTTACAATTATGATAATACATTACTAGTAAGCTACCATAGGGGTAGTATAGGAAGATACTAATACTATTACTAGAAAAATGAAACATACAATGAGTCAGTTCATTCCGGAGTCAATACTAGTAGTACACACAGTACATTACTATACATGATAGATAAAGAGAGAACACACATTACAGCTAGCACATGCAGAACATTACAGTACATACAGGCTAGACAGAGAAAGAGTACACTTTACATTTAGCACATTCATTTCATATACATTCATGCAGTTATGTGAACCATTAAACGGGTCATGGCACTTCCTGTCATGACCATTTTTATATCCAGAATATCCTTAATTGGGGAGCATATGAGTTTGCGTATAGATTTATACTGGATTGACTATCCTACACCTTGATGCTCGTTACAGTGGGACTTGCAAGTCTACGGGTGCCAAATGTTATTTCTTACAGCGTCTTACATTGTCGATTTACTAGATTCAGTAGCAGGATACAGGTCGATCACATGTTACTTTAAACGCCTTTTGTTTTTAAGGTAGTTAGTACAGCAGTAGTCACTTATTACAAATACTACAGTACTACGATATTTTCCCATTACATTCACTTCGTGAATATTTACACGATGCACGGTAATGTAAAAACTATATTTTTGGTTAATGATAGTCGGATTTGGGAAAATACACACTCTTACAAGAGACATACACACAGACACTAGATGCCTTGGTAGAAGGCTACCATTAGTAAAAAAACATAGGGTTTTCTAGGAGAGTTCAAACATATTACAAAACATTGTACAAAACGTCTTACAAATGCTTTCATACAAACACAGACATTAATATACTTATGATCCCACCAGCTTTAAGCTGATACTCGCTTTTAAGAAGATGGAGTTCGTTCAAGACTCGTCTTTTATTTTGATATGTATATTTTGGTGTCTATAAAACTTGACAGAACACACATGTATGAAATTATATTATTAATGCAATGGATGATGTTGTTGCTTGTTTACTGTTATTCATTGTTGTGATACTGTACATGACGTCCTTCGCTCCAGAACGTTTTCGTTGTTCATGATTTTGGGGTGTGACAGGTTTTAAGCACTACATCATTCCTATGGTGTACATGCAATCCCTAATAGGTTTGGATTTAGTTTGTCTAATGAACATGCAATTGAATCATCCAAATCCATAACCCTAGATCTATCATAATATTAACTGAATTAAGAGTTTAGAAATTACCTTTGATTGTTATGTAGTAATAACAATCTATTCCATGGCTTCAGAAAGCTTAGTGCATCAAGTGTTGCACCTCTAATGGAGGCACATGCACCATAATCAATAAGGATGAAGAAGAAAGAGAATGAGAGCTCCAAAAACGTCCAGAGACCCTCTTGAAATCATAAGCCACGTTTTTGGGTCTCAAGGGTTCTTTAAATTAGTAGGCAATTAGGGTTATCTAACAAGAAAACCCTAATTTGACTGCTTAAGTCCTAAGCAGCCCATGGACCCCTTCTAGAACATGCCTTGGACGAAAATTATATGGGCTTCCCATAGATTTTGTCCAACCTATATTCCAAGGTGATTCACAGCCCAATTGCAATTATCTTATAATTACAGTTCCAGTCCCCTTAAGTTTAATTAATCTCTTTTAGTCACAAAATTAATTCTTAATTAATTCTTGACTAATATTAATTAAACAATATGATTTCTCCTTTAATATATTATTCTTATAATATATTATTCAATCATAATTAAACCTTTCTTTCCTTAATTCATCCTACAAGTTGCTTTGGTGAAGACAACCCAAAAGGACCATGCACCATCGGGTCAAGTACACACCAAAATAGTTATGGACTTAGACATCAATCCAACAGTCTCCCACTTGGATAAGTCTAATAACTATTTTGTATATGACTTCAGATCCTGATCCACTATCGTAGCTTTCAAAAGCCGCTGTCAACTCTGATCTTATCAGATAGGCGTCATTTAGATAAGGGATCATATATTCCTCCATTCTAGATATCGTATAGACTGAGACATGGATTTAAATCAATCATTCTCTCTGTCTATGTGTTGTTTCTCGATTTCCGATTTATGACGACTGACAATAGACTACAATTGAACACATCAAATTAGTCTCGGCTTGGCCAAGCACTTTAGGTGTCATCACTAAATCATCGAGGGGCCCACAGATACAACTTTTATCCCACTTTGGGTAAAAGGAACGGATAAACTTCGACTCAATGCTCGCTTGCACTCACTCACCGAATCACACACAACAATATGTTTTATAACACCAAGTTACTAGTGCATTGACATATTATCAATGTGTAACCGACTCGCAAGATACAACTTACATATCTCGGTTTCAAGAATATAAGATATTATCGTCTCACCAATCACTCGTGATAAAATCCATGAAGCGATCCAAGTGAGCGTGGGTTTAATCCAATACACTAATCTTATAGAAGCACTCATGAACCCTGCAGCAAACTTTTGCTATGTCTAAAACACTTTAGACAATCTACAGTCATATTCATGACAGTCTTCTTTCATTCCTACTTCCAAAGAATGAGCGACTGTGGAGAGTTTGAATAATCTTATTATTCGAGAAGTCAAAACATGCAAAGTGAAACACAAGAAGAATACTAATCCTATATGGCCACAAACTTTTGAGTATAAATAAAACACCTTTTATTTAATCACCATATTGATTATTCATTATTTGTTGTTTTGGGTAATCAACTTCTTACTTGAATTATAACAACAATTGCCCCATGCTCTTAGCATGCACACTATATTTACCTATGATCCTTAGTTTGTGAAATAGTATAATTGAATAACATTTTCAATCACATTCATTTCACAATTCCTAATCCATTAGTGTAAGAATACAAAATTCTCGCAACTACCATAATATGTTAGATTCTAAAATTTTATGCAACAGTCCTTTCGTAATGTCACGACAGAAAAGTCACCAAGACTCGGCCAATGAAATTACAAAACACTCTATTGGAGATTGTTACAAAACAATTCCATAGTCATGAAGTCTCATATTCAATGTACATTCCTTTTGTGACAACCCAAAGTTTATTCCGTTACATTACCCCGTTACCGTTAACGAAATATTCCATTTTATAAAAGTTTCGTTAATTAGAGGTCGCCCAATAAATGAATGTTTTATTTATTTATATTTTTATGTCGTTATAGTCATAATAAAGTAAATAAAAACACCTAAGTTGCAATTCCATATTAAATTGGAAAAAGTTAGTTTTTATTATTACGACCACTAAATCGGGTGCGACCAAAAGCCCCGTATAACGGCAGTATCGGGTAGATTTCCACTGAGCTCCAACTTCAACCCATATATAAGGGGCAATGGACTTAATTCCACCCCTTTACACTCTCTCTCTATACTCTCTCTCATAAAACCCGTTTTCGACTCAAAACCGCGAATTTCTGCCTCCTAAACATAAGTCTCTTTACCCTAACCTATTCTAAACATCATGACTTGTTGTTATAGCCCAAAAATCGAACTTAGAAGCTGTTGAAAAGGAGTTCATGGCCTAAGAGCATGCTTACGCCATAAACCCCTAATAAGAGGCCAAAATGACCCAAATTTGTCCCTGAAAGCTTGGAAACTAATTGAGGATTTAGCCTAGGAGTGTTTGAAGCATAAAACAATTAGTTTTAGGGCATAAAAGAGAGTTTACGGCCCAAGCACATGCTTAGGCCGTAAACACCTCAAACCCTTGCGAAAATGCCCCCAAAACACTCCCAAACCACCCTTAGGCTTAAGACATAAATTAGGGACATGCTATTTCGGGTTTAGAACAATTAAACACAAGGAAATATGGGGTAAAAAGGAGTTTACGGCCTAAGCACATGATTAGGCCGTAAACACCCCCAAACCTCACCAAATGAGAGTTTAAACCCCCTAATTGGCCTTATACCTTCACTAGAAAATGCTAGGGTTGAATCAAGGGCTTAAAATCAAAGTTTAAGGGGGTATATGAGATTTCACGGCCAAGCCAAGAGCTTACCGCCATAAACTCCCAAAGGAAGGTCATTTGGACCATAAACTCCAAAGGAGTGCACTCTTGGAACCCCAAACACCCCTATAGCCTTGAATAATTACTAGGATTGACATATGGGCCGTAAACTCCCATATGGTCCCTTTAGAAGCCCTAAACCCACTCATACAATTTAGATTTGGACCTAGCCAAATTCCACGATCAAGATAAAGCTTTTAAACACCCTAGAACACCCTCACCATGAGTTTACGGCCGTAAACTTATGGGGAGTAGTCCCAGGGCCGTAAACACCCTATGGTAAGTTTACTCTTGTAGAGTAAACTCCATTCCTAAGTCATTCAAGCCCTTAAATGTTACCCGGGACACCCCAAACACTTAACCAAAGTGTTTTCCTCTCCTTAGACTGCGTATACTTGTTTAATTAGTATATAATATACTAATTGTATGTGAACATATGTTATCATATGTTAAATAGGTGTCTAAGTGTGTCCAAGTCTTTACTTGACACCGAGCATCCAACCGGCACCTTCGTCGGATCCACTTACACCAGGTGAGTTCATACCCCTGAATGAACCTTTTAAACGTTTTTACATGTTTTATAGGGGGGATACAAGTTAAACATGCCAGTTATCATATCAATCACATGTGATTGATAACCTGCATGCACAAGGATTTACCACACTGTAAACTATTTTACCAAGTAGGACACTATAAATGGTTTTCTAAAAGGTTTTCACTTGTTCAAAACTCATACTTCAATTGTTTTGTTAAAGTTCATTTTAATCTGGTTTATGAAAATTTTCCAAAGAATTTCTAAAAGTTTTCAAACTTATTTTACCAAAGAATACCAAGTTGCGATTTGCTTAAGCATAAAGGTTTTCCAAAGTTTTCATCAAAGTTCTCTTTCATGCCGTATATTCTTACTTGTTAGATACCGCGACTTCGCTTTTACTTAGTTTAAACTCCTACTTGATAACGTTCCCACTTCGTGATACACTTATATCAGTTAACGCGTATACTTCATGATCCGGTTATTCCACACTGTACGGATATACATCACGATTGGTTATTCCACACTGTTCGGTTATACTTCACGATTCGGTTATTCCACACTGTACGCTTATACTTCACGATTTGGTTATTCCACACGATTTAGTTATACATCATGATCCAGTTATACTTTACGATATGATTCCACTTGTTACACACTCAAGCATAGTTAGATGTATGTCTGTGCTTGTATAGATGCATATAAATAATGATTGAAGGACTAAGGAAGGCTTGTCCGCCCTATTTCCTTTTCTTTGTTGAGATGTGGTCTGGTGGGATCGGATGGCCATCCGAAGGTCGTTTGATTCATTAGTTATATGTTATGTATACGAGCATAGACATATAGGTTTGCTCTAGCCAGTTCAGTTATGAGTCTCTACCTCTAGTTCAGCACTTACATATGAAACCCACTACCCACTCTTTGGGATGCATCTTCGGGACGCGGCCTTCTCCTTCGTCTAGTTGGTAACCAGAGTCTCCTGTAGGGAGAGCGGACATTGTGTGTGTAGATCTATACGGGATTGACACCCCCGCACCCTGACTGCTAGCTACAGTCCACGGCCTACCAAGCCAAGGGGTGACAAATGTCATATTTTATAGACGCTTGTAGGGCGTCAGGTACTCTAGTGTCGGTTAGTATGGTTACGAGTATCCCAGGTTACCTTATAATTCATGGCCTTAAGGTAATGGTATTTCACCAGCAATTTACACTATATGCTGGAAACCCACTCTCAGAGTCACACTGTTTTTAGACCTTGCTAGCTGTATCCTTCATTTGATACTGTCTGCGGTCTATATTCTCTGTTTTAGACCTTACTAGTTGTATCTTTCATTTGATACTGTCTGGGGTCTGTATCCTCTGTTTTTAGACCTTGCTAGCCGTACCTTTCATTTGGTATCGTCTGGGTCTGTGTCTCTGTTTGTTAAACTGAGCCAGGCGTGTCGTTTGTTCGATACTCTCCTGGAGTCAATGATTCCTTTTGCCTTAGTCAGCAGTCCTCACTACTGAGGCATATGTTATTTTCCCTGATTCCTCTTGCTTTCTTTAATAATCAAATTCTGTATTTTGATAATGATAGCGATTATGGGAAAATTACTTTTTACCACATTACTCCGTCCAGTCTTGGTAGAAGACTGCTTTTATTAAAGAAAATATAGGATTTTCTGGAAAAGACACTAATTTAATGGATACTCTAAAACTACCACTTTTATTAAAGTTATTTGGATAAAATGACACTTAATACTTATGAACTCACCGGCATTTGTAAAAATGCTGATACTCGCTTTTCAAATAACTTGTATTCTCAGGTTAGCATTAGACAGGTACATCCCCGGAGCTGTTGATGAAGATAGCTTAGTACCATGCTGTACTTACTTATATTATTACTTTTATTACTTTGATGCATTGATGTGTAAACCATGTGAAACTATTACTATTAATGCAATGTTTTGTTGTACTTTGATTACTATAATGCATGTGTTGTGATACTTGACATGACGTCATCCACCCCAGAACGTTTCTGTCGTTCCGGTTTTGGGGTGTGACACCTTTGAACATCCTTCTTGCATAAAAGCTTCTAATCTAGACATTGATTCTCGATATCCAACTCCCAATTGGAAACATTTCCATATTTTCCATATGACAACCTATTGTAAATAGAATCTTATCTATTCATAATAATGTCAATATGGTCCATCCATGACAATACTTTCCACTGTCTACAAGTGATCAATCCTTGGTGAACCTTAGATCGTCCTTGGCATTTGTTTAATTATTTTAGTCAAAAATAGTTCTATTTCCTTTTTCCCTCTAAATGCCCTAGGCATTTGGAAAATTTTAGAATGGTCGAATATTACAGCATATGCAATCGATCCTATACCCGAAACGTATGGGATACAATTCATAATGAAAAACGTGATACTTTACTAGTTTCTTACTATAATATCGTCATAGTATTTCTATTTGTCGTGTTCTCAAAATTCGAACAATGAAGAGGGATGTCGTAATTGTTGGATTAGTGTCTAAGCCCGTAACTATATTTGGTATGTACTTGACCCGGTTGTGCATGGTCATTTTGTGTTGCCTTCTCCAAAGCAACTTGACAAGGTAATTTAAGGAGAAAGAGAGAATATTATGGTTTGTTAATATATTATAAGAATAATATATTAAAGGAGAAATCATATTTATTTGATTAGTATTAGTCATAAATTAATTTGGAATTAATTTGGTGACTAAAAGAGACTAATTAAATAAAGGGTATAAACGTCAAATGCATGATAGTTTAGTTTTGGGCTGGAGAACCTAATGGACTAAGGGGGAATGAAATTATGATGGGGATCCATCATATTTTCATCCAAGGGCCCTAATCTAGAAGGTTCTATGGGCTGCTTGGTGATTAAGCTGCACATTAGGGTTTAGGCTGAAACCCTAGTAGCTAGCAGTATAAATAAGACCCCTATGGTATTGAAATCGGCTAGCACTTGATTCTAAGAGAACCCTAGGCCGATTTCTAGCATCTCTCACTCTCTCTCATATTGCCTTCTTGCTTGTGGGTTTATGAACCATTAGAGGAGTTACAATTATGACTCTAAGCTCAAGATCAAGAAGATTACATGGATTCAAGCTACATGGAAGAGGTAAACTACTTTATCTGTTTTCTTTATGATAATTCTGAATTATATATGATAGATCTAGGTTTGTAAGTCTTGGAATCAAAGCATGTACAATAGAGAAACCTAGATCCAAGCATTAGGGTTTGTATGAGCACATAGGAATGTTTCTTATGCAAAAAAACCCATCAGTGGTATCAGAGCATTGATTGGTTTCATTTGTATGTGATGCTTAACTTTTTCGTTTGCTAAAAATCGATTTTTTTGCCTCTGTGCAACTCAAATCGGCGAGTTAGTATCTGGACTCGGTGAGTTGGCCCTACTCAGCGAGTTTGTGCGTCAGACGGAGGGTGTTTCGGGATTTAGGTGCTGTTTTGACTTGGATTTGATGCCTAAATCATTTTTTGAAGTTAAAATCCGAATTTTATCTTAATTAAATGATTATCCTTGCCAAAACAATAGATAATTTCAAATCTTTTTAATATTGGTTGTTTATATGATAAATATGGATTATTTAAAATTATTTGGTAATTATCTAATGACTAAAATAAGATTAGGTCAAATATAGATAATTATGAAATTAATTGTTTAATTTGAATTATTTGTTATTTGATCGCTTGTGTTTTGAAAAGTTCAAAAACTTGTCCTCAAGTTTTGAAATTTGAATTTTGTGATTAAAAGTTTAATTTTGAATAATTTAAACCCTCAGAATTTTATAAGTTTAAAATTCAACCCTACATTATTATATATTATTACAAGCTTAATTAATATATATATATATATATATATATATATATATATATATATATATATATATATATATATGTATGTATGTATGTATGTATAACTTAAAATGCTAGTCTTACCGTTAGTAGGCCTCATTCACGAAGCCAGTCTATAAGGTAGGTATAAGGTTGCTGCCTATAAAATGGCGCTTAATGGGTGTACACTCACACCTATCGCTTGCTTGACTGGTGGAGGGTTGTTAGCCGAACAGGTAGGATAGGGCAACCCTCTCCTCATTAAAAGTATAATGTAAAATACAAAGTAACTACATGTTTTTCAAATTCCCAATCTTAGTTACTTTAGGGTAAAATGTGAAAATGATTCTAATCCATGGAATTACACTTCGTACCCTTGTCAAACATTGATGGAGCACATGTGCTTAACCGTCACATCAATTTGGGGATGACATTGGTAGCGAAGGGTGACTCGATGCTTTTCATAGATCAATGGAGCGGGTGTGGTTTACCGGCACATTGATTAGGTGATAGAAACATTGAGTGCACCATGTTCATTCGCATGGTTATTCACAATTTGTTTGCGATCCTTGGTATCCCAGTCGCAAATTTGAAATGCATATCAAGATTTAAACATGCCATTGAAAAGTTCAATGAATCTCAAAGATCTAGGAGTTTTCTATACATTTAAAACCTAAATTGCCTTTTTGTTTTTCATGGTGAGAATTAGTGAATCGTCATTCACTTACCTTCAAATTATTTACTTTTAGAGTACGGCATCCCTTTCTAAGTTGTAAATAATGTTGTTGGATCCTAGCCCTAATTTCTCATTTGGGTGTTTAATTAGGGATTCATTTCTAATCAAACTTTGTTCCTTTCTTTTTCAGATGTCTGCAAACAACAACAACAACAACAACAACGCTTCTGGGTCATTCTTGTTGATGAACCTGTGTCATAAAGTGACATTTGATGGTTCGAACTTCAATGATTGGATGAGGTATATTCTCATGATCACACACTACGAGGACAAAGAATATGTCCTAGATGAAAAGCTTGAGAAGATCATCCAAGATGTTGCTACTCCTGAAGAGCTGGCCGCCTTTGAGGCCCATGAGCATGATGCTATGAAAGTTCACTGCATCATGTTGGCCACCATGAACCTCAAACTCCAAAAGTCCTATGAGGACATGTATCCATATGAATTGCATCAGCATTTGTTGGACATGTATCACCAGAGCGCGAGGCAAGAGCGCTAAGATGGGGAGTGGAGAATCCTTAACCTCTCATTTGCAAAAAATGCAGAGGTATGTTGATCGTCTTCTCAAACTTAATGTTAAGTTTGATAAGGATTTGGCTATCGATATAATCTTCCACTCCTTGCCCTCCTGCTACAACCAGTTTAGGATGACCTACCACATGAACAAGGAGGAGGTCTCCTTGACCAAGCTCCAAGGACTCTTGAGGACTGCTGAGAGCAACCTCAAAGACAAATCCATTGCATCGTCCCCTGCTGTGGCCGCTCCTGTGATGGCAATAGGTCAAGGAAAGGGTAAAAAGAGGAAGGCTCCATGTAAGAGCCACCAAAAGGGGAAGCCCCAAGATGGTTCGTCCTCAAGTCGGACCAAAGTCGGCCCTACTAAACCCTCCTCCGATCCCAAAGAAGCAGAGTGCTTCTATTATCACCAAAAGGGCCACTGGATGTGAAGTTGCCCTCAATATCTGCAAGACATAAGAGATGGGAAGATTAAGCCCACCTTTGCAGGGCCTAAAATAAGTAGGGAGGTGGAACATGGAAAGATGAACCTGATTATAGGAAACAGAAGATCGTCGCCTGTGACCAAAGTCGGTGTTTATTCTTTAGTGTTGAGCAATGGGTTAGGGATAGATTTAAACAATTGTTGTTATTTGCCAGATATGGCAAGAAATATTATTTCATTTCATGGGTTGTTTAGACAAGGTTTCAGATATTCTTTTGATAATAGTAATGGTTCTATTAACGTTTATTTGAATGGTGTCTTTTATTTCAATGCATTACCTTGTAATGGGATTTATGAATCCATCATGGGTGTTGATAATTTAGGAAATAATGTTTTGAATATTGATTCGTCTACTAGTCTAGACAAAGCATGCTTGTGGCAATATTATCGCCTTGGCCATGTCAACAAGAAGCGCATAGCCCAACTCCAAAAGGATAGAGTGTTGGAGTCATTCGACCTTAGGGACGATGACATGTGTGAATCTTGTTTACTTGGGAAGATGACCAAGTCACCCTTTACTGGAACTTGTGAAAGGAGTGAGGGTTTATTGGATGTCATACACACTGATGTGTGTGGGCCCTTTAGATCCACCACAAGGGATGCTTGCCGCTTCTACGTGACATTTACAGATGATTATAGTAGATATGGATATATCTACTTAATCAAGCAAAAGTCAGAAACCTTTGAAAAGTTCAAAGAGTTTAAGAATAAAGTAGAGAATCAGTTGGGCAGGAAAATCAAGATGCTTCGGTCAGACCGAGGAGGAGAGTACCTAAGTCTTGACTTTCACGACTATCTAAAGGAATGCGGAACTTTTTTCGCAATTGACGCCTCCAAGGACGCCACAATTGAATGGTGTGGCAGACAGACGTAATCGGACCTTGTTGGACATGGTTCGTTCTATGATGAGTCAGACTTTGTTACCAATAGCTTTCTGGCGGTATGCCTTAGAGACTGCCACCCATATCCTTAACTTAGTTCCCATCATGAAGGTTTCCAAGACTCCTCACGAGATATGGACAGGGAAGGCTCCCTCGTTGGCACATATTAAGGTTTTGGGGTTGCGAGGCTTTCGTAAGACGAGAGACTCACGATAAGCTCGAACCTCGTAGTGAGTAGTTTGATTTCATCGGCTATCCACAGAAGTCTTTTGGATATCTTTTCTATAGACTGAGTGACAATGTTGTCTTCGTTGCTAGAAGAGGAGTTTTCCGAGAAAAGGAATTGATAAGCCAAGAAGACAGTGGGAGGAAAATTGAACTTGAAGAGATTCAATATCAAAGCGATTAAGGAACCTCTGACACTGGCACTCAACTTGAGGAGGAAACTCCTGTTGAACCTGTTGACGAATCCTTACCTCTTTGACGTTCCACTAGGGCTAGTGTTTCACCCCAGTTTTATGGTTTTCATATTACTACTGAAGGGGATACATTTATTAGTGATAGTACACTAGTAAATTTGGACGAACCTAGCAGCTACAAGGAAACCATGGCAGGCCCAGAGTCTGCGAAATGGAAAGAGGCGATGGACAGCGAGATTCAGTCCATGTACGACAACCAAGTTTGGAATTTGGTTGATAATGTACCGTGTCGTAAGACAGTCGGGTGCAAGTGGATCTTCAAGAAGAAGACAGACATGGATGGGAAAGTGCATACTTATAAAGCGCGATTGGTTGCGAAGGGCTTTACTCAAACTCCCGGAGTTGACTATGATGAGACCTTCTCACCAGTTGCGAAGATAAAGTCTATTGGGGTAATGCTTGCAATAGTTGTGTTTCATGATTATGAAATATGGAAGATGGACGTGAAAACCTCTTGTTGAAGATTTTTACATGAATCATCTAGAGGGTTTTGTCAATGCGAAGCATCCAAATAGAGTATGCAAGCTTGAGAAATCCATTTATGGATTGAAACAAGTGTCTCGCAGATGGCATCTTTGTTTTGACGAGAAGGTTAAAGAGTTTGGCTTTATGCGAAGCGAAGATGAATCTTATGTGTATGTCAAAGCCAGTGGGAGTATAGTGAGCTTCCTCGTATTGTATGTCGATGACATACTGCTCATAGGAAACGATGTCCCAACCTCGCAGGAGGTCAAGTCCTGGCTTGGGAAATGTTTTGCTATGAAGGACCTCAGAGAGGCTGTTTATATTCTGGGAATAAGGATAGTAAGAAACAAAGAAAAGAGACTGATAGGACTCAGTTAGGATACATACTTCGATTAGGTACTAAAGCGTTTTAGTATGGAAAATTCCAAGAAAGGGGAGTTGCCAATCCAAAGCAATACCAAGCTGAGTAAGACTCAGAGCCCGAGTACAGAGGCAGAGATAGATGATATGAGCCGAGTACCTTACGCTTCCGCAGTTGGCTCTATCATGTACGCTATGACTTGTACTCGTCCTAATGTGACCTTCACTTTGAGCATGGTCAACAGATATCAGGGGAACCTTGGTAGAACCCATTGGATTGCAGTTAAGAATATTCTTAAGTACCTGCGAAGGACCAAGGAATGGTTTCTAGTCCTCAGTGGGAGTGATGACTTAAGGGTACGAGGTTACAGTGACGCTAGTTTTCAGATGGATCGGGATAAATTTTGATCGCATTCGGGCTGGGTCTTTACCCTAAATGGAGGAGCAATGACTTGGAAAAGTTCCAAACAGGAGACCGTAGCTGATTCAACGTGCGAATCAGAGTACATTGCAGAAAGCGAAGTGTCAAAGGAGGCTATATGGTTGAAGAACTTCATTGGAGACCTTGGAGTTGTGCCATCCATAAAGGAGCTGATGGAAATTTTCTATGATAATGAAGGAGCGGTTGCCTTGACCAAGGAACCAAGAGATCATGGTAGATCTCGACATATCGACAGAAAATACCATTTTATCAAGCATCTGGTAGAAGAGGGACTCCTCGTTGTGAAGAGGGTATCATCAGAAGAAAACCCAGCAGATCCCCTTACGAAGGGACTGAGTAGGGTCAAACACTTGCAGCACGCTACGAGCATTGGGCTGAAGGATGATATATGTTTGGATTATATAGGAAACATGTAATAGATAGTTTGTACTTGACATTTGATGAATAAATAAAATTGTATTATTTATGAGTAAAGCTACTATCTTGTGTTGGTTATTTATCTATTGTTTCAATTTTGCATGTTTTGACTTCTTGAATGATAGGATTATTCAAACAGTCCACAGTCATTCATATTTTGGAAGTAGATATGAATGAAGACTGTTATGAATTGTTTGTAGATTGTTTAAAAGGTTTTGGGCATAGCAAAGGTTTGCTACAAAGTTCATGAGTGCTTATGAATATGATTTGAGCATTGGAATAAACTCGAGTTTGCTGGTATCACTTTGTGGTGTTTTGCCATAAGTGATCGCAAAGCGATAATATCATATAGTCTTAAAACTTCAAGATATGGTTGTTGTTTTCTGGTTGATTGTGCATTGATGATGTGCAAACGCATCAGTAACTTGATGTTATAAAACACATTGTTGTGCATGATTCAATTAGTGAATAATAGATGCATATGAGTCGAAGTTCATATGTTCCTTTTATTCCATGAGAATAAAAAGTGATATCTTGGCCACTTGATGATTTGGTTTGACTTATGTGCATGCCCGGTCAGAATGAAGTTGATGTGCTCAACTATATTCTATGTCAAACAAATCGGAAATCGAGGAACAAGTGTTGGACAATAAGCATTGTCAGCATGATATCGAGAACAGAGGATTATACGATCCCTTATCTAAAGGACAAGTTTATCAGAGTTGACAGCAGAGTATAAGAGCTATGATTGCTAATCGGATTCTGAAGTCATATGTGAGATATAGTTACTAGACTTATCCAAGTGGAAGACTGTTGGATTAGTGTCTAAGCCCGTAACTATATTTGGTATGTACTTGACCCGGTTGTGAATGGTCCTTTTGGGTTGCCTTCTCCAAAGCAACTTGACAAGGTAATTTAAGGAGAAAGAGAGAATATTATCGTTTGTTAATAGATGATAAGAATAATATATTAAAGGAGAAATCATATTTATTTGATTAGTATTAGTCATAAATTAATTTGTAATTAATTTGGTGACTAAAAGAGACTAATTAAATAAAGGGGTATAAACTGTCAAATGCATGATAGTTGAGTTTTGGGCTGGAGAACCTAATGGACTAAGGGGGAACGAAATTATAATCGGGATCCATCATATTTTCGTCCAAGGGCCCTAATCTAGAAGGTTCTATGGGCTGCTTGGAGATTAAGCAGTCCATTAGGGTTTAGGTTGAAACCCTAGCATCTAGCAGTATAAATAAGACCCCTATGGTATTGAAATCGGCTACCACTTGATTCTAAGAGAACCCTAGGCCGATTTCTAGCATCTCTCACCCTCTCTCATATTGACTTCTTGCTTGTGGGTTTGTGAACCATTAGAGGAGTTACAATTGTGACTCTAAGTTCAAGATTAAGAAGATTACAAGGATTCAAGCTACATGGAAGAGGTAAACTACTTACATCTTTTTTCTTTATGATAATTCTGAATTATATATGATAGACCTGTTAGAATAGTGTCTAAGGCTGTAACTATATTTGGCAAGTATTTGACCCGGTTGTGCATGGTCCTTTTGGGTTGCCTTCACCATAGCAACTTGACAGGATGATTTATAATGAGAGAAGAAATATTATTAATATATTATGAGAATAATATAAGGAATAATAATATTGTTATTTGATTAATATAAGTCATAAATTAATTAGGAATTAATTTGGTGACTTAAAGAGATTAATTAAATAAAGGGGCATAAACTGTCAATTGTATGATAGTTGTATTTTGGGCTGTGATTCCTTATGAATAAGAGGGTGGACGATTTTAGGGTTTGGAAGAGCCTAGAAATCTTCCAAGGCTTATCAATAAGGATATTGGATTGCTTAGGGCCTAAGTTATCCAATTAGGGTTTTAAGGGTGAAACCCTAGGAAGCTCACTAGTATAAATAAACCCATAGGGTTGAGGAAATCGGCACCTTTGGTATTGGAGTAACCCTGGCCGATTTCTCACCCTCCTCTCTGTCTCTCTCTATTATCATCCTCTTGCTAGTTGGTGTTTGTAAGCCATTAGAGGAGTGATAATTGGGACTCTAAGCTCCAAGGACAAGAAGATTCAAGCAAGCAAGTCAAGGTAATCCATCAGATCTGATTTCATGTGTTATAATTTGAATGTTTTTATTAGATCTATCAATCAATGTCTTGGATACATTGCATGTTCAATTAGAGAAGCCTAGATCCAAGCATTAGGGTTTGTATGTGAGCATAGGAATGTTCTTATGGCTCAAACCCATCAGTGGTATCAGAGAAAGGTTGGTTTCTATTGAATTGATGCATTGGTTGCTTGATTGTTGATTGCAAAAATCGTTTTTTGTCCTTCTGCCTGATGAACTCGGCGAGTACTACAGTGTACTCGGCAAGTAGGCCTCAACTTGGCGAGTCCATTGTGGTACTCGGCGAGTTCGAGCGTCAGAAAGAGCTAGTTTCGGGATTTCTTGCTGTTTTTCTTATGGAAACTTGCCTTAATCTTCATGGGTCAATAAAATCCGATTTTAAACATATATGTGAGTATATCGTTGACATAACAAAAGATATTTACCAATTAATTGAATAATAATTTCCTTATATGATATTAATTGATTATTTTAATTAAATCGGTGAATTGTTTTGCAAGAAGCATTTAAATAAATCAAATATGGATAATTATGAGATTAAATGGTTAATTTAAATTATTTATTATTTGATCCCTTATTTTTTTAAAAGTTTAAAACTTGTCCTCAAGTTTTGAAATTTATGTTTTGTGATTAAAAGTTTAATTTAGACAATTTCAATTTCAAACCCTAGAATTTTACAAGTTTAAAATTCAACCCTATACTAATACAATATTACAAGACTAATATATATATATATATATATATATATATATATATATATATATATATATATGTAACACCGTAAATTTCAAAATCATTTTTTCGCATAATATAAAAACATATTCATTTAATTTTAATAAAACATCAATGTTTGAAACTCCAATCCATGTCATACAAAGAATCCCAAGATCACATATCATAAAAATCCCATGTGTGTATACTGATCAAGCCGGCACCTTCCCACGATCATCACTAGTACCTGAAACAAATAACACCAACACTGTAAGCATAAAGCTTAGTGAGTTCCCCAAAATACCACGCATAACACAGATTAGCCATTCGAGGCTATAACTCTGTGGGTCCGTAGACCCTACTCTGTGAACCCTCTGGTTCTAACTCCGGGAACCTTCCAGTTCCAACTCTATAAACATGCACAGCATAAATCACATAGAAATAATGCAGTACAACACATAACACACATATAGCATACAAATACTCTGTCACATAACTCTGATTACCTACTCAAGGTAAAGTATAGTGAGAAGACTCACCTCATGTATCTCGATAACTCGCAAATCCCGGAAATCACTCGCGCTCGATCCTCCGAGCTATAATCCTCCTATAACACAATATATCTCTAATTAACACTTTCACAACTAAGGTTGACTACCCCTATCAAGTCAACACTGGTCAACTCGGCGAGTTCCAGCTTGACTCAGTCCATCTGTCAACCCTCTCTGACTCTCCCTGGCTCACTGAGTCAACCCCTTAACTCGGCAAGACCACTCGCTGAGTGGTTATGGACAATCTTCATGCTACTCGCCGAGTCTGTTCTTTGGACTCGGCGAGTCTATGCCATGCATGAACTCAAACTCACTCCTGAGGTCAGATCCGTTCCAGTAACTCATAGATCCAGTCCTTCCAAGCACATTCATCACGTAAAGTTACAATCTTCGTGCTCATGCAAAGGTCCAAAGGCCTTATTTGATGATATGGTCTCTAGAATGCTATTCTAAGCTCATGGCCTCCATTAACACTCATAAAGCTTGAGGGAAGAGAGTCTCTGGACCTCTTTGGGTCCAGATCCAAAGCATCAACACAACAAGAGGCCAATTACTCCATGAATCATTCCACAAAGAAGCCCTAACTCTAAGATTTACACCAAGGGCTGAGAAAGGAACGAATGGTTACCTCAAATTAAGTCTCTGGACTCGGGAATCGCTGGATTAGCACCTCCTTTGGTCTCCTCTTGCCTTGATCCTCTTTTATATGCAAAATCACCACAAATAATCAAGGATCTTCCTCTTCTCTCTCACAAAATGCTCAAGGACTCTTTTAGGGTTCTCTCTGGGGTTGGTGGCCGCAAATGACGGCCATAAGCCCCTTTAAATAGGTCTCATACCCTGAAATTTAGGGTTTCATTAAACAGCGTGGACTCGCCGAGTCGACCTTTTGGACTCGCCGAGTCCGGGCGCGAACCCATTCCCAAACCGCGATCATACTCGGCGAGTTTGAGCTCCAACTCGCCGAGTCTCCTCACAAAACACCAAAAATTAGAAGAATAAATAATACCTGGGAATCCGGGCTATTACAATTCTCCCCCACTAGAACTAGACTTCGCCCTTGAAGTCTCGTTCTGCAAATAACTCCGGATGCTGCTCACGCATCTCATGCTCTGGCTCCCAAGTCATCTCGGACCCCTTACGATGCTGCCACTGAACCAAAACCAAGGGTATATCCTTGTTCCTCAGAACCTTGATTTTCCAATCTTGGATTGCTACAGGTTTCTCAGCATAATTCAGGCTCGCATCCACCTGAATATCCACTAATGGAACCACTGCCGACTCATCGGCTATACACTTCCGCAGTTGCGACACATGGAAAGTGTCGTGAATCTGCCCCAACTCTGCTGGCAAATCCAAATGATAGGCTACCCGTCCTACCCTTGCGATCACTCGGAATGGACCAATATATCGGGGCCCCAACTTGCCCATCTTCCTGAATCGAATCACTCCTTTCCAAGGAGAGACCTTCAGGAGTACGAGGTCGCCAACCTCAAACTCAAGCTCGGACCGGCGTCTGTCTGCATAACTCTTCTGACGACTCTGAGCGGTCAACAACCTCTGTCTGACCTGTTGGATCTGCTCTGTCGTCTGAAGCACGATCTCTGTACTGCCCATCACACGCTGTCCAACCTCTCCCCAACAAATGGGGGTCCGACACCTCCTCCCATACAACAGCTCAAAGGGCGGCATACCAATGCTCGAATGATGGCTGTTGTTGTAGGAAAACTCTGCCAAGGGAAAATATGCATCCCAACTTTCCCCGAAATCCAACACACATGCCCGGAGCATGTCCTCGAGCGTCTGAATCGTCCGCTCACTCTGACCGCCTGTCTGGAGATGATATGCGGTACTAAAATGCAGCCTAGTACCCAACTCCTCATGAAACTTCTTCCAGAATCTGGAAGTGAAACGCACGTCACGGTCTTAAACAATCGAGATCGGCACCCCATGCCGAGATACCACTTCCCTCACGTACACCTCTGCCAGTTTCTCTGCTGAAGAACTCTCGCTGATAGCAAGAAAGTGAGCGCTCTTCATCAACCTGTCCACAATCACCCAAATTGCATCAACTCCTCTGGCAGTCATTGGCAATTTGGTGATAAAATCCATGGTGATTTGTTCCCACTTCCATTCGGGAACCTCCAACGGCTGCAACTTACCATGCGGCCTCTGGTGCTCGGCCTTAACCCTACGGCAGGTCAAGCACCTCTCAACAAACCACGCAACATCCCTCTTCATACAGGGCCACCAATACTCCTTTCTCAGGTCCAAATACATCTTAGTGGCCCGAGGATGGATCGAAAATTTCGACCGATGAGCCTCTTCCATCAAAATGGCACGCGTTCCTCCCACAAACGGCACCCAAATACGCCCCTGAAATGTCATAAGCCCCCGACCATCTGTAACGAACTCTGAAATCAAACCAACAACCCACTCTTTCTTCTGCATCTCAGGTTGCACAGCCTCGGCCTGTGCCCCACGAATGGCGTCCAACACTGGAGCTATCACGGTCAATCTCAAACATACATCCCGCAGCGGGGTGCTCTCCGTCCTGCGGCTCAGTGCATCGGCTACAACATTAGCCTTGCCTGGGTGGTACAGGATCTCACAATCATAATCCTTGACCACATCCAACCACCTTCTCTGTCGCATATTTAGGTTGGGTTGATCCATCAAATATTTCAAACTCTTATGGTCCGTGTATATCATACACCGAACCCCATACAGGTAGTGACGCCAAATCTTGAGGGCGAACACCACTGCCCCCAACTCTAGATCATGGGTGGGATATCTCGTCTCATGAGGCTTCAGCTGCCTCGATGCATATGCTATCACATGCCCTCTCTGCATTAGCACCACCCCAACCCCAAAATCGATGCATCACAGTATACCACAAAGTCCTCCATCCCTTCCGGGAGGGCTAACACCGGGGCTTCGCATAACCTTTGGCGAAGCGTCTCAAAGGAGGCCTGTTGCTCGGGGCCCCATGAAAAAGCAACACCCTTCCGGATCAACCTGGTGAGTGGCACTGCGATTTTAGAGAAATCCTTGATAAATCTCCGATAATACCCTGCCAACCCTAGGAAACTCTTGATCTCGGAGGGTGACCTCGGCACCTCCCAACTCATCACCGCCTCAACTTTGGCCGGGTCGACCAATATCCCTTTCTGGTTAATGAGATGTCCTAAGAACTGGACCTCCCGCAACCAGAAATCACACTTGGAGAATTTGGCATAAAGCCTCTCCGATCTCAGAACTCCGAGAACCTCTCTCAAATGCTCCTCATGCTTCTCTCTAGATCTTGAATATACCAAAATGTCGTCGATAAATACAATCACCGACCGATCCAGCATCGGCATGCACACTCGGTTCATGAGATCCATGAACACTGCCGAGGCAGGTGAGCCCAAAAGGCATCACCACAAACTCGTAATGCCCATAACGCATCCTGAACGCTGTTTTCTGGACGTCCTCATCTCGCACCCTCACCTGATGATATCCAGACCTCAAATCGATCTTGGAGAACCAAGACGCTCCCTGCAACTGATCGAACAAATCGTCGATCCTCGGCAACGGGTAACGGTTCTTGACCGTCAGCTTGTTCAACTCCCGGTAATCAATGCACATCCGGTGTGAACCATCCTTCTTCTTGACGAACAGGATAGGCGCTCCCCACGGCGAGCTGCTCGGCCGAATAAACCCCTTTCCCAGCAGCTCCTGAAGCTGCGAGGATAACTCTTGCATCTCTGGAGGTGCAAGGCGATAAGGCACCTTAGCGATAGGTGTGGTCCCCGGAACCAAATCGATACTGAACTCCACTTGCCTCACAGGAGGCACACCCGGCAACTCCTCAGGAAATACATCAGGGAACTCACGCACTATCAGAACCTCCTCAACAGACCTCGGTCTCTCGGAATCCACCCGCATATCCATCACATACGCCACAAAACCCTTACAGCCCTGCTGTAGACACTGCCTTGCCCTAGCAGCCGAACAAAACGCTGATCCAAAACGTGTACCCTCGCCGTACACCGTAAGAACTCCCCCACTAGGATCTCGTATGGTCACCAGTTGTTGCTCGCAGTCAATAACCGCACCGAATCTGCTCAACCAGTCATTGCCCACAATGACACAGACATCACCCATCGCAATAGGAACCAGATCAATCGGGAACTCAACACCGAAAATCTCGACTACGCACCCTCGGAGAACCTCCGTGGCATATATCACCCTCTCGTCAGCTATGGAAACTCTCAGAGCCCGACTCAACGCCTCACGACTAACACTGATATGCTGACTAAAAGCCAAAGATACAAACGACCGACTCGCACCCGAGTCAAACAACACCAAGGCAGGTACAAAATTCACAAGAAAAGTACCTACGCATAACATAATATAAGCATAATATCTCAACATCAAAATAAATACACGAAAGAATAGATACCAGCCATGACATCAGGCGCTGCGCGGACCTCCTCCGCGGTCAACTGAAAAGCTCTCCCTCGTGCCCTCGGCGCCTCGGCCTTCACTGGCCGACTCTCGGTAGCTCTGATGGCGGCAGGGGCAGATCCCTGAGGTGCTCCCTGAGATGATCCTCGCAATTATGGACACTCTTCCTTCCGGTGTCCAGTCTGGTTGCAGTGGAAACACACCGCAAACCCCTTGGGGGCAGTCCTTGGCCATATGCCCCTCCTTGCCACACTTGTAGCAAGATCCCGCTCTACAGACTCCATCATGACCCTTGCCGCACTTCCCACAAGTGCGGCCCTTCTGGCTCCCTGGTTTGGGATCAGCGGGCTTGGCCCGCTTGGCTGCCGGCTGAGACTGCGCTGGTCGCCGATGCCTCCCCTGAGACTCCGCCTCCTCCCTGGCCTGAGTCTCTAGCTCAATCTCCCTCTTTCGGGCATTTGCCTAAAGCTCGGCAAATGTCCGGTACGAGGAGTTTGCCGCGAACTCCCGAATGTCTCGCCTCAAGATACTCAAATATCGGCTCATACGTGCCTGCTCAGTGGACATGTGCTCAGGGCAGAACATCGCCCTCTCATGGAACATCCTAGTAATCACCATAACAGACTCAGTACCCTGCTTGAGGGTCAGAAACTCCTGGGCCAAACGCTCCCTCTTCACCTGGGGAACGTACTCATCTCGAAACATGGCAGTGAACCTCTCCCAAGTCACTGCCGCAAGCTCAGCAAGCGTAATGTGCGCCGTCACAAACTTCCACCAGTCCTTCGCTCCCAAGCGAAGCTGGTTCAGCGCGAACCGAACCTTCAAATGCTCAGGAGATGAGCAAGTGAAGAAACACGCCTCTATGTCATAAATCCATCTCATAGCCGCCACCGGGTCCTGGGTCCCATCAAACTCTGGCGGTTTTGTGTTGCTGAACTCTCGGAACAGTAACGCATCACCACCCTGCGGCCTCGCGGCAGCAATAGTTGCGGTGGCCGCTGCAACAGCAGCCTCAGAAAGAGCAGCATAACACTCGTCGAAGGTCTCAATCAACGTGGTCTTAATAGACCCAAACATCTCTGGTATCTCTGCCCTGATGGCCGCAGCCACCTCCTCATGGATGATCCGGCGGATCTCCTCATCACTGGCCCCAGTGCTCTCAGGCATCAGACGTGTCCTCACCATGATCTACCTCTGAAATACAACATACGATAAATTAGAATCCATTCGAGCATACTCAAACTCGACAACTCATTCCTCCTTGATCCTTGGCAATCCAAATATTCCTTCTTGGGCTGTACACCGCTCCGGTGCTTTCAGTAGTACGGGCCCAATACTACTGTCCGCACCGTATCAGAATACACCCCAAGTCCTCCTCTTCGGATTCCAAATCCCAAGTACTCAATCATGCATAATCCACTCTCTGACAGATCTCTCATACGCCCCTCGCTGCTACCTACTCCCTCTCAAGTATCTCATAGCAGCTCACCTCTCCCTAGGCTAAAGCATCACAAATCAGGCCACTCTAGTCCTAATAGGAGTACGTAGCTACTCTAGCATGAGAATACATCATATCAATATCAATATCACATAACATCATGGTATTTTGGGAAATCACCGTTCGGGCGCGGACTGATCGTACACACAACTCTGCTCTGCGTTCTTACAAAAATCTTTTACTCTTTTCTTTTTTTTTTTGAAAATACTTCTCAAATCCTCAGTTTGAGTTCAAATACGCCCGAAGGTGTACTCGAATCCCTCAAACCAAGGCTCTGATACCAACCTGTAACACCGTAAATTTCAAAATAATTTTTTCGCATAATATAAAAACATATTCATTTAATTTTAATAAAACATCATTGTTTGAAACTCCAATCCATGTCATACAAAGAATCCCAAGATCACATATAATAAAAATCCCATGTGTGTATACTGATCAAGCCGGCGCCTTTCCACGGTCATCACTAGTACCTGAAACAAATAACACCAACACTGTAAGCATAAAGCTTAGTGAGTTCCCCAAAATACCACGCATAACACATATTATCCACTCGAGGCTATAACTCTGTGGGTCCGTAGACCCTACTCTGTGAACCCTCTGGTTCTAACTCTGGGAACCTTCCAGTTCCAACTCTATAAACATGCACAACATAAATCACATAGAAATAATGCAGTACAACACATAACACACATATAGCATACAAATAATCTGTAACACAACTCTGATTACCTACTCAAGGTAAAGTATAGTGAGAAGACTCGCCTCGCGTATCTCGATAACTCGCAAACCCCGGAAATCACTCGCGCTCGATCCTCCGAGCTATAATCCTCCTATAACACAATATATCTCTAATTAACACTTTCACAACTAAGGTTGACTACCCCTATCAAGTCAACACTGGTCAACTCTGGTCAATGGTCAACGGTTAACTTTAACCGGACTCGGCGAGTGCACTAGGGCGACTCGGCGAGTCTATACGTGTTCACTGACTCCCTAAGATCCTCTCTTGACACGTCGAGTACTTCCCTGACTCGACGAGTTCCACCTGGCATGAATCGCGGGGCCACCACGACTCAACTCGCCGAGTCTCAAGAACAACTCGGCGAGTTCCATCTTGACTCAGTCCATCTGTCAACCCTCTCTGACTCTCCCTGACTCACTAAGTCAACCCCTTAACTCGGCAAGACCACTCGCTGAGTGGTTAAGGACAATCTTCATGCTACTCGCCGAGTCTGTTCTTCGGACTCGGCGAGTCTATGCCATGCATGAACTCAAACTCACTCCTGAGGTCAGATCCGTTCCAGTAACTCATAGATCTAGTCCTTCCAAGCACATTCATCATGTAAAGTTACAATATTGGTGCTCATGCAAAGGTCCACAGACCTTATTTGATGATATGGTCTATACAATGCTATTCTAAGCTCATGGCCTCCATTAACACTCATAAAGCTTGAGGGAAAAGAGTCTCTGGACCTCTTTGGGTCCAGATCCAAAGCATCAACACAACAAGAGGCCAATTACTCCATGAATCATTCCACAAAGAAGCCCTAACTCTAAGATTTACACCAAGGGCTGAGAAAGGAACGAATGGTTACCTCAAATTAAGTCTCTAGACTCAGGAATCGCTGGATTAGCACCTCCTTTGGTCTCCTTCTGCCTTGATCCTCTTCTATATGCAAAATCACCCACAAATAATCAAGGATCTTCCTCTTCTCTCTCACAAAACGCTCAAGGACTCTTTTAGGGTTCTCTCTGGGGTTGGTGGCCGCAAATGACGGCCATAAGCCCCTTTAAATAGGTCTCATACCCTGAAATTTAGGGTTTCATTAAACAGCATGGACTCGCCGAGTCCACCTTTTCGACTCGCCGAGTCCGGACATGAACCCTTTCCCAAACCGCGATCATACTCGGCGAGTTTGAGCTCCAACTCACCGAGTCTCCTCACAAAACACCAAAAATTAGAAGAATAAATAATACCTGGGAATCTGGGATGTTACAATATATATATATATATATATATATATATATATATATATATATATATATATATATGTATAATTAAAATGCTAGTCTTACCGTTAGTAGACCTCATTCACGAAGTCGGTCTATAAGGTGGGTATATGGTTGCGGCCTATAAAATGGCGCTTAATGGGTGTACACTCACACCCACCGCTTGCTTGATCGGTGGAGGGTCGTTAGCCGAACGGTTAGGATATGGGAACCCTATCTCATCATTAAAAGTATAATATTAAAATACAAAGTAACTACATGTTTTTCAAATTCCCAATCCTAGTTACTTTAGGAAAAGTGAATTGATGCAATCCCATGAAGTTACACTTTGCACCCTTGCTAAGAAGTTAGTGGAGCGTGTGTGGTTTACCGGCACACTAATTGGTTCTAAGCAAAGGTGGCAAAGGGTGATTCATTGTTTGTCATAGTTCGGTGGAGCGTGTGTGGTTTACCGGCACATCGAATAGGTGATTGTAACAATGAAGGCACCGCGTAGATTTGCATGGTTATTCTCACCCACTTTGTGATCCTCGGCATCCCAGTCACAAACGAGAGGGGCATATCGAGATTTAAACATGTCATTGAAAAGTTCAATGAATCTCATCGAAACCTAGGAATTCTCAATACATTTAGAACTTAAGGTTTTTTTTCATGGTGGAGAATTAGTGAATCGTCATTCACTTACCTTCAAATTATTTGCATGTTGGATTACGGCATCCCTTTTCTAATGTGTAAATAATGCTGTTTGATCCTAGCCCTAATTTTTCATATTGGGTGATAATTAGGGATTCAATTGTAATCAAACTTTGTCCTTTCTATTTGTAGATTTCGAACGCGAACGACGTTGCTGCTAGCTCATTCACGCTAATGAGCCTTTGCCAAAAGGTGACTTTCGATGGAACGAACTTTAGCGAATGGATAACATACATTCGCACGATTGCTCTCTACGAGGACAAGGAGTATGTCCTTGATGACAAGCTCGAGAAGATCAATCCAAGAATTGCTACTCCGGCTGAAATAGCTGCTTTCGAGACTCATGAACGTGATGCAATGAAGGTTCATTGCATCATGATAGCCACAATGAACGCCGAATTCCAAAAGTCCTATGAGGACATGTATCCGTACGAGATGCACCAAGACTTATTGGAGAGATACCATCTAAACGCGAGGCAGGAACATTATGAGATCTTCACTAACATGATCACCACTAAAATGGGACATGGAGATTCTCTAACCGTACACTTGCAAAAGATGCAAAGATATGTCGATCGTCTTCGCAAGTTGAATGTCGACTTTGGGGAAGATTTGGCTATCGACATGGTACTTCATTCCTTGCCTCCGTGTAACAACAAATTTAGGATGACCTACCACATGAACAAGGAAGAGGTCACCCTAAGTAAACTCCAAGGTCTCCTAAGGGTTGCTGAGAGCAACCTCAAGGACAAGTCTGTTGCACCAACTCCCAATCCACCCACTGCTCCTGTTTTGGCTATTGGGCAGGGAATGGGCAAGAAAAGGAAGGCTCCGTCTAAGAGCCACCGCAAGGGAAAATCCCAAGATGGTTCCTCTTCTAGTGGGACCAAGGTTGATCCTGCTAAAGCCAATCCTAACCTGAAGGAGCAGAGTGCCACCATTGCTACAAAATAGGGCATTAGAAGAGAAGCTGCCCGGAATATCTGCAAGCCATCAAGGATAGAAAGATCAAGCCGTCTTTCGCATGTATTTACACAATTAAATCTAATGATTCATCTCGTGCTATTTCTTGGGTTCTTGATACCGGTTGTGGTTACCACATTTGTTCTGAATTGCAGGGACTAAGAAGAAATAGGGATGTGGAGCATGGAAGAATAAATCTAATCATGGGGAACAGAAGATCGTCGCATGTGACCAAGATTGGAGTGTATTCTTTAGTGCTTAGTAATGGATTAAGTTTAGATTTGAATAATTGTTGCTACTCGCCAAATATGGCAAGAAACATTATTTCATTTCATGGTTTGTTTAGACAGGGATTTAGATTTTCGTTTAATAATTAGAATGGTTCAATTTATGCTTATCTAAATGGTGTCTTATATTTTGAAGCAATACCGTGTAATGGAATTTATGAAACTAATATGATTGTAGATAACCTAGGAAATGATGTTTTATGCATGGATTCTTCCAATAGTATGGATAAAGCATGTTTGTGGCATTGTCGTCTTGGACATGTCAACAAGAAGCGCATAGCCCAACTCCAAAAGGATGGAGTGTTGGAGTCATTCGACCTTAGGGAAGATCACACGTGTGAGTCTTGTTTGCTTGGAAAGATGACCAAGTCACCCTTCACTAGTACATGTGAGAGGGGTGAGGGTTTATTGGATCTCATACATACCGATGTATGTGGACCCTTTAGATCCGCCACAAAGGATGCAAACCGCTTCTATGTGACTTTCACCGATGATTATAGTAGATATGGGTTTGTTTACTTAATCAAGCAAAAGTCAGAAACGTTTGAAAAGTTCAAAGAATTCAGACATGAAGTGGAGAATCAATTAGGCAGGAAAATCAAGATGCTTCGATCCGATCGAGGAGGAGAGTACCTAAGTCTTGAATTCCACGACTATCTCAAAGAATGTGGAATCGTTTCGCAATTGATGCCACCTAGGACACCGTAGTTGAATGGTGTGGCAGAAAGGCATAATCGAACCTTGTTGGACATGGTTCGTTCTATTATGAGTCGTGCTTCACTACCTATCTCATTCTGGGGGTATGCCTTAGAGACTGTTGCCCATATCCTTAACCGAGTCCCTACAAAGAAGGTTGCCAAAACACCTCACGAGATATGGACAGGGAAAGCTCCCTCGTTGGCACATATCAAGGTTTGGGGTTGCGAGGCTTTCGTAAGACGAGATACTCACGACAAGCTCGAACCTCGTAGTGAGCGATGTATTTTCATCGGCTACCTGCAGAAATCCTTTGGATATCTCTTCTATAGACCGAATGACAATGTAGTCTTCGTTGCGAGAAGAGGTGTTTTCCGAGTGCGAGAACTCATAAGCCAAGGATATAGTGGGAGGCAGATCGAGCTTGAAGAGATTCAAGAATCGAGTGATGAAGGAACCTCCACCGCTGGCGCTCAACCCGAGGAGGAAACTCCGGTTGAACCAATTGACGAGTCCTTACCTTTTAGACATTCCGAAAGAGTTAGAGTTCAACCCCAGTTTTATGGTTATCATATTACTACCGAAGGAAACACGTATATTAGTGATGGTACACTAATAAATTTAGATGAACTTGTAGTGGTGTTGATTATGATGACATGTGCGGAATTAGGAAAGATCTAGTGATTCATCATACAAATTCAAGAACACAAGGAGTAAATAAATCTTTGTAAGCTCTTATTAGATCTAGAAAGATTATACAAATGGGTTTGTATACAATTTCTCTCTCTAGTCTAACACTCCAAAATGGACTCTTACATTCTTTTTATAATGGGAGTCACTCACTTCCTATTTATAGGAAAAGACTCAACCCATTTACACATACAAAGAGGAAAGCCTAAAACATTACATCCAAGCATGACTTTGCACCCTAACATTCTCCCCCTCAAAGTTAGGATTGGATGTTCGGCTTTAATCTCCAACGAGCTAGCGCGATCAAGACCAAACTCCCCCTCGAAGTAACACCGGTCTTCAAATCCGCAAATGAATATTCGACAAACCCGAGAAGCTTCGAATACCCATCATTCTCCCCCTTTTTATAATCAAAAAATGATTATAAAACCCACTAAGGATGAGAAGCGCCCGAGGAATAATCTTCACAATACTCGCCCTTGATGTGTACCAAAAATCTTGCATGGAAAAACAATCACGAAAAAGCCACAAAAAATTTCAATTTATGAAAAATTTTGACTTTTTGGGTGAAAGTTGCAAGATTTTTCAAAAACCGGGTAGATTTTGTCACTTTCTGAAACTTGCAGGGACCCGTTGCGCCAAAAACAGTCAAATATGCAAAACTCTAGCCTATTTGCAAAACCGGGCATAAAGCGTTAATTCGCACAAACTGAAAATTCTGCATTTTTTCAGCTTTTATTACCCATTTTGCGAAGTTGGGTATAAACTGTCAAAAATGCAAAACTGCAGGTACTCGTTTTGACAATTTATGCATGTTCTTCAAACTTGCGAAGTTGGACTATTTTTGTCATTTCGTGAAAAGATCAGGGACCAATTTTGAAACTAATTGCTTTCTTCTTCCCCAATTCACTTATACAGTCAATTACTTCGCTTGTTTCAATTACTTCGCACGTTCCTTCAATTTCATGAATGAAAATCATGAATGAGATGAATTCGCATTTTGACTCCAAAACAAAACACCAAATGAGAAATCAATGTTAGCTCTTTAACCAAATGCGAATGAAACACTTTTCTATCAACCTCAAATGCGAACCCGTTTTTCCATTCCAGATGCGAACTCATGTTTGACACAATCAAATGCGAACTTAATAACACTGCTGTCCAATTCTTCAACTATGCGAAATCAATCTTGATCTTTAAATTGATTCACCAAATGTGAATCCGGTTGCAAATGATCTTGACCTCCAATTAAAAAAAAACGATATGCGAACCCAAAATTTTTCAGTTCTTCCAGTTATTCAACACCGACAGCTAAAGCTAAAAACCAAATCATCCAAATTACGACTCCAAGACTCAATCTTCGCTTTCAGTTTACAACCCAAATCGATCTAAAACCATCAATTAACTGTTCGTTTTCAAAATCAACATCGTTTCCAAATCTTCATTCGGTTCTTTATTCCCAAAATATCCCAGTCGATTATCAGGAACTCATCAACAATTCTTTGACTATTAACCCAAAATCGACAATCAAAACCAAATTCAAAATATGCGAATTCAAAAACAGTAATCGATTATCACCCATACGAAATCAAAATCTTGATTATACGTTCCAAAATCTTCAATCGTTCTTAATCCTTTGAGCATTGAAATCATTCTTAATCGTTCGTGCAAATATGAACGAACACAGTGTTCGTTCATCATGAACACACTTCCAATTCGAAATTAAACCTCAAATCGGACTTGATTTCGACATCCATATCTTGTTCTCAACTCAAAACCAACGATTTCAACCTTTAATTCACATAATCATCACTTGAACATCGACATTGACTTTTTCTCAGTTTGACTTTGCAAAGTCAAAGATCAACAAACAAGAAATCGATGATTCAATCAACAAATTTCGGATCAAAACATGATTAGCCAACAGTTCTTCATCACAATCATGTGTTCTTGATCAATTTCATTCAAATCAAAGGACCAATTTCCGATTTCTTCATATTAACTTGATCATAATCAATTTTGTGACCGAACACAACACATAGAATTGATTCACAAGTCCAACTCAACAATCAAAACCAATCGATTTTAGAGATAAAGAATCGAAAACGAAGACATAATCACAGGATGAAGAAATTGTAAGTCAAGAATGTAAAAAAAAAAAGGCAAGCAGTGAATAAGATGAGACGAACAGATTTTAGTTCTTCTTTAGAACACCGATTCGATTATAATAATCTCAATCGATTTCAAACTCGTAATTTCAAGCCAAAATACTTTGAAGGAATCGATATTCACGAATGATTAATCCGATGACGCTTTATCAAGATGAACAGTAATAGATCGACTTTTTGGGCTTAAAATGATGAACAATGAACAGATTCATTGTCACGGAATGGGCTTGTATTTGAAATCAAATGTACAAAGAACAAATTTGTACATCGGGCTAAAAAAAATTATATGAACAGTGACAAACAAAGGAAATTGGACTTCAGTTTGGATCAAGAACAACAAACGAACTTTAAATTTGAGCTCAATTTTTGATCTAAACAAAAATAGATGGATCAATCAATGAGGTTGAAACGGATTTTATCCAACGAGACAAATCGATCAAAAATGAAAAACGCAAAGCACGAATCGAAATCATGGACGTTTTGGAATCCATTTGAGAATTTGAGATACCTTTTTGACGAATCGAGTTCCGTTTTCAACGAACGAATCAAATTTGGAAGATCTTGGTTCTTTTGTCGAAATGAGAAAATCTCCAAATCGAACATTGTACCACCCACCATGCGAGATGTACAACTCGTTCTTCGTGTTCTTCAACAATCCAAGAACATCTTCAAAAGAACCACCAACACTTTTGGGTTTTGACTTCAAATTTAATTCAATACTTGGAGATTGTTGCTTTAGAACCCAAATTTGTTTCACGGATTTCGGCTTCACAACATTTGACGATTTTTGTGAGTAAACCCGCTTGTTCTTCCGATTCATCTTCTTCTTCTTTTTCTTTCTCATCTTTTTGCATCTTGAAGACTTGACTTCATGAACAAACCCACTTTCAACAACATGAACATTTTGAGTTTGAATCAAATCTTTTGGAGTTTGATACTTGTGATTTTCTTGGATCACCGGTTTCCGATAAGGAATCATTCCTTCAAACGAATCACAAGAACACAAAATATCATTGGTTTGAACTCCAATCGAGCAAAAAACTTTTTCATCTTGAGAATCAACTTGAACTCCTTTTTCTTGAATATCAAGAACATCACATTGAACTCCATTGTCAAGAACTTCAACTACCTTAAGAGCACGAAGATCATTTGGGTCTTCAATAAGAGAAACATATTTCTTATCGAACAAATATTTTTCTTCTCCTCTCTTATCACTACTATGTGATAATATGGAACATGTAATATCAGCCAACCATTTGATCTCACAAAGTGGTTGAAATATCAAGCTTACATGATCATCCTTCAATCCTCCATAAGAAACCATAGTTCCCCAATATATCTTCTTGTTTAACACAAACCCATAATATTGATCTTTATTGACTTTGTATTTGATACCTTCAATGATCATAATCCAAGAATTGTAAGGCAAATTCACCATGATCACAAAAACTTGAAGAATTCTAGAGAGAGAACATGATTTTGAATGGGTTTTCTAGAGAGAGAAAGTAATACAAACAAGTATTCTAGAGAGAGAAAGTCGAATTATGGATCAAATCAAAGAAAAAATCGACTTCTAGAACACAAAAACACTCTCTAATCACGAAGATCCATGATCAAAAATTGAATCACTAAATCAAAATCGCCATCAAGGATCAATTCTTGATGAAATCAAGAACACCCGCTCTGATACCAATTGTAGTGGTGTTGATTATGATGACATGTGCGGAATTAGGAAAGATCTAGTGATTCATCATACAAATTCAAGAACACAAGGAGTAAATAAATCTTTGTAAGCTCTTATTAGATCTAGAAAGATTATACAAATGGGTTTGTATACAATTTCTCTCTCTAGTCTAACACTCCAAAATGGACTCTTACATTCTTTTTATAATGGGAGTCACTCACTTCCTATTTATAGGAAAAGACTCAACCCATTTACACATACAAAGAGGAAAGCCTAAAACATTACACCCAAGCATGACTTTGCACCCTAACAGAACCTAATAGCTGTAAGGAAGCCATGGCAGGCCCGGAGTCTGCAAAATGGAAAGAGGCAATTGATAGCGAGATTCAATCCATGTATGACAACCAAGTTTGGAATTTGGTTGATAATGTGCCCGGACGTAAGACCGTTGGGTGCAAATGGATTTTCAAGAAGAAGACCGACATGGATGGGAATGTACACACATATAAGGCGCGATTGGTTGCGAAGGGCTTTACTCAAACTCCCGGAGTTGACTATGATGAGACCTTCTCACCAATTGCGAAAATAAAGTCTATTAGGGTGATGCTAGTCATTGCTGCATTTCATGATTATGAGATATGGCAGATGGATGTCAAGACCGCTTTCCTTAATGGGAAGTTGGTTGAGGATGTTTACATGGCTCAGCCAGAGGGTTTTGTCGATACGAAGCATCCAAATAGAGTGTGCAAGCTTAAGAAGTCCACTTATGGGCTTAAGCAAGCGTCTTGCAGATGGAATCTCTGCTTCGATGAGAAAGTCAAAGAGTTTGGATTTGTATGAAGTGAAGATGAATCATGTGTATATGTCAAAGCCAGTGGGAGTATAGTTAGCTTCCTCGTTTTGTATGTCGATAACATACTACTCATAGGAAACGACGTCCCGACATTGCAGGAGGTTAAGTCCTGGCTCGGGAAGTGTGTCGCTATGAAGGACCTCGGAGAGGCTTCCTATATTTTGGGAATAAGGATAGTGCGAGAACAAAGTAAGAGACTAATAGGACTTAGTCAGAACACTTACTTAGATAAAGTACTAAAACGTTTTAGTATGGAAAATTCGAAGAAGGGAGAATTACCGATACAAAGTAATGCCAAGTTGAGTAAGACTAAAATTCTGAGTACCGAAGCCGAGATAGCAGAAATGAGCCGAGTACCATACGCTTCCGCAGTTGGCTTAATCATGTATGCTATGACTTGTACTCGCCCTGATGTAGCCTTCTCTTTGAGCATGGTCAGTAGATATCAAGGGAACCCTGGCAGATCCCATTAGATTGCGGTCAAGAATATACTTAAGTACCTTCGGAGGACCAAGGAATGGTTTTTAGTCCTCGGGGGGAGTGATGACTTAAAGGTGCGAGGGTATAGTGACGCCAGCTTCCAGACCGACAGGGACAACTACCATTCGCAGTCAGGCTGGGTCTTTACTCTTAATGGAGGAGCAGTAACTTGGAAAAGTTCCAAGCGGGAAACTGTAGCTGATTCAACATGCGAATCGGAATACATTGCAGCGAGCGAAGCGTCGAATGAGGCAATATGGTTGAAGAACTTCATCGGTGATCTTGGAGTTGTACCTGCCGTAAAGGAGCCTATGGAAATTTTATGTGATAATGAAGGAGGAGCGGGTTGCCTTGACCAAGGATCCAAGGGATCATGGTAGATCTCGACATATCGACAGAAAATATCACTTTATTAAACATCGAGTAGGAGAAGGACACCTCGTGGTTAAGAGGATATCATCAGAAGATAACCCAGCAGATCCGCTTACGAAGGGATTGACTAGGGTTAAGCATTTGCAGCATCCTAGGAGTATTGGGCTGAAGGATGATATTAGTTTAGATTAGATAGTTTTAGAAACTTGTAATAGATAAATGTGATTGACATTTGATGATTAAATAAAGGAGTATTATTTATGAGTAAAGTTACTGTCATATGTTAATTGTTTAACTATTGTTTCACTTTGCATGTTTTGACTTCCTAAATAATTGAGTTATTAAGAATAATTGAATTATTCAAATGGTCCACAATCGTTCATATGTTGGAAGTAGATATGAAAGAAGAATGTCATGAATTGTTGTGTAGATTGTCTAAATGGTATTAGACATAGCAAAGGTTTGCTACAACGTTCATGAGTGCTTACGAACTAGTTTTGAGCATTGGAACAAACCCGCACTTGCTGGAATCACTTTAAGGTGTATATATATATATATATATATATATATATATATATATATATATTGTAAGTGATCGCAAGATGATAATATCATATGGTCTTAAAACCTAGATATATGGTTTGTTATTTGTTAATTGGTTGTACATTGATGATGCGAAACCGCATCAGTAAATTGATGTTATAAAACACATTGTTGAGTATAATTGGTTAGTGAATAAGTAAATGCATATAAGTCGAAGTTTATCTGTTACTTTTATCCTAAGAGGGTAAAAGCGATATCTCGGCCACTCAATGATTTGATTTGACTTATGTGTTGGGCCCGGTCAGAACTAAATTGATGTGTTCGATTAAGTTCTATGTCGAATAAATCTGAGATCGAGAAACTAAACGCTAGACAATGATTATGTCTGCGTGATGTCTGAACAGAGGACTATACGATCCCTTATCTAAAGGACAGGACTGATAGGATCAGAGTTTGACAGCGTCTTTGAGAGCTATGATTGTGAATTGGATTGTGCTTCTATATATAGTTACTAGACTTATCCAAGTGGGAGACTGTTAGAATAGTGTCTAAGGCTATAACTATATTTGGCAAGTATTTGACCCGGTTGTGCATGGTCCTTTTGGTTTGCCATCACCATAGCAACTTGACAGGATGATTTATAATGAGAGAAGAAATATTATTAATATATTATGAGAATAATATAAGGAATAATAATATGTTATTTGATTAATATAAGTCATAAATTAATTAGGAATTAATTTGGTGACTTAAAGGGATTAATTAAATAAAGGGGCATAAACTGTCAATTGTATGATAGTTGTATTTTGGGATGTGATTCCTTATGAATAAGAGTGTGGACGATTTTAGGGTTTGGAAGAGCCTAGAAATCGTCCAAGGCTTATCAATAAGGATATTGGATTGCTTAGGGCCTAAGTTATCTCACTAGTATAAATAGACCCATAGGGTTGAGGAAATCGGCACCCTTGGTATTGGAGTAACCCTGGCCGATTTCTCACCCTCCTCTCTCTCTCCCTATTATCATCCTCTTGCTAGTTGGTGTTTGTAAGCCATTAGAGGAGTGACAATTGTGACTCTAAGCTCCAAGGACAAGAAGATTCAAGCAAGCAAGTCAAGGTAATCCATCAGATCTGATTTCATGTGTTATAATTTGAATGTTTTCATTAGATCGATCAATCAAAGTCTTGGATACATTGCATGTTCAATTAGAGAAGCCTAGATCCAAGCATTAGGGTTTGTATGTGAACATAGGAATGTTCTTATGGCTCAAACCCATCAGTGGTATCAGAGCCAGGTTGGTTTCTATTGAATTGATGCATCGGTTACTTGATTGTTGATTGCAAAAATCGTTTTTGTCCTTCGGCCTAATGAAATCGGTGAGTACCACAGTGTACTCGGCGAGTAGGCCTCAACTTGGCGAGTCCATTGTGGTACTCGGCGAGTTCGAGCGTCAGAAGGAGCTAGTTTCGGGATTTCTTGCTGTTTTTCTTATGGAAACTTGCCTTAATCTTCATGGGTCAGTAAAATCCGATTTTAAACATATATGTGAGTATATCGTTGACCTAACAAAAGATATTTACAAATTAATTGAAGAATAATTTCCTTATATGATATTAATTGATTATTTTAATTAAATTGGTGAATTGTTTTGCAAGAAACATTTAAATAAATCAAACATGGATAATTATGAGATTAAATGGTTAATTTAAATTATTTGTTATTTGATCCCTTATTTTTTTTTAAAGTTTAAAACTTATCCTCAAGTTTTGAAATTTATGTTTTGTGATTAAAAGTTTAATTTAGACAATTTAAATTTCAAACCCTAGAATTTTACAAGTTTAAAATTCAACCATATACTAATATAATATTACAAGAGTAATATATATATATATATATATATATATATATATATATATATATATATATATATATATATAGATATATATATATATAATTAAAATGCTAGTCTTACCGTTAGTAGGCCTCATTTACAAAGTCGGTCTATAAGGTGGGTATAAGGTTGTGGCCTATAAAATGGCGCTTAATGTGTGTACACTCGCACCCACCGCTTGCTTGATCGGTGGAGGGTCGTTAGCCGAACGGGTAGGATAGGGCAACCCTATCTCATCATTAAAAGTATAATATTAAAATACAAAGTAACTACATGTTTTTCAAATTCCTAATCCTAGTTAGTTTAGGAAAAGTGAATTGATGCAATCCCATGAAATTACACTTTGCACCCTTGCTAAGAAGTTAGTGGAGCGTGTGTGGTTTACCGGCACACTAATTGGTTCTAAGCAAAGGTGGCAAAGCGTGATTCATTGTTTGTCATAGTTCGGTGGAGCGTGTGTGGTTTACCGGCACATCGAATAGGTGATTGTAAAAATGAAGGCACCGCGTAGATTTGCATGGTTATTCACACCCACTTTGTGATCCTCAGCATCCCAGTCACAAACGAGAGGGGCATATCGAGATTTAAACATGTCATTGAAAAGTTCAATGAATATCATCGAAACCTAGGAATTCTCAATACATTTAGAACTTAAGGTTATGTTTTCATGGTGGAGAATTAGTGAATCGTCATTCACCTACCTTCAAATTGTTTGCATGTTGGATTACGACATCCCTTTTCTAATGTGTAAATAATGTTGTTGGATCCTAGCCCTAATTTTTCATATTGGGTGATAATTAGGGATTCAATTCTAATCAAACTTTGTCCTTTCTATTTTTAGATGTCGAACGCAAACAACGCTGCTGCTAGCTCATTCACGCTAATGAGCCTTTGCCAAAAGGTGACTTTCGATGAAACGAACTTTAGTGAATGGATAAGATACATTCACACGATTGCTCGCTACGAGGACAAGGAGTATGTCCTTGATGACAAGCTCGAGAAGATCAATCCAAGAATTGCTACTCCGGCTGAAATAGCTGCTTTCGAGACTCATGAACGTGATGCAATGAAGGTTCATTGCATCATGATAGCCACAATGAACGCCGAATTCCAAAAGTCCTATGAGGACATGTATCCGTACGAGATGCACCAAGACTTATTGGAGAGATACCATCTAAATGCGAGGCAGGAACATTATGAGATCTTCACTAACATGATCACCACTAAAATGGGACATGGAGATTCTCTAACCGTACACTTTCAAAAGATGCAAAGATATGTCGATCGTCTTCGCAAGTTGAATGTCGACTTTGGGGAAGATTTGGCTATCGACATGGTACTTCATTCCTTGCCTCCGTGTAACAACAAATTTAGGATGACCTACCACATGAACAAGGAAGAGGTCACCCTAAGTCAACTCCAAGGTCTCCTAAGGGTTGCTGAGAGCAACCTCAAGGACAAGTCTGTTGCACCAACTCCCAATCCACCCACTGCTCCTGTTTTGGCTATTGGGCAGGGAATGGGCAAGAAAAGGAAGGCTCCATCTAAGAGCCACCGCAAGGGAAAATCCAAAGATGGTTCCTCTTCTAGTGGGACCAAGGTTGATCCTGCTAAAGCCAATCCTAACCCGAAGGAGCAGAGTGCCACCATTGCCACAAAATAGGGCATTGGAAGAGAAGCTGCCCGGAATATCTACAAGCCATCAAGGATAGAAAGATCAAGCCGTCTTTCGCAGGTATTTACACAATTAAATCTAATGATTCATCTCGTGCTATTTCTTGGGTTCTTGATACCGGGTGTGGTTACCACATTTGTTTTGAATTGCAGGGACTAAGAAGAAATAGGGATGTGGAGCATGGAAGAATAAATCTAATCATGGGGAACAGAAGATCGTCGCATGTGACCAAAATTGGAGTGTATTCTTCAGTGCTTAGTAATGGATTAAGTTTATTTTTGAATAATTGTTGCTACTCGCCAGATATGGTTTCATGTGTTATAATTTGAATGTTTTCATTAGATCTATCAATCAAAGTCTTTGATACATTGTATGTTTAATTAGTGAAGCCTAGATCCAAGCATTACGGTTTGTTTGTGCACATAGGAATGTTCTTATGGCTCAAACCCATCAAGATCTAGGTTTGTAAGTCTTGGAATCAAAGCATGTACAATAGAGAAACCTAGATCCAAGCATTAGGGTTTGTATGAGCACATAGGAATGTTTCTTATGCATAAAACCCATCAGTAATCAAAATCGAACTTTGAGAATGAAAATAATAAATATACCCATGACTAAATTCATTTAAAATTTCTCGATCTAAGCTTTTAGATTTGAAATGAAGTATAACATTCTCTCCCTTAAGTATAGCAAAAACAACATTTCTACCCCTGCAACTTTGCAAAGTGAAACTTTTGTTTTTCTATAATTAATATTGCCAACTTGCAATACTTAAATAATAATCATGCTCCCAGTAACATGATGATTATATCCATTCCGGCATATCATTTATGCTTCCACTAGCTTTGACACGTACTTAGGAACTATCTAAACCTCTAGGAATCAATACTTATTGACTTCCAAAGTTCATTGTTTCTAATACGACATGCTTCGATAAGCCTTTATCTAAGCTTCTTAAAAAATCACACACCTTTCCTTAGACAGCTCACATGTGTGTCTAAACTAATTCAGAACTTATTTTACTAAGTCCCAAATGTTCAGACTAATTGCCAGATCTCACAATTCGAACTATGAAGAAGGATGTCGTAATCATAATCGAATTTGAGAATGCAATTTACATAATCGCTATCTCCTTAAAATCTCTCTTAGTGAAAGTGTTTCGTCACAATCATTTTTCATGAAGGAGACAAACCTTATGACACTTAGATTTTAATAGTGTATGTGTTCCTATCCATGTGAATTTGTCATAACCATAATCATAAGATAATGTTCGTGACAAATTCAAACTCTTATAGACAGAATGTTTCCATCCGAAGACTAGAGACCGGAGATGTCATTGCTGACGTACGCCCCGCGTACGAGGGTACGCCCAGCGTACGAGGCCTGGCAGCCCACCTATAAATACCTTGCGAGACCTCCGACCTTCCTTGCATATTTTTCTCTTCTCTCTCACATTTACTGTCACATCCCCAAACCAAGGATGCTAGAAACGTTCGGCGGTGGAGGACTTCATGTATAGTATCACAACAACGTATATAATAGTGCTCAAAGTAAATAAAAACATCATAAATATAATTGAAAAAGTTAAACCAAAGTATATGTTTACATGTTTCAAATCAATTACATTATGATGACAAAATGAACTGTTTGACGATTTAACGTCCCATCCTCAAAATGCTGTCGGTTTTCCTGTTTCACTGATTTCCTGAGAATACAAGTAGTTTTGAAAAAGTGTCAACAATTAAGTTGGTGAGTTCATAAGAGTTTAGTTTGAGAACGAAACTGTTTTCCTTGTAAAAGCGACAAAGTATGTTTCTAGAAAATCCAATATTTTCTTTATTATGTATGAAATGAATGCCTCTATGTTATGCGATGATGAACCCTAGAAAGACCCATGGATTCCTTCTATAATCACTCAGCGTATATAAACTATATAAGATTTATATTAAATAAACCGTCGAATATAATGGGTCTACCCTAGATCCACAACCAAACAAGGAACAGGAGGAAAGACGGGCCCAACAATTCTAAGTCGATTATGAATAGATTCTTATATAACTCTAACATATACACTTAACAATTATAACCGAAGCCTAGCAATTCTAGATGAATGTAGTTTTAACAGAAATATGTTTCCAAAAAAATCCAATATTTTCCTTATAAGAGTCAGGTAGTCCTAAATCCCAAGACCGAAAGTAAACAAGTATTTTCCATACTTAAAGATATAAAAGTGATTTTAAATCGACATAAAACCTTTTTTTGATATGAAAGTGTACAAGTATTTTTTCATACTTAAAGTAATTCTTGTGAGTTAAATCGACATAACACGCTAATTTAAAAGTAGAACCCGTAAATCTTATGATTTGTTAATACCACAAGTGAGCTATTATAACCATGCTAAACTCCGATGGCCTCGTAATACGACGTTCTTCAGGCGTCTCCGTGAAATGACACTTGTCATCCCAGACCTGCCGGTCTAGCTGTTGCAAGCAGCTCAGGTGCGGGTTTGTCAGAACCAATATAGATCTATACACAACTATCACGCTCTCCCTACAAGAGACTCTGGTTATAATTTACACGACTTTTGACTTTGTTACCATGAAGGTAACACAAAGGGAATGACTCACAAATTTATTCATTAACAGATTTACTTGAACTAAACTAAAAACATTTGGTAAATAAATTTGAAATGTAAATGATACTCAAACTATACCTATTATTGTTTATCCGAAACATTTATAATGTAAAAGAACTCTTTTATGAAAATGCATTAGTGTTATGAATCCATAAACTATGCTTATTATAGCTTATTATAAGTGTTATAAATGAATGAAGAAACTTATCATGAATGACTAAATTTCAGTTTATGATGATAAACTAACAAGAAAACACATTCAATATTTAGTACTTAGTATTATACACTTTGCTCAACATAATACAAAGTGTTATGAAAGTTATAAGCTGTTAACTAGTGTTTAGCCTTTCAGCACTGTTTTAGAAAAATCATACAAAGTCGAAAACTGAATCCGTAAATTTTGAGAGTTCATAAAATGTGTCTAATTTATCCATAATTTTTATTATGATTTTTGGAAGTCTTTAACTTGGGTTAAAATGTCCATATTCACAGACTGGTCTGGATTTGTTCTTGAAATGATAGGCTGTTTTGTAAAAATCACGATAAATCGTAGAAACATCGTATGGAGATGTGAAAGTAGTCATTTTAAAGGTATAAACCTGAACTATTTGCATCTAATATAGTTTTGAAAACTAAAATGTTTAAGTTGACCAAAATAGTCCGTGAATGGAGTTAAACTTTCTTGATGAAAGTTGTTGGAAAAGTTTAGTTGTGTTCTTGGTGTTTTAACTTGTATTCCCCCCCCCCCCCCTTAAAACTTAAGAAAAACATGAAAATATAGGGGTATGAACTCACCTTATATGATTTCAATAGATGGATGATGGAGAAAGGTAGTGTTCCATTCAAGAACACTAAGAAGATGTCTTGAAGGTTCGAAGATCTAACATGAATGAGATGACGTTTGTGCAAAATATCTATGATTTTAGTAGAAGGAAGTGAAATAATTATATGGAGGATGAGTATACTTACCAAAAGTAGAAGAAAAGCCTTGGAAAATGACTTGGAAATTTCGAAATTGAGAGAGAAGAGTTGAGAGAAAAGTGTTTGATCTTTTGGTGGATATGAGAGAAAATGAGTGAAGTGAGGAGTTTTTCCCAGCTCTTAGAACGTGAGAATGGATGGAAATGATGATAAATTACAAGGATGTGACTAGGTATGGTGGGAGGAGTGTGGCTGGTCATGGAGTGGGTGTCGGGGTGGTTGCTTGTGTCATTAACTAAAGGAAAGTCAAGAGTCCACCTCTTGTACTTCACCCACTCTTCTTGGATAAGGTTTTATCCCCAAAAACGTGATTAATTAATAAATATGGGGCCTTATATGTTAAAATAAAGTTTTGGGTGAAAATCTCACGTTAAAATGATGAAAAACGGGTTTAAAATGAAATCGTGGTCGAAAACCGGGAAGAAATGCTCTTTCTGCGAGGCTTCCCTCGTGGGGGGGCGAAGGTGGCTAGGTTCGGTCCTTAGAAGGCTGGGACCGAAGGCGCGGGTGAGTCTGGAGGCGAAATGGAGCGAAGCTGGTCAGTTCGGTTCGTCTGAGGTTCGGGCCCGAGAGGGAGGGTTCGGTTCGGTCTGCTGAACTTCGGTCCGAGGTGGTGCATTTTGCTTCTGATGCCTTCGCTTCTGATGCCTTCGCTTTTGACACCTTCGCTTCTAACAAGTTCGGTACCTAAGAGGGTCCGACTCCTTAAGAAGGGTTTCGGGTCCTTAACTCTATTTTATCCGTTTTACCCCGTTTTAAGCGGTTTTTGACTTGGTTAAGGGTCGGGATGGCCCGAAAGACTATAAAAAGTTAAAGGAACTTTTGAGAGAGATTTGGGAGAGATTTCACATACTTGGAGAGATTTGGGAGAGATTTGACATACTTGGAGAGATTTCTCATACTTAGAGAGATTTGGGAGAGATTTCACATACTTGGAGAGATTTCTCATACTTAGAGAGATTTGGGGGAGATTTCACATACTTGGAGAGATTTCTCATACTTAGAGAGATTTGGGAGAGATGTCACATACTTGGAGAGATTTGGGAGAGATTCTAAATAGAGAGAGATAGAGTGAAAACGATTGAGAGAGGTTTCGTGTGTGACATTTTTGAGTGCCCGACTTCACAACACAAGGCCCGTAAACCCCGTTAAGCCATGCTTAAGGGTCCTACACACTCCTGATGGGTATGCAACATTGTTTTATCGGTTTGGTTCATTACTTAACGCAGTTTTAGGTTAATGAAATCTAGATACACGAGCTTTTCAATTGATGATTTCTCATTAGAATAATGCGTTGTATAGTAATTACCTAACGTATGCCCTAGTACCCAAGGGTTAATTGAGTCGACCAGTTTGACTTGTTGACTTTAGTTGACTTTGACTTGACCGGAAATTGACGGTTGTCACCTCATCCCCCCGTTAGAGGGAATTTTGTCCGGAAATTTGCATTGTAAGTCCTACCAACTCTTTTATAATCGCTTGGTGTAAACTAGTCGTATATCATTAAGGTTGCAAGGGTAGTCGAATGAGTGACTCCGCCTTAAGCCCACAACCAAACAAGGAACAGGAAATGAGGCGGAATCACACATTCTAAGTCCATAGAATCTTATTAATATATGATCATAATGTTTACACTAGCCATCATAGATTCTCCAGTAAAAACTTTGCGTTTCTGTATAGACGATAAGACTTAATCGGGATTTGCCGTGATCTCGAGATGCTTCCAGCCTTTCTCATATTTATACTAAGTCATAAGTGATAGCTTCTCCTCGGAGCGCTGCATGGGGTCTGCTTTAGTGTTTCTCGTTTGATTAGATCGGAAGGGAACATATGGGTTCGGTTTACACGGCTAAACTTATTCGGATGATGGAACGTTCACTCGCTCTCCTAGGTAGCCTTGACCCGAAGTTCATGGTAGGACAAGTACCTGGTCCATCTATCATTAATTTGCGCATATAGGTCGTATGTACTTAAGGTTGGCAAGACAGTTGGATGGGTGACTCTGCCCCAAGTCCACAACCAGACAAGGAACATGAAATAGGGCGGAATTACACATCCAACATCCATAGAATCTTAATTATACATTATCCTCACGTATATACTTAGTAGTGATAGACTAACCGTATTCGTCCCAAGCTACTGTGCTTGAACTTTATCTATTGCTTCAAGGGTCTCCTAGAAATACTTGTGGTAAGGTTTCGGAAGGTATAATACTCCTTTGGTGAGTGTTTTGGGGTTTCACAGCGAGAGATGACTCGGAGGTCCGTGTTGGGTTTATGTTTAAGAGAGACGAAGGTTCCGATATTCGGTGGGTTAGGTGAAAGGTCCTTTCATAGCCGTTAAATCGGGAAGATGAGGACTACACTAATCGAAATTGAATGGTGATAACAGTATCTTTTTAGGTAAAACATGTTTTAAGCTGTATTCGAAAGAGTGCTCATTAGGGCGATAGAGTATTTTGTGTTTCTTTTCAGTGTGTTCCGTTTTGCTCGATGTTATTATTACTGCAGTTGATTCATACCTCAGCGTCTAGCACTGGTAGTGAGTGTGTTCTAATAGTTAGCAATGATACTTGGTATCATGATTTCCGACCGGTCACTCTATGATCGAGCGGTATACGCACGTTGTATGAAATTTGATATTGGCGAAATCGTCGAGTGGGTGGCTCCACTCTAATCCTACTACTAGACATGGAACAGGAGTTAGGATGGGATTATTTGTTTCAAGTCTTTAGTATTTTGATTATAATTAACCCCAATGTATGTACAAAGTCATCACAGCTTACATGTAATGGTCCTAAGGTCATATATAAGTGTCTTTGGTTTGATTTGAACGAGAGAGTATTTTAACTACTTCTAAAAAGACAGTAATTTTAGCAAGCATACCAAATTCATTACAAACATATGGTACTTAAACGTTTTTTTGTCGTTGGAAACATTACAAAAAGTCCTAATATGGTTCCCTTGCTGCTCTTGCTGGTGTGTTCATCACACTCCTCCTGCTCCCCCGTCATTCTTCTCAGTTGGACATTCTCTCTTGAAGTGTCTCGTTTCACCGCATAGGTAGCATACTGGGCCTACCTTGGTGCTGGTGATTGAAGGGAGGTGCTGGGTTTGGTTTTTGCAGAAGCGGGCAGTATGTCCGTCCTTGCCGCAGTTTTTACAGTGCATCACCCGGCAAACCCCATTGTGATGGAAGCCACACTTGTTACACCTTGGGAGTGATCCCTTATATGGTCTTTCTGGCACTTGGGTGACAGACCTTGTGGCTAGTGTCGATGCATGTGTCGTGACTGCTATTGTACTGGCAGGTGCAGCCACGGATTGCTTTCTTCCAGCGAATTTTTGAGGTAGGTTACACTTGTTTTCGTCCCAGAACTTTCGCTTCTTGTCCGTAGGTTTGTGGCCGGAGGCGCCTTCGTTGGCAGACACCTGCCGGTGTTCCTGATTATTAAAACAATCTGTATTGTCGGTACCGCTTCCATCTCTTATGGCGTTGTTAGCATTGAGTTGCTCCATGACAGCTGTCACGACTACTGTGACTGCAGCTAGAAAAGTAGCAGGATCTATCTGCAGGATTGCTGTCTTGCTTGTTGGCTGGTTACCTTCTTGTGAAGACATAATCATGTTGCATGAGGATACACGATGTCATGAGTAGGGATGATTATCTCTAGTTATATCCTTACCATTTATATACATATATATAAATTTCTCACTTTACTGAACTATTCTCGGTGTTTCTACTAACGTCCCTAAGACGCAATATGGTAGTGGGTAGAAGTAGGTTTCGTACAGGCATTAAGCTTTATTTATCTTAGAATCATGTTTGTCCAAACACACTTAGCTGAGGAGTTTTGATGGGATCCGGTGTATTAGTACTGGTATGATCGCGCCCTATAGGTCTACGAAGAAGGCACCCCTCAACCATATTGTTTAAGGGAGAGACGGTAATGAATCTTTTAGAATGGCTATACTTCGTGAGTTTTCTAACTAAGTTTATCTTGGTTCAATTTGTAACGTATTTCGGTTGTTTTATGGTGTTCTGAAAACAATTCATGACGCGAGTCTATATATGATAAACTCATGTGTTTTACTAGTTTTGTATCCAAGTGAAACCTTGTAATTTGACCCAAGCTAGGTCCTTATTATGACCAATTGATGTATGCTTAGTTATATAATTAAGACTAAATATACTTTCGAGTCTGTTAGGTATGTTCTAAGCCCATCTTGTTAATATGATTCTAGTAGTTATGGTTTTAGCGAAAAATTTTGACCTCGATGCAAGTCTGTCTCACATCCACACAAGGAAAAGTTTTGATAGCAACTAGATCTCTCGATTAGTGTGATCGCTTAAATCACAGTGTCATGCTTACACCTAGAATAGAGTAGTACCAATGCATACGCATGAATCTAATTTACAAGGTCTTGAGAGCAGTATGAACTCTACTCATGACGATCCATCTCTCGCGATGCATGAGGCAAAGTCGATGCACCTTGCAGCTCTGCCAATCGATGTTTGGTTGCAATCCTCCTCTCTTGGAATGTCGTGTGTCTGCCCTGTTATTCTCCTGCCTCTGCTCAAGCGGCGATAAGGTCCTAAAAATAGAGTTGGTCTTTGAAATAGTAGTCTCTTTCCGAGTCTCGGGTACGTGAGACGGTAGGATCCGTAGTAGCGTGCAGTTTTCGAACTCGGTTTGCAGTCTCCCTGTTTTAATCCCCGATGTTCGCGATCTACCGGGTCTTCGTCGGGAGGGCTCTGTCAGTCGGTCCCCCGTGGTTGAGGTCATAGCACCCTCGTTGGTCTCCACATGGTGATTGTTGTTCTTGCAGTCGACTCCAACCCTCAATCATGGTTACCCAACGGGGCACAGGTTCGATGTAGTCGAAACGGTTCGCGGGAACCCTGGCTATGCATGGAGGGATGATTACCTCCAGTTCCGCTTCTGATTCTTCTCATAAGCATCCTCCATTTCTCTGGTTGGGAAAGTTGGGGTCGCCTAGTAAGTAGGATCTTGCTATGTTATACGTGCGAGAATAGGAGTGGAAGAGATAATTACTTGGCGTCTGACTCTATAATTAATTACTTATAGGGGTGATCCTTGTCAGTCATGTCTATAATCACTTAGTGCATACCAGTTACACATAATCTGAGATAGAATAGACCTTTGAATAAATGAATCTACTCTAAATCCATAACCAAACAAGGAACAGGAAGTAGAGCAATAGTCATAGATTTTGAGTCTATAATATCTTCAATTATGTATAACCTTAGCGTACACACTCAATCGTTAAGGACCTACTAATAGGGGTCTTTAATTTTCACATAAGTTGGTTATAGTATTACAAAATACTCCTATAGTATTTTAATGTTTGACTTATGCTTTTCAATGTTTGTTTGTAGATAGAATTGTTAAGTTTTAAGACTTGTTGCAATGCGACAACCAATCCTGGGAATATGCTAATCACTTCTGGGTTAGACATAGTTGATCAGGCTATGTCATTCCCAGACCTGAATATACATCCCCAAGCCTACTTGTGCCATTCAACAATCATTACTTTTGTTTTGTTCTAGAATTATGTTGACCTTAATATGTATGCATGCATGTATACTTTTAACCAGAAACTATTTATTTCTAAAAGTATAGTTATTTGAAAATGTTAAATCAGAGAACTTAGTCCCAAAGCATTTATAGTTTGTATATCTTATGTGGTTCGATATACTTAGTTCACTATAAACAATGCTCTGATACCAATCTGTCACACCCCCAAACCAAGGATGGCGGAAACGTTCGGGGGTAGAGGACTTCATGTATAGTATCACAACAATGCGTATAATAGTGCTCAAAGTAGATACAACTATCATAAATATAATTGAAAAAGTTAAACCAAAGTATATGTTTACATGTTTCAAATCAATTACATTATGATGACAAAATGAACTGTTTGACGATTTAACGTCCCATCCTCAAAATGCTGTCGGTTTTCCTGTTTCACTGATTTCCTGAGAATACAAGTAGTTTTGAAAAAGTGTCAACAATTAAGTTGGTGAGTTCATAAGAGTTTAGTTTGAGAACGAAACTGTTTTCCTTGTAAAAGCGACAAAGTATGTTTCTAGAAAATCCAATATTTTCTTTATTATGTATGAAATGAATGCCTCTATGTTATGCGATGATGAACCCTAGAAAGACCCATGGATTCCTTCTATAATCACTCAGCGTATATAAACTATATAAGATTTAAATTAAATAAACCGTCGAATATAATGGGTCTACCCTAGATCCACAACCAAACAAGGAATAGGAGGAAAGACGGGCACACAAATTCTAAGTCGATTATGAATAGATTCTTATATAACTCTAACATATACACTTAGCAATTATAACCGAAGCCTAGCAATTCTAGATGAATGTAGTTTTAACAGAAATATGTTTCCAAAAAAAATCCAATATTTTCCTTATAAGAGTCAGGTAGTCCTAAATCCCAGGACCAAAAGTAAACAAGTATTTTCCATACTTAAAGATATAAAAGTGATTTTAAATCGGCATAAAACCCTTTTTGATATGAAAGTGTACAAGTATTTTTCCATACTTAAAGTAATTCTTGTGAGTTAAATCGACATAACACGCTAATTTAAAAGTAGAACCCGTAAATCTTATGATTTTTTGATACTACAAGTGAGCTATTATAACCATGCTAAACTCCGATTGCCTCGTAATACGACGTTCTTCAGGCGTCTCCGCGAAATCACACTTGTCACCCCAGACCTGCCGGTCTAGCTGCTACAAGCAGCTCAGGTGCGGGTTTGTCAGACCTAATATAGATCTATACACAACTATCACGCTCTCCCTACAAGAGACTCTGGTTATAATTTACACGACTTTTGACTTTGTTACCATGAAGGTAACACAAAGGGAATGACTCACAAATTTATTCATTAACAGATTTACGTGAACTGAACTGAAAACCTTTGGTAAATAAGTTTGAAATGTAAATGATACATAAGCTATACCTATTATAGTTTATCTGAAACGTTTATAATGTAAAAGAACTCTTTTATGAAAATGCATTAGTGCTACGAATCCATAAACTATGCTTATTATAGCTTCTTATAAGTGTTCTAAATGAATAAAGAAACTTATCATGAATGACTAAATTTCAGTTTATGATGATAAACTAACAAGAAAACACATTCAATATTTAGTACTTATTATTATACACTTTGCTCAACATAATACAAAGTGTTATGAAAGTTATAAGCTGTTAACTAGTTTTTAGCCTTTCAGCACTGTTTTATAAAAATCATAAATTTTGAGAGTTCATAAAATGTGTCTAATTTATCCATAATTTTTATTATGATTTTTGGAAGTCTTTAACTTGGGTTAAAATGTCCATATTCACAGACTGGTCTGGATTTGTTCTTGAAATGATAGGCTGTTTTGTAAAAATCACCATAAATCGTAGAAAAATCGTATGGAGATGTGAAAGTAGTCATTTTAAAGGTATAAACCTGAACTATTTGCATCTAATATAGTTTTGAAAACTAAAATGTTTAAGTTGACCAAAATAGTCCGTGAATGGAGTTAAACTTTCTTGATGAAAGCTGTTGGAAAAGTTTAGTTGTGTTCTTGGTGTTTTAACTTGTATTCCCCCCCCCCCCCCCCTTAAAACTTAAGAAAAACATGAAAATATAGGGGTATGAACTCACCTTATATGATTTCAGTAGATGGATGATGGAGAAAGGTAGTGTTCCATTCAAGAACACTAAGAAGATGTCTTGAAGGTTCGAAGATCTAACATGAATGAGATGACGTTTGTGCAAAATATCTATGATTTTAGTAGAAGGAAGTGAAATAATTATATGGAGGATGAGTATACTTACCAAAAGTAGAAGAAAAGCCTTGGAAAATGACTTGGAAATTTCGAAATTGAGAGAGAAGAGTTGAGAGAAAAGTGTTTGATCTTTTGGTGGATATGAGAGAAAATGAGTGAAGTGAGGAGTTTTTCCCAGCTCTTAGAACGTGAGAATGGATGGAAATGATGATAAATTACAAGGATGTGACTAGGTATGGTGGGAGGAGTGTGGCTGGTCATGGAGTGGGTGTGGGGGTGGTTGCTTGTGTCATTAACTAAAGGAAAGTCAAGAGTCCACCTCTTGTACTTCACCCACTCTTCTTGGATAAGGTTTTATCCCCAAAAACGTGATTATTAATAAATATGGGGCCTTATATGTTAAAATAAAGTTTTGGGTGAAAATCTCACGTTAAAATGATGAAAAACGGGTTTAAAATGAAATCGTGGTCGAAAACCGGGAAGAAATGCTCTTTCTGCGAGGCTTCTCGCATGGGGGGCTGAAGGTGGCTAGGTTCTGTCCTTGGAAGGATGGGACCGAAGGCATGGGTGAGTCTGGAGGCGAAATGGAGCGAAGCTGGTCAGTTCGGTTCGTCCGAGGTTCGGGCCCGAAAGGGAGGGTTCGGTTCGGTCTGCTGAACTTCGGTCCGAGGTGGTGCATTTTGCTTCTAATGTCTTCGCTTCTGATGCCTTCGCTTTTGACACCTTCGTTTCTGACAAGTTCGGTTCCTAAGAGGGTTCGGCTCCTTAAGAGGGGTTTCGGGTCCTTAAGTCTATTTTATCCGTTTTTACCCCGTTTTAAGCTGTTTTTGACCTGGTTAAGGGTCAGGATGGCCTAAAAGACTATAAAAAGTTAAAGGAACTTTTGAGAGAGATTTTGGAGAGATTTCACATACTTGGAGAGATTTGGGAGAGATTTGACATACTTGGAGAGATTTCTCATACTTAGAGAGATTTGGGAGAGATTTCACATACTTGGAGAGATTTGGGAGAGATTTTAAATAGAGAGAGATAGAGTGAAAACGATTGAGAGAGGTTTCGTGTGTGACACATGTGAGTGCCCGACTTCGCAACGCAAGGTCCGTAAACCTTGTTAAGCCATGCTTAAGGGTCCTACACACTCCCGATGGGTATGCAACATTGTTTTATCGGTTTGGTTCATTACTTAACGCAGTTTTAGGTTAATGAAATCTAGATACACAAACTTTTCAATTGATGATTTCTCATTAGAATAACGAGTTGTATAGTAATTACCTAACGTAAGCCCTAGTACCCAAGGGTTAATTGAGTCGACCAGTTTGACTTGTTGACTTTAGTTGACTTTGACTTGACCGGAAATTGACAGTTGTCACATTTACTCCCCGTTTAGCATCCTAAGACGAGCCAGACACCCCGGTTTCATTCCCCAGCCCCGACGAAGGTCCGAAGCCCCGTGATTCCCGAGAATCTCGCCACTTTCCGTTCGAAGTGCCACCCGAGAAAAAGCTTGCTTTCTTCAAATCGTCACACTATCCAAGTTAGTTCACACCCCTACTTTCTTTTCACATCTTTTTTCATATTTTAGGGGGGGATACAAGTGTAATACGAGAGAAAATTATCGTTTTATACAGATTCAAATAAACCACCTACATTTTTATAAATGTTAAACAGCTTCGATATCAGCGTATAAACAATATAAAAAGTTAGTATCACATCGAGTTTTTTTTATCACCAAATGGTACACACTTTCGGAAAAACTATAATAGGTGTAGTTTACAAGTTATTCATTCCATCTTTACGTAAACATTGTGAAAAAGAAATACTTTTATGTACATGAAATATAGAAGGTTCTTTAATAAATCTATTAATACTAAGTGTTGTGAGACATTCGACTTCAACGTACTCTCAAGTACGTATTTCAAGCCCTGTATTATAAACCATAATCTATTGGAGGGATAGCATGATACTTGTGTATAGATCTATACGGGACTGACAATCCCGCACCTAAACTGTTAGCTATAGTTAGACCGGCAGGTCTGGGGTGACAAACGTCATAACACTACAACGCCTGAAGAACGTTGTTACAGGCAGTCCGGGTCAATAGCATGGTTATAAAACTCACACAGAAGTATTAAATAATCTTGATTTATGAGACTCTTGAATGCATTCGGTAAATACATTACTTTGAGTATAAATTCACTTTCATCATTTGAGCACGAAAGATACTAATGCACTCTAACCTTTGGAACTTTTTCAAACTATGAAAAGGAAATATTGGATTTTCTGGAAAACAAATTCATTTATTTTTACTAAAAGAGATAAAAATTTTAGTACAAAAACACTTATAAACTCACCAACTTAATTGTTGACACTTCTTCAAAACTACTTGTATTTCTCAGGGAATCAGTAATACAGGTAACCATCAGCTTTTGGGAAGGAACGCTAAGGCGTCTATTATCAAAACATTTTAAATCATCATATTTGTAATATTCTTTTGAAACATGTATTACATGCAACAATGTAAGTTTTTGTTATATATATGATGGTTGTGTTTACTTTCTTTACAATATTCAACTGTTATGATACTACATGAAGTCACCCACCCCCGAATGTTTCTGCCATTCTGGTTTGGGGGTGTGACAGATGGGTATCAGAGCATTGTTTATAGTGAACTAAGTATATCAAACCACATAAGATATACAAACTATAAATGCAAAGGGACCAAAAACCCTCTAACAAAACATTTTTCATAAACGATACTTTTGATAAATTAAAGTGATATACACTTCCTTTTTATAAAAGTATAAGTACTAGCATGCATCGATCTCGTATCATAACAAAATTTTATAAAACTATTAAGACAAGTTGCAACACTACGACTAGGCCTCAGGATATGTAATCAAATCGAGAATAAATATAGTCTGATCAACTATATTTATCCTGGATGTGACCAACATGTGTCGAGGAATGGTCGTAGTGAGTAACAAGTCGAAAACTTACCAAAGTAATTACTAGAATCAAACTTACAAATTTGAAATACTATAGGAGTATTTTATAGAGCCATAAGAGCTACAAAAAATCGTTCAAACCCCAGTATTTAGTTAAAATTAGGAAATCGTCAAATAAATATTTTCTTATCAAAAATTACTTTTTCTCCCAAGTTTTCTTACCTCTACTTCTCGACCAGACAAAATGGAAGGATTTCACATTCCCGGGGACCCCTACTATCCCAACCAAGGAAATGGAGGTTGGATTGAGGATGACCCAGAAGAGGATTCCGAAGAGGAAATTCCCGAGGAAGAACCAGAAGAGGAATCCGAAAAGGATCCTGAGGAAGACCAAAACCGAAGAATCAGAAGAGGAAGGAGATGGTGGGAGCACAGACTCGGAACCTGAGATCTACAACCCTCCCCGAGGAGCAGTAATTCCTCGACGAGACTTTCAGGGCCCGACGCCCCGCTAGGCTATGGATATGAAGCAATGGAGCATGGAACAAGGGCAACGCCCACCCTACGGCATGGCACGAAGCGTTTATATCCTCCGCAATGGGGGTTCGGCTGACAGGGCACTCCCTTTCATGGTTCGTCACATTGCCAACCAAGGCTAGCAAGCAAGAGCAAATGCCAACCAACTCTTGGACATTGGGGCTACCACTGCTGTCATTGCGGTACGTCTTCGTCGTCTGGACGAAGAACACGATCGGACAATAGAGCATACCTTTTCCCTTCAGAAATACATTACTGCTACTAGGGCCAAAGTAAGGGAGTTCCGTGAGCAACAGGCCACTATGGAAAGGCGTATCATCGAGGTTGAACGTCAAGTAGCCCGAGCTAAGACTTCCACAACTACCTACCATGGTCCGCAACGCCCTACCTGCTCGGAATAGAACGCGTACTTCTGACGCTATATTTATATCTACCGGCTAAGTGTTGGTGTTATCTTTTCTTGTATAAATGTAAACCCGACGGATTGTGAACACACAATTCGGAGGCCGGAATGCTGTCAAATTTTCCCATTTTCATTGATGTACCCTAGACCTATTAAAGGTCAAATTTTCCTGATTGTTGTATCATATACTAATATCAATGAAATTGACACGCAATTATTACTTCCTTGAGTATCCCATTAATCATATGCTTGTTTTCTTTTGAAAGTTTCCATTAACATACAAAAACCAGAAATGTTCAGAACTAATATTTATAAACCTTCCTTAATCATTTCAAATGACTTATCAAGTATTCGTCTCTTAACTTGTGGCAGAATCATGCCACCAAGAAGGAATCCCCGATGTTTCAATACAAACGAAGCACCAACACCACCTCCACCACCCCCTCCATCGATGGATGCTGCTACCTTTCAGGCTGCTGTAACAGCCGCCGTAACTACAGCAATGGCACAAATGAGTAACAACGGATCAGGAGGAGGGATAAACAGCTTTACAAATGGCCAAACCCAAGGGCGTTCCGGGGAATGTACCTATAAAGACTTCTCCAACAGCAAACCCATCCCCTTTAATGGAACTGGGGGGAGTGATGGCTCTATCCCAATGGATAGAGAAAACAGAAGTTGTGTTCAAGATATGCTCATGCCCCGAAGAAAGCAAAGTAAAATTTGCTACCTGTACTTTTTCCAAGAGAGCCCTAACGTGGTGGAATGGCCACGTCAAGTCACTAACTCTGGTGGTGGCAAACTCCATGGGTTAGGAGAACCTGAAACGGCTGCTACTATGAGAGTATTGCCCAAGGGGCGAGATTCAGAAGCTCGAACAGGAGCTTTGGGGCCTTACGATGGTAGGCTCAGACATCACAAGCTATACAAATAGATTCAGTGACTTGACGATACTTTGTCCAGGAATGATGATTCTGGAAAGCCAGAAGGTGGAAAGGTACATCTGGGGGCTGTCACCCCAGCTTCGAGAAAGTGTGCTAGCTTCCAAACCCACAACGTTCGACAGCGCCAAGGAACTGGCACAATCTCTCGTTGATCATGGAGTCTACCAAAGTGTCACAACCGTCATCCCGGAACCAACCAAAGGGAGAAACAACAACAACAACAACAAGAAGAAGGTTTGGAACAAGAGGAAAGGTCAAACTTCGCAGGAACCTTCAAAGAAACAAATAGTGGCGGTCCATGCCGCTACTGCCCCCACTGCTGTTCCCGCTACCCCCGCGCCAACGAAGCAATATGTTGGGAACCTGACAAAGTGCAACAAATGCAATTACCATCACCACGGTAATTGCCGAGAGATGCACTATAAAAACTGTGACAGGAAAGGGTACACTGCCCGTTTCTGTAAGGCACTGGCGCGACCAATCACCCAAGTTCCTGGTAATAGAGTGAGCCAGACATGTTATGGGTGTGGGGAAGTTGGGCACTACAAGAAGGACTGCCCTAAAGCAAAGAATGTTGGCAGTGTAGGAAGAGTGCTGGAAATAGGGCAGAACGAGGCAATAGCCGTTCCCATAGTGGTTACGGGTACGTTTCTCCTCAACAACATTTATGCATGCATACTCTTTAACTGTGGTGCGGAGAGAAGCTTCATGAGTCATAAAGTCAAACACTTACTTAATCAAAAACCCCAAGCACTCAATAAAATATTCACAGTAGAAATGGCAAACGGTAAAACGGAAAGCGCAAACGATATGTACATAGGCTGTACATTAAATTTAAATGAGCACTTGTTCCAAATCGATCTTATGCCAATTACTATAAGAAGTTTTGATGTCATCATCGGTATGGACTGGTTAAGCCTTCACCAAGCCGATATACATTCCCACGAAAGGGCCATTCGCCTCAATCTGCCAAGCGGCAAAACTCTTGTCATTTATGGTGACAAACCTAGTACAAATTTACAAATCATCTCCTGCGTCAAAGCCAAAAAATACCTTCGCAAGGAATATCATGCCTTTCTAGCCGACGTGGTAGACAAGAAACGAGAATCGAAAGACATTAAAGACATTCCGGAAGTTTGCAATTTCCCAGACGTCTTCCCAGAAGATCTTCCAGGAGTCCCACCAGAGTGTCAAGTCGAGTTCAGGATGGACTTGATTCCTGGAGCTACCCTAGTAGCAAAATCGCCATACCGTCTAGCCCCAGCCGTGATGCAGGAACTGTCCAGTCAACTAAACGAGCTGCTAAGCAAAGGCTTCATCAGACCGAGCTTCTCACCATGGGGAGCACCGGTCCTGTTCGTAAAGAAGAAGGACAGATCTTTTCACATGTGCATCGATTACCGGGAACTGAACAAACTCACGATCAAGAACCGATATCCCTTACCGCGCATAGACGATCTGTTCAACCAACTACAAGGAGCAAGCTACTTTTCAAAGATCGATCTAAGATCTAGGTATCACCAGCTGCGAGTCCTGGAAGGAGACATTCCCAAAACGGCATTCCGAACTCGCTATGGTCACTACGAGTTTGTAGTGATGCCCTTTGGGTTGACAAATGCACCAGCGGTGTTCATGGACTTGATGAACCGAGTATGTCGTCCCTTCCTAGATAAATTTGTGATCGTGTTCATAGATTATATACTCATGTATTCAAGGAGCAAGGAAGAACATAGCCAACACCTCCACCAAGTTTTGGAAACATTAAGGACAGAGAAGCTATACGCAAAATTCTCAAAGTGCGAATTTTGGATTCGGGAAGTAGATTTCCTAGGTCACGTGGTCAACAAGTAGAGGATACACGTGGACCCATCCAAAATCAAGGCAATCGAGAACTGGACAACTCCGAGGAATCCAACGGAAATCCAGCAATTCTTGGGCCTCGCCGGGTATTACCGAAGGTTCATACAAAACTTATCAAAGATTGCTAAGCCGCTTACCACCCTGAATCAGAAGAGTGTAACCTTCGACTAGGGAGAAAAACAAGACATCGCATTCCAAACACTAAAGTGAGCCCTGTACAGTGCATTTATTTTAACCTTGCCAAAAGGAATAGAAGTCTTTGTGGTCTACTATGATGCGTCAAACCAAGGACTTGGATGCGTTCTATTGCAGCGCACGAGGTAAACTACACGACGCAGGATCTCGAGCTAGGAGCAGTCGTTTTCATTCTAAAGATTTGGAGGCACTATCTCTACGGCACGAAATGTACAATCTTCACCGATCATAAAAGCCTACAGCATATCCTCAACCAGAAAGAACTCAACATGAGACAAAGACGATGGGTAGAACTATTAAACGGTTACGAATGCGAAATTCGTTATCATCCCGGAAAAGCTAATGTGGTAGCTGATGCACTCAGCAGGAAGGAATACTCGGGCCGCCGAGTGAAATCTTTAACTATGATAATCCATTCACACCTGTCCACACAAATCAAGGAAGTTCAAATAGAAGCCTTGAATTTCGAAAATGTGGCAGGGGAATCCTTAAGGGGAATGGATAAGAATCTTGAAGTCAAGGATGACGGAGTTTATTACTTCATGAATCGGATCTGGACGCCGAAGTTTGGCGGATTCATAAAATTTGTCATGGACGAAGCCCATAAGACACGATACTCCATACATCCCGGTACAGATAAGATGTATTTGGACCTCAAGAAACTGTATTGGTGGCCGAACATGAAAGCCGAAATTGCTACATATGTAGGCAAATGTCTGACCTGCGCCAAAGTCAAAGTGGAATACCAAAAGCCCTCAACATTGTTGCAGCAACCAAAAATACCCGAATGGAAGTGGGAGCGGATAACCATGGACTTCATAACCAAGTTACCCAAGACGGCAAGCGGACTCGGCACCATCTGGGTGATCGTCGACAGGTTAACTAAATATGCGCACTTCCTACCAATCAAAGAAATGGATAAACTGGAGAAGCTAACTAGAACATACATCAAGGAGATTGTACGACTGCATGGTGTGCCAATATCCATTATCTCAGACCGAGATAGTACATTCACCTCGAGGTTTTGGCAGTCGCTACAAAGATCTCTAGGAATGCGGTTGGACATGAGTACCGCTTATCACCCACAGACCGACGGCCAGAGTGAGAGAACCATACAAACCGTAGAAGATATGTTGAGAGCTTGCGTGATCGATTTAGGCATGGCGTGGGACACCCATTTACCATTGGTCGATTTTTCATACAACAATAGCTACCACACTAGCATCAAGGTTTCCCCACTCAAAGCCCTCTACGGCCGAAAGTGCAGATCACATCTGTGTTGTGCTGAAGTGGGTGACACACAGCTAGCAAGAGGACAGGCAACGAACAACACTCTCACTGGACCAGAAATCATAACAGAAACTATGGGGAAGATTGTTCAAATCCGTGAGTGACTAAAGGCTTCAAGAGACAGACAAAAGAGTTATGCGGATAAAAGACGGAAACCCTTGGAGTTCCAGGTTGGAGACCGGGTACTACTAAAAGTCTCGCCCTGGAAGGGATTGATATGTTTCTGAAAGCATGGAAAGCTAAACCCAAGGTACATCGGACCATTCGAGATCCTTGCCAGGATCGGCCCGGTGGCTTACAAACTTCGATTACCACAGGAACTCAACAACGTACACCCTACATTTCACGTATCGAACCTAAAGAAATGCTTTTCCGATGAGACCCTCGTTATCCTTCTGGAAAAAATTGAAATCAAAGAGAATCTCCAATTCGTAGAACAGCCAGTAGAGATCATGGATCGGGAAATTAAAAGAACTAAACAAAGCCGCATACCCATTGTGAAGGTTCGTTAGAACACCAAGCGAGGACCAGAATACACCTGGGAACGTGAGAATCAGATGAAACAAAAGTACCCGCATCTTTTTCCTAGCACTCTATCTTAGATTAAATTTCGGGATGAAATTCCCTCTAACAGGGGGATGATGTGACAACCCGATATTTTCAAACCAATGTAACATTCAAAAAGTCAAATAAATCAGCGTCAAAAATGAAGTGTTCTAAAATCTAAATTGGGATGCATAAAGTGTTAGATATCATGCCAAGGTTTCCAAAAATATAAAGAACACTCAAATCCAAGTTATAACGATGAACTTATGACCAATCGAAAATCCACAACACACCCAGTAAAACACTGATAAGTGTAAAAGTGAAACTTCAATAAAATACTTTTTAACCCTAGACACCTAAACGAAAGTCGTAGATTACTTTAAACCGTGAACGTGCATAAAAAGAACGTCCAAATCTGACTTCGTATGAAGAAGTTACAATTTTTCTAAGTTTCGGAACAACGGTAGACAGCTAAAAACTCGGAATAAAGATCGAGCAATTTTTAGCCGATGCAACCTAAACGAGAGTTGAAGGTCTCTACAATAGTAGTACAATGGTAAAAAGACAGACGAAAATGGACATCAGATAAAGAAGTTATGGATTTTTAACAAAATTATCATATCCCGGCCTATTTAAAATAAAATATTAAAAATTAAAGTCAAAATTAGCCGACGAAGTCTAAATGAAAGGTGTAGAGTATTTTGTCGCCTACGCGTGGATATAAAGAACGTCAAAAACGGAGCTCGTATGCGAAAGTTACGCATTTTTGAAGTTTTTGGCACGCATTTCAAAGCTTATCCAAAGGAGTATGCCCAGCATACTTTGGAGTACGCCCAGCATACACGATGCACGGACTCGGACCGGCCATGTCGCCCCTACACCCTCGTACGCCCCGCATACGAGGGTACGCCCAGCGTACGAGGTACGCCCAACATACTTCGGAGTACGCCCAGCGTACGAGGCCTGGCAGCCCACCTATAAATACCTTGCGAGACCTCCGACTTTCCTTGCTCATTTTTCTCTTCACTCTCACATTAACTCCCCGTTTAGCATCCTGAGACGACCCCGACACCTCAGTTTCATACCCCAGCCCCAACGAAGGTCCGAAGCCCCGAGATTCACGAGAATCTTGCCACTTTCCGGTCGAAGTGTTGCCTGAGAAAAAGCTCGCTTTCTTCGAATCGCCACACTTTCCAAGTGAGTTCACACCCCTACTTTCTTTTCACATCTTTTTTCATATTTTAGGGGGCGATACAAGTGTAATACGAGAGAAAATTATCGTTTTATACAGATTCAAATAAACCACCTACATTTTTATAAATGTTAAACAGCTTCGATATCAGCGTATAAACAATATAAAAAGTTAGTATCACATCGAGTTTTTTTTATCACCAAATGGTACACACTTTCGGAAAAACTATAATAGGTGTAGTTTACAAGTTATTCATTCCATCTTTACGTAAACATTGTGAAAAAGAAATACTTTCATCTACATGAAATATAGAAGGTTCTTTCATAAATCTATTAATACTAAGTGTTGTGAGACATTTGACTTCAACGTACTCTCATGTACGTATTTCAAGCCCTGTATTATAAACCATAATCTCTTGAAGGGAGAGCGTGATACTTGTGTATAGATCTATACGGGACTGAAAATCCCGCACCTAAACTGTTAGCTATAGTTAGACCGGCAGGTCTGGGGTGACAAACGTCATAACACTACAACGCCTGAAGAACGTTGTTACAGGCAGTCTGGGTCAATCGCATGGTTATAAAACTCACACAGAAGTATTAAATAAGTTTGATTTATGAGACTCTTGAATGCATTCGGTAAATACATTACTTTGAGTATAAATTCACTTTCATCATTTGAGCACAAAAGATACTAATGCACTCCAACCTTTGGAACTTTTTCAAACTATGAAAAGGAAATATTGGATTTTCTGGAAAACACATTCATTTATTTTTACTAAAAGACATACAAATTTCAATACAAAAACACTTATGAACTCACCAACTTAATTGTTGACACTTCTTCAAAACTACTTGTATTTCTCAGGGAATCAGTAATACAGGTAACCATCAGCTTTTGGGAAGGAACGCTAAGGCGTCTATTATCAAAACATTTTAAATCATCATATTTGTATATTCTTTTGAAACATGTATTACATGCAACAATGTAAGTTTTTGTTATATATATGATGGTTGTGTTTACTTTCTTTACAATATTCAACTGTTATGATACTACGTGAAGTCACCCACCCCCGAATGTTTCCACCTTTCTGGTTTGGGGGTGTGACATAATATGAACTGAATTAAGAGTTTAGAAATTACCTTTGATTATTATGTAGCAATAACAATCTATTCATTGGCTTCAGAAAGCTTAGTGCCTCAAGTGTTGCACCTCTAATGGAGTTACAAACACCATAAGCAATAAGGATGAAGAAGAAAGAGAATGAGAACTACAAAAACGTCCAGAAACCCTCTTGCAAAGATAAGCCACGTTTTTGGGTCTCAAGGGTTCTTTAAATAGGTAGGCAATTAGGGTTATCTAACAAGGAAACCCTAATTTGACTGCTTAAGCCCTAAGCAGCCCATGGACCCCTTCTGGAACATGCCTTGGATGAAAATCATATGGGATTCCCATAGATTATCTCCAACCTATATTCCTAGGTGATTCATAGCCAATTGCAATTATCTTATAATTACAATTCCAGTCCCCTTAAGTTTAATTAATCTCTTTTAGTCACAAAATTAATTCTTAATTAATTCTTGACTGGTATTAATTAAACAATATGATTTCTCCTTTAATATATTATTCAATCATAATTAAACCTTTCTCTCCTTAATTCATCCTATAAGTTGCATTGGTGAAGGCAACTCAAAAGGACCATGCACCACCGGGTCAAGTACATACCAAAATAGTTATGGACTTAGACACTAATCCAACACCTATGTCTCATTCTTTTCTACAGTTTACATCGACAAGGCATCGGAAAACTAGGCTAATAGATTGGTTTTCTCTTTTTGCTTGGGAGGCGTATCCCAATCCTGCAACTTGATTGAGTTGGGGAGACGACTAGGGATGTATATAGAAGAGAAGACTGCTAGTCCTCATTTCTTTGCTTATCTTGACAACTGTATTATTGATCCACCAAAGGAGTATAGATATATGCAGGTTTGGGGTCATGCTAGGGGGACCTATGTTTCTACGACGGCTAAGGAGAGTTCCTTCAAATCTCCAACTTACTGGTTGCTTCACCAATTGGTCGCTTCTACTGTTTGTCGTCACAAGGAGCGTGAAAAGGTTCCTTTTGGAGACCTATTCTACATTTGGTTCCTTGCTTATACTGAGGTTCACCTCAATCTTCCCTTCGCTTTTGCTCTCTAGTTGTCTAGTATGGCTCTAGGTACCATGCCTTCGAGCAGGATTTGTGGTGGCCTTTGGGTCACTCAATTGGCCCAATCTTTCGAGGTCGATACTAGTGGGATGGTTCCTATTCCTATCATATACATAGGTACGACATATCTAGGTAAGATGCAGGTGTTGGTTCAAGGAGATGATCAACAATGGAGGGTTCGTAATGATGATATTGTGGAACCGATCAGACAGGTGGAGCCAAAGCATATCCCTGAGCCTGCCTTCGAGACGTTAGAGACCTAGGTACGTGGAGACTGATCGAGAGCCAAATCTATGCAATGTGATGCAGCGTTTAGACGGTATACATGAGGAGCATCGTTGGATTATAACATCGATTTTTAGGGTGAGGCAGCACCTGGGGATGGATCATCCACCCTTTCCTCAGGCAAGTCATGTTGTTCCCCCTCGTGCTCACTCGAGGGGTGCTGGTCATGATGGTGTTGGTGCTTCAAGCACACATCATGGAGATACTTATGACATTAAGGAAGGTACGGAGGATGAGGACGAGAGCAGTGATGAGTAGGTGGGAGGGTTGATGTGTTGGTTTGTATTTTGATACTTGTTTTTACTTATTTTGTAGGATATCTTTTGGTACACTTATGTATATTTATACTCTTTACTTTGGTTTGTATTGTATAGGTATGTTTGGTTTCTATTTTATCAATTATCGAGTCCAAATTTAGTTGGTGTATTGTTCCAACCAAGACTAAACATAGGTGATCAGGTTATATTTAGTTGTGACTCAACCTTTAGACACTGAATCAACCTAGATAATTGACTTACATATTTTGCATTCTTTATTTTTATCCCTAATTGTTTAGGGTTGGCGATTATTATTGTTTTGTGCTTCTAGACTATCAAATAAGGATCAACCAAATAGGAAGTGCCTAGGGGCAGTATAGTTTTAGCATATAACCATTATGAAATTTAACAACCCAAATGATAGTTTAAACTAGTCACCTCTCCAGAAAGTAGTTTATAGGGTAATTTATAATAATGTTTTTATTTATATGTTTTAGGAAAAACCTTATCAGAGTATATGTCCCTAGGCTATAGTCGTAATTCCTAAGGAAGTACTAGTTCGCTAAAGCAAGTAGCTCTGATACCATTTTGTCACACCTCCCCCGGCCGGTGGCAAAAGTGTCGAGGGGTGACAATGGTACATAGATTTCCCAAATTGCAGAGTACAAACTATAATACCTTTTATTTATAATGATGTATATTACATGGATAAATAAAAGAAAACTATTTGTCTTCGAGCTATTTTTCCTTCCTTGCGTTGATTTCTTCTCCTTCCTAGGAATACATGCGGTTTTGAAAACGTAAACTTATTGTTGGTAAGTTCACACGTTTAACAGATATCGATAAAACTCTTTTTGAAAACTTTTTGGGATCTTTGTTTATGAATAAGAGTGTTTTCTTATTTATCAATTCCTAGGTTTTCCATTTCATAGCTTTGAATTCCTTTTATTTCTCAAAACATATTTTTTAGGATGTATAGTCAATCCTAATTTTCTATATCTTTTTTCTTTCACTTTTAGGACATTTTACCAATCCTAGCTTGTTTTAATATTCTAGGATATTTCACAAATCCTAACTTATTAATATATTCTTAGGATATTCTACCATTCCTAACTTAAATACTTTCTAGGACATTTTACTAATCCTAATTTTTGTTATAATATTTTGGATATTTTATCTATCTTACTCTATTATAATATTAATTACTCGAAGGCGTCCTTCTAGGTTGGTTCCTTAAGGTTTTCGATTTGTATTACCATGAGCCACCATAATCATCATTGTGGACTAATAATTTTCCCCGCACGGCGCTTCATTGGACATCGAATAATACTTCTATATAAAGAAAATTATCCTGTTGGGATTATAGCTTGAAATCGTAGGTGGGGTGTTATCCCTGTATAGATCTATACATTTCTTTCTGGCTCTCATAAGATTAACGATTATAGGTTAGTGGTAGCCGAGTTTAACCAGGCTAAGGATGAATAATAAAATTTCACTAACACATTAACCTTAGGTGTTTTATCTTTTCTTTAACTGTTTTATAAAATCTTTAATTATCACTATATAATCTTTGTACTTTATATTTGATAATTAAAATCGATATAGTTCATAATTATCTTTGTGTGTGTGTGTGTATATATATATATATATATATATATATATATATATATATATATATATATTATTGTAACGCCCTATCTCGAATCGTTTCCTAATGCGGGTGGTGACTCGAAGACCAAGTATCATCAGGCTTAGGTCCTTTGAGGAAAAGAGATTTAGACCTATTTGGGTGTGGGTAATGTAATTTGGATGATCCAGGAGTTCAGTTTGTGTTTTAGAGCCAAGGGGTATTTCGGTAAACTATCAGTTTGGGCTTATATGGAAATTAGGTTTTTGTTCAGGAAGTTTTAAGGAAAGTATGAGTCGATATAAGTGTATAGCTTCTCATTACCTCTTCATGGATATAAGGATCATCAGAAATAGACTTATAACGAAGAAGTTATGGCCTTTGGAAGATTCATGGTTTTAGGGTTAAACCGAGTACGCGCGGCATACACAAGTGTACGCGAGGCGTACTAATGAGAAGGCCAATATGTGGGGCGTAGATTGGCATACGTTGGGCGTATTAAGCAAAATGATTGCGGTTCTTAAGGAGTATGATGGGCGTACCAGAAGTACGTTGGGCGTAATCTAGTCAAACCCAAACGATATTTAGGGTCGTGGACCCTATTTAAGCTCCTTAACTCAGCACCAAATCCTATTATCTTCGGCCTCTATCCCTCTAAACCCTAGAAACAAAAACCTAGCCACCATTTGAGTGGCTTTTGAGCTTTTGGTGGTATTTCATGCTTTTTGGTGTTTATAGAAGAAGAAGGAAAATTTTAAAGAAGTGTAGGATTCCTTGAAGCTTTTAGATCCAGGCTCGTTGCATCTTGATCTACATTTTGGAGGTATAAAGTTTCTAACTTGATGACTCTAGGAGTTAGATCTAATTTAAGGTGTATTTTGGGTTCTTTTTGGTCCTTAGAGTCACCCTTGTGAGTATGAGCTACTCCAAGAGCTAAGAGTGATGGATCTTGGCCTTTGAGAGGTCCATTGTTTATAAAAATGTCATCTTGGTGAGTTATCTTGGACCATGCATGAGTTTAGATGTTTGTTATGGATGTCATTAAGGATTTTGGTCCCATTAACCCATGAAACGGAGTAAAGTTGCCAACTTTACGTCTTAAGACATCTCATTAGGGTCATACCTAAGTTTGGAAGTCATTGGCTTAACCATTAAGAGCTTAATATGGATTTTTGGTCCCTGGTGAGTAAGTTGGGCGTACACATGAAGTACGCTCAGCTTAATGAAGGTTTTGTGCATCAACCGAATGTACTATATGCTTTGAAGGTGAGTATGTTGGGGGTACCATTCTGGTATGCTGGGCGTACTCCCTAGTTTGCCGTTTTGGGCATTTTGAGGTTTGGGCCTTGTTGGGCCATTCAACTTCTGACTTTGCGCCATGGATAGACTTAGGGTTTTCTTGGAAATAGGTCCATGATGGTTTTGGGTCCCAATCGGGTTATTGGGCAATAATGGGCTTTTGTTGTTTTTCATTTGGCATTTGGATTGCCATTTTGGGTTTGGGGGCCTTTTATGCATTTTGGGTCGGGCCTTGGTTATCGAACAAGTAAGGCAAAAGGGTAAAATGGTCTTTTACCCTTTAGGGGGTTGGTTTATGGAGTGGGCCTCGGATTTTGGGTTATTGGATTATTTATTAATTAAGATTGTATTTATTGTTAGTTGGCGCGAGGGTATCCGGTTCAACGGTCCGAGCAGTTTTTGGTTATCAACGGATTGAGGTGAGTATCCTCATTTGTATGATCGGGCTAGGCCTAATGGTTTGGCAGGGCTAGGCCCATTATGGTGGGTTGGGTCCAATATGCGAGCTATGCCCAATATGAGGACTAGGACCAATGGTATGTATGGTATGTGGTACTTTGGAGAACTCACTAAGCTTTGTTCTTACAATTGTTATGGTTATGATTTCAGGTACTTCCGGTTCGAAAGGGAATGGTCCGACTTGATTATAGCGCATCCACCCATGTTTCTGCATCATGATGATTTTGGGATTGTACTTTGATAATTGTTTTCTTATAAAAGTACTTTTGAATATTTAGATAAGCGGATATTGAATTTTGACTTAAAGATAATTAATGTTTTGTTTGAATTAAAAATGAAAATTTTACATCATAATTTTGGGTCGTTACAATTATTTTACCATATATATATATATATATATATATATATATATATATATATATATATATATATATATATATATATATACACACCCTAATTATGATTGATTTGAAAATAAGATATTCGGGCAGAGTAACAACTAGGTACAACGCATATCTATATAATTGACTAGCATAACTTCTAGGTACTATGTTATCCTATGAAATTGGCCAGTATAACCTCTAGGTAAAATCCTTTCGTAGAATATCGGACATAATAACGTTTAAGCATAGTATCTGTGACAACCCGATATTTCAACTCTATGTAATGACCTAAAGATTCAAGTATTGATACCAATTTTGTGATAATGAAATTAACTTCGAAAATAAAATGTCCAAAAAGTTTCTATTTAATTACCTACTATGTTTGATGTCATTAAACCGTGATCGTATGTAAAAAGAACGCCCAAATCCGACTTCGTATGTTGAAGTTATGATTTTTCCAAGTTCAGCTTAGCGACAGACACCTAAAAACTTGAATCGGAGATCGAGCGACTTTTGGCCGAAATGACTTAAACGAGAATCGAAGGTATCAACAATGGTATTTCAGCGGTAAAAAGTCTGGCAAAAACAGACGTCAGATAAAGAAGTTATGAATTTCTAACGATATTTTCTTAACGCGACCTTTTAAAAATAAATAATAAAAATAATTTCAAAATTTGCCGACGGAATCTAAACGAAAGTTGTAGAGCGTAGTCTCACCTACGCGTGGATATAAAGAACATCGAAAACGGAGTTCGTATGAAGAAGATATGAATTTTAGAAGTTTATTAAATAAATAAAATATAAATTTTATTATTTAACCTTGGTATTATCCGAAGGCGAGTCATCAGATAGGGCCGAGTTACGCCCAGCGTAAGCTCGTATGCCCAGCGTACTCAAGGCCTAGGCCTCGGATCGTCCACGTCTCGCCCTATGCGAGGCTATGCCCCGTCCCATCCGGAGTCCGATGCAGTCGAGGATGCGCTCATGCGTGACGCACGCGTACGCCCAGCGTACCGAGGCGGTTCCCACCCCTTATAAAAGGGATGCGAAGGTTCCGAAGAAAAGGGCCATTCTCTCTCATTTCTCTTGCGTTGTTGCCTCGTTTTTCGTGCCTGTGCTAACCCGAAGCCCCGGTCACTTGGGTCAAGTCCCGAAGGTCGTTTGTACTCCCGAGATTCCCGAGAATCCCGAGAAAATCCGCTTTCCCGAGAAGAAATTATGCCCGTTTTTCATCTCGACTTTCTTCGATCTTTCAAGTGAGTTCATACCCCTTAATTAACCTTTTAAATATTCTATAAATGCTTTTATATGCTTTCAAAGGGGGGAATACAAGTAAAACACGCGATTATTATCGTGTGTTATATAAAGTTTTATTATACACTTTTATTCAACAGAATCATATGTGATTTATAAACTTTATAGGGAACTTTTGTATGTAAAATATATCACGATAACATTATATCTTTTGAAATGAAAAATGTTGTTATATATGTATAAATTAAACACTCTGCTTAGATTGCATGTATATGTGTCCAACTTAGACACTATGAAAATTTATACTTTCACAACAAGTGATTCATTTTCTAGGGATTTCTAAACAAACGAGACACACTTTTAGAAAACTATAATAGGTATAGTTTTACGAGAACATTACTAACTCTTACATACTAGAAACACTATTTTCAAGAAGTCACTTTCGCATACAAGAACAAATGAACATTTTAACACGTGAATCTGTTTTTATACTAAGTTTTGTGAGACATTAACTTCACGTACGTTCGAGTACACATTTCAAGTCCTGTATTATATACTAGAATCCCTTGGAGGGATTCTCGAACATGCCAAAATATGCTTAACTTCACGTGCGTCGTCAGCTTAAATTCATATTTTGGCATCATATTGTAATTGGTTTTGAACATGTACCTTTTAACAATGTAAACTTTCAATTATATATATGATGGTTGTATTGCTTTCTTTACTATGTATTCATTTGTTATGCTACCACATGAAGTCATCCACCCCCGAACGTTTCCGCCATTCTGGTTTGGGGTGCGACAGTATCATAGCTTACAAATAGGTAGAGTATCTATGGTTACATTATTCTAAAGTTTTCATGCTTTATATAACTATATATATATATATATATATATATATATATATATATATATAATATTTTTTGATAAAGCAGTTTGTTAAGCATGTATTCCCCCTTAAAACCTTTCAAATAATAAAATGGGGTCGTGAACTCACCTTAGGAGTGTGATCAGAAATATCCTTGCTGCTACACCTGAAGCTTCATGTCATTGGGAGGATTTTTGAGATAGATCAAGAGAAAGAGATAGATTTTTAGGTTTTTGGGTGTGGAGAAATCAAAAAGTGAGCATATGTATTTATAGTGCATATGCACGCGACGCACCTTATGTGTGTCGTGCACTCGACTCGTGGCTCCATCCAAAGCTTGCCACACGTCACACTTCTAGTGTTCCACGTCTCTCCAATCCTGACAAATCCAGGTGTCAGACGTGCGCATCGAGCATGACACGTACTTTACGTGCATCGCTAAATTTTCTATAAAAAAATTCTTATCTTCCTCATATGAATCTTATTTCTTATCCTTTTTATATATTTGTGTAGATATCATTGAGTACTATAACTTTCCTTAAGGTCGCGTTGTAAAATTTTAAATTTTATTTTTAACCCGTATTTTATATTTTTCCAAAAATCATATCTTTCCTATACAAACTCTATTTTTGACCTTTTTCATTTCAAAGTTCTTATCTGTTGGAGTACTATGCTTTTCCTTTTAATGACTTCAGTCACAACGCAACCCTTTTCTTTATACTATTTTGACGTTAATTACGTTAACGACACAGTTGATTTTTACTTTTTATAAAATCATGACTCCTCCGATTGGAGTTAGATTTTTACGAAGTTTATATCTTTGGGATCACGTTAGTGTGTACTTTTCGAATACATTAACCATTATTAATAGCGGTATAACTTTTTGATCACTCATTTTTTATCCTATTAACATTTTTTTACTTATAAATCATAACTTATATGATTCTATTTTCTCAAAATATGAAAAACTTTATTGCTACAATTTGTCTCTAGTGATGGTCGTTGACAAAAAAATTTCCTGTTGTCACAAATATGTCTTGTATAATTAGTTAATGCTATATTCGGGGAATTTTAGAAAAAAACTTCTGAAAAGCTAGTTTAAGTAGCTTTTTTAAAAAATATGACTTATAAACTACCTTATCAGCTACTTTTTGATTTGCGAACATGACAATTTTAAAAACTTTGAAAAATAATTTACCTTATTAGCTAGTTGTGGTGCGCTAAACACAACATAAGTAGCGTTTTAAAAAGTTTGCTTATAAGCTAGCTTATCAGCTACTTTTTAGCTTGCCTAACATGATAATTTAAAAAGCTTGAAAAATAAGCTAACTTATCAACTAGCTGTGACGCACCCAACATCGCCTTAATAAAAAATGAATTTTTGTTATGAAACAGTCTAAGCATCATTGGTCCAACCATGATTAAATTAGTTAGATTGGAAGGTTAAAATCCAACCATTGAGGTGTTTCTAACGTTGTTGCAGAACGTTGCTACATTTATATCCTTCTTTGAGAACTCTATTCTTCTTCGCCTTCGAAAGCAATGATTTTCTACTTCAGCAATGACCCATCTATATGAGTACCAACTCGTTCAACAATAGAAAACCATCGGTAAATTTGCTTTGTTTAGGTTGTTTAATGTTTAGCCCTATTTTATATAGAAAATCAAATATTCTTCTCTTTTTTTCTTCATACTATTTTCCTAGACACTTAATATTGTGACATTTCTCATATTTAATAAAATTAATAATTTTTTGGTACATTTATTTAAAGGAATTGCTATTATCTTTATGTCATGTTTATCTTATTCTAGATAGGCTTCTGATCCAATACGATAGGCTAGTTTGTTACATTCTTTGTGGCTATTTATTTATCTTTTCTGATGTAACCTAAAGGGACGATTTTGCATGAATGAAACAAAAACTTATCCTCAGTATAAGCTGACTTTCTTTATGGTATCAGAGCGTCGGATCCATACATAACCAGAGTTCCAATGGCAGGAGACAAGGCGGAATCGTCTGGTGATGACAAGAAAAATGAGATAGATACAAGCTCTCCATACTACATTCATCCATCCGATTACCCCAAGCAGATGCAGGTAAATGATGCGTTAAACGATAGTAATTACGGAGAGTGGAAGCAAGAGATGATGAATTTCTTACTTGCAAAGAACAAGATGGGGTTTGTGCATGGCACAATCAAGAAACTTGATGCAAAGTTTTCCTTGAACTTGGCTTGAACTCGAGCCGATGCGATGATAAAGGGGTGGATAACGACAGCTATGGAAAGAGAGATACGCACCAGCGTCAGATATGCTAACACGTCATCTGAGATTTGGCGTGATCTAGAAGAACGATTCGAGAAAGAAGGAGCACCTCGAGCCTACGAATTGAAACAAAGCCTCAACGCCTTGCGGTAAGGTGGTGCATCTGTTTCAACATATTACACCAAGTTGAGGACTGCTTGGGATGAACTCCAAACTGTTCTTCCTAACCCTCATTGCACGTGTGAAGGGTGCCACTGTGGGATCGGCAAACAGCTCAACGAAGTGAAAGAGAAAGAGAGATCCTATGAATTTTTGATGGGGTTAGACGATGACTTTTCTGTGGTTCGAACCCAAATTTTAGCCATGAAACCGACACCATCGTTAAGCACTATCTACCACCTGGTAGCCGAAAGTGAACAACAGCGAGCCATTACAGGCAACTCCAAAAGAACCAGAGTAGAAGCTGCAACGTTTCAAGCAGATTACAACGGACAGAGAAGCTCCAGACAGATTCCAGCAAAGACGAACTCAACATCAGTCAACAAGGTGATCCAGAAAAACCCTAAGGCAGAAAACGAAAGAAAAGAAAAATGCTCCCACTGTCGGCGTGAAGGGCACAGTAAAGAAGGATGTTTTAAACTGATAGGATATCCTGATTGGTGGCCCGACAACAAAGAGAAAGCGAAGCCAATCAAAGCTCTACTAACGACATTTGAGGTTTGGCATAAACGCCTAGGTCATCCATCCACCAAGAAGATTTCGAAATTAAATTTTATTGATGTTTCTAAAGACAATAACATATGTGATGCTTGTTTTAAAGCTAAACACACACGCCTCCCTTTTCCCATTAGTGAAATAAAAACTCTTTCATGTTTTGATTTGGTGCACTGTGACATGTGGGGGAAATATAGAACCTTGTCTATGAGCAAAGCGTCTTAATTTCTTACCATTATAGATGATTTCAGTAGGCCTATATGGACCTTTTTAATTAAACACAAACATAAGGCAAGCACATGCCTCATGGATTTTCACAAACTGGTCAAAACACAATTTGGTATTCAAATAAAGCGTGTAAGGTGTGATAATGGGGGGAGTTTGTATTAAATGACATGGACGATTTTTATGCACAAGAAGGAATTATTTTAGAAACATCTTGCCCGCACACCCCGCAACAAAACGGGGTGGTCGAACGCAAGCATCGACATTTACTTGAAACCGCACATGCCTTACGCTTTCAAGCTAATTTGCCCACAACCTTTTGGGGGGGGGGGGGGGGTTGTATATTGACAGCCACATATGTCATTAATAGAATGCCCACCAAAGTTTTACATGGTGCCACGCCTTATGAGGTACTGTTCCAGCGAAAACCCTCATACGAACACATGTGGGTGTTTAGGTGTTTGACTTATCATAGAAACACAGACACCGGGGGAGACAAATTTGAGAAACGGGGTAAGCCCGGCATATTTGTTGGATATCCCCATGGCACTAAGGGATATAAAATATATGATTTGGAAAGTAAAAAGATAATAGTCTCTCGTGATGTACGGTTCTTAGAGAATGAATTTCCAATGAATTATGTTGGAACAAATAAACAATCACAAAATGAAGATTTATTCACGTTGCATGGTGATATTCCCAACCCTTCCATGCATGACGACGAGAACGGATCACATGATGATGGGGCTGACGTAACCCATGAGGCCCCTATTGACTCTTCAGCAACTTTAGAAGATGCTGGCGCCATCAACATGCATGATGACGTCACTGAAGTAGAGACACAACCAACACATTTAGAACCCCTGATAATCACCGTGCCACTCGAACAAGAAGTCAACCAACCCGGTTCCAAGATTTTGAAGTTGACCTTCCCCCATCGATCAATCATCTACCACCTCCGTCCGATCGAGTCGCTTCTACGGTACATCCTCTAACTCATTATGTTTCATATAAAAAAATTTCACCTTCACATAAGGCCTTTCTAGCGGCTATTGTTCTTCACAATGAGCCAAAAAGTTTTAAACAGGCTGCTAGACAACCCGAATGGTGGCTTGCAATGCAACGTGAAATAAAAGCTTTGGAAGACAATGACACGTGGGAGCTCACCTCTCTTCCTAAAGGCAAACGTGCCATTGATTCCAAATGGGTTTTCAAGACTAAATTCAAACCAAATGGTGAGATAGAGAGGCACAAAGCCCGTCTTGTTGCAAAGGGCTACACGCAAATGGAAGGAGTAGATTTTCACGATACCTTTGCTCCGGTGGCTAAACTTGTTACGATTCGAATTTTATTAATTGTTGCGGTAAAAAAGAATTGGATTATTCACCAACTCGATGTGAATAATGCATTCTTGCATGGTGACTTGGAAGAAGATGTATACATGAAGATTCCCCAAGGATTTTGCAAAGAAGGAGACACGCGAGTGTGTAAACTTAAAAAGTCACTGTATGGCTTAAAGCAAGCAAGTCGCAATTGGCATCACAAGTTTACCACAGCTATTCGTGCTCTTGGTTTCATACAATCTCATGCTGACCATTCTCTTTTTATTTAGAAAAATAACGATATTTTTGTGGTGGCTCTCATTTATGTAGATGATGTAGTCATTGTTGGTAATAATGAAGAAAAGATTGAGAGTACAAAAGCTAATCTCCATACCCAATTTAGTATCAAAGATCTTGGTAGCTTAAAATATTTTTTGGGGATCGAGGTGTCACGTACGGAAGAAGGTTTAGTTCTCAGTCAACACAAATACACCATGGATATCTTGGACGATTCGGGTATGCTGGGGTGCAGGCCAAGCCGTTTTCCAATGGAGCAGAACCTTAAACTCGATAAAGGTGACAATGAAAACCGGGTTGATGCAAATATGTATAGGCATCTCATTGGTCGTCTTTTGTATTTACAAGCCACTCACCCCGATATAACATATTCGGTTAACATTTTGAGTCAATTCGTATCCGATCCTAAACAGCCACACTGGGATGCAGCTTTACGTGTTTTACGTTATTTGAAGACCATAATCGGACAAGGTATTTTGCTTCCAAATGATGGGTCTACTAATCTAGTAGCTTATAGTGACTCCGATTGGTTGGGATGTCCCTATTCGCGCCGTTCTCGAACATGATACTTACTTCTCCTTGGAGGAGCTCCCGTTTATTGGAAATCCAAGAAACAATCGGTGGTTTCAAGGTCTTCCGCTGAGGCTGAATATCGTGAGATGGCAACGACAGTGAGTGAGATCCTTTGGGTTCGTTGGCTACTCACTAATTTAGGTGTTGTCATTAATTCGCCTACCACTCTCATGTGTGACAATGAATCTGCAAAGCACATAGCACACAATCCAGTTTTCCATGAACGCACAAAACACGTGGAAATGGATTGCTACTTTGTTCGGGAAAGGGTGGAATCAAAAGAGATCGCTCCTGTTTGGGTTCACACCAAAGATCAACTGGCGGACTTACTCACTAAACCACTTGGCGCGGAACGACTACAATCTCTCATGGTCAAGTTGAACATTCGTAATCTTCATGCTTCAACTTGAGGGAATTGTTATTATCTTTATGTCATGTTTATCTTATTCTAGATAGGCTTCTGATCCAATACGATATGCTAGTTTGTTACATTCTTTGTGGCTATTTATTTATCTTTTCTGATGTAACCTAAAGGGACGATTTTGCATGAATGAAACAAAAACTTATCCTCAGTATAAGCTGACTTTCTTTATTATTATTATCTTAAAGTCATAGAAGAATGCGAAGGAAGAAAAAATATAAAGATATTTAATTTCTCTTTTATATATTTCATCGTATCCTTTTAACTGTATATTTTATTTTATAATTTATTCGTTTAATTTGAGAATGGAAAAAGACATCAGTTATTATCCATCTAATATCTTCATTTAAAATCAAATTTTATGTTCTTATTCTTTATAAGGGAGGAGAGAGTCATTCCCTTCCAACCGACTGAACCCACCGTCACATCAGTTTTTGTTTCTCTTTTTTCTTCAACTTTTCTAACCCACAATACACAGAAATCTTATTTTTCTCAACTCATTCAACCCACTCAATTTAAAAAGAATACAAAACAACTAAGGCATACGTATTAAAACATATGGTATAAGAAAAAATGAGAGAAAGAAAGTAGAGAGAGGATGAAGTGAGTTAGTAAAACCAATTAAACAATTCGCTGAAGAGGAGTGGTACCGGAGGTAACTCTATTGCTAATTAAGATTTTACTTTGCTTGTTTTGTATATATTTTTTTTAATTGAATGGGTTAAGTGGGTTAAAAAAATAGTGTTTTTGTGTGTTGTGGGTTAAGAAAGATGACAAAAAATAAACAATAAAAAATAATGTGGGAGTGGCTTAAATGGGTACCAATGTTTTAAAAACTAGTTTGAACTGGGAATCAGGGAAATGAACAGTTCAACTATCACCGGTTTTCTATCGATTTTTTAACTGGATCAAACCGGTCGGTTTTTACAAAAATCTGGTTGAACTGATAAATTGAATAAAAACACATGGATATGAAACTGTTTGCATAATAAACGTTAGTATTTTTTCACATTTATTAAAAAAATTCTTAATAAAAACACAAGATAAATGTTATGAAGGTTTTTGATGTGTTTATATTCATCTAGGATTTTATTTTCTTTTTAATGTATGTGAATTGATGTAAAACTTATGGTTATAAGTTATTTTAATGTATTTAGATTGATCTAGAACTTGTTTTCATGTGTATTTTAATATTTGCACTTGTGGACATCAAATTATTTATTTTTGTATGTATTTATGTATAAAAAAATATATAAAAAAATGAAAATTATAAAAACTGGTTTATTCAACGGCTGAACCGATTAAACTGAAAACTGTTCGCAATACCGATTCAACTAAAAAAACCGATTTTTAAAAGATAAGACTCCCTACTCCTAAAAAGATATATGCAAACTCAACGTGTGATGAAAATATACGTATCACGTGGATTGACCGGCCCTACCACTATGTCCTCATTTTCATCCATATCATATATCACCCGCTCCACTCCCCCATTCATCACAGATCTATCTGCCCATCGGCACCATTACCAACAAGGGAACCATGGCTCCTAAAGTCAACCGTTTGTTCTTCAATCTCCTCATCGTCTTCATCATCGCCGCCGTCGTCAGATCTGTAAGCTCCTATTCCTCTCTGCATTCATTCAAAACATTTAAAATCTTATTAAGCTTTTTCGAATAATTGCAGTCTGATCCGGATTGTGTGTACACCATTTACGTCAGAACTGGATCGATACTTAAAGCCGGAACAGATTCCAACATGACGTTAACACTATACGACGCCGCCGGCTATGGCATCAGGATCAACAATCTAGAAGCTTGGGGGGGTTTGATGGGTCCTGGGTACAACTATTTCGAGAGGAGCAATCTGGACATTTTCAGTGGAAGAGGCCCTTGTTTGACCGGAGCACCGTGTGAGATGAACATCACCTCCGACGGCACCGGGGCTCATCATGGTTGGTATTGTAATTACATTGAGGTAACGACTACCGGAGCACACATCCCCTGCGCACAACAGACATTCACGGTTGAACAGTGGCTTGCTACCGACACGTCACCATACGAACTTACCGCCGTCAGAAATTACTGTGGATCCGACGGCGATGGTAGTTTATCCGCTCACCGGCGCCACGTAATCCGCGGTACTGCTTCATCACTGCTTTCTGTTGTGTGAGAGGCGATCGGGTGGCAAAAGTGATGTTTGAAGTTTGCATCAAATGGTTTTGATTTTGGAGTGAAACCCATCGAGGGTTTGATTTTGTTGTTGAGATTGGAATCCCACAATAAACTCTTGGAGTCTCTTCATTCATAAATTAAGATTTTGTATGTGTGTATTTCTAGTAAACATCGCCTGTAATCTTATTATCAATTATCAATAGAAATAAAAGGTGTGATGTTATTTATTTATTTTTTTTGTTAATTATTTTACGAATTTGTATTTCCTTAGATTTAATTATCATCGTACAACAAGTTTGATGACAAACGGGCAACAATCTGCGCCGCTAAGCCTTTTTGTATAGCAAAGTTCAATCTTTTAAAGAGTACATTTAGGGGATATACCATAATTGGTTGTCTTGAATTTTATGCTCATTTCTACGGGGCGTTTGGAATTGTTTATCTTTATCTTACATATTTATATAATTATATAAAATATTTTAGATATTTCTTGAAATTTAAGAGGTATACCCTTTACAACATAACATACAACCTTATTAAGCTTTACATCTAACAATGTACCCTACGCTATCTCTAGATCTTGAAAGCACTAAACCCTAACCTCCTCTATACACATTCAATGCCCTCAAACCTACATCTCTTCTGTCTCTCTCCTTACGATCTCTAGTTTCTGGCAACCCTCCGGTATCACCACCCTCCTCACGTTGTCGCTACAACCTAGAATAGGTCACCAGCCAACCTTTCCTCCATTAATCTTTTCTACCTCTGTTTATCTTCTAAAAACTACAATCGCACATGTGTTTCTACTCAGAAAAAATGTAATGAATATCCAACTTTTCAAACCCTAATCTAGCCAACGCCATCGCACCTCTCATCACTCACAGACTCTCTCTCTCTCTCTCTCTCTCTCTCTCTCTCTCTCTCTCTCCCCCCCCCCTTCTGTTTCTTTTGTCTAAACCACAATTGCCACCTGATCAATGACAAAAAAAAAAGTTTAGATGTTGTACCTATGTCTTTTTTTAAAGAGAGGATGTTGTACCTATGTCTCTGCTCAAGGAAATGGTAATGAAGATCGAACTTTTGAAACACTAATCCAGCTAACAACATCGCACCACTCATTAGTTTCCCTCTTCTCTTTCTCTCTCTCTCTCTCTCTCTCTCTCGCTCTCTCTCGCTCTCTCTCTCTCTCTCTCTCGATGGTGATGATGATGATGATGACGAAGGAGAGGAATGGACTCCTGCGATGGTTGTTGTCGTCTTTTGGTAAATTATTCCCTTTTCTCCTAATTTCTGTCCCATTGTTGACATATAAAACCAAAAGCCCATTACTATCATCTACTGAAATCTTTCAATCCTGGTATGGTTTTTGGTAAAATAAACTTTCTTCTTTTCAATTTTGGTTTTCAATCAACAAGAATTGATCTAAAATTAAGATGATTATTATGCTTGTAATTTGTAAATGTAGTTTTGGGTACACTTGTTCTAAATTGCTTCTTGTTGTTGTTACTACCAAAGACATGTCATTTCCACGAAGGGGAAGGGTTTTTGTGTTTACATTTCTTCTTGATGCAGCCTATCCAACACAACAAAGTGATCCAACAAGTCCTGATGAATGACGAGAGTATTCCAACTTAATTAATCTCTCCAAGAACACATACTACTCGGTTCTGATTAATATAGACAAATTTCTCATAGTTCTTCAACTATTTTACTACCTGCCAGAAGTGTTTTGGAGAGAGGCCCGATCTTATTCAACAAACGGTCATCAGTGATCGTCATTATGATCTTCACATAGTTGCTACCAATGATCAGATCGAGGTGGGTAGTTCAAGAATTTCTTCATGTTTTTACTTTGTTTTTTGTTTTCCCTTGTATGGATTTGTTCTATGACAACCTGTAATTTATTTCGTCACTAAAACCATTCTCGTTAAGTAAAACCGTTAAATTCAATCTGATACGTTAATTTTTGAGTTAAATTAAGTTAATCGCGACTTTTAATTCGGTTCCATAAGTGTCGGGATGAGTTATAAACATTAAAATATTTTCCATATTTATTTGGAAAATTATTAGTTTCATCCAAGTTGAGTTACGACAAAATTTATCGGGTACAACCAAAAGTCGCGTCTAACGTTAGTATCGGGTAGAATTCCTCCGGGCCACAAACTCAACCCCTACATAAGGGATTGAGTGACATCATTTTGAGGCTTTTACTCTCTCTCTCTAAAAACTTTCTCTCACTACACTCTCTCTCTAGAACTCGAAATTGGCCCAAAGACCTCATTTCAAGCATCATTTGGTAAGGAATCCATCCTAAACTTGTTGTTTAACTTGTATAGTATGCAAATTCATGTTGGAATCACCCAAAACACATATGAACATGTGTTTACGGTTTGGGGACCCTCCCAAAACCGTGAACACCTCTTATGAGGGTTTTGAAGCCTCAAAACCCCTCCAAAACACTTCTAGGGCTTAGATTCGACTTAGAAACTTGCATGCATGAGCTTAGGACCCCAAAATTGTATCATTTGATGTATGGACATGAGTTTACAGCCCAAGCATGTTCTTAGACCGTAAACCCTCATTCATGGGCCATAAACTCATGTTTAAGTGTCAAAATGCCCTTAAACACCTCCAATGAACTTCCATGAGTGCATAGAACCTTGTAACCCTTCAAAAAAATGCACCAAAACATGCACAAATGGAACAAACTAGAGTTTACAGTCCAAGAACATTCTTAGACCGTAAAATCATCTCCTTAGACCATAAACTCTTTCAATGGGTGTTAAAGTGCCCTTAACACCTTGTATGGCTTGTATGTTGGTCTAGAATCACATGTGATTGACTTACAACTACCAAAAGCCGTGAATTATGTACAAACATGAGTTTACGGTTGTAAACTCATGAGTTTAAGGTAGTAAACTCCCCAAGAACATCTCCTTAGACCGTAAACTCATTTTCCAAAGCCATTTCAAGTCCCGAACACTTCCTAAGCCATGAAATCAACCCTAGAACCTTCCCGTGTGCATTGTATGACCATTTGGCACCCAAGAACCCACCACCCATGAGCTTATGGCCGTTAACTCATGGGGATATGGTCAATGGACCGCAAAATCTTCAAGGAGTTTACTCTTGAAGAGTAAACTCCATACTTAAACCCTACACACCCTTAGATGCCACCTGAATCACTCCTAACACTTGAATTGAAGTGTTTTTGCTCCTCAGAGTGTATATTCTTATCTAATTAGTGGTTTGAAGTCTAATTAAATATATTTGTGTATCATTCCATATTACATAAGAACCTCGCACGTTATCAAGCCCCGAACTCACGCTTAGCACTCAAACTGTCACGTTTTCTCGCCTGGTGACTTCATTCCCCTACCCTTTTTCAATGTTTTTCACTGTTTTCAGGGGGAGAATACAAGCAAAGTACAAAGAATACATGTACTTAAAACTTGTTTTTACATGTGTTGTGTTCCATATTACATATGCTTTTAACACTGATAATCATAACAGATAACCGTTTGAACTTGCAGAACACATTACCGTATTATTTGTGAAAAACGTTATAAAATGTTGTATTTTATATTTTCACAAATGGTTTTCCACATTATATCAGTTAAAAGCATAACATTTGAACTTTGAACATGAAACTTAGTACACTGTTTTGTCCTCGGTAACACTCTACAGAGATATGCGAGTGGAGGATCATTGTTTGTAATAGTATCTTTCTGTATTATTACTAGTAAATTTGTTATTCCTATAAATTGGAGACACATCCTCGAAGAACACTCCACAGAGATACGCGAGTGGAGGACCGCACCCGTAACCAGAATCTCTTAGATAGGGAGCGTGACTTGAGTGTATAGATCTATACGGGGCTGACTACCCCACACCTGGCTACTAGCCACAGCCGAACCAAAAGGTTCAAGGGTGACGAAAGTCATAAGGTGATGTGGACTACTTATTGCCATATCTAGTCTATCGTATGATTATGGAACTCGCAATTTGGATAACAGAGATTTACTTGATAGTAATAATGAATAAAGTATCTATTTTACTTGTACATATTAGTTTTATATACATGTTAAAACTAATACATTTCACAAGGACAACCAGATTTTCAGTATACAACTTTCACATTACAGATTGGTAACCAACTTTCAGGAAAATATGGGATTTTCCTGGGGTAACATTTGTACATAACCAGATTTGTGTAACAAACCAGATAACTAAACCTTACAATTCACATGAGTAACCATGTTTTCAGTGTACATCTTTTACATTACATTTCAGATTAGTAACCAACTTTTAAGAAAATATGGGATTTTCTTGGTGCGTAACTTTTCAAAAATATAAAGGAAAAACAATACATTTTCAGAAAACAAAACCGCTTAAGAACTCACCAGCTTTATGCTGATTTTCAAATTGCTTGTATTCTCAGGTCTGCATTAGACAGGTACCCGGTGATTCCTTTTGGTGAAGACGGATTGCGTAGAAGACACGTCTTACTTTTGTCTATATATATATATATATATATATATATATATATATATATATATATATATATATATATATATATATATATATATATATATCACACTTGTAATACTTTTTACTTTAAAACAAATGTAAAATATTTATATGTAATGTAATGGTTTTTTACTTCGCTTACTATGTACATTGGATTTGATACTCAACGTGGAGTCCGCCTCGGAAACGTTTCTGCCTTGGGTTTTGGGGTGTGACAGATTGGTATCAGAGCCCATGTTTATAGTGAACTAAGTATACCAAACCTTACATGGTATAAAACTATAAACACTAAGGGGCCTAAGTGCTCTGAACTAAAAGTATACTTTAAAATATAAGTATTTTCAAAAAGTATATAAGTATACCTAACCGTCGAGATCCGTAACTACAAGTTGAACAAAACATAAGTAAATGGGTGTTGTATGCTGCGGTTAAACCTGGGCAGTTATGTAGTCGTGTCTAGGGTCAATATAGCCTGGCCAACTATATTCATTCGAGACACAGCCAACATGTGCTTGGGAGTGACTATAGTATGCGACATGCCTAAAACTTACCCAATACCCAAACAATGAGCCGTCGTCGTAGTGAATCATGAAATACTATGGGAGTATTTCTAGTGCCAGCTTCGTTAGAGAAATCCTCATTCCAACGTTGCTCCTCTATCATTCTTTTAGCGATAATTTATCTGCTTTGATAACTCATACCTGCTTTATCGCTTAATAGAATTCAATATCTGTCATATCTCTTGATTCAATTCAGAGGACTTACCATCCTCTCATTCCTAATCTTTATAGATCAAGATGCCTCCAAGAAAAAGACCCAGTTCAAAGAACAACAATCCTCCTCCGCCACCACCTCCTCCTCAATTTGACCCTGTGATGTTCTAGGCAGCTATTACTGCTGCGGTGGCAGCTGCTATGTCGCAAATGAACCCCGGTGGTTCAGGAGGTGATCCCCAGCCTCAAAACCAAAAAGATAGCCAGGGACACCGAAAAGAGGGTTCCTATAAAGATTTCATGAACGCGAAACCCACGTCCTTTGATGGCACTGGAGGTGTCATTTCCCTCACTAGATGGTTCAAGAAAATCGAATCTATCTTTGAAATCTGTGCCTGTTCGGAATCTGACAAAGTAAAGTTTTGACTTGGTGGAACGGCCGAGTCAAATACTTAACTCTACCTGTAGCCAATGCTATGGGATGGGAAGCCATGAAAGAAGTTCTTCTAGCTGAGTACTGCCCTCGGGGAGAAATACAGAAGTCGGAGCATGAACTCTGGAACCTGGAGATGAAAGGTTCCGATATCGCCGCCTACACTTCTAGATTCGATGACCTAGCACTACTCTGCCCGGGATTGGTTACCCCGGAGAGTAAAAAGATCGAGAGATTTATCTGGGGGCTGACCCAACCGACCAAGGGAAATGTCTTATTTGTGAGGCCGGATACATATGACAGTGCCAAAAGCTTAGCCCAGACTCTGATTGACCACAGTGATGACCACGAGGAGGCAACCACTACTACTGAACCGACCAAGAGGAGTGGTGAGAAAAGGAAGTTTTGGAAGAAGAAGAAGGGTCAATCTTCTCAAGGATCCTCAAAGAAACAGCAGACTGTAGCAGTCCATGCTGCTACTACCCTTGTTGCAGCTACTTCTGCTGTGGGATACACAGCTCAAACACCCACTAGTAGGTATGCTGGTAACCTTCCCCAGTGTGACAAGTGCAAATACCACCACATCCCTGGCCCCTGCCGTGAGCTGACATGTACAAACTGTGGTAAAAAGGGGCATACGGTCCGATTCTGCAAAGCACCAGCCCAATCCGCGAATCAATCTTCTGGAGCAGGTGTTGGTCAAGCCTGCTACAATTATGGAGAAGTCGGGCATTTTCAAGAGGAACTGCCCCAAGAAGACGACAGCTAATAACACTGGGAGAGTCCTAGCCATGGGACAAGAGGAGGCAGTTGCTGATCCCACCGTTGTTTCGGGTATGTTCCTTTTCAACAACTCTTATGCTAGTATTCTTTTCGATTCGGGTGTCGAAAGAAGTTTTGTTAGTCATTCGTTCAAGCATAACCTTAAACCTAATCCCCAATCATTAACCGAAACGTTTACCGTCGAGATGGCTAACGGTGAGAAAGAAAACGCTAACGATATCTTCATAGGCTGTACTCTTACCTTGAACGACCATTCTTTTCCCATTGACCTTATGCCAGTCTCCATAAAAAGCTTTGATGTTATCATTGGCATGGATTGGTTGAGTCCTAATCATGTTGATATCCTTTGTTATGAAAAAGCCATCCGTCTCAACCTCCCCTTTAGTCAGACTCTCATGATCTATGGCGATAAGCCTAGCTCCAATCTTCGCATCATTTCCTGCATCAAAGCTCAAAAGCTTCCGCGGAACGAGTGCCAAGCATTCCTAGCCCATGTAATCAATGAAAAACAGGAAGTTAAAGACCTCACGAGCATCCTCGAAGTCTGTAACTTTCCTGATGTCTTTCCCGAAGAGCTACCGGGAATTCCTCCTGAACATCAGGTCGAGTTTCGCATTGACCTAATTCCTGGAGCTACCCCCGTAGCCAAACCCCCGTATCGCTTAGCTCCAGCAGAAATGCAGGAGTTATCCAGCCAGCTTAATGAACTACTCAACAAAGGGTTCATCAGACCGAGTTCCTCACCCTGGGGAGCTCCGGTATTGTTTGTAAAGAAGAAAGATGGATCCTTCCAGATGTGTATCGACTACCGCGAGCTGAATAAGTTGACCGTCAAAAACCGATATCCTCTTCCGTGAATAGATGACCTCTTCGATCAACTCCAAGGAGCCAACTACTTCTCAAAGATAGACCTTCGGTCAGGGTATCATCAGCTACGAGTTCATGAGAGTGATGTTTTCAAAACAGCTTTCAGGACTCGGTATGGACACTACGAGTTTGTAGTGATGTCCTTCGGTCTAACCAACGCACCGGCAGTGTTCATGGACCTGATGAACCAGGTGTGTCGCCCTTTTCTGGACAAGTTCGTCATTGTTTTCATTGATGACATACTTGTCTACTCCAGAAGCGAAGAAGATCACAAACAACACTTGAGGTTAGTGTTGGAGACTCTTAGATCCGAGAAGTTGTATGCGAAGTTTTCCAAGTGTGAATTCTGGATTCGGAAGGTAACTTTCCTCGGTTATGTGGTAAGCAAGGAGGGTATTCACGTGGATCCTTCCAAGATCAAAGCAATAGAGAATTGGTTGGCACCAAAGACACCCACAGAAATCCGTCAATTCTTGGGTCTCGCCGGTTATTATCGGAGATTCATCCAAAAATTTTCCAAAATCGCCAAACCTCTAACCACTCTGACACAGAAAGGTGTACCCTTTTGATGGAGTGAAAAGCAAGAAACGGCGTTCTAGACATTAAAGCAAGCCTTGTGCAGCGCGCCTGTTCTGTCCCTACCTGAAGGGACAGAGGACTTCGTTGTCTATTGTGATGCGTCTAATCAGGGCTTAGGCTGTGTGCTTATGCAAAGAGGAAAAGTAATTGCTTATGCCTCGAGACAGCTGAAGGCACACGAGGTCAACTATACCACGCACGACCTGGAGTTAGGTGTCGTAGTCTTTGCACTGAAGATTTGGATACATTATCTCTACGGAACCAAGTGTACGATTTTCACTGACCATAAGAGCCTGCAGCACATCTTCGATCAGAAAGACTTAAACATGAGGCAACGGCGATGGGTAGAGCTACTCAGTGACTATGAGTGTGAAATCCGCTACCATCCCGGCAAGGCCAATGTGGTAGTAGATGCCCTTAGCCGAAAGGAAAGTTCGAGCCGCAAAGTGAAGACGTTGATGATGACAATCCATTCCCATTTATCTATGCAAATCTGAGACGCCCAATTAGAAGCCCTCAAACCCGAGAACGTGTCAAGAGAAGACTTGAGGGGAATGGATAAGAAACTTAAGATCAGAGGTGATAGAGTCTACTGTGCCATGGACCGAATCTGGATTCCAAAGTTCGGAGGATTCAGGGAGATTGTCATGGAAGAAGCGCACAAGACTAGATACTCTGTTCACCCAGGTTCGGAAAAGATGTACTTGGATCTCAAGAAACAATATTGGTGGCCAAACATGAAAGCCGAGATCGCTACATTCATGGGCAAGTGTCTGACTTGCGCCAAAGTGAAAGTCGAGTACCAGAAACCCTCGGGTCTGCTCCAACAGCCCGAAATACCTGAATGGAAATGGGAGATGATTACCATGGATTTCATCACCAAGTTACCCAAATCTCCGAGTGGGTACGATACCATTTGGGTAATTATCGATCGTTTGACAAAATCCACTCACTTTATTCCGATTAAAGAATCGTTCAAGATGGAAAGACTCGCACGGATCTACATCCAGGAGGTAGGTCGACTACATGGTGTACCTGCGTCCATTATCTCTGATCGAGATAGCAGGTTTACCTCCAGATTTTGGCAGTCTCTCCAGAAGGCTCTTGGAACTAAACTAGACATGAGCACGACCTATCATCCTCATGTCACACCCCGAAAACCGAAGGCGGAAACATTTCCGGGGCGGACTCCACGTTGAGTATCAAATCCAATGCACATAGTAAGTAAAGTAAACAACCATTACATTACATATAAAAGTTTAAATTTGTTTAAAGTAAAGTTGTACAAGTGTGATACATAGTATATATGAACAAAAGTAAGACGTGTCTTCAACGCACTCCGTCTTCGCCAAAAGGAAACATCGGGTACCTGTCTAATGCGGACCTGAGAATACAAGCAATTTGAAAATCAGCATAACGCTGGTGAGTTCATAAGCGGTTTTGTTTTTTGAAAATGTACAAGTTCCTTTCTGTTTTCTGAAAAAGTTACACACCAAGAAAATCCCATATTTTCTTAAAAGTTGGTTATCGAATCCAAAGTGTAATGTAAAAGATGTATACTGAAAACGTGTTTACCCTTGTGAATTGTAAAGTTTGGTTGTCTGAATAGTTTCACGTTCTGGTTATGTATAAATGTTATCCCAGGAAAATCCCATATTTTCCTAAATGTTGGTTACCAATCCGAATTGTAATGTAAAAGATGTATACCAAAACCTGGTTGACCTTATGAAATGTATTAGTCTTAACACGTATATAAAACTAATATGTACCAAGTAAACTAGTTACTTTATTCATTATTACTATTAGTAAATCTTTGTTATCTAAATTGCGAGTTCCATAACCATACGATACACTAGAAATGGCAATAAATAGTCCAAATCACTTTATGAATTTCGTCACCCTTGAACTATTTCGGTTCGTCTGTAGCTAGCAGCCAGGTGCGGGGTAGTCAGCCCCGAATAGATCTATACACTCAAGTCACGCTCCCTATCCAAGAGATTCTAGTTACGGGTGCGGTCCTCCACTCACGTATCTCTATGGAGTGTTCACTGAGGATGTGTCTCCAATTTATAGGAATAACAAATTTACTAGTAATAATACAGAAAGATCCTATTACAAACAATGAATCCTCCACTCGCGTATCTCTGTGGAGTGTTACCGAGGACAAAAAAGTGTACTAAGTTTCATGTTCAAAGTTCAAATGTCATGCTTTTAACTGATTTACTGTGGAAAACCATTTGTGAAATATAAAACATAACAGTTTATAATGTATTTCACAAATATTGTGTATAAGCGTTCTGTAAGTTCAAGTGGTTGTCTGTTACGATTATCAGTGTTAAAAGCATATGTAATATGAAACACAACACATGAAAAACAAGTTTTGAGTACAAGTATTCCCTTGTACTTTGCTTGTATTCCCCCTGAAAACAGTGAAAAACATTGAAAAAGGGTAGGGGTATGAACTCACCAGATAAGAAAACGTGACGGTTTGGATGCTAAGTGTCGGTTCGGGGCTTGATAACGCGTGAGGTTCCTATGTAATATCAAATGATATGCAAATGTATCTAATTAGACTTTAAACCACTAATTAGATATGATAATACATTCCAATGCGCGAAAACACTTCAAATCAAGTGTTTGGAGTGACCCGGGTGACATCTACGGACATGTATGGCTTAGGAATGGAGTTTACTCTTCAAGAGTAAACTCTTAGAAGAGTTTTCGGCCCTAAACACCACACCCACATGAGTTCACGGCCGTGAACTCATGAGTGGTGTTTTTGGATGCTAAATGGCCTTGAAACACTTGGGGGTTAAATCTAGGTTTGGCTTTAAGGCATTGGAAAGTATTTTAAACATTTTAAGGACCATTAGAGGAGTTTACGACAGTAAACTATGTGTTTACGGCCGTAAGCTCTTGTGTGCCCATTCACAAAGTGTTTTGGTGGTCCTAATTCAGTCACAAGTGATTCAAACCAATTATACAAGCCTTAGAATGAGTTTAGGGCATCATATGACTTGTGTATGTGAGTTCACGGCCCAGGAACCCATTCTTGGGGGGTTTACGGCCGTGAACACTCAAAGGAGTGTTTTTCATCATGTTTAAGGTCCCTAAATCGATTGTGGTTGGTTCTAGAATTTAATCCAAGGCTATTGGTGTGTTTAAGTGGCATTTAAACACTTGATTTTGAGTTTACTCCCCATGAAGATGAGTTTATGGCCCAAGCATGTTCTTGGGTAGTAAACTCATGTTTACTCCTCAAAAATGATGTTCAAGGTGTTCTAAGTCCGATTTGGTAAGCCATTAAGTCATGTCTAAGCCCCAAAGTTGGTTTGGAGGGGTTTTAAGGCTCAAAAATCCTCTTTATATGTGTTTACGGCCCAAGCAGGTTCTAGGGCCGTAAACTCATGAATATGGTCCTTAACCATAGATTCAACTCGAATTTAAAATCTGAAAAGGTTGAACAACAAGTTAGGATGATTACCTTGATGTTTTGGGTCTTGAAATTGGATGATTTTGGACCTTAAGTTGGATTGAGGAGAGAGGTGTCACACCCCAAAACCGGAACGGTGGAAACGTTCTGGGGTGGATGACGTCATGTCAAGTATCACAACAAATGCATATAGTAATCGAAGTACAACAAAACATTGCATTAATAGTAATAATTTTTACATGGTTACATTACAATACATCAAAGTAATACAAACAAATATAATAAGTACAGCAAGGTAATAAGCTATCTTCGTCAACTGCTCCGAGGTGTACCTGTCTAATGCTAACCTGAGAATACAAGTTATTTGAAAAGCGAGTATCAGCATTTTTACAAATGCTGGTGAGTTCATAAGCATTTAGTGACGTTTCATTCAAATAACTTAAATAAGTAATAGTTTAAGTGTTTACTGTGTATTAGAGTTCTTTCCAGAAAATCCTATATTTTCTTTTAATAAAGCAACCTTCTACCAAGGCTGGTCAGTGTTGTGTGGTAAAAAGTAGTTTTCCCTAAGTTGCTATCATTATCAAAATACTGAATTTGATTATTAAGGAAAGCAAACGACATCAGGGAATATCATATGCCTCAACAGTGAGGACTGCTGACTAAGGCAAGGAACCATAGACTCCAGGAAAGTATCAACCAAACGACACGCCTGGTTTAGTCTAACAAGTGGAGACATAGACCCCAGAAGGTACCAAATGAAAGGTACAACTAGTAAGGTCTAAAACAGTAAATACAGACCGCAGACAATATCAAATGAAAGATACGTCTAGCAAGGTCTAAAATAGTGAACACAGTGAATACAATGAATACAGTTAATACAGTGGATATAGACCTCAGACAGCATCAAATGAAGGATACGTCTTGTAAGGTCAAAACAGAGGAGACAGACCCCAGACGGTATCAAATGAAAGATACGTCTTGTAAGGTCTACAGTGTGACTCTGAAAATGAGCTACCAGCATACAGTGTGAATTGCTGGCGAAATACCGTTACCTTAAGGCCATGAATTATAAGGTAACCCGGGATACTCGTAACCATACTAACCGACACTAGAGTACCAGACGCCCTACAAGCGTCTATATAATGTGACATTTGTCACCCCTAGCTTGGTGAGCCGTGGAATGTAGCTAGCAGTCAGGGTGCGGGGGTGTCAATCCCGTATAGATCTATACACACAATGTCCGCTCTCCCTACAGGATACTCTGGTTACCAACTAGACGACAGAGAAGGTCGTGTCCCGAAGATGCATCCCAAATAGTGGGTAATGACTTCCAAACAGTGGGTAGTGGGTTTCTAATGTAAGTGCTGACCTAGAGGTAGAGACTCTTAACTGAATTGACTGAAGAAAACCCGTATGTCTATGCTCGTGTACATAATATATAACTAATGAATCGAACGACCTTCAGATGGACATCCGATCCCACCAGACCACATCTCAACGAAGAAAAGGAAATAGGGCGGACAAGCCTTCCTAAGTCCTTCAATCATTATTTATATGCATCTATACAAGCATAAACATACATCTAACTACGCTTGAGTGTGTATCAAGTGCTATCATACAGTGAAGTATAAGTGTACAGTGGAACATCCAAGTCGTGAAGTATAAGCGTACAGTGGGACATCCGAGTCGTGAAGTATAAGCGTACAGGGTGGGATAATCGAATCGTGAGGTATAAGTGTACCAAGTGTAAGTGTATCACGAAGTGGAGACGACGATAAGTGAAGTAAGAGCGTCTATCAAGTATAAGCGACTACAAGTATAAGCGAAATAGAGGCAATACCAAGTATAAACGCATCACAAAGTGAAAGCGTTATTGAGTTGGAGTTTAAAAATAAGTATAAGTGAAGCAGCAGTAACTAACAAGTAAAAGTATTCATGAAAGCCTTGGAAAAACCTTATTACTCAGGAAAATCGCATTTGTATTCTTTGGTAAAATAAGTGTGAAAACCTTTAAAAATCTTTGGGAATCTTTCATAAATCAGTTTGAAAATGCAACTTTGATAAAGCAATAAAAGAACTTGAACAAGTGAAAAAACCCTTTTTGAAAGCCATTTATAGTGTCCTACTCGGTAAAACAGTGTACAGTGGTAAAATCTTGTGCATGCGGGTTATCAATCACATGTGATTGATATGATAACTGGCATGTTTAACTTGTATTCCCCCCCCCCCCCTATAAAACATGTAAAAACATTTTAAAGGTTCATTCAGGGGTATGAACTCACCTGGTGTAAGTAGGTCCGACGAAGGTGCCGGTTGGGCGTTCGGTGTCACGCAAGGACTTGAACACACACAATGACCTATTTAACATATGATAACATATGTTCACATACAATTAGTATATTTAATACAAATATACGCGCTCACAGGAGCAAAAAACACTTTGGTTAAGTGTTTGGGTGTCCCGGGTAGCGTCTAAAGGTGTGTATGGCTAAGGAATGGAGCTTGCTATCCGAGAGTAAACCCTTATCACATAGTTTACGGTCCAGTGACATCTCACCATGAGTTTACGGCCGTAAACTCATGGTGATGGGTTCTAGGGTGTTTAAGGCTTCTACTTGCATCATGGAATTATTCTAAGTACTTTTCATAAAAGGCATGAGTGGTTTTAAGGCTTCTAAGGGCATTAACTTGGAGTTTACGGCCTAGGGACACTCCTAAGGGAGTTTACGGCCGTAAACTCTCACCCTTAGAGTTTTGTGAAGTTTCAAGCCCCTATTACCTTTCTAGCAATTTCTAATGGAATGTGATGCTATTTTGGGGGATTAAAACTATCATTTGGATGTTGTTTGGGGAGTTTACGGCCTAGACACTTGCTTGGGCCATAAACTCCTTTTAGTCCCTCCATTTCTTGTGTTTAAGCCCTTAAATCCTTCCTAGTATTTTATGGTAAATGTCTAAGGCCATTTGGGGAAGCAAAACCACACTTTGGGCATGATTTGGGGTGTTTACGGCCTTGGTATAGACCTGGGCCGTAAACTCCTTTTTATCCTTCATTTTAATGTGTTTAATTGATCCAAACCCCAAATACTAAGTCCCTAAATTATGCATGAAGCCTAAGGGTGGTTTGGGAGTGTTTTTGGGGCATTTTGACATGGTTTAGAGGGGTTTAAGGCCTAAGCATGTGCTTGGGCCTTAAAATCTCTTTTATGCCCTCAAGCATTGTGTTTTGATGTTTAAACACTCCTAGGCTAGATCCCTAATTAGTTTCCAAGTTTAAGGGCAAGTTTAAAGGCATGTTTGGCACCATTTTAGGGGTTTACGGCCCTAGAGTGTTCCTGGGCCGTAAACTCCTTATCCCATGCCTTCTTGGATGGTTTTTGGGCTATAACTACAGCTAGTAATGTTTAGAACAAGCTAGGGTAGGCGGACTTACAATTTGGAAGCGTTTGGTTGCGGATTCGGGGCGAAAACGGGTCTAGAGAGAGAGTATAGAGAGAGAGTGTAAAAAGTCTCCAATGGACTCCACTCACCCTTATATAGGGTTCATAGTCGGGGCTTAGTGGAATTTTACCCGATACTGCCGTTAAACGGGGCTTTTGGTCGCACCCGATTTAGTGGTCGTAATAATAAAACTTAACATTTTCCAAATAAATGGAAATGTGTGTCCTGTGTTTTCATTTCCTTTTATCACGACTTAATGGCATGTTAAATGTAAGCAAATGGAATGTTTATTAAATTGACGCCCTCTAATTAACGGAACTTTTATACAGTGGAATATTCCATTAACGGTAACGGGGAAATGTAACGGGACAATATCGGTTGTCACATCATCCCCCCGTTAGAGGGAATTTTGTCCCGAAATTCAGGTCTAATCAAGGAAGTAGGTATGAATGGCCATGTAGAGGTAAGAGAGTACTTCCTATACGGTTGTCCTCGCATTCCCATGTGATCTCTGGTCTGTGTTTGTCATTCCAACAGACCCTCACGTACGAGATGCGGATTCCGTCTAGTGTAGCTAGTGGGTTTCCAACTTGTGTATCTATAGGGTTAGAGATCTCAATGGATTCTATCAAGATGATTGAGGCACGAAGAGTATTGTCGGGAATCACATATCCAGTCTAAGAAGTGGATCGATCGGGTGTGAATCCTGTGGTATATCCGAGGGTAGTAACGGCCTGAAAGGGGTTGGACCATGACTCCATGAGGATTCTCGGATGGTCCTACGCTCTCGGAATGGGTAGAGCTTCTCAGTACTAAGAACATAGTGTACTTCTATGGCAAGATCATCACTGGCGTGATCGCCATTCCGAAGTTCCTAACGTTCTCTCTCGTACTGGTAGTGTAGTCCTTCAGGTTGGTTCTTAGAAATCTCAAGTGGTCTTTGGTTTTATGTTTTCTGTCAACTGGCTGATATAGACTTTCTAGATCGTCGAGTGGGTTGCGTGACTATGGTTATCGGTTTGCTATAGAGTGTCTATCTCAAGTTTGTGCAAAATGGACCTGCACTAACGGGTGTTGGACTATCTCGGGAGGTGGTTCTACTATCTCTGCGTGAGATAGTATTCGTGGAACACCTAATAGTCCAATGAATCTCTAAGACTTCGGTTTATTCTGGTGTGGAAAGTGCATGCTCCTGCATAACCCCTCGACTAACACCAAGGCTGGTGTCGAGTCTATAATCTCTTCGGGATCAGGGTCACGAGGCTTAACGTAACCACGTTCACACTTTACCAAGTATTCTTGGCTGCGAAGGTTATCATGTGGTTCTCGGTATCCTAGTGTTCACTTCAGAGAATGAAGTCTATCGTCTAAAGGGCGACGGCGATTTCCTCAATACGAGAGGGTGGAGGATGATAGGCACTGCTCGTCTATAACTGGGCGGACGAAGTGCCTGAGTAACGCGAGCATAATCTACAACTACTCCTCCGAAGGTTCTGAGTTTTCTCGGTCTAGGTCAAATCTAGTGGGTTTAGGGTCTCCTGGGGGATTCTACGGAGTATGCTTCGGATGGTGGTCGTCTTCTTAGAGTATCTGTAGTGCCTTTTGCTTCGGTGTTTATCTGACTACGAGGGGTCGGTCAACAGTGTGCGGTACCTTCCCTTGGGTACTTCGGAAGGTTTTGGGATAAGAGGGACGATTGACGGATCGCATTAGGTTTGATTATTTGTGTTAGGTTTAGGTTTTGATGAACCTTTATTTGCCGACATGGCTACGGAGAAAGTTCTTTTACATAACACTAAAGGTGAACACATGGTTGAACGAAGTCAAACCATGATTGATAGGGTCGTCAAAGTTGGCACACTTCGACCTGATATAAAGTGAAGATCGATAGAGTCATGTGCCGAACAGGCACACAAGTTCTAGGCGTCTTGGGGTTTCGTCCTATGTATCACTACCGCGGATACTTGGACCGATAGAGTCGACGCGGAACTATAGAGAGCCCTAAGTGTTTCCGAATAGAGTATCTTTTCATGAATGGATTCTCACGAGGCATTTCTATAATTGCCTCACATATACTAGTCATGTATATTTAAGGTGGGGAGGACTATTGACTGAGCGACCCCGCCCTAAATCCACAACCAAACGAGGAACAGGAAATGAGGCGGCATTCGCTCACTCTAGGTCTGTCCATCTTAAATATACATGGCCGTAACGTATATGTTTAGCCATTATAGTTTTACCTAACAAATTTTAAATTTTATAATAGTGCTGCAACTTTCGCCTTACTGGGAAGAATTTACACTTGAATTAGTCTTTTGTTGTTCTTAGTTTAGTTATCCGAGATCAAGAGATGTACCAAAAATCTAACGAGTTCCTTGCTGCTTCTCCCTAAGCAGTAGTGTCAGGCTCCTTCTGTGTCTTTGTTGTTTCTTTCAGTTGGGCAATCCCTTTTGAAGTGTCCCATTTTACCACATAGGTGGCAAACTGTACGGGTCGCCACATTGGTGGTTGATGTAATGAACTCAACTGGGGTTCTGCAGACACGAGCAGTATGCCCCAAAATGTGGCACCTAGCACAATAGAGTTCCCGGCAGGCACCATGATGATGGTAGTTGCACTTGCTGCAGTGGGGAAGGTCTCCTAGGTATGGTTTTCTTGGAGTCGGGAGGGAAGGATTTACAGGAGCATTGGCCGTCTCAGCTCGTCGCCCTTCGGAAGGTCCTTGAGCCGAGGTACTTCCCTACTCAATCTTGAGTTTCCTCTTTAGTGGGTTCGATTGAGGTTCTTGGATGACTGGGTATGAAAGTGTTGGTTGCTGCTGTCCATCGCCAGGATTGGAAATCCCGACAGGGCCCTTGCTAACATTGGCGGTGTTAGCATTCAGGTGAGCCATGACAGCTGCTACGGCTGCTGAGACTGCAGCTTGGAACGTAGCTTCATCGAATAAGAGAGCAGGTTTCTTGCTTGTGGTTTGGTTACGCTTCTTTGGTGGCATGGTTTTTCCTACATGGAAATGAATACAAGATAATGAGGGACGATAGTTAACCCTGGACATTTCTGTCCTGAACGTATTAGGCATAAATATTTCTCGTGCCTCGGGTACTGGTTGTCTGAGTGCCGACCTACATCCCTATGATGTAGTCCTGGTAATCGAAGTGAGTGTATGAGTATCGGAAAAAGGCCATAAGATGTGAGTCGTTCCTACTAAGTTACCTTTATACTAGAGAAGGTTTCACTCTCCGGCCTGGAGATATTTGAGAACAGTTCGGAACGAAACTGCGGAAAGAGAGGCTCACAAGGGCAGATGGCTAAAATTCTCTCAGTAAAGATGCGGGGATCCGCCCTAATCATGTATTTGGCAACGGGAAACGACGATTTACCTAACACATAGTGTGAGTAGTGTAACCACTAACTCACTAAATTGTATTATTTTAAGGGTGAATTATCGTGATGAATACGAGGAAAAGACAATTCTCGGGTTTCATGTACTGGCTACCTTTGTCTGCCTCGTATCTTTGACTGGAATCGGCGTTGGTTTCCTTTGGGTAGTTTCCTAGGGTTCTCTTCTCGTATGGACATATTGAATTTCTACTCCGCCTTCCTTCTGATTCCAACTGTGGGTGTCATCACTTCATGATGGATGACTGGGAATCTCCAAGGTTTAGGCGAATTCCTACCGAATGTCCCTAAAAGAATATAGGCACCTGGTGAATTCAATAGTCTCGACCCAGTTCATTTATTTACGAACAGGAAATCTTCTCAATGAACCTCTTCAGGGTCGGAATCAACTCTTCTGTCAAGCACTGAAGTGGGTAGGATTTTCTACAGGGTTCGCGCGAGAATGGAAATGTCTAAAGAATCCTAAGAGATTATTAACATTTCACTGGATGATCCATATCGAGTCCTGCTACGATTACACAGGGTATACAAATCATATATAGCTTAAATGCGATAGGCCTTCGAATATGTGATACTACTCTAGAACCACATCCCAACGAGGAAAAGGAAATAGAGCAAAACCACACATTCTTAGCCTATGGGATCCTTATTATATATAACTTTGGGAGTATACTCTCTGTAGTTGTAGGTATATCAATAAGGATCTTTTTAGTTATTCACGCAAGGTTGCTTATGTATTCTAAAATACCCCTATGGTATTTTAATTCTTGTTTGATTCTTATCTTCTGAATATGATTTTGGGTTTATTGTGAATCTTTTAGCATTCCAAAATACTCCTATAGTATTTTAACTTTACGTTTGGCTCTAGCATTCCTAGTTTGTAAGTTTCAGACCTGTTGCACACCACTATCACTCCCGAGCACACGTTCATCGAATCTCGGATAAATGTAGTTGATTAGGTTACATTTATCCCAGCTTACGATTACATAACTGCCCAGATTTGACTGTAGGGCTCAACATCCGAAGACTTTTATTATTGTTCTTCTTGTGATACTTTTGTTCGAGTGTTTAGATTTTGGATGTTATTATACTTTGGTAAAATATGGTTATATTTTAAAGTATAATTCTTGGTCAGAGTGTTTTATCCCATTGTGTTTATAGGTTATATATCTTTTATGAATTGATATACTTAGCTCACTATAAACAATGTTCTGATACCAATCTGTCACACCCCAAAACCGGAACGGCGGAAACGTTCTGGGGTGGATGACGTCATGTCAAGTATCACAACATATGCATATAGTAATCAAAGTACAACAAAACATTGCATTAATAGTAATAATTTTTATATAGTTACATTACAATACATCAAAGTAATACAGACAAATATAATAAGTACAGCAAGGTAATAAGCTATCTTCGTCAACTGCTCCGAGGTGTACCTGTCTAATGCTAACCTGAGAATACAAGTTATTTGAAAAGCGAGTATCAACATTTTTACAAATGCTGGTGAGTTCATAAGCATTTAGTGACGTTTTATTCAAATAACTTAAATAAGTAATAGTTTAAGTGTTTACTGTGTATTAGAGTTCTTTCCAGAAAATCCTATATTTTCTTTTAATAAAGCAACCTTCTACCAAGGTTGGTCAGTGTTGTGTGGTAAAAAGTAGTTTTCCCTAAGTTGCTATCATTATCAAAATACTGAATTTGATTATTAAGGAAAGCAAACGACATCAGGGAATATCATATGCCTCAGCAGTGAGGACTGCTGACTAAGGCAAGGAACCATAGACTCCAGGAAAGTATCAAACAAACGACACGCCTGGTTCAGTCTAACAAGTGGAGACACAGACCCCAGAAGGTACCAAATGAAAGGTACAACTAGTAAGGTCTAAAACAGTGAATACAGCCCGCAGACAATATCAAATGAAAGATACGTCTAGCAAGGTCTAAAATAGTGAACACAGTGAATACAATGAATATAGTGAATACAGTGGATTCTGTGAATACAGTGGATACAGACCTCAGACAGCATCAAATGAAGGATACGTCTTGTAAGGTCAAAACAGAGGAGACAGACCCCAGACGGTATCAAATGAAAGATACGTCTTGTAAGGTCTACAGTGTGACTCTGAAAATGCGCTACCAGCATACAGTATGAATTGCTGGCGAAATACCGTTACCTTAAGGCCATGAATTATAAGGTAACCCGGGATACTCGTAACCATACTAACCGACACTAGAGTACCAGACGCCCTACAAGCATCTATATAATGTGACATTTGTCACCCCCTGGCTTGGTGAGCCGTGGACTGTAGCTAGCAGTCAGGGTGCGGGGGTGTCAATCCTGTATAGATCTATACACACAATGTCCGCTCTCCCTACAGGAGACTCTGGTTACCAACTAGACGACAGAGAAGGCCGTGTCCCGAAGATGCATCCCAAATAGTGGGTAATGACTTCCAAACAGTGGGTAGTGGGTTTCTAATGTAAGTGCTGACCTAGAGGTAGAGACTCTTAACTGAATTGACTGAAGAAAACCCGTATGTCTATGCTCGTGTACATAATATATAACTAATGAATCGAACGACCTTCAGATGGACATCCGATCCCACCAGACCACATCTCAACGAAGAAAAGGAAATAGGGCGGACAAGCCTTCCTAAGTCCTTCAATCATTATTTATATGCATCTATACAAGCATAAACATACATCTAACTACGCTTGAGTGTGTATCAAGTGGTATCATACAGTGAAGTATAAGGGTACAGTGGAACATCCGAGTCGTGAAGTATAAGCGTACAGTGGAACATCCGAGTCGTGAAGTATAAGCGTACAGTGGGACATCCGAGTCGTGAAGTATAAGCGTACAGGGTGGGATAATCGAATCATGAGGTATAAGTGTACCAAGTGTAAGTGTATCACGAAGTGGAGACGACGATAAGTGAAGTAAGAGTGTCTATCAAGTATAACCGACTACAAGTATAAGCGAAATAGAGGCAATACCAAGTATAAACGCATCACAAAGTGAAAGCGTTATTGAGTTGGAGTTTAAAAATAAGTATAAGTGAAGCAGCAGTAACTAACAAGTAAAAGTATTCATGAAAACCTTGGAAAAACCTTATTACTCAGAAAAATCGCATTTGTATTCTTTGGTAAAATAAGTGTGAAAACCTTTAAAAATCTTTGGGAATCTTTCATAAATCAGTTTGAAAATGGAACTTTGATAAAGCAATAATAGTAAGAACTTGAACAAGTGAAAAACCCTTTTTGAAAGCCATTTATAGTGTCCTACTCGGTAAAACAGTGTATAGTGGTAAAATCTTGTGCATGCGGGTTATCAATCACATGTGATTGATATGATAACTGGCATGTTTAACTTGTATCTCCCCCTATAAAACATGTAAAAACATTTAAAAGGTTCATTCAGGGGTATGAACTCACCTGGTGTAAGTAGGTCCGACGAAGGTGCCGGTTGGGCGTTCGGTGTCACGCAAGGACTTGAACACACACAATGACATATTTAACATATGTTCACATACAATTAGTATATTTAATACAAATATACGCGCTCACAGGAGCGAAAAACACTTTGGTTAAGTGTTTGGGTGTCTCGGGTAGCGTCTAAAGTTGTGTATGGCTAAGGAATGGAGCTTGCTATCCGAGAGTAAACCCTTATCACATAGTTTATGGCCCAGTGACATCTCACCATGAGTTTACAGCCGTAAACTCATGGTGATGGGTTCTAGGGTGTTTAAGGCTTCTACTTGCATCATGGAATTATTCTAAGTACTTTTCATAAAAGGCATGAGTGGTTTTAAGGCTTCTAAGGGCATTAACTTGGAGTTTACGGCCGTAAACTCTCACCCTTAGAGTTTTGTGAAGTTTCAAGCCCCTATTACCTTTCTAGCAATTTCTAATGGAGTGTGATGCTATTTTGGGGGATTAAAACTATCATTTGGATGTGTTTTTGGGAGTTTACGGCCTAGACACTTGCTTGGGCCATAAACTCCTTTTAGTCCCTCCATTTCTTGTGTTTAAGCCCTTAAATCCTTCCTAGTATTTTATGGTAAATGTCTAAGGCCATTTGGGGAAGCAAAACCACACTTTGGGCATGATTTGGGGTGTTTACGGCCTTGGTATAGACCTGGGCCGTAAACTCCTTTTTATCCTTCATTTTAATGTGTTTAATTGATCCAAACCCCAAATACTAAGTCCCTAAATTATGCATGAAGCCTAAGGGTGGTTTGGGAGTGTTTTTGGGGCATTTTGACATGGTTTAGAGGGGTTTAAGGCCTAAGCATGTGCTTGGGCCTTAAAATCTCTTTTATGCCCTCAAGCATTGTGTTTTGATGTTTAAACACTCCTAGGCTAGATCCCTAATTAGTTTCCAAGTTTAAGGGCAAGTTTAAAGGCATGTTTGGCACCATTTTAGGGGTTTACGGCCCTAGAGTGTTCCTGGGCCGTAAACTCCTTATCCCATGCCTTCTTGGATGGTTTTTGGGCTATAACTACAGCTAGTAATGTTTAGAACAAGCTAGGGTAGGCGGACTTACAATTTGGAAGCGTTTGGTTGCGGATTCGGGGCGAAAACGGGTCTAGAGAGAGAGTATAGAGAGAGAGTGTAAAAAGTCTCCAATGGACTCCACTCACCCTTATATAGGGTTCATAGTCGGGGCTTAGTGGAATTTTACCCGATACTGCCGTTAAACGGGGCTTTTGGTCGCACCCGATTTAGTGGTCGTAATAATAAAACTTAACATTTTCCAAATAAATGGAAATGTGTGTCCTGTGTTTTCATTTCCTTTTATCACAACTTAACGGCATGTATGTAACCAAATGGAATGTTTATTAAATTGACGCCCTCTAATTAACGGAACTTTTATACAGTGGAATATTCCGTTAACGGTAACGGGGAAATGTAACGGGACAACTTGGGTTGTCACAAGAGGTTAGAGAGAGAGTAGTGAGAGAGAGAAAAAGCTTCAAATGGAAGCTTAATCCTCTTTAAAAGGGGACTAAGATTTGGATACGGTGGAATTCTACCCGATATCGACGTTAGTCGTGGCTTTTGGTCGCACCCGATCAAGTTGTCGTAACCCGATATGGTCAATTCTAAAAATCTTCCGATTACTAGAATGGGGTGTTAATATGAGTTCTAAACGCTTTGGGACACCCATTAAGTCATAATAGCAATCTTAAATTAATGACTTAATTTAATAACATAAACGGAAACGAATTTTTGAAAACGACGAATGGATTCACGAAAAGGGTTACGAAAAGGATTAAAAATAATGGTACGAACTTCGGGTTGTCACATTAGAGGGAATTTCGTCCTGAAATTCATAATTAAGATACAAATCATGGATCTGGAAAGAGATGCGGATACTTCTGTTTCATTGAGTCTTCACGCTTCCAAGTGAATTCCGGTCCCCGCTTGGCATTCCAGCGAACCTTCACTATCGGGATGCAGCTTTTCTTTGTACGTTTGACCTCTCGATCCATGATTTCGATCGGTTCCTCCACGAAGTTCAAGTTTTCGTTGATTTCGATCTCGTCTAATGGAATCACTAGGGTTTCATCGGATAAACACTTCTTGAGATTTGAGACATGGAAGACGGGATGGATGTTACTGAGCTCATGGGGTAATCGAAGTTTATAGGCTACAAGACCGATCCTGGCGAGGATCTTGAAGGGTCCAATGTACCTCAGATTAAGTTTCCCATGCTTTCCGAAGCGTACCATGCCTTTCCAGGGCGAGACCTTCAACAGGACACGGTCTCCAACATGGAATTCCAGAGGTTTCCGTCAGTTATCAGCATAACTTTTTTGGCGATCTCGTGAAGCTTTCAATCGTTCCCGGATTTGGATGATCTTCTCGGTGGTTTCACGAATAATTTCAGGACCTGTGAGAGCACTGTCAGGGACTCGACTCTTGGCTAGTTTCGTGTCCCCTACCTCGGCCCAGCACAGAGGAGATCTGCACTTGCGACCGTAGAAGGCTTCAAATGGGGCGGCCTTGATGATGGTGTGGTAACTGTTGTTGTACGAGAACTCGATTAAAGGCAGATGTACGTCCCACGACTTTCCGAAATCGATAACACATGCTCTAAGCATGTCCTCCAGGGTTTGGATAGTTCTCTCACTCTGTCCATCGGTCTGAGGATGATAGGCCGTACTCATGTCTAGCTTAGATCCAAGAGCCTTCTGGAGAGACTGCCAAAATCTGGAGGTAAACCCGCTATCTTGATCAGAGATAATGGACGCAAGTACACCGTGCAGTCAGACTACCTCTTGGATGTAAATTCGCGCAAGTTTTTCCATCTTGAATGATTCTTTGATCGAAATGAAGTGAGCGGACTTTGTCAAACGATCGACAATTACCCAAATGGTATCGTACCCACTCGGACACTTGGGTAACTTGGTGATGAAATCCATGGTAATCATCTCCCATTTCCACTTTGGCGCAAGTCAGACACTTGCCCACGAATGTAGCGATCTCAGCTTTCATGTTTGGCCACCAGTATTGTTTCTTGAGATCCAAGTACATCTTATCCGAACCTGGGTGAACAGAGTATCTGGTCTTGTGTGCTTCCTCCATGACAATCTCCCTGAATCCTCCAGATTTTGGGATCCAGATTCGGTCCATGAAACAGTAGACTCCGTCACCTCTGATGTCAAGTTTCTTATCCATTCCCCTCAAGGCTTCGATTGACACATTCTTGGGTTTGAGGGATTCTAACTGGGCTTCTTGGATTTGCATGGATAAGTGGGAATGGATAGTCATCGTCAGGGTCTTCACCTTGCGGCTCGAACTTTCCTTTCGGCTAAGGGCATCTGCTACCACATTGGCCTTGCCGGGATGGTAGCGGATTTCACACTCATAATCGCTAAGTAGTTCTACCCATCGTCGTTGCCTCATGTTTAAGTCTTTCTGATCGAAGGTGTGCTGTAGGCTCTTGTGGTCAGTGAAGATCATACACTTGGTCCCATAGAGATAATGTCTCCAAATCTTCAATGCAAAGACTACTGCTCCTAACTCTAGGTCGTGCGTAGTATAGTTGACCTCGTGTGCCTTCAACTGTCTCGAGGCATAAGCAATTACTTTTCCTCTTTGCATAAGCACACAGCTTAAGCCCTGATTAGACGCATCACAATAGACAATGAAGTCCTCTGTCCCTTCGGGTAGGGACAGAACAGGCGCGCTGCACAAGGCTTCTTTAATGTCTGGAATGTTGTTTCTTGCTTTTCACTCCAACAAAAGGGTACACCTTTCTGTGTCAGAGTGGTTAAGGGTTTGGCAATTCTGGAAAAGTTCTGGATGAATCTCCGATAATAGCCGGCGAGACCCAAGAATTGACGGATTTCTGTGGGTGTCTTCGGTGCCGACCAGTTCTCTATCGCTTTAATCTTGGAAGGATCCACGTGAATACCCTCCTCGCTTACCACATGACCGAGGAAAGTCACCTTCCGAATCCAGAATTGACACTTGGAGAATTTCGCGTACAACTTATCGGATCTAAGGGTTTCCAACACTAGCCTTAAGTGCTGTTTGTGATCTTCTTCGCCTTTGGAGTAGACAAGTATGTCATCAATGAACACAATGACGAACTTGTCCAGAAAAGGGCGACACACCCGGTTCATCAGATCCATGAACACTGCCGGTGTGTTGGTTAGGCCGAAGGGCATCACTATAAAATGTTGTATTTTCACAAATGGTTTTCCACATTATATCAGTTAAAAGCATAACATTTGAACTTTGAACATGAAACTTAGTACACTGTTTTGTCCTCGGTAACACTCCACAGAGATATGCGAGTGGAGGATCATTGTTTGTAACAGTATCTTTCTGTATTATTACTAGTAATTTTGTTATTCCTATAAGTTGGAGACACGTCCTCAGAGAACACTCCAAAGAGATACGCGAATGGAGGACCGCACCCGTAACCAGAATCTCTTAGATAGGGAGCGTGACTTGAGTGTATAGATCTATACGGGGCTGACTACCCCACACCTGGCTGCTAGCTACAGCTGAACCAAAAGGTTCAAGGGTGTCGAAAGTCATAAGGTGATGTGGACTACTTATTGCCATATCTAGTCTATCGTATGGTTACGGAACTCGTAATTTGGATAACAGAGATTTACTTGATAGTAATAATGAATAAAATATCTAGTTTACTTGTACATATTAGTTTTATATACGTGTTAAAACTAATACATTTCACAAGGACAACCAGATTTTCAGTATACAACTTTCACATTACAAATTGGTAACCAACTTTCAGGAAAATATGGGATTTTCCTGGGGTAACATTTGTACATACCCAAATTTGTGTAACAAACCAGATAACTAAACCTTACAATTCACAAGAGTAACCATGTTTTCAGTGTACATCTTTTACATTACATTTCGGATTAGTAACCAACTTTTAAGAAAATATGGGATTTTCTTGGTGCGTAACTTTTCAAAAACAGAAAGGAAACAAATACATTTTCAGAAAACAAAACCGCTTATGAACTCACCAGCTTTATGCTGATTTTCAAACTTCTTGTATTCTCAGGTCCACATTAGACAGGTACCTGGTGATTCCTTTTGGCGAAGACGGATTGCGTAGAAGACATGTCTTACTTTTGTCTATATATATATATATATATATATATATATATATATATATATATATATATATATATACATATGTGTCACACTTGTAATACTTTTTACTTTGAAACAAATGTAAAATCTTTATATGTAATGTAATGGTTGTTTACTTCGCTTACTATGTACATTGGATTTGATACTTAACGTGGAGTCCGCCCCGGAAACGTTTCCGCCTTGGGTTTCGGGGTGTGACATGTTCAATGTTTCATAAAATGTGTGGATTTTTGTTCAGATTGTTTCTGTGCTTTTTGACGATAACTTTGTCAATCCTAATTCCTTGAATTGTTATAAACAGGTGTGTTTGGTTGCTCTCTATTTGAATTATACTTTAATTTTTGTTTTTATGTCAATTGCATGAATCAGATGTGATGCATATATAATAAATGTTTCATGTATATTGTTTTGCAATTCACATCTCATTTGTTTTAATTTTGAACAATTATATGAACATGAATTAAAAAAAGCAATACTCCAAGCTAAAACATACAACTTGGAAAAGCAAGACAAACATAATTTCAAATCTCTTTCAACTTGGAGACGATTTTGCATAATTTTTGTATGATTTAATTATTTGATTAATTTTTTCACCTTCCATAATAAAATATTTTCCCTTTATATACATGTTCTTTCATCACTTATTCTCACATCAATTATAATTCTCGGAAGAGTGAAGAAAAGAAAGAACAATCCATGCAAATGCAAGGAATAAGGAGCAACTACTATTCCGTGAGACGAGTACAAGCTGCTTATTCCTTCTCTCATTTTCTTTCTTCTGTCTCAAATGTGTGTAAATTTAGGATAAAGTCTTTTTCTTTTAATTTGTTGCTGAATGTGAACCTTGATTTTGAAATTTTGTAATATGTTGTAGCTAAACTGTCTTAAATTTTATTAGCTAAACCATATAAAGAACTTCACAAATTGTATGTTTTATTTGTCTAGAGGAAAAAACGTTTGATAACGATGGAATCTACACATCAAACATGGTGTACTAAGAAGTTTTATGTGATTAATAATGTACAATGAACAACTTATTATTTTACAATATTTTCAAATATGTATTTTATATAATCATTTGATGTTTAATGGAGGGTATCAGATAAAGATACATGATTGCAGATTGTTGTAAATTATATATTGTATATGTTCTAAATGTACAAAACTATATGATTGCAGATTGTTGTAATTTATATATTGTAAAATTAACTTTTCAAATGTGCATTTAACTCTCGTCGTATTATCCGACTATGCACTTAGCTAAACACTATCTGTTGAAATGAACTATCCGAAACAAAATAGTCTACTAAAAGGTCGCAATGAACTAGCTTGTCACTAAAGGAAACTGATCGCCACGTTAAAACTATCTTCCAAAAAAAAATTATTCGTCGCCCGCTGGTTTGTGCGGGTAAATAGCTAGTTTAAATTAACTTATGTTTGGATGGTTGGAATTGTTTATTTAAATCAATTTATGTTTTTATGTTTTTTTTTGTAAAAATGTTTATTATTTCTTTTGGTGTTAGAAACGAAGTTTTTTAAAAATATTATTGGTTTAGACGGTTGATAACAAAATGTAATAAATAGATAAATTATTTTTTATTATTTGTTAAATGATGTTTATGTGTCTAAGGAGGAAATAAGTTATCGACAACTTTTTATATAAGTGGCTAAGTAGGTAGAAAAAATAATTTATCAAAAACTTTTTATTTAAATAAATGTTTATTATATTTTCATATCTAAATATTTAAAACTTTTTATTACCATTGTCGTATCATTAGAGCTGACAAAAATCGACAAAACCCATCAGTCAAATCCGAACTCAACCCAAAATTAGTAGGTTGGGTTGAGATTTTCAACCCATTAAGATTTGATGGGTCAATTCATCTAACTCATTTGATTAAATAGGTTGGGTTGGGTAAATGTTATCAACTCATTTTCATCCCCGTCAACCCATTTAACTTTTTTTTTTACAATACAACACATTTTATAAAACAAAAACAAAAACACACTAGCAAGAAGCTAGATGATCAACCCATTTAACTTTGATCTATTTTTAATTTAATAATTATTTAAATATTACAATGTATTAATCTAAGTATTAATTTATAAATTACTATATTGTATTATTATTTATGTTTTAAAAAATGCAATCATTATTTTTATCTTTTTTTCTTTGCACCGACAACACTAGTCCGTCTTCAAAATCGCTTCGAAATTACATATCCTTAATGTTATTTAAACACTTTCTTTGTAGTTCTGAATTGAGATTGTGCTTTTATTATATTTTGAAAGTTTATTTAAGTTTGAAACTAATTTAAATGACATAATTTTTAGTTAATTTCTTTACTTCTTTATTTTAAACGAGTTAACTCAGGTTTAACCCTTTTTATTTAATAGATTGGGTTGAGAATTACATAAACAAGTTAATCCGATAATAACATATTTATGTAAAAGGTTGTGCTAGATTGAAAATAACTCATTTAAATAAAACGGTATGACTGGATTGAAATTTTCAACCCAACTAATAAATGGGTTGAACCAAACTCAACCGATATTAAACCATTGTAAGCTCTATATATTATAATAAATCAATAATCACCTTAAATAAGCAAATACCAAACAACCCCTAAATCAAATATTATATTTGAAAAAATGCAATTCGATACTTTCAATAAACCATTTAGCATAATATGATTATAACAATTTAAGATGTCGGCATTTTATTTCTCAAAATTGTCTTTTCTTGTCGTTTTATCACAATAGATGTTGCCAAGTCACAACCTTGTCAATAACTTTTTTAATGTCAGTATGTCACCTCTCACATTCAACAATAATTATAAACTTTTATTTGTATTTGTATTTACATAAAACTTATACAATACTTTTAACTTTTAGGAAAAAATGAAAGAATATATAAATCTCGTTAATCATCTTCTAAAAAGCAGCTAAAAATAACAAAATTATATAATGTCATTAAAAATGTATATGATTACATCAATTTTGTAACCTTACTTTTAGAAACAATGTAATTTTCATTCATAAAGAGTAATGAACCAAATTGTTTGCCTGTCAACGGGGGCGAATGGGATGAGGAGTGCTTCCCCCGCCCCTGCCCTCAGAATTTTTCTATTCCCCCGTCCCTGCCCGCGCACCCGAAATGTTCAGCCTTCCTACCCCCGCCCCCGATTGATTTCAGGCTGCCTTTTTTTGGACTAAAAGAAGTTATTATTTAGGCTAAAAGAAACTACTTTTTAAGTAACAAATAATTATTTATAGCAGAATTTTACATGCCTAAAATAAAAAAGTTATGGCATCTTAAAAACATTATACTAACAACTTAAAAAATATGTTTTTTTTATGAATTTTGGAAGATTAAAATCATGTTATTGTTTATTGTATTTATATAATTAATAAATGTAAATATATGTGTAATTTATTAACTGGGACCCCATGGGGGTTTCGGGGCGGGATTGCCTACCCTCGCCCCTGCCCTCGAAATTAAAACGGGAGTTAACCTTTCCCCCGCCCCCGATTTTTTTAAAAAAATCCCCCCAAACGGGATGGGGACCCCATGGGAATGGGGTCCCACGAGACTTTTTGACATCCCTACAACATAAATCAGAGCCATAATAAAATCAAATATGCAGCTTAAAATCACATTAGTAGATGTGAAGCAATCACGTCGTGTCTTTCCTCTAACTACTAGGAAAAATGAAACATTTTAAACTTAAAATCGTAAACAGAAAGCTCAGTGAGTTCTCCAAAATACCTCATACATCACAAAATATCATACATAACAATAACAGCCTATTCAGCTAACGACATATTTCATTTAAGGGCCTATTTCAGCCTACAACCTATTTCATCAAAGCGGGCCCAACCCAAAGGACTATTTCAACCAAGCATATAAGCATACATGCATGAGTCACAAAGACAAAAAGCATATCATTACACCTAGTGTCCTAGATAGTATAGTGAGAGATTCATCTAAATCCCAGAGCTAAAACCAACTACACAAAGTCTCAACGAATCGGATATATGCACCACTTAAACTAATAGCTCAAAAACTCCAAGTTTTTCCCAAAAGTCAAACTAGTCAAAAAGTCAAAAGTTAACGCCAAAGTCAAAGTCAACGGTAATGGACAATCACGCTGTGAACCTTGACTAGTCGCACCGTAATCCACTAGACGACAAAATAGTTGGAATCACTCTTAAAATCACGTTGTAACCCACAACAAATCGCGCCTCTAAACCCGACTTAACATCCACCTTTTCCTTAAGGTCTTAATCCTTCAGCACCTAAACGTTAACCTTATAAACTTACTAAATCCTTGTCTGAATGGATGAAGTTCCAAACTTTATCCATTTGAATGCCCCCAATACATAGATCTACAAATATATGTTAAAAGGGATCAAAAATGAACCCATGACTTTGCATGCATCAAATGCAAGATAATAATTCTTCCATTATGTCACAAAAGGTCCATAAGACCCCAAGACTCAACTTTTAGGCCCGGAGCATTCTAAACTCCACCCCAAACAATTAAAAAGGACCAAAACTAAGCTAGGAACCTAGATCTATCATGAAAAAAGCATAAACCATAGGACTTGAATACTCATAAAGGTCCAAAATATGTGGAGACAAAGTAGAGACTTTCTTCACCTTCAAGCTTCACTAAAAGAGGTCCAAATACAGAAAACTCAAGTATGGATGATGAGGTTAAGGTAAGGGATGTTTGAAGAAGATAGAGACAGGAAAATGACCTAATTCTTGGAGATAGAACCTTTAAACACGGGGTAAACCCTAATTTTATAAGTTTGGGCAGCACAAACTTCGTGCCATGACAACCTTCATGTCGCACCACGAAAAGCCTGATCTAGCAAGGCCCAAAACCAACTTAAGACCAAACTGCTTTTTAGCGCAACACTAAAACTTAGACCAAAGCCTTATACTAATAACCCAAAATTCTCATTCCCTTAAGGTTGAAACCTTGTCATTAAAAACTTGAGACATTCTCTTAACTCAAGTCAAGTCCCCCATTCCAAAATAAGAAACTTCCTAAAACCAGGTGTTACAGATTGAAAAATCCATGTCATAAAAAATGTATAAACAATTATGGGAAATCTACTGAAAAATTCTTATGTTTACGTGTGACATCCCCAATTTCACGGCTAGAAAAGACCGATTTGTTTATGCTTTGTTTTTAAAATCAGAGTAATCTTTTTAGAGAAAACAGTTGCGGAATTTGTTCCCAAAACAAAAATATGATGAGAATTTATCAAAGCATTCCTTTATAGAAATGTATTTTCATTATATAACAAAATCTAGAGATGTGATGTTCAATACAGACCAAAAGCATAAACAGAACAAAATAGACCTTACAATAGTTATTCATAACTACTGGCCTATAATCCAAAATCTCTCGTTATGTCAGCCAACTTATGCTCTCGTGTCATAACTTGTAATACAAAGAAAACTGAGTGGGTCTGGCTTGGGAGCCTGGTGAGCATATAAGGTTTTCAACCCACAATAATATAATTATTATATTTAATTATCAAACAATCAATTCAAATACCCACCCCCATTATCTGCATTTATTTCTTAAAGATTTATCCTAAGAACCGATTACCCTTCTCCCATTCATTCCTAAGGATTGCCCTAAGGAACTGGCACAAAGTCTAGTGCTGTCATGGTTCTTAGTTTACCTCTGGTGAACACGCAGTTCAAAATGTTTAATGAACACCTAGTTCAAGAACACCCATTGAACACACTCCGTTCAATAATACCTAATGAACACCTAGTTCAAAAACACCTAATGAACACTTAGTTCAAATATCCCTGACGAACATATAGTTCAAAAAATCTAGTGAACACTTAGTTCAAATAACCCTAGTGAACTCAATCACCTAAGGAACACAGAGTACGAAAGCTCTTAGTTCAAACAATGTGATAGTAAAGTATATCTCGATCCTGCAAAACCACTAATATTATAAACACATATAAATCATATTTCTAAAACAATATATCCCATCCCATCGATCCCCACATACTGAACCTATACAATGATCTTACGAGATCTAGCCTAAGGAATCGATATGAACAACAAACTGACGAGGCTGCTTCGGAAATTCCCTAGTAGCAAACGAGGATCAATCAAATCAAATCAGGGGAATGGAATAAGTTTCACCACGAACCTTCGTTCATAAAAGAAAGAACCACAAGACAGTTAAGTCAAGGGTAGTTATCTAGATAACAATGCCTAGGTGTGGTCCGACTATCATGAGGTATTATACCCCCAGACTCTACCTATCCCAGCATTGAACTTTGCCTAGCAGTGACCTGAATACATGAGGTAGTTCACACCTAGACGCACCCTATCCAGCAATATAACACCAGACATACCTAGTAGTGGTCTGTTACTGACACACTTTATTAGGCAGTCTACGAAGTTCCCTTTATTACCTCATGAAAGAAAACACTGACATATGAAGCTCGATCGATCACTTCATAAAATAAACGCTGACTCCAAAGCTCTCTCAAAATAAAAGTATGGGGAAATATTACTAGAGTACTCCCGTACGCTCCCGTAACCGACACAAAAAATTGTCAAAAAGACTTTGTACATGATAGTACTTCTGGCACATTATAGTACTCTGGTATGCGGAAGACTCGTACCCAAGAACATAATAGTACCCTGGCACAAGCAGCGCCCAAGACATAGAGCTTTGAAAAGGACTTCGTACATAAAATGTACTTCTGTACGTAGGACATACTCCACCGATCATCAATCTCACAAAGCACGTACTCTTAATAAGAGACTACCCAATGTCCAAACTTAATTGAACTAAACATCCCATTTAAGTCTTAACCCATCACTAGGCAAACCTACAATGTTTATAATCTATTTTTTTTATACTATCTTCGTTTAGGCAAAGCCAACTAGTGTATACTTAACACAAGGTTTTAAGTAATAATATTATACAGAGTAAATTACACGAATGGTCCCTATGGTTTGGAGTAATTTGCACGTTTGGTCCCTAACTATTTTTTTAACTCGAAAGGTCCCTACTGTTTGTTTTTGTTACGCACTTGGTCCATACTATTTATTTTTGCTACACGTTTGATCCCTATCTTACGTAAAAAGACTATTATTTAAATAGGAAAAAATGATGAGGTAGGTATGGTAAGGTGAGAGGGTAGGATTGGGGGTGTTCTTATTTAAATAAATCAAAAAATCAAGAGAAAAATAGTCTTTTTAAGTAAGACAGGGACCAAACGTTTAAAAAAACAAACAGTAGGGACCTTCCGAGTTAAAAAAAATAAGTTAGGGACTAAACGCGCAAATTACCCTAAACCATAGAGACTATTCGTGTAATTTACTCTATTATATATACACATCTTAACACATATTGAACCATATCTGATTCGCACGTTGTATATCATCAAATATATCTAACCCGTATTTCGGATAATAACATATACTTCACATACATACATATGTATATTTCATACTTTAATCAATACTCGTATTAAAATCACGTTCCTAAAAAAGGACTATACACATGATACCTTATTGAATGAACACGTAGTTCAAAATACATGATCCGTACTCCCGGATCTTAAATTTTCCTCATTACCTAATCCATATTCCCGGATCTAAAACTAACCTTTTGATCTGATCCATACTCTCGGATCTAAAACTAACCTCTTGATCTGATCTATACTCTTGGATCTAAAACTAACCTCTTGATCTGATCCATACTCTCGGATCTAAACTTAACCTCTTTATCCTTTTATCCCATACCAACAATCTCATCTACCCATGTTCTACCCAAAATATTTGTAGATACAAAATACATATACAGTTTAACTCATTAAAACCTATATAATTCATCCATTCCACAATCATCTTAAATAAACAACAATATATACACATATAGCACGTATTTCATAGCAAATACTTAATATTTATGTGTAAGAAGAAAGTGACCACACACTCACTTGATCAGAAGATGATCAGACAGCGCCTCGTCTCTTAAAATAATCTTTTCTGATGAAACCATGATGTTTTCTCCAAAACCAGGCTTCACGCGGACAGAGTTTCGGCTCGAAAACTTTACTTCTCGGGATCTTCGGGGCTTTGGGACTTGCTTCGGGTCTCGTGATTAATGCCGGGCCTTCGGGGGTATAAAATGCCAAGAATAAAGATGTTTAGGGTGAAGAAGTGTAAAAATTAGCAACAAAAGTCGGAGGCCTCGCTGCCCTTTTATAGGGGTTGAACCTCGGACGTACGTTGGGCGTACGAGGCACTACGTGGGGCGTAGTTTGGATCAGCCTTCCACGTGTCGAGCTTCGGGTGGTGAATCATGGCTCTCTCTCAGACCGCATAAGACCGAGGTACGCTGGGCGTACTTAAAGGTTACGTGGGGCGTACCCTTCGGATCAGATCGGTGACTCCTCTCTTCGGATAATACCCGAATTTCTTAATTAAATTAAATACTTTAATTATTTAATAAAATTCAAAAATTCATATCTTCCGCATATGAGCTCCCTATTCGACGTTTTTTTGTATCTACGCATAGGTGAGACTACGATCTACAACTTTTGTTTAGATTCCGTCGGCTAATTTTAAATTTATTTTTATTATATTATTTTAATAGGCCGAGACAGGAAAACTCCGTTATAAATTCATAACTTCTTCATCCGACGTCCGTTTTCGTCTATCTTTTCACCATTGCGCTACTAATAACGAGATCTTCGATTCTCGTTTAGATTGTTTCGACCAAAAATCACTCGATCTCAAATTCGGGTTTCAGGCTGCATACTGCTAAGCTGAAACTTAGAAAAATCATAACTTACTCATACGAAGACAGATTTGGGCATTCTTTTTGTGCATGCTCTCGGTTTAACGAACTCTACGACTTTCGTTTAGATCACTAAGGCTAAATATCGCTCTAACGTAAATTCACTTTTTATGGCATTCATCGTCGTGCCGGTTCTGTTGCGAAACTTCGACAGGTCATAATTTCTTCGTTATAACTCGGATTTCGCCGTTCTTTATATGTACGGAATCCTTTTAACATATACTACAACTTATTTAAGATTATTCATTCTAAATAATCTTCTATCAAAATTCATTTTTTACGCTTAACGTCTCTAAATTAACTAGTCCGGATCTACAGGCGTTACAATTATCTTCCCCTTAGGATGATTACGTTCTGAAATCATCAACGAAATAGGACTTAGATAATGATTCCACACGTTATTTCTTCATCCTAGGTAATAACCGTAACTTTTATGTTTCCTCGAAAGAGTATTTAACTCTATGGCTTACTTGATCGAAGACGATGCCCAATCTTGCATCTGCTTATCGTACTATGTTGTACTTTCAATCGTAACCTTCGAGTTACCAAATAAGTCCTTCTTGTGGACTCCTTATTCTTCTTAGGATAAATACTTTCCTTTATCTATTGTAACAGACCGATGGGTCGTGCTCCGTTGACCTCTCATCGCACGATGCGACGCTTAGACTCGGTCTTTTTAAAGTTAAATTCCATAATGGAATATACCTTCCTTCATATTCTAATGTGATATAATCACATTTCAGCATGTAGCATTTCTAGCTACAAACTTTATGAACAACGAGTGTGATACCAATGATCGCATTGACTTCAATCTTCTGACTTACGTCAGATGTTACTTCGAACTTGGTTCTCCGAACCACGTAACATACTTACCGTAGTCGGACTCCAATTGGATATGACCACTAGGGTCGGAACAACAACCATCTTACTAGTTACTACTGAAACAATGGTAATGCCATACCAGAATAAAACAGAATCAATTACCAGCTTCTCGGTAACCTTGTGACTTTCCCTGATCCAAGTGCGAGTCCTGTGCTTCTGGTAGTACATGCATCTACTACCTTTCACACGTACTTATACTCGTCCTAAGTATTGTCCCGCAGTCGACCAAGTCACCATACAAGAAAATCACAAAACAATTTAACACATACAAATATGTGCAAATAATCATAAAAATTTTCCTAGACTCTACTAGGACTTCTTCATTGCGCATCTTCAATCATCAATTCTACTTCAACTCGACTGGTGATGGAAATACCAGATGATGAGACAACTTGAAAAATTGCACCAATCGTTCCATCATCCTGCCAATTGAAGGTGTACTCCAGATGTATCGTACTCCTCTAAACGTATTGTCATTTTATAAGACATATTCTAAAGGAAAGATACCACTCTTACGATATCTCCCGATAGGTGTCATTCACTATCACAAGCCTTTTCATTTCCTCCATTTACTTGATTCTCTACGAGTCTTCACCATGAATTTTTGTACACCCAAGCAGACATTCGGTGTACCAAAGCGAGAATTTAAGATAGGAAAGCTTTAATTACGATATACGTATAAATATCCTTATCACCCCGAAACGTTTACATGCTAGTTCTAATATCATAGTCATATGCTTAGAATCCTAAACACATAAGGTTTACAGATCCGGTCGGCAACAGACCATAGATCCGAACAAATAATAGCATCAATATAGCTATCACACAAAATATTTAGCATATAAAAGTATTTTAGGCATCATTCCTAAAATAAACTAGTGCTTGTGTCAATTTTGGTGTACTACCTAACATATTTTAGACACACGCCTCACAATCATTACTTAACATTCAAAGTTTAAGTCTAGAAATTTCCAACAAATTCATCGTCCGCTTAAACTAATGCTATTATACCAACTGTGACATCCCCAATTTCACGGCCAGAAAAGACCGATTTGTTTATGCTTTATTTTTAAAATCAAAATAATCTTTTTAGAGAAAACAGTTGCGAAATTTGTTCCCAAAACAAAAATATGATGATAATTTATCAAAGCATTCCTTTATAGAAATGTATTTTCATTATATAAAAAAATCTCGGGATTTCATGTTCAATACAGACCAAAAGCATAAACAGAACAAAATAGACCTTACAACAGTTATTCATAACTACTGGCCTATAATCCAAAATCTCTCGTTATGTCAGCCAACTTATGCTCTCGTGTCATAACCTGTAATACAAAGAAAACTGAGTGGGTCTGGCTTGGGAGCCTGGTGAGCATATAGGGTTTTCAACCCACAATAATATAATTATTATATTTAATTATCAAACAATCAATTCAAATACCCACCCCCATTATCTGCATTTATTTCTTAAAGATTTATCTTAAGAACCGATTACCCTTCTCCCATTCATTCCTAAGGATTGCCCTAAGGAACTGGCACAAAGTCTAGTGCTGCCATGGTTCTTAGTTTACCTCTGGTGAACACGCAGTTCAAAATGTTTAATGAACACCTAGTTCAAGAACACCCATTGAACACACTCCGTTCAATAATACCTAATGAACATGTAGTTCAAAAACACCTAATGAACATTTAGTTCAAATATCCCCGACAAACACATAGTTCAAAAAATCTAGGGAACACTTAGTTCAAATAACCCTGGTGAACTCACTCACCTAAGGAACACAGAGTACGAAAGCTCTTTGTTCATACAATGTGATAGTAAAGTATATCTCGATCCTGCAAAACCACTAATATTATAAACACATATAAATTATATTTCTAAAACAGTATCTCCCATCCCATCGATCCCCACATACTGACCCTATACAATGATCTTACGAGATTTAGCCTAAGGAATCGATATGAACAACAAACTGACGAGGCTGCTTCGGAAATTCCCTAGCAGCAAACGAGGATCAATCAAATCAAATCAGAGGAATGGAATAAGTTTCACCACGAACCTTCGTTCGTAAAAGAAAGAACCATAAGACAGTTAAGTCAGGGATAGTTATCTAGATAACAATGCCTAGGCATGGTCCGACTATCATGAGATATTATACCCCCAGACTCTACCTATCCTAGCATCGAACTTTGCCTAGCAGTGGCCTGAATCCATGAGGTATTTCACCCCCAGACGCACCCTATCCAGCAATATAACACCAGACATAGGTATCAGTTGTCTATTACCGACACACTTTATTAGGCAGTCTACGAAGTTCCCTTAATTACTTCATGAAAGAAAATGCAGACATATGAAGCTCGATCGATCACTTCATAAAAGAAACGCTGACACCAAAGCTCTCTCAAAATAAAAGTATGGGGAAATACTACTAGAGTACTCCCGTACGCTCCCGTAACCGACACACAAAATTGTCAAAGACTTTGTACATGATAGTACTTCTGGCACATTATAGTACTCTGGTATGCGGAAGACTCGTACCCAAGAACATAATAGTACCCTGGCACAAGCAGCGCCCAAGACACAGAGCTTTGAAAAGGACTTCGTACATAAAATTTACTACTGTGCGTACGACGTACTCCACCGATCATCAATCTCGCAACGCACGTACTCTTAATAAGAGACTACCCAATGTCCAAACTTAATTGAACTAAACATCCCATTTAAGTCTTAACCCATCACTAAGCAAACCTACAATGTTTATAATCTATATTTTTGATACTATCTCCGTTTAGGCAAAGCCAACTAGTGTATACTTAACACAAGGTTTTAAGTAATAATATTATATATACACATCTTAACACATATTGAACCATATCTGATTCGCACGTTGTATATCATCAAATATATCTAACCCGTATTTCGGACAATAACATATACTTCACATACATACATATGTATATTTCATACTTTAATCAATACTCGTATTAAAATCACGTTCCTAAAAAGGGACTATACACATGATACCTTATCGAATGAACACGTAGTTCAAAATACATGATCCGTACTCCCGGATCTTAAATTTGCCTCATTACCTAATCCATATTCCTGGATCTAAAACTAACCTTTTGATCTGATCCATACTCTCGGATCTAAAACTAACCTCTTGATCTGATCCATACTCTCGGATCTAAAACTAACCTCTTGATCTGATCCATACTGTCGGATCTAAAACTAACCTCTTTATCCTTTTATCCCATGCCCATAATCTCATCTACCCATGTTCTACCCAAAATATTTGTAGATACAAAATACATATAAAGTTTAACTCATTAAAACCTATATAATTCATCCATTCCACAATCATCTTAAATAAACAGTAATATATACACATATAGCACGTATTTCATAGCAAATACTTAATATTTATGTGTAAGAAGAAAGTGACCACACACTCACTTGATCAGAAGATGATCGGATAGCGCCTCGTCTCTTAAAATAATCTTTTCTGATGAAACCAAGATGTTTTCTCCAAAACCGGGCTTCATGCGGGCAGAGTTTCGGCTCGAAAACTTTACTTCTCGGGATCTTCGGGGCTTTGGGACTTGCTTCGGGTCTCGGGATTAATACCGGGCCTTCAGGGGTATAAAATGCCAAGAAGAAAGAAGTTTAGGGTGAAGAAGTGTAAAAATTAGCAGCAAAAGCCGGAGGCCTCGCTGCCCTTTTTATAGGGGCTGAACCTCGCACGTACGCTGGGCGTACGAGGCACTACGCGGGGCGTAGTTCGGATCAGCCTTCCACGTGTCGAGCTTTGGGTGGTGAATCGTGGCTCTCTCTCGGAGCGCATAAGACCTAGGTACACTGGGCGTACTTAAAGGTTACGTGGGGCGTACCCTTCGGATCAGACCGGTGACTCCTCTCTTCGGATAATACCCGAATTTCTTAATTAAATTAAATAATTTAATTATTTAATAAACTTCAAAAATTCATATATTCCTCATACGAGCTCCCTTTTCGATGTTCTTTGTATCAACGCGTAGGTGAGACTATGATCTACAAGTTTCGTTTAGACTCCGTAGGCTAATTTTGAATTTATTTTTATTATATTATTTTAGTAGGCCGAGACAGGAAAACTCCGTTATAAATTCATAACTTCTTCATCTGACGTCCGTTTCCGTCTATCTTTTCACCATTGCGCCACTAATAACGAGATCTTCGATTCTCATTTAGATTGTTTCGACCAAAAATCACTTGATCTCAAATTCGGGTTTCAGGCTGCATACTGCTAAGCTGAAACTTAGAAAAATCATAACTTACTCATACGAAGACAGATTTGGGCATTCTTTTTGTGCACGCTCTTGATTTAACGAACTCTACAACTTTAGTTTAGATCACTAAGGCTAAATATCGCTCTAATGTAAATTCACTTTTTACGTCATTTAGCGTCGTGCCGGTTCTGTTGCGAAACTTCGACATGTCATAACTTCTTTGTTATAACTCGGATTTCGCCGTTCTTTATATGTACGGAATCCTTGTAACATATACTACAACTTATTTAAGATTATTCATTCTAAATAATCTTCTATCAAAAGTCATTTTTGACGCTTAACGTCTCTAAATCAACTAGTCCGGATCTACAGGCGTTACAATTATCTTCCCCTTAGGATGATTACGTTCTGAAATCATCAATGAAATAGGACTTAGATAATGATTCCACACGTTATTTCTTCATTCTAGAATGCAATATACCTTCCTTCATATTCTAATGTGATATAATCACATTTCAGGATGTAGCATTTCTAGCTACAAACTTTATGAACAACAAGTGCGATACCAATGATCTCATTGACTTCAATCCTCTGACTTACGTCAGATGTTACTTCGAACTTGGTTCTCCGAACCACATAACATACTCACCGTAGTCGGACTCCAATTGGATATGACCACTAGGGTTGGAACAACAACCATCTTACTAGTGACTACCGAAACAATGGTAATGCCATACCAGAATAAAACAGAATCAATTACTAGCTTCTTGGTAACCTTGTGACTTTCCCTGATCCAAGTGCGTGTCCTGTGCTTTCGGTAGTATATGCATCTACTACCTTTCACACCTACTCATACTCGTCCCAAGTATTGTCCCGCAGTCGACCAAGTCACCATACAAGAAAATCACAATACAATTTAACACATACGGATATGTCCAAATAATCATAAAAGTTTTCCTAGACTCTACAAGGACTTTTTCATTGCGCATCTTCAATCATCAATTCTAACATATTGTATTATCATACATTAAACTTTTGATATTTTTCTTTTTTCTAACAAATAATATATGTTATGAAAATAGTTTTTTTCTTCTAAAAATAACCGTTTTTATAATATTTATGTCTAATAGATTGTATTATCTTACATTAATCTTATCATTTGATTTAAACACTAGAACAATGCATAATTTATAAGGCATACTGTTATAAGATTCTAAAATGCTAATTTCGGGATTCAAGTTGTGATAATTTTTTAACAAATAGATTTTATATTTTAATAATATAATGTAATACTAGAAAGTTTTATCTATAGAATATGAATAAGTCAAATAATTAGAATATCTTTATCTTTAGCATGTTTAAAAAAAGAATCGAAATGAAATCATTCATAATTAAAGAATCCAGATTTCATGCCTTTAAGTTACACATAATTCCTTTTTTCTCTCTTTTCTTTGTACTTTAATTTCACCAAATTACTAGTATTCAATTTCCAAAGTGTATAGAAGCATTGTAGAAATTTCTTACATATGGACGATGAAGTATCAATTTGTAATAATCATATTTACAACGAACATGAATTTCCTGTTTATTATGCATAGAAACTTGAAGATTTTGAGTTTTCTAATCATGATAAACTACAAAATGTCTAATTTTAGATAAGAGAAAGCAGTAATCCCAATGGAGATGAATTTCTGATATTTGTTTAAAGTTTTACTGTTTTTCAAACTGTATTTTCTAATAAACATGTTTAAACTTATATATTAATATTTTCATGAAGAAATTCATTCATTATCATACAGATTGAAATCGCGACGACACATTGGTGAAAGTAATAAACATATACAAGGTGATGTATTTTGATTTTGTGTGTGTGTGTTTTTAACTTCCTTTGTTATGCGTATGTGTAGATTGAATATATTTGATCTCCATTACACTCATTATATTAAAATATGAAGAAAACGAAAGCGAGTTCATTGATGATGCTACAGATGATACTAATGACGTCCATAAAGGTAACATCATCAAATAAAGCTGTCACAGAATAAGTTCGTATTTTTATTCGCTTATTTACAAAAAGCACTGCTTTTATTATATTTTTTTAACTCAAGTGTGTGAAATTTTATATTTGTCACCATTCCTTTGTTTACTTTATAGGTAAATCGTTTTTAATAATTGATTGTTATATTTATGCAGAACGATCACATGTTACCCATGATGAAGTTTCTCCTGGTGGCTCATTATATTGGATACCGATTGTTTCTAAGGAGATCAAATAAAAAAGTTAAGTCAACATTTGAATCATATGATGTAGCTATTAGGATGTATATAAACTGTGCATTAGATGTTGGTTTCAATGTCAAGCTTGGAACAATTAGAAAAACAACATACAACATCATTATAAAAATTCGTATGGTATGCAATCGGCAAGGTAAACCCAATACAACTAAAGTAGATACTATGGACACTCAACATAATTAGACAGAAAGAAGGAAAGATTTTTTTAGAACCCAAATGCAACTCAAAAATTATTTTCCACTTCATCCCTGTTATTATGAAATATGTCGTTTATGATTTTTTTTTTCAGAAGCATAATCACGTGTTGTTTTGTTAGGATATTATGCACTTATCTTGTGAAAAGAGGAAACTTAATTATTCTAAACATATTTTTATTCATAACATGTCAAAGCAAAATATCGCTGCCGCAAGAGCACATAGATTGTGTATCGGTATTCAGGGTGGGCACACAGTTAGAGGTGGCTTGGTTTTAGACTTCAAGAATAGTGCGAGAAATATTAATTGCTAGATAGGTGTGCAAAGTTCCTTGTTGAAAAGATGCTTAATAGGAAAAAAAAACATGTCCTGACATTTAGTTTTGAGTTTAGAGTGTCAGAGAAAAGTTGGATGTGAGATTTTGGGGTGACGAGACAACATAGTATAACTACCATGCTTTTGGAGACATTATCTCACTTGATTCCACATTCATCACGAATATTTTTCTATTTTTATATTTTGAATGTTTACACAAACACTATTTAATTTTTAGTTTATGTTAATTAATCATTGTTTTTCATAAAGGTATGATACGGTTTTCGTTATGTTCACCAGAATAGATAACCATACAAATTGTGTTAACTTTGTTGTTGGCCTTTTAAGGAAAGGGGATGGAAAATCATACATTTGGTGGCTTAAATCTTCCTTAAAAGCTTTTAGACAATAACCTAAATTGGTTGTTATAGATCAGGAGTTTTGAGTAAAGTTATCAACAAAGTTTTCCCGTTGTCATAACATAGGATGTGTAAGTGGCATATAACTAAGCAATTGCCGAAGAAGGTACACCAAATAGTATTTTTATAAAAATTTTGTAGTAGATTATATTTATATTTTTTTCATACGTTCTGGCATAATAGTATTATGATTGACTATTTTTTACTCCTACCAAAGTGAATTGATTTGCTCTTATTATTTTTCATCATGACATAACGCTATTTCTTTACTTTTATTTCCCTTAGACATCCTACGAACTAGTGTCGGGTCCTATATGAAATGACATGTGTAGAATAGTAATCAGAATCATGAATCAAACTATGAAATGCAAGTAACTAGGTTAAACTTCTTGTATCTTTTTGAATAAGAGTGAAACATGCCAAGAACCTTGGGTTTTCTCTACCAATATGTTACTGATGCAAATTAGGAGTTTTTTTTGGAAGCCTACTAAAATGAGCAAAGCTAAAGGCTATATATATTGGATAAATACACTCATCATAAATAAACTAAAGGAATCACTAAATATAAAAATACTTCTTGAAAAATCTTCAAAATAGCCTTCACAAATGCCAACATCATTTTCAATATTTCAACCCAACAATCTACGCTAAATGTTGAAACTGATAAAGAACACAATTTACATCTTCTTGACATTTCTTCCCCTAAATCATGAGAATCATCAGAACATGGGCTCTTCAAAGATAGATGAACATATATGGAAGAGGGCATCATGAAAGCACACATATCTGAAATGTCAACCTCCCCCTTGAACAAGCATTACCCCCCCCTTATTTTTCAACACATGATACAGAGAGGATCTGGAAAGCTAAGAAGCATCAAACTCACTAGTTAACATATCTAATCATAAGAGTGCCGACTAGGAAACATGAAAGCTTTCCCAAGGCTAACATGGATCTTCAAAACCCATCAGATTTGAAAAATCATCTCTAAAAATCATGCAAATAAGTTCTTAACACTGAAACATTGAACTATTGTACCCATACTTTCACAAAAACATCAAGAACATAAAAGAACTAATGAATAATCGACAAAACATGGAAATAACCAATGAACAATAGCTTTGATAAATGGGTAAAACAGACTCTGAACCATTGAGAAGCTTTGCAGTCCTTCGCATTTGAACAATAATACCTTCTTAGTGATGGGTTTTGAGCATAACAAACAATCATATGTGTACATGCAACCCTAATTGCTTTGATCTATGTTTTCTCTAATTTAAAATACAATTATTGAACATCAAAAGGAAAACCCTAAAAGGTACATACTATTTTCAAAATTAATAACATAAGATAGTAAACAAACCTTTGATTGTTATGTAGTAATAACAATGTGAATCCAAGAGTTCTTGAAGCTTGAAAGCAAGTGTCACACCTCTAATGAATCACACCCAAACCAAGAAAGAGGATGAGAGAGGAAAGAGGAGGAGGAGCTTCTTATAAATTCAGTTATCCTTCTGGATTCAGAGTGGCCGAAAATGTGAAGCGCTATGGGTCTATTTATAGTGCAAATAGGATACAATGTATAACCCTTATTTGAATAAAACATTATTATTTCAAATTAGATAATTATCGACCTCCTTAATTATCTACTTAGGATAATATAAAACCCTAATTATCCTTAGTAAAACCGTCCACCACCTTCTAGGAAGGTTCTGGAACCTCTTGCACAACTATTAAACAATTACACTTTAGTCCTTGCACTTTCAATTAATTCTTTTAATCTCGAAATTAATTCCAATTAATTTCTGATTAAATATTAATTAAATAAAATGATTTCTAATTAATATATTAGTTTTATAATACATTAATAAATCATATATTTCAATTTATTATTCTAATAATAAATTCAACCTCTCTCTTCAAAAGTCATAATGTCTAGTTGCTAGTATGAGGGCAACCCAAATGGACCGTGCTACTATCAATTCAAGTATATACCAATTATAGTTATGAGCTTAGACACCTAATCCAACACGTAGTTGGGTAGTAACTTTTCAAGAAAACAAACAAAAAAAATAATCTTTTTTATTTTTGGGGATATCTGAGGCAAAAATGAAAAGAAATAAGTCTTCTTTTTAGATTTTGGATTTTTCTTAGGCTTCAAAAAGAAAGAAAGAACAAAAACATTTTTTTTAATGATTTTTAGGTTTTTGAGGTTCATACAAAACTAAAAGATAAGAAAATGAAAGTAAGAAGGGTTTTTGAGGTTATCAGAGTTTGAAATGATAGCCTTCACATTGCGAAAGTACCAAACTCCAAAAATGATATCATTCTGATGTCGTGTGAATCGTCGAAGTGTATCGGAGTGAATGAGTACAAAGAGCTAGTTGTTCATGCGCTTTAATACATCGACTTCATTCAAGACTAGCGTTTTTAGAAGTCAACAAATATGATACCAATTACCATCACTTTGATGCATTGGAGAAGAAAACAATTGTCTTATACGCAGTTATCGACACGCTATATGAGACCTGACGCGTGCCATCAAGCTTTTCTAAAAAGTGTTGTCGTTGTTTCTATAACATTAAAGGGTACATTGTTTTAAGTGAGAAATCACTTTAAAGGGTACATTGCTTTCAGTGAGCAATCACTTTCATCCTATTTTTGCTATGCATGTTTACTTAGACAAGCATAAAGTCAACATGTTTTGCAACTCTCATGCTCTGACAACACCTTTTACAAGATCCTATTTTCTGATACTCTTTTTATGATTTCTGAAGAACACGCGTCACATTACAATGTGTTGTAGGTCAACATCTGGAATATGGAATGCAAGAAACGTTTTCTACAAATAGATACAGACATATCATTGTTATGCTTTTTCTGATGTTTTTTCCCACATGTTTTTAAAGATGCCAGCTATCGCATTCTATTTTTCTGCAACTTGATATCTGATGCGTTTTCAGAGGTGTAGACATCATACTTCTTATGTTTTTTGATGTGACTGGAAGTCAATGTCATCCAAATTCATATAATATACAATACATGCCTTCAACATATGTTAACCCATTTTCTAAGTGCTTCACTTTATCAAACATGTTGCAGGTTTTGTCTTATATAAATGCATACACACTTCTAATGCCTTCGAAATCTCCAACATAAGAATTGAATAGGCATGCTTCTTAATACCATCACACTTGATCATCATAATAAAATGAAGCCCCCTCAAAACAGGATTTGATATTAAAAAGAATTAGGAACCCATTTGAGTTTAAGAATTAGATATGAAATTGTAAAGTCCCAAAAATATAGAGTAAAATTTTTATTTTTAAATAAGTCAAAACCATTCATTCATTATTACGAAAGACGACTAGAGTCAAAGTATTCTCAAAACGTCAAAGTAAAATAATAAACAATCAACGTGGAAGAAATCTATACGGAATGTAGTGCGATCAAACCAGACCCTTATTTTTGAAACCAGAAGTACCTGAAAAACATTTAAACAAAAAATCATAAGCACAAAGCTTAGTGAGTTCCCCCAAAATACACCACATAAAAAACATATAAAAGCATGCATACTGGGTCCACAGTCATCAGACTTGATTACCCCTGATCCCACATCATAAGTCTAGATTGCCCTCCCGGCCCACAACTCATGTGTAGATAGCTCCCAAGCCCACAACATAAGTCTATAATGCCCTCCCAGCCCTCAACTTATGTCTAGATTGCTCCCGAGCTGAAAAATTAACTCTGGAATGCCCTCTTAACCATCAACTTATGTCTGGATTGCTCCCGAGTTTGTTGGCTTCCGCACAAAGCAATATTGCTTCATCCCAACCGCACTATATCGACATACGCAACATATAAAAATGTAACCAGCATGTATAGGTATTTATATAGATCTACCAATCTAACATATCACTACTACATAGCGACATCATATATACCAAGATACATATCACAACCTAATGGGCCAGCATTGGTGCCTTTAACCCATGAGTAAAGTGAGGAAAACTCAATTGAGCTATTCGACAGAAGCCTAACAGCTACCTCAACAACAACACCACCAACCCAAGCTTCCTAAAGCCAAACCGAGACCAATCCTTAGTTAAATACTCAATTACCCAATTTTGGCCAAAACTCAACCTTTTCAAAAAGTCAACAGCTAATAGTCAATGGTCAAAGTTGATTCAATCGACCGCCACATCGTGGCCCACAAACGACAAGACATGTGATAAATCCCCAATTGCCACGCTGTGGCAACCTAATACCACATCATGATCTTCAGTCTGAAAAGCTTTTCTTCAAAAAGAGCTTAATTCATAAGGACCAAAGCTAAAATCCTCAAGATCTAGACTTTAAGTCTCAAAAGGGACCCAAAAATGCATATTTGTCTACTTAATCTATTAAGTCCAAGCCTCCAACCTTCAGATCTGAATCAACATGATATTTAGATGGATAAAGTTTCCAACTTCATCCATAACAGTGCCACAAAATTTCAAGATCTAAACTTTAATACACCAAAATAACCTAAAGGTCCATGATAACTTGCATGGCTGAAAGGGAGCATAAAAGATCATAACTTTCCTAGTCCATGAGGTCGAAGAAGCATTCCAAACTGATCAAAAGATATTGTAGTCCATTCAACTCACAGATCACCCATAAAATAGACCAAAAGTGCCAAAACCACCAAATGACAAGATCTAAAGAACTAGATCGTAAGATTGGATCTTTATACTTACAATAGTGTAAAAATGTAGTGTTTAAGATGGGTCCAAACTTGAAGCATAATTCCTTGCAACCAAAAGAACCTTCTTGATCTTTAAAATTCATCAAAATAACATAAAAAGAATCTGAAAGAGGAGAGAGGTGAGAAAAGAAACTCAAATCTTGAAGGTGGAGGTTAGGGTTTCTCCCAAGGGATTCTAAAGGTGATGGATGCTAAGAAAATACTTAAAACATGAATCCTTACCTTTAAATACCTTAAAAACCCTAAAAATTTGTTGGCTTGGGTTGCACAGTTCTCACCTTGTAATAGCCTGCTTCTCACCTCGTGAGAACATGCTCCTCACGTCGTGAGAATATGCTTCTCACCTCATGAGAACGGGTTTTCACCCAATTCCATACCGACTTCAAACAATCATAACTTCTTTGTTTTTACTCCATTTTCGACGATCTTTATATCCACATAAAGGTATTGACGAGCCCCACAATTCTATCTAGTTACTTTTGGCTTAACACATGTCAAACTAAAAACGATAATACATGCAAGAAGTCTGAAACATCACTTTTCCTATTTTACTCTTTGACTCCAAAACACAAACCAAGAGCTTACAACATATAACTAATATTATCAACATCCAATAAGGTCTAAATCCTATTCCCATGAAGCCCAAGGCCTTTACTCAATCCATTTATTGTCCACAATCTCGAAATAAGAATCTTTTCGAAACAGGACGTTACAGAAATCTTGCAAACCCCTTGTTTTGGAGAAAATCATTGATTAAAATAAGAACCATCTTCTGAATATTGAGGAAAATATGATATTGGCTTCTTAGTTAGAACATAAAAATTGTCAAATATCACATTGAGCAATTTTCATCTTTGGAATCCACTCCTTAATTTTTCTCCTATTCTTTTTCTTTTTCAAATTATGTTACATTCCAAAAATTCATAGTAAAATTTTCATTTTAAAACAATAAAACATACAAATGACTTGTTCCAAAACCAATCAAAGTGAATATTTCATTTAAACATCAGAGTAAAAATCATAAATATCCAATCTAGAAATCTCTCGGGGATGTTGTTAAGTCATCTCGAACCCTTCCCTTTAGAAGTGGAAGTACCTGAAACCTTATACACGACACTATAAGAACAAAGCTTAGTGAGTTCCCTAAAATACGAAACACCATACATAAAATTGAGAATGATATGTTCTGACCATAGTCTTACAATTACTATCAAGACATGAGCCATATCATGGTATTTCCTTGCCAAGCCAGGGGCCAAAACCTGGGTCATACAAACAAGTACCAAGAGCCACCACCTGGTCTTCCATGCAAGTATCACAAAGACAACTAAAATTCCTACATATAACTGACAGGGTCCAGACCCTGGTCTTGCATATAATTTATTGGGAGCCATATCCATGCCTTTTATACAATTGATAGGTTCTATTACCTGATCTTCCTAAATAACATAATCCTGTGGGCCGGCATTGGTGCCCTTGGCCCATAAGTACAGTGAGGAGACTCACCTGAATCATAGTGCTAGATAAAACCCAACTCACTGCTACACCGACCACAACTAACATCTCTCATTGATAAAAGATGGGTGCTAAACACCTCCTAACAAATCTACACAAGGTAAAATCTAAGTCTACCATATATATAAATAGAAGTTTGACCAAAATTCAACTCAAGCCAAAAAGCAACCAGTCAAAGTCAATGGTGAATGGTCAACGTTGAATTTAGTCAACCTCCACATTATGGCCATCATTGATCATGTCGTGGCCCATGGGTCTAAACCCGATACAGATCTAAGTCAAAGAAGTCAAAATGCCTTCAACAACCCTCCATGATGTGGCCCTCCTTTAGCCAGGTCGTGAAACGATGACACAACTAACTTATTTCTAGTCTCCACGCCGTGGCTATCTAGTCTGAATGGCTAATTCGAGTCAAGCTACTATTAACTCATTTTCAAGGGCTCAAAATATTAGATCTACTCCTTCCCGATTCCTTGATGGATAAAGTTTCCAACTTTATCCATTAAGACACTCCATTCATAATAGATCGCTAAACCTAGGTTCTACAGGTCAACAAGAATTACAACTCAACAATTAAGTCCTTAATCATAAAAGATACAAGCCCAAAATTTCCAGAAGGGTTTTCCTTTACCCTAAGAGCCAGAAAATTGGCTGCTTTATAGGTATGCATTTCCAATGCATGTCTCCTCCATTTTAGGTGAACAATAGTGATAAAAAAGGCTCCAAACTCATGCATAGGAAAACATACACCATGGAACATCAAATCTACAACATATGATCTCAAAGGGACCTCTAGGATCCATAAAGCTGCCAACTTTTTGGAATCCTTCCCATTCCAACTAGGTCACTCAAGAAGAAAATGGGACAAAACGTTAGATATAACATCATAAAAGCATAAAGAAATGAGCTTAGACAATTACAGAGGTGCAGAGATGCCTAAAAGAGATCTTCACTCTAGCCAAGAAGCACCACAATCCTTTGCATTGCCTCTTCTTCCTTCAAAAGCAACCAAAATCACCAAAATGGACTCACAACTTACAATGAGGAATTATGGTTAGGGTTTCTGAAGCTTGAGGGTGATGAAAGCCGATAAGGAATCCTAGGTTCAAGGTAGATAGGTTTAAATATGAGAGAAGCCCTATAAGTGATGGGTTTTAGCCATAAGAACTTTCCTATGTGCGCATGCAAAACCCTAATGCTTAGATCTAGGCTTTCTAATTAAACATGCTTTGAATCCAAGACTTCTAATGGATAATTAGGTTAAATAACAACATTGAAACAGATCTAGAACCATACCTTTGAATTCCTTGTTGACCTTGTTGTCTTGGAGCTTCTAGAGTCACAATTGTCACTCCTCTAATGGCTTACAAACACCAATAGCAAGAAACATGATTTAGGAGAGAGGAGAGGGGAGGAAATTGGCCAGGGTTCTCTTACTTTAGGTGAGGTGTCGATTTCCTTCAGCCATGGGGTCTATTTATACTTGTAGACTCCTTAAGGGTTACAACCTAAACCCTAATTGGATAATCTTCTCTTAAGGCTATCCAAATCCTTTCCTTAGATAAGCAATGGACGATTTTGAAGCTATCCTAGCTTTTAGAATCCGTCCACTATATATCTATAAGGATTTATAGTCTAAAGTTTAACTATCAAACAATTGACAGTTTATACCCTTTTATTTAATTAGCCTCTTTAAGTCACCAAATTAATTCCAATTAATTCTATGACTTATATTAATCAAATAACAATATATTATTCTTTATATTATTCTCATAATATATTAATAATATTTACTCTCTCTTAATAAATCATCCTATCTAGTTGCTATGGTGAAGGCAACCCAAAAGGACCATGCACAACCGGGTCAAATACTTGCCTAATATAGTTGCATCCTTAGACACTATTCTAACAGTTTCCCAGTTGGATAAGTCTAGTAACTATAAGCACAAGTACAATTCGGTTTGCAATCGTAGCTCTCAAAGGCGCTGTCAAACTCTGATCTAATCAATCTTGTCCTTTAGTTAAGGGATCGTACAATCCTCTGTTAGATATCATGCTGACAATCCTATGGAACGGTCAGTCAAGCATTTAGGTTTCTCGATCTCTGATTTATTCGACATAGAACTTAATCGAACACATCAATTCAGTTCTGACCGGGCCCGACACATAAGTCAAATCAAATCATCGAGCGGTCGAGATATCGCTTTTACCCTCTTAGGATAAAAGTTACAGATAAACTTCGACTTATATGCATTTACTTATTCATTAACCAACTATACACAACAATGCGTTTTATAACACCGAGTTACTGATGCGTTTTCGCATTATCAATGTACAATCAATTAACAAATAACAAACCATATATCTAGGTTTTAAGACTATATGATATTATCGTCTTGCGATCACCTTTTATATCGTATTCCATAAGGTGATTCCAGCGAGCGCGGGTTTGTTCCAATGCTCAAAACTACTTCATAAGCACTCATGAACGTTGCAGCAACCCTTTGCTATGTCTAACACCATTTAGACAATCTACACACCAATTCATGACAATCTTCATTCATATCTACTTCCATCATATGAACGATTGTGGACAATTTGAACAATTCGATTATTCCTAATAAACTCAATTATTCTGGAAGTCAAAACATGCAAAGTGAAACAATAACTAAACAATTAACATAAGATAGTAACATTACTCATAAATAAAACTCCTTTATTTAATCATCAAATGTTAATTACATTTATCTATTACACGTTTCTAATACTATCTAATCTATGCTAATATCATCCTTCAGCCCAATACTCCTAGCATGCTGCAAGTGCTTAACCCTACTCAGTCCCTTCATAAGCGGATCTGCTAGGTTATCTTCTTATGATATCCTCTTCACTACGAGTTGTCCTTTTTCTACACGATGTCTAATGAAGTGATATTTTCTGTCGATATGTCTTGATCTACCATGATCCCTCGGTTCCTTGGTTAAGGCAACCGCTCCTTCGTTATCACAGAAAATCTCCATGGGCTCCTTTATGGCAGGTACAACTCCAAGATCACCGATGAAGTTCTTTAGCCATATTGCCTCCTTCGACGCTTCGCTCGCTGCAATGTACTCTGATTCACACGTTGAATAAGCTACGGTCTCCTGCTTGGAACTCTTCCATGTCACTGCTCCTCCATTTAGGGTAAAGACCCAGCCCGACTGTGAACGGTAGTTGTCTCTGTCGGTCTGAAAACTGGCGTCACTATACCCTCACACCTTCAAGTCATCACTCCCTCCGAGGACTAAGAACCATTCCTTCGTCCTCCGAAGGTACTTAAGGATGTTCTTCATCGCAATCCAATGTGCTCTGCCAGGATTCCCTTGATATCTGCTAACCTTGCTCAAAGCGAAGGCTACATCAGGGAGAGTACAAGTCATAGCGTACATGATTGAGCCAAATGCGGAAACGTATGGTACTCGGCTCATTTCTGCTATCTCAGCTTCGGTACTCGGACTTTGAGTCTTACTCAACTTGGCATTACTTTGTATCGGTAATTCTCCCTTCTTCGAGTTTTCCATACTAAATCGTTTTAGTACTTTATCCAAGTAAGTATTCTGACTAAGTCCAATTAGTCTCTTACTTCTTTCTCTTACTATCCTTATTCCCAAAATGTAAGAAGCCTCTCCGAGGTCCTTCATAGCGAAGCACTTCCCGAGCCAGGACTTGACCTCCTGCAGAGTCGGGATGTCGTTTCCTATGAGTAATATGTCATCGACATATAGAACGAGGAAGCTTACTATACTCCCACTGGCTTTGACATATACACATGATTCGTCTTTGCTTCGTACAAATCCAAACTCTTTGACTTTCTCATCGAAGCAAAAATTCCATCTGCGAGACACTTGCATAAGTCCATGAATGGACTTCTCAAGCTTACACACTCTATTCGGATGCTTCGGATCCACAAACCCCTCTGGCTGAGCCATGTAAACATCCTCAGCCAACTTTCCGTTAAGGAAAGCGGTCTTGACATCGATTTGCCAAATTTCATAATCATGAAATGCGGCAATTGCTAGCATCACTCTAATAGACTTAATCTTCTCAACTGGTGAGAAGGTCTCATCATAGCAACTCCGGGAGTTTGAGTAAAGCCCTTCGCAACCAATCGTGCTTTATATGTGTGCACGTTTCCATCCACATCAGTCTTCTTCTTGAAGATCCATTTGCACCCAACGGTCTTACGTCCGGGTACATTATCAACCAAATTCCAAACTTGTTTATCATACATGGATTGGATCTCGCTATCCATTGCCTCTTTCCATTTTGCAGACTCCGGGCCTGCCATGGCTTCCTTATAGCTATTAGGTTCATCAAGATTTACTAGTGTACCATCACTAATATATGTGTCCCCTTCGGTAGTAATATGAAAACCATAACACTGGGGATGAACTCTAACTCTATCGGAACGTCTAAGAGGTAAGGACTCGTCAATCGGTTCAACCGGAGTTTCCTCCTCGGGTTGAGTGCCAGCGGTAGAGGTTCCTTCATCTATCGACTCTTGAATCTCTTCAAGCTCGATTTGCCTCCCACTGTCTCCTTGGCTTATGAGTTCTCGCTCTGGGAAAACTCCTCTCCTCGCAACGAAGACAACATTGTCCTTCGGTCTATAGAAGAGATATCCAAAGGATGTCTGCGGGTAGCCGATGAAAATACATCGCTCACTTCGAGGTTTGAGCTTGTCGTGAGTATCTCGTCTTACGAAAGCCTCGCAACCCCAAACCTTGATATGTGCCAACGAGGGAGCTTTCCCTGTCTACATCTCGTGAGGTGTTTTGGCAACCTTCTTGGTAGGGACTCGGTTAAGGATATGGGGGGCAGTCTCTAAGGCATACCCCCAAAAAGAGATAGGTAGTGAAGCACGACTCATCATAGAGTGAACCATATCCAATAAGGTTCGATTACGCCTTTCTGCCACACCATTCAACTGCAGTGTCCTAGGAGGCGTCAATTGCGAAACTATTCCACACTCCTTGAGATAATCGTGGAATTCAAGACTTAGGTACTCTCCTCCTCGATCGGATCGAAGCATCTTGATTTTCCTGCCCAATTGATTCTCCACTTCATTCTTGAACTCTTTGAACTTTTCAAAGGTTTCTGACTTTAGCTTGATTAAATAGATATACCCATATCTATTATAATCATCGGTGAAGGTCACGTAGAAGCGGTTCCCATCCTTCGTGGTTGATCTAAATGGTCCACATACATCGGTATGTATTAGGTCCAATAGACCCTCACCCCTTTCACATGTACTCGTGAAGGGTGACTTGGTCATCTTTCCAAGTAAACAAGATTCGAACGTGTCATCTTCCCTAAGGTCGAATGACTCCAACACTCCGTCCTTTTGGAGTTGGGCTATGTGTTTCTTGTGGACATGTCCAAGACGACAATGCCACAAGGATGCTTTATCCATACTAGTGGATGAATCTATATTCAAAACATCATTTCCTAAGTTATCAACAATCATAATAGTTTCATATATTCCATTACATGGTATAGCTTCAAAGTAAAAGACACCATTTAGATAAGCCAAAATAGAACCATTCTCATTATTAAAAGAAAATCTAAGTCCTTGTCTATATAAACCATGAAATGAAATGATGTTTCTAGCCATTTCTGGCGAATAGCAACAATTGTTCAAATCTAAACACAAATTATTCCTAAGCACTAAAGAATACACTCCAATGTTGGTCACAGGCGATGATCTTCTGTTCCCCATGATTAGATTGATCCTTCCTTGCTCCACATCCCCACTTCTTTTTAGTCCCTGCACATTAGAACAAATGTGGTAACCACAACCGGTATCAAGAACCCAAGAAATAGCATGATTAGAATCGTTAGATTTAATTGTGTATATACCTGCGAAAGATGGCTTGATCTTTCCTTCTTTGATTTCTTGCAGGTACTCTGGGCAGCTTCTCTTCCAATGTCCTATCTTGTGGCAGTGGTGGCACTCTACCTCCTTCGGGTTAGGGCAAGGCTTAGCGGGATCAACTTTGGTCCCACTAGAAGAGGCACCATCTCGGGCTTTAACCTTGCGATAGTTCTTCGATGAAGCTTTCCTCTTCTTTCCCTTTCCTTGACCAATAGCCAAGACAGGAGCAGTAGGCGGATTGGGAGTTGGTGCAACAGACTTGTATTTGAAGTTGCTCTAAGCGACCCTCAAAAGACCTTGGAGTTTGCTTAGGGTGACCTCTTCTTTGTTCATGTGGTAGGTCATCCTAAATTGGTTGTACATCGGAGGCAAAGAGTGAAGCACCATGTCGATGGCCAAGTCTTCCCCAAAGTCAACATTTAACTTGCGAAGGCGGTCGACATACCTTTGCATCTTTTGCAAGTGCACGGTAAGAGATTCTCCATGACCCATCTTAGCAGAAATCATGTTGGTGAAAATCTCATAACGCTCTTGTCTCGTATTTTGGTGGTACCTCTCCAATAAGTCTTGATGCATCTCGTACGGGTACATGTCCTCGTAGGACTTTTGGAATTCAGAGTTCATGGTGGCAATCATGATGCAATGTACCTTCATTGCATCTCGCTCATGAGTTTCAAAAGCGGTGATTTCAGCCGGAGTAGCGATTTCGGGGTTGATGTTCTCAAGCTTCTCATCGAGGACATACTCCTTATCCTCATAGCAAGCAATGGTGCGAATGTATCTTATCCATTCGCTAAAGTTCGTTCCATCGAAGGTGACCTTTTGGCAAAGGCTCATCAACGTGAAAGAACTAGCAGCAGCGTTGTTTGCGTTCGACATCTACAAATAGAAAGGACAAAGATAGATTAGAATAAGAATCCCTAATTATCACCCAATAAGAAAAAATAGGGCTAGGATCCAACAATAACATTTACATACTAGAAAAGGGATGTCGTAATCTAACATGCAAATAAATTGAAGGTAAGTGAATGACAATTCACTAATTCTCCATCACAAAACTTAAACTATTAGTCCTAAGTGTATTGAGAATTCCTAGGTTCGGATGAGATTCATTGAAACTATTCAATGGCATGTTTAAATCTCGATATGCCCCTTTTGTTTGTGACTGGGATACCGAGGATCACAAAGCGGGTGTGAATTACCATGCAAATTCACATGGTGCCTTCATTGTAACGATCACCTATTCGATGTGCCAGTAAACTACACACGCTCCATCGAACTATGATAAACAATGAATCACCCTTTTCCACCTTTGCTTATAACCAATTAGTGTGTCGGTAAACCACACACGCTCCACTAACTTCTTAGCAAGGGTGCAAAGTGTAATTTCATGGGATTGCATCAATTCACTTTTCCTAAAGTAACTAAGATTGGGAAATTTTAAAATATGTGTAGTTACTTTGTAGTACTTATTATACTTTTAATGAGAGGATGAGGTTGCCCTATCCTACCCGTTCGGCTAACGACCCTCCACCAATCAAGCAAGCGGTGGGTGTGAGTGTACACCCATTAAGCGCCATTTTATAGGCTGCAACCTTATACCCACCTTATAGATCGACTTCGTGAATGAGGCATACTAACGGTAAGACTAGCATTTAGTTGTACATATATATATATATATATATATATATATATATATATATATATATTATTCTAGTAATATCATATTAGTATAGGGTTGTATTTTAAACCTTTTAAAATCTAGGGTTTGAAATTTAAGTTGTCTAAATTAAAATTTTTAATCACAAAATATAAATTTCAAAACTTTAGGGCAAGTTTTAAACATTTAAAACATGGATGATCAAATATCAAATAATTCCAATTAAATATTAATATCCTAATTATCTATATTTGATTTTATTCAAGATTTCTTTTTAAGATAATTACCAAAATAATCAAAATAATTAATTAATTATCATATAAGGAAATTAAATATTTTATTAGTTGATAAATATCTTTAATTAGATCAAGATAATAGTCATATATATCAAAAGATCGGATTAGGGTTGATCTAATATGGTTAAGGTAAGTTTCCATAAGATAATTATGAAAAAATCCCAAATCTGGCCATTCCTGACGCCTGGACTCGCCGAGTACACAAAGGGACTCGCCGAGTCAGGCCTACTCGCCGAGTCCACTTTGGAACTCGCCGAGTCCATGACTCAGAAACCAAAAAATCGAATTTTGCAGGTTTGTTTCAGTTAATCAAGCAACAATTTAATGAAAACCAAGCTAGGCTCTGATACCACTGATGGGTTTTAGCCATAAGAACTTTCCTATGTGCGCATGCAAAACCCTAATGCTTGGATCTAGGCTTTCTAATTAAACATGCTTTGAATCCAAGACTTCTAATGGCTAATTAGGTTAAATAACAACATTGAAACAGATCTAGAACCATACCTTTGAATTCCTTGTTGACCTTGTTGTCTTGGAGCTTCTAGAGTCACAATTGTCACTCCTCTAATTGCTTACAAACACCAATAGCAAGAAAGATGATTTAGGAGAGAGGAGAGGGGAGGAAATTGGCCAGAGTTCTCTTACTTTAGGTGAGGTGTCGATTTCCTTCAGCCATGGGGTCTATTTATACTTGTAGACTCCTTAAGGGTTACAACCTAAACCCTAATTGGATAATCTTCTCTTAAGGCTATCCAAATCCTTTCCTTAGATAAGCAATGGACGATTTTGAAGCTATCCTAGCTTCTAGAATCCGTCCACTATATATCTATAAGGATTTATAGTCTAAAGCTTAACTATCAAACAATTGACAGTTTATACCCCTTTATTTAATTAACCTCTTTAAGTCACCAAATTAATTCCAATTAATTCTATGACTTATATTAATCAAATAACAATATATTATTCTTTATATTATTCTCATAATATATTAATAATATTTACTCTCCCTTAATAAATCATCCTATCTAGTTGCTATGGTGAAGGCAACCCAAAAGGACCATGCACAACCGGGTCAAATACTTGCCTAATATAGTTGCAGCCTTAGACACTATTCCAACAATAAGATCATGAGATTTGGCCAAAACAGCTGGCACACTTTGATGATTCAATAAAACTCGCGTTCCTTTCAATCATTGCCACGTCATGGGCATCCTCGCACCACGTTGTGACACAAAGTTTGCTCCGAAACTCTATCTTTATTCCTTGATGAAAATAAGCTTAACCAATCTGGAACATGAGTTTTATAACTCTCTCTCACTTAATTAGATTTCATCATCAAAATCAATCCTTATAACTTACTTTGCCACACCCAACGACCCTGCCAGAACTTCTTGAATAGTAATAAGGAATGATAAGTCATCTCATACAGATGATTGCCTTCCAACATTGTAGCCAGATCGAATCTTAGGAGAAATCATAAAGTCTGAAGAAGAAACGAATCTTGTCCTATTAATATTAACCAAAAAAGAGTAACCATTAATACTCTACCCAAAAATCTAAAAAAAAAGTCCAAAAATCATGTCTAATTTCTAGACAGACAATATCATTCTAAATCACAACCATAATGAATCCACTCCGCAACCTAGACTAGCAACTCCTCTGACCCTAAATTATTCCACTGATATCAGAAAACAAAAATTCCCTACCATTTGTAGATTCCAACAGCCTCGCACTAGCATACGAAGACAATTCCCAACACAAAACCCAAATGTTGATGCCATACCAAAATATAAATTAAACTCCACTAACCAACATTCAAATTTTTGATATAACCGGGGATCTCCCTGGTCCTGTGTTGATCTACCAATTAACAAAAGTACCAAATTTCCAACCGGTGGCTATATCTAATAACCTCACATATAACCGTACCATGAGACTCTAACCAAGAGTCTATATGAAAAAATGCTATCCTATTCTATTTGCCAAAACGACCCAAAAAACCCTTATGGTCAAACCATGGACAACCTAACCAACCATCACACAGACATTAGATAGTCCACTTCGTTCTAGGTGAATGCTACCGGCCCAGCCATAGTCGTACATCATAGCCGGCACCAAGTCGTCTTACAACCTTCCTCAATCTCATGAATGTTGAGGCCCTCTCACAGTCTCACAACCCATCTGCCAGGGTCTAACTCTACTTAGAGAAAGCTACGAGCCAAATCAAAGATTCACAACACTCTCACTTACTCATCGAGTTGGTGATTTGTATGGGTCACACCACAGTCTTACAACACTTCCATACTGCCTACCAACATAGCGAATGCTACGGTCCACTCTGTAGTCTTACAACACTTCCATACTGCCTACCAATCTAGTAAATTTTACAACCACTCCACAGTCTTACATCACTTCTACCACTGCCAGGGTTCGAACCCATGGTATTGCCAACTATCCACGAGAAAACTTAGCTATGAACCAATACAAGCCGAAACCCCCATCCTATTAAACCCAATCAGGTTTTCAGGTCATGCTTCGAACCCCAAGGCATTTATCAGATAAGAACAAGAAGAGAGGTTCTAACACAACCCTCAACGTGAACCGAGACACGAATCCACCATGTGCCACTATCATTATCCCTTGTATAAAGTTGGATCATTCCACAATCAGAACTAGCTATCCACTTATTCTCGGCATGCCATTCCAAGTTAACCCACATTGGAAATGATTCCATTAACCCCAAGCAATTCTCCCCCACTTGGAATCATCTATACTCTATCAACCTCGTACCCATTCGAGTTTCCAAGTCGTCTACAGTTTCACTACTCAAAACTGGCACCAACTTGAGTTTGTAAGAACTAAGATTCCATGAGCAGCCGACCTAGCATACACACATCCCAATAATTCAGCAAAAACTCGAAACATCCAAGCATCTCCCATTTAAACAACTTCAAAATCATCGAGTGACTTTGAACAGTCCAACAACTAAACAACCCAAATTGATGGATACGGCAGTTCCTCCCCTGCTAGCATTAGTAATTGATCCAACCCTACATCTGACATCCAATGTTAAGCAACACTAGCATTTCCTAACTCTATCTTTATTGGCTTAGCAGGGACAACCAACAATAATAAGATCTTTTCCTAGAAGCTTCATATGCGAGAACTATACACACATTCCTAAAAAAATGAATCAGAAAACAACTCACCCTAGACTCATGTTCTGACCAACCCCTTAACAGCATTGCAACCATGAAAAATCCTTACAAGTTCTGCATTAAAATTCAACATGCTCACACTGCAGCCTCCTCGGACTCCTTACCAAAACTACAAAAAATCAATCGGCTGCGGGTTCCCCAAGCAGAACACTTGGTCTTCCTCTACTTAAGTCTTACTTTGTTGTTGGCCGATGCCTCCCATATATAGGCTTAAAACCGACTTACCTAAATACCCTTTAAGCATGGCTCTCGGTATGCAAAATGGCATATGAAGATTATCGAAATATAACAACTAGACCATCCTAAGGAAATTCTGATTCCTAGGTGGGGACTTAGATAAACTGAACATGAAGTTTTGCACATACAAACACATAATAATAAGCACAAGTAATAATAATAAGAGCATGAAGGAAGAATACGATACATACCAACAACATCATTTGACTAAACTCGGACCTTCTCGGCCCGCAACTGAAATGCTCAGCTCCTCACCACTGGAGCCTCCACCCTGCCCTCATGACCATCATTAATCCTCATAATAGCTAGAACAGGTGCCCTCACTGCGCATCCTGTCAATCCCAGATAGTCGTCCGTATTGTGGCCCACCTGGTTGTAGTGCAAACAAATCGGACTCGACTCTTGGGGACAATTGTTGAGAGAAAAACTTGGAGACACACTTGAACAACCGTTAGAACAAGTATATTACGGAATAGTTAATCTCAAAGGATCTAAAAGCTCAACAATAATATAGTTAGATAGCTAGATAGTTAGTTGTGGAAAGTAAAGAAATATAAATGACAACAATTGTTATATCAAGAATACACTTAAACTGATTCATAACAAGGAATGCATTCACTCCGAGTTAATAAGGAAGATCAAGTTTAGTGATTAAGTCTAGAAGACTTGCTTCAAAGAGAAGTTATGTTTCAGTAACAGTTTAGAGTGTGAAGAGAAATGAAGAAGATAACTTGGAGAAGTATATTTAGAATAATTCACAAGTCATCGAGTGATAAGAGAGATGTATGAGAAAGAAATCTTATGTATTAAGAAGTTAAGATTTGTATTGAATACATCAGAAAGAGTTTCTATTTATAGAGTGTCAGAAACAAACAACTACTCTATAAGCAGCCGTGCAAGGCATGCTGGATAATAGAGTACATTACATAAAGATAAGAAAGGAAATAACAAAGACTGCGGATGCTGAAGACAAGTTGACTCCGGGTGCTGAGATGATCGTTAAAGATGAACCGTTGCGGTAGATATGAGGTTGCGGTATCTTAGTTCAAGAGGGTCACTTTTATGTTTCAACAATTTCCCCCTAAGTGACCTCTTTAACTTCGGTTCAGGAATCAAGTTTGAGGAACTTGATCAAAATCCACCAGAATTTTCTGACATTTTCAAGCCAAGTGATTCTTCTAGAAATTTCAAACTTGACTTCAGCAGTAGTGTGCTTCGATCTTTCTACTGCGATCTTGCAGATGTCAAGTTGTTTCTTGGGCAGGTGGTGCATAGCATACATCGGAATGAAGTATTTGACGTTGTCAGCCTTCCGTTTGAAAATGATCCCAAGTTCAGGAAAGTTTGTTGCGCCTAATGATCTTTCTTCAAAGCCTTCGATGGGCATTGGCATAGGTTCAAGTGGGGGGAGATCAAACTTCCTGATGATAGTGGGGTGGATATCCGCATCAATCGTGGCGAAGTCACAAACTGTGTCCCTTAGAAAGGATTTGGCTTTGTCGAGTGCCATTTGCATCTTTGGATGCTTCTCTGCCTTGTTCTGGAATACTCTGGCAATGAGAAATATTTCTTCCGGATTCATGCTTGGAAAATCTGCCTGAGTGCGTATGTAGTCATGCTCTCTTCTGGTAAGAGTGTATTGAACAAAGTCAGCCTTCATGAACTTCCGCATCTTGTAATTTTTAACTGCGGATGGTCTATCGTTAGACCATATGTTTTCCATAGAGGAGCCATGTTTCGCATAAAAGCGATTGAGTCTTTCAAATTCCATAGGCAGTCATTTGTGATCGGGGAGACTGTAGTCAAAGGACTCAAAAATTGCAAAATACTTGGCATTGGGATATATTGGAATATCCCAATAACCATCAGAGGGAGTTTCAGCATATGTGAGATGTGGAGTGTAGTCTTCATCTAGTAGCTTGCGGAGCGGATTGACCCATGAGTTAATACGTGACTCATCTATCATTGTATCGAATCCGCATTCTCTCTATATGAGTTCAGAAAACTTGGCCGCTTTCCAATCGTGTTTCCTTTGGGCTGTGGCAGGAGAGTTTGTGGAACTTGCTGATGACATATTTTCCTCAAGATTTTTGAGGTGAGGAGGAGTCTCATGCCTATTTGAGGGTGTTGTTTTTAGATGAAGAGTGAGGTGATGGAATATTATGGGATGGTGGAGGTGAAGGCTACGGTATGAGAATTTTCTTTGTGGTGATGGGAGGACTCTGATGGATGGAGGTATCGGAGTGGTGGACTTCTTCATCACTTCCCCCTCTTGAGGGATGCAACGGAGGTGCTTCCTCAAGCCATTGTTTAAGGCCATCCACTTTGGCACAGACTTCTGCAAAGTGAGCTTTCATGGTTTCGGCCAACTGTGAGTTGTTTGGAGTGGAGGAGTTGAAGAGTAGCTTGTGTATATCCTTGGTAAGTTGGAGGATCTCAGGGCCATGGAAGTTAGAAGAGAGGGATTTCTGCATTCTGTTGATTGTGGCATGAAGAACAGAGATAATGGACTCATAGGCAGTATGCGTCTCATCTATCACTTTCTGAGATAGTGAAGCTTGGTCCGCAATGGCTATTTGTAGATCTTGTTTGATTGCGGTCACCTCAGTAATGAGGCATTCCGCTGCAGCCATAAATTCTTGATGATCGGCCCTGCGGTTGTTGTCAAGAGATCGGATACCCATTTCGACTTTGAGAGAGATGCGCTCAGCAGCCATACGCTCTCTCGTCTCAAGTCTTTCAACTCGTTCAATTAAGGACTGCGGTCCTGGAATATCTTCAGATGGAGGTTGGGTGGGTTTAACCGCAGCCAAAATCTGATCAACTTTGGCTTGGAGATTGAGGAATTCCTTCCTAGTGACAACATCCTTCTTCTTCTTCTTTTTCTTTTCCTTGGGTTTAGAAGTGGAATGTTGAGAACCGCTGGATTCTTCTTCTTCTTCGAACATCATAAGTTCGTCGTCTGAAGGATTTGGTTTGTTGACCTCTTGGATGTCTTGATCATCAAAACCGATGGTAGGGGCTGAGCTGAGTTCAATTGCCGGTTCTTCGTCTTGAGATGGGTTGACTGGGGGAGATGGAACAGGAGTTGGAGTAGGAGGAACCTTTAAGGTAGCTGCGGCTGCGGCTGAAGCTTGATCTTTCAACATGGTGTCTGCCATTTGATCCATCCAGGTTTGAACCTTTTGGATTGTGGCAGCAGTATGAGCATTGCTGATGGCATTTGCCCAGTACTTGGCCACAGACAGTATTTCTTGTTCCTTCTGTTGTTGTTGTTTGACCTGTTGCTCCTTGCGGGCTTGGAATGCTCTTTTAAAATCAACATATTTCTTGATTTCGGCATCAGTAGTTGGCTGATACGGACTCCAAGTGTCACTTGAATCATCGCCTTCAATTCGTTGTGTTCACACCAAGGTGTCCCTTGGGTTCATGGATCCTTGCACATGAGTGCTCACCGTGCCTAAACCACCTGAAAGGAATGCAAGCAGAGTAGGATTTCCTGGGCTTCCTTGGTCTCCTTGACCCGTGGTCAAGTCTGGCCTCGGCCCAATTCTGGCATGGGCGAAAGAGATGCTCTGCGGATGGAGTGGTGTTTGAAGTGTTTGGGATACATGCAAAAGGATGGAGTCTAACTCCTTAGAAGAAAAGGTATGCAGCCGGGAAGCCCTGGAGACGTTAGGGCGATGTCCAGATTTGTCTACTTAAGATATAACTGGGGGGCTGTCTCCACGTTCGGATGATGAAGAGGATGAAACAATCTCACATGATGAGGTTGAGTGGTATTCGAGTGTGGTGTTGAATGGATGTGCGGCCATCCCAAGGACTACCGGAGCCTGTTGAGAGGCTACAGTATAAGTCCGGTCATACATGTGGCTAGAGGTTTCGGTTGTTTTTCTTTTCTTGAGGATAGATATTAGTTGTCTATCTTCCTCAGAGTCACTGCTTGATACAGTGGTGGGTTTGGTTTTGTGCTTCTTTGAGGGTGCGGTTTGTTTTGGGGCAGTCTTCTTAGGTGTACTAGTTTTCTTTTTAGATGCCATCGTTTTTCTCCGTTGAGAAGGGTTGGATAGTGTAGTAGCAGAGGGGGCTGCAGTACCCTCAGGAAGAATGGTTGTAGAAGGAAGAGGCGGGGTACAAGGGTATGGGACAATACCCTCCGTGGCCTCTATATGATCTGAGACATCAGTAGTCTCAAGACCAAGCAAGGTAAGAATGTGAATGGGGAGCTTGCGGATAGGTCCAAATAAAGTTTGATCAGAAGAGGGATTGTACCTTTTGAGATCTTTAGTGACAAAGAAGTTGATGTCACTGCCCATGTTGATACCACCATCCGCATGTAGATCAGAAATGCACAAAGACCAGAATCGAGCAAAGGTGAGCTCGGTTGGGTTCTCCCTTGGGTGCTCTTTGGGGATGTATTGGAGGAAATCATCCCAAAGAATTTGGCCATAATTGACATCGTGGCCCGTGTAGATGCTCCACACTAGTTCAAGGAGCTTTAAACCCATTTTGTCGATGCCCCCGGTCCTGCCAGATAGACAGCGGATGACGAAGTGGCATACAAACTGCCAAACTGCAGGCAGTTGGTTCTTCTTAAACTCACAAATCCCTTGGATCATTTTCTGATAACCCATTTGGTAGAGTGCAGTGGTGATGTCAGATAAGGATGGTGTAAAAATCTTGATGGAGGGATGAATCAGAAGATTTATGGCAGTCAAGAACTTCTCTTTGGTCAAGATGACCAAAGAATCATCGATGAGGTTAAGATGCACTTCTTGTGGGTTCTCTAATGGTCTGTATGCAGAAAGAGCACACTTGAAGAGTGCAGAAACAGGAACAGCGTTAGTGAATGCGTCAAATGGGCCAAACAAAATATGGTTCTTGAGATACTTGATCATCAGCTTGGTTGGGGCATTGTACGATGGATGATCTTCAAAAACTACTCTGAAGTTGCTTGAAGCTATCGTTGGAGATGTGGAACCAGTTGGATTCATGGAGCCTGAAGCCTTGGATTGCTTCTTTGATGCACCTGATTTCGCCATTGAGAGATGAGAAAATGGATTTTTTGATAGTTTTTTAGGAGTTTTGGAGAGTTGAGAGAGAACAATCGATTAAACAGTGAGCGTAAACGATTTTAGAGAAGAAGATGGGTTTATAAAGGAGGTAAAAAGGATTTTAACCCTAGGTAAAAGATAAAAGAGGGTAAGAAGTCGAATGGGGTTTTGGTGGGAATCAATGATTCTGGGATTAAATCTTAGCCACACGAAGATGAAACGGGTTTTGGAAAGATTTTGAGAGATCTTAAAAAGGGTTTTGCGTTTAATGGAGGATTAGACGCATGGTAATATGTCAGGTAAACGTGGGGTGATGAGAGAGAAAGTTGTAACTGATGGGACGTGGTTGGGAGAGGAAATGACAAGTTGAGGATGGATTTATTTGCGAATCGTTGTTTTTGTCATCATCCCTAAAATAGGTCTGATATAGGGTTTATTCAGAAAGGGAATGTGACAGTTTCTAAAGGGAATGTTTGTATTTTATTTAATGAAGGATCATTAAATAGCACACAAAGATTCGAGAGTTAATGAATCTGTTGAAATTTATTTAAGATGACTGCGGATGGAATCATTATTATGGTTGAGAAACTTCATTGCGGATGAACAAAGAAAGATTTCAGAGAGAATGTGTGAGAAAAACACTTGTACAAAAGTTAGAAACAAAATATCATTAAAACCTATGAGAGGTACACATGACATATGGTTGCGGTACCTAGATTGTGGTACCAAAACCATCTATCATATGTAATTCTAAGTTAGAACCGCAATGGAGACCAATGATGGTCTGCGGTAGCTAACACTTCAGAAAGAATTGCGGGTCCGGAGTCATCATTCCCAACATTTGTAAGAATGCATTGAGTTTTGTAGAGTCAAGAGCTTTTGTAAAAACATCAGCAATCTCTTCATGAGTAGGAACAAAGATGAGTTCAATATTACCTTTCAGAATATGATCTTTGATGAAATGATACCTTAACTCAATATGTTTTGTCTTGGAGTGCTGAATAGGATTATGAGAGATCGCTATAGCACTTTCAGAGTCACAGTAAATTGGTATCCGCAACATTTTGTACCTGTAGTCTAGCAATTGTGTCTTCATCCAAAGAACTTGGGAACAGCAGCTGGCTGCGGCCACATACTCGGCTTCTGCAGTAGATAGGGATACACACGTTTGTTTTCTTGAAGACCAGCTTACAAGTCTTCCTCCTAGGAATTGGCATCCACCTGATGTACTTTTTCTATCGAGCTTGCAACCTGCATGATCCGCATCGGTGAAGGCTTGAAGACTGAAGTCGTTGCCTGCAGGATACCATAAACCCATTGATTTGCTTCCTTTAAGATACCGAAGAATTTGTTTGGCTGCGGTCATGTGAGACACTTTTGGATCAGCCTGGTATCTTGCACATACACCAGTTGCAAAGACAATGTCAGGTCTGCTTGCGGTGAGGTACATCAGTGAACCAATGATACCTTTATAAGTCTTGTGATCCACAAATTCACCGTAGGGATCAGTAGAGATCTTATAACCGAAGGCCATAGGGACCTTAGCAGAAGAGCAGTTGTCCATTGAATATTTCTTCAGAAGTTTCGTGGTGTATTTTTCTTGATGAATGAAAATTCCTTGCTGAATTTGTTCGACTTGAAGACCTAGAAAGAAATTAATCTCTCTATTCATGCTCATTTTGAATTTGTTGGTCACGAGCTTAGAAAATTCATCTACCATGCCTTGTTCAGTAGACCCGAAAATGATATCATCCACATATATTTGTACCATCATAAGGTGGTCACCATTTGCTTTTCTGAATAATGTGGGATCAATCACTCCTCTTTTGTACCCGGATGAGACAAGAAATTTAGAGAGTGTCTCATACCAAGCTCTTGGGGCTTGTTTCAGGCCATAGACTGCTTTTTCAAGCTTGTAGCAGTGGTCTGGAAATTCAATATTTTCAAATCCTGGAGGTTGCTGAAGATAAACCTCTTCTTTTAGTTCCCCATTGAGAAAAGCACTCTTAACGTCCATTTGGTGTACCTTGACATTTTTGTGGGCTGTGTATGCAAGAATGATCCGGATGGCTTCCATGCGTGCTACCGGAGCATACATTTCATCGTAGTCAATGCCTTCTAGTTGACTATAGCCCTTGGCAACAAGTCTTGCCTTGTTTCTGATGACTGAGCCAGATTCATCTGGCTTATTCTTGAAAACCTATCTTGTACCAACAATAGTATGACCTCGTGGAAGAGGAACAAGTTGCCATACTCTGTTTCTTTCAAATTCTTCTAATTCTTCTTGCGTTGCGGCTATCCAGTCTGGTTCAAGCAAAGCTTCTTTGATCGTTCTAGGTTCAACCGAAGACAAAAATGCTGCATAGTGGCAGTGATCAGATAAGTCCTTGGAAGACCGAGTCTGGATACCTGCGGATGGGTTGCCAATAATTTGACCTGGTGGGTGGTCTTTCGTCCATACATGAAGACGTGGCAGCAGATGATCAACAGCTGCGGTAGAAGGGATATCTTGGATGTCGGAGGAATATGCGGTTGGGGATGGCAGTTCCCCCTGGACTTGAGAACATCCTGCTGAATCATCTTGATCTATTGGAGCATAATTTACTTGAGGAATCGGCAGAGGTTGAGGTTCCCCCTGGATTGCGGATGGGAGTTCCTCTAGAACCTGAGAAGGTTCCCCCTGGAATGCAGATGGGAGAGTGACAATTCTAGGATCGGATCTAGTGTCAATATTCTCTATGAATTCGTCATCTGAGTCCTCCGAAGGTTCATTTGATGGTGAAGCTTCACTTTGGGCAGGAATGTAAGCAGCATCAGGTACTGGAACCTCAACGGTTGTTACAAGATCCGGAGTAGAGCTTTCCCCCTCAACCGGAGAGGTGGAAGTATTGAGCGATACTATTTCAAATAGATATGGTCCAGATACGTCGGCATGTTGTTGCTGAGCTACGGGTGACACCAGAACTTCGGATAGTTTCGCCGTTTCAATGGGATCAAAAAGATCATCATAGTTGACTTTAACTAGATTCAGAGGTCCAGAAGCGGCTGGAATGTCACTTTCCATGATTGCAGTGGTTTCGGTGGACGGAGGTGCAATGCGGATGTGAGAGTCATCAAATTTCACATCAAAGATTTCAATGATCAACCTTGTTCTTCTGATGAGCACTCGATATGCAACCTTTTTAGTGGAATAACCAAGGAAGATACCATCGTCAGACTTTGGTGCAAACTTGTTGAGTTGGTCTCTGTTGTTGATCATGAAGCATCTACACCCAAAGATATGAAAGAAACGAACATTGGGTTTGCGATTGTTGAGACCTTCATATGGTGTTTTATTGAGACACTTGCACACGATACTTCGTTTTTGAACAAAGCATGCGGTTGCTACTGCTTCAACCCAGAAGTAGAGAGGAAGTTGGGCGAAGTTAAGCATGGATCTGGCTGCTTCAACGAGTGGGCGGTTCCTTCTTTCTACGACACCATTTTGTTGCGGTGTATAGGGTGCTGAAAAGTTGTGAGAGATGCCTTTGGAAACTAGGAAACTGTTGAGAAGATGATTAGTGAACTCAGTTCCATTATCACTGTGGATGCGTCTGACTGGAAGCTTGATTTGAAGTTCGATTTCTTTGATGAAGTTAATGAAGATATGCGGTGTCTCTGATTTGATTATGAGAAAAAAGACCCATGTGAAGCGTGTATAGTCATCAACAATAACCAGTATATACTTTTTGTGGTGAAGACTGGCTACGGTTAAGGGACTGTAGAGATCAATGTGTAATAGCTCCAGTGGTTCAGAGATAGTAGAATCTATTATCAATGGATGGCTTGCTTTTGATTGTTTACCGCATTCACACGCTGGACAAAGGGTGTCATTGCTGAATTTGAGAATAGGGAGACCACAGACTAGTTCTCCAGTGACGAGGTTGTTGATGTACCGAAAGTTGAGATGAGCTAGCTTGTGATGCCATAGCCAGCAGACTTCGGACACAGTTTTGGACAGAAAGCACAGCTGCGGTTTCCCAATGATGAGAGAAACATCCAGAGGATACATCGTGCCTTTGGTGCGAGATTTAATTAAGCAAGTGCTTCGATCACTCGTCATTATGTAACATAATTGATCGTCAAATTCAACGCGATGTCTTGCTTTACATAGTTCGCCAACAATGATAAGATTGTGTTTGAGGCTTTCTACATAAGCAACCTTCTGAACGGAAAAGTTCCCCATAGTAAGAACATCGTAACCTCGGATGACACCGTTTGCATTGTTGCGAAACGTGACATTTCCACCATTGCATATAGACCTGAAATCCCGAAGGTACTCTAACCTTCCGGTCATGTGCAAGGAGCTGGTACTGTCAATTAACCATTCTTCTTCTTGTTCCTCCTTGCACAAAGCCTGAGAATTACACGGTTAGTTTAGGCATCCAAACAAGTTTGGAGCCAGGGACGATTGATGTATTCTTAAATGATGCATAATCCGAGGTTGCATGGACAAGTCTTTTGTCACCTTTTAGACCTAGTCCTGGGTGTTTGTTCAGATTTGGATTGTTGCGAGGTTTTTGAAAAATACAAGATTTCTGACTTTGATTTGACTTGTCATGAGATAAAAACTTTTGACAGCTGCATTGACATTTCCAAAAAGAGAGTTTGTCATTGAATCTGACATTGTGCTTGGTCAGCGGTTTATAGAGTGAATTGGATTTGGTATTGGTCTGAGGTGAGTAATTTCTGAAAGATTTGACATTTGATTTCTGAAAAGTTTGTTTTGACTAGCACGTGTAAATCTTTGAGTCCCTTTTGGTGGATTTGGTAAGATTCCCTTCCACTTGTTTTGATGTGATTTTAAAAATGTTGGAGTGGGTAAAATTCCTTTCCAATTAGGGTCTTTTGAGGAATAGACCTGAAAAACGTAGTTTCTCAGAGGTTTGACACCTTTTTGAGTTTTGTCAGTAGCATGAATGACTTTTGAAAATGAACTTTCCTTTTTGCTTGTTTTCATGAAAGAAGAGTTTTTTGAAATGTAATTTGTGAAAACAAATTTTTCTGGACTCTTGGATTTTGGAATTCTCACATGTTTCTTATTTTTTGAAAAACTTTGTCTGCTTGTGTTTCGAGATCTAATTTCTTCTTTGAAAGCTCTTTTTGCCAAGGATTTTGGTGAACCGCGGTCATTGGTATTCAACTGCGGTTTCCTGGAAATTTTTTGAACGATTTTGTAAACGTGGACTAGAATCATCAGAACTTGAGGATTCTGGAATTTGAGATCATTGGCCTACTTCAAAATTTTCTATAGGTAACTCATGAAAAATCGGCTGAAGAGTTGTAGTTCCTTGAACTGATGGTTTTGGTAAAGATGATTTGACTACCGCAGAGTAGGTTTTAGATGAGACTGCGGTGGGACACTTCTGGGACATTTGACTACAGTGTGGAACACTGTGGTCTGAGGACAACGATGGAAAGTCCTTTGAGACTTCAGGGCCTTCAACAACAATTTTTTCATCAACTACGGATGAAGTTTGAGAATTTGAATGAGTGGTTCCACTGATGGGAGTTTGATCACATGTGTGACTAGAATCCACGGGCACAATTTCCTCAATGACACAATTATTGCTCAAATTGTGTAATCTACCGAAGTGAGTTTTGATATCTTCGGGAAAAGTCTTGTCATTGACAGGGAAATGAAATTCCCTATCAGGAGGGACATACACTCTATCTTTGTTGAACCGGGGTGAGGAATCCATTGCGGTAGGATACCTATTTGACCAACCCCAATTATATGTATTGTCCACGGTTCCATTGTTTACCAAATTTTCAATAGCCTCACTTTCATTAAATAATTTTTCAATTAAGAGATTTAAGTGTATAATTTCTCTTTGAGCTAAATCTCTCTGGTTCAAAGCTATCTCTAATTGGGTTTCACTTAACATTCTAGCATCTTTCTCTAACTTTAGATCCTTTTCTAACATTGCCATCTTAAGTCTCTTGTTATCCAGTCTTCCTCTCACATGGAACATCTCTTGGGACGCAATGTTCTTCTCATCTAGGGCTTTGTTATAGTTTGTAAGGACAGCAGCACAAGTGTCAATAAGATCATCTATGTAGGGTTGACAGTCATGCATACTATAATTTAAAGTTTGGATCATGAGTTTTACCTGTTCAACGATGCTTAGAGTCCCATCCTTTGCCATGTAGCAGTAGTTTTTGTTCAACATTGCTGACCCATCATCATCCACAGTGGCCAGCATGCAGATTTTCCCTTTTCCTTTAACACTGCTGATGGTTTCTTCTTCATCTCTTGATGACCAAACTTGATGGTCTGTTTGAACTTGAGCCACATATGCCCTTTCCTTTTCTTTTTCTTCCATCTCTTGAGCCATTCTAAGATAGAATGCTCTGTCCTTGACTACATTGGCCTTACAGTCTTTTGCGAGGTGATTTTCTTTATTGCATTTGTGACAAATCACAACATCAGTCTTGTCTTCTGATTGAGTATCAGAGTCATTGTTCTGAGGAGACTGCGGTATCTCCTTTGGTTGATTGTTCTACGAGCCTTTAGGATATCGAGAATGGTTGTTCTGAGGACCGAAGTTACGGTTGAATGGAGGTTTGTTGAATTGTTGATTCTTGCAGAAAGAAGAAAGTGGTATGCGGTTGAACTGTTGGCTAACCAGTGCAATAGCCTTCTAAAATTCTTCATCATCATCATAATCAGAATCCGCTTCGTATGACTGTGATGGGGTATCATACGATAAAGAGTAGGGTGACTGTGGTGGAGCTTGTGCTATGAGAGCAAGTGGTCCTCTGAAGTCAGCACAGTCTTTAAGTATAATGGATTCTTATGCTTGGAGCTCTCCATAGAATTTGTAGAGTGATAAAGAGTGAATCTTCCTGTCACCTTGGACTATCATCTTAGTCGTAGTCCAATGTCATCCTAAACCATTAAGGAACTGGAGATTGGTTTCATGGTTGCTGCGGATGGTACCAGCATTTGATAACTTTGTGACTATTAGGTTGAATCTCTTGAAGGAGTCTTCCAAACTTTCACCCGCATGAGCTTTGAAGTTGTTGAAGTCGTTGAGTGTGGTAGTGAGCTTCTTATCTTGTGCTTGTTCCGAGCCTTCATACAAGTTCTTGAGTACATCCCAGATCTCTTTTGCTGACTTGCAGTTTATGATAATATCAAAGTTGTCAGGAGCAACACCACAAGAAATTTCATAAAAAGCAACAACATCGTTTTCCATTTTATCGAGATCATCCTTTGTGGGATGGCTCATGGTTGGTTGACCTCCTCCTAGCCTGGTTGTCGCGCCGTCAGTTTGGACTAGTGTAAGAACTGGAACGTGTGGTCCTTCTTCCACGGATCGCCATACATCTCTTCCCAGTCTTCTTAAGTACCTCTCCATTCTTTGTAACCAGTGATGATATTCATTTGCTACCAGTATTGGAGCTCGGTTAGAACCACCAACACTATTGGAGACATTCAGAGATAAAGATTGTGCCATTTTTTTTGAGAAATGAGCTTTAGTGGTATAGAAGGCTTAATGAGAAAATCAGAGTTCCGATATTCAAAAAGCAACCACTTTGGCTCTGATACCAATTGTTGAGAGAAAAACTTGGAGACACACTTGAAAAACCGTTAGAACAAGTATATTGCGAAATAGTTAATCTCAAAGGATCTAAAAGCTCAACAATAATATAGTTAGATAGTTAGATAGTTAGTTGCGGAAAGTAAAGAAATATAAATGACAACAATTGTTATATCAAGAATACACTTAAACTAATTCATAACAAGGAATGCATTCACTCTGAGTTAATAAGGAAGATCAAGTTTAGTGATTAGGTCTAGAAAACTTGCTCCGAAGAGAAGTTATGTTTCAGTAACAATTTAGAGTGTGAAGAGAAATGAAGAAGATAACTTGGAGAAATATATTCAGAATAATTCACAAGTCATCTAGTGATAAGAGAGATGTTTGAGAAAGAAATCTTGTGTATTAAGAAGTTAAGAGTTGTATTGAATACATCAGAAAGAGTCTCTATTTATAGAGTCTCAGAAACAAACAACTACTCTATAAGCAGTCGTGCAAGGCATGCTGGATAATAGAGTACATTACATAAAGATAAGAAAGGAAATAACAAAGACTGCGGATGCTGAAGACAAGTTGACTCCGGGTGCTGAGATGATCACTGAAGATGAACCGTTGTTGTAGATATGAGGTTGTGGTATCTTAGTTCAAGAGGGTCACTTTTATGTTTCAACAACAATCCCTATTGACATGACCAATCCCACCACACTTGTAGAAACCCATACCCCGAGATCAACATGCCATATCATGTTGTTTTGTGCTCTTTCCGCAATGGCTTCGTCCTTGTTGGCCTCTAGCTCGCAAATCAAAAGTCTTAGGCTTCTTTGCTGAAGCCTTGGCTTTCTGCACCTGCTCTTCCTTCTTCTTCGAGAGGTTCTCCAAGTTAATCTCCCGCTCTCGGGTTCTAGCTATCATGTCCTCCAATTTCCAAAAAGATGAAAAGCTAACAAACTCCTTTATATCTTCCCTTAACATGTCATGGTACCGCGTCTTATTCATTTCCTTGTCTGCTACATACTGTGGAACAAACAAAGATCACTCTCAAAACTTGGCGGTGATCTATGCTACAGTCTCAGTCGTCGGACACATGTCCTGAAACTCCCTTGTTAGGTGTCGTACCTCGACAACCGGTGTAAACTCTGCTCGATATCTGGTCACAAAATTAGGCCAAGTCATGGCCTTAATAGCCAGTGTTCCACAAGCATAACCAACCTCCTCCCACCAATCCTAGGTTGACTCCCTCAAACACCCTGCAATGAATCTCACCTTCGATCCCTCGGGGCATAAGCACATCATCTAGGCATCCTCTATATCCGTTATCCACTGCCTGGAGTCAATGGGGTCTTTCTCCCTGAAGAACTTGGGTGCCCTACATCCTCAAAAATCCTTGAACGTGAGGACACAGGCTTCGTACTACCCGACGGACATCTCGGCTAGATAGGCCCATACACGTTCCTCCATCATCTTAGTAATCCCTTCCTTTGTCGTCCCAATCATTATTGGGGTCGCATCAACGATACCTCGTCTCATCCATGAAAAGATGAACTCACGTAATCCTGCATAAATTGGTTCGGTACTAGAGCCCGAACCGAAACCATATCTTGAGCCACTTGCTCCACCATGTGTCATCACCATCACGAAAAGCAACCAAAAAATAACAAAAGGATCTTCATCATACAAGCTTCATAGAATCTTTGTGACTTTCCTTGATTTGAGTACGGATCCTGTGCTTTTAGAAGTACGGACCCAATATTACGTACCACACTTATACATATTTTCCTCAAGAATCATCCCGAATCCTCTAAGTTACCTTATCAAACTGGCATTCCCATAACCCGCTAAATTGCGCACTATTCACACTATTTGCGCTTCTTAGGCTTTCCTAGGATTCCCCCTCACCACTCTCTGTTATTAGCTGCTGAATAACTCCTACTGATGTTAGCTAACTACTTCATTAATATAATTACACACAACAAAGCTTACATAATCCCTCGACTAAAAGACTCAACCCTACAACGGTTAGACTCAGACAAGAGTTACACCATAGGGCCAATTCAATCACTTTGAGATATTTAACCTTTGTAGCATGTGAATCAACATATTCATGAATAAATAACTCACATTAACAGGATTCCCACAAAGCACAAAGCAAATAACATTCAAGCATCGGGTAATCTAAACCAGTGCATCACCTAATCAATCCATTTTGTCCAATTATCTGAAATCCATACTAGCATGCAGTTCTACAAGCTCAACCAACCGGAATATAAAGGCATCTTTCCCAGCATTCTATTATACAATCCTGAGCAGATCCTTAGTCCTAATCTATCATGCAATTCTCATATACTCATATAAAAACAATAACCTAACACATGTATGGGTATATTGGGAAATACTTACTTAAGCTCGACTGATTGCACGCATCGCACCCATTTTTCTTTATAAAAATATTTTTAGAAAATCTATTTTCTTTTAAAATATTACCAATTCCCCAGTTTGAGTTCAGAGACACCCGAGAGTGTGCCTAAATCCTTCAAACCAGGGCTCTGATACCAACTTGTAACGTCCTAAAAATTTATAGTAAAATTTTCATTTTAAAACAATAAACCATACAAACGTGTTGTTCCAAAACCAATCAAAGTGAATATTTCATTTAAACATCAGAGTAAATCATAAATAGCCAATGCAGAAATCTCTAGGGGATTGTGTGTAGTCATGTCGGACCCTTCCCTTTGGAACCGAAAGTAGCTGAAACAATAAACATGAAAATATAAGCACAAAGCTTAGTGAGTTCCCTAAAATACCACATGCTATACATAAAATGGAGAATGTTATTTGCTAACTATAGTCTTACAATTACTATCATGACATGAGCCATATTATAGTCTTTCCTTCCTAAGCCAGGGGATAAAAAACATGAGTCTTACAAACAAGTGTCAATAGCTACCTACTGGTCTTCCATGCAAGTATCACAAAAACAACTAACATTCCTAAATATAACTACCAAGGTCCAAACCCTGGTCTTGCATTCATTTTGTCGGAAGCCTTATCCAAGTCTTTTATACAATTGCCAGGGTCCACTACCTAGTCTTATTAAATAACATAATCCATTAGGCCGACATTAGTGTCTTCGACCCACAAGTACAATGATGAGACTCACCTGAATCACAGTGCTGACTAAAACCCAACTCAATGTGCATCGACCACAACTAGTAACTGTCACTGCCAAAAGATGGGTGCTAAAGACCTCCTAACAATCTACACAACGGAAAATTTAAGTCTACCTTCTAAAAAATAGAAGTTTGAACAAAAGTCAACTTAACCAAAAAGTTAACCAATCAAAGTCAACTGTCAATGGTCAACGTTGAATTTAGTCAACCTTCATGACATGCCCATCCTTGATCACGTCGTGGCCCACGGGTCTAAACCAGATCCAGATCCAATTTAAAGAAGTCATAATGCCATCAGTAACCCTCCACGTCGTGGCCTTCCTTTGGCCAGTCCGTGGGTATAAAACGACGAAGCAGTCGACTGGTCTCTAGTTGCCACGCTGTGGCGGCCTAGTACCACACTGTGGGGACTAGTCTGATTGGCTAATTCGAGTCAAGTTTCTATTAACTCATTTTCAAGGGCTCAAAATCCCAGATCTACTCATTCCCGACGCCTTAATGGATAAAGTTTCCAACTTTATCCATTAAGACAAGATCTCTAAACCTAGGTTCTAGAGGTCAACAAGAAGTACAAATCAACCATTAAGTCTTTAATCACAAAAGATAGAAGCCTAAACTTTCCATAAGGGTTTTCCTTTACCCTTAAAACCATAAAGTTGGCTGCTTTATGGACATATATGTCCAATTCATGTCTCCTCCATTTTTGGTCAACAAGAGTGATAAAAGGCTCCAACTCATGCATAGGACAACATACACCATGGAACATTAGATATACAACATATAATCTCAAAGGGACCTCTAGAATCCATAAAGTTGCCAAAAATTTGGAATCCTTCCATTCCAACTAGGTCACACAAGAAGAAAATGGGACAAAACCTTAGATCTAACATCATAGAAGCATAAAGGAAGGAGATTGGACACTTACAAAGGTCCAAAGATGCCCAAAAGATATCTTCACTCAAGCCAATAAGCACCATAATCCTTTCCATTGCCTCTTCTTCCTTCAAAAGCAATCAAAATCACCAAAATGGACTCACAACTGACAAGGATAAAGTATGGTTAGGGTTGCTGAAGCTTGAGGGTGATGGAGGCTAATAAGGAAACGTAGGTTCAAGGTAGAGAGGTTTAAATATGAGAGAAATCCTAAAAGATCATGGCCTTTGCCCAGAACAGCTGCCACGCTGTGGCAGCCTTATGCCACGTTGTGGTGATTCAATAAAATACGTGTTCCTTTCAATCATTGCCATGTTGTGGGCATCCTTACACAACTTCGTGGCACAAGGTTTTCTCCAAAACTCCATATTTAGTCCTTACTGAAAATAAGCTTAACCAATCTGGAACATAGGTGTTACAAACTACAAGGCGTCAAAACTGATTATTAGATTTGATAATGCTCATCACACTTCAAAACATGAACATCATAAACCTTTGGTACCCAAACATTTTGAGTTTGGTACTTATGAACACCATACCTTCAAAAGATTTACTAAAACATGAAGAATCATCAATTTGACTTCCCCTAGAGCATCTCCCAACACTTAACATCTTCATTTTCATAATTTTAAGGGATTTACTTTGAGATTCATAATTTAACACAACAGATTCAAGGTGTCAAACTTTTGAATCCCACAAATTTGAAAAAACACTAAACTCCCCCTCAACAAAAGCATATAGAGTCACATTTTTCTACGAAACATGAAGAACATCATGAACATCGTCATGAACACCAAGAACATCAAGAACCCTTGAATCTTCAGAAACACAAACATCTTTTCTCATAATATCTTCTTTGTCTTTTTTTTTTCTCTTTCCATTTTAATTTCTTCTCATTTTCCCAATCTAAATGATCTTTGATAATATAAACATGATCTATTAAAGTCTTATCATCTCGTAAACAATAACCCCTATATCCACGACAACATTTGCAATCGAATATCTTCTCATCAACATAAAGATTATGCATCTCTGTAGCATTTTTTAAAAGATATATACCAAGAACTTCCCAATGATATACTCTTACAACACCATAAATTGGACCAGTAACCTTTAATCCTAGTGCTCTAATGGAAGTTAAAAACTTTGACACTTCCATTAAATCTTCAACAAGAAATCAAAATTCGAAGAGAGAGAAAATAGATCCGAGCACAATATTTCAACAAAACTTGAAAATATTCTTCTACTTCAATTTTCAAATATGAATTAAGAACAAAATCTAGAGAAAGGACGTGTAGAGAACAACATATCTAAAAAAAATTCGAATCTAGCTTGGATTGTGCAAATACAAGAGAGATTTAACTTCCACTGCAAAAAACTTACAAAACTTGAAGAACAGAGTGAGATTCGTCATTTCTAATCATTTCTTGCAATAATCACTTAGATGTATAAGATTAAACTCTTATACCAATTGTTGGATCCCATTTGAAATGACATGTGTGAAATAATAATCAGAATCATGAATTAACCTTGAAATGTAAGTAATTTGGTCAAGGTTATAGTATCTTATTGAATAAGAGTGAAACATACAAAGAACCTTGAGTTCTTCTCTACTAATATGATATTTATACAAATTAGGAGTTTTTGGGAAGCTTACTAAAACAAGCTAAGCTAAAGGCTATATACCGTGGTTAAATATACCCATGAGAAATAAGCTAAAGGAACCACTAAATATAAAAATCCTGCTTAAAAAGTATTCAAAATAGTCTTTGTAACAATCACTTTAAGTGAGCATTTTATAAAGTTTAAATTGAGAATTTAACTCGACTCATGATGTGAGGGATGCTTGTCACATCATGTGGGGGAATAATGGAAACACGTTTTACCTTTGGGCTCACGAAGTAAGCATATATGGCTCACTATGTGAGGCCAATCTGTGACATCGCCATTTTCACGGCCAGAAAATACCGATTTTGTTTATACTTTATAAAAATCGGAGTACCTCTTTGAATAAAAATGTTGTGGAATTTGTTCCTAGTAAAACATGATAAGTACGTTATCAAATCGTTTCCGAAGAAAAGTATTTTTATTCATTTTAAAATATTTTGGATGTCATCGTCAATACAAAAACATAAGCATAAACAGAACTTACATTCATTATCACTAGTGATCTATATCTCTTTTAAGTCTCTCAGTGTAATGTGACTTCATCTCAACACCTGTGATATAAATAAACTAAGTGGGTCAGGTTGGGAATCCTGGTGAGTACATAAGGTTTTCAACCCAAAATAATATAATTATTATGTTTAAACAATTAAACAATCAACCCAATTACCCATCCCTATTATCTTCTTTATTCTTAAGGATCTACCCTAAGAATCAGCTATTCCTCGTTCATTTATTCCTAAGGATCATCCTAAGGAATCGGCACGAAATCCATCGTTTCCACGATTTACACAACGGGCACTAAGTCTACATAGTCGCCAGGGCTTAGCCACTAAGTCTGCATAGTCGCCAGGGTTTAGGCACTAAGTCTGCATAGTCGCTAGAGTTTAGGCATCAAGTCTGCATGATCACCAAGGTTTAGGTATCAAGTCTGCATGATCACCAAGGTTTTAGGCATCAAGTCTGCATGATCACCAGGGTTTAGGTATCAAGTCTGCATGATCACCAAGGTTTAGAGTACACCGGGTGAACACATCGTTCACAACACCTACAGGTCGCGAGCCTGCTAGTGATCCACTAGACTGTCTAGAATAGTCTGTGGTTGTCATCCATACTCTGCTAAATGACGGGGCCATCGTTTGGGAAAAGGCTTCTCACATCGTCCACCTCTCACCCTCACCTCATGGTCTATAACACCTCTCAACTCATCATCCAACTCATATTTCATCTATTACATCTACCCATATTTTACCCCAACATTATTGTAGATATAAAATACATATACAGTTTAAATCATTTAAAACATGTATACAATCGTTCATTTAGCATAGCCAGCAAGTACTCAGATAATATGCACACATAACACGTAACTTATATAAAATACTTCATATCTATGTGTAAGATGAAAGTAACTATGCACTCACTTGAAAAGGTGGTGATTCTGAACTCAGACAGCGCTTCGCTTCTTAAAAAAAATAATTTCCTTCGACGAAACCTAGTATTATTACCAGTAGAGTTTAGTCTATTATTCGCCGAGACTAATTAATAGTCTAACTATTATTACTATTATATTAGCGTTAAATAACACTCAATATAACTCATAATAATAGCCCAAATAATTATTTTAAGGTCCTAATAATGTTACTATAATTAAATAAAAGTTATATTAAATATAGTATAGGCGTAGCTCACTTACAACGGGTTTTTATTAAAAACCAGGCTTCGCTGGAGCAGCATTTCCGAGCCGAAAGCTTTTCTTCTCGGAGCCGTCGGGCGCTCTGGGGCTTTCTTCTCATGCTAGGGAGGTTCCCTAGACTTGGGAGGGGTTTAGGGAGGCTAGAGAGAAGTTAGAGAGAGAAAGAAATGTTTATGGTGTGAAGAAATAATGAAGGGTTCACCCTTTATTTATAGGGATTTTATAGTAAAGTAGCCGCTAAGTTTCGTCCGTATCTTCCACATACGAGCTTCGTTTTCTACATTCTTTATATCCACGTGTTGGTATTTACGAGGACTCGGCTAATTATCCTTCTATTTCAGATTTACAAAAACTGTATTGTATTTATCGCGCTCGAAGAGTAGCGACTAAGCTTCGTCCATATCTTTCGCATACGAGCTCCATTTCTGAATTTATTTATATCCATGTGTTGGTATTTACGAGTACTACAACCTTCATTTAGACCCCGTTGGCTAATTCTCTTTCTATCTCGGATTTATAAAAGGGTATCAAATTTATCGCGCTCGAAGAGTAGTGACTAAGCTTCGTCCATAACTTTCGCATACGAGCTCCGTTTTTTACTGTCTTTTTATCGTTTAACTCCTATTAACGATATCTTCATTTCTCGTTTAGATTATTTTGGCTGAAAATCGACCGATTTAAAATTCGAATTTTCGGGTTGTGCACTACTATGCTACATCTTAGAAAAATCATAACTTCCTCATACGAAGTCAGATTTTGGCGTTCTTTTTATGGACACTCTCAATTTAACATTTTCTATGACTTTTTTTAGATCGTTAAGGCTAAAAGTCACTCTATCGTAAATTCACTATTTACACTTCCCAGTGTCGTGCCGGTTCCGTCGCGAAACTTCGACGGGTCATAACTTCTTTGTTATAACTCGGATTTCGGTGCTCTTTATATGTACGGAAACCTTGTAACATATACTAAAACTTGGTTAAGACTATTTATTATAAATAATCTTTTTCCGAAAAGTCGTTTTCGACACTTATTGCCTCAAAATTGACTAGCTCGGATCTACGAGCGTTACACAGTCTGAGAGGAAAACCTTAATTTTGGGGGTTTACATCATATCCGGCAACAAGTTGTCCTACAACCTTCCTCAATCTCATGAATATGGAGGCACTCCCACTGTCTCACAACCCATCTGCTAGGGTCTAACTCTACTTAGAGAAAGCTACGAGCCAAATCATAAATTCACAACTGCTCATCGACTTGCTGATTTCTATGGGTCACACCGCAGTCTTATAACTCTTCCACATTGCCTACCAAACTAGAAAATGCTACGGTCCACTCCGTAGTCTTACAATGCTTCCATACCGCCTACCAATCTAGTGAATGTTACAGCCACTCCACAGTCTTACATCACTTCTACCACTGCCAGGGTTCCAACCCATGGTGTTGCCAACTATCCGCCAGAAAACTTAGCCATAAACCAATACAAGCCGAAAATCCCATATTGAAAGGTAGTGAGGGCTTGGGCTATCCCACCCTCATCTCCCATCACCTCCTTGCACCCCCCCCCCCTTTGAAACTCTAGCATCCATATTTGATCTTGAGCTTATTTGTGGTGTTTCTAACCAAGAATAATAAGAGAAATTGCATGTAGTTCATCATTTCTGCATTCAAGCCTCATCATTAATCATTTTCACACCTTCTGGCGCTTTTGTGATATTCAAGTTCATTTCTTTATGAGTCCATAAGCTTATATCTAAAATTTTATGCTTTATCCTTCATATTTAAGATGATGTAGTGGTTGAAATCCAAAAAGTTGCCAACTTTATGGATCCCCAGTGTTCCTTAAGTAGTATAGATATTAGATCTGGAATATGGTTGAGTTTTATGAATCTTGCATGAGATTTGGTATCATTTGCTCCTTTGTGCTTTAGTTACTATTTGGGACATTCATGTCCAAAAATCCATAATCTTTATGATGTTTTAGAGTAAATAAGACATTATGGAAGATTTGGTTGCTTTTTTAAGCACTTTTATCCAAAATGTCCTCACGATGCGAGCACTTGGCTTTCACAACATGAGGATGGTCTTCATCGGATATCTTCGCTTATTAGGTCACAACATGACCGCTAGATGCTCACCACATGACAAGTTGTTATGGGACTTTCGAGTGTGGGATTTGATTTTAACTTTGACCATATTTTAACCAAGTTTGACTCAGGGTATTATGGGTAATTTGAGTAGTAACTTGAGTTTGGTCACTATTTTCGTATAGGTGATCAATAGAGTTAGTATCTGGAGTGGCGATTTGTTCACTCATCATTTAAGACTATGAGGTGAATTTTTCCTCACTATACTTGTGGGTCGAAGGCACCAACGAAGACCTACTAGATTATGTATATTAGTATATAGGATAGTGCTATGTTGTAGTGAGTTGTTAGATCTGCATGTTTTTCTGATGACCGGTTATATGATTATTTGTTGATAGCTATCTGTTAATTTTTATGTATATGTCAACATGGTATGACAAGGTTGAGACTGTACTGCTTTGTGTTCTTAGTTGTGGGCCAGAGGTAATCCAACCAGGAGGTTGTGGACCCAATATATGTTTTGTTATATATATTTCATGTGGTGGTACCTTGGGGGAACTCACTAAGCTTTGGCTTACAGTTTTTGGTTTATTGTTTTAGGTACTTCAGATGATTGTGGCAAAGCGAAGGCGTGATCGTGCACATCCTTCAGATTTTATGTTATTTGATTTTGGGATTTCTCTTTTTATGAATTATACTTTTGAAATAGTGTTTTTGTAAAAATTTATTGTCCTTGGGTTGTTTTGGGAAAACAAAAAAAAAATTACTCTGATTTTTGGGATGTTATTGCCTTCTCAAATGGCAACATCAGTTTCGATTTTTCAACCCAACAACTGGCCACCAATCCATTTTTTTGAAAGTGTTTGCACATCATAATATGGAAGTCTAAAATAAAACCACATGAATTCGAGACTGGGTGGAATTTGTTTTTGGACGATTTCAATATTACAAAGAACATGTTGTTGAAAGAGATGTATGGTTTATGGAGACGTTGGATACTGACATTTTTTAAGAACATACCAATGGTTGATCTTATGTGGACTTCATCATTATTCGAAAGCCAACATTTGTCTTTCCAAAATACGACCCTAACCGGTTCTTATCCTATTTTATCCTATTTTCTTTAAGACGACGTTTGAGGGTGAGATGGAACGATAAAGACATTCTCAAATTGTAATTAATTTTAACACTACCACTACTTATCCTAAAATGATCACATCTCTTCCGTATGAACCACATGCATCAAAAGTGTACACGCGTACAATATTTTATTAAGTCCAAGAAAAGATTTCAAATAATCTAAATACTTGTTTCAAGAAGAGTGTGTATTCTAACGATGGTGTTGGCACTATTACTATTTTGGATAAACGAAAAAACACAAGCACCATGACGTACATTTGGCCTGTCATAAAATTTACGACAGACCTTTATGACCAACAATTATGACATACATACATGAAATTCATTTTTGACATACATTTACGATTGACTTTGAATGTCATAATTCGTAACACTTTTGTAATTATGACAGACATTTACGACTTCAAATTACGACATATGTTCTGTACAACATTATTTTTGACATAGTTTTACGACATACTTTGTATGTCGTGGTCTTACATTATAATATATATATATATATATATATATATATATATATATATATATATATATATATATAATCAAACTCAATTACAAAATTATTGTCTAAATTACACAAACTATAGTGTCAAATTCAAAAATACGTTCCAAATTCATCAAAAAGTAATTATCAAATACATATCACTGGTAAATAAAGTTTATGACATAAGTATCCCATTCTTCACGCACCGTATCAAGCTCGACATCTGTATATTCATTCTTCCCCCAAAACTAAGACAAAAATTAATATATTAGCAATAAACTATTACACCATTATATATGTAAATATTCTAACACACTTCAAGTCAATTAATTAACTAATGGATTTACTTACTTCGTTATTCAACACTTCAAGTCTTTCATCAACAACCGTTTTCATGAACTTATGAGCTTAAGAACATAATACCCACATTCGGTGTAACTAGGCTGAAAAGGATACTATACAATTATATTATAAACTGATCAGTATAAAACAATAATATATTAGTCAAATGTTGATAAATTTGTGTTTTTGTTTTGTATTTCGTTGTATAATTACAGGTTTGGGCTTTTGGAAAGTCCCACAACAAATTAACATAATAACATAAAATATTTAAAAATATCTTTTTAGAAAAAAAACTCATAAATTAAATTGTTTGGTTAAAACTCTTTTTTGTGAATTAGGTAAATAAAATTTAATAAAAGTTAAATTCAAATAACTCTGTATTTTTAACTAAATATGATAAAAAAAAAATTGGAAACAACCATATATTATAAAACTCAGTCAGAATAGTAAGCAACTATCTGAGAGCGAAGATAATTACAGGAATAATTTAAAACAAGGATGGAAAAGTACAGAAGTCTTCCCATTTACAGTTAAACATTTTTCCCCTACATTTAATCCATGTGTAGACCATCGCCTTGATGTTGTCCACCACTCCACATGGGTTAGCAAATCTCGCCTATAATATACGTTCATTACGTGCTCTCCATATTACCCAAAGCATACCATAACAAATTGCATTGAATCTCTCCCTTTTTTTTGGACACCTGCTCCAATTTGCTGCAAATTGGATCAACTTGTCTATGTTCTGAATATTTCATGTAATGATACCACACCGACTAATTATTTTTTGTAGAACAGTGGCTGCAAAAGGGCATTTAATCAACACATGATTTGCACATTCCAATTCACCTATGTGGGCACTACATGTGTCTGTATCGATCTTAACACCCCTTTGTGAAAGTGCCATAGTTATTGGGATCCTTTCCAATGTAGCTCTCCAACTGAAAGTTATGACTTTTATGGGACTGAATTTAATCTAGGTTATTTGGGTGTGATTACCTATTATAGAATGGTGTGTATCAATTTACCTCCTTAATAGATTTAATTGATATATGCCATCAGGTGCTAGTTGGCAAGATAATTGGTCTTCACCTAATTATAAACTAACTGGTCCAATAGATGCTGATACACCATCCAATTGGGATGCCAAATCCGTAGTTAATGGGAACTTCTTCCACTTCCCCATAAATTCGCCCGCTACAATTCTTTCTGACACCATACATGATTTTTTCACCTCGATCTCATACAATCTTGGGTAAACTATTTTATTTTTTTAGAGTCTGCCCATGTATCTTACCAGAATTGTGTATTATCTCCGGACTTTATTATTTGTTGAAAAATTTCATTGAATCCAAAACCCATCGCTTCGATTTCCTTTTTCACACCAACAATATTGTTCCAGCCACCTTTGAATTTTTTATTTTGCTAAGTAATCTTCCAGTTTGTTTATCAAATTGTATATTCCTACAATAACTTTAGCCCACCGAGAATATGCTTCGTGTTTAATTCTCCACCACCATTTCACTAGAAGTGCCACGTTTAATGCTCTTATATATATCCCACCCTTAATCCACCGAGTTCCTTGGGAGCAATTAGTTTATCCCATGCAACCTAATGAACTTTGTTCTTTTCTTCACTTCCACCCTATAGGAAGTTTCGACGTATCTTTTCAAGTGATTAAATGACCCCAATCGGGGCTTTAAAAAGTAACATGTAATAATTTGGAAGATTACCCAAGACCGCCTTAATTAATGAGAGTCTTCCTCCGAAAGACATCGTTTTGGATTTCCACGTAGAAGCTCAGCTTGGAATTTATCAGTTATTGGTTGCCAATTCTTTATCAGCTTCATGTTTGCACCAACCGGTACTCCAAGATACGTAAAGGGAAGAGACCCCAATACACATCCCAAAATTTGTGCCCACCTAGCATTTTCTTCTAATGAAACACCAACACCCACCACTTTTGATTTGCTATAGTTTACCTACAATCCTGAGGACACGTGAAAACACTTGAGTATAGCTGCAAGATTTTTCAAATTATTCCTTGACCATTCCCCTATAAACAATGCATCATCTGCATAAAAAAGGTGTGAGATTATCGGGCCATCTCCAGGTACTTATATTCCTTTGAATATATCTTTTTCCACCGCCGATTTCATTATTGCATTTTAACCCTTCAATTGCTATTATAAATAGAAAAGGGGAGAGTGGATCCCTTTGCCCGGCACCTTTCGAGATGTTGAACTCTTTTGTCAACGATCCGTTTACAGCCACCGATGCTCTTGAGGAAGACGAGCAACTATGAATCCATTTTGTCCCGAATCCCATTTGACTAAAGATCGAATCCAAGTATTCCCAGTTAATGGAATCTAAAGCTTTGTCAAAGTCCACTTTGAAGAGTAGAATGTTTTTCTTGATACTTTTTGCCCACCCACATAGTTTGTTAACTATTAATGGACCATCAAGTATACTTCGTCCTGCCATATATGTCGATTGTGCCTCCCCCAACAACTGACTTAATCCTTGTGGTGAGTAGTTTTGATATTATCTTATACATACAGCCAATCAGGCTGATTGGTCTATAGTCACTCAGGGTGGATGGGTCTTTAACTTTTGGAGAAAGTGTGATGTAAGAATAATTACATCTCCTTCCTAGGGTACCAAATTTGTCAAAGTGGCCAACAAAGTTCATCACATCATTTGCAACTACCCCCAATATTTCTTTGTAAACTTAAAGGTCAACCCGTCTGGGCCCAGAGCCTTGTCTCCACCACAAGCCCATACCGCTTTCTTTACTTCATCGACTGAGAAAGGGGCTTCCAACCTGATAGCATCCATCATATCAATAAATTTGATGTTGGGGTTAACAAGTTTGGGCCGTGATACCCATTGCTCACTGAATTTGTTCTGGAAAAAAGAGAAGGCTTCATTTTTTAATTTGTTGATACCGGTGGACCATTTCCCGTTTATCATTAGAGCTACAATTTTGTTTTTTCCTTTTGTTAATGTTTACGTATCCATGAAAGAACTTCGAGTTATCGTCCCCATTTACCACCCATCTAGTTTTTGATCTCTGCTTCATATCCATCACTTTTCTTTTTCTCAAACTCCAATAGTTTTTGTAAACCATTACTTCTAGTTTGCAATTCATTAGGGGATAATTCTCTAGTTTCAGACAACTTTTCTAGTTCTCCAATTTTTTCTTTTGTATTATTCCACTCCAAATTTTCTTTATTTTGTTCTTCCTTTCTCCAATTTCTTATTCCTTGTTTTAGATGCTTCAATTTCACTCAGCATTACTATACCCATGGAATCATGCCCATATATTATGAAAAATTTGGTCTAATCCTTCTAGCAACAACCATGAGTTAAAGAATTTGAAGTAGGGAGGGCCAAAATCTTCTTTAAATGAGGAGAGAGTGATTGGGCTATGGTCTGAGATTTCTCTTGCGTGAGCAGTAGCAGTTACGGATGGAAATACATTCAAGAAATTCGAGCATGCCAAGAATCTGTCAGGTTTACTAAGTTTTGCATCTACCCTACTTATAAACGTGAATCTTCCCCCCCCCCCCCCCCCCCCCATTGCTGAAGTCATTAATCTCTGCTCAACGAATGAATTTATTAAACCCAGCTGTGCTAGAGGAACATAATTTCAATCTAAATCTCTCTTCCTTCCTTTGTACTACATTAAAATCACCAAAGATTAACCACTTTCCTGTTCTCGCCCTTTTAATTTGCAGTAATTTGTTCCATAGCTCCTTTTTCTCCACTAGGATTTGTGGGCCGTAATTGGCAAAAAATGTGTTCCCAACAGTTCCGATCCAAGTGCCAATAACAATCAAGTAAGATTGATTCTTCAAGACTTTAGTTTTTTTTTAAATAATTTGTGTTCCAAATTGATATAAGACCTCCAAATCTTTTGTTTGCATCCACACCTTCAAAATCGAATTCCGTAGAATCCCAAATTTCATTCACATTTATCTTAGAATAATCTAGTAGCTGTGTTTCTTGAATTCCTAAAAAATTTGCTTTGTGTTTTACTTTCAACTTCTTCACCCAACTTAGGGGTGTTTGACTTAGCTTTTTAGAAGCCAAAAGATCTTTTAGGAAAAGATAGAAAACAAAAGATGTTTGGCAAGTTCACTTTAAAAACTACTTTTGAATTTGGATACAAGTAAAAAATGAACTTTTTGGAAAAGTCAAGAAAACCTAACTTTTTATAACTTTTCCAAAAAGGACTTTTGCCCAGTAAAAAGCTAAGCCAAACACCCCCTTACCTTGGCATTGAACCCAATACCTCTGACATTAAGGGATAGACAATTCATTGATGACCTAGGTTTACGTCATTCTCGCCAACAACTTGAGCAAGTATGACGTTGCTCACATTGATCAGAAAACCACATTCTGCCCTAATTTCAACAGTATGTAAGATTCCCTCTAAGGAGGAGCTAGAGCAATCTCCTAGAACTTCGTTGGTCACATCACAATTTTCGTGTTCCACATTTCGATTTAAATCTAGAGGTGTAGATACCTCGTTGATTTCTGCAACGGCGATGTCCGACTCCAAACGTTGACTAGATGTATTTGGAGGAATACCAGGAGGGGCGAAGTTAAAAAATTGTGTTGTGCTGCTGGAATATCTTTTCCTTTTCTTCGTAGTTAGGCTGTAGATGTTGGAAGATCCAGAATTACTACTTACATTCTGTACATGTCTTATTTGGGCCAACTTTGTTTTTATTGCATGAAAAGGATTTGGGAATGGCCCAAAACACCCGAACTGGACCATACTTTGAGATGGCCCAAAAGAGTTATTTAACGTCCGTCCATCCCTCTGATCATCTATGATTTTATCGTTCATTTTCGTGCCGTTAATACTGTCTTCTGCCACACATGGATCAAATCCCAATACTTCAACACTCTTATTTTTGAGAATCTCAACCGAATACATGTTTATGGGAAGAGTACTCGTTGCATTAAAGGAATTAATGAAGTCATTAATTCATGGTTCATCCCCCAAGACCACCAGTGATACGGTCTTCAGGAAGTCATGATTCGAATTTCCGGCAACGTGGATATCATGGTCCTCTTCCTGACGCGTAACAGGTTGTGCCGGAGGTACAATTTCCCCTTCTTCTACCTTCGTATATTCTCCTATCCACGTTTCTGAAACACCTTTGTCTTCATCAGATTCCTCCTCAGACAAGCCAATCTCATCTTCGTCGGAATCTTATACCACTTTGTTGAACGGCAGCGGGTGGAATGGGGACCAGTCATCCATATATTCTACTACACCAAGCTTGTAGTACTTCCCGTTTGCCATGATAGATATTTCTTCATCTATCCACTTTGTTTGAGACGTTATTACTCCTACCTTACCCATAGACTAGTCTCTTTTTGTGCGATTCTTGTCAAATGGTGATATTACTTTCCCGAATCTACCAACAATCTTTGAGAAGTTCTCCTTATCAAATAATCTTAACGGTAGTCCAGAGATTTTGATCCATGTTGTTCTTACATATGGCATCTCCTTTTAGTCTGCTAGCATCAACCACTTGAACCAATCTTTCCATCTGTTGTTAGCTTCTAGGACCTCTGTAGAATCCATCGAGTTGTCGAAACCTAGAGCCTGTTGGAAATCAGACCCTCTTTTGTCAACTGCAAAACAAAGATTCAACCTTCTTTTGTTACGTGAGGAATATGTTGAAGAAGAAGAAGTAATTGTGACTCAAACGGATGCTCATCTTATTAGAAGATAAAAAGCGTTTTATAGCCTACATACCCTAATGAAACCTAAACAAACTAAACTCAACTAAAGGAGAACAAGCCCACGTTTTTCCCCTTTTCCAGCTCCTAATACTTGGTACAGATGACCCATTCAATTGAAGACCCAAAGTATTTATTTTACTAAATAACAAAGACTAACATACTAATTAAATAAACCTGTCAAGATTAAATAAAACCCAACATTCACCCCCTTAATCTTGACAATCTGCATCCTACTTCTTTATCACCTTGAAGTAAGTTCTTCCAAGTTTTATTTCTTCACTAAATACTTGCCACAAACATCACAAAGTTTGTAGACATGCATACAAAGGAACACCCTTTGCTACTTGCTTTCTTACTACATACTTTTCAAACTTTCAAAACTTTGTTCGGTCAATTTTTTTTGTGATGACCCTGCGGTCTTACTTTCATTCTCAGACAACCCGCTCTCGGTCTAGAGATGCCCTGCTCTTTTGCAGCTCCACGGTCTTCGGTCTAGGTTCCATCCGGTCTTGAAGCTTCTCGTTCGGTCTTTGCTTCTTTCTTTCTTCCTCGATCAAAATGATCGCTCTTGCTTCTTTCTTCTTCTTTCTTGCCTGCTTGCTTGTTTTCTTCCTCAACACCTGTTTTCTGCTATCTCTGGGATCGAACAACCACAACCCGACTTTCATCTGTCAACACCATTGTGAGCCGTTAACACCACAGCAGAAACCGGAACACACCACACCCGAGAACCACCCTCGATTGATCCTCCTTTCTGTGTTTCTTTCTTTCTGCAGAAAGCAACAGCCAACAGGTTGCATGTCACAATATTCTTTCTTTCTTCTTTCTTCTTTCTTCTTTCTTTTCTTTCTTTCTTTCTTCTTTCTTTCTTCTTTATTTCTTTCTTTCTATCTTTCTATCTTTCTATCTTTCTTTCTTTCTTCTTCTTTCTATCTTTCTTCTTTCTTCTTTCTTCTTTCTTCTTTCTTCTTTCTTCTTTCTATCTTTCTATCTTTTTATCTTTCTTCTTTCTATTTTCTTTCTTTCTAGAAGCATTCGCTGCTGTAGCAGCCAATCTTCAATTCTTCATGTGATTAACATGAAATCACCCCACCGGCTTCTTCTTTCTTTGTCAGCCCTACAGCCAAGGGCTGCTCCTCCTTTCTCTACACCGACTCTCAAACCTGCTTGCTTTTAAACGAGCCCTAAGCTCTGATACCCATTGTTGGAAATCAGACCCTCTTTTGTCAACTGCAAAACAAAGATTCAGCCTTCTTTTGTTACGTGAGGAATATATTGAAGAAGAAGAAGTAATTGTGACTCAAACGGCTGCTCATCTTATTCAGAAGATAAAAAGCTTTTTATAGCCTACATACCCTAATGAAACCTAAACAAACTAAACTCAACTAAAGGAGAACAAGCCCACGTTTTTCCCCTTTTCCAGCTCCTAATACTTGGTCCACATGACCCATTCAATTGAAGACCCAAAGTATTTATTTTACTAAATAACAAAGACTAACATACTAATTAAATAAACCTGTCAAGATTAAATAAAACCCAATAGAGCCATGGTTAATCCTCCCAGGTATTTCGTGTCGTCATTCATTAACAGGGAGGCCGGGAGGTTACTAATGTGGTCTAGATTGTGGGCTTCACCAATCAAAGTTTTTTTCTTTATCCATTCATTCATTTGTGTGTTGGAGTTGAGTTTAATAGGAGCTTCACTTGCCTGTTGAGTCTCCTTTTGAACCCCCATAGCTTGTACATACGAGCGATGATCTCTTGTTCCTGTGTTCATCATGAGCGGCGGAGGCGGTGGGATGATTCTGTGGTGTGGCTGTTGCTTGAAGGCTCACTACTTGTCACGAATTGGTTTCCTCTTATGCATAGAGATTTTTGATATGCAATGTTATGTTGCCTAACTTTTTTCCTTGCAATCTGTTTTCCAAAGCCTTTTCATCTCCAATTCCTCTGAATCTAACGAACGCAAAGAACATTCCTTTATAGTCTTTTCTTCCTCCTAGATAAATGTCTGTAATCTTTCCGAATTTGGCGAAATGTTTCCATAAATCAGTCTTACTGGTGTTTCCAGAAAAACCTGCTACATACAAGTTAGCAATCTCCCCGTTGTGTGATTTTTCACCTTGTTTTTCTTTCGCCGAACTTCCGTCCAGTCACCCTTATTTGGGAGCATTTTTTCTGCCGGACTCTTAGGCATAAATTAACTTACGCAACGTCCTCTACGTTTTAATTTGAAAGTACTCCTAAGTATGATAATTGGAATTAGACAAAATTGAAAAAATGGTCCTTATGGTATGCAAAATTTTGGGGTTTTAGTCCAAACCACGAGTTTTTTGGAACCATAGTCCTTTTGGGGTGGTTTCTATGTGGTTTTGGTCCCTAGATTTAACTCCCGTTAAGTTGGATCTGTTAAGCCCCCTCATGTGCCTCACACGTGAGGGTAATTTTGTCATTTCATATGTTAGGGACCATTTTTGCATAAACGTTTTTTTGGATTAATTCCTTTTAAATACCCCCACTTCCTGCGATCTTCTTCCCCAACGTCTCTTTTCTTCTACCCTTCTTCTTCTTGAGCTCTGCTACAACAAAAATGGTGCTGTGTTTTTGTGGAAAAGTTGTGTGATGAAAACGTCTTGGACCCCTCTGAATCCAGGAAGGAGATTTTTTGCATGCCCTATGAATGATTCCGTTTGTGGGTTTATTGGGTGGCTTGATCACCCTTTTATATCATATTCCATAAGGTGATTCCAGCAAGCGCGGGTTTGTTCCAATGCTCAAAACTAGTTCATAAGCACTCATGAACGTTGCAACAACCCTTTGCTATGTCTAACACCATTTAGACAATCTACACGCCAATTCATGACAATCTTCATTCATATCTACTTCCAACATATGAACGATTGTGGACAATTTGAACAATTCGATTATTCCTAATAAACTCAATTATTCTGGAAGTCAAAACATGCAAAGTGAAACAATAGTTAAACAATTAACATAAGCCAGTAACATTACTCATAAATAAAACTCCTTTATTTAATCATCAAATGTTAATTACATTTATCTATTACACGTTTCTAATACTATCTAATCTATGCTAATATCATCCTTCAGCCCAATACTCCTAGCATGTTGCAAGTGCTTAACCCTACTCAATCCCTTCGTAAGCGGATCTGCTGGGTTATCTTCTGATGATATCCTCTTCACTACGAGTTGTCCTTCTTCTACACGATGTCTAATGAAGTGATATTTTCTGTCGATATGTCATGATCTACCATGATCCCTCGGTTCCTTGGTCAAGGCAACCGCTCCTTTGTTATCACAGAAAATCTCCATGGGCTCCTTTATGGCAGGTACAACTCCAAGATCACCGATAAAGTTCTTCATCCATATTGCCTCCTTCGACACTTCGCTCGCTGCAATGTACTCTGATTCTCACGTTGAATCAGCTACGGTTTCCTGCTTGGAACTCTTCCATGTCACTGCTCCTCCATTTAGGGTAAAGACCCAGCCCGACTGCGAACGGTAGTTGTCCCTGTCAGTCTGAAAACCGGCATCACTATACCCTCGCACCTTCAAGTCATCACTCCCTCCGAGGACTAAGAACCATTCCTTCGTCCTCCAAAGGTACTTAAGGATATTCTTCACTGCAATCCAATGTGCTCTGCCAGGATTCCCTTGATATCTGCTAACCATGCTCAAAGTGAAGGCTACATCAGGGTGAGTACAAGTCATAGCGTACACGATTGAGCCAACTGCGGAAGCATATGGTACTCGGCTCATTTCTGCTATCTCAGCTTCGGTACTCGGACTTTGAGTCTTACTCAACTTGGCATTACTTTGTATCGGTAATTCTCCCTTCTTCGAGTTCTCCATACTAAAACGTTTTAGTACCTTCTCTAAATAAGTATTCTGCCTAAGTCCAATTAGTCTCTTACTTCTTTCTCTTACTATCCTTATTCCCAAAATGTAAGAAGCCTCTCCGAGGTCCTTCATAGCGAAGCACTTCCCGAGCCAGGACTTAACCTCCTGCAGAGTCGGGATGTCGTTTCCTATGAGTAATATGTCATCGACATATAGAACGAGGAAGCTTACTATACTCCCACTGGCTTTGACATATACACATGATTCGTCTTCGCTTCATACAAATCCAAACTCTTTGACTTTCTCATCGAAGCAAAGATTCCATCTGCGAGATGCTTTCTTAAGTCCATAGATGGACTTCTCAAGCTTACATACTCTATTCGGATGCTTCGGATCCACAAACCCCTCTGGCTGAGCCATGTAAACATCCTCAGCCAACTTTCCGTTAAGGAACGCGGTCTTGACATCCATTTGCCAAATCTCATAATCATGAAATGCGGCAATAGCATTACTCTAATAGATTTAATCTTTGCAACTGGTGAGAAGGTCTCATCATAGTCAACTCCGGAAGTTTGAGTAAAGCCCTTCGCAACCAATCGCGCTTTATATGTGTGTACGTTTCCATCCACGTCGGTCTTCTTCTTGAAGATCCATTTGCACCCAATGGTCTTACATCCGGGCACATAATCAACCAAACTCCAAACTTGGTTGTCATACATGGATTGGATCTCGCTATCCATTGCCTCTTTCCATTTTGCAGTCTCCGAGCCTGCCATGGCTTCCTTATAGCTATTAGGTTCATCAAGTTTTATTAGTGTACCATCATTAATATACGTGTCCCCTTCGGTAGTAATATGAAAACCATAAAACTGGGGATGAACTCTAACTCTATCGGAACGTCTAAGAGGTAAGGACTCGTCAATCGGTTCAACCGGAGTTTCCTCCTCAGGTTGAGTGCCAGCGGTAGAGGTTCCTTCATCTATCGGCTCTTGAATTTCTTCAAGCTCGATTTGCCTCCCACTGTCTCTTTGGCTTATGAGTTCTCGCTCTCGGAAAACTCCTCTCCTCGCAACAAAGACAACATTGTCCTTCGGTCTATAGAAGAGATATCCAAAGGATGTCTGCGGGTAGCCGATGAAAATACATCGCTCACTTCGAGGTTTCTATGCTTTAGATGAAGTGTCGATTTCCCTTAGCCATAAGGTCTATTTATACTTGTAGACTCCTTAAGTGTTACAACCTAAACCCTAATTGGATAATCTTCTCTTAAGGCTATCCAAATCCATTCCTTAGATAACTCTTGGATGATTTGAGCTATCATTTAGCTCCTAGAATCCGTCCAATCCATATATGGATTTACAGTCTAAAGTTTAACTATCAAACAATTGACAGTTTATACCCTCTTATTTAATTAATCTCTTTAAGTCACCAAATTAATTCCAATTAATTCTATGACTTATATTAATCAAATAACAGTATTATTATTCTTTATATTATTCTCATAATATAATAATAATATTTATTCTCTCTTAATAAATCATCCTATCAAGTTGCTATGGTGAAGGCAACCCAAAAAGACCATGCACAACCGGGTCAAATACTTGCCTAATATAGTTGCAGCCTTAGACACTATTCCAACATTGTGTCCCTTGTTCTTGCATTTGCTACAAGTAACACTGATATGCTTCCTTGATAGCTTTTGCACTCCATCATTTGTTGGTTTTTGGGAACCTCTTTCTTGTGCAGCATTCACTCCATCACCTTGACTTGCCTTCTGCTTTTTGCTTAACCTTTCACACTCACTTTGTCTTCTCTTTTTCTTTGGCCTTCCCACCTGAGTGCGATGTGGAGGAGGGATTAGCTTTGTGGGACATTCACTTTTGGGCCACATGGATCTACCCTTAATTGGCTCCACCTTAAAAGAATAAGCCTTTTACCATGTCTCTAGAAAATACACCTTGTGAACCCATTTGTAAATGTCAAGCTCAGCCTCTGGGTCTTTACTCATCTCATTCAGAGTTGCAATTGTATGTCTGCATGGAATTCCAATTAATTCCCATTTTCTGCAAGTGCATGTTTTGTTCCTAACATCAACCACATGTTGATCCTGCAAAGCTCCTGTGACTTGATACTTGTCTCCCCCATTCCACCTTGCAATGTATTGTGAAGCAACTATTTTTCTTGCAGCTAGGATGTCTGTTGCTGTGGGTGTTAGTGTTTTACGCAATGTTTCCACCTAGCAATGTATTTGTAATGACTTCAACTATATAGGTGTTTTACGCAACATGCGGACATTCGCTTAGTTCTACATAATCAAGTTAACATAATGTGAAGCCTATTATGTAGAACTAAGCGTATGTCCGCATGTTGCGTAAAACACCTATATAGTTGAAGTCTTTACAAATATATGTTTTCTTTAAATATAACAATAACATTGTTGTTAAATTTGATATAATAATTTGTATACTGAATTGATATAATATATTGATCATTTTGAATTATATGATAATATATACATCTATTATAACTGCATAATTTCAATCGTTTGAATGATTTCTACCCGCAAGTTACACATGAATAAATTTAAATATAATATATGGTTTAATGTTATTTATAGTTGTTGTTATTGTTCATTAAGTTTTTTAAATTTATTTGCTTACTGTTTTAATTTCTATCATTATAATTATTTAAAACATCAAACATTGTTTTTTGAGATTAAAGGTAACACTATAATTATTTATATAGAGTTATTTTTAATTATTGTTATTGTAAGTTATTTTAAACTACTTATTTGAAAACTTTTAACGATTATAAAAATATCTTTAGAAAATATTTTAGTTAAATTGAGATGACAATTTAGTTTTTGTATTTATCACTACAATTTATCATTTTTAACTATTTACAAAATATTTTTTGGTTTTTTAAGTGGAACTGAAATTTATATTTAAGTTAACACTGTAATGTTACATTTAAATTAACAATTTAAGTATTTTGTCAAAACTGTTCAAAAGTTGTAGCTTTAAACTGACAATGGTTTACATACAACAACATTTTAAATCTAATAAATTAAGTATAATATGTTAAAAGTTAAAGACATAACTTTATAAGTAGAAGTAAATATATTATTTTAAAATTGAAATTTAGTTTATTTAGTATTTCACTTTAGTTTTGATATTTATTTAACCTTATTAACCAACTTATAATCATTATTAAAAAGACACTACAATTTACCAATCTTTAACTATTTGCAAAATATTTTTTGGGTTGTTTAAGTTAAACTCAAATTTATATTTAAGTTGACCATGTAATGTTATATTTAAATTAATAGTTTAAGTATTTTATAAAAATTGTTCTAAAATTGTATCTTTAAAAGAATAATGGTTTACATCCAACAATATATTAGAGCTAATAAATTAAGTATAATATATTAAAAGTTAAAAAAAAACCACTTAATAAGTAGAAATAAATATATTATTTTAATATTGAAATTTAGTTTATATGTGATTACACTATAGGTTTGATATTTATTTAACCTTATTAACCAACTTATAATTGTTATTAGAAAGAAATTGAAAACTCATGGGAGTTTCAAATGAATATGGTGAAAGGAAAATTCATAGGAGTTTCAAATGAATGTAGTGAAAAGAAAAATGTTTCCTTTATAATATAGTATGATGATTAGGCGAATATACGCACGTTGCATAAAATAAAATTATAAATTTTGGTAATCTTATGCTATTGAAAATATTTATATTATTTATATTAACTATAAAATAATAATTATTACATTTAGTTTATATAAAATTATAATTAATTTGAACAGTAGATAAAATAACGCTTATTAAAATCAAATCATTTGATGGTCTCTACTCATATTTTACGTGTGTATAACATTAGTTATATTTGTCAACTACTTTAATTTACTATTGTTATGATTTATTAATTTAAAAAAATTGACGGTGTTTTAATTTAATCATGATGATTATTTAAATTATCAACAATTGTTAGTCATCTAACATAATTTTATTTCTAACTTTCTATTGTTTTTAACTATTATTATTATAAATTAATTTAAAAACAGCCGAATTGAGTTTTAGTTATTACAAAATATAGTTTTCAGACACCTCTTGGTTAATTCAATTCATCAATTTAGTTTCTTTTATATTTACTATATTTAATGTTTTCTTTTATCTATGTTAAAAAAATATATATATTGAATGTTTTTTAAACATTATTTAATATTTTACTTTAAGTTTTAAATTACTAAAATTTTAAGCTTATTTTATATATTAATGTAGGTTATTTATTTAACAATATATTGAAGTTAACAAATTAAGTATATCATATTGATAAGTGACAAAGTCTTCCATTTATGATAATGTTTACAACTAAAACCATATTTAAGTTAATAAATTAAGTATATTATATGGAAATATGAAGATTTGGGAGTTTCATGTGATGAAAGAAAAAATGTTTCCTTTATAATATAGTATGATATGATTAGGCGAATATCCGCACGTTGCACAAAATAAAATTACAACTTTTAGTAATCTTATGCAATTGAAAATATTTATATCATTTATATTAACTATAAAATATTAATTATTACATTTAGTTTATATAAATTTATAATTAATTTGAACAATAGATAAAATAACGCTTATTAAAATCAAATCATTTGATGGTCTCTACACATGTTTTAGGTGTGTATAACATCAGTTATATTTGTCAACTACTTTAATTTACTATTGTTATAATTTATTAATTTAAAAAAATTGACGGTGTTTTAATTTAATCATGAAAATTATTTAAATTATCAACAATTGTTAGTCATCTAACATAATTTTATTTCTAACTTTCTATTGTTTTTAACTATTATTATTATAAATTAATTTAAAAACAGCCGAATTGAGTTTTAGTTATTACAAAATATAATTTTCAGACACCTCTTAGTTAATTCGATTCATCAATTTAGTTTCTTTTATATTTATTATATTTAATGTTTTTCTTTTAACTATGTTAAATATATATATATATATATATATATATATATATATATATATATATATATATATATAATATATATATATATATATATTGAATGTTTTTTAAACATTATTTAATATTTTACTTTAGGTTTTAAATTACTAAATTTTTAAGCTTATTTGATATATTAATGTAGGTTATTTATTTAACAATATATTGAAGTTAACAAATTAAGTATATCATATTGATAAGTGACAAAGTCTTCCATTTATGATAATGTTTACAACTTAAAACATATTTAAGTTAATAAATTAAGCATATTATATGGAAATATGAAGAGTTGGGAGTTTCAAATGAATATGGTGGAAGAAAAAATGTTTCCTTTATAATATAGTATGATATGATATGATATGATATGATATTTCTAATTGGTCCGAATGTGTTCACATGGATCACCATTATTTTTTAATCACAACCATCTAAATTTAAACAATGGTCTAAATTTAACCTCCTTGTTTTTAAGACTCTGTCTTAAATCATTTCACATCCCTATTATATATGCTTTATATATATATATATATATATATATATATATATATATATATATATATATATATATATATATATATATATATAGGAGTATGATCAAATTAGAACACCTAAAAGGTTGAGAACGCGAGAACAGATCTAGACCATCTAATTTTTAAGTTGTGTGGCTATAATTAATTGTTATTTTTCTAATTATTAATACATTTAAAATATAAATTTCAAATTAAAGAAAATTATAAAGGGTATTCAGGTAAATACACATTACCCTAATTTTATAAACTCCTATAATTACTCCCTGCCTCTCTATTCCGTTAACCTAATTTCATACAACATACATTCGACATCTTCATCACACAGCCGAATCACACAACCGATCCCAGCTACTTATGTTTTCCTTTTGCCTTGCTCGACAGATGAACCATCCACATCGAAGATGAATCTTCCTGATTTCACCCCAAATGTCGATTTTTTGTTGTTTGCTCTTTCCCCCCATTTGTGCGCTGCTAATGACGACGATTAAGTCACAAGGGTCGCCGGATAATCGACGCCCTTCCTTCCCCTCTTCCATCTATCTCTTCAACCTCTTCAAAGCAATGAAACATAATCAGGTGAGTGGATTATCGCCTACAGTCCTTTCATTCCGAGTGAGAGTTTCACAAATTGATTTTGTTTTCATGTCATTATTTGGGTTTTTTTTTTTTTTTTTTACTTTTGTGATCTATTACGGAAATCTGTATCAATTCAATGGGAATATCTTGATTTCGCTCAGCACATATTCGATGAAATGCCCCAAAGGTATCGATCCCATGTTCAATATTTGAGAGTAACAGTAACAGTAAAAGTGTCGATCTTGATTCCACTTCAGGGACAATGGATTGGCAGAAAGATTTGGTTAAAACTATTCATGAGTTGCTTTCATTTTACGAATTAAGGTTCAATCATGTTATAAAATTGGAAGATAATCTATTCAAAAGCAAGAAAACAACTTAGATTTTTTTGCTTCAACAAGATCGAAAAGAAAGGCTCCGTATGATCCAAGATATTATAGCAGCCGACATAACTGCTAATAAGCAATAGGAGGGGCAATTCTAGTATTCCTAGGTTTTCTCTTTCTTTTTCTAATTTCATGTTCCAATTTTTTGAATGTTCTTGTTTACGTAATCATCATCATCATATATGAATTCAATGTCAAGAAACCTAAGCTTTGATTCATCTGAATCTGCAAACCGTTCCTATGCTGACACGGATCAACTGATCCCACAAACTCAGATCAATAAATTACCAAAGATTTTATGTGCAAACTGGCTTAGCCTAGAAGAGTTTCATGGACATAATGATTTGGCGTTCAATGGTGGGGCTAGCAACGGCTCAAATTACCAAGATACCCCTATGAATGAACTGCTATCAAATGAAGCTTCCACATACAACAAAGAAGAAACCCAAACACCCCCTGTTGTTGTAAAAGAGTGGGAGAAAACAGAGGGGGCTGCTGCCCTTGGCTCGCCGGAAACCACCAACAAACACCTCTGGTGGGGGTGTTTTTGTTGTAGCTCGAAGACAGGCGAAAAAGAAGGGAGTGTGAGAGGAAATGGAAGAATGAAAATTTGTATTTATTTATGAATAGTAGTGTATTCATTTGTGAATACCAGTGCATTCATGTGTGAATAACAGTGAGCGAACAGCAGTGCATTCATGTGTGAACAGTAGTGTATTCATTTGTGAATAACAGTGAATGAATGTATTTATTTATGATTAGAGGTATTCATTTATTCAATTCCGAATAACAGGGTACTTATTTCTTAATAGCACTATATTCATTTGTGAATAACAATGTAAGCATATGTTAATGAGTATATTTATTTATTATTAGAGGTATTCTTTTTATGAAGAAATGATAATTTTTACACTCTTTTTATTTTCAATTGATTAAAAAAATAAATTGGATTACTTGTAAATTGATGTGTATTTATTTATGATTGGAGTAGTATCAGGTTTTTTTTTAAAAAATCATTTATGAATACAAATGTACTAATTTGGTGTTCGTTTTCTATTCATTTTTTGGAACACAAAAAAACGTGAAATAGGAGAAAAAGTTAGAATTGTTTTTCAGTTTTAAAATAAATTTTGGTAAAAATGTTTTTTATATTCCATTAATAAGAAAAATAAAAAATTGAATATTTATTTCTTTTTTGATAACTGATCCTAAATTTAAGGGAATTTGATTGAATTTTAGTTTATTTTAATTTAATTAAAATATACAATTACTAGTATGCCCTTATACATTCATTGGTCCAGAATTGTTCTCGTGTTCTCAACCTTTTAGGTGTTCTCATTTGATCCTCTCCCTATATATATATATATATATATATATATATATATATATATATATATATATATATATATATATATATATAACTCTTTATTAGATGGTGTCTTAGGCTGTCCCTTTGTGATATGGGTTTTGGGTAGAGCTTGCATGTATAGAATTTTATAGTATACCATGTATAGGTTTGAGAGAGATCCCATTATATGGATTTCTAGTGTAGCTCTTTCTCTCTCTCTCTCTCGCTCTCTCTCTCTCTCTCTCTTTCTAGAGAGAGAGAGAGAGAGTAGTGTAGTAAGCAAGCACGTGCTTCTACATTTTTGTACTTCTCTTTTATCTTTACAAATTATGCTTAAACTTTAGATCGAGTCATATAGATTATGCATTGATTCTTAATTTCGCATTTTTCATCTTCACTGCGATCCTACATGTGGTATTAAAGCTTAATCTTGAAGGTTTAACAACTTTTTCATGATCAACGACCCTAGATGATAATATTTATGTGTGTAATCGATTTGAAGATTCGAATTTCTTTGTGAATCTCTCCATTCACTAGTATAAAAACGGGCTTCCATCACACAAAAAATGAGTAACTATATGCATACAGCCACACGTTTGTTTTCACTACATGTGTGGCCAAAGGTCCAGTGACATAAAGTACATACAACCACATTAGCGAGTTTGTAGTTGTATACATTTAAAAAGAGGGGAAAAAGGCATAAAATGAGAGACCAAATGGTTTCAACAGTCATGAAAAAGTGTATTTTGAGTGATGTTAGTCCATCTAATTACCACATGAATATGATGTTTGTGTAGCCTTATGTATATTTGGTGACACAAACATTGGTTTGTTGGGGGGTATTTTGTCATTTATAATTAAGCAAGGAGTGACCTAAGGTGTTAAAAAGAGTGACCAAATGTATTAATAATTTTGAAAAAGTGTATTTTTTGTGACGTTAGTCCACCTAACTGCCACATGAATATGATGCTTATGCAGCCTTTTATATATTTGGTGACACAACCATGGTTTTTTTTGGAGATTCCGTCACTTACAGTTAAGAAATGAGTAGCCTCAAGTGTTAAAAAGAGTGGCAACTGTATTAATAATATTGAAAAAGTGTATTTTGGGTGACGTTAGTCCTTCTAGTTACCACATGAATATGATGTTTGTGTAGCCTTTTGTATATTTGGTGATACAACCAATTGTTTTTTAGGGGATTTCGTCACTTAAAATTAAGTAATGAGTGGCCTCAGGTGTTAAAAAGAGTGACAAAATGTATTAATAATTTTGAAAAAATGTATTTTGAGTGACATTGGTCCGTCCAATTGCCACATGAATATGATGTTTGTGTAGCCTTTTGTATATTTGGGGACACAACCATTGGTTTTTTAGGGGATTTCGTCACTTAAAATTAAGCAATGGGTGACCTCAGTGTTAAAAAAAGTAACTATATGGTTTTTAAAGTCAAGTAAATATGTAGCCTTTTGTATATTTGGTGACAGAACGTTTGTGTGGTGTTTGGTATATGTAGTCACTCTAAAAAAATCCAATATTTGTGTGACAAATATAATTATATATATATATATATATATATATATATATATATATATATGTGTGTGTGTGTGTGTGTGAATGTGTTTCTTTAATTATTTATTTATATAAAACAAATGAAAAGAAAAAACACAAACCCAAAAAATTGGAATAATTTACGTAATTAATTAATTCAAAAGTAAAATTGTAATTTCGTACAAATTAAATATATCCTAAAATAACATATCAAAAAGATGTATATAAAATTTAATAATAACAACTGTAAATTCTTTTGAATCTTATTGAGCATGGCTTGTTTTAGCACCGAAGCAGAACTGACAAATTTGCACTTAGTTGGCAATTTAGATGTAGTTGTTTTCTCACCATCCTTTGGTATGGTAGATGGTGGTGTTTCTTGTAAGAAATGAAAGACCAACATATCAAACGTTCAATAAATCATGAAGGATTATAATATAGATGTAGGTTGATAAAACATATACATATGTGTACCTTCTTTTGATTAATTAAAACAACCTGATCCTTTAGCCATGCCACATAACACCTACTGCATCCTTAACGGTTTTGAAACCGTTATTTGCTATGTCCGGTTTGCATGATATATCCACCAACGTTTCTTGAATTAACACTTTATAGCAGGTTATGGGGAGTGCTATGTGATCAAGCATTTGCTTTCCATCTGTGATGTATACTTTACCAATAAAAATCATTTGTGTTCTAATGTTGTGCCATAGTTTACACCTCATTTCCTATAAATAACCAATATTGGCATATATGCATCATAAAGGAATCAAAGTAAATAATATATGAATATGTTGACGGATATACATACATTTGGTGTTACTATTGGAGACACATTCTGCTGTGATTGGGACTCTGAACTTGGAGACGTGTTTTGTTCTTGTTCTGACGTATTTATACCTGTCACATACTTATGAATTTCCTCCACGGGTACTTAAGAATGTTCTCTACCGCATTCCAGTGAGCTCTACCAGGATTCCCATGATATCTACTGACTATGCTCAAAGCAAAAGCCAGATCAGGGAAAGTATATGTCATAGCATACATGATCGAGCCTACTGCGGAAGCATATGGTACTTGGCTCATCTTTGCTATCTCGGCATCGATACTTGGATTCTGAGTCTTACTCAGTTTGGTATTGATCTAGATGGGAAATTGTCTTTTCTTGGAATTCTCCATGTTGAAACATTTCAACCCCTTGTCAAAGTAGGTACTTTGACTAAGTTCTATTAGTCTTTTACTCCTATTTCTTAATATCCTTATCCCCAGAATCTAAGCAGCTTCCCCAAGGTCCTTCATAGCGAAACACTTTCCAAGCCAAGACTTAACCTCCTTCAAGGTTGCAATGCCGTTTCCTATGAGAAGTATGTCATCTACATACAGCACCAGAAAGCTAACAATACTCCCACTAGCCTTGACATACACACAGGAATCATCCTCGCTTCTCGAAAATCCAAACTCTTTGAATTTCTGATCGAAATAAAGATTCCATCTACGAGATGCTTGTTTCAATCCATAAATGGATATCTCAAGCTTACACACTCTATTAGGGTACTTTTCATTGATGAAACCCTTTGGCTGACGTTGTTGGGTTTTATGTACTCTAACATCCCTATGGTGCACAAACAACCCTAATGCTTTGGATATATGTTTTCTTTAATTATACATGAAATATTCATTTTCCAAGGCATGAAGCCTAACTACCTTGCAAAGGTGATATTTTAATTTTAAAAACTAGTCAGAAGATTACCTTGTGTAGTAGCTTGTAGAATCTTGGCCTTAAGAGAGCTTAGCACCTCAAGTGTGATGCCTCAAACAAGTCACAAACACCAACAAACAATTAGATTAATATGATAGAGGTTTATGAGACTCTAAAATCGGCTAAATCTTCTTAGAATGCAAGGGTGGTTGATTTTAGGGCTTAGGTATACATTTATAGTGTAGAATTCCAAGAGTCATATGTTTAACCCTAATTCTTACACTTAAGCTTATGATCCAACAATTGATTCAGACTAACACTTCATAGACTAAATCATAAGCTTAGCCCATCACAAATCAATCATGGATCATTAGCCTAAAATATATGTATCACTCATTTACATAATCAGTCCCTATCAATTTAATTAGTCTCTTTTTATCACTAAATTAATTCCAAATTAATTCTTGATCAATACTAATTAAATATTATATACATATTTTTGATATGTTACTTTAGGATTTGATTTAATTTGTACAAAATTACAATTTTACTTTTGAGTTAATTAATTAAGTAAATTATTCCAATTTTGTTGGTTTTGTGTTTTTTCTTTTCATTTGTTTTATATAAATAAATAAATAAAGAAACACACACACATACATACATATATATATATATATATATATATATATATATATATATATATATATATATATATATATATATATGTATGTATGTATGTATGCATTTGTGTATGTGTGTTTCTTTATTTATTTATTTATATAAAACAAATGAAAACAAAAAACACAAACCCAACAAAATTGGAATAATTTACGCAATTAATTAATTAAAAAGTAAAAATGTAATTTCATACAAATTAAATAAAATCCTAACGTAACATATCAAAAAGGTGTTTATAACATTTAATAATCATAACTGTAAATTCTTTTGAATCTTATTTGGCATGGCTTATCTTAGCACAGAAGCAGAACTGACAAATTTGGACTTAACTGGTAATTTAGGTGTAGATGTTTTCTCACCATCCTTTGGTATGGCAGATGGTGGTGTTTCCTGTAAGAAATGAAAGACCAACGTATCAAACATTAAATAAATCATGAAGGATTATAATATAGATGTAGGTTGATAAAACATATACATATGTGTACCTTTTTTCAATTAACTAAAACGATCTGATCCTTTGGCCATGCCACATAACAACCTACTGCATCCTTTGAAACCATTATTTCCTATGTCCAGTATGCATGTTCCATCCACCAACGATTCTTGAATTAACACTTTATAGCAGGTTTTGGGGAGTGGTATGTGATGAAGCATTTGCTTTCCATCTGTGATGTATACTTTACAAATAACAATCATTTGTGTTCTACTGTTTTGCCATAGTTTACACCTCATTTCCTATAAAATAACCAATATTGGCATATATGCATCATAAAGGAATCAAAGTAAATAATATATGAACATGTTGATGGATATACATACATTTGGTGTTACTATTAGAGACACATTCTGTTGCGATTGAGACTCTGAACTTGGAGACGTGTTTTGTTCTTGTTCTGACGTATTTATACCTGTCACAGACTTTTGAATTTCCTATGTATATATAGAACACGTGAAACGAATTACGTATATATTTAAACTTCCTACGGCAGACATAAATAATTAATTAAGAGCATGTAAATGAAAAGTTTTAATACTTACCAATGATGTTACATGTCCATTTGGATGTAAGTTCACCCCTTGGGCAAATTGACTCACCAAAAGAGAAACTATTCCCTGTGTTTTTGCCATCTTGGCCTTCAAGTCCTTGATTTTTTTGTCTTTTGCTTCACGCTCCCGTCTATCTTTCTCTTCATGTTCACGTCTCTCGTTTTCATGCTCCCGTCTCTCAATTTCAAGTTGACGTTCAAGTAATACAACTGTTGCATCTGATTATTTAGCTCGAGGAAGGTCAAAATACCTATTGTATGTCACTCGAATTCCTACTCCTCTTGCATAACTTCCCTTGTACTTTCCAAATATAACTGTCATTGTAACGCCCCATTTCTGGTATGTAATTTAAATATACTATTTTTCCTTCCTGAAGAGGAACTTGATGAGTCAGTAGCCCGACTCGTCGAGTAAAGACGGGATTTGCACGTGTCTTTAGTAGGCGACTCGAAGAGTCTATATCCCGGACTCGACGAGTCCGCTAGTCTGGATGAAACCCTAAATCCCAGGGTTTGTACCCTATTTAAACGTCATTATTGCCTCCCACCCCAGCCTCCAGCACCTCTAGAGCATTTCTCTGTAAACCCTAGCCCCCATTGTTGAGTTTGAGTGTTTTGTGCTAGCTTGGAAGTTGTAGAAGAGAAGGGAGGAAAGAAGACCAATAGAAGAGAAAGGAGATCCATAATCTAGCTTCCATTTGCTACACGTTCTGGTAATAAAGTTATTACCATGCTTATTCTTCCATTAAACCATCTTTTATGATGTTTTATGTCTTTTTGGAGCTTCATATGATTCAAACTCGAGATTTGAGCTCTCCTTAGGATGGAGACCGTAGATCTGGATGTTATTCAGCTCTAGGAACTCAATATAGCTACCTTTATGCAAATATACCCTTGTTCCAAACCCTAAGTGCTTAGTGTTGGATGATTTTGGTATTTTAGCCCTATTCTCGTGTGCATGCACGTAAAGTTGGAAACTTTACGTGCAAAACCAGCCCTAGAAGACCAGATCTATGAATTGGATGCACTGAAATCGACTGTATAGTAATGGCATGCAGGAGACTCGGCGAGTCAACGCCGTGACTCGGCGAGTCCAAGGCAATCTTCTTTCCTCAAGAACAAACTCGACGAGTTGTTCATAAAACTCGGCGAGTCACAGTCTGGATGTGTTCATATGATGAAGGAGAACTCAACGAGTTGTTCATACAACTCGGCGAGTCGGATGAAGTTAGATTCAATGTTAGTACGGAAGAAGAACACGTCGAGTTGTTGCCAAACTCGACGAGTTGAAGCGAGTAGAAGATTAGAAAAGGTGCTAGGGACTAGGCGAGTTGGCAACCCAACTCAGCGAGTCCGGTCAACTGAAAGCTGACTTTGACTATGGGTAATTTAGTCATTTTACCCTGAAAATAGTTATCAGTATCTGACTTAGTGTCTATGGAATTTGTAGCCGGGGAGTTCCGGAGCAGCAGTCAACTAGTTTCAGATTTAGCATCTCAGCAGCCAGCATTACGAGGTGAGTTTTCCTACCAGTAGGAACGGGTTTATGGCCACATTGCCGGCTCGTTTAATTAGCGGTAGTCCCGGACTTCGGTCTGATGTAGTAGTTCAGGGTGCTTGATTTCTTCGTGATTCAAGCATGTATTTGTGTTACGTGTTCCGGACTTCGGTCCGATGCAGTATGTAGTATACGTGTTTATGCTAGTAGTTATTATGATTATGTTATGCTACGTTCAGTCAGTTATGGACTTCAGTCTGATGCAGAGGGCAAGGCCCTCGTTAGTTCCTGACTTCGGTCCGATGCAGTTTCTGGACTTCGGTCCGATGCAGAGGGCAAGGCCTTGGTTAGTTCCGGACTTCGGTCCGATGCAGAGGGCAAGGCCCTGGTTAGTTCTGGACTCCGGTCCAATGCAGTTTCCGGACTTCGGTCCGATGCAGTGGGCAAGGCCCAGTAGTTGCTTTATATGTTATTGTATGGTATGTGGTAGTTTGGGGGAGCTCACTAAGCTTTGTGCTTACTGTTTCAGTTTTGGTTTCAGGTACTTCCGCTAGTAAAGGGAAGAGCTCGGGTTGATGGCATGACACACACCACAGCTTCAGTTCATCCTGGGAGTTTTATTCGGATATTTTGATATGATTTGACATTAGTTGATTTGATACATTCGCTTTTACATTTTGAGACATACGATTCACGGTGTTATTAGATGATGATTAATTTCATGGTTTTAGTAATGTTTAAAACAAAAAAAGAATTTGGGTTGTATTTTTTGGATGTTTCAGTCATGTCATCAATCCCATGGTCAACCTGTATGGTCCCGTCTTTGATCTGGTCGTCAGTTGTTTTTTGCACCAAGTAAGGGAATATTAAAGCAATTAAAGATAAATTAAACATCATTGAAATCAAAACAAAATTTTCCGTCAAACTTACTAGTTTCTCTGTAAGCTCAACATTTTCAAAATTTTCATCATTGTTTAGCCTCCCTTTCAACCATATCATACAACGGGATGGTTCTTCATCTGGTTCATTTTCTTTAGCTTTAATCTTATAATCATTAAACAGACACATAATAAAGTTAAACCAATATAAACTAAAGTATGCTAATATTAACAAAAAAGAACCAAATATTTTTGTTACCATATTCTCTTTCACATGTATGTATCCACCTCTTCCCATCCTATGGTTATAAACAAACTTCTCATGCGTTTTTTTGTTGCTTCTGACTTCTCCTAACCACAATGGAAAATAAAAAATACAATGTTTACATGCCAACATAAAATTATGAAATATATATGGACTGAAATTAATCAAATCTATAGAAATGACTTAAACCTTCTATGCATCAGAGTTTGTATGTGTTACAAAAGTAGCCCAATGTGAGTCCTCAATAATTGATGTATACTTTGGAGGGACTTCATTCAGCTACTTAGGTGTTGTAGGTGTTTCTTTGTCGGACAATATGTATCTTTCTCAAAGTTTCCTTCTGTAATTCTTTAGAACTTGACCAAGACAATGCATTATTGAATTTCTAAATGTGTTGTCAAGATCAAAATATCGCTGCAAAATGTAACACAATGTTGTTAATATTTTTACATAATGTAAATACGTATATGCATAATTGAGGACAATGTTTAATAATGTGTTCAATACCATGATTAAGGACAATGTTAAATAATGTGTTCAATACCGTAATTAGTCTCTTTTGATCACTAAATTAATTCTTGATCAATACCAATTAAATAATATATTTCTCAATTAATATATTATTTTTATAATATATTAATAAATCACAAATAACCTCTTTCTCAAACATTCATCCTATGAAATTGCTCCAGTGAAGGCAACCCAAATGGACCATGCTACTATCGGGTCAAGTACATACCAATTATAGTTATGGACTTAGACACCTAATCCAACAGTCCCCACTTGGAAAAGTCTAACAATTATAACTGCCAATGCAACTTCAAAATCCGATTAGCAATCGTAGCTCTCAAAATCCACCTTCGAACTCTGACGCGTCCTTTAGATAAGGGATCATATAATCCTCTGTTCTTCATGATATCGTGCAGACAAATACATGGAACATAGTTATACTTATTGTCCAGCAGTTTGTTTCCCGATATCTGATTTGTTTGACATAGAACTTAATCGAACACATCAATTGAGTCCTGATCGGGTCCGACACATAAGTCAAAACAAAATCATCGAGGGGCCCAAGATATCGCTTTTAATCCTCTTAGGATAAAAGGAACATATAAAATTCGACTTATATTCTTGTACAAATTACTTGTTAAATTATACACAACAACACGTTTTATAACTCCAAGTTACTGATGCATTTTCGTACTATCAATGCACAACCAACTCATATATCTTCGTTTGAAGACTATACGATATTATCGTCTCACAATTACTCGTGATAAATTCCATGAAGTGATTCATGTGAGCATGCGTTTAAGCCAATACTCAAATCTTATTTCAGGAGCACTCATGAATTTTGTAGCAAACTTTTTTTATGTCTAAATTCTTTAGACAATCTACAAATCAATTCATGAATGTCTTGCCTCAGTACCAACTTCCACAGTATGATCGACTGTGGAAAATTTGAATAATCTTATTATTCTGGAAGTCAAAACATACAAAATGAAACAATAGTAAACGATTATCACAAGATAGTAACTTTACTCACAAATAAAACTCCTTTTATTTAATCATCAAATGTCAATTACATTATATCTATTACAATTTTCTAAATAGCTACCTAATTACTAAAACTAATATCGTCCTTCAGTCCAATACTCCTAGCATGCTGCAAGTGCTTAACCCTTCTCAGTCCGTTTGTAAGGGGATCTGTTGGGTTCTCTTCTGACGATACCCTCTTTACTACAAGGAGTCCTTCTTCTACTCAATGTCGTATGAAGTGTTGTTTTCTATCGATGTGCCTGGATCTGCCATGATCCTTTGGTTCCTTGGTTAAGGCAATCACACACTCATTGTCATAGAAAATCTCCATAGGCTCCTTTACAACTGGTAAAACTCCAAGGTCTTCGATGAAGTTCTTCAGCCATATTGTATCCTTCAACACTTGGATTGCTGTTATGTACTCTGATTCGCACGTTGAATCAGCTACAGTCTCCTGTTTGGAACTTTTCCATGTTGCTGCTCCTCCATTTAGGGTAAATACCCAACCCGACTGAGAGCTGAAATTATCTCTGTCAGTCTGAAAGCTAGCATCACTATACCCTATCACTCTCAAGTCATCACTCCCACCGAGGGTAAGGACCCAGTCCTTAGTCCTCCACAGGTACTTAAGAATGTTCTTTACCATAGTCCAGTGAGCTCTACCAGGAGTCCCCTGATATCTGCTGACCATGCTCAAAACAAAAGTCACATCAGGGTGAGTACATGTCATAGCATACATGATCGAGCCCACTGCATAAGCATATGGTACTTGGCTCATCTCTACTATCTCGGCATCGACACTTGGACTCTAAGTCTTACTCAGTTTGGTATTGTTCTAGATGGGCAATTCTCTTTTCTTGGAATTCTCCATGCTGAAACGTTTCAACCCCTTGTCCGAGTAGGTACTTTGACTAAGTCCTATTAGTCTTTTACTCGGATTTCTCAATATTCTTATCCACAGAATGTAAGTAGCTTCCCCAAGGTCCTTCATAACGAACCACGTTCCAAGACAAGAATTAACCTCCTGCAAGGTTGGAACATTATTTCCTATGAGAAGTATGTCATCTACATCAACACCATAAAGCTAACTATACTCCCACTAGCCTTGACATACACACATAACTCATCCTCGCTTCTCAAAAATCCAAACTCTTTGGCTTTGTCATCGAAACAAAGATTCCATCTGCGAGATGCTTGTTTCAATCCATAAATAGATTTTCAAGCTTGCACACTCTATTATGGTACTTTGCATTGACGAAACCCTCTGGCTGACTCCGTTGGGTTTTATGTACTCTAACATCCCTATGGTGCACGTGCAACCCTAATACTTTTGATCTAAGTTTTCTCTAATTATACATGCTATATTCATTTTCCAAAGCATGAAGCGTAACTAGCATGCAAAGGTGATATTTGAATAATAAAAAGTAGTGGGAAGATTACCTTGTGTAGTAGCTTGTAGAATCTTGTCCTTAAGAGAGCTTAGCACCTCAAGCGTGATGCCTCAAACTTGTCACAAACACCAATAAACAATTAGATGAATATGAGAGAGGTTTATGAGACTCTAAAATCGGCTAGCTCGTCTTAGAATGCAAGGGTGGTCGATTTTAGGGCTTAGAGTATACATTTATAGTGTAAAATTCCAAGATTCATATGTGAGAGAACAAGGTCGATGCGTAGGGACAAGGTTTGAGAACTCAAAGCTTGAACGAATGCTTAAGATCAATGTCTGCTCGCTAATGATAGTTCATGTCTAGCCTGGAAACACCAGTCAAGTCTTAGATAAAATATTCAACAAATGATGAAGACATTAAATGAAGAATGAGATAGTAAATGATCAAAGTAAAGTTAATAAATGAAGAACAAGAAGAATGTTTGAATGAACTTAGTAAAGATGCCAAAAGTAAGTGAAAGATATGTTATTGACTTGTATTGAATGCTCCTTTATATAGGAGTGAATGTTATAGTGAATTAACCCAAGTGTTTACATAGGACCGGACAAAAGAGATAAATCTAACATTCTGATTGTCCAAAATATCTTACTAACTTCCTCCAAAAACTCAACACTAGGGCTACTCAAGCATAAAACTCTTCTGCATCATGCACCTATAGGAGAACACTCCATCATCACACTCTCTTGCCGTCTAGTGGGTACTGTGGCTTCCCGCAACATTACGACAGCCTCTGACTAGTGAGTACTACGGCTCCCCGTAGTATCATAACTCCAACTAACTAGTGAGTACTACGGCTCCCCGTAGTACCACGACTCACTCCCTATGACTTGTGAGTACTACGGCTCCCCGTAGCATCACAACACCCTCTGACTGGCGAATACTACGGCTTCCCATAGCATCACAACTCTCTCTCTCTCTCTCTCTCTCTCTGACTTGTGAGTACTACGGCTCCCCTTAGCATCACAACACCCTCTGACTGGCGAATACTACGGCTCCCCGTAGCATCACCCTATACTCTCATTCTCATTACAACGCCACACTATGTTCACTAACTCATGCACCGAAGACTATCATAGATAGTTACACACACACACTTGCCCCGATATGCATTACAGACTCTGGCGGCAACCGCCATAACACAGAACCTACCTCTGCGGAGATCCACTTCCTTAAATAATCCCTCTTGATGACAATACAGGAAGGGCTCCCACTGGAGCCGTGGATACATGATACATCACTAGTCATCTTAAACCCAAGACTCTAAATAACTCCGAAATCGGGATGCTATATGCGGAAACCACGGAACACCCTAACAGAGCATCACAATGTCCTACCTCTACCACTGATTCCCTTACTCCCAGCACCATACACATACAACAATACATTTCCTCTGAATCCCATAATAATTTCCTATTTCACTCAATGTGCAACTTCAGTGCATCCAAACACTCAATTGGAATACAAGGAAGGAGCTAACTCTTCAGAACACACTGATGATCCTCCGAAACGCTTTCCACTACTGCTCAAAATCCAAGCAAGAATACACATCCCAGCCCGAGAGTTGGCTACTCGACAATCTTCTACCCATATTTCAACCCAGAAGTTCTCAACTGCCCATACCATCATTACGAGTCTTCCACTTGAAACGACTCTGACCACCACCAGATTCCTGACCATTGACCACCCGCCGTGGAGACACCCATTCTTCTCTCAGACATATACCACATGCATTATCTCTCCCTGCACCTTTCTTTGATCACCAATGACCCTGATCTCATGAATTCAAGCCGCAGGTTTCTGTATCCAACCCCTAACCGCTCTTGCACAAATCTCTGGTTCTCTCAATAAACCACCCGGTTCTCCCCCACTTAGGGTTCGAACCATCACTATCTGACACATCAACAACCTCACAAACTATTTTCACCAGCAATAACGCACCTGCCCCTGGAAAGTGCTACACAACGCTCGATAATCCCCTTTAAGGAAAATTAATCGATCTCATAACTCTGAACATCAGATGAAATCCTCAAGAACTTCTCATCACGACTGCCTCTAGTCGTTCCAAGTCTCGTACCAATCCAATTCCAAACAACTCAACTGTCCAATAACATCACTGACTCATAGACTGGACCACGAAATCATCATACTCCCCCACCTCGACTCAACAACCGACGTTCCAACACATGGATCATCCCAAGAACAGGGACCCACTCCCATCTTCAGTACCCAACATAGATAGAGAAACCACTGCACTGATTAACTCGACTGGACTCCCCACTGATACTTCTATAATACGCCCTACTATACTCAAATAGGTGCAACGTGGTCCTCGACTATCTCAGTCCCAACTGACTATCTGCTCATGGTAAATCACTGCCTCGCGGCACACATGCTACCTGATACTCTGATGGACAATCATCATCAATGACAACCTGCAGGGTTTACCCCCAACCCATAACTTAAACATCATACCTCTCATGTTCCGCACACGAACATAAATAGCACCACCCAGGTCATAGAAGGTGACATCTCCTCTATCGACTGATTGCTCAACTCAGACCAAAATTCTCCCCTCCCTTTGACTCCTTACCAAAATTCTCTGAAAGGCTCTCGACCTCCCTCTCAAGGGACGCCTCTTCAAGCTCAAGCATGGCCCACAAGCCTAAAACCCATAACGTCTAATCTCTACCTCATCAATTGTGACCGGATAACCGGCAAACCACAAGCATCATTCACTACGAACCATGGTACTCATCCCATGACATCTCTTCTCAATATGCTCAGGTGTATGGTACTCGAACCATAACATCACTCCTCAATCCGCTCCGATGTATGGTACTCGAACCATAACATCACTCCTCAATCTGCTCCGATGTACGGTACTCGAACCATAACATCACTCCTCATACCCGAACCATAACATCACTCCTCAATCTGCTCCGATGTATGGTACTCGAACCATAACATCACTCCTCAATCGGCTCCGAGGTATGGTACTCAAACCATAACATCACTCCTCAATCCGCTCCGATGTATGGTACTCGAACAATAACATCACTCCTCAATCTACTCCGATGTATGGTACTCGAACCATAACATCACTCCGCAATCTGCTCCGATGTATGGTACTCGAACCAAAACATCACTCCTCAATCTGCTCCGATGTACGGTACTCGAACCATAACATCACTCCTCAATCTGCTCCGATGTATGGTACTCGAACCATAACATCACTCCTCAATCCGCTCATTAGAACCTTCAGAATACTCCCTGTATCAAGTATGGGTCCTCTACTTTCAGTAGTGCGGGCCCATACTACCTGCCACATCAACCCATACTTTCCACACGGACTATCCTGGAGCTCCTAAGTAGCTGCTCGACCTTCTCGTTCACCAATTCCGTCACGCACTCGCTCCCCAGCGAAATTCTCTACTCTGCCAGCGCACTCATCTGGCTAAGGTTACTCCCTAGGCTCTTCCTAGATTCCCACACTTCTCTGCCATCAGCTGCTGAAGAGCTCCTAATGATGCCAGCCATCTACCTCCTGAATATCGTCATATTCGCTTGGTAGCTGACTCCTATCATCGAGAGTTCCACAAAGCACGAAGCAAGCAGCATTCGAGCATCGAAGAATATATATGACTCACTATGGGTGATAACTCCGCTTGCTCTGCTCATCCTTGAAAGTACCACCGAACTCTGCAACTCTTCCCCTTGCGGGTTCTAACTATTCTTTCGCTAAGTACCACGGTACTTATCTAGCTATATCCCCTAGATTACCTCTCTACTCAAATCCCTTAAAGGATTCCAACTAAATATTCTCACTCATCACATACTTAAAAGCACATCGAATATAACAACAATTCCTAGGCTAAGGCATCACAAATCAGGCCACTCTAGTCCTAAGACATGGAATACCTAGCCTGTCTCTAGCATGCAATAATATCTCATAAAGTGCATCATAAATATCTCATAACACAAAAGTAAGGGTATTTTGGGAAATCACCATTCGGGCTCTGTCTAATTGTACACACTGCTCTTTCTCGCCTTCTCTTTGAACTCTTATTCGCTTTAGAAAATTATTTATTTGAAAACTTTTCTTACTTCCTAAGTTTGAGTCTAGATTTACCCGAAGGCGCATCCGAATCCCTCAAACCATGGCTCTGATACCAACTTGTAACACCGAAAATTTCAAAACAATTTTTCATTTAAAAATAATCGTTTAATTCTTAAAAACACTTTGCCTAAAATCTCATTCATAATCGAATTACAAAACATGACTACATTTTCACTTGCATAATAAACCAGGATCCTCAAAACATGACTCTTTCTCTGGTGTGTACAATCGAGCCGGTGCCGTCCCGTGATCCTGAGAGAAACCTGAAACACATAACACAAAACACTGTAACCACGAAGCTTAGTGAGTTCCCCAAAATACCATATATAACACATATTAGCCACTCGAGGCTATAACTTTGTGGGTCCGTGCACCCAACTCTGTGAACCCTCAGGCTCTATCTCTGTGAACCTTCCAGTTCTAACTCTGGGAACCTTCCAATTCTAACTCTGTAAACATACATAACATAAATCACATAGAAATAATGCAGTACAACACATAACATACACAACATACAAATACTCTATCACATAACTCTAGTTACCTACTCAAGGTAAGGTATAGTGAGAAGACTCACCTGGCAATTAGAAAGCAATTATCTGCACATGCGAATCTCGGACTCGCCAAGCCTAACACATAAGGCAAATATCTCTAATTAATACTCGAAGTCCCAACTCTAAGTAACCCGCGATTACTCTTTCCCTCTCTAGTCAGGTAATGGGTAAAAGACCATTTTACCCCTCCCTGACCTCTATTACCTATGTTGACCAAAACTCCCAAAGTCAACATAAGACAACTCAAGTCAACGGTCAACACTGACCAGACTTGGCGAGTACACAAGAGTGACTCGGCGAGTCCATGCGGGTTCTCTAAATCCTTTTTAAACCTCTTAGACACGACGAGTTCCCTCTCCACTCGTAAAGTTACCTGGCAACGAATCGCGGGGCAACCCCGACTCGACTCGTCGAGTCTGCCTATGGACTCGGCGAGTTGCTCCCATGACAATCCTCATCTGACCTTCTGAGGTCAGATCTGCTTCACCAAACCATAGATCTAACTCCCTCAAAGCCAATAACCATGAAAAGGTCGAACCTTGGGCACTCATGCAAGGTTCTACAAGCTCATTTGGGTGAAACCCTTCATTACATAACAACCCTAGCTCAAAACTCCAAATAGAATGCATAAAGCAAGATGGAAGGGACTCTCTGGACCTCTTTGGGTCCAGATCTATGGCTTTACACTCAATGGGACACTATACTCCACAAATCAAGCCATAAAAGAATCTAGAAAACCCTAAAATCACCAATCTTAACCAAAACAGAAAAGGGAGAACGATTTGATACCTCTATGGTGAAGATGCAAGCTCAGAAGCCCTGAATCGACACCCCCCTTGACATCCCTTTGCTGGAAATGACTACTCCATTGCACAACCACCTCAAGAATGCTCTAAAATGGCTCTTCTTCACTCTCTCAGCGCTCTGGTTCGATAGGAGTCTCTCAAAGGTGTAGGTGACCGCCACTGAAGGCCATAAGGGCCTTTAAATAGGTCCCAAACCTGGACAATTAGGATTTTCCTTGACAGCGCCGACTCGGCGAGTCCAAATACCCGACTCGTCGAGTCCCTTCATTAAACTGATCCCCAAAATGCGATCCTACTCGACGAGTTGAGGCGTTAACTCACCGAGTCTCCTCATCCCCCAATATAAAATACTCAAATTCCCATACCTGGATATTCGGATGTTACATGGATGCCCGAGATATGAACTTCTTCAGGGCCTTCGTCGGAACTAGATGTTTTTCTAGGACTCGGAAGCAGTCGTTTTTGTTTGTTTTCCTTGTGGTGTAGACAAACCCTACAACCGGTTCTTCAATAGGACCATCAGCAAGAACTTCGGCTTCCGGAAGAACGAAGTCGATCCTGGAAACGAATTGTTCTATTCCGTAGAGGTGTGCAAGCTTGTAGTTACATCAGAAGAACTCAGTGACATAATCTTTTAGAAAGCTGAGAGGTGCGTGGTAAGCACCCATAATGATGTCATCCTTTTGATTGTCTCTGAAGTAAGCAGCTAAGCTAAGGATGTCGTTCGGATTCAATAAAGGAAAATCCACATCAATAATGGTCCGGGGAGTTGGCTTGTTCTGGAGAAGGTGGAAACGGAATAAGGGGCAGTTCAGATCAAATTTCACCAATATTTTTCTTTCGAAGCCTTGAACTTTGGTGATCCTCTTCCTTGTCCACACTTCTTTCAAGAGTCGAGCGTTCTTATCATAAAAGGTTTTGAGCCTTTCTCACTCTGTCCGGATGATCACTTCCGGATTGTCAGTTGGGTGAAGAGGAACAAATTTGGTGTAGAATTTGCTGTAAGGAGAGAGAGAGAGAGAGAGAGAGAGAGAGAGAGGATGATCCAGTTGATCAGCATCATGGGAAGGAAGTTTGTAATAGAGGCACGGAACAATTTCAGAAGCCTTGAGAATGCCTTCACGGCAGAGAGGAGAGATGCCACGCATCGGATCAGGATTGTCTTTCAGAGCTTGAATCTGGATGTTGTCCTCTAGTGCCTGATTTATTTCCTCTTGAGACCATCCATGTTTTTACTTGAGAGGAGGTCTGGAGTGAAAGGCTTGATGTTCGGCAGCACTTGGATTTGAGCTTAGCAGTGTGAGATGCTTCATTTGGAGGTACAAAGCTTCAAACTTTCTTCCTTTTCTGTTGTTTCTTCTTATTTGGGATGTTTCAGGGGTTTTGTCCCAAAATTTGATGGCTTTGGGAGTTGATGAGCTCTAAGAACCTAAATCTGTCCCTTGCTAGTGTATTTTGTGTTATAAAGTCATAAAAATCCAATCTTGGTCATTAAGAACTAACCATGCATGAGATATGGGCTTGAGAAAGAAAATGGATGAAGGTTTTGAGTGCTTAAGACCTAACCAGCCATGCAAAGGCATAAACTCTTCAACTTTATTGATTAGGAGACTATAGGAGGTCCAAATCTGCATTTTGAGCCAAGGTCTTAATTGATTAAGACCATAAGTGAGGAAATAGTGAATCTGCGACGTACGATGAGTGTAAATCTCAGTATGCAGGGCGTAGGGTTCAAGCATCCCGATATCAGCATAGTGGACGAGTACGCCCATCGTAGGAATCTAGTACGCGCAACGTACTCGCAGGCGTTGACTTTTGTTGAATTTTAGGGTTCGGTCAACAAATAGACTTTTGGATTCAAGAAGGGGTAAAATGGTCTTTTACCCTTCTGTGAGAGCCTAGGGGGGTGGTCTAGCTTAATGAGTGTTGTTATTCAATAAGAATTTTTGTTTATGTGTATTAGACGAAGGCTAGACCAGAGATTAGAATCCAAGATTTTTCCAAATAGTTCGAGGTGAGTCTTTTCACTATACCTTACCTAGAGTGGTAATTATGTTTGACCGGAAGGTCGTAGGTGCCTATATGTGATATGTGATATGCTATGTTATGAGTTGCCTGGTTCGGACCGGAAGGTCGATAGGGGTTGGACCAGAAGGCCATCATGGTTGGGCTGGATGGTCAACCGAGTTGGGCCAGAAGGTTAACAGAGTAGGACCGGATGGTCAATAGAGTACGACCAGAAGGTCATCATGGTAGGGCCGGAAGGTCTACCAGAGTTGTGGAGCCGGAAGGTCTACTGAGACACATTGGCCGGAAGGCATCATAGAGCTTTAGCCTCGAGTGGCTAATTTATATGCATGTGGTATTTTGGGGAACTCACTAAGTATTCATGCTTATCGTGTTATGTGTTATGTGTTATGTGTTTCAGGTACCTCAGAGGATCACGGGAAGGCACCAGCATGATTGTACACACACTTTAGATTTTGGAGCTATATGTGTGGATCTTAGAATTGAACAATTGTTTTGAAAACTTGTTGATTGATTTTTGGAGATGTAATGTTGAGACATATGTTTTATAAATATTAAAAATGAAAATTTAATTGAAAAATCATCTCGTTATAGTGGAAGTTGTATTTGGTACAGTGTAGTAAAGTTCCAGATAAGGGATTTAATGGAGTGGGAGTGTTCGTGATTGCGTCATACCTCGCCACAAGTTCTGGATTGGGCTTGTGATGCTTGAAGTTCCCTTTCGATTTCCAATGAAACTTCCTTTTTGTACTCCCAGCTTGGTTATTCTCCTTTGGTCGGGTCATGGTACCTGGACAGATACACTGCTCAGTCAATTGATAGGCAAATTGCTTGGCACAATCGAAAGTGGAGGGCCTGGACGCAGTAACTAGACCTTTGACTGGTAAACTGAGTCCCCAGATGTATCTTTTCATCTTTTTGTCTTCTGGGGTCACCATTCCTTGGAAAAGGTGATGAAGAGTTTAATCGAGTATAAGAAACAAATCAAAGTAAAATCAATGTAATCTGAACACACGAAGTAAAAAAGATATGTTTTAGCTCATATTACCTCCAATGAACACGCGTACAAATATGATAGAAGAAATGGGAAAACTCTCTCTATCAACTCTATGTTCAACTCCTATTTATAGGAGGCCGAAAGTTCAAAAAATACTAAGGCTAAACATTTCGCTTTGTAAACACGATGCCTTAGCAAATACATATAAAAGATATGAAAAGACAATTACACATACTTTGACATATTACAAGACAATTTAACTCTACAATCTCCCCCTTTGTAGTCATGTCGAACTTCTCAATTTGTGAGAATCTGTGCAGCAAAAAGCATCATCCTTTGTATCTCCGAATACCATGTCAAAATTTTCTTCAATGCAACTTTATCTCCTTCATTATTTTTCTTGCAATAAGAACAATGAAGTTCGTATATTGCGATGTCGTGTATCTTTCCACTTCACTTGATTGAAATAAAAAGCTCTTAGGTTTGCTATTCTTATCTTTACCAGCAAAGACTAATGCAAAAGGTTTTAAGCAAATCTCCCCATCTGCAAACTTCTTCAATTCAGCTTGAGTCTTCGACAATTCCATAGCAACTTTCACTTCTCTTCCCATTGCTGATGCCAACTCCTCATCATTTAATGCTAGAAAATCATAGTAATTGTCTATGAAGGTTTTGATATGAGCAAGACCAAGTCTAAAAACATCTTTTTCAGTCCCTTAAAGTCGCGAGGCCTCCATATCTTTCAACATTAATGCAACTTGAATAAGGTCATTCAAGTACATTAAAGGAAAATCAGCAATAGAGAAATCACAAACTTGATTGTTCGCCCTTACAACATGAAACCGAAAGTTCTGTATCATCTTCTCAAACAATACATCTTTCGTTATGTTGATGACCCTCTTGATCTTCACCAAAGACCATATTTCTTCTGGTTCTTTTCCAACAACTGCATGAACCTAAGTTTCACATGGATAAAATCATCCTCATTGTTTAACTTCTCAACAATTTTTATATTGAGCCATGATAAACATCATTTCGTTCACAGGAAAGTCAAGCTGACTCATATCAGTGTTTGTGATAGAATAGCTTTTCTTCGGCTCCTTCTCAAATCCATACATTTGATTATAAGCAACTCTAGCTTCAAAGTTCTCATAGCTATACAACTTCTTCGGATCTCCCTTATCCATATCAGGTGGATCACTTTGACAAAGTCTCAGTATGCTCTTAATCTGTCTTTGTTTCTCCATTTCTGCTTCAAGTTCAACCTTCTTCTCTTCTTTTGATTTTTCAATCAAAATATTTTTCCCTTTTCCATCATCGTCAGAAGTATTTCATTTAAATGAACTTGAACCTCCTCCACCAGTAGAAGAACCAATAACAATTCCCTTCGGAAGAGGTTTTGTTGTTGTCTTGATTGCTTCTATTGTAATCACCTCTGCAACAATAGTAGTTGGAACTTGACTACTTACCACTTTCGTTACTTCACCAGTAGTAACAATCTTCTTATTCTTCTTTGGCTTTTCAACTCCTTTTGTAACTTTCGTAGATTTTCCATATTGAACTTTATTTTCTCCCCTTGCACCCCTGTGACAACAGGAGAGGCACTAGTTGGCAACACATTGGAAAATTTCATAATTGGAGCAATAGCCTTTTGAATAGCTTGATCTAAGCCATGTAACTTCTGAGTTAAAAATTCAGGAGTTAAGGATTGTGGAACAGGCTTTGAGACAACATCTTTGATTTCACCAAACAACACCTTCAATTGATCAAAATGAGCTTTATCATCTTTATCCTTCGTTTCGAGAGAAGGAAGAATTGACTGAAAAGTCTGAATGAAATTCGTAACTGCTCCAGCTATGATATCTACCTTTGAAAGAATGGACGAGTAATTGGTACTCAAAGTTTTCAATTCTTTTGAAACATCAACATTTAATTCTTCCAGCTTCTGATTGACATTTTCATGAACTTTCTTAGCATCGTGAACAAAAAGAACATGATGTTCTTTTGCAATTTTGCGAAGCTCCTTGATTTCTGAATCAAATGAATCACCTTGAGCTTTGACTCGCAACTCATTATTCTGATCAAGTACCTCCAACTTCTTTTGCATTCTGAGTTCAACAACTTTTAACATCACATCAACTTCTATCCCTGAAATCGAATGCTTGGATCCAGAATCAACTTGCGATTGTAGAATAGAATTAAGTTTGTGATTTATAATCTTAAATTGTTTCCCCGACATTAGCATAATGGTTAGGTATGTTCTCTTCTTCATAATCAAATTCCAAATCTTCAAATGTTCCTCTGAAACCTCCTCCATCTGTTTCATCATTAGAATTTGGTTTTGGTGGATCAGTGGATTGGGATTGAAAAATAATAGTGATGGGTTGTTGTAATATGGACCATATTATATGGTATTAAAAGTAGGTGAAGTAGTTGTGTTTGAAATATGTTGAATGAAAGGTGGAAGCGAAATGAAAATACTTGAAATAGGTTCAAAAGAAGATGTGATAGGAATACCTTGAGATGATGGATCAACACTCACAGAAACATGTGCACCTGTATCAGATACGTTTGCAACAATGTTTGAAATTGGAACCTCCTTAGTATTTGATTTGGTAAGAACAATTTTGAGTGGAATTGTTGTTGTTGGCAGTGAAACAGGTGTGAGAATTGGTGGTTGTGAAAGAATTGGGGAATTCGAACCCAAAGGTATGCCTGGTACAACCTTAGTATCTGATGACTCATCATGAATCACCAGCTTTTGTCTCTTTGTCTTTTTGGAGATATGCTTTGCCACATCCTCAGCTCTTCTCTTCTTTGAAGATGGTGAAACTGATGCAGGAATCTCACAAACTTTTACTCTTTTTCTGTTCAGCTGAGGTTTGCGAATAATAGGAGATTGATCTTCTGATGGAGTTCGTTTCATATAAGAGAATTTCTTCACCCTTTTGAACACACCAGATTTCGAAGGTATCAGTTCCTTCGAAGATTCATCAACAACCTTCTCCTTTGGTTTCTCAGTTTCTTTTGGAATCTTCTTTGGAGACTTAGTCTTGGCTTGTTTCTTGGGACTTTCGTGAATAACATCATCAACTTCCTTCTTTGACTTCTTGACTTTCTTAGATAATTCTTCATCTCTAATTTTCAACAAAATCCTAGTTTCGATTAAAGGATAAACAATTTTCAAGTATGATACCAACACAGAATCTGTTGGATCAACTTTCTTCAACATACCATCAGGAATGCGAGCAACATTGGGAAATACTTAGTGTATCACCTTCAACAGTCTTTGGAAAATGATACTTCACGAACTCAACCTTTGCTTCTTCCATAGGAACTGGAATATCTTCTTTTCCATACACCTTCTTGAGAATTAAACTCTAGTAACGAGCACATGAAATCCCTTTCACCAAGTTCGTATTTTCCAAGCTTTTAACAAACTCCTTCCACATCTGAGTAGCAAAATCAACATTCAGATCGTAATATAAGCCTGCTGCCATAGCATAAACTTCCATTCTTCCCTTGTCAAACCCTACACTTCGCCCAGTTAAGCAACAAAGATATATTCCAACCAAGATATTCCAGATGCAAGGTAGACCAGATTTCTTGAAATCACTGATCTTGACGAGTGGTGGTTGATGACCCATCTCGTTAAACATGAACAAAATCTGAGCACTGGATGGTTGAAAGAATGGTGGTGTATTTGGGATCTCCAATATTTGAGTAAAGAAATTCTTTGTGAGAAGAATTCACTTTTTATTCACTAAATTAAAGGAGATAACATCAGTTGCTTTGTTGTAAGATGCAGTAGAACCAACCACGGATAACCAGGTCATCGGAGCTTCAAAGGAGTTAAACATAGCAGTAGCAAGAACAGAATGTTGAAGAGCAACAATCAACATTTGCAACTCTTCAGGGTACATAAAAACATCACCATCGACCTGATAATTGGTGATTTGGATCTTCATGATTGGTTGCGATACAACTTCTTCAGTAGTGGTGGTTGGATCAGCCGCCATGGATTAGGGTTTTGAGAAGATCTTGATGAACACGAAATTTAGGGCTTTCTGATTTTCTGAGAATTTGAACGCGTAACAACAAAAGAAGATTATAACTTCCTTTTATATGTAACCCTAGTTGAATTTCAAACGTTTTCTTGAAAGAGTAAGCCACGTCATTCCTTGAAACTCGCACCACTAGCCGTTAAACGCGCCATGTCAGATAAAGTACCAAGTGGATAAGATCGAAAACCTTCGTCATGGAGGTAAGGCTCTTTCATTTTTGGGTTTACAAACGAAGTCATACGCCAGACTTGCGAAATCATCAGCCTGAGTTGGTATTACTCAAAACCTCAAGGATTTCGTGTGTGCATCGTGCCAACAGAATGAGATGAGAAGCAAACTAACAAAAATTTGGGATCTGTGATGTCGAAAAATAAAATTTCGACATAAAGTCAGATAAACCCCGAGCAAAGGTTGCTTTGCTAATTATCTAGAGAGATAATCAACGGCTTGTGTGGGTTCCCGTGAATTACAATCAACTACTTATAAAGAAATATCGAAGGGCTGCTATTTCAAGGCTTCGTGAGTAGCTTAAAATTTTTGTTACATATCATCCTGAACATAAGGTGAGTAATTGTAACAGAAATTACTTGTGTGACTAGTGTAGTCAGTGACAAGTATGCTTTGGATGAATTTGAAAGTGACAATTTAAAGGATTGATACTCATACGAAAATCATATTCAAAGAGAAATTAATTTCAACTGGATCTTGTTAGGTAACAAATGTCGTGGGATTCGAACATTTGATCAAGGCCACTTATAACGAAAGAATACGATTTAGAGTATCGAAAAGTTGGTACTGAAACAAATGTTTCGTGAAAATCTGGAACATAGTTCCCCGTCAATTCCTTGAAAATTTAGAAAATTGGGTTTCACTTTCATCATGGCCTCATGAATCAAGATCATAAACACTGAGTTTTGATATGTCTAAGTCGTGATTGGTTTGATCAATGACCTCTTGGACATATGTCATTGTGTGTGAACTGTGTTAGATGTTTGAGATGAAAAAGGTTGTTTCACGAAATCAATTGTACCTCTGTTATGATTGGACCAAACAAAAAACTCTTAACTCATTTGAGAAGAGTTAAGTAGCTCAGTAGACTAATGTGAATGTAAGCCTGATTGGGAAGAAATTTACGAAACGAAAACTTTCATTAAGGCTTTCGAAATCACACATTGAGTCAATGGAGGCTTGGGTCGACATGCAGCAACATGCTTCTATGGACAATCTAACTAGTACAAAGTTTTGTAAATTTTACCTTACCCTAGAACTGCAGACATGACCCTTGTAACACTTCGTTGAAATCTACAGTAAGAAAGAAAAGACTAAGTACAAAATAACAAAAAACATTTTGGATTTTATATTTTTGAAAAGAAAGAAAATATTTTTGTGTTTTTGAGTTTTTCAAAAACTAAAACATATAACAAAAGAAAATCTTTTTAATATTTTTGATTTTTCGAAAAGAAAACAAATTAACGAAAATATTTTTGGTATTTTTGATTTTTCGAAAAGAAAACAAATTAACGAACAAATGAAAATATAAGAATGTACCAAACTAACGAAACTTTTCTTTCTCAAATGTCGAAAACGAAGCGTATCGAAGCGCTGAAAGTGAACAGTAACCATTGAATGGTTAATACTATCAACCTCTGAATGAACCATTATTGCCTCTAACTCGACACTTTAGCATTTCTTTGTCATTCTTTCGAAAGTAGTTCTGGAACTGAATTTGCCTCAATCATCCCCAAATCTTGCAAAATTCTAACAAATGATTTTTCGTCCAATGGTTTTGTAAAAATATTAGTAAGCTGATCAGTTGGTTTTACAAAATGAACTTCAATGTTTCCATCTTCCACATGGTCTTTAATGAAATGATAACGAAGTGCAATATGTTTGGTTTTCGAATGTTGTACTGGATTATGACAAAATCCGTATAGCACTTTGTGAATCACAACACAATGGAATCTTTTTCATATTAATTGCATAGTCACGCAATTGACTCTGAATCCATATGATTTGTGAAATGCAAGCACCAGCTGCAACACACTCAGCTTCAGCAGTTGAAATTGCAACACATGTTTTCTTTTTTGATTGTCAACTTACAAGCTTCTCATCCAACAACTGACATCCTCTGCTTGTACTTTTTTCTATCAAGAGTACATCCTCCCAGATCTGAATCTGAAAAATCTTGAATGTAAAATCCTTATTTCGAAGGATACCATAATCCTAATGAAAATGTTCCCTTGAGATAACGAAAAATATTTTCACTGCAGTTAGGTGTGGTTCTCTTGGATTTGCTTGATACCTAGCACAATTACACATAGAAAACATGATATCAGGTCAACTTGTTGTAAGATAAAGCATTGAACCTATCATACTTTTGTATAAAGTAAGATCAACAGCAGGATTGTCTAACGAAGGTGTTAGCCTTGTTCCAACTGCCATTGGTACTTTTATCTTCGTGCTATTTGTCATGCCAAACTTTTCAAGCAGATTCATGGTATATTTTTCCTGATTGATGAAAATTCCTTCTTTGCTTTGATGAATCTTTAAACCAAGAAAGTTATTGATTTTACCCATCAAGCTCATTTCAAATTGGCTTTTCATCAAACTTTTGAATTCACTAGACAAAGCAGGGTCAATAGAGCCAAAAATAATATCATCGACATAAATTTTAACAAGCATTAGATGATTCCCAACATTCTTTCGAAATAATATGGGATCAACTGATCCTTGTTTAAATTTTGATTGTTTTAAAAAAATGGTAAGAGTTGGATACCAGGCTCTTGGTGCTTGTTTTAACCCATATACTGCCTTATCTAAAATGTAAACATGATCAGGATATTCTTCATTAACAAAAGCTGGAGGTTGTTCCACATAAAATGTATCTTCAAGATCTCCATTCAAAAATGCACATTTCACATCCATTTGATAAACATCAAATTCTTTGTGAGCTACATAAGCCAAAAATATTCGAACTGCCTCGAGTCTTGCGATAGGGGCGAAGGTTTCTTCATAGTCTATTCCTTCTTGTTGCGAATAACCTTTTACTACAAGGCTAGCATTATTTCGAACAATATTACCATCTTTGTCTGTTTTATTTTTGAAAATCCATTTTAATCCAACTATCAACACATCTTTTGGCTTAGGGATTAGTCTCCAGACCTTGTTTTGATCAAATTCAGCATGTTCAGATTGCATAGCAACAAGCCAGTCAGCGTGTTCCATTGCAATTTTCACTGACGTTGGTTCTATTTTTGAAATAAAAACATTAAACATGCAAAATTCTTGATGACTACTCAGTACCTCATTCTTTACACGAATCTGAGCTCGAGTCAAAACACCATCTTGTGGATTCCCAATGACTTGTTCTTTTGGATGATTTCTTTTCCATTTTTCCAATGGTGGATATACTGGATCAAAGTCCAATGGTGCATCTTCGTACATTTCATTATTTTCAGAACCTGTAACAGAAAGATTATCATTCAGTTCATGAAATTCATCATTTTGATCAAGATTTATGTTTTCAGTATCATTATGCCCCCCCCCCTTCAACATTTGAAGGAATATCCAAGTGCTCCCCCTACACTTATGAATCTAGCATACTTTTGCCATTAGCAATAATATCGGATGTGATTATTGAATCATTAGTATGTTTTGAAGATTCAGGAGTTTGTGTCACACCCCAAAACTGGAACGACGGAAACGTTCTCGGGCGGAGGACGTCATGTACAGTATCACAACAATACATAATAGTAAACAAGCAACAACATCATCCATTGCATTAATAGTATAATTTAATACAAGTGTGCATTAGTTATAGTTTATAAGATACCAAAAATGAATAATCAAAATAGATACGAGTCTTGAAAGCTCCATCTTCTCAAAACCTGGTCATCGGTACCTGTCTACTGGTGACCTGATAATACAAATTATTTTGAAAGAGTAGATCATCATTTAAGCTGGTGAATTCATAACTACTTTAGTGTCATTGTTTGTATGAAAGTGTTTGAAAATGTTTGATGTAAATGTTTGTAAGTGTTTGTAGTAAATGTTCGTATCTCCTAGAAAATCCTATATTTTCAACTAAAATGTACCCTTCTACCAAGGCCCGAATGTTCTGAATGTTGTTTGTTTGTAAAAGTGTGTAATTTTCCCAAGTAAGACTATCATATGCAAAATATAGTTTACATTACCGTTATATGAGAAGATCACAATGTGAATGTAATGGGAAAATAAAGATGTACTATAGTATTGTATATATGTAACTACCAATCTACTAATTGTTGGATAAGGTGTCTAAGTCCGTAACTATATTTGGTATCAACTTCACCGAACCCGACATGGTCCATTTGGGTTGCACTTCACCTAACAACTTGTATGGATATACTTTTGAGAATAAGATGTTTATGATATATAAATATATTATTAGTTATAATATATTAATATGATATCATAATTATTTAATTAGTATTGATCAAGAATTAATTTAGAATTAATTTAGTGATCACAATGGAGCTAATTAAATATGGAATCTTATTTATATATATGGATTGGGCTAAGATTTATTTAGGATGGGCTAAGAGTATATGGAGTCCATGGATAGTGCATGGAGCTTTTAACCCATGGATCCTAGGTAAATGAAGAGTCACGGGTATTAGGGTTTAACCCTAATCCTCCATACTATATAAAGGAGTCATTGGTTCTAGAATTGGCACTAGTGTGTGTGAGCATAAGAGTGAGCCGATTTCTATAAGTGTTCTTATTCTATCAAGAGCTTCCAACTTGTTTTGGTGATTTGTGACACCACTTGAGGCATCCACACTATTGGTGCTAGGCTCAAAACTCCAAGCTATCAACCACAAAAGAAAGGTATGTTATTCTACTTAAAGTTTTGTATTACAAGTATCCCATAACATGCTAGTTAGTTTGTGAATCTTGGAAATCATATTTGCATGTATTTTAGAGAAAACATAGATCCAAGGTTTCTAGGGTTGCATGTACACCACAGGAGTGTTAATATGTTCACAACCCAATAGTGGTATCAGAGCCTAGGCTTGTTTTCCTGATACTTGATGCAAACTTGTTGAAAAAGCTCAAAAATCTGCACTCTGCAGCTTGAACTCGCCGAGTCCATGGGGGGACTCAATGAGTCCAAGTGTAAATTCATCCTACTCGTCTAGTAGGTTCTTGCACTCGACAAGTAGGAGCCCCAGAATGCAGTTTTTCGAGTTTTGCTGCTGGAAATGAACTAGAAACATTACCCTAATTTTTTTTTGGTGTTTTAAAACTTGTTTTAGATGGTGTAATGTTTATGCTAATCCATTTACAATGGCTAATATCAAAATTCCATGTTTTATATGTGTTAATATGATTCTTGAAATTTTGATATGAATGTTCATGTTCTTATGAGTTTTTATAAGATCATAGGAATTATGTGTAATTTGATTGTAGTATAATTCTTGATCTTAATAGCTAATGATGGAGTCCATAACTTGTCCTCAAGTTATGGATAACCAAAAGTCACTTCTTTAAAAGTGTCATTAAAGAATAAGAGGTTACATAAAATGAAGAGTCTTCATTTTGATGGACCATTAAAACTCATAAGTCATGAAATGAAAAGTCTTGAATAGTTTCAATACTTTCCCTCAAGTCTTGGAATTTGTAAAGTCTCACACATTAATACTTTAATTCCAAATAGATCCTTGGAATTTTAAAAGTTTAAAATTCAACCCTTATTCTTCTACAATATTAAAAGTTTAATTATTATGTCTATGTATAAGAATAATTCAGTCTTACCGCTAGTAGGCCTCATTCACGAAGCCGGTCTATACGGGGGTATAAGGTTACTGCCTATAAAATGGAAGTTTAATAGGTGTCCACTCTCACCCACCGCTTCCTTGACTGGTGGAGGGTCGTTAACCGAATGGGTAGGATAGGACCTAAATCCTCATTAAAAGTATAATGAAATTATAAAGTAACTAAACCTATATTGATTCCCAATCTTAGTTTCTTTAGGAAAATGTGAATTAGGTGTTAACCCATGAAATTACACTTTGTACCTTACCAAGTCGTTAGTGGAGCGTGTGTGGTTAACTGGCACACTAACTAGGACTATTAAGAGTGGCAAAGGGTGACTTGAGTTTTATCATAGAGCGGTGGAGTGTGTGTGGTTAACCGACACATCAATTAGGTGATAAAATTAAGGGTACCAAGTCAATTTGCATGGTTATTCACACCTTGTTTGTGATCCTTGACATCCCAGTCACAAACTTGAGAAGGCACAATGGAGATTCAAACATGCCATTGAAAGTTCAATGTATCTCAAAGATCTAGGAGTTTCAAATCCAATTAAAACTTAATAATTTATTTCATTTTTAATGGTGGAAATTGGTAAATAGTCGTTTACCTACCTTCAAATATTTCATAGCTTGGATTACGGCATCCCTCTTCCAAGTTATGAAATAGTTTGTAGAGTCTTAGCCTTAATATTTCATTTGGGTTACTTATTAAGGATTCTTCATCTAATTAAACTTGTCCTTCTTTCTTTTGGATGTCTTCCAACACTACTATTGGCTTAAACCGTGCAGGCTCCTTTTCCCTCATGAACTTGTGTGGGAACGTCACTTTTGATGGATCTAACTTCAATGAATGGATTAGAAACATCAGGATGATTACCCGCTATGAGGACAAGGAATATGTCCTTAATAAGGAGCTTAAGGTTATCAATGAGTCCATTGCTACTCCTGAGGAGGTTGCGGAGTACACTACACATGAAACGGATGCGACCAAAGTGTCCTACATCATGTTAGCTACCATGACTCCTGAACTCCAGAAATTCTATAAAGATTTCTACCCTTATGAGATGCATTTGGATCTGATGGATAGGTACCATCAGAGCGCGTGTCAAGAGAGGTATGAAATCATCTCCTCTATGATAACAAGCAGGATGAAGGATGGTGAACCCATCACCGGTCACTTGCAGAAGATGCAAAGGTTCATGGACCGGTTGCTGAAGCTTAATGTGGACTTCCCTGAGGACATGGCGATTGATATCATACTCTATACCTTACCTCCAAGTTATGATCAAATTCGTATGACTTATCATATGAACAAGGAGGAAGTTACACTTAGCAAACTTCAAGGACTTTTAAGGACCGCTGAAAGTGGCCTTAAAGTTAAGTCGGCTGTTACTTCTGCTACTACTCCTACAACAGCCCCTGTTCTGGCAATTGGGCAGGGAAAGGGGAAGAAGAGGAAGACCCCTTCGAAGGGTACCAAGGGAAAGTCCCTTGATGGCTCCTCTTCAAGTGGGACCAAGAAAAGTCTCATTCCTCCTTCTTCAAACCCTAGGGAAGCACAATGCTTCTATTGCCACGAAAAGGGGCACTGGAAGCAAAGCTGCCTTAAATACTTGCAGGATGTGAAGGATGGGAGAGTTAAACCCACCCATGCAGGTATTTATACTATATTTTCTGGTAACTCATTGCATACTAACTCTTGGGTGCTTGATACAGGTTGTGGTATTCACATTTGTACTGATTTGCAGGGCCTAAGAAGTAGTGAAGAAGTGGAGCACGGGAAGATAAACCTAATCATGGGAAATAGGAAAGCATCACCTGTGACCGAGATTGGAGTTTATTATTTATTACTTAATAATGAGTTAACTTTAGATTTGAATAAATGTTGTTACTTGTCAAAAATGGCGAGAAACATTATTTCCCTTCATAGTTTGTACAAACAAGGTTTCACATTTTCATTTGATAATAAAATTGGTGCTATTGATGCTTTTTATAATAATGTCTTTTATTTAAAAGCATTACCTTGTGACGGTGTATATGAAACTGTGTCGATTGTAGACAACTTAGAAAATAATGTATATCATATTGATTCTTCGATGAGCTTAGATAAAGCATCATTGTGACATTGTCTTCTTGTACATGTTAACAAGAAGCGCATAGGCCAACTCCAGAAGGCCGGAGTTTTTGAATCATTTGACCTAAAATCGGATGATAGTTGTGAGTCTTTTTTACTTGGAAAAATGACAAAGTCACCCTTCACTGGTACTTGTGAGAGGGGTGAGGGTCTGTTGGATCTAACACACACAGATGTGTGTAGACCCTTCAAATCAGCCACAAGGGATGCTAATCGGTACTATGTGAATTTTATTGATGATTATAGCAGATATGGATATATCTACTTAATTAAGCATAAGTCAGAAACCTTTGAAAAATTCAAAGAGTTTAAGTAGGAAGTTAGGAATCAATTGGGCAGGAATATCAAGATGCTCCGATCCGATCGGGGAGGAGAGTATCTTAGTATTGAGTTCCTTGACTATCTTAAGGAATGTGGGATAGTCTCCCAATTGACACCTCCTAGGACACCACAGCTGAATGGTGTTGCCGAGAGGCGCAATCGGACCTTCTTATACATGGTTCGTTCCATGATGAGTCGAGATTCATTACCAATCTCATTCTGGGGGTATGCCTTAGAGACTGCCGTCCATATTCTCAATCTAGTCCCTACTAAGAAGGTTGCCAAAACACCTCACGAGATGTGGACTAGGAAAGTTCCCAATTTAGACCACTATCAAGATTTGGGGTTGCGAGGCTTTTGTGAGGTGCGAGTCTCATGACAAGCTTGAACCTCGAAGTGAGAGGTGTATTTTCATCGGCTATCCACAAAGATCCTTCGGTTACCTCTTCTATAGGCCTAGTGAAAATGTGGTCTTTGTAGCAAGAAGGGGAGTCTTTCATGAGAGAGAATTCATAAGCCAAGGAAACAGTGGGAGGAAAATTGACCTTGAAGAGCTTCAAGAGTCAAGTGGTGAAGGAACCTCAAAAACTATCAACCAACCTGAGGAAGAAACTCCTGTTAAGCCGATAGATGAGTCCGTACCTCCGAGGCATTCCACTAGGTTTAGGAACACACCTAATTTTTATTATGGTTATCACATCACCACTGAAGGTAATACATTTATTAGTGATACTACACTAATAGATTTGGATGAGCCTAATAATTACAGGGAAGCCATGGCAGGAGGCTATGGACAGCGAGATTCAGTCCATGTATGACAATCAAGTGTGGAACTTGCTTGACAATGTACCAGGTCGTAAGATAGTTGGGTGCCAATGGATCTTCAAAAAAAAGACCGACATGGATGGGAAGGTACACACCTACAAAGCAAGACTGGTGGCAAAGGGCTTTACTCAAACTCCGGGAGTTGACTATGATGAGACCTTTTCACCAGTTGCAAAGATTTAGTATATTAGAGGTTTGCTGGCTATAGTTGCATTTCCTGATTATGAAATATGGCAAATGGATGTCAAAACCGCTTTCCTTAATGGGAAGTTGGCAGAGGATGTTTACATGGCTCAGCCAGAGGGTTTTGTCGATGCAAAGTACCCTAATAGGGTGTGTAAGCTTGAGAAATCCATTTATGGATTGAAACAAGCATCTCGTAGATGGAATCTTTGCTTCGATGAGAAAGTCAAAAGAGTTTGGCTTTTCAAGGAGCGAAGATGAGTCATGTGTGTATGTTAGGGCTAGTGGGAGTAAAGTTAGCTTTCTGGTGTTGTATGTGGATGACATACTACTCATAGGAAATGACATCCCAACTTTGCAGGAGGTTAAGTCCAGGCTTGGGAAGTGTTTCGCTATGAAGGACCTTGGAGAAGATACCTATATCCTAGGGATAAGGATAATGAGAAACAAGAGTACGAGACTAATTGGACTTAGTCAGAGTACCTACTTGGATAAGGTGTTGAAAAGATTCAACATGCAGAATTCCAAGAAAGGGGATTTACCGATCTAGCACAATGCCAAGCTGAGTAAGACTCAGAGTCCGAGTACAGAGGCTGAGATAGCTGATATGAGTCGGTTTACATATGCTTCCGCTGTTGGCTCGATCATGTATGTTATGACTTGTACTCGCCCTGTTGTGGCTTTTGCTTTGAGCATGGTTAGCAGATTTCAGGGAAATCCTGGCAGGTGCACTGGACTGCGGTAAAGAATATTCTCAAGTACCTACGGAGGACTAAGGGTTGGGTCCTTACCCTTGGTGGGAGTGATGACTTGAGAGTGATTAGGTATAGTGATGCTAGTTTTCAGACTGACAAGGATAATTTCCGCTCTTAGTCAGGCTGGGTCTTTACCCTAATTGGAGGAGCAATTACTTGGAAAAGTTCCAAGCAGGAGACAATAGCTTATTCTACTTGTGAATCAGAGTACATAGCAGCGAGTGAAGCAGCAAAGGAGGCGATATGGCTGAAGAACTTCATTGGAGACCTTAGAGTTATGCTAGCTATACAAGAGCCTATGGAAATTTTTTGTGACAGCAATAGTGTGGTTGCCTTAGCCAAGGAGCCAAGAGATCACGGTAGATCCAGACACATTGACAGAAAATACCACTTCATAAGACACAAGATAGAAGAAGGACTCCTCGTGGCAAAGAGGGTATCGTCAGAAGAGAACCCTGCAGATCCCCTCACGAAGGGAATGACTAGGGTTAGGCATTTGCAGCATGCAAGACGCATTAGGCTGAAGGACCATATTAGTTTTAATAATTAGATTTCTGAAACTTGTAAAATGTAATTGACATTTGATGATTAAATAAATTTTTTTATTTATTTATGAGTAAAGTGTTACTATCCTATGTTGATCGTTTACTATTCTTTCAATTTTGCATGTTTTGACTTCCGGAATAATTAGTTTATTCAAACTCTCCACAGTCGGTCATATTTCGGAAGTAGGTATGAATCAAGATTGTCATGAATTTGGCTTGTATGATTTGTCTAAGGTGCATTAGACATAGCAATGGTTGCTGCAACATTCATGCATGCTCATAAGGTCTGAGTATTGGATTAAACCCACGCTTACATGTATCACTTCATGGAATTTATCTCGAGTGAACGCGAGACGGTAATATCATATATATCTTCAACCCTAGAGATATGACTTTGTGACTGTGAGTTGGTTATCCATTGATTATACAAAAACGCATCAGTAACTTGATGTCATAAAACTTGCTTTTGTGCATAATTCAACGAGCAGTTAGTACAAGCATGTGAGTCGAAGTTTATCTGTTCCTTCTAGCAATAGAAGCGATATCTGGGCCCCTCGATGATTTGGTTTTGACTTATATGTCGGGCCCGATCAGAACCTAATTGATGTGTTCAATTTAGTTCTATGTCAAACAAATCAGAGATCGAGAAAAAAGTGTTGGACAATAAGTTAGACCATGTTCCATGTGTTTTTCTGGCTGATATCTTGAGAACAGAGGAATATACGATCACTTATCTAAAATGGCGCTTCATAGTTCAACAGAGTTTTTAAGAGCTACGATTACTGGTTGGTTCCTGAAGTTATACTTGCAACTATAGTTATCAGACTCATCCAAGTGGGAGACTGTTGGATAAGGTGTCTAAGTCTGTAACTATATTTGGTATCAACTTGACCCGACCCGGCATGGTCCATTTGGGTTGCACTTCACCTAACAACTTGTATGGATATACTTTTGAGAATAAGATGTTTATGATATATTAATATATTATTAGTTATAATATATTAATATGATATCATAATCACTTAATTAGTATTGAACAAGAGTTAATTTAGAATTAGTTTAGTAATCAAAATGGAGCTAATTAAATATGGACTCTTATTTATATATATGGATTGGGCTAAGATTTATTTAGGATGGGCTAAGAGTATATGGAGTCCATGGAACTTTTAACCCATGGATCCTAGGTAAATAAAGAGTCATGGGTATTAGGGTTGAACCCTAATCCTCCATACTATATAAAGGAGTTTTTGGTTCTAGAGTTGGCACTAGTGTGTGTGAGCATCAGAGTGAGCCGATTTCTATAAGTGTTCTTATTCTCTCATGAGATTCCAACTTGTTTTGGTGATTTGTGACACCACTTGAGGCATCCACACTATTGGTTCTAGGGTCAAAACTCCAAGCTATCAACCACAAAAGAAAGGTATGTTATTCTACTTAAAGTTTTGTATTACAAGTACCCCATAACATGCTAGTTAGTTTGTGAACCTTGGAAATCATATTTGCATGTATTTTAGAGAAAACATAGATCTAAGGTTTCTAGGGTTGCATTTACACCATAGGAGTGTAATTATGCTCATAACCCAACACTAACTACCTTAAACCATTTTGTTAATTTAGTGTAAAATCTGATGAGGTTGTAACCATACTTGATTGACAAGTAAAACACGATGATCAAAGACGTCGAAATGGTATGACATTCGTCACCTGTAGACTTGTAGGTCTCATTGTAGTTAGCAGCAAGGTGTAGGATGGTCAATCCAGTATAGATCTATACAAAAATTCATGCTCTCCCTCCAGGAGACTCTAGTTACTAAACGTGACACAACAGTAGATTGCCATGCCATGAAGTAGTGGCTCACATTAATGTTATAATATTCTAGTGTTTGTATAGTATGTTCTAGTGTATTGTATGTTCTCTCTGTTCTAGTGTATAGTATGTTCTCCTTGTATAGTGTAGTGTATGTTCTCTTAGTTTCTCATTATAGTATGTTCTTTCGGTTTCTCATAATAGTGTGTTTGTATTGAATCATGAATGAACCAACTCTTGTATGTTTCATTGTACTAGAAATAGTGAATAGTGATCCTCTAAACTATACTTATTTTACTTTACTATTAATGTTGTTTGAATGAATCAGTATGTTTGTACCCTTTTGCTACCCAAAGATGTTGAACTAATGTAAGAGCTTTTATATCTATACATATATACATGATATATAACTAAGATTCAAACGACACTCAGACAAATAACCAAACAAGGAACAGGAAATAAAGTGAGTTATCAATCCTAAGCCCTTTCAACCTTACTTATATAGCTATATTTATATAGATATAATTTTGAAAATATATAAGTTCAAAAGAAGAGTTTACTAAAGAGTTTAGCATATAAAAGAGTTTTAACCATTTTAATGGTTATTCACGACTTGATGTCAGCTTATAAAAATGTTTTGAAATAGTTTGCTTGATAAAACAGTTTGAAGTATAAGAAATCCACTTGTTTGATAGTTATTAATCACGTGTGAATGATATAATAACTATAATGTTTCAACTTGTATTCCCCCCCTCCCCCCCTAAAAGCATTTAAAATTATTTAAAAGATAAGTTAAGGGGTATGTACTCACCTGTAGTGAGTGATACAAATGTAAGATCGATATAGGATGCTAAGTGTCAAGTGAAGCCTCAAGCACAAACGGATCCTATTAAGCATATAATGACACATATATGTATATAATTAGTGTATATACAACTAATTATGCAACGAAACCACCTTAGGGACTAGGAAACACTTAGATTGAAGTGTTTTAATCACATATGAATGAATCAAATGGAGTTTACGGCCACACCTTTGGTGTTTACGGCCAAGGGGAGTTTACGACCATAGAGAATGACTTTAAGAGGTGTTTAGGACCCTTACTAGAATTCACTAAGTGTTCACGGTCCTAGGCTTGGACTTAAAATGAGTTTTTGGCCAAGATATGCATCAAAAAAGGGTTTACAACCATAAACTCTTGATGTTCATGCATTATATGATGGTTTAAGGATAGGAATCATGTGCTTAACAAGACTAGCTAGAAGATAGAAGAGATATTCACACTTTTGAAGGCTTCTAAGTAGTTCACGGCCTAAGAACAAGTATGTGTTCTTGGTGTTCTTGGTGAAAGTGTTGAATACTTGAAGATCTACCCAAAAAGATGAATTTCATGGATGAAATCAAAGGGTGATACTAGATTAAGAAGGATAACAAGTAATCAAATGGAAGAATGGCTTACATTTTTGAAGATCAAGGTGAAGTTCTTGATGATACTTGAGAGGAAATTAAGTTCTTGAGATGGAAGGGTGAGAAAATGGTGAAAAATGAAGGAATATCATATATATGAGAGGAGAAGTTCACGGCCAAGGAGGTGTTTACGGCCGTAAACTCTAGTTTACGGCCGTAAACTCCTCATGATGGAGTTGCCGGCTTGAATGTTGCACACTGAACTCTCACAGATACTTCCTAACACCCAATCCTCGAATGTACTAGGCTTAGAACACCCAAACAGACCCTAAACAATGCTAAAAGATAATAGAAGCGAGTCTGACTTTGATGGAATTGAATGGTTGTACAAGGTAGAAATTTCGGGTTGTCACAGTTTGATTATCAGTAACATTTACTTCAGCATCAATAGCCCTATCTAGAACACCAAAAATTAAATCATAATCAAAATCAGATGAATTACAGCTTTCAGACTCATCATTTGATGCATTAAGAATTGGTTTTTGTTTGAAACATTTGTCAACTTGTTTCACATAGTAATCATCAAAAGTGACATTAAACGTCGATTCAACTTTTCTTGTGCGTTTATTCAACACTCTGTATGCAACCAAATTATGTGAATATCCCAAAAATATTCCTTCATCAGCCTTAGCTTGAAATTTCGAAAGATTATCTTTGAGATTCATGATAAAACACCTGCAACAAAAAACATGAAAGAATTTGACATTAGGTTTTTGGTTATTTATGATTTCATACGGAGTTATATTAAAAAGATAATGAATAAAGGATCGATTCTAAGTAAAACATGTTGTCGAAACTGCTTCTGCCCATAGATATTGAGCAAGATTCACATATGTCAACATTGTTCTTGTTGCTTCGCAAAGAGACCTATTCCTCCTATCAGCCACTCCATTTTGTTGTGGTGTATATGGTGATGAGAAATTATGAAAAATTCCTTTCTCAGTTAAGAACGAATCAAGCACATTATTTTTAAACTCGAAACCATTATCACTTTTTATTTTTCGAACTTTCTTCATTAGACTTGTCTCAATTTTCTTGATAAAGTCGATCATTGTTTGAGCGACTTCAGATTTTAACCTGATAAAATACACCCAAGTGAATCGTGAAAAATCATCAACAATAACCAAAATGTACCGTTTCTTGTTGAGTGTTTCAACAATTGAGGGTCCACAGAGGTCAATATGAAGAAGTTCCAACGGTTCAACAATTTTACAATCTATTACAATTGGATGCCCTTTCCGATGCTATTTTCCTTGTTTGCATGCTGCACATAAAGTATCATTATCAAACTTTAGAATAGGTAATCCACGAACAAGATCTTTTACTACCAACTTATTCAGATTTCAAAATTTTTAATGAGATAGATGATGCCAAAACCAGCTAACATCTGATGAAGCTTTCGAAAGTAAACAAATTGACGGTTTCCCCACAATTGGTTTGATATCAAGAGTGAACATATCACCATATCTTTTTGATTTCAGCAATACTTCGTTCGTTTCAACATTGGATATAATACTTCCTTCTTCGTTAAACTCAATAGACTAAATCACCAATAGCAAACCATTCGATTGGTAACCCAAGCACCTCGATTCCAAATCTTTGTACATCAACACAGTTCTTCCCAAATCAAAATTATCGATCATCACATCAAAGGCTTCGATCGAAAGACTCCAAAAACGAATACTCAAGTCTCAAACATATTTCGTCTTCAATCAACTATCATTCGCTTTACATTAATCCAAAATTCATTAATGAGGCCAGCATAGCAAAATTGAATCCTTTTCAAACACACTGTATTTGCTTCATCATCCTTTGAAAATCGACAATTGACCTCTCCAAATATTCGAAATGAACCATTCACTTGCATTCGATTCTTTCAACAGATTTTCGTCCATCAAGATTGACCATAAACCCATCAAATTTCGAAACCAATTTGAAGTGTCAAATAAAAATCGTATGAACAGGCATTGACACCAAAAGTTACAATCCAAGCAAATTCGAAATTAACCTCCAAATTGAACATGATTTCGACATCCAAATCCTCAAAACAGCTTGTATCTATCGATTTCTTCTAATAATTCATTAAATCTACCCATAGAAGTCGAGTTTGACTTTTTCTGGGATTGACTCTCTGAAGTCAAACATCAAGAAACACAAAATCGAAGATTCCAATGCCAAGTTTCAGATCCAAACTTGAATATTTCACTGTTCTTCATAACCTTCAAGTGTTCTTGATCAACAATTTCATCAAAGTTAAAATACTAGTTTCCGATTTCTAAGATATGAATCGAATAAAATCGATTTCATCATATAACAAATCATATGAAATCAATTTCCAGTTTCAAATTAACAATCAATAAGAATTGATTGGTAGAAACAAAGAGATGAAAGTGAATCTCAAGAACTAATCGATTACACTGAGATATCACAAACCAAATGATAAGAACGACGCAACCAGTGACTTGTACGTATCGAATGAATTTATTGAATCAATGGGCTCAAAATAGATAAACAGTAACTATATGACTTCTGGGCTCAATTAACGGATTCGAACATGAATGGAAAATAGATTATGGTCTCAATAATGGATTAATGAACAGTAAAGAATTGGAAATTTGGGTTTCAAATATCCAAACATATGAACAGTAACATGAATATCGAAATTTGACTTGATTTTGGGACTAGATCTGGATCAAAACTAACCATTGCAATTTCAGAATAGAATCAACTAAATGAATAAGAAATTGGAGAGGGCTTTGATCAACAAAAAATTATTGGATCACAACAAATGGGTTTTTCAAGGAAAATTTGATCCAACGAGTCAAATGATCACAAATCAAAAATGCAACGCACGAATTCAATGAAATTAAGAGAGATCATAGAGAGAGAGACTCACAAAAAATGCTCCAATTGTGACAAATGTTGCCAAACCGAGAATCGTTCTTCAACAAATCACGTTGATCATTGAAGACCCGCTCTGATACCAATTGATGTGGTGTTGATTATGATGGCATGTGCGGAATTAGAAAAGATCTAGTGAATCATCATGAACTCAAGAACACAAGGAGTAAATAAATCTTTGTAATCTCATATTAGATCTAGAAAGAATATATAAATGGGTTTGTACAAAGTTTCTCTCTTTATTCTAACACTCCAAATAGTTCCTTACATAAAATGAGTGCCACTCACTTCATTATAAAGGAAAGGCAACTCATTACACATACAAGTGGGTAAAGCTTCATCCAAGCATGACTTTGCACCCTAACAGATTGCCAGTGCCTACAACAAGTTGTGAAACACTTACCAAATTATCTTGAATATCTTCGACATAAGCAACACGATTTACAATAAACTGTCCATTCATTACTTTCCCGTATCCTTTGACTTGACATTTGTGATTGTTCCCGAATTTCACAACACCAACATTTTCCAAACTTCTAAAATGTCTCAAATTCTCCTTTTTCACAGTCGTTTGACGCGAGCAACCACTATCAATGTACCATTTCTCATCATATTTCTCATCAGACAGTACCTGCAATCATTAAAAAAGAATTTAGGTACCCAAGGCTGTTTGGGTCCTTGGTTATCAGTTTGAAACAATGAATGAAATTTAGAACCTAAAGCCCAATTTCGAACTTTTGTTTTGAAAGTGTCAATTAATTGAACATCATCAGTTTCAGATATCGAAACATAATTTTTCGATAGCTTTAGATTATCACTGATTTTCTTCTCATTCTTCTCAGTATGTTGTACTTTTGAGATGGGTTGCCATTGTTGGATCAATATTTTGGTTTATACTTTGCTTTTCCAGGAAATTGATTTGTTATGTAATATCGTATATGTGTTTACGGTCAGGAAGTGAGTTTATGACCGTAAACAGAGTTTACGGCCGTAAACACGTTTACGGTCGTAAACCCTGTTTACGGCCCATGTTTCCCATGTGTATATATATAGGGGTGAGGGGTGTGAGGAAAATGAGTGATGAACACCAAGGAGCTTAAGTGTGTGCATTCTAAGGTGTGAGAGAAACTAGAGAAAGAAGAGTGTGTGTGAACTATGTGTATGGAGCTTCGATCATTTCATTAAATACATCATAGATTCATCTTCTTCTTATTCTCCTTCCCTTCTATTTGATCTGACATCATCCGTTTGAATGGGATTCCGCACCATCAAACGGATCTGATTGATACACAAGCAGATTAGGGACTTACAATTGGTATCAGAGCTTGGATTGTGTCACTCATCTTTGTCAGATTTGGAGCCGATTTGATCTTATTTTGAAGAGATTTTTGCGTTTTTGGATAGATCTCGAAAAATTAGGGGGGGGGGGGGGTTGTTCTTCGCATTTTTCGTAAAAACGAGTTTTTGATCGAGTTTTGGAGCAAAAGGGTGAAAAAACGTTGTTTTTCGTCAAGAACAACGATTTTTGGAGAGTTTAAGGTCTTTGAAGGGTTTACGGTCCAGAGTTTACGGGCGGAAACAGGTCGCCGGAGTTTACGGGTGGTAACGTGTCGCCGGAGTTTACGGCTTCGGCTCGGATCGCGGCTAGGGAAGTCAGCTTCGCAGCAGCTTCAAATAAAAAAGGGACGCGGAGTTAGGGGGAGGCGGGGAACCAACCCACAACCTTTTATTCATCAGTCAACGCGCATTGCCAACTCCACCATCAGATCCCTTGTGATTTCCTTCCGATATTTTAAACTTAACCTCTCCCTGTCACACCACTTTCGCATATTTAACACTTTTAACCCCAAAAATTAATTTCTTTCATTTTTAAATATCTTTTTCAACCAAAAAATTTTAATTTTTAATTTTTGACTTTTAATTTTGACTTTGACTTTTAAAGTTTGACCTTTGACTTTAAACTTTGACTTTCTCATTTGACTTTTAAATTTTCAAATTTAGCTTTTTGGTTTGACTTTTCAAGTTTGACTTTTGAGTTTGACTTTTTAAATTTGACTTTTAAGGTTGACTTTTGAGGTTTATATTCAAAGGACATTTTTTTAATTTTAAGTTTGACTTTCAAGTTCTAGTTGTGCTTTTAATAGTTTTTGAAGTTTACGAGGGAATTGAAAACATGAAAGAGAGTCGTCAAGAGATGTTAAGGCAAAAGTTCAACATGTTCGATTATATCCTTGGAGAAACCCAGGAAACTCAGTTGCAACGATTTACCACACTCACTACTGAGATGAATATAGCTGGGACCTTCTTGACCAAATCCGAGATAAACAAAAAACTGCTGAATGTACTTCCGAAATCGTGGGATATGGACGTGGCTGACATCAAGAAGACAAAAGATCTCAATCGTCTTAGTCTGGCTTATATAATTGAAGAACTTGACACTTTGAAATGTCGAAAAAACAATGAGTTCCGCAAACCTTTCGGTCAATGAAGTGTCATGTTCTCATTCATGTGAAGTTTCATGTTCTCAATCATGTGAAGATACGATTAAATTTCTTCGGGAACAAATTGATTTATTAAAAAGGGAAGTTGAGGACCTGAGATATGAAGGATATCAACTTAGGAAAGGACAGAAACCCCTGAAGGCTAAATTAGAAGCAAAAACCAAAGACTTTAGGAAACTTCAGGAAGAGTATAACAACAAGTGTGAAAATTATAACTATATTAAGAGACAACTTGCTGCTGTAACTGAAGAACTTGACGCTTTAAAAATTAAGTGTGGAAAAACAGACGTTAGTTTTAAAAATTATATTGCGTCAAGTCAGACAGTCGAGTCCTTATTTGAAACCCAATTAAAATTCAAAGATAATCAAAACAAGGGTCTAGGGTGTGATAGTGTTCCTCGACCTTTCAATCATAACTACACATCCATCCCAATGACACAGGAAGAAATTGACAGGGAGGCACATCTTCGATATGGAAAACCAGCTGGATTTGTGTCAGGAGGTATTCAGGTTGAAAATACTAATGTTTCTGCTTCATGTGCAGGTAAAGTAGCAGAAGATGAGAACAAGGAGAAAACTATTGAACAAACCAACATCTCCTTGAACTCTTAATATGTTGCTTCGAGCTTAGCTGTTTCTAATCAACCTGTTGTTGAGAAATACAGGCCACCAATTCCAGCGAAACAGAGTGCCTCCTGCAATTGTGCTTGTGGGAAGAATAAGAAACAAGGCAAAGATACGCCACCCGGGGCAGGAAGAAACAATTTCCTAGTGAATAAAAAGACTTGTTTTCACTGTGTAACACCTGGACACATTGCCAGAAATTGTCCTAATCGCACATACATTCCCTATTACGCACAAGGCTGGCAGAACGCGTCAAGAGGGAGACACTCCAAAAGATACCCCTCGAGATCACGATCAGACATTGACGACTGGAATGCCAAGAAGGCCAAGAATTCAACTCCCAAGGCCAAGAATCAAACTCCAAAGGACAAGAATCAAAATCCCAAAGTCAAGAAGGGAATGTCGGCCAAGAAGCCAAATCAAAGAGATGATCCCGTAAAGTCAAAATCAAAGTCATCTCAACGGCCGACATCAAGATCAAAAGCAAGTACTGAGCCACCCATCAGATAGAAAAAGAAATGGGTTTCGAAGGCTCAATCTCCCAAATCTTCTAACGATTCTAATATTTCTATATCTTCTGTTTGTGATAAACAGGACATGTCATGGGAGAGAGTATCGTGCAAGGATGAAAAAGGTCAACCCAGTTTCAAAATGGACTGGGTTCCAAAGACCAACTGATCCCGCTCTATGCTGGAGCAGCTATGGAGGCATATCATCAGACTTCGGTTTGTTGGTAGTGGCTGTTCCAGGCACATGATAGGAGGCATCTCTCAACTATACAACACTCAGAACATTGTTTGGGAGAATGTGTCCTTTCACGGGAAAGGAAGAAAGGAAGTGATCACTCACGGGGTTTTTGTGCTTAATAACATGAAGAATTTTCGGATCTGTTATGAGTTTACGCATGCTTTTCTCCGACCTTCAGGATGCAAATTCAATTGGTGACTTACGGTTTGAGTTTTCTTATCTATACTCCTGAGTTTTTCTTAAGCTGATTCGCTTTAAAGACTAATTTTTGTTTTAGGATAGTTTAAATTTGCACATTTATTTTCGTTTCTCTCCTATGCACAAATTTAGGGGGAGAAATAAAAACAAAACAAAAAGTTAGAAAATTTTAAGAAAATCCAAAAACATTAGAAAATCAAAAATTCAAAAAATGTGTTGGTTATGAAATGGGCTTGAGGGAGATGTTATGGGAAGTGATATTATCAAGTGATAATAGGCAACCTGAGTCTGCGTAACGTACCCAAAGTTGAAGGGTCTTTGCTCTGGTTTGATGCGTCGGTAGGCATGAAAGATTCTAAATGGACCTGACTAGGCAGAGTTAAACTTAAGAAATTCTTAGTCTTGACAAATTTTAACCTAGTTAGATCCGTTCAGCCTGACAATACGACGCTCGGATAGGTTGAGTAGGGATATATATATATATATATATATATATATATATATATATATATATATATATATATATATATGGGAATCCACTCGTCACATTAAATGAACCCGTACTTGGAACCGCGGTTTAACTTTTCCTCGATGTGCGGATTCTATCCTTAATTCCGGTTGGATGGGGCGACTAGTAAATTCCGATAAATTAGGTCTGTAGAAAATCAGTTTCTTTCTTTTTGTCTATTAGTCATATGTTGTCTCCTTTGCGTGACTTTCAATCCGACCTGGTACACAACATATGCAACTCTATTTCTCTGCATGTTATATATATGAAATTCCTCTTATCTGTTAGCCATATGCTGTCTCCTTTGCGTGACTTCCAATCCGACCTGGTGCACAGCATATGCAACCTTCTACTTCTCAACCCCTCTGAAACAATAAGTAATAGCAATCTGAATATGTTCTCTCTTAGAATGATTGTCTGCTCACCCGGTGTAAGGAGTACTCTGGAAGTTCTTGATGGCTGGGGCATATCAGGAAGCGGGAAACATGTTCCAGTACAATTAAAATTGAACACTCAAAGATTGTCTATAGATCTCGCTGCTCAATTTAGGTGGACAACAATATCCCTGGTCGTCGTCAGCTGAATGGTCCTTAAGATATAGTATCGAGGAACTTAGGATCAGATATAATATCTATAAACTTAAGTTCACCTTGTCTTGTAACAAATAGTATGTCCTAAATCTGTCACAATTTTTTGTGTTTAAGTGGACCACAATACCAACTATCGACTAGACAAAGATGCGAATATGAAAGGTACCGACAAGTGGATAAAGGCTGTCTAAATACTTTAATCCCAAATCACTCTTAAAGTTAGATATCATTTTTATTTTTGTTAAATTTATCATAGTTTCTTCTAATTTAAATATTAGGGGAGAATTAAAAATTAAAAATAATGAAAATAAAAAAAATCAGAAAAATTCAAAAATCAAAGAAAAATCAGAAAAATTAAAAATCCAAAAAATAGCGTTATTTCTGTTTTATTTCTTGTTCAGAAAAATCAAAAATCCAAAAATATTTTTGTTTCTGTTTTAATTTGTGTGCTAAGTTTTCTTTTAGTTTTGTTTTGTCTTGAAAAGTGATGTCAGGTATAGATAAGACTCATGAAGTTTGTGTCAAAGATTTCTGAGCCAAGGCTTCATCCGTGAGCATTGAAGAATTCGCATTCGAAGGAGTAAGAAATGAAGATTATTCTTTCGACATTCAATCCGTCAACCCCAGAAGAAAGGTCAAGCTAACTTGAAGATTATATGACGGATTGCATTGAAGCCTCCTCAGTCATTCTGCTGCTATCTTAGACCTGCTGAAGTGATCCAGAAGATTTGTTCTCTCTGATGTTCTCTCTGAAGATTCTCAAGCTGAAAGCGCTATTTTTCAAGAATCAGTACGTCAAGCCTCCTCACCCAACGTACGTTCAATGCCAAATTCTAAAGAAATGCCCAACTGCTCAAGATGAAGTCATTCATAGAAGATTCATATATTCATCTTGATGTTGTGAAGAATTTGAAGATTAATGCTGAAGCCAAGCTCTCGATGAAGATTAACAAGAAAAGCCAGCTACTTTTAAGGGGGAGCTTGTTGGGTCATTTAAGAAAAGAAAAGAAAGCTATAAACCAAGGGGGAGATTTTTGGGTCAATATTTTGGTTTATACTTTGCTTTTTTAGGAAATTGATTTGTTATGTAATATTGTATATGTGTTTACGGTCAAGAAGTGAGTTTACGACCGTAAACAGAGTTTACGGTCGTAAACCATGTTTACGGCCCATGTTTCCCATGTGTATATATAGGGGTGAGGGGTGTGAGGAAAATGAGTGATGAACACCAAGGAGCTTAAGTGTGTGCATTCTAAGGAGTGAGAGAAACTAGAGAGAAAAGAGTGTGTGTGAACTATGTGTATGGAGCTTCAATCAATTCATTGAATAAATCATAGATTCATCTTCTTCTTATTCTCCTTCTCTTCTATTTGATCTGACATCATTCGTTTGATTGGGATTCCGCACCATCAAACGGATCTGATTGATACACAAGCAGATTAGGGACTTACAACCATTTTCAAACTGGAGTATTTGATTCTTTCGAAGATGAACTTCCACATGAAGTATCATTCAAATACTGTTCATAGGCCTGCTTGATTTGATGTTGAGAAAACAATGAATGATTGATTATTTCCACCCCAGATGAACCTTTTATGTACGAAACTTTAGTGGCTTTATGTGTAGATGGATTTGGAAAATTTGGTTTTTGTGGAGTAAAATTTGTAGATGTTTTGGATTTATCATTCACAAATGTTTGATTTGTTGCAAACTTTTGAAGGCTTTCAGATTTTTAAACATTTTCAAATTTTCGAACATTCTCAAATTGATGAACGTTGTCAAAATGTCGATTTGTTCGATTTGAGGAAAATCTGTTTTGATCGTTTGTTGGTTTTGGAAAAGATGAATTTAAAGTTGAAAACTTTTGTTTGTTGTTTAAATGAAAATTCTTTTGTTGAGCATTTGTTTGAAATTTCTTTGAAGATGATGATATTGAAAACTTTGTGAAATTCTTTTGGGAATCGGGCGAAATTGGTTGAGTGGGATTTTCTTTTGTATCAGAATGAGTTGAAAACTTTGTTTGAGCAGATTCAAACAACCCTTTTTTGGACGTTTTCTTGATTGGTATTTGTATTTTCATTTCATTTGACACAACTTACCAAAAAAATTTCTTTCGAGCCTGTCGTTTTGAAATTCCTTTTTCATTTGAAAAATTTTCAACAAGATCCTTGAATTCTTGTAAATTAAGTTTCACATTCTCATTTGTTTCATTTGATTCTTGTTTAAAAATCTTGTTTGTATTTTTCTTGTTTTTCAACCCATTTTCATTGTGGTTTTTGTCTTTGAAAAGCATATGAATTCTTTGTTAGATTATTTTCGATACTGCTTTCATTTGAAAAGAATCATTCTTCTGATGTTTTCTTGTTATCTTCTTCGACCATTATGTTTAACTCCGATTTCATGTTTTCAACATTTCTAGTAGTTATAAACACTTGATTATGATATACAACATCATCCGAACACTTAAAATTTGGATACACGACTGTGTTTGTTTCCACAAAATGAGCACTTTTTTTCAATAACACTTTTTCGAAATTTTCTGTGTCTGTAAATACTTGGTCAACAACAATTTGTTTATTGATTGTTTTGTTTGAAACATGCTTTTCTGTTTCAGAATTGTTTGATACTTCGTCTTCACTCTCATCATCACTACTATCCGTTTGACTATCTTTTATACTCAGATGATCAATGTCACAAACATTCGAAGTGGAGGGTCTATCGGTGTCATCGTCAACCATCGATTCATCACATATTTCTTTACCTTTTGACTTAGATGTCACATTAATGACTGATAACTAAGAACATCAATACTTTCCTCCTCCTCAATTTCACTGATTTCGCTAATACTATCAGAATTATCATCGATATTAGCAAAATTAGATTGAGAGTCAAGTTTCGAATTCTCTGTTCTTTTCAAAGTTTTGATTTGTTCACTATTGGTCAAAGTTTCATTCACTATTTCAAAAAGTTCATCAGCATTCAAAAATTCATCTATTTTAACAATACCATAAGCAAATCGATTATTAGACACTTTATCAAAATCTACTATGGCAATAATTTCCTATGTTGTTCTTTGCTTATTTCAGATGAATGATGTAATGCTGTCAATTTTGCATATAATCTTTTTGTTGAATTACAGTAAATGTTTCTTTGAGAAATTAACATTCGAACACCCTTATCTAAACATTCCCTATCATTATTCAAATTGTTCAAATGCAATTCCAGATACTCTACCCTGCTTCGTTTTGAATCTAGCAATTTTTGGGTCTCTAGCAACTAGATGTTAAGTTTCTTAGCTTCATTACTAGCAGACACCTCAATTATATCAAAGTAAGCAACAGTATCATCAAATGCAATTATTTCAGAATCATAAGCTTGTAAAGGAATGTTAAAATATTGAAGAATAGAACGTACCTTTGTAGTCATTGGTGATTTGTCTCCATATTTGGTCATGAAACAACGACCAGTCACCTTTTCATTATCATCTTCTTCGAATTGTGCGAACATAGCACAATGCATCGGATTACGCATCTCTTCATCATCAGATCGTGAAGACCAGATCTGATACATGCCATCTTCCTCACCTTCTCCTCTCTCAACCAATGACATTCCTTTAGCTTTTGTTCTTACCTCTTCTAATTTTTCCACATAATAGGCTTCGTCCTTGACCTTATTCTTTTTCTCTTCCTTCTTACGACGCATGCAATCATTAGCCAAATGATTTGCTCCGTTGCAGTAATGACAATCAATGCCCGAATCTCCCTTAAATTTCTTCTCACCTTTGACATTAGTTGCCTTCACATCATTCTTCTCAAATTTCTTCTTCTCCTCACCCACAGACTTTTTCACGAAACTAGATTTTGCATCACCTTGCTTCACCTTGGGGTTGAATGGTTTCTTAAAGAACTTTTTCACTCGGTTGTTTGCATAAAAAGAAACTGCTTCATCATCAGAATTCATTAAAAATCCTTCTTCATCAGACTCAACTTTCTCAACCACTTCTCTCTTAGACATTTTCGAAACAAGAGCTAAAGGACCTCCCAAGCTAATTTTTGACTCTTCAGCCATCTCCTTCACTTCACTTTCATGAGTTTTCAACTGATTTTAAAAATCATTCAAAGATGAAGTATCAAAGCTTTGTTGATTCTTCACCATCATACTGACATTCCTCCATTCCTTATGAAGTCCCATCACAAAAGTGAGATTGAACTCCATTGATGACCTTATGATTCCAAAACGATTGCATCTATAGATCAGTTATTAAGACGATCATAGTAAACTTCAATCGTTTCATTCTTTTTTTGTTTGAAATCTTTCAGCTCCACGAGACATTGCTTAACAAAATTTATCTTAGTTTTCTCGCTTCACTGCTACTTTTCCTTAAGAGTGTTCCAAATATCCTTTGCATTTTCACAACTACGAACGTAATTATAAACAAGAGGTGGCAATGCACCTCGTAATTCTCTCAAACAATGCTTTTCGTTGTTCATCATCCTGGTGGATTGATCAGTAACAGCAGGTGCAGATCCAAATGATCCAATCGTTTGAACATTCGATGGAGGTTGAGTGATACCTGTAATGCAGCTCTAGAGTTCCTCGTCCAATCCGTTCAAATAATCCTCCATTCGATCAACCCACTGATCATAGTACTCTGGAAGCAACATAGGAATCTTCATAGAAGATCCTAACAAATGAGAAAACGAAGTCTTCGTGTTCATGTTGAAAATCGCCATTAAAGTACAGATGATATTTTTCAGAAAAAATTGAAGAAATTTGAAATTGGATGTATGAATTAATCATAAATTCAAAATCAATTACTCGATTACACAATTCAAACTCATAATTGAATCAAAATAGTAGATCAGAGATGATTTTCAAAATCTAATAGTGCGGAAACTTTTGAGACAAACTCGCGACTCAAAAACTAGAGATTCAATTGAAAATCAGATTTATGTAGTGTTGATTCCTGCTCTGATACTAATTAATGAAGAGTTTAATCGAGTATAAAAAAACAAATCACAGTAAAATCAATGCAATATGAACACATGAAGTAAATAAGATCTGTTTTAGCTCTTATTACTTCCAATGAACACAAGTACAAATATGATAGAAGAAATGGGAAAACTCTCTCTATCAACTCTATGTTCAACTCCTATTTATAGGAGGCTTAAAGTACAAAAAATACTAAGGCTAAACATTTCGCTTCATAAACAAGATGCCTTAGCAAATACATATAAAACATACGAAAAGACAATTACACATACTTTGACATATTACAAGACAATTTGACTCTACAAAAGGTTTGCAAGGTCATTGAATTGGGAGGTGTAGGCAACCACTTCTAGTCCTTACGTGGTCAGATTCCAAAGCTCCTGCTCCAGAGCTTGGACTTCTTGTTGTGGTCAGTACTCCTTGATCATCATCTTTTTTAGAGGTTCCCAGCCCATGGCATACGCTTTATTGATCCCCCATGGACTTAGCATGGTTATTCCACCAAGTCAAGGCGGGATCCATCAGTGTACAGGTAGCATACTTGACTCGGCTGTCATCAGGGCAAGAACTGATGTGAAATATCTCCTCCATCTTTTCTATCCATTGAGATAGACCAACAACTTCTTCCATGTTGTAAAAGGATCGAGGTTTACAACCCATGAACTCCTTGTATTAACAGTTTGTAGAGTTGTTTTGGTTAATGAATATCTAGTCATTTCTACTATTCCCGGTATTTTCATTCCGGGTGGCCTTGTATACAGCTAAGGTTGTAGCAATCCCTTGGGCAAGTAAAGTCTGCATTAGAGTAGGATCGATTTGAAGTGGTAGGTTTGAGGCATTGATAACAGGTGGGATTTCAGTGTTTCCGAATAAAGTTGCGCCATAATTTGGAATATCTCCCGATGTTTGAGTTACTGTTGGTGTATCTCTTCGATTGCCTCTGGGAGTTGGTGGTGGATGAACTCGTGGACTTTTTTTGTGGAGGCATCGTCCTATTATGTTTAGATGGATACGTTACATTTTTTTCACTATATAGTTGTAAACAAGTATGTATAAGACAGTGTATTAGTGTAAATTGTTCCTGAAAATCCTACAGATTTCCAAGTTATAGAGAGCGATCGATTCCTAGAATCCTATAGATTTCCAAATGATATAAAGAGAATTGAAATCCTTCCGATTTCAAATAATAGAGAGAGAATTGAAATCTTTGTCATCTATGGAAGAGAGAAGTTTTGAGACTATTAAATGATTGACAGGGAACTTATGGGTTTCTCTGCTATGATGGTAGCATAGCTATTCGTTCTTCGGATTTAGGCAAACTAGGAAAATATAAACGTTATCCTAGTTTTTAAGTATTATTATGATTTAAAATGTATACATTGTTTTAGGGTTGATATAAGGTTTCTAAGGTACTAGGTATCTGCAACGGATCTTGAGAACATTATTCAATCTCTAAAGCTCGCAACCATCATAGTATGGCTAACTCCATGTTCAAGGTTGGTTGTGCACTGGACCGACGATAAATAATATATGCATGCGTTCCAGGTTTATTTTTGGTATGGCTTATGTACGGTACTAACTTTAGTCGAGGCGTTTAACCTAAAGGTTTGAGTTGGTAGTTTTAGTTGAAGGGATGTTTAGAGTTTTATTAAGTATTCTCATCGCGGGTCAGAGTATACATATAACTCTTATATATTATAGTTGGTGAGGTTTGTAGTGTTATTAGTTTTTTGTATTGTACTCCAAGGCTACCAAGTACAAACAATGATTTGTATATAGAGAACCAATCCGACGCTTGTAATGGAACAAAGAACAATTGAATTAAAAGACAAGAATGAGTAATGAAAATGGATAGATTTGAAGTCCAAACTAGACCTATAGTTTGAATCTTCGATGAAAACAAACCAAAACCTATTGGTTTGAGTTCAAGATCAAAATTAGGAGACGGGTCCTAACAGGTTCAATTTATAGCCACAACTCAAAAGATGTACACAAGTTCAAAGATTTATATTTCAATCCATTACTTATCATTACAACTAAAAGACAATACCTTTTATAGCCTTACAAAGATAACCGAAAAATAATCAAAAGACACCTAATTATTATGTCAATTAATGGTTTATTAAAAGACTAATAAAAGATTTAAATGTTGTGACGTCTTGGGAATTTATGTCTTGGGAAATGTTGACTTGGGAAGTGGAAAAGGTGACACATCAACTTCCAAGGCTTCCAGAAAAATGACATGTGTAAAATAACAACATCGAAACCTAAAGTAATTCACAATCAAGTCATCATTCGCATCCATATGTCCCATTGGTATTGGGTTGTCCATTGGAACCAACAATAAGTGAGTCGCATCCATGCCCACTCTAGCAACCAGACCCTTCTTCGCAACGATCCATTAACTAATGTGAATCAAATCACAACGATCATCATATGAATGCAACAAGTTATGATCGTTCTCAACCAGTTGTAATCATTCCATTCGTAATGAGCCAATCCAAACGACTCAAATGCGATGCAATTGTTTGGACCCATTCACAACGTCTCATTTAATCACACTGAAAACGAGAAATTCCTATTCCAATATGTTTCTTAGTTTTGGAACGGATCATAATGCCTCGCCAACGATTCCCTTGTTGTGGCCTCATAATTGATTCCTTCACTTCCCATTGCAATTGACCATCGGACCCAATTGAGTTTGGATTAGATTTAGCCTTTGGAGAATCTCTATCCAAATTCTCATCAATGCCTCCCTCTTCAAAAGGAATTCACCTCATTTCAAAAAAGGTCTTAATCAACAAGATACAGACTTCTGGGCAGTTTTCTCTCAATTCCGATCTGACTAGCTAATCTTCCACCATAAACTTTTAGTACCAAGAACGCAAGATTTGAATGCTTGGAAACACAAAGATGCTTGCTTTTGAAATGATACTCATCTAGCAACATATTTTCTCCATGGGAACCACCTGGACTTTTTCCAGATACATCTTTTGAATCAACACCATTCCCACAACAATTCTCAGCTTTCATAGGAGTACAGAAGTCTTGTTTATTTCGGATTGACTTCGTATCTTTGTGAACCTTGCCCTTCAATTCCATTCTCCTTTTGAAACAACAAGAAATGAATGCTTCTCCTGCTTCCCATAGAATCTTTGACATCTAGGGTCTTCAAAAACCTATTTAAAATTCACCAAATATTCTTCCCTACTGTTGTGAGATACCAAGATATCATCAAGGTATATGACCATGAAATTGAAAATATAGAAGATATTTGGCCATATCAACATAGGAGCAACAACCATACGTTTCTCATTCATTCCCAGCATCGTAACAAACTTTTCATAACGATAAAGACTTTCTTCCGTTCGCAATGACACAACTAATCCAATCGCATTAATACAACTGACACGTTCGCAGTGATAGTGCCTCCCTTTCCATTGCAACGAAATCATGGTTCCAATCATAATGATGTTACTGTTCCATTCGCAACTATGTAACCATTCACAACGGTGTTGATTGCTTTCCAATCACAATGATGTTTTTCCTTATAACGAACTGGAATGATGTGGATTTCTCTCCTTCTCCAATACGCTTCTCTTCTATTTATACTTGTTCTTCCCCAATTGTGCCATCCATTTGTGAAACAATAACCACTTTTGCACCTTCCCATGAACAATGTGAATACCCTGCAAATTAACCTTGTGAAAATTGAAATGGTTAACAGCGGTGTTTTGAAGGAACAAGCCATGGTTTTTACTCGTAGATTGATGAATAGCACATCCCAACATTAAGGCTCCCCACTTAAGGCAAACCACAATAATATGAATCCAAACACTATGAATCCCTTCTCATATGAATACTTGAGACTTGACTCTTCATGTTGATTCTCTCCTCCTTCTTTTCTCTTTGATAGATGGTTTGTAACAAAATAGACACCATCCTTCTACATTCTTTCATCATCAACTTCACGCCATTTCTCCTGATGTTCTTGAATAACAAACAAGGAACTAACAACCAAATCTGTTGTTTTTATTTTATAAAAAAATTTAGAATCACCATGCAATTCTGCTTCTCGTGTCTGCTTGCAACCACCAAAAACATTTCTTTTTGAAACCTCCCACATATCTTCTTTTGGAGGGTATAGCATTCTGACATCATCCAATAATAATCAATCGTTCAGTCTTTAAATCACAAATGAAAACCCACCATCTCCAATCATGCAAAACCTTTTATCAAAAGTAACAGTGAAACACGAAAAACAGCAACAGTAACACAAGGGTTCACACAAACATCACCCTTCGTCTCCTATGATGGTCGTCCTATTGGAATCACATCCTAATGCAGCATGAGTAAATCAAAATCCTCAATTCCCAAATGAGTTTCACCAGAAACAACTTTCACCTCAATGGTACCATCCACCTCCTTCATAAGCAATTGCAGTAGATGTAGGCTCATTAATGATGTTAATGGCAATAGCACTAGCATCATGTGTTGAATGAGCATTTGGGTCATCCTAGATTCTTTGAGATTCATTAAAATTTTCAATGACATGTTTAAATATCGACTACGCCCGTCAAGTTTGTGACTGATACGCCGAGGTTCACAAACAAGGTGTGAATAAAAATTAGTTTGGTACACTTAATGTTACAAATCATCCAATCAATGTGCCGGTTAACCACACGTGCTCCATTGATCCATGACTAACACCAAGCTGCCCTTTTCCATACATTGTCAGTCCCAAATTAGTGTGCCGGTTAACCACACATGCTCCATTAACGACTTAACAAGGTGCAAAGTGAATTTCATGGGTTAGCACCAAATTCACATTTTTCCTAAGTAACTAAGATTGAGAATTTATAAATGTATTTAGATACTTGGTATTTCATTATACTTTTAATGAGAATTAATGTCATTTTCTACCCGTTCGGCTAACGACCCTCCACCAGTCAAGGAAGCAGTGGGTGAGAGCGGACACCCATTAAACCACCATTTTATAAGCAGTAACGTTATACCCCCCCCCCCTTATAGATCGGCTTCGTGAATGAGGTCTACTAACGGTAAGACCGACCTTTTACTTATACATATATAATATATTGTACTTTTAATTTATAAGGGTATATTTTAAACATTTAAAATACTAGGTGGTTTAATCTTTTAATTAAACTAAAATTTTAATTCAATTAAACTCAAACCATATAATTATGGATTTTTTTAATACTCTCTTAATCAAACACTTTAATCAATTTAACAAAGTCCATAAGGTGTAATTAAACTATTCAAAGCATTTAGGTTATTACAAATTAAAAATTAAAACTATTTAAGTAATTTTTAAGTTATGAACCCAAGAGTTGTATCTTTTGAAACCTTTCAATTACTAGATGTTTTAAAATTCAATATTCAAATTAAAACTTTTTAATAAAGCTTTTCAAATTCCAAAACTTGAGGGCATGTTTTGAAATTCTTCAAAAGCCTTCATTTCCATAACTTATGAATTTAATGTAATTTTAATGGATGAGCCTTTTCATGTTCAATAACTTGAGGACAAGTTATGGAAGTCATTAAAATATTTAGATCAATTCAAACAAATAAAATAATCATATAATTCATGATTAATCTAACTAAACTCATAAAGCAAGATAATATCAAATAAACAATTTACAAGTAACTTTGTTTATCATATAACCAACAATTATCTTAAAACTTTGACAATTATATTTTCATTGGATACAAAACATCTAGTAATTGAAAGGTTTCAAAACAGATTTTATGATACAAAACAGTTTGCGGTAGTGATCCCAATCCAATATAGGCCAAAAAACCCGAAAATCTGCCATCTGCCAGTGCAACTCGTCGAGCAAGGCTTTGGACTCGTCGATTTTCATCGTGAACTCATCGAGTTTCATCATGAATTCACCGAGTTCATCTATGGACTCGGCGAGTTCAGTTTGGCAGAAAGCTATTTTCAGTTTGCTTCAACTTTGAACAATGAACAATGCAACAATATAACAGAAAACTACCCATGGATCTAATACTAATGTTGGGTTTTGTATACTATAACACTCCTATGGTGCACTTACAACCCTAATAGCTTTGGATCTAAGTTTTCTCTAGTTATACATGCAATAAAATTTCCAAATCATGAAGCCTACAACTAGCATACAATTTTGACATATTAATCATAAAATCAAGTTAGAAGAATACCTCTTTATTGTATCTTGTAGTTTTGGCCTTTCAAGAGCTTAGCACCTCAAGTGTGATGCCTCAAATGGTTCACAAACACCATGAACAAAGGAGGACTTTGGGAGAGAGGCTAGACACTCTAAAATCGGTTATGATTCTCTTAGAATCCTTAAGGTTGCCGATTTTGGCTAAGGGGTAACATTTATATAGTGTAGGATTCCAAGGGTGATGGGTAACCCCTAATCCATACACTTAGGTTATGATTTTTATCTCATGTGGGCTAACACTTCATGGATACTTACATAAACTTAGCCCATCATGGATCAACAGCCCAAACAATATATGTGGCTGATTTACATAATCAGTCCCTGTTAATTTAATTAGTCTCTTTTGATCACTAAATTAATTCCAAATTAATTCTTGATCAATACTAATTAAATATTCTGATTTCTGAATTGAAATATTATACTTATAATATATTAGTAAATCATAAATAACCTCTTTCTCAAAAATCCATCCTATCAGATTGTTCTGCTGAAGGCAGCCCAAATGGACCATGGTACTCTCGGGTCAAGTACATACCAATTATAGTTATGGGCTTAAACACCTAATCCAACAGTAAGTATCCAAGAAGCAGTGTAGTTAATAATCATAATACTATTATTATGAGCTTGTTGCCATAGTTGTATTCCTCTTTCAAGGATATGAGTTCTTTATAGCCAATTTAGCTCTGATACCAATCTGTCACACCCCTGGTCGAGGTGGCGGAACATGTCGGATTGTGCGACTAAGTTCACGGATCACATGTAAACTGAATATATAGCGCAATTACAACAATAAACAAAATAACATTTATATTCCATATTTAAGTTTGAATACAAGTTTCTTAAAGATAATAATAATACATGAATTACCTTAATCTGTAGGCTTACATAACAAAAACTAGTAAACTAGGTTGCCAGAAATCCATGATTATCCGTTGTCTGATGTAACGCTCAAATCCAGGTATCCCGTTCTTACCCTCAAAGTATTTCATTTTGGCAAAAAAAAGGACACTTCGTATGTTGGGCGTACAGATGTGTACGTTTAGCGAATGCGTATGCACGCATCAGGTGCCTGAGGCTCGTACGCTGGCCGTACGATCATGTACGCAGGGCGTACGAGGCCAATGACCAAACCGTAATTTCTTGGCTTGGACACTATTTAAATATACTTATATCATTTGGACTAAACCCTAATCAGCCTCCATAGCCTCTTTTCGTCCTAAAATCATATTTTTGCAAGAGAGTGAGTTTTGTGTCTTAAAGTGTTCTTGGTGGCCATTCTAGTGGAATTTCAAGAAGAAAGAAGTAGTGTTCAAGCCTTGAGCGTAGGAAGAGCTTGAGTATCCTCCATCGAGAGTATTTTGGGAAGCTTTGGATGGTAAAAATCTTTCTCCTTGCTTATCCTTGTTGTTTGTTGAGTTAGGATTTTGTAGAAGTCCTCTTTTCAGTCCATAAATCCTCTCTTGGGGGTTTGGGCACTCCAGAGGTTAGGAAGGATAGATTTGAGGTCCTTTGGCTTGATTATATCATAAAAATGCAAACTTGATGACTTCTATGGCTCTATACATGAGTTAAGACCCTTGGAAAGGTCTTAATGAGATAGAATGGGTTGTTGGGAGCATATATGGCATCTAAATGCATAAAGTTTCCAACTTTATGCCTTAGGACCCTTAAAACGTTTAAGATATGAAGTTTGAGTGAAAAGTCTGCATGCATTAAGGACTTAATGGAGCTGGATGCAAGACAGTTTTTACGTTGTGTGTACTATGTTGTACGATGCGCGTACAACTCATGGACTCAGTATGCGAAGCGTACTGAAGAAGTACATTGGGCGTACACTCTCAAAGAACCTCGGGCTTCCGGTGGAGCTTCGGACCTTTGGGCCCTAATTTTTTGGGCCTAGACTTGCTGGATTTGTGGACCTAAATTTATTATTAGGGCCATTGTTGGCATGGTGGGCCTTTTGGGCCTTGTGGCCTAACATAGAATTGGATTTTGATGTTAGGCACATTAGTGAAGGAAAGGCCTTTGGGACATTATGAAGCGACTTGGACTTAGGATTTTGGGCCCATGTCTAGGTTGTTTCATAATCCTAATTGGGGTTATTTATATATTGTTCAGTGTGAGATTTTGGGCTAGTAGTCGAGCAGCTATTGTGTTCAGCAGACTGAGGTGAGTCATCTCACTATACCAATGGGTCGAAGGCACCAATGTTGGCCCATTACATGATATGAGGTTTCATTAGTTATGTACGCAATGGTTCGTTATTTGGCATGTTGTGATTTATTTGAAGACCATGGGGGGAGCCCATGGCACTCGGTAAAGACCATGGGGATACCCATGGCCCACGGGTGTAAGACCATGGGGGTAGCCCATGGCATTCCTGGTGAATACAATGGAGGGAGTCCATGGAAAACCTATATATATGTTACATGGCATTATGTGGTTATATGTTTGTGTATTTTGGGAAACTTGCTAAGCGTTTGCTAATAGTTTTTTGGGTTTAAAAAGTATTTTCTTTGTATGTATAACCATACTTAAGGCAGTGTTTGTAAGGTGTCTTGGAATAAGTTTCGAAACTAAATTGTGTTTTTGCATAAGTAAATCCATACTTAAAATAGTTTTGAAAATAGCCAAGCCCATGGTTTATAGTAAAAGGGAGAGATTCTAGTTAATGTTTATAGTTAGTCCTATAACCAAGACATGTGACTAGATGTACCCCCTACAATGCTTCATTGTACATCGTAGCAACGATAGTTGTGACATCTCCAATTTCACGGCCATAGAAGACCGATTTTTGTTTATGCTTTATAAAAATCAGAGAACCTCTTTTATAAAAAAAATGTTGCGGAATTTGTTCCCAGTGAAACATGATAAATACGTTATCAAAGCATTTCCGAAGAGAAGTATTTTATTCATTTTAAAACATTTGGGATGTCATCGTCAATACAGAAACATAAACATAAACAAAACTGACATTCATTATCACTAGTGATTTATATCTCCTTAATCTCTTTGTGGATTGTGACTTCATATCAATAACTGTGATATAAATAAACTGAGTGGGTCAGGTTGGGAAACCTGGTGAGTACATAGGGTTTTCAACCCACAATAAATAAGTTTATTAACTTTATCAAACCAAACAAACCCGATTACCCGTTCCCGTTATCCTCACTTTACGTCCCTAAAACATCTAACACAAGGGATCTAGTCTAAGGACTTTCATCATGGTGACTACACATGCTTCGGGGGTTCCTCAGCAATTCATGTCAAATAAGGCAACCATGTGGGGGATGGAGTACTGTTGGTGAGCACATAGTTCAAATAAACACCTACAGGATGCGAGCCTGCTAGCATTCTATTGGACTGTCGAGAATAGTCTGTGGTCATCATCTATACTCCGTTAGATGATTGGATCATCAATAACATCTATATCAAGGCCTCTCATTATTTTATTTGGTCACACAGCAACTATTATATCTACCCAAGTTTTACCCAACACGTTTTGTAGGTATAAAATACATATACAGTTTAAATCATATAAAACGTGTATAAAAATATTTCACCCAGCATAGACAGCAAGTATTCAGACAATAGGTACACATAGCACATAATTTATATTAAATACTTCATATATATATATATATATATATATATATATATATATATATATATATATATATGTAAGATGAAAGGGACCATGCACTCACTTGAAAATGTGGTGATTCCGAACTCAGACAGCGCTTCGCTTCTTAAAATTAATTTCCTTCGACGAAACCTAGTATTATTACCACTAGAGTTTAGTCTATTATTCGCCGAGACTAATTAATAACCTAGTTATTATTACTATCATATAAGCGTTAAACAATACTTATATAACCCATAATAATAGCCCAAGTACTTATTATAAGTTCCTAATAACGTTAATATAATTAAATAAAAGCTATATTAAAAATAGCGTAGGTGTAGCTCACTTACAGCGGGTTTTATAGAAAACCGGGCTTTGCTTGGAGCAGCGTTCCCAAGCCAAAAAGCTCTTCTTCTCGGAGCCATCGAGCACTCCGGGGCTTCCGCCTCGTGCTAGGGAGGTTCCCTAGGCTTTTTGGGGGGTTTCGGGGCTAGAGAGAGGTTCTAGAGAGACAGTAAAGAGAAGAAAGAATGAGAAAGGTGTGAAGAAAATGAAGGTGGGAGAGGTTCTATTTATAGGGTGAAAATGGCTGAACTTGGTGCCACATGTCACCATCTAGTGGCAAGACATGGGGAGAAAGTAATGCTCAAGATTGTGCTACATCACCCATTTTCGCACAGCACACTTCCGACTTCTAAAATTCGTAACTTTCACATACAACCTCCGTTTTTGACGTTCTTTATATCCATGAATAGGTAAAAATATGGTCTACAACTTTCATTTTGACTACGTCGGCTAATTCTTGACCGATCTTAAATTTAACAGTACGATGAGATTCTACTGGTAAATGTCTGCGTAAAATTCATAACTTCCACATACGGACTCTGTTTTTGTCTGTCTTTTTACTGTTGAGTTCCTATTAATGAGATTTTCAATTCTCATTTAGGTTGCATAGGCCAAAAACTACTCGATCTAAAATTCGAGTTTTAGGCTGTGCACTGCTAAGCCAAATCTTAGAAAATTCATAACTTCCTCATACGAAGTCAGATTTGGGCGTTCTTTTTTTGTTTGTTCTCGGTTTAACGTATATTACAACTTTTGTTTGGATTTCTATGGATAAAAAGTCCTCCATCATAAATTCACTATTTACTTCTCCCGGTGTCGTGCTGGTTTTGCCGTAAAACTTCGACGGACCATAATTTTTTCGTTTTAACTCGGATTTCAACGTTCTTTATGTGTACGGAACCCTTGAGACGTATTCTACAACTTGGTTAAGATTATTTATTATAAATAATATTTTGTCAAAAAGTCATTTTCGGCCCCTATTATCTCTAAATTGACTCGCCCGGATCTACGGGCGTTACAATAGTAGATACTTATCACCCGTTTCGATTGGTCGGTCGAGGTTGTAGCTAGCAACCATAGGTGCGGATGTCAACCCCATATAGATCTATACATATGTATATCATTCCGAAGATTAATGGTTATAGTAGTGTGGGTATGCTAAGTGTTTAGACTTAGCTAATGAATATAGTCTAACTAAAAAGCCCTTAACTAAGGTATGCTAATAGCTCTCAGGCCTAACTTATAAGTGGATAAGTTACTAGGCATAATGAATTATATAGAGTTTATAAAAGCCGAGTATATATGGTATGCATGTATAGAATAAGGTACTCGCATTTAAAACGAGGTATGTCTCAGGAAATGTTCATGTATAAACTTTATAAATATACATGCATCGTTTTTACATAAAATAATAATATTTTATGTGTATTTTTTTCATAAACTAGCACAAGTAGGCACATTTATTCTACCTCAAATCATATAAAAATATAAAAGAAGGGCCGTAACACTCACCTTAACGTTTGATTGTCGATTTGTTTCGAAAACTTGACGTAAGAAACCACAATTTGTCGCTTCTAAAATGAACCGTTGGAGCTGATTTTGTTACCTATTTAACCCAAGGAACATTTTGGTATAAATTAATAAGTGTGTGGTTGTTTTGTAACTTAACTAAACTAAAGTGTCAATTTGTTAAATAAATAAATTGAATAGGACCGATTTTGCTAACCGTTTCCAAATGAGGGGCTGGAATGATTTATTTAAATCAAAGTTTGGGGTTTGGGACTTATTTTGCAAACAAATTCCATGGGGAGGGGTTATGAATTAATTTGAAATGAGAGTTTGAGACTTAGGGACTTCTTCTGTAAGAATTTTTCAAGGAGGGCGGGTTTTGAATATATTAAAATGAAGTTTGAGGAGGAAGTCGACCACCTCCTGTGATCAACATATGCATGTCATCTTCAAAAAAAAATGAAAACAGGACCCAGATGGGTTTATGAATCGAAAAGAACAACAAAGAAATGGTGGTGGTGGAATTACGAACCAATAGCAGGTAAGAGGTGGTGGTAGCTAGAACTCTAGTGGCAGTAGGCAGTAGTAAGGGTGGCGAGGGGCTCCGGCAGCCTCTTTTTGCCTCCTTTTTGCATTTCTTCCTTCAAAAATAAGGGAGACGATTAGGCTGGAGGTGGAGGGAGGGAGGAGGGTAGTTTTGGGTGGTGTTGTATTATGAAAACAATTGAGAAAGGTGGTGGGCGAGTAGTGGTTTGGTGGTGTCCTTATTGTGGTAGAAAGGTGGTGTTTTCTAAATTAAGAAGGAGAAGTTAAGAGGGGAAGGAAGAGATGTTGTAGCTGCTAATTTGGTGTGGATAATGAGAGCTCAAGGCCCTTTATTTATAGCTGAAGAAGACATGCAAACCTTGGAAGCTCATACACATCATACATCCCATCCTTGGTACTTTTAAAGAAGTTTCCACTCAAAGAAGAAGAGGGTAGGGTATGGGGTTATCCTACGTCGGCTGTGGAAAGAAGAGAACCAAAGAGATCAAATTTATAACTCTTGCAAACTCATGTGGGCCCCAAGATGATGTCATAATCACATTAATTGCCCAAAACAATCCTAGTTTGATGTATTGAGATCCCGACGTCGAATAATTTTTCCAAAAGTGTCATTTGATAAAGTCGAGTTAAAGGATTCCAAAAATTTGAATGGATTAATTTTTCAAGTTGTAGAACTCCGGGAAATCACTTTTAAAGTTTTGCGTTTAAATGGCGCCTGAAATGCTCGATTTTTCTACTTTTGCAAATACTTTCGCTAAAAATATTTCGAGTATGAGATTAAATACTAGACCATAGTTTGAACCCAAAATTACTCTCGAAATTTCCATCTGAGGTGTGCAAGTGTCTCAATGGATCGATTCGGTTTTAGTAGTTTAAAGAAAGTCAATGTTTTAGTGGTTTGTTTTCTTATAACTGTCATATCTCTTGCATACGAACTCCGTTTCGGAAGTTCTTTATATTTTGTAAAAAGGGGAAGATGTACTATGAGATTAAAATCTTTGCTTCGCTCACAATTGCTTAATATGAATTATCCGTTTTTCAAACACATTAGCTAGGGTTACAGTTTGAGCTATTCGATTCGATTGCCAGTTTACACATTTGGATGTAAGATACCATCTAGTATCTTATAATAGTATGAATGACATTATTTATTTTACAAAAGATGAATTAAACTCAATGAGTTAAATTACAAAGAGATTTACTGTGAATTGACTGTCCACAGTCTTTAACCTAAATTTCAGGATGTCACACAATGTATGTTTTAATTTAGCTTATCTAAACATATGTATCAGTTAATTTATGGATGATTGATTGTTTTCTTAAATTATTTTTCATAACGATCACCTTCATATTCGAAAATGATTAAAATTCATTTTATGACACTAGATCTCTTAATAAGAATTATGAAGTAAGCATCAATGTTTTATAAATAACAAGTTCTATATGAAAAGTACTTTTGACTTAAACTTGTTTTGAATCAAACTCATCTTTGACATTGTTATCTTTATTTTATAAATAACATTCACATATTCCAACTTCAGGAAAAAGATCTTTGAAACCTACTACATTTTATAGATTTGACCACTCGAGGCCGAAAATGAACAATCACTCATACGATATTTTAAGTAGTTTAAGGTCACCACTGTGTGACTATTTGAAACCGTATTGCAACGCCTTATAATAATTAAGTAGCTGAAGTGAACTAAAAGATTTTGGCAGAACGTTCAACCAGTTATTAATTGGGAGGTGTGACTATAGAAGATTGAGTTCGATGCATTAGTCACTCTATACGTAAAAAAATGAGAAATATATTTTTTAGGAATAAATTCGAGAAGACGAATGCGGAATATCAAGAACAATCAAGAATCAATCACCATCATATGCAAGTAATCTGATAAAGGTTTTTCATATATTGATTATGAGATGAACGTATAGAGATAAACCCTAATCTGATAAAAAGCTTACACCAAAAGTTAACCTAATGATTATTTATACGGAACAATAAATATATACCATAAATATAAAATCTATGCCTTAAAATAAAACCAATGCCTTAGAATAGCTCGATTAAGAACTTCTACTATAAAGGCACCATAGGGAATCATAAAAAGATTAACCCTAAAAAGGCTTCCCTAAATAACCAAATATGCCAAATCAGTTTCAATATCTCAAATACTCAACAATCTCCCCTTAGATGTTGAAACTGATGAAGATCACGATTTCCGATCTTCTTGGCATTTCTCCCCCTAAATTGTGAGATTCATCAGCACATGGGGTCTTTAAAGCGATAGAAATAAAAATAATCTTCCAAATACGAACTCCCCCTTGAATAATCATCACTCTCTCTTGAATCTTCAACAAATACCATGGAGAGAATCCAGAAAGTTAAGAAGAATCACCAACAATCTTCAAAACCCGTTAGATATGATGAAACAAATTCTTTTGGAATATCCCCATTTCACAAAAATTAAAACCGGAAAAATAACAAAAAATAATTTTGTATCTTACGATTTTTAAATTTAGACAAAATAATAGAAAAGAAGCAATTATTTAGAAGGGTTTAAAAAGAATAAAACCAAGCAAAAAGGATAAGAAGTGAAAATCTTTTGGAGAGAAGGGAAAAAATGGAAGAAAAATCCAAAAAATTGAAAAGAATTTTGGAAATTGGATAAACTCTGTGAAGATCTGAAAGTCAGGGGGGGGGGGGATTCAAAAATATAACCCATTTTCATCTTTGGAACGCTAAAATAAAGAACATCTTCCAACTAGGGTAGAAACTATAAAGCTTGTAAATACTCGAGGACTGGAATTGAAACAGTTGTTGTCTTCCTCGTTTACACTGAAGAACGACGATCCTTTGACTTAGCAAGTCAAAATTAGATAAGTGAAAGAAAACTTCCGATCCAAAAAAGCTTTTAAATCAAAACTATTCTCCAATACAGTTGGTTCTGATCATCAGTATAGTTTCATTACGATTTCAATTTTGAAGCCATAAAATTCTGATTCCAGATTTCTTTGTAATACTGAGATTAGAAACATCGATGGATGTTTCGTTCCAATTTCACCAGCATTCGACGTCAGATGCGACATCAATTTTGAGTTACAGAGCGAATCCTTCAACGAATTTTGAATCTAAAAAACCTTTTCATCTTTCTGAATCCGATCATTTGAAGACTTTTGAACACAATCCTTAGGAGTTTTGAATCTAAAAAACCTTTATGGGACTTTTGATACCCATTTAAGGTTCAACATTGAAGTTCATTTCTTACAAACCCATTTATTTGAAGAATATCTATCATCCTCTGAAAATAATACCCGTTTCTTAGTTGGAAAACAAAAATTTTCAAAAACTTCATTAAACCAACCGAACACTATTTTCTGTTTTCTCAAACTCCTAACATATTCATATGAATGAAATTTCCTTTGACCATCCTTTACTTCAGCTTTCTGAAGCTTTCCACATGCATTAGATACTTGTACCTTGGGCATCCAAACCTTCTTTGTTTACTCTTGTTATTTGTGACAACCCGAAATTTTCATTCGGTCAAACCTTAAAAGTCAGCGACTTCATATCGTGAATTAATATCTTTATTTCTTATTTTTTTTAGAAAGATAAAGTTCGTTTGATTATTTTAATATTATTTTTAAACGAACGGGTGAAAGAAAGCGTCGTCTTGGTTTTGAAATTTTTAAAACCACAAACACCTCGCGTCTTAGAAACCCTCGGCCAAACAATTTCGTTTGAGTCGAGAAATCATACCCAATATCCGAAAACTCATGCTTATCCATGAGTTTACTCCTTAATTCTAGTCAAAAGGAGTTTACTCCCCATTTATCCAAAAGAGTAAACTCAAGAAACACTCTCAAGTATCAAACTAGAAACAATTCCAAATCTTCAATCTTGTAAGTGTTCTAACCATTTATTCTTAATAAAACACTTAATCTAGTGTTTGTGCATCTATTCATCCATTCATTTATGTATTTTGTTTAGATTTTCCAAAACACCAAGAACACACACTAAGTGTTCTTGGCCTTTTAGCTCAAACCAAGCATCATTATAGTAAGTACTTCCATCCTTGAGTGCTTGTAAGCTAGTATATCAAATAAACACCAAGAAAATCGGTCAAGAACACCATGATTGAGGTGTTCACGGTCCAAGGTGATGCTTGGGCCGTAAACACCATAAAGACCCCCAAAAGTGACTTAAGTCCCATGTTTAGCCCTAGTTTGAAGTCTAAGACTTACCTTAACATATGTAAACCTTCCATTGATGTGTTTAAGCTTTGAAAAACATCAAACACCACAAATTATAGGTGTTTACGGTCTAAGGATATTCCAAAAACTGTAAACACCCAAAAAGGTGTTTAAATGAGCCATTTTCCTTTCTTAGCCCTAAAAACTAACTTAGATGTTTACCTAGTTGTGATAAGGACTTGAAACAAAGGCAATATCCCTTCCCATTAGGGTTTAGGGTAGTAAACCCAAGGGAAAATACCCTTAGGCCATAAACACCTCAAGGAGGGTGTTTTGTGGCCCTAGTCCATTCCAAAGGCTAAACCACTTAGCAAGATTGCTTCAAAGGATTTGTTAAACTCCTAGGATTGTTGCAAGAAATGGAGTTTAGACCGTAAACCCTTGAGTTTACTGCCATAAACTCCTAGGGTAAAGGTCATTTAGACCGTAAACTCCCAAGGAGTTTACCCTTGGACCCCAAACACCCTAGTTTTTCCCTACTAACACTCGGATACAATCCCTGTGAACTTTAACACTTGAAACAAAGTGTTTTCAGGTTCTAGAGTGTCCCAATTCATTTTATTAGTTATAATAAGGCTAATTAGTTATATATATGTTCATTATATGATAACTAGGCTCGTGCATGTGTACAAGTCTTCAATTGTCACCTAGCACCGTAACCGACACTTCAATCCAATCCACTCACCGTAAGTGAGTTCATACCCCTTTAATTAACCTTTGAAATACTTTTAAATGTTTTAAATGCTTTTATGGGGGGGGGGGGGAATACAAGTTGAATACTTATGGTTATTACATCAATCACATGTGATTAATAACTATAAAACCAATGATTTTATCACTGTTCAAACTATTTATCAAACTGTTTTACTTCAAAATGTTTTACAAACTCTTTTCTTACCAAATACTTTTATTTAAACTTTGTTATAATTCTTATAAATTGCATGCCCATATATGTATAGATATATAATCAATGTTTAAAGGACTTAGGAAGGCCATCCGCCCTATTTCCTTTTTCTCGATTTGGATGTGGTCTGGTGGGATGTCGGGTAGTCGTCCGAGGGTCGTTTCAATATTAATTATATATCATATGTGCATATATAGAAATAAAAGTGCTTCCATATTCATACGTATCAGTTACATCATTAGTGAGTTACCATCGGGGTAATACAGGGTTACACTTATACTATTGCTAGATCAATGAGTCAGCTCATTCATGAGTCAATACTTAGTACTATGAGATCATATACATTACATTACTATGAGAACATATACATTACATTACTATGAGAACATATACAACTATACTAGCAGAAGAACATATACAACTATACTAGAAGAAGAACATATACAACTATACTAGAGAAAGAACATATACAACCATACTAGAAAGAGAACATATACAATGATACTAGAACATGTAACAATACATTACATATACATATATACATTGACAAATTGTGATCCACTGTATCGGAGCACGCCTTAAATGTCATGGCCCGAGTTGTAGCCAGAGTCTCTTGGAGGGAGAGCGTGAGTTTGCGTATAGATCTATACTGGATTGACTATCCTACACCTTGCTGCTAGCTACAGCCGGACCTACAGGTCTGCGGGTGCCAAACGTCATTTCTTTTTACGACCATTCATTTGTCGTTGATACTCAGTCGATAGTATGGTACAATTAATCACATGATACCTTAATATAAATCCGGTTTAAGGTAGTTAGTACAGTAGCAGTTCCTATATTACAATACTACAGTACTACAATAATTTATCCTTTATATACATTTAGTGATTATTTCACTTAAACATTTATGTACAAACTATATTTTGATAATGATAGCTACCCTTGGGAAAATTACACACTTTTACAACAAACAAATGTACAAAACTATTAAGCCTTGGTAGAAGGCTACTTTAATAGAAAATATAGGTTTTTATGAGAGATTCAAACTTTTACAAACACTTACAAACATTCACATACATTTTACAAACTTACACTTGAGACATGTTCAAACGTTTTGATAACAAACACCGACACTAAATACTTATGAACTCACCAACTTAATGCTGATAAACTCTTTCAAAATAACTTGTATTCTCAGGTCATCACTAGACAGGTACCGAGGCTAGCTTTTGAGAAGATGGAGCGCATCCAAGACTCATCTTATTATTTTGATTCACATTATTTTTGGTGTCTATAACTGTACATAACACGCTTGTATTAAAATTATATATTTAATGCAATGGATGATGTTGTTTGCTTGTTTACTTTTACTATGTTGTGATACTTTACATGACGTCCTCAGCCCCAGAACGTTTCCTCCGTTCTTGGTTTTGGGGTGTGACATTATTCTTCCTCTTCTTTCTTCTTTTCTGATTTCTAGGCTTCATAAACGAATTTTGAATCTGAACAACCTTTCATCTTTCTGAATCCGAACATTTGAAGACTTTTGAACAAAATCCTTAGGAGTTTGATAAATCTGAACATCTTGAATTATTGGCTTTTTGTAAGCAATCATTTCTTCCAAAACATCTTCAGGACATAAAGAATCATCTGTTTGAGTTCCAATGGAACAAAATGTCTCCACTCTCACGATTTCAGAAGAATTTCTTTGAGATTCATCTTCTGAAGTACCAGATTCGGAATGTAACTCATCTGAAACACATGAACCACTTGACTCCCCCTCAACAAGTACATCTGGAGTCATCTTTTCTTCATAAACATGAGGAACATTATGAACTTTAGCAAGAACATCAAGAGCATCTTTCTTTTTCTTTTCCGCTCTTTTTATCTCCAACATTTGTTTATTTTCTCGATCTAAATGTCCATAGATAATATGAAATTGTTCTATTATTCTCTCATTCTCTCTTAACTCACGGTAATTAACAGATGAGTATGCAGATATTTTCGTATCAACAAGAAGATTATACAACTCAGGAATATCATTCAACATAGATCGACCAAACATTCTTTGTTTTACTCTTGTTCTTCTTCCTCTTCTTTCTTCTTTTCTGATTTCTAGGTTTCATAAACGAATTTTGAATCTGAACAACCTTTTCATCTTTCTGAATCCGAACATTTGAAGAATGTTGAACACAATCCTTAGGAGTTTGATAAATCTTAACATCTTGAATTATTGGCTTTTTGTAAGGAATCATTCCTTCAAAAACATCTTCAGGACATAAAGAATCATCTGTTTGAGTTCCAAATTCGGAATGTAACTCATCTGAAACACATGAACCACTTGACTCCCCCTCAACAAGAACATTTGGAGTCATCTTTTCTTCAGAAACATGAGGAACATTATGAACTTTAGCAAGAACATCAATAGAATATTTCTTTCTTTTTTAGCTCTTTTTATCTCCAACATTTGTTTATTTTCTCGATCTAAATGTCCATAGATAATATGAAATTGTTGTACTATTCTCTCATTCTCTCTTAACTCACGATAATTAACAGATGAGTATGAAGATATTTTCTTATCAACAAGAAGATTATACAACTAAGGAATATCATTCAACATAGATCGACCACTGATTTGAAACATGTTCGCTTTGTTAACACCGTAGATTGGTTTAGTAACCGTTAATCCAAGTTCTAAAATGGAGTTAAACAATAAATTCATTTTATCCATTAGATCGTCAACAAATGATAGAACTTGAAGAGAGAGAATGTAGATCTGATAAGAGTTCTAGAGAGAGAAAACGGATCTGATAGGGTTATTTTGGAAATTGGGTAAAATTTGTGAAGATCTGAAAGTCAGGGGGCAAAATTCGAAAATATAACCCATTTTCATCTTTGGAATGCTGAAATAAAGAACATCTTCCAACTTGGGTGAAACTATAAAGCTTGTAAATACTCGGGTACTGGAATTGAAACAATTGTTGTCTTCCTCGTTTAAACTAAAGAACGACTATACTTTGACTTAGAAAGTCTAAATTAGATACGTGAAAGAAAACTGTCGATCCATAAAAGCTTTTAAATCAAAACCAATCTCCAATACCGTTGGTTCCGATCATCAATACAGTTTCAGTACGATTTCAATTTTGAAGCCATGAAATTCCGATTCCAGATTTCTTTGTAATACTGAGATTAGAAACATCGACGGATGTTTCATTCCAATTTCACCAGCATCCGACTTCAGATGCGACATCAATTTTGAGATACAGAGTGAATCCTTCAATGTTGACTGTGGAGCGAATCCAGATTCATTTAGAGCCCTAGGATCATCTGTTAGAGGCGAATCAAATCTAGTCCCAACTATGAATCCAATTTAAAAATCTTAACAACCGAACACAGGTTCACATTTAACGATTGTGGAAGTTACGAAATCACACCCCAGTTGCAAATTCAGTCTCAAATCCCTCTACGAACCTGTTCGTAATTCCAACCATGAACCCGTTCATCCCAAATCTAATAATATAATTTTCAATTACGAATCAACAATGTGTTCCAATTGCAATCAACAGAAGCTCTAAATCCAAGCATAAGTTTGTTTTACTGACATCACGAACGACGCAGTTAAGAGCAATCACACCAATTTTGACTTCCAAGGATTGACCAGATTTCCGATTCTAAAATTATTCTCGTTCTAAAAGCTTTTGCATCCTTCCCTGTAGATGTATGTAAGGAAGCGGACTTAATCCTCTCGCACCGAATTCAATTGGACATGGACCGAAAGCCCTCAGGTTCGCTTCAAATGTTCGCTTCTTGTGAGTTCGCGTCTGTGACAACCATCAAATTCAAGTCATAGTCAAGTCAACAAGTCAAACCGGTCAATCTTGTATAATACTTGTATGATTAAAAGTTATTCTATGAAAACGTACATTTGTATGTCAAAAATTCGAGTGTCTCGGTAAATCTATGTGTTTATCAAAGTGAAACCCTAAGAAGGGAGTTAAATGCATCAAAACATGACTATGAACCCTTTTGGGGACTTAAAATAATCATAAACGAAGTATAACAGGGTCCACGGACCTTGCATTGCAAGATTAATCGATAAAAATGGCTAAAAGTGAATCTCTCTCAAATCTCTCCTAATCTCTCCCAAATCTCTCCCAAATCTCTCTCAAAATCTCTCTCAACTTTTTATAGTCATCTGAGTCATCCAGAACCTTAACGTGGCCAAAAATCGCGCAAAACGGGAAGTTAAATTAAAAATAGCCATATAGGGTCGAAGCTCCTATTAGGACCGAAGCCCCATTAGAACCAAAATCTAAGAACCGAAGCCAGTCAGAGCCGAAACCTCCCTCTCGCACCCGAAATAGACCGAACTTCGGTCCTTTCGCTTCTCTCGCACCTTCGGGCCCGAGCCTCCACCTTCGATTCCTTCTCCTTCCTTCACTCCCTCCTTGTGCCACCCTCGGTCCTTAGCCTGAAGCACCGAACCCCTCGCAGGTTCGCTCCCTTCTTCCGGTTTTCGACTACTTTCGCCTCCTAAGCCCGTTTTTGATGTTTTTTGACGGGATTTTTTCACCAAAATCATATTTTTACCATTTTAAACTCCCAAAACTCATATTTTATTTATTTCCCAAGGATTTATTAATTTAAAATCATTATTTCATTAATAGAAATATCTAAGGATATTTTACCCCACAAGTGGGTCAAGTGTGCCCACTTGCCTCCATGTGTCACTTCCCCATTAACCCAACCCGATCCACATCATAGAAACCAAGGAAAACATCCTATCAATCTTGCAACTTGCTCCAGCAACTCCTCTATATAAAGAAATCCCTGGAGGATTTCTTTATTCCCTTTGATCATTCCCACACTTTTACACCTTTCTTACCACACATAGAAACTTATTTTCTCTCAACTTCCAGCCACTTTTGGAAGCGTTCTTGAGCTATTACTTCACTTTTTGGTAAGTATTTCCTCAAAACTCAAGGGTTATTCCATGTTTTCATAACATCCTTGAATCATCTACACACTTTCTAACACCAAAGAATCGTTCTTAGGATCATCCAAGCTTTTACGTGTTCATCAAGTGTTCTTGACTTGATACTCCTCGTCTTTGACCTTCCACTCTTCCAAAAATAACTCAAGGTGAGTTCATACCCCTACATTTTCTAGTTTTCAGAGGGGGGGGGTACAAGTTAAAACACTAAAACATATTTGAAACTTAACTTGACAGCTTACAACAGAAAAGTTGTGACCTGTTCACGAACTGTTTTACCCAACTTAAACTTAATATTTTTAAAAATTCCTCAATATGCAAATTTTCAGGTTTATACCTTTAAAATGACTACTTGCACATCTCCATACGATTTTCCTACAATTTTTGGTGATTTTTACAAAACTGCCTATCACTGCAGCAACGAAGGACCAGGTTGTGAAAATGAACATTTTCACACTGGTTTGAGACCACCAAAAATTATAAGAAAATTTTTGAACATAGTAGACTCTTTTTCCAAACTCTCTGAGTTTACGGATTTAGTTTTTGACTTACGATTATTTTTCTATAAATAATCTAAAACAGTGAAAGTTAAGAGTTAAATTGTTAAAACAAAATTAAGAGTTATTCACACTTGTAACATGATGAGCAAGGTGTGTAAGATTTTATACTTAGCATTTTCAATGTCATTTTATTGAAATAAAAAGTCATGCATAGCAAAGTTTCATTTACAACATAAAACATTTTGATAAAACTATAATAGGTATAGTTTGGACACCTCAAACAGTAATACTATCGATTTACAAAGTGAGGATTTTGTTACAAACTACGTGAACATGTTAATGAATAAATTTGTGAGACATTCATCTTCGGAGTACTCTTTGGTACAACAGAAAAGTCCTATAGTTATAGCCAGAATCTCTTGTAGGGAGAGCGTGATAGTTGTGTATAGATTTATATTGGGTTTGACAACCCGCACCTGAGCTGCTTGCAACAACTAGACCGGCAGGTCTAGGGTGAAGAGTGTCATAACATTTCGATGCTTGAAGAACGTCGAGTACGAGGTCTTCAAGTCATAGTATGGTTATAACAACTCACATGGGAAATTAACAAACACACCGTTCACGGGAATTTAAGGATTTCACGAAAAGAAGTTTTATTTAAATATAAAACCACATATAAGTATGATGATTTACTTACATATACTAAGTCTTGGCTCAGTTAAGACTACACTAAACCTTTTAGAAAATATTGGATTTTCTGGAAACAAACGTTAACAAACTTCAAAGAACAACATTCATTTTTCATTCATAAATTGGTTATGAACTCACCAGCTTTAATGCTGATACTCTTTCAAAAACAACTTGTATTCTCAGGTAATCAGTGATGCGGGTAACCACAAGACTTTTGAAGGCAAGACGCTAAGGCGTAGATTTCTTTTGAACTATTTTGACATCTGAAGAGAATGGTTATCGAGAATCAGAAAGCAATTATGATTGAATCAATGAAAAGTAAGAACACAAAGAGTAAATATTAATCAGGTCTTATATTGATGAAGACTGATTACAAAACTTTTAAGCAGAAAGAATTCTCGAGAGAAAAGTTATTTCTACTTCTATCCTCAGTCCCTATTTATAGGACACCTGAGTGTACAAAAATATACTAAGTCTATTTCAATACGCTTCGCATAAAACTGACTTAGTAAAATAACTAAAAATGCGAAACTAAACAAACAAACAACTCGACTTTTACAATTCAACCTCTACAATCTCCCCCTTTGTAAACAGTAGAAGCTATTCAGTCCATAAGCCTTTGAACAGCTGAGTGAATTGTCTTTCACACTTCTCCATACCAGGAAATCACCTTCTTTAGCTCCTTCTTGTCTCCTTCATTATTCTTCTTGCAGTTGTTCATACGAACAATAAAGTGCGTATATTGCGAAGAAGTATATCTTTCAACCTCTGAGACCTTGAACAAAAATTTCTTGGGCTTTCCCTTCGTATCTCTCCCCGAAAATACCATGCCGAAAGGTTTCAGGAATATTTCCCCAACAACATACTTTGATAATGCTGACTGGGTCAAGGTTTCTTCCCAAGGAACGTTCATTTCTCTTCCCAAAGTAGTTGCCAATTCTTCATCAGTTAAAGCCAAACAATCGAAGTAATTATCGATATACGTCTTGACATGTGCGAACCTGATTCTAAACACTTCAGTCTCAGATCCTTTGAGCTTATTCTCTTCCATATGTTTCAAAATGAGAGCCATTTGAATCAAATCATTGCAATTCATCAGAGGGAAGTCAGCTATTGTGAAATCATACTATTTGTTATCAGCTCGAATAACAAAATAACGAAAATTCTGAAGCATGTCTTCAAACATTGTATATTTCTTGATCGTCAACACCTTTTTGATTTTCATTAGAGACCATACTTCATCTAGATTCTTCCCCAATACAGCATGAAATCTGATTTTCATGTGTATGTAGTCATCAACATTATCGAACTTTTCACTAATCTTGTATTGAGCTGTAATGAAAAGCATTTCGTTAATCGGAAAATCCAACTGACATTTGTCTGAATTCGCAATATCGTAACTTCTCTTTGGCTTCTTCTCAAATTCATACATCTCCCTTCCTACAACTTTTGACTCTATAGTTTCATAAGAGTATAGCTTCGCAGGATCTCCTTTATTCATCGTGCGAGGATCACTTGCCCTTTGCCTCATAATGCTTTGAACTTGCCTCATTCTTTCCAACTCATCCTCTGCTTCAGCTTTCTTCTCTTCCTTCGATTTTTCATACAAAATTCCTTTTCCTTTTCCCACACTTTCAGTTTGAGGTTTCGTACTAGAACTTCCTTCTTTTGCCCCAATCGATATTCCTTTGGCAATCGGTCTTGTGGTTATTGTTGTTGAGGAAATCAGCATCGTAAGTATTGGAAGAGTAGATTTGAGCTGAGTACATATGACTTTCCCCACGGTCTTCACATCATCCTCTTTACTTGAGTTTTTCTCTCCCCCTTGCACCCCTATGAAAGCAGGTGGGGCACTCTTTGGTAGTAAAGAGGTGAAGTTCGCAATTGGAGCTAGTGCCTTCTGAATTGCTTGTTCCAAATTATTAACTTTGAGAGACAAGAATTCAGGAGTGAGCATAGATGGAGATGAAGTTTGTGAAACAAGGGCTTTCAACTCAGTCACCATTTGAATCAATTGATCAAACTTCGCCATATTTTCTTTGTGATTCACATCAAAGATAGGAGCAACAATAGCTTTGTTGATGTCTGAGACAACTACATTAACCCTCTTTTGAACTTCAATCTGTTGAGAATGAATATCTTGAAGCTACTTCGCAAGTTCGGTCTTTAACTCTTCAATCTTGAAGTTTACATCCTCTCGAACCTTCTTTACATCCTGCACAAACAGAACATGGCGTTCTTTTGCTACAGATTGTAAATCTTTAACGACTCCATTGAATAAACTTCCTTGAGCTTTAATGCGAAGCTCATTGCTTTTGTCTGTCTGATCAACCTTATCCAATATTCTTTTCTCAACAGCCTTGAGCATAACATCAACCTCCATTGTTGAGATAGATGACATTCTGCCAAAATCAGTTTGTGACTGAATAATAGCATTCAACTTATGATTTAGGATTTTGAATTGCTTTCCTGTCATAAGCATATGATCAGGTATATCCTCCTCCTCTGAATCAAAGTGAATATCTTCAAATATTCCTCCAAAAGCTCCTCCTTTGGTTTCATTATCAGGCATGGGTTGCGAAGGTTGAGGAGTTTCAGGTGATTGTGAGGGAAATAAGATTGTAAATGGGTTTTGTAGAGGATGATCAAAAATGGATGAGGTTGTGGAAAGTGTAGTAGTTGAAAATGATACACATGGTAATGAAATGGGTAATGTGACTGGTAGACTAATTGGCAAAGTGGTTTCAACACTTGTGATAGGTGCCCCCGTATCAGATACGTTGACAACCGTATCAAAAATAGGTACCTCCTCAGAAACTGATTTGGTAGTGACTATTTCAAGTGGTTGAGTGGAAATTTGCAAAACATGTATATTGGACACAGGTGGAAGAGAAACGATTACCAGTGTAGAAACTGGTGGAGTGTCTGGAACCACCTCTTCATCTGAAGACTCATTGTGAATTATCAACTTTCGCTTCTTCAACAAGGTTTGTTGCATTTGTTTCGCAACTTCCTGAGCACGTTGTCTCTTAGATCCTGGAGATACAAGAGCTGGAATACTGCAAACTATCACCCCCTTACTGCTAACTTCTGTTTTTCGAATCTTTTTCAATACCCCTGATTTTGAGGGTATTGTTTCCTTCTTTGATTTTGACAAGGTCTCCTCTATCTGAACCTCTTCTTCTTCACCTTTCGAAGATTGAACAGTTTCGTCCTTCTGGATGGCCTTCTTCTTCTTTGGAGTTTTGGCAGTAACTTCTAACAAAATTCCAGTCTCCACAGCTGGATCAAAAGTCTTCATGTAGCGTATCAACACTTTGTGAGTGGATGATACTTTGCGAAGCATCGCATTTGGAATGCGAGCAATATGAGAAAAAATGTTTTCATCATCCTCCACCTCCTTCTGAAACTGATACATTGAAAATTCTGCAACCTCAGCATCCTCTGGAACTGGAATACCCTCTTTTTCATACACCTTTACCAAAATAAGGCTCCAATATCTTGCACATGAGACACCTTTCTCAGAATTGGTGTTTTCCAAACTTTTTATGAACTCTTTCCACAACTGAGTTCCATAATCAACATTAAGATCATAGTATAAGCCCATCACCATTGCGTATACTTCCATTCGTCCCTTGTCCAGACCTACTGATCTTCCTGTCAAACATGTGAGGAAAATCCCAAATAGAAAATTCCACATACATGGTAATCCAGACTTTCTGAAATCGCTAATCTTCTCCAATGCTGGCTGATGACCCATTTCATTGAACATAAAGATGATTTGGGAATTTAGCGGTTTGAAAAAGAGAGGGTTGTTAAGAATGTTCAAGAACTCGATGGACATTTTCTTGGTGAGTTTGACCCTTTTGTTGTTCATCATATGGAAGGTAATGACATCAGTTGCATAGTTGTATGGGGCTGATGATGCTGCCAACGAAAACCAAGTCATCGGTACTGAGAAGAAATTGAACATTGTAGTAGACAGAGGAGATCTTTTCAAGGCTACGATTAACATCTTCAATCCCTCTGGGTATGAAGAGACACTGGGATCAACCAGATAGTTGGTGCTTTGGATCTTCATGAGTCACTGTGAGAGAACTTCATCAGTGTTTGATTAAGTACCGGCCATTGTAAGAGTTTGAACAAGATGAAGTTGAAAGAGTTGGAAGATCTTTAGGATTGGGAGAGTTTTGTTCGCGTAACCGTATACAATGTTCTTGATCCCCCTTTTATAGGTTACCCAAATCAATCTGAAATTCAAGCGGGATATAATTAATGTTATCCGATGTGGCACCTTGAAAATCAGACCATGACTGTAAAAGATAGCCATGCTTCAAAAAGTAACTGTCACATCTCCTAGAAAGCTGGACAGAATACCAACCATCTTGAGTACACAGCCTGCCAATTTTCCCGTTATAGAATTTGAACCATTAAAACCCTTCGCATGGAGGCAAGGCTCTTTCACTTTTGGGATGTAAAGTGAAGTCATATGCCAGATTTGCGAAATCATCAGCCTGAGTTGGTCTTACTCAGAACCTCAAGGAGTTCATGAGTGTTGTGTTCCAAAGAAATAAGATGAGAAACAAAAAAAAAATTGGAAGTCTGTGATGTCAAAAATTCAATTTGACACAAAGGCAGTTAAATCCCAGGCAAAGGTTGCTTCGTTAATCATCAAGATAGATGATCAACAACTTGTATAGTTTCCCGTGAATTACAATCGAATACTTTTTGATAAGTATCAAAGGGCTTCTTTTGAAAGATACTTTTGGGTTGGTTTCAAATTTCATTACATATCATCCTAAACATAAGGTGAGAAATTGTAACTGAAATTACTTGTATGACCAGTGTAGTCAGTGACAAGTTGATTTGTACTGGATCTTGTTGGGTAACAAACATCGTGGGTTACGAATGTTTGATCAAGACCACGCATGTGAATTGAATATGATTTGGAGTTTCGAAATTTTGGTACTGAAACAAAAGTTTCGTAAAAATCTGGAACTATGTTCCCTGTCAATTCCTCAAGGTTTATGATTTTTGGGTTTCACTTTCAACACAGACTCATGATGTCAGATCATAAACACAAAATTTTTGTATATCTAAGTCTCGATGGGTTTGATCAGAGACCTCTCGAACATACGTCTTTGTGTGTGATATTTGTGTAGAATTTTGAGATGAAAAATATTGGTGATAAGATCGAATGTACCTCTGTTATATGTGGACCAAACAGAAAACTCTTAACTCATATGAGAAGAGTAAGGTAGCTCTTTTGACTTATGCGAATAGAAGCCTTTTGGGAAGAAATTTTCATGTGAAAATTTCATTAAGGCTTTCTTTTCTCACACATAGAGTTACATGAGGCTTTAGTCAACATGCTGCAGCATGCTTCTAGGGACATCCTAACTAGTTCAAATTATAAAAAAAATGATACCTTCCCATACAAACATATAAGCATGACCTCTTCGCATTAAGCCTGGACTAAAATCAAAACACGCTAAAGAATATTTTTGTGATTTTAAATTTTTCAAAATTAAAAACATAACAAAATAAAATCTTTTTGGATTTTTGATTTTTCAAAAACAAAAATGAATAAACATAAAATCTTTTTGGATTTTTGAATTTTCAAAAACAAAAATGAATAAACATAAAATCTTTTTGAATTTTTGATTTTTCAAAAACAAAAATACAAAATGAATCGTAAACCTAACCTTAGTTGTTATGAGTGCAAATGCGAAGAAATGTGGATGCGAAGCCTCTGGATGAACAGTAACATCTGAACAATTCTGACTCATAACTGCTGAATGAAACTTCCATGCTTGATATTTTGGAATTGAATTCGCATCAATCATCCCCAAACCTGCTAAAATTCTTACAAATGATTTTTCATCAAGACGTTTAGTAAAAATATCAGCAAGTTTTTCAGTTTTTTTAACAAAATGAATTTCAATATTCCCATCTTCCACATGATCTTTAATAAAAGGATATCGAAGAGCAATGTGTTTTGTCTTTGAATGTTGTACTGGATTATGACAAATGCGAATTGCACTTTGCGAATCACAATACAAGGGAATCTTTTTCATGTTTATTGCATAGTCACGAAGTTGACTCTGAATCCAAATAATTTGCGAAGTGCAAGCAGCAGCTGCAATGTATTCAGCCTCAGCAGTTGATATAGCCACACAAGTTTGCTTCTTCGATTGCCAGCTTACCAACTTCCCATCCAATAGTTGACATCCACCACTCGTACTTTTTCTATCCAAAGTACATCCTCCTAGATCAGAATCTGAAAAAGCTTGAATGAAAAATCCCGTTTTCGAAGGATACTAAAGTCCTAGCGAAACTGTTCCCTTAAGATAGCGAAAAATATTTTTCACTGCAGTCAAATGAGGTTTTCTGGGATTAGCTTGATATCTAGCACAATTACATACCGAAAACATAATATCAGGTCTACTTGCAGTTAAGTACAATAAAGACCCTATCATGCTTCGATAAAGTGTTAAGTCAACAGCAGGAGCATCTAACGAAGGAGTTAATCTTGTTCCCACTGCCATTGGTACTCTCAATTTCGTGCTGTTGGTCATTCCAAATTTTTCAAGCAAGTTCTTCGTGTATTTTTCTTGATTGATTAAAATTCCATCCCTGTTCTGTCTTATGTTCAATCTAAGAAAATTATTAATTTTCCCATCATACTCATTTCAAATTGACTCTTCATTAGATTTTCAAATTCAATTGACAATGCTGGGTCAGTTGAGCCAAAAATAATATCATCAACATAAATTTGAACAAGCATTAGATGATTCCCAACTTTCTTGCGAAATAATATAGGGTCAACTGATCCTTGTTTAAATTTAGATTGTTTCAAGAAGTTTGTAAGTGTTGTGTACCAGGCTCTTGGTGCTTGTTTTAATCCATACACTGCCTTGTCTAGAATGTAGACATGATCAGGATGATCATCATTTATCAATCCTGGTGGTTGTTCAACATAGACTGTTTCTTCAAGTTCTCCATTTAAGAATGCACACTTAACATCCATTTGAAAAACATCAAAGTCTTTGTGAGCTGCATAAGCTAAAAATATGTGAACTGCTTCGAGTCTTGCAACAGGAGCAAATGTTTCTTCATAGTCTATTCCTTCTTGTTGCGAATAACCTTTAACTACTAGTCTAGATTTATTTCGAATAATATTGCCATCTTTGTCCGTTTTATTTTTAAAAATCCATTTTAGTCCGACAATTGAAACATCAGAAGGTTTAGGAATTAATCTCCAAACCTTGTTTCGTTCAAATTCAGCCAGTTCAGATTGCATAGCAATAACCCAATCTGAGTGTTCCATAGTATCCTTTACTGTCTTTGGCTCTATTTTCGAAATAAAGACATTAAACATACACAGTTCTTGGTTCGCATTTAGTACCTCATTTTTCGCACGAATTTGAGGATTGCCAATTACCTATTCTTTTGGATGATTTCTTGTCCATTTCTCAAGTGGTGGATAATCCGAATTAAATTCCAATGGTGCATCTTCATACATATCTTCATTTTCAGATCCTGCAACAGAAAAATTATCATTTAGTTCATGAAACTCATCATTTTCATCAAGATTAATTGTCTCTGTTTCATCATGCTCCCCCTCAACATGATGTTCATCCTGATGCTCCCCCTCAAAATGATGATCCTGTTGAATTTGCGAATGCTCCCCCTCAACTTGATGATTCAAATTTTCACTCTCCCCCTCAAAAGTTTGCATTCTGAGTTCATTGTTAATCGTATGCTCCCCCTCCATATGAACTTCATGCACACTTTCGCAAGATACTGAACTTGTAGTGATTGTTGAATCATCAGTATGTTTTGAGGATTCTGATGATTGATTATCAGGAGCATTGTTTTCCGCATCAATTGCCCTGTCAGGAATTCCAAAAATTAAATCATAATCAAAATCATTTATTTCAGAATTATCAATTTGTGTATCTGAATCAACAAGAATTGATTTATTTTCAAATTTATTATCCATTTGTTTAAGATAGTAATCATCAAAAGTTAAATTGAAAGTTTCTTCAACTTTTCTTGTTCGCTTGTTTAGCACCCTATACTACTGAATTTTGCGAATATCCTAAGAATATGCCTTCATCAGCTTTAGCTTGGAACTTTGTCAAATTATCTTTGAGATTCATTATGAAGCACCTACAACCAAAAACATGGAAAAATTTGACATTAGGTTTTCGATTGTTAATGATCTCATATGGAGTGATATTGAATCTGCGATGAATAAATGATCGATTCTGAGTAAAGCACGCTGTTGAAACTGCTTCAGCCCAAAGATATTGAGGTAGATTCGCATATGTTAACATGGTTTCTGGCTGCTTAGAGATCGATTTCTTCTTTCAACAACACCATTTTGCTGTGGAGTATATGGTGATGAGAAATTATGCGAAATTCCTTTGCCTATGAGAAATGAATCAAGAGTTTGATTTTTAAAATCAGAACCATTATCACTTTTTATTTTGCGAACATTCTTTTTAAGGCTAATCTCAATCAATTTGATAAAATCAATCATCGTCTGAGCAACTTCTGATTTTAACCTGAGAAAAAATACCCATGTGAATCGAGAAAAATCATCAACAATAACTAAAATGTAACGCTTTTTATTGATTGTAGCAACAGTCGACGGACCACATAAGTCAATGTGAAGAATTTCCAATGGTTCTATGATTTTTGAATCTATCACAATTGGATGACCTTTTCTATGTTGTTTTCCTTGTTCGCAAGCTGCACATAGAGAATCATTGTCAAATTTTAGTACAGGTAAACCTCGAACTAAATCTTCAGTGACAAGTTTTTTATTATTGCGAAAGTTCAAGTGTGACAATCTTCTATGCCAAAGCCAGCTGACATCATTAGATTCCTTTGATAGTAAACACACAGCAGGTTTTCCCAGGATTGGTTTGATGTCCAGTGTAAACATATCACCATATCTTTTGGATTTGAGAAGTACTTCATTTGTCTTCGCATTTGAAATGATACTTCCTTCTTCATTAAACACAACCTGGTTTCCAGTACCCACAACAAGTTGCGAAACACTAATCAAGTTATGTTGAAGTCCTTCAACATAAGCAACCCTGTTAACAGTGAATTGTCCATTTGTGACTTTCCCATAGCCTTTCACTTGACACTTGTGATTATTTCCAAATTTGACTACTCCTGCATTTTCCAAGCTTCGATAATCTCGCAAGTTTTCCTTCCTTCCAGTCATGTGACGAGAGCAACCACTATCAATAAACCATTTCGCATCATATTGCTCGTCACATATCACCTGCATTTATTGGAAAAATTTATGAACCCAAGACTTATTGGGTCCTCCATTAGTATTTTTGAACAAATGCTTTGAATTTAAAAACCATGTTTTCACTTTGTCTGTGACACTATCAATTATATCAACATCATCAGATCGAGATATTGAAATATAGTTGTTCAACAGTTTTGGATTTTCATTGATTTTCATCTCATCTTTCACAACATTCGGAACTTTGATAACTGGTTTCCATTTATGTACTGGAACTTGCGAATTATAAGATGATGAACTACCGGTGGAAGAGTTATTTGCGAACTTATCAAATGCATTTTTTATTTGTTGCTATGAAAACTTCCCACTTTGATATTGTCTTCCTTTCCCTTCAAGCCAACGATTGATCATATCTACCTCAGTTTTTCCTTTTGTATATGAAGCTTTGGTCGGTTTTGAGACTGATGGATTTGGAAAATTTGGTTGTTTAGGAGAAAACTTCATTTTTGTTTGTTTTGTGACATTCAAAGATGATGAATCATTCGTGAATTTGCCAACTTTTTGAAACTTTTGATTTGTCACAAATTTTTGTGAATTCTTAAATTTTCGATTGTTGTCATATTTGCGAACAAGTTTATCATTATTTTTCATTGGAATCTTGCCAACAGAATATATTGGTTTATGAAAACTTGTATTCTTTTGTTTATTTATGCTTTAAAATTTTGACAATTTTGACTTTGAAATTTTTTCTTTTTCAACTTTTGATTTATCATTGGACACAACTTGCCAAAAAATTGCTTTTCTTGCTTTTCTTTTCGAAACATTATTTTCTGTTGAATAATTTCCAACCATCAATTTAAATTCATGAGAATTTAATTTCACTTCAACCTTTGGTTTTTCAACTTTTTCAAAAACTTTGTTTGCTTTTTCACCTTTAACAACCCATTTTAGTGATGACTTTTGTTTTTGAAACACATAAGGATTTTGAGTTAAATTGTTTTCTTCTGTGTTTTGATTTGCGAAAAAACCTTCAGTAGTTGACCTTTGATTATCTTTTTCAATCATTTTGTTGAATTCAGGATGAATTTTCTCATCATTCCCAGTAGTGACAAAAACTTGATTTGGAAAAATGGTTTTATCAGTGCATACAGAATTTGGATATACCACAGTGTTGGTTTCCAAATAATGTGCGTTGTTATTTAAAATTTTGTCAAATTCTTTTGTATTTTCAAACACTTGATCAACCACAACTCGTGGAGGTATTTCATGTGAATCCTTCACATCTTCTTTGTTTTTATCAGTGTCATTAGATTTTCAGCTTTCAACTTTCACATTATCAAAATTACAATGTTGCGAAGTAGAGGGTTTTTCAATGTCATCTTTGACCATCGAATCAACTATAATTTCCTTACCTTTGAGCTTAGATGTGATATTAATGATTGACAATTGAGAACAATCAACCTCTTCTTCCTCTTCTATCTCACTGATTTCACTCACATTATCTGAATTTTCATCAATATCAGCATAATTGAGTTGAGAATCAAGATTTGAGGTTTCAGTTTTCTTTAAGATTTTCACTTGTTCATTCTTTGTCAAACTTTCATTGACAATACTAAACAACTCATCAGTATTAAAAAATTCATCAATTTCGACAATACCATATGCGAATCTATCATCAGGTATTTTGTCAAATTGAGCAATTGTGTTTTCGCAATCATAAGACACAACATCAACTTTTTCACGATCATATTCAAGAAAAGGTAAAAGTTTCCTATGTTGTTCTTTGCTAATTTCGGATGAATGATGTAAAGCAGTTAATTTTGCATACAAACGCTTAGCAGAATTACAATATATATTTCTTTGTGCTAGCAACAACCTAACTTCATTTCCAAGATTGTCCCTATCACAATTTACATTTTTGATTTGCGATTCAAGTTTGTCTACTCTGCTACGTTTTATTTCTAACTCTCTTCGTGTCTCAACTAGTTGCATATTTAAATTTTGAGCTTCTGTACTAGCAGACACAATAATAGAATCAAAATAAGCAACAATATCATCAAAAGAAGTAATTTCAGTATCATAAGCAGATAAAGGAATATTGAAAGATTCAAGAATAGCACGTACATTGGTGGTCATTGGTGATTTGTCTGTGGATTTGGATACAAAGCACCTTCCTGAAACATTCTCTTCGCAATTTTCTTCAAAGCTTGCGAACATTGCTCCATGAGTTGGATGCCTCATTTCTTCGTCATCGGATCCTAAAGACCATATCTGATATGTTCCACTTTCTTCCTCATCAGACTCACCCTTCCCAACAAGTGACATTCCTTTTGTCTTCGCACGCAACTCTTCAATCTTTTCTGAATAGTAAGCTTCATCTTTCACTTTGTTCTTTTTCTCCTCTTTCTTTCGCAACATGCAATCAGTTGCGAAGTGATTCGCACCATTGCAGTACTGATAGTAAATTCCAGAATCACCTTTCAATTTCTTCGCATCTTTAGCATCTTTTTGCTTTTCATCAACTTTTTCCATTTTCTTCTTCTCCTCTCCTCCAGCATTTGCGACTTCATTCTTCGCATCATTTGCCTTTCCTTATGGATTAAAAGGCTTTTTGAAAAGCTTCTTAACTTTGTTGTTTGAGTAGAATGTCACAGCTTCATCATCTGAGTTCATTAAAAATCCTTCATTGTCTGAACTATCTGCTTCATTAAATTCGACTTCTGATACCTTTGAAACAAGAGCCAAAGGTCCTCCTATAATTTGTTTTGATTCTTCATACATTTCTAAAACTTCACTTTCATGTGTTTTCAGCTGATTGTAGAGATCATTCAAGCGGGTTGTATCAAAACTCTGTTGATTCTTAATCATCATACTCACACTTCGCCATTCCTTGCGAAGGCCCATGATGAAAGTTAAATTGAACTCCATGAGAGACCTAGTGATTCCATACCTATTGCAGCGAAACACAAGCTCATTCAGACGATCATAGTAATTTTCAAGAGTTTCAGCATCCTTTTGTCTGAATTCCTTCAGTTCAACTAGACATTGCTTCACAGAGTTGATCTTCGTCTTTTCGCTACCTTGATACTTCTCTTTTAGAGTGTTCCAGATCTCCTTGGTTGTTTTACAACTACGGATGTAATTGTAAACCACAGGAGGTAGAGCACCTCTTAGTTCCCTCATGCACCTCTTTTCATTATTCTTCAAACGTTTTTGTTGTTCAGCAACTTCAGCAGAAGTAGTAGATGGTCCAATTGGTTGAACATTAGCAGGAGCTTGCACTGTTCCATCGATACAATTCCAAAGTTCTTCATCAATTCCATTTAAGTAATCCTCCATTCTATCAGCCCACTGATCATAGTATTCAGGGATTAACATCGGAATTTTGGTTGAGGAACCAAGCAAGTGAGAGAAAGAAGTCATTGTATTTATGTTGAAGTTCGCCATTGATGAACACAGAAATTTTCAGAAAGCTTGATAAAGTTGATGAATTTGAGAATTGATCAACTGAATTGATCACAAATTACTAATCGATCACTCGACTAAACAATTCAAAAACAGAATTAATTCAAATTTGAAGATCAAATGTGATTTTCAAAATCAAAATGCACGGAAAATTTTGAGTAATGTTGCTACTCAAAAAGAAAATGATTCTAACACGAAAATCAGATCGATGCAGTTTGAATCCTGCTCTGATACCAATTGAAGAGAATTGTTATCGAGAATCAGAAAGCAATTATGATTGAATCAATGAAAAGTAAGAACACAAAGAGTAAATATTAATCAGATCTTATATTGATGAAGACTGATTACAAAACTTTTAAGCAGAAAGAATTCTCGAGAGAAAAGTTATTTCTACTTCTATCCTCAGTCCCTATTTATAGGACACCTGAGTGTACAAAAAATATACTAAGTCTATTTCAATACGCTTCGCATAAAACTGACTTAGTAAAATAACTAAAAATGCGAAACTAAACAAACAAACAACTCGACTTTTACAATTCAACCTCTACAACATCATATGTAATTTATTTGGAAACATGTATTTTTCAATGATGTAACCTTTTAAATTATATTTATGATGGTTGTGTTTACTTTCTTCGCTATGGTTATGATACTAAACATGACGTCCTCCGCCCTCGAATGTTTCCGTCATTCTGGTTTGGGGGTGTGACAGATTGATATCAGAGCTTTGTTTATAGTGAACTAAGTATATCGAACCACATAAGATATACAAACTATAAATACAACGGAACAAAATTCTCTGACGTAGCCTTTCAAAAATACTTTTAAAAATAAAAATTCGTATTTTTATAAAAGTATTCGTACCATCGCACTCACTAGTTCAGTATCACAATAGCAATAACATAATAGTATTGAGACAAGTTGGACACCATGATCCAGCTTCAGGGTATGTAGTCAGATCTTGGACGAATATAGTCTGATCAACTATATTTAGCCAAGGTATGACCAAAGTATGCCGAAGAAGAATCATGATGAGCAACAAGTCTTCAACTTACCAAAAATCTTGAGAATCAAACGTAAAAATACTATGGGAGTATTTTAACACAAATAATCACATTATATAATTACAATAACTAATTTCTTATACTAAAATTTCTCACCATATCCTTCTTATCCCTATTCTCGTACAGGCACGATGGCAGGATTTCACTTGTCGGGTGACCCCTACTTCCCCAACCAAGGGATGCTGGTTGGATTGTGGAAGACCCAGAGGAAGATTCTGATGAGGAACCCACGGAGGATGAAGAACCCATGGAAGAGGAAGAATTAGTAGACGGTGAAGAAGAAGAAGAAGAAGACTCAGATGAAACCGATTCGGAACCCGAAGTTTACAATCCACACCCTGCCCTATATTCCTCCACAACACTACCAGGGCCCGACGCCCCAATCGGCCGAAACTATAAGCCCGTTTTTGACGTTTTGACAGGATTTTTTCACCAAATTCATATTTTTACCATTTTAAACTCCCAAAACTAATATTTTATTTATTTCTCAAGGATTTATTAATTTAAAGTCATTATTTCATTAATAGAAATATCTAAGGATATTTTACCCCACAAGTGGGTCAAGTGTGCCCACTTGCCTCCATGTGTCACTTCCCCATTAACCCAACCCGATACACATCATACAAACCAAGTCAAACATCCTATCAATCTTGCAACTTGCTCCAGCAACTCCTCTATATAAAGAAATCCCTGGAGGATTTTTTGATTCACTTTGATCATTCCCACACTTTTACACCTTTCTTACCACACAAAGAAGCTTATTTTCTCTCAACTTCCAGCCACTTTTGGAAGTGTTCTTGAGCTATTACTTCACTTTTTGGTAAGTATTTCCTCTAAACTCAAGTTTTATTCCATGTTTTCATAACATCCTTGAATCATCTACACACATTCTAACACCAAAGAATCGTTCTTAGGATCATCCAAGCTTTTATGTGTTCATCAAGTGTTCTTGACTTGATACTCCTCGTCTTTGACCTTCCACTCTTCCAAGAATCACTCAAGGTGAGTTCATAACCCTACATTCTCTAGTTTTCAGAGGGGGAGTACAAGTTAAAACACTAAAACATATTTCAAACTTAACTTGACAGCTTACAACAGAAAAGTTGTGACATGTTCACTAACTGTTTTACCCAACTTAAACTTAATATTTTCCAAAACTATTCAATATGCAAATGGTTCAGGTTTATACCTTTAAAATGACTACTTGCACATCTTCATACGATTTTCCTACAATTTTTGGTGATTTTTACAAAACTGCATATCACTGCAGCAACGAAATCAGACCAGGTTGTGAAAATGAACATTTTCACACTGGTTTGAGACCACCAAAAATTATAAGAAAATTTGTGAACATAGTAGACTCTTTTTACAAACTCTCTGAGTTTACGGATTTAGTTTTCGACTTACGATTATTCACACCTGAGCTGCTTGCAACAGCTAGACTTGCAGGTCTGGGGTGACAAGTGTCATAATATTCCGACGCTTGAAGAACGTCGAGTACGAGGTCTTCCACTCATAGTATGGTTATAACAACTCACATGGGAAATTAACAAACACACCGTTCATGGGAATTTAAGCATTTCACGAAAAGGAGTTTTATTTAAATATAAAACCACATATAAGTATGATGATTTACCTACATATACTAAGTCTTGGCTCAGTTAAGACTACACTAAACCTTTTAGAAAATATTGGATTTTATGGAAACAAACTTGTAACAAACTTCAAAGAACAACATTCATTTTTCATTCATAAATTGCTTATGAACTCACCAGCTTTTATGCTGATACTCTTTCAAAAACAACTTGTATTCTCAGGTAATCAGTAATGCGAGTAACCACAAGACTTTTGAAGGCAAGACGCTAAGGCATAGATTTCTTTTGAACTATTTTGACATCATATGTAATTTATTTGGAAACATGTATTTTGCAACGATGTAACCTTTTAAATTATATTTATGATGGTTGTGTTTATTTTCTTCACTATGGTTATGATACTAAACATGACGTCCTCCGCCCTCGAACGTTTCCACCATTCCGGTTTGGGGGTGTGATAGCGTCTGTGACCTTCGCTTCTATGATTTTCGCTTGTGATTGTAAGGTTCGCATCTTGGTTTCCTTCGCTTAAATGAAAATAGGCACGAGCAAACAAGCGAAACTAACTTTCGCATTTTGTAACAATCGCGTTTTTGAGTTTGCTTCTATGCTTCGGTGAACGAATATAGGAACGAGACATAGCGATTTCTATTAATAACTTCGAAAGTAACCCCTTCTTTTACAGTACACTGCATTTCAGCCCACTTTAAGTTATGATGTCAGATCGCAGCCTTCTTTTTGCAAAAAAATGTCACTTTTCACCCACCTTTTCAACTTTTTCAACCTTTGCTTATTTCCAATCAATTAAAAATCAATGAATTTGATTTCTTAAACGAGATTTCATATCTTCGACCCAATATTCACCAGATTTCATCAAAATTTGTCTATTTCTCATTTTTTTTCATAAAGAGCAAAACTTTTATGGGACTTTTGATACCCATTTAAGGTTCAACAATGAAGTTCGTTTATTGAAAACCCATTTATCTGAAGAATATCCATCATCCTATGAAAATAATACTCGCTTCTTAGTTGGAAAACAAAAATTACCAAAAAATTCATTAAACCAACCGAACACTATTTTCTCTTTTCTCCAACTCCTAACATATTCATCTAAATGAAATTTCCTTTGAACATCCTTTACTTCAGCTTTTTGAACATTTCCACATGCATTAGATACTTGTACCTTGGGCATCCAAACATTCTTTGTTTTACTCTTGTTCTTCTTCCTCTTATTTCTTCTTTTCTGATTTCTAGGTTTCATAAACGAATTTTGAATCTGAACAACCTTTTCATCTTTCTGAATCCGAACATTTGAAGAATTTTGAACACAATCCTTAGGAGTTTGATAAATCTTAACATCTTGAATTATTGGGTTTTTGTAAGGAATCAATCCTTCAAAAACATCTTCATGACATAACGAATCATCTGTTTGAGTTCCAAATTTGGAATGTAACTCATCTGAAACACATGAACCACTTGACTCCCCCTCAACAAAAACATTTGGAGTCATCTTTTCTTCAGAAACATAAGGAACATTATGAACTTTAGCAAGAACATCAAGAGCATCTTTCTTTCTTTTTCAGCTCTTTTTATCTCCAACATTTGTTTATTTTCTCGATCTAAATGTCCATAGATAATATGAAATTGTTGTACTATTCTCTCATTCTCTCTTAACTCACGATAATTAACAGATGAGTATGAAGATATTTTCTTATCAACAAGAAGCTTATACAACTAAGGAATATCATTCAACATAGATCGACCACTGATTTGAAACATGTTCACTTTGTTAACACCGTAGATTGGTTTAGTAACCGTAATCCAAGTTCTAAAATGGAGTTAAACAATAAATTCGTTTTATCCATTTGATCTTCAACAAATGATAGAACTTGAGGAAAGAGAAAGCAGATCTGATAAGGGTTCTAGAGAGAGAGAAAACGGATCTGAGAGGGTTTCTGGAGAGAGAAAACAGATCTGAGATGGATTTTAGAGAGATAAAGTAGATTTGAACACGAAAATTCAAATAAACAAGAACACGATTCAAGAACAAATCATATGAAATAATGAGTTGAAGATAACAGATCTAAAAATATATATTTCAATAAAAACGAGGTATAGACTTTTTCTTTTCAGAAAACTTACAAAACTTGAAGAATAAGGTGAGATTCATGATAAAATATCGCCATAAACAAGATCGATTCTTGCTATAATCGTTGAGATCTACAAGAAGCCGCTCTGATACCACTTGTTAAGAATAAATCTGAGATGACGAATGCGGAATATCAAGAACAATCAAGAATCAATCACCATCATATGCAAGTAATCTGATAAAGGTTTTTCATAAATTGATTATGAGATGAACATACAGAGACAAACCCTAATCTGATAAAAAGCTTACACCAAAAGTTAACCTGATGATTATTTATAGGGAAAAATAAATATATACCATAAATATAAAATATATGTCTTAAAATAAAACCAATGTCTTAGAAGAGCTCGATTAAGAACTTCTATTATAAAGGCACCGGAGGGAATCATAAAAAGATTAACCCTAAAAAGGCTTCCCTAAATAACCAAATATGCCAAATCAGTTTCAATATCTCCAATACTTAACAATCTCCCCCTAGACGTTGAAACTAATGAAGATCACAATTTCGGATCTTCTTGGCTTTTCTCCCCCTAAATTGTGAGACTCATCAGTACATGGGGTCTTCAAAGCGATAAAAATAAAAATAATCTTCCAAATATGAACTCCCCCTTGAATCTTCAACAAATATCATGGAGAGAATCCGGAAAGTTAAGAAGAATCATCAACAATCTTCAAAACCCGTCAAATATGATGAAACAAATCCTTTTGGAATATCCTCAGTTCACAAAAATTAAAACCGGAAAAATAACAAAAAATAATTTTGCATCTTACGATTTTTAAATTTAGACAAAATAATAGAAAAGCAGCAATTATTTAGAAGGGTTTAAAAAGAATAAGACCAAGGAAAAAGGATAAGAAGTTAAAATCTTTTGGATAGAAGGGAAAAAAATGGAAATAAAATCCAACAAATTGAAAAGAATTTTGGGGATAAAATCTGCGAAGATCTGAAAGTCAGGGGGGCAAAATTCGAAAATATAACCCATTTTCATCTTTGGAACGCTGAAATAAAGAACATCTTCCAAATGGGTAGAAACTGTAAAGCTTGTAAATACTCGGGGACTGGAATTGAAACAGTTGTTGTCTTCCTCGTTTAATCTGAAGAACGAAGATCCTTTGACTTAGCAAGTCAAAATTAGATACGTGAAAGAAAACTTCCGATCCATAAAAGCTTTTTAATCAAAACCAATCTCCAATACCGTTGGTTCCGATCATCAGTACAGTTTCATTACGATTTCAATTTTGAAGCCATGAAATTCCGATTCCAGATTTCTTTGTAATACTGAGATTAGAAACATCGACGGATGTTTCGTTCCAATTTCACCAGCATCCGACTTCAGATGCGACATCAATTTTGAGATACAGAGTGAATCCTTCGATGTCGACTGTGAAGCGAATCCAGATTCATTTTGAGACCTAGGATCGTCTGTTAGAGGCGAATCAAATCCAGTACCAAGTGTGAATCCAATTTCAAAATCTTAACAACCAAACACAGGTTCACATTTAACGACTGTGGAAGTTACGAAATCACACCCTGGTTGCGAATTCAGACTCAAATCCCTCTGCGAACCTGTTCGTATTTCCAACAATGAACCCGTTCATACCAAATCTAATAATCAAATTTCCAATTACGAATCAACAGTTCGGTCCAATTGCAATCAACAGAAGCTCTAAATCCAAGCACAAGTTCGCTTTAGTAACATCACGAACATCGCGGTTAAGAGCAATCACACCAATTTTGACTTCCAAGGATTGACCAAATTTCCGATTCTAAAATTATTCTCGTTCTGAAAGCTTTTGCATCCTTCCTAGATAAGGAAGCGAACTTAATCCTCTCGCTCCGAATTCAAATGGACATGGACCGATAGCCCTCAGGTTCGCTTCAAATGTTCGCTACTTGTGAGTTCGCGTCTGTGACCTTCGCTTCTATGAGTTTCGCTTGTGATTGTAAGGTTAGCTTCTTGGTTTCCTTCGCTTTAATGAAAATAGACATGAGCAAACAAGCGAAACTAACTTTCGCATTTTGTGACAATCGCATTTTTGAGTTTGCTTCCGTGCTTCGGTGAACGAATACTGGAACGAGCCATAATGATTTTTATTAATAACTTTGAAAGTAACCCCTTCTTTTACAATAGACTGACAATTTCAGCCCACCTTAAGCTATGATGTCAGTTTGCAGCCTTCTTTTTGCAAAAAAAAAAAAAAAAATGTCACTTTTCACCCACCTTTTCAACTTTTTTCAGCCTTTGGTTATTTCCAATAAATTAAAAATCAATGAATTTGATTTCTTCAACGATATTTCATATCTTTGACCCAATATTCATCAGATTTCATCAAAATTTGTCCATTTTTCGTTTTTTTTTTTTTTTTTTTTTTTTTTTGATAATGGGCAAAAATTTATGGGACTTTTTATACCCATTTAAGGTTCAACGTTGAAGTTCGTTTCTTGCAAACCCATTTATTTGAAGAATATCTATCATACTCTGAAAATAATACCCGCTTCTTAGTTGGAAAACAAAATTATCCAAAAAATTCATTAAACCCACCGAACACTATTTTCTCTTTTCTCCAACTCCTAACATATTCATCTGAATGAGATTTCCTTTGAACATCCTTTACTTCAGCTTTCTGAACCTTTCCACATGCATTAGATACGTGTACCTTGGGCATCCAAACCTTCTTTGTTTTACTCTTGTTCTTCTTCCTCTTCTTTCTTCTTTTCTGATTTCTAGGCTTCATAAACGAATTTTGAATCTAAAAAACCTTTTCATCTTTCTGAATCCGATCATTTGAAGACTTTTGAACACAATCCTTAGGAGTTTGGTAAATCTGAACATCTTGAATTATTAGCTTTTTGTAAGGAATCATTCCTTCAAAAACATCTTCAGGACATAAAGAATCATCTGTTTGAGTTCCAATGGAACAAAATGTTTTCACTTTCATGATTTCATAAAAATTTCTTTGAGATTCATCTTCTAAAGTACCAGATTCGGAATGTAACTCATCTGAAACACATGAACCACTTGACTCTCCCTCAACCAGAACATCTGGAGTCATCTTTTCTTCATAAACATGAAGAACATTATGACCTTTAGCAAGAACATCAGGAGCATCTTTCCTTCTTTTTTCAGCTCTTTTTATCTCCAACATTTGTGTATTTTCTCGATCTAAATGTCCATAGATAATATGAAATTGTTATACTATTCTCTTATTTTCTCTTAACTCACGGTAATTAACAGATGAGTATGAAGATATTTTCTTATCAACAAGAAGATTATACAACTAAGGAATATCATTCAACATAGATCGACCACTGATTTGAAACATGTTCACTTTGTTAACATTGTAGATTGGTTTAGTAACCTTTAATCCAAGTTCTAAAATGGAGTTAAACAATAAATTCGGTTTATCCATTTGATCTTCAACAAATGATAGAACTTGAGGAAAGAGAAAGCAGATCTGATAAGGGTTCTAGAGAGAGAAAACGGATCTAAGAGGGTTTCTAGAGAGAGAAAACAGATCTGAGATGGATTTTAGAGAGATAAAGTAGATCTGACCACGAAAATTCAAATAAACACGAAATTTTTCCTTTAACTCTCTTCCAGAAAACGATTCAAGAACAAATTAGATGAAATAATGAGTTGAAGATAATAGATCTAAAGAAGATATTTCAATAAAAATGAGGTATAGACTTTTTCTTTTCAGAAAAGTTACAAAACTTGAAGAACAAGGTGAGATTAATGATAAAATCTCGCCATAAACAAGATCGATTCTTGCAATAATCGTTGAGATCTACGAGAACCCACTCTGATACCACTTGTTAGGAATAGATCTGAGATGACGAATGTGGAATATCAAGAACAATCAAGATTCAATCACCATCATATGCAAGTAATCTGATAAAGGTTTTTCATAAATTGATTATGAGATGAACGTACAGAGAAAAACCCTAATCTGATAAAAAGCTTACACCAAATGTTAACCTAATGATTATTTATAGGGAACAATAAATATATACCATAAATATAAAATATATGCCTTAAAATAAAACCAATGCCTTAGAAGAGCTCGATTAAGAACTTCTATTATAAAGGCACCGTAGGGAATCATAAAAAGATTAACCCTAAAAAGGCTTCCCTAAATAACCAAATATGTCAAATCAGTTTCAATATCTCAAATACTCAACAATGTTGGAGTAAAAAAAGTGACAAAAAAGTGTGCAAATGTCATAAATCGCCACATGAAATAAATGTTTACGTCGCTAACTCATAAACTGGAGTTTGTCTCACATGATTTTATGTAACAAAAATTCAGTACATATGGTCTCATAACTATAAGTGTGACTAAAGTTGAATGTGTGTTATAGCTTGCCTACTGTTTATGTGTATAGTAACTTGTTATTTCAAAGTGGTTGTATGGATTTCGAATAGCCACACCATATCACAAATTTGGTATCGAATGATTTTTATTAGTCACATGGCGAAATATTCATGTAGCTCTTATTTAGTGAAAATTTGATGAAAAAATGTTAATTATTAAGTTTGATATCAGTCACATTGAGTGTTTGTAACACCGTCAATTTCCAAATAATTTTTCGCAAAATATAAAAACATTTTTCATTTAATTTTCATAAAACATCAAGTTTAAAACTCCAATTCACATCATACAAAATCCCAAGATCACATATCATAAAAATCCCATGCGTGTGTACAGATCAAGCCGGCGCCTTCCCACGGTCGTCACTAGTACCTGAAACAAACAACACTAACACTGTAAGCACGAAGCTTAGTGAGTTCCCCAAAATACCACACATAACACATATTAGCCACTCGAGGCTATAACTCTGTGGGTCCGTAGACCCTACTCTGTGAACCCACTAGTTCAAACTCTAGGAACCTTCCGGTTCCAACTCTATAAGCATGCACAACATAAATCACTTAGACATCATGCAGTACAACACATAACATACATATAACATACACATACTCTGTCACATAACTCTGATTACCTACTCAAGGTAAAGTATAGTGAGAAGACTCACCTCGTATATCTCGATAACTCGCGAATCCTAGAAATCACTCATGCTCGATCCTCCGAGCTATAATCCTCCTATAACATCATATATCTCTAATTAACACTTTTACCACTAAGGTTGACTACCCCTATCAAGTCAACACTGGTCAACTCTGGTCAACAGTCAACGGTCAACTTTGACCGGACTCGGCGAGTGCACTAGGGCGACTCGGCGAGTCTATACGTGTTCACTGACTCCCTAGGATCCTCTCTTGACACATCAAGTACTCCCCTGACTCGACCAGTTCCACCTGGCATGAATCGCGGGGCCACCACGACTCAACTCGCCAAGTCTCAAGAACAACTCGGCGAGTTCCAGCTCGACTCAGTCCACCTGTCAACCCTCTCTAAGTCTCCCTGACTCACTGAGTCAACCCATAACTCGGCAGGACCACTCGCTGAGTGGGTAAGGACAATCTTCATGCTACTCGCCGAGTCTGTTCTTCGGACTCGGCGAGTCCATGCCATGCATCAACTCAATCTCGCTTCTAAGGTCAGATCCGCTCCATCAACTCATAGATCTGGACCTCCTAAGCTCATTCATCACGTAAAGTCACAGTCTTGGCTACCATGCAACACCTACAAGGCTCTTTTTGAAGAAATGACCTCTAAGAGTCTCCAACCCAAAAGGAAGGACATAAAGCATGGCATTTGGGACTCTCTGGACCTGCTAAGGTCCAGATCTAGGTACCATATCCCCATGGGACCTCTCACACTTCAATTACAAAGCAAACAAGGCATGAAGAAACCCTAGATTTGACCATATCAACAAAAACACGGAAATAAGCTCTGAATGATACCTAAGAAGCTTCCCCTGACGAAATGGAAGTAGATCCAAGCTCCCCAACTCTTCTAGCTTAACTTTCCCCTTCCTTTCTTGCAAATACACACAAATTTGGTGAATAATGGCCTCTTATCTCACTCACAAGAACCCTCAGCTGCTTTGATGCTCTCAAGGTCAAGGTAGTCGCAATGAAGGGCCATAAGGTCCTTTAAATAGGGCTTAGGACTGGGAAATTAGGGTTTCATTAAACAGCGCGGACTCGCTGAGTCGATTCCTTGGACTCGCCGAGTCCAGGCGCGAACCCGCGTCCATAACTGCGATCCTACTCGGCGAGTTTGAGCTCCAACTCGCCGAGTCCCCTCACAAAACACCAAAAATATATGAATAAAAGATACCTAGAAATTCGGGCTGTTACAATTCTCCCCCACTAGAACTAGACTTCGCCCTCGAAGTCTCGCTCTGCAAATAGCTCCGGATGCTGCTCACGCATCTCACACTCCGGCTCCCAGGTCATCTATGATCCCTTCCAATGCTGCCACTGAACCAACACCAGGGATACCTCCTTGTTCCTCAAAACCTTGATTTTCCGATCTCTGATGGCCACTGGTCTCTCGGCATAATTCAGGCTCGCATCCACTTGAATATCCTCTAATGGAACCACTGCCGACTCGTCGGCTATACACTTCCTCAGCTGCGACACATGAAAAGTGTCGTGAATCTGCCCCAACTCTGCTGGAAAATCCAAACGATAGGCTACCCGGCCTACCCTCGCGATCACACGGAAAGGACCAATATATCGGGGCCCCAACTTGCCCCTCAAGCTCGGACCGGCATCTGTCTGCATAACTCTTCTGTCGGCTCTGAGCGGCCAACAGCCTCTATCTGACCTGCTGGATCCGCTCTGTCGTCTGAAGCACGATCTCTGTACTGCCCATCAACCTCTGACCAACCTCTCCCCAACAAATGGGGGTCCGACACCTTCTCCCATACAACAGCTCAAAGGGTGGCATACCAATGCTCGAATGATGGCTGTTGTTGTAGGAAAACTCTGCCAAGGGTAAATATGCATCCCAGCTACCCCCGAAATCCAACACACATGCCCGGAGCATGTCCTCGAGTGTCTGAATCGTCCGCTCACTCTGACCGTCTGTCTAGGGATGATATGCGGTACTAAAATGCAGTCTAGTACCCAACTCCTCATGAAACTTCTTCTAGAATCTGGAAGTGAAACGCACATCACGGTCTGAAACAATCGAGATCGGCACCCCATGCCGAGATATCACTTCCCTCACATACACCTCCGCCAATTTCTCTGCTGAAGAACTCTCGCTGATAGCAAGGAAATGAGCGCTCTTCGTCAACCTGTCCACAATCACTCTAATTGCATCCACTCCCCTGGCAGTCCTTGGCAATTTGGTGATGAAATCCATAGTGATCTGTTCCCACTTCCATTCGGGAACCTCCAATGGCTGCAACTTACCATGCGGTCTCTGGTGCTCGGCCTTAACCCTACGGCAGGTCAAGCACCTCTCAACAAACCACGCAACATCCCTCTTCATACAAGACCACCAATACTCCTTTCTCAGATCCAAATACATCTTAGTGGCCCCCGGATGGATCGAAAATTTCGACCGATGAGCCTCTTCCATCAAAATGGTACGCGTTCCTCCCACAAACGGCACCCAGATACGCCCCTGAAATGTCATAAGCCCCCAACCATCGGTAACAAACTCTGAAACCAAACCAACAACCCGTTCCCTCTTCTGCATCTCAGGTTGCACAGCCTCGGCCTGTGCCCCACGAATGGCGTCCAACACTGGAGCTATCACGGTTAATCTCAAACATACCTCCCGCAGCGGGGTGCTCTCCGCCCTGCGGCTCAATGCATCGGCTACCACATTAGCCTTTCCTGGGTGGTACAGGATCTCACAATCATAATCCTTGACCACATCCAACCACCTTCTCTGACGCATATTTAGGTTGGGCTGATCCATCAAATACTTCAAACTCTTATGGTCCGTGTATATCGTACACCGAACCCCATACAAGTAGTGACGCCAAATTTTGAGGGCGAACACCACTGCCCCCAACTCTAGATCATTGGTGGGATATCTCGTCTCATGAGGCTTCAGCTGCCTTGATGCATATGCTATCACATGCCCTCTCTGCATCAGCACCGCTCCCAACCCCAAAATCGATGCATCACAGTATACCACAAAGTCCTCCATCCCTTCCGGGAGAGCTAACATCGGGGCTTCGCACAACCTTTGGCGAAGCGTCTCAAAGGAGGCCTGCTGCTCAGGGCCCCCCTGAAAAAGCAACACCCTTCCGGGTCAATCTGGTGAGTGGCACTGCGATCTTGGAGAAATCCTTAATAAACCTCCGATAATACCCTACCAACCCTAGGAAACTCCTGATCTCGGAGGGTGATCTCGGCACTTCCCAACTCATCACAGCCTCAACCTTGGCCGGATCGACCAATATCCCTTCCTAGTTAACAAGATGTCCTAAGAACTGGACCTCCCGCAACCAGAAATCACACTTGGAGAATTTGGCATAAAGCCTCTCCGACCTCAGAACTCCGAGAACCTCTCTCAAATGCTCCTCATGCTGCTCTCTAGATCTCGAATATACCAGAATGTCATCGATAAATACAATCACCGACCGATCCATCATCGGCCTACACACTCGGTTCGTGAGATCCATGAACACCGTCGGGGCATTGGTGAGCCCAAAAGGCATCACCACAAACTCATAATGCCCATAACGCGTCCTGAACGCTGTCTTCTGGACGTCCTCATCCCGCACTCTCACCTAATGATATCCAGACCTCAAATCGATCTTGGAGAACCAAGATGCTCCCTGCAACTGATCGAACAAATCGTCGATCCTCGGCAACGGGTAACGGTCCTTGACCGTCATCTTGTTCAACTCCCGGTAATCAATGCACATCCGGTGTGAACCATCCTTCTTCTTGACGAACAGGATAAGCGCTCCCCACAGCGAGCTGCTCGGCCGAATAAATCTCTTCCCCAGCAGCTCCTGAAGCTGCGAGTATAACTCTTGCATCTCTGGAGGTGCAAGGCGATAGGGCACCTTAGCGATAGGCGCGGCCCCCGGAACCAAATCGATACTGAACTCCACTTGCCTCACAGGAGGCACACCCGGCAACTCCTTGGGAAATACATCCGGGAACTCACGCACCACCGGAACCTCCTCTACTGAACTCGGCCTCTCGGAATCCACCCGCGTATCCATCACATACGCTACAAAACCCTTACAGCCCTGCTGTAGACACTGCCTTGCCCTAGCGGCCGAACAAAACACTGATCCTGAACGTGTACCCTCGCCGTACACCGAAAGAACTCCCCCACTAGGGTCTCATATGGTCACCAGCTGACGCTCGCAGTCGATAACCGCACCGAATCTGCTCAACCAGTCCATGCCCAAAATGACACAGACATCTCCCATCGTAATAGGAACCAGATCAATCGGGAACTCAACACCGAAAATCTCGACTACGCAACCTCGGAGAACCTCCGTGGCATATATCACCCTCTCATCAGCTATGGAAACTCTCAGAGGCCGACTCAACGCCTCACGACTAACACTGATATGCTGACTAAAAGCCAAAGATACTGGCACAAACTCTCATCGATCACCGGAAACCTCAGAACACAACAATCCCTAAACCCGTACCCCAAAAGTCCAACCCCGACAATAACAAAAAGGGGTGGAATAAGAGGAAAAGAGGGGCTTCGCAAGGATCCTCCAATAAACAACAATTTGTGGCGATCAATGCAGCCACAGTGACTCCTGTTGTCCCTGCGAACCCCTTACCAGCAAAAACTTATGCTGGGTCTCTCCCGAAGTGCAATAAGTGCAGCTTCCACCACCGCGGGCCTTGCAGGGAGATGCAATGCGCCAACTGCAACAGGAAGGGGTACACAGCCTGTTTCAGCCAGGCTCCAACAGCTCAAGCCGCCCAGGTTCCTAAAGCCGGTATGGGCCAAACTTGCTACGGTTGTGGCGAGGTGGGCCACTACAAGAGGAACTGCCCTAAAGCAGGGATGACTGGAGGAGTAGGAAGAGTTATGGCCCTAGGCCACAAGGAAGCAGTAGCTGATCCTACGATAGTTACTGGTACGTTCCTCCTCGATAACTCATATGCTTGCATACTTTTCGATAGTAGAGCCGAGAAAAGTTTTGTAAGTCACAAATTTGCACACCTGCTTAAACAAAAACCATGTGCATTAGATAATTCATTCACGGTAGAAATGGCTAACGGGAAAACAGAGAGTACAAACTGCATATACGTAGGTTGTACCTTAACTTTAGATGGCCATACTTTCAAGATAGATCTCATGCCAGTCACAATTAAATGTTTCGACGTTATCATCGGTATGGATTGGTTGAGTCTTCTTCGTGCCGACATTATGTGCTTCGAAAAAGCAGTTCGTCTTAACCTTCCGAACAACGAAACTTTAATTATCTATGGCGACAAACCTAGTACGAGCCTTCGCATCATTTCGTGCATTCAAGCCCAGAAGTGCTTGCGGAAGGAGTACCATGCATTTCCCGCACACGTCGTCGATACCAGTCAAGAACTAAAAGACATCCAGAAAATCCCAGAAGTACGCGACTTTCCCGACATATTCCCAGAAGAACTTCCCAGTTACCACCGCAGTGCCAAGTCGAGTTCAGAATCGACTTAGTGCCAGGGGCTACCCCCGTAGCCAAATCTCCTTATCGTCTGGCACCGGCTGAAATGCAGGAACTTTCCAGTCAACTTAACGAACTTCTCAGGAAGGGATTCATTCGACCAAGCTTCTCACCATGGGGAGCACCGGTCTTGTTCGTCAAGAAGAAATATGGATCGTTTCACATGTACATCGACTATAGAGAACTCAACAAACTTACCATTAAAAATTGTTATCCCTTGCCCCGCATTGACGATTTATTTGATCAACTTCAAGGAGCCAACTACTTCTCGAAGATAGATCTGCGATCCGGATATCACCAACTACGAGTGTTAGAGGAGGATGTTCCCAAGACAGCCTTCCGAACTCGTTATGGGCACTATGATTTTGTAGTGATGCCATTTGGATTAACTAACGCGCCCGCAGTATTCATGGATCTGATGAATAGGGTGTGTTGCCCTTACTTGGATCAGTTCGTTATCGTGTTCATTGATGACATACTCATCTACTCTCGAAGTAAGGAGGAACATAGTCAACATCACCGTAAAATCTTAGAAACATTGCGATCAGAGAAGCTCTACGCGAAGTTCTCCAAGTGCGAATTTTGGATTCGGGGAGTCGAATTTTTGGGCCATGTGGTTAGCGAAGAAGGTATACACGTTGACCCTTCCAAAATTAAGGCCATCGAGAACTGGTCAGCACCAAAGACACCTACTGAAATTCGTCAATTTCTAGGTCTAGCTGGCTACTATCGCAGGTTCATCCAGAACTTCTCCAGCATAGCAAAACCTCTTACAACCCTGACCCAGAAAGGCGTGGCCTTTGACTGGGAAGAGGAACAGGAAAAAGTGTTCCAAACGCTCAAACGAGCCTTGTGCACCGCCCCGATACTATCCCTTCCCGAAGGGATAGAAGACTTCATTGTCTATTACGATGCATCCAATCAAGGACTCGGATGTGTTCTGATGCAGCGAGGTAAAGTCATAGCCTATGCCTCGAGACAACTGAAGACACATGAGGTTAACTACACAACCCATGATCTGGAACTAGGAGACGTTGTGTTTTCTCTGAAGATCTGGCGACATTACCTATATGGTACAAAAAGCACGATCTTTACGGACCATAAGAGTCTACAACACATATTCGACCAGAAAGAGCTCAACATGAGACAACGGCGGTGGGTCGAGCTACTCAGCGATTACGAATGCGAAATTCGTTATCATCCGGGTAAAGCCAATGTAGTAGCCGACGCCCTAAGTCGGAAAGAATATTCTGGTCGTAGAGTCAAATCTTTGACTCTAACTATCCATTCACACTTGTCCACGCAAATAAAGGACGCTCAGCTCGACGCTTTGAAACCTGAAAACGTGGTGGGTGAATCCCTTAGAGGGATGGATAAGAACTTGGAAGTCAGGGGTGGCGGAGCCTTATACCTCATGGATCGGATCTGGACACCGAAACACGGTGGCTTCAGAGACTTGGTCATGACCGAAGCTCACAACACTCGTTATTCCGTCCACCCGGGTTCAGATAAGATGTATCTGGATCTTAAAAAGTTATACTGGTGGCCTAACATGAAAGCAGATATTGCTACCTTCGTGAGTAAATGCCTTACTTGCACAAAGGTCAAGGTCGAATACCATAAACCCTCCGGTCTCCTACAACAATCGGAGATACCATAATGGAAGTGGGAGCGGATCACTATGGACTTCATAACCAAGTTGCCCAAGACGACGGGTGGACTTGATTCCATATGGGTCATCATCGATAGACTGACCAAGTCTGCACACTTCCTACCGATCAAAGAAACAGACAAGATGGAGAAACTTACCAGAACTTACATTAGGGAGATTGTAAGGTTGCACGGTGTTCCTTTATCTATCATCTCAGACCGAGATAGTAGATTCACTTCGAGGTTCTGGCAGTCATTACAAAGTTCCCTAGGAACTAGGCTGGACATGAGTACAGCCTTCCATCCACAGACCGACGGGCAAAGTGAGAGAACTATCCAAACCTTAGAAGATATGTTGCGTGCCTGTGTGATTGACTTTGGAAAAGCTTGGGATACTCATTTACCCCTTGTTGAATTTTCCTACAACAACAGTTATCACACGAGCATAAAGGCAGCTCCATTCGAGGCCCTCTATGGCCGAAAGTGCAGATCTCCTCTGTGCTGGGCTGAAGTGGGTGACACCCAGTTAGCTAAGGGACAAGTTCCCGAAAGCACTCTCACAGGTCCAGAAATCATTCGGGAAACGACAGAGAAGATCATTCAAATTCGTGAACGATTGAAAGCCTCTAGAGACCGACAGAAAAGCTACGCTGACAAGCGTAGGAAACCATTGGAGTTCCATGTGGGCGACCAAGTCCTACTGAAGGTCTCACCCTGGAAGGGCTTGATACGCTTTGGAAAGCGTGGGAAGCTCAATCCAAGATACATAGGGCCTTTCGAGATTCTTGCGAGAATCGGCCCTGTGGCTTACAAACTTAATCTACCGCACGAACTCAGTAACGTACATCCTACCTTCCATGTGTCAAACTTGAAAAAGTGTCTATCCGACGAGACTCTTGTTATTCCACTCGACGAGATCGAGATCAACGAGAGCCTCAACTTCGTGGAGGAACCAGTAGAGATCATGGACCGAGAGGTCAAGCAAACAAAGCAGAGCCATATCCCGATAGTGAAGGTGCGCTGGAACGCAAAGCGTGGACCGGAATTCACTTGGGAACATGAGGATCAGATGAAACTGAAATACACTCACCTTTTCGCTTAGTTATTTGTAACTTCTTATTTGCTTAAATTCTAATTTCGGGACGAAATTCCTTCTAACGGGGGGATGATGTGACAACCCGAAATTTCCATTCTGTACAAACTATATCACTTCAATAGAAGTTATAGCAGTCACAGTTAATTTTCAGACTTTTTCGCGTAAGTTTGAGTAATTCAGGGTTTACACTTCAGGAAATATCAGGAGAGTGGGTGCACTAGGGTTTTGTGCAACACTATTATTCCAACACTCTATTATATTAGAGATCATTTCTGGAATAAAAATATTTTCTGCCAAAAATATCTCAGGACTATAAATAGATTTCTGAACCAAATTCATTCATTATTCACATTTCCAACTAGAGAAAAGTCATTTTCTCTCTGACGGATCTTCGGGTTTTTATACCAAAACGTGATTAACTCTTTCTAGTATTGTTAGAATGCTTATTATGTGCTTATAACATGATTTAGATGGCTAAATAATTAGATCTAGGAGTTTACTCCCCAAGGTGTTCTTGGGCGGTAAACTCCCGAAACGAAGCCAAAACCGACCCTTGTGTTATACCACTACCTTAGACTCATATGTATGTGTGTTAAGGACAAGAAAACAATCAAAGAACACAAACACATGGGAGTTCACGGCCCAAGAGCAATCGTAGGCCGTAAACTCCATAGAAATGGACCAAAGGGTGTTATTAAGGCACCTAAAGCCCTAAACCCTTACATGGAATTGTTTCCCACTTAATCTAAGGACCAAAGCACATCAAAATCACTTATCAAAGTGAGCTTACGGCCAAGGCTTTGCTCTTGGGCCGTAAACATGAAAGGATGGCACCAAAGTGTGCCTAATGCCTTCAGATGCTTAGAATCAAAGCCTAGAACCAATACCACATGTGCAAGAGACTTGAAAGCATCAAAATCACCTCTTGAAGTGAGTTTACGGCCTTGGTAATGCTCCTAGGCCGTAAACACCAAACAAAGGCACCAAAGTGTGCCTAGGGTCCTCATTAGCTTTAAACAATTGACTAGAACCTATTCTTCAAATGCATGAGGCTTGAAAACAACAAAAACAACACCCCAAGGGAGTTTACGGACGTAAACTCCAAAGGGAATGGCCTTGGGGCCGTAAACTCCTAAATGGAGTGTTTCTAGACCTTAAACCCCTTCAAGGATGGAACCACCAAGTTAGAATAATTCTAGAAAGCATTTGGGACTTCAAAACACACAAATACCCCATCGTTAGGAGTTGACGGCCGTAAACTCAAGATTTTACAACCATAAACTCCATGTGTGTTAGTATATGAGGAGTAAACTCATATATGGGGTCCTTTGGAACCCTAAACACAAGTACCTTGTCCCACAATAGCTTAGATGCAATCCTTAGGGATAAAGTGTTTATTATGTCTAGGATGTCTTAACATTATCAATTAGTCATTTGAGTCTGATTGAGTGCATATATGTGTGATTATATGTTCATTAGGATCGTAGTGTGTGTACAAGTCCTCGCTTGACACCTAGCAATCCTATACCGTTCAGTTCATCCCAATCACCAACTACATGTGAGTTCATACCCCTAATCAATATTTTAAATGATTTTAAATGCTTTAATGGGGGGAATACAAGTAGAAACAAACATGTTATTGAATCATTGATATGTATTTTATAACTGTGTTTGTCATTTAACAGATTTCACATGCTACAAAATGTGATGCATGAAATGGTTTTACATCTTAAAAACACATTGTTACCAAATGTTTTACCTTTGAAATGTTTATTAAAATGACATCAAGTCATTGTTAATTATTGTTCAAAACCCATAAGATGTCTTACAAAACCATTTTACATTCTTGAACAAAACTATGCATATACACTTATATTCTTATATATGTATTGATGTTATAGTTTACATCTTTCATTTAGTTTCCCACACCCTTAAGTAGTAAGAGTGTGTAAACCTACATGATCAACCAGTTATATTACAGTAAATTATCATAGGGATAATTTGGAGATATCAAACATTACTTCTATTACAAGGAATCACACAAGAGTCAGTTCATTCATGAGTCTATACTAGTACATTACCTGATACATGAGTACTTACAGATGTTTACCTGATACATGAATATGTTTACATATACTTAACTGTTACATGGACACACATACATGAATACCATACAGGAACACTTTTACATAGGTGCATTATCTTGTATTCACTTACCTGGATACTTGTACTTAGGACTACGAGGATGATTTATTAGTACTTACTGTGTAAATTATCTTTCCTATCTCGGTTCAATGGGATAGCTCGGCGGGACTTACCATTCCGAACCCCACTGATTAGCACCAGTGGTCAATGACCATCTACGAAGGTCTAAGGTTACTACTTATATTAGGTAGATCGATTGGGACTAACCCTTCCACCCACCTGCTGCTGCTACAGAGGACAATTGGACAATCTTCGGATGTTCATTAGGTTATACCTTTCGCTTATTGCGATGATTGTGTTACTCCTAGTACCCAGCGATGACACTTACATTAATACTTGTTTTGGACAATCTTCGGATGTTCATTAGGTTACATATTTTCGCTTAATGCGATGTTGTGTTAGTCCTAGTACCCAGTGACAACACTTATAGTAGTACATTTTCCTGTTTACTTTATTTTGTGATACATTCACATAAACGATGAGTTAGACTAATCAATTTTAGTACTAGTCAATACAAGGGAAAAACTATCATTTTACAAACAAAACATTCGGGTCTTGATAGAAGACTACATCTCAAACTGATAGAAAATAAGGGATTTTCTAGGGTTTTTCATACGTACATCAACATTTTCATTTAACAATTTACATGGACTTCATAACAGATTTTCACAAACAAAGAAATGACACTTATATACTTATGAATTCACCAGCTTTAAAGCTAATACTCGCTTTCAAAATAACTTGTATTCTCAGGTCATCAGTAGACAGGTACGGAGGCCAGGTTTTGAGAAGACGGAGCAGACAAGTCTCGTCTTTTATTTTGATTGTATATTTTTGGTGTCTTACTACAATGAAAGAACACACATGTATTAAAACTTTACTTATAATGCAATGGATGATGTTGTTGCTTGTTTATTATATTACACTGTTGTGATACTGTACATGACGTCCTCCACCCCTGAACGTTTCCGCCGTTCGTGGTTTTGGGGTGTGACAGATTGGTATCAGAGCATTGTTTATAGTGAATTAAGTATATCAACCCATAAAAGATATACTAACTATAAATACATGGGATTAAAACACTCTGTCTAAGATTTATACTTATAAATAATAAAATATTTAAGTAAGTATACGTGCCTGCATTCATACTAAAATCAGTGTCACAACGACAAGAACAAAAGTATTACGATTGTTGAACCTGGGGATATATGGTCAGTCTTGGGAATGGCATACCCTGATCCACTATGCTGGTCCGAGGAGTGATTAGCATATGCCCAAGAATGATTGTGATATGGCAACAAGTCTAAAAACTTACCAACACAACCATAAAGAAATACCATAGGGGTATTTAGTCTTACTGTAATTATCTTAGTCAGTTCGTCTATTTAGCTATTTCTTATAATCCCTTTTCTCGTGTAGATTAAAATGGCTGGATTTCACCACGGCGACCCGTACTTCCCGAACCAAGGCAATGCTGGTTGGCTAGAGGCAGAACCAGAAGATGATCACCCAATCCCTTTGGATGATCACGATGCTGAGGGTTTTTCCGATAGTTCTGACTCGGAGCCAGAAGTCAACAACCTACCCCCAGCTGCTCAAAACCCAAACTTGAACCCCCGCCCTGTGTTTCAAGGACCCACACCCTTGTGGGCCACTAACTTGATTACATGGAGTCATGAACAAGGGCAGCCCATTCCCTACAATGGGGACCGAAGTTTCTACAACCTCGCTGAAGGAGGTTCTGCTGATAGAGTCCTACCAATCATGGTGCGTAGGATTTCTCGGAACACGGTAATGGCTCAGGCAACTATCAATCAAGTTTTGGAAGCTGACGCCAACTCTGGTGTTAACATTGTCCACATTCGCCAACTAGAGTCTGCTCATGAAAGGACTTTGGTCCGCAATGCAAATCTGCAGAAGGAACTTGCTGAAACCCAAGCTGAAGTTAGAGAACTTCGAGCTCAGCAAGCAAGGTCGGACAGGCGTATAAGGGACATTGAACGTCTACTGTCGGGATCGAGGACTCATGCTAGCAGTTCTCGTCGCCGATAGAATATCGTCAACTCATCTTTTGGATATAGCCTAGTTTATGTAAAACTTTGGTCTAATTTCCTATCTATATAAATCTTAGACCTGTTAGGTCTTGATCTAGTCTTAATTATGTCAAAAATTTTCCATCTTGGTTGATGTAAGGCCTACTTCTAGGCCATTTTTCCCGAACTTGTTACATCTGTAATTCCAGTATTATTGACAGATATCTAATCTTATGGAAATTATTATCCAAATGCTGTCATCTGCATTTAGTCATTCTATTCATTCTGTTATTGGGCTATGGGGAGTTAGTCCATGAAACACATTCATTGTTCATATATTCTTATCCATGTCGTCATCTTTTAAACGTATAGTTAAAGATGCTGCCACGCAGAAATCCCAGACGTAACCCAAACAACGAAGCACCGATACCACCACCTCCACCACCACCTGTACCTCTTCAACCACCAAATCCTTTCGATGCCAACATGTTCCAGGCAGCTTTCACAGTAGCAGTTGCAACTGCTGTGTCAGCAATCAACGCTCCTGCCCCTAGTGGATCAGGAACAGGTGCACCACCCTCGAACCACGGCGAAAGCCATGGACACCCTCGGGAATGCACTTACAAGGACTTCACAAACGCCAAACCCCGCAACTTCAATGGAACTGGGGGTGTTATGGTGTTGAGACGATGGATTGAAAAGATGGAATCCGTCTTTGAAATCTGTGCTTGCCAGGAGGGCAGCAAGGTCAAGTTTGCCGCTTGTACCTTCTCTGACAGAGCACTAACATGGTGGAACAACCATGTTAACTATCTAACTTTGGTGGTGGCGTATTCCATCGGCTGGGAAAAGTTGAAAGACATGCTGATGAAAGAATACTATCCTCGAGGTGAAATACAAAAACTAGAGCAAGAATTCTGGGGTCTACAAATGGTTGGATCCGACATCACGACCTACACAAATAGGTTCTGTGATCTGGAAAACTTATGTCCTGATATGGTTGCTCTTCAGAGCAAAAAGATAGAGAAAGATATATATGGGGACTGTCGCCCCAGATCCAGTCGAGTGTGATCGCTTCCAGGCCTATTACCTTCGATAGCGCCAAGGAACTTGCACAATCTCTCATCGATCACCGGAAACCTCAGAACACAACAATCCCTACACCCGTACCCCAAAAGTCCAACCCCGACAATAACAAGAAGGGGTGGAATAAGAGGAAAAGAGGGGCTTCGCAAGGATCCTCCAATAAACAACAATTTGTGGCGATCAATGCTGCCACAGTGACTCCTGTTGTCCCTGCGAACCCCTTACCAGCAAAAACTTATGCTGGGTCTCTCCCGAAGTGCAATAAATGCAGCTTCCACCACCGCGGGCCTTGCAGGGAGATGCAATGCACCAACTGCAACAGGAAGGGGTACACAGCCCGTTTCTGCCATGCTCCAACAGCTCAAGCCGCCCAGGTTCCTAAAGCCGGTATGGGCCAAACTTGCTACGGTTGTGGCGAGGTGGGCCACTACAAGAGGAACTCCCCTAAAGCAGGGATGGCTGGAGGAGTAGGAAGAGTTATGGCCCTAGGCCACAAGGAAGCAGTAGCTGATCCTACGATAGTTACTGGTACGTTCCTCCTCGATAACTCATATGCTTGCATACTTTTCGATAGTGCAGCCGAGAAAAGTTTTGTAAGTCACAAATTTGCACACCTGCTTAAACAAAAACCATGTGCATTAGATAATTCATTCACAGTAGAAATGGCTAATGGGAAAACAGAGAGTACAAACTGCATATACGTAGGTTGTACCTTAACTTTAGATGGCCATACTTTCAAGATAGATCTCATGCCAGTCACAATTAAATGTTTCGACGTTATCATCGGTATGGATTGGTTGAGTCTTCTTCGTGCCGACATTATGTACTTCGAAAAAGCAGTTCGTCTTAACCTTCCTAACAACGAAACTTTAATTATCTACGGCGACAAACCTAGTACGAGCCTTCGCATCATTTCGTGCATTCAAGCCCAGAAGTGCTTGCGGAAGGAGTACCATGCATTTCTCGCACACGTCGTCGATACCAGTCAAGAACTGAAAGACATCCAGAAAATCCCAGAAGTACGCGACTTTCCCGACATATTCCCAGAAGAACTTCTCGGTTTACCACCGCAGTGCCAAGTCGAGTTCAGAATCGACTTAGTGCCAGGGGCTACCCCCGTAGCCAAATCTCCTTATCGTCTGGCACCGGCTGAAATGCAGGAACTTTCCAGTCAACTTAACGAACTTCTCAAGAAGGGATTCATTCGACCAAGCTTCTCACCATAGGGAGCATCGGTCTTGTTCGTCAAGAAGAAATATGGATCGTTTCGCATGTACATCGACTATAGAGAACTCAACAAACTTACCATTAAAAATTGTTATCCCTTGCCCCGCATTGACGATTTATTTGATCAACTTCAAGGAGCCAACTACTTCTCGAAGATAGATCTGCGATCCGGATATCACCAACTACGAGTGTTAGAGGAGGATGTTCCCAAGACAACCTTCTGAACTCGTTATGGGCACTACGATTTTGTAGTGATGCCATTTGGATTAACTAACGCGCCCGCAATATTCATGGATCTGATGAATAGGGTGTGTTGCCCTTACTTGGATCAGTTCGTTATCGTGTTCATTGATGACATACTCATCTACTCTCGAAGTAAGGAGGAACATAGTCAACATCACCGTAAAATCTTAGAAACATTGCGATCAGAGAAGCTCTACGCGAAGTTCTCCAAGTGTGAATTTTGGATTCGGGGAGTCGAATTTTTGGGCCATGTGGTTAGCGAAGAAGGTATACACGTTGACCCTTCCAAAATTAAGGCCATCGAGAACTGGTCAGCACCAAAGACACCTATTGAAATTCGTCAATTTCTAGGTCTAGCTGGCTACTATCGCAGGTTCATCCAGAACTTCTCCAGCATAGCGAAACCTCTTACAACCCTGACCCAGAAAGGTGTGGCCTTTGACTGGGAAGAGAAACAGGAAAAAGCGTTCCAAACGCTCAAACGAGCCTTGTGCACCGCCCCGATACTATCCCTTCCCGAAGGGATAGAAGACTTCATTGTCTATTACGATGCATCCAATCAAGGACTCGGATGTGTTCTGATGCAGCGAGGTAAAGTCATAGCCTATGCCTCGAGACAACTGAAGACACATGAGGTTAACTACACAACCCATGATCTGGAACTAGGAGACGTTGTGTTTGCTCTGAAGATCTGGCGACATTACCTATATGGTACAAAAAGCACGATCTTTACGGACCATAAGAGTCTACAACACATATTCGACCAGAAAGAGCTCAACATGAGACAACGGCGGTGGGTCGAGCTACTCAGCGATTACGAATGTGAAATTCGTTATCATCCGGGTAAAGCCAATGTAGTAGCCGACGCCCTAAGTCGGAAAGAATATTCTGGTCGTAGAGTCAAATCTTTGACTCTAACTATCCATTCACACTTGTCCACGCAAATAAAGGACGCTCAGCTCGACGCTTTGAAACCTGAAAACGTGGTGGGTGAATCCCTTAGAGGGATGGATAAGAACTTGGAAGTCAGGGGTGGCGGAGCCTTATACCTCATGGATCGGATCTGGACACCGAAACACGGTGGCTTCAGAGACTTGGTCATGACCGAAGCTCACAAAACTCGTTATTCCGTCCACCCGGGTTCAGATAAGATGTATCTGGATCTTAAAAAGTTATACTGGTGGCCTAACATGAAAGCAGATATTGCTACCTTCGTGAGTAAATGCCTTACTTGCGCAAAGGTCAAGGTCGAATACCATAAACCCTCCGGTCTCTTACAACAACCGGAGATACCAGAATGGAAGTGGGAGCGGATCACTATGGACTTCATAACCAAGTTGCCCAAGACGACGGGTGGACTTGATTCCATATGGGTCATCATCGATAGACTGACCAAGTCTGCACACTTCCTACCGATCAAAGAAACAGACAAGATGGAGAAACTAACCAGAACTTACATTAGGGAGATTGTAAGGTTGCACGGTGTTCCTTTATCTATCATCTCAGACCGAGATAGTAGATTCACTTCGAGGTTCTGGCAGTCATTACAAAGTTCCCTAGGAACGAGGCTGGACATGAGTACAGCCTTCCATCCACAGACCGACGGGCAAAGTGAGAGAACTATCCAAACCTTAGAAGATATGGTGCGTGCCTGTGTGATTGACTTTGGAAAAGCTTGGGATACTCATTTACCCCTTGTTGAATTTTCCTACAACAACAATTATCACACGAGCATAAAGGCAGCTCCATTCGAGGCCCTCTATGGCCGAAAGTGCAGATCCCCTCTGTGCTAGGCTGAAGTGGGTGATAACCAGTTAGCTAAGGGACGAGTTCCCGAAAGCACTCTCACTGGTCCGGAAATCATTCGGGAAACGACAGAGAAGATCGTTCAAATTCGTGAACGATTGAAAGCCTCTAGAGACCAACAGAAAAGCTACGCTGACAAGCGTAGGAAACCATTGGAGTTCCATGTGGACGACCAAGTCCTACTGAAGGTCTCACCCTGGAAGGGCTTGATACGCTTTGGAAAGCGTGGGAAGCTCAATCCAAGATACATAGGGCCTTTCTAGATTCTTGCGAGAATCGGCCCTGTGGCTTACAAACTCAATCTACCGCACGAACTCAGTAACGTACATCCTACCTTCCACATGTCAAACTTGAAAAAGTGTCTATCCGACGAGACTCTTGTTATTCCACTCGACGAGATCGAGATCAACGAGAGCCTCAACTTCGTGGAGGAACCAGTAGAGATCATGGACCGAGAGGTCAAGCAAACAAAGCAGATCCATATCCCGATAGTGAAGGTGCGCTGGAACGCAAAGCGTGGACCGGAATTCACTTGGGAACATGAGGATCAGATGAAACTGAAATACACTCACCTTTTCCCTTAGTTATTTGTAACTTCTTATTTGCTTAAATTCTAATTTCGGGACGAAATTCCTTCTAACGGGGGGATGATGTGACAACCCGAAATTTCCATTCTGTACAAACTATATCACTTCAATAGAAGTTATAGCAGTCACAGTTAATTTTCAGACTTTTTCGCGTAAGTTTGAGTAATTCAGGGTTTACACTTCAGGAAATATCAGGAGAGTGGGTGCACTAGGGTTTTGTGCAACACTATTATTCCAACACTCTATTATATTAGAGATCATTTCTGGAATAAAAATATTTTCTGCCAAAAATATCTCACGACTATAAATAGATTTCTGAACCAAATTCATTCATTATTCACATTTCCAACTAGAGAAAAGTCATTTTCTCTCTGACGGATCTTCGGGTTTTTATACCAAAACGTGATTAACTCTTTCTAGTATTGTTCGAATGCTTATTATGTGCTTATAACATGATTTAGATGGCTAAATCATTAGATCTAGGAGTTTACTCCCCAAGGTGTTCTTGGGCGGTAAACTCCCGAAACGAAGCCAAAACCGACCCTTGTGTTATACCACTGCCTTAGAGTCATATGTATGTGTGTTAAGGACAAGAAAACAATCAAAGAACACAAACACATGGGAGTGCACGGCCCAAGAGCAATCGTAGGCCGTAAACTCCATAGAAATGGACCAAAGGGTGTTATTAAGGCACCTAAAGCCCTAAACCCTTACATGGAATTGTTTCCCACTTAATCTAAGGACCAAAGCACATCAAAATCACTTATCAAAGTGAGTTTACGGCCAAGGCTTTGCTCTTGAGGCCGTAAACATGAAAGGATGGCACCAAAGTGTGCCTAATGCCTTCAAATGCTTGGAATCAAAGCCTAGAACCAATACCACATGTGCAAGAGACTTGAAATCATCAAAATCACCTCTTGAAGTGAGTTTACGGCCTTGGTAATGCTCCTAGGTCATAAACACCAAACAAAGGCACCAAAGTGTGCCCAGGGTCCTCATTAGCTTTAAACAATTGACTAGAACCTATTCTTCAAATGCATGAGGCTTGAAAACAACAAAAACAACACCCCAAGGGAGTTTACGGCCGTAAACTCCAAGGGGAATGGCCTTGGGGCCGTAAACTCCTAAATGGAGTGTTTCTAGACCTTAAACCCCTTCAAGGATGGAACCACCAAGTTAGAATAATTCTAGAAAGCATTTGGGACTTCAAAACACACAAATACCCCATCGTTAGGAGTTGACGGCCGTAAACTCAAGATTTTACAACCATAAACTCCATGTGTGTTAGTATATGAGGAGTAAACTCATATATGGGGTCCTTTGGAACCCTAAACACAAGTACCTTGTCCCACAATAGCTTAGATGCAATCCTTAGGGATAAAGTGTTTATTATGTCTAGGATGTCTTAACATTATCAATTAGTCATTTGAGTCTGATTGAGTGCATATATGTGTGATTATATGTTCATTAGGATCATAGTGTGTGTACAAGTCCTCGCTTGACACCTAGCAATCCTATATCGTTCAGTTCATCCCAATCACCAACTACAGGTGAGTTCATACCCCTAATCAATATTTTAAATGATTTTAAATTCTTTAATGGGGGAATACAAGTAGAAACAAACATGTTATTGAATCATTGATATGTATTTTATAACTGTGTTTGTCATTTAACAGATTTTACATGCTACAAAATGTGATGCATGAAATGGTTTTACATCTTAAAAACACATTGTTACCAAATGTGTTACCTTTGAAATGTTTATTAAAATGACATCAAGTCATTGTTAATTATTGTTCAAAACCCATAAGATGTATTACAAAACCATTTTACATTCTTGAACTAAACTATGCATATACACTTATATTCTTATATATGTATTGATGTTATAGTTTACATCTTTCATTTAGTTTCCCACACCCTTGAGTAGTAAGAGTGTATAAACCTACATGATCAACGAGTTATATTACAGTAAATTATCATAGGGATAATTTGGAGATATCAAACATTACTTCTATTACAAGGAATCACACAAGAGTCAGTTCATTCATGAGTCTATACTAGTACATTACCTGATACATGAGTACTTACAGATGTTTACCTGATACATGAATATGTTTACATATACTTAACTATTACATGGACACACATACACGAATACCATACAGGAACACTTTTACATAGGTGCATTATCCTGTATTCACTTACCTGGATACTTGTACTTAGGACTACGAGGATGATTTATTAGTACTTACTGTGTAAATTATCTTTCCTATCTTGGTTCAATGGGATACCTCGGTGGGACTTACCATTCCGAACCCCACTGATTAGCACCAGTGGTCAATGACCATCTACGGAGGTCTAAGGTTACTACTTATATTAGGTAGATCGATTGGGACTAACCCTTCCACCCACCTGCTGCTGCTACAGAGGACAATTGGACAATCTCCGGATGTTCATTAGGTTATACCTTTCGCTTATTGCGATGATTGTGTTACTCCTAGTACCCAGCGATGACACTTACATTAATACTTGTTTTGGACAATCTTCGGATGTTCATTAGGTTACATATTTTCGCTTAATGCGATGTTGTGTTAGTCCTAGTACCCAGTGACAACACTTACAGTAGTACATTTTCCTATTTACTTTATTTTGTGATACATTCACATAAACGATGAGTTAGACTAAGCACTTTTAGTACTAGTCAATACAAGGGAAAAACTATCATTTTACAAACAAAACATTCGGGTCTTGGTAGAAGACTACATCTCAAACTGATAGAAAATAAGGGATTTTCTAGGGTTTTTCATACATACATCAACATTTTCATTTAACGATTTACATGGACTTCATAACAAATTTTCACAAACAAAGAAATGACACTTATATACTTATGAATTCACCAGCTTTAAAGCTGATACTCGTTTTCAAAATAACTTGCATTTTCAGGTCATCAATAGACAGGTACGGAGGCCAGGTTTTGAGAAGACGAAGCAGACAAGTCTCGTCTTTTATTTTGATTGTATATTTTTGGAGTCTTACTACAATGAAAAAACACACATGTATTAAAACTTTACTTATAATGCAATGGATGATGTTGTTGCTTGTTTATTATATTACACTGTTGTGATATTGTACATGACGTCCTCCACCCCTGAACGTTTCCGCCGTTCGTGGTTTTGGGGTGTGACACTATAAGCCTTTACCACCCAATGCACCTGACCCCTAACCCATATATATCATTTATTGGTCGTAACATGACACTATAACCCAATACACATGACCCATGACCCATATGTCATCCATTTGTCTTAACATGACACTATAAGCCACTACTACCAAATGAACATGATCCATGACCCATATGTCATTCATGGGTCTTACCATGACACTAATGATCAATATGCAATCCATGGGTCTTACCATGACACTCTAAGCAACTAGGACATAACCCATGACTCATATGACATCAATAGGTCTTAACATGACCCATGACCGATACGTCATCAATGGGTCTTATCATCTTTAATAAATTGGTATTGACTACTTTCATTTGTATTCAATAAGACACACAAATGTGCTTATTCCCATATTTTTTAAATATCTTTATATTATTTATAGTTTTACAAAATGTAAATATTTCACTCTCTCTCTCTCTCTCTATATATATATATATATATATATACATATATATATATATATATATATATATATACATATATATATGGGAAATCTCCAATAAAGTCCTAAAATTTTGGCCCGGTTTATGTTTTAGTCCTAAACAAATTATTGTTTACGAAAAAGTCCAAAAAACCGGCAAAAGTTTGCATTTTGACCCTTTTTGACTGGTTGGAACCGGTAACAAATTAATTTGGGACTATTTCATAAATTGACCCAAAATATTGGGGCTTTTCTGCAAAAATAAAAAATATTAGGGTTTTTCTGCAAACAAAAACCTTACTATTATTATTATTATTATTTTTATTATTATTATTATTATTATTATTATTATTATTATTATTATTAAAATTAATATTATTATATTAAAAATATGAATAAGTAAACTATTTTTTAAATTTGTTATTATTAATATTGTTAATAATACATATAAATACATTTAAATTAGAAAAATATTAAAGACATTTTATAAAGGTGAATGTTGAGCGGATGGTAATGCTTTAAGCTTTGAAATCATGAATGTCTGTTTGTATATTCTAACTTTGTATATGGTCATTTCATATTTGTTATTATTGTTTTTAATTCAGAATATTAACATTTAATAAGTTAAAAGAAGCTACTGATTTTTGAAATTGTTTACAAATAGTGAGCGTGTGATATGCGTGTTGTCTTGTGTGTAAGTATTTGAATTACCAACATGTGTGTTGCTCTTTTTCATTACTTTATCCTTATGATTTTTTGGAAAGATAGCAGATATAGTGTGATAAAGCAAAACAAGTCATATTACTTTCTATTAAACAAGATATTTTAATTAATATTTTCGAATTTTGATATGGGCCACCAATGTAAATATTTATTGTGGATCTGTTGGATTTGAAAAGAAATCATTCTACCTTAAGAAATTTTATATACAAAGTGAGAAATCCTTTTATCTTAAACTATTTATACATAATTTTACAAATAGGCAACTTCTTTTAAATTGTGAAGTGTTGATATTTTGAATTGAAAACAATAATAAGAAATGTGAAATGATCATATACAAAGTGAGGACATACAAGCAGCTATTCATGATTTCAATGCTTAAAGCATTACCATCACCACCACCTTCACCTTTAAATAATTTATTTAATAATTTTAAGTGTATTTATATGTATTATTAAAAATATTAATAATAATGAATTTAAAAATTAGTATACTTGTTTATATTTTTGATATAATAATAATAATAATAATAATAATAATAATAATAATAATAATAATAATAATAATAAGGTTTTTATTTGCAGAAAAGTCCTAATATTTTTTTTTGCAGAAAAGTCCTAATATTTTGGGTCATTTTGTGAAATAGTCTCAATATTTTGAGTCAGTTTATAAAATAGTCCCAAATTAATTTGTTGCCGGTTCCAACCGGTCAAAAAAGGTCAAAATGCATACTTTTACCGGTTTTTAGGACTTTTTCGTAAACAAAAATTAGTTTATGACTAAAACGTAAACTAAACCAAAATTTTAGGACTTCTTTGGAGATTTCCCTATATATATATATATATATATATATATATATATATATATATATATATATATATATATATATATTTATTATATATATATATATATATATATATATATATATATATATATTAAATGTACATCTATTAATTATATATTTTTATATTACAATGTTAATATTTTTAATAACAATAATTGTTAATTCTGTCTTGGAGCCAAAATTGGGACGAAAATTTTGAATTCAACACTAATTGATGATTCGTTTCCTAATTTTACGATCCTCAACCTATTGTAGCATCATTTGGTGATCAAAAAATCAACTTTCTTCACTTTCTACACCAAAAAGCTCATGAACACTCCCCAAATTAGCAAGCGCTAACCAAAGTTTCAAGTTTTTTCGACAAAAATTTTGAATTTAGCATACCATGCCTATTATGAACCTACTTATTATTTCTTATGAAACAATATTTCGTCAGAAGGTTTTTACACCATTACCAGATATTCAATCCTTTCCTAAAACTCTAACCAAAGAGTCTTATTTTTCTTTACTAATCTATATTGTCAATAATCATGGAATCTTTAGCTGATAATGAAGACATTACAACATACGAGGATCTGGACTATAACTTAGAGGAGGAAGTTGAAGATGAGGCTACAAACGATGACATAGTGGCGACAAATGTAGTTAAGAGAGACATAACTAGGCTACATAAGTTTCACAATGAGCATGGTAAAAGAGTAGAGACCCCTCTCACAATCGATGACATGGGTAGGATATCAGGGAAAAACCGAGCAGTGTTTTCTAGTTTTTTGGGAGACCCAATTTGTGAGTGTATAGGTTTAAAAGTTCTATCCTGGAAGAAAGTGGAGTTACCAACAAGAGACGACCTATGGAGTGAAATCAAGGTATTGAACACATTATTTAACGTTGTCCTTAATTATTCATATATGCATTTACATTATGTCCAACTATTAACAACATTGTGTTACATTTTGAAGTGATATTTTGATCTTAACAACACATTTAGAAATTCAATTATATATTGTCTTGGTCAACTTCTAAAGAATTATAGAAGGAAACTTCGAGAAAGATACATATTTATCGACAAAGAAACACCAACAACACCTAAGCTAACGAATGAAGTCCCTTCAAAGTATACAACAATTATTAAGGACTCACATTGGGTCGCTTTTGTAACACATACAAACTCTAAGGCGTATAAGGTTTAAGTCATTTCTATAGATTTGATTATTTTCAGTCCATATATATTTCATAAAACTATGTTGGCATGTAAACGTTGTATTTTTGATTTTCCATTATGGTTAGGTGAAGACAAAAGTAGCAAAAAAATCACGTGAGAAGTTTGTTTATAACCATACGATGGAATGAGGTGGATACATATGTGTGAAAGAGAAGATGGTAACAAAAGCAGTTTTTTTTTTGTTAATAGCAGCATACTTTCATTTATGTAGGTTTAACTTTATTAAATTGTCTGTTTAATGATTATAAGATCGAAGAAAAAGAAATTGAACCAGATGAAGAACCCTCATGTTGTATGATGTGGTTGAAGGGAAGGCTAAACAAAGATGGAAAATTTGAAAATGATGAGCTTAGACATAAACTATTAATTTGGACTGCAAATTTTGTTTTGATTTCAATGATGTTTAATTTATATGTAATTACTTTAATATTTCTTACTTTATGCAGAAAACAGTTGATGACCAGATCAAAGACGGGACCTTATAATGATGCCATGACAGTTGTGTTTGGAAAGGACAATGGAGGTTATACAAGAGGAGTGGGAATTCAAGTGACATACAACATGTATTTTGATCTTCCTGGAACCAAATCATAAGACGTAAGAGTTTCATTACTTGAACGTCAACTTGAAATTGAGAGACGGGAGCATGGAAACTAGAGACGTAAACGTGAAGAGAAAGACAGACGGGAGCATGAAGCAAACGACAAAGAAATCAAGGACTTGAATGCCAAGATGGCACAAACATAGGGAATGGTTTCTCTTTTGATGAGTCAATTAGCTGCCGAAGGGGTGAACTTAGATCCACATGGACATGTAACATCATTAGTAAGTATGAAAACTTTTCAATTATATGCTTTTAATTAATTATTATGCCTGTCATAGGAAGTTTAAATATATACATAACTTGTTTCACGTGTTTTATATATACATAGGAAATTCAAAAGTCTATGACGAGTATAAATACGTTGTAACAACAACAAAATACATCGCCAAGTTCAGAGTCTCAATCACAACAAAATGTGTCTCTAATAGTAATTCCAAAAGTATGTATATCCATCAACATGTTCATATATTATTTACTTTGATTCCTTTCTGATGTGTATATGTCAATGTTGGTTATTAGATAAGAAATGAGGTGTAAACTGTGACACAACTGTAGAACACAAATGATTGTTATTGGTAAAGTTTACATCATAGATGGAAAGAAAATGCTTCATCACAACTCACTCCTAAAAACATGCTATAAAGTGTGAACTCAAGAATAGTTGGTTGATGTAGCATGCATATTGGACATAGGAAATAATGGTTTCAAAACCTTTAAGGATGCAGTAGGTTGTTTTTTGGCATGACCAAAGGATTAGGTCGTTTTAATTGATCAAGAAAAGGTACACATATGTATATGTTTTATCAACCTACATTTATATTATAATCCTTCATGATTTATTTAATGTTTGATACGTTGGTCTTTCATTTCGTACATGTAACACCACCATCTATCATTCCAAAGGATGGCGAGAAAACATCTGCACCTAAATTACCAGTTAAGCGCAAATTTGTCAGTTCTGCTTCGGTGCTAAAACAAGTCATACCTAATAAAAACATTCAAAAAATTTATAGTTGTGATTATTAAATGTTATATAAATCTTTTTGATATGTTACTTTAGGATTTTATTTAATTTGTACGAAACTACAATTTTACTTTAGAATTAATTAATTATGTAAATTATTCCAAAGTTGTTGGGTTTGTGTTTTTCCTTTTGATTTGTTTTAAATAAATAAATAAATAAACAAACACCACACACACACACACATATATATATATATATATATATATATATATATATATATATATATAATCATATTTGTCATACAAATAATGGATTTCTTTATAGCGATTAGATATACCAAACGCCACACAATCATTTTGTTACCAAATATACAAAAGACTACACATTTACTTGACTTTGAAAACCGTATAGTCACTCTTGTAAATAACAAAATTCACCAAAAAAACCAATGGTTGTGTCACCAAATATACAAAAGGCTACACAAATATCATATTCATGTGGCAATTAGATGTATTAATGTCACTCAAAATATAGTTTTTCAAGATTATTAATACATTTGGTCACTCATTGCTTATTTGTAAGTGACGAAATCCCCCCCCCCCCCCCCCCGGAAAAAAAAACAATGGTTGTGTCACCAAGTATATAAAAAAGGCTAGACAAACATCATATTCATGTGACAATTAGATGAACTAACGTCACTCAAAATACACCTTTTAAAGACTATTAATACATTTGGCCACTCTTTTTAACACCTTATTCCACTCATTGCTTAATTATAAGTGATGAAATCCTTCCAAAAATCCAATGGTTGTGTCACCAAATATACATAAGGCTACACAAACATCATAATCATGTGGCAATTAGATGGGATAACATCACTCAAAATACACTTTTTCATAACTTTTGAAACCATTTGGTCTCTCATTTTATGCCTTTTGCCACTCTTTATAAATGGATACGACCACCAACTCGCTAATATGACTGTGTGTACTTTATGTCACTCGACCTTCGGTCACACATGTAGTGAAAACTAATGCGGGGCTGTATGCATACAGTCACTCATTTGTTGTGTGACACTAGCCCATTTTTGTACTAGTAGAAGACAAATAATATAGTTTATTTGACATATGTAAATCTTATTTATATATAAAAGATTCCTAATAATATTTTCACTAAGTAGCAAAGAAAATAAATTATTGAGGGAACACACACTGTGATGTATGACTTTCTTTCTAATGAATGTTTAACATTTAGCACAAGATATTGAATCAACTTTATTAAAATCATAGTAGTTATAATTATATTTTACATGGTAAAGCATACGCAGTTGAGATACAAACTGGTAAGAACTCTCTAAAGCCCTAATGATAATAAAGGATGAATTAAATCTTGCTAAATATGATTTACTTTCTAATCGGTAGAAATGATCTCCTTTTATTTCCTTGGGATTGTTGGATTAGGTGTCTAAGCCCATAACTATAATTGGTATGTACTTGACCCGATAGTAGCATGGTTCTTTTGGGTTGCCTTCACCAGAGCAATTTGATAGGACGAGTATTTGAGAAAGAGGTTATTTGTGATTTATTAATATATTATATGAATAATATATTAATTGAGAAATCATATTATTTAATTAGTATTTGTAACACCGTAAATTTTCAAACCAAAATTTTCATTTTTAAAAACACCTAAAACTCATATATTATATTTCATAAAACCACAAGTGTCTCAAATGTCAACATAAATCCACAAATAAAATATAAATCCCAGAATCCTCAACAAAGTCTCGAACAAGTGTGTACAATCATGTCGGCGCCTTCCCGCAGTCTTGAGAAGTACCTGAAACACATATCACACAACACGGTAATCACAAAGTTTAGTGAGTTCCCCAAAATAATACATACACAAATAATAAGCCTCTAATGGCTATAACTCGGCATGGACCCTCTGGTCTCATGCGTCTCGATGTGGATCCTCCGGTCATGTGTCTCAGTGAGGACCCTCCGGTCTCACAGCTCAGTTTGGACTCTTTGGTCTTGTCTCAGTGGAAACCCTATGGTCCCACAACTCGGTTTGGATCCCCCTGTCCTATCTCAGTAAAACACATAACATAGCATATATATATATATATATATATATATATATATATATATATATATATATATATATATATATATATATATAATACAGACAAAATGCATAATATGACGTAACTCAAATAAGCACAAAAGACCCTCCGGTCACACATCATGGTAAGTATAGTGAGAAGACTCACCTCGTAAATAAACAAAGAAAACTAGATACCCCTCGAACAGCCTAATCTCCGCCTACACGAAATAAACATCTTTAATTAACTCATAAGGATCATAACGTCATATAACTCACACTAAACTCTCTTGAGATGGGTAAAAGACCATTTTACCCCTCCATGGCCCCCGATAAACCATGTCTTGACCAAACCCTAAAGTCAACAGAAGTCAACACTCGAGTCAACTGTCCATGTTGACCCAACTCGCCGAGTGCACCTATGTGACTCGCTGAGTCCCCACTGTTCCTTAGAATGTCATGAAAACCCAACTTAAATCGTCGAGTTGTCTCCTCAACCCGCCGAGTCACCCTTGTCCAGACTCATCTGGGAAAACCCTAGCCGACTCGGCGAGTCCCTTCAGTCTGAATTCTCATTCAGACGTTTTAAGGCAGATCTACTACTCCACACTCTAGATCTAGGCTCCCAAGGCTCGAATGTCACGTAAAGTTTCGATCTTTACATTCATGCATGTCATATTTTGCTCCAAAATGCCAATATAACTCTAACAAGGGGGTTTTAGCACAATAACTCTTATATGGCTGAATAAAGCGGGGACCTTTGGACTCTATGGACCACACAAGGTCCATATCTGAAGTCTAGACCTCTTGATAGACTCAATGCACTCAATGACCCAATAAAAGGTAGTAAAAGCCCTAACTTCGATAATCATGAGATCTAACCAAGAAGACGAGAAAGGTGTAGGCTTTTTACCTTCCATAGAGCTATGGTCGATGTAGCACTAGATCCAACAATTTCTCCTCGTTCCTTGCTGGATAATCTCCTCTTCTCCTCAAAATATGCACTAGAAATACTCAAAACTTAGCTCTATAACTCTCTTAGCTCACTAAAAGCGTTTAGGGTTTCACACAGGGGAGTTCGGCAGTTGGTGATGTAGAAATGAGGACATAAGTTCTCTTAAATAGGCCGCAACCTAGGAAATTAAGGGTGTCACCTCACAGCACCAATTCGGCGAGTCAGCTCTCTTACTCATCGAGCCGATCATTAAACCCACGTGACCAAATCGGAATCTACTCGACGATTTAGGCTCACAAATCGTCGAGTCACTCATGAAATCCCAATAAAATAAATAATAAAAGAAATATATGTGAGTCGAGATGTTACAGTATTGATCAAGAATTAATTTGGAATTAAGGTAGTGATCAAAAGAGACTGCTTAAATTTACAGGGACTGATTAGGTAAATCAGTAATATTTATAGTTTGGGCTAATGATCCATGTTGATTAGGGATACAATAAATTTATGTGAGAGTCCATGAAGAGTTATTCCAAAGGGCCTATCATGTGGATCATTGGAATACCTAAAGGCATAAATAAATTAGAGCTTTATGTACGAAAATATAAGGATTCCACACTATAAATTGAACCCTTGCACTCCCAGAATCTGCACTTATACTCCAAGGTGGAACCCTATCCGTTTTTGGGTGCCTCATAGCCTCTTTCTCATATTCCTCCATTTGCTTTTGGTGTTTGTGACTTATTAGAGGTATCACGTTTGAGGTACTAAGCTTTTGAAAGGCCAAGAACTACAAGCTACAAATAAGAGGTATTCATCTAACTAGTTTTTATGTTGTATATCTCCAATTTCATGCTAGCTAGGGTGTATGCTTTGGATAAAATGAAATTGCATGTATAACTTGAGAAAACTTAGATCAAAAGCATATAGGGTTGTGTATACACCATAGGATTGTTATAGTGCTCAAAATCCATTAGTGATATCAGAGCCTAGGGTGTTTTCTTTTATATTGATGCATTGGTTAATTGTTCAAAGTTGAAGAAATTGAAATATGCTCTCTGCATGATGAAATCGACGAGTCCATAATGAGACTCGACGAGTTGGGCCAACTCGACGAGTCCATTGCATGAATCAATGAGTTGGATCATCTGTTTGCAGATTTTCCGGTTTTTTGGTCAGAGTTGGATTAGGATCATTATAACAAACTGTTTTGACTGATAAAAATCGTTTTTTATGATATGGTAATGATTATCCTCATCCAATTGAAGGATAATTGTCATATTTTGAGATAATTAATTGTTTATGTGATAAATTGATTATTTGTGGAATTTGATGTGAATTATCTTGCTATATGAAATTAGATTAAGTCAATTTTGTGATATAATTAATTATATGATTATTTTAATTGTTGTCAAATTGATCCAAAATTTTTGAAAAGTTTCAAAATTTGTCCTCAAGTTTTGGAATTTAAAAGGTTTCATTTTAAAATATTAAATACTAGAACCCTAGTAATTTGAAAAGGTTCAAATATGCACCTCTGGGTTTTGTAACTTAAAACTTAATTAAATAGCCTTAATTTTGAAATCTTAAATTTAGAACCTTGATATTTTGAATAGTTCAAGTTACACCCTTATGGTTTTATTAAATTAATTAAGTATTTAATTAAAAGAGAGAATTAATAAATCCACAATGACATGGTTTAAGTTTAATTAAATTAAAAGTCTAATTTATTAATATATTAAACCATTTAGTATTTTAAAAGTGTAAAATACACATTTATTTATTGTAATATTAAAATCTTAATACTTATATATATATATATATATATATATATATATATATATGTGTGTGTGTGTGTGTGTGTGTGTGTGTGTATAAGATAGTCAACCTTACCGTTAGTAGGCCTCATTCACGAAGCTGGTCTATAAGGTGTGTTTAAGGAAACGATTTGTAAAATGACCGTCATTGGGTATACACTCTTACCCACCGCACCCTTGACCAGTGGAGGGTCATTAGCCGAACGGGTAGGATAGGGACTAAGCTCTCATTAAAAGTATAATGAACATATAAAGTAACTAAACCTTTTATAAATTCCCAATCTTAGTTACTTTAGGAAAAATGTGAATTTGATGCTAATCCATGAAATTACACTTTGCACCTTATTGGTCGTTATTGGAGCGTGTGTGGTTAACCGGCACACTAATATGGGACTAATGAAGGATGGCAGTCAGTAGCTCGTAAATTATCATTGATTAATGGAGCGTGTGTGGTTAACCAGCACATTGATTAGGCGATAAACGACATCTAAAGTACCAAGCTAATTTGCATGGTTATTCACACCTTGTTTGTGATCATCAGTATCCCAGTCACAAACTTAAAGGGCATAATCGAGATTAAACATGTCATTGAAAAGTTCAATGAATCTCAAAAGATTTAGGAATTTCATTTAAAACCTAATTCGTTTAAAATTTCGTTTTCATGGTGGAATTGGTAAATCGTCATTTACCTACCTTCAAATAATTTGCAATTGGATTACGGCATCCCTCTTCCGAATTGTGAATTATTGTGTTGGGTCTTATCCTTAATATTTCATTTGGGTGTTATATTAGGTGTTTAGAAGTGATAAAAATCTCAATGTTATCAAAATGTGTGTTTAGAAATGATAATTAATCTCACTATTATCAAAATGTGTAATAATTCCAAGATAATGAAGATACATGTGTGGCGATCCAGCGAAGTAGTAAAATAATATAAAGATTAATTAAGGTTAAAGGTTTAAGTCGTCATCAAAGGAATTTGTATAGAAATATTTTTATTAAAATTTTGAGAAATTGTCCAATTGTTTAAGTCAGGACAAATTCAAGTTTACGAGGAGTCAGAATACTTATGAAAACAAGTTTGAGAGTTTAGGAACTCACTGAAAATTGCAAAGTAAAATGTTATTTTAAGAAAGGTGTAAAAATGTCAATCTTTGAAAATAGTTCATTCATAGTTTAGTGTTTCTACAAAAAACAATCATTTAGAGAATAGATAATCGTAAAATTCAAAACTTTTGATGTATTTAAAGAAAAGAAGAAACATAAGGAAACATATCCTTCACATATATTTTCTGGATATAGAAAAATTATAAGCATAAGGGTATTCATCTTGTGTATTAATTATAAGGAAAAATACAATGAAACTTGCATTTTAAATCAAGTTTCAAAATTTAGAATGAAAGAGCAAATGTAAATAAGGATTCCTTGTTTACTGTAGCTTTCAAAATAAAAACAAGATGTATATGATAAAAGGCGTAATTAAATATATCAAAGTTGACTAAATCAAAAGTATGCCTCATGAAAATATACATATTAATCGCTCAAAACGAAAGGGTAGACTTCTAGTCTTTATGTATACGAACATGATACCAGGACAAGCAAAATAGACAGAAACAAAGTTAGACAATGTATTATGTTAATATTATGGCGTGCAAGATCTAAAATCAAAAGGAATGTAGCGGCGACAATGATTGTTATTGTTATAAGAACAATACCTATAGGTAGATTTAAAACCAGGTTGAGATATATTTCAAACTTCAATATTTGATGTATATTGATGATTAAATAGACATGTGGGAGTTTTAAAGTGTTTCCTAAAAATTTATGAGTTATCTATTAAGTTAAACTTCATTTGTGAAAAAGAAGAAACACAGAAACTTCTAATTGAAAATCTGACAACTTTGACTTTTTAGTCTAAAGTCCAACAATGATAAAAATAGATAAGGTAAAGACTCAATATATTTAAAAGAGTAATTATTCATTGTTGAGAGTGTATCACTGGAAATTTAAAAGTGAACACTAAGTTTTCAAATGCTATACATTTTAAAAACTTTATAGATTATAAAACTATATTGAAGCAAAGTACACAAATAAGGTATGTTTTGAAATACAAGCATTAGAGATGTCTTATAAACATGTTTGAAGTAGAAATTTGCATAAATATCATGTTGGATTTCAAGAAAACACATTAAAGTAAATTACAATGTCTAAATGAGAAAGCTATTAAAAGTGTCAAAAGAAAAGTGTTTTGAAGATTCGATGAAACTTTTTCACATAATATGAACTTCAATGTCATATGTTTATGTTTTATAGCATAGAGTTTAAACACTTTTATAAAAGAAAATGTTTCTAAGTTTTTCGAAAACGTGTCAAAATGGTAAGCAAGGTTTAAAATGGTTTATATGCCCTTAAAAGCACATATATCCATTGAAATGAAATTGAAATAGCAGGATTAAAACCAATATTAGTTAAATTGAGTTTTAAAGAAAAGTGTTAAGTTAAAGCAAGTTATCAAGAGATTTTAGCGAGAATATGGCTTACATTGTTAGGAAAAGTCTAGTAAGTTGTATGAAGTGGGTATAAAGTATTTTATTGATGATAAATAAAACCGATGAAACAAAATAACTTTTCGATAGAAGATTTAGAAGTAAGGAATAGGTAGATTAGTGCAGTTGATTGTACCTAAATACTAAGGCGAGTACAAGGTGAGTATAAGGCGAGTACCGGTGTATTTTCCCCAAATAAAGGACAAGAAAAAAAAATTTTAAAAAAAATTATGGTGTCAATGCAGTTTACGACCTTTTATAGAGGTCAAAGGGATATCTTATGTTAAGTTTTAAGCTCAAGGTGGTAAACAACCTAGAGTTAAATCGTAGTGTTGTAATAAGGTCACACGTATGGGTTAAACCTCCGTGTCTCCTCATGTGTCGAATTGGGAATGCTCTCCAATGGTATCCAAGTGATCACTTAGCGGCGACTCATCTACCTCCTTACGCGATGATCCGATTTTCATTCGTGTCGGTATCGAAACGTTTTTTTTCCTAGTTGTAACTCTAGTACGAAGACGATGAAGAGGTATTGAGGAATAACTGGTATAGGTTTTGACTTAAGATTATTACTAGAGTATATCTAGCTACTAACCTTACATCTAAAGTCAATAGCTACCGAGGGATACCCATTCTCAGTACTAAGTGCATTGCTTCTAGAGTGGCTAGTGATATAACCTAAGTGGTTAACCTAGCACTTGATAAGGGATAAAAGTATTTCTAAATAAAGGCATTGTTATAAAAGTGCACTTAGTTTCTAAGTGTATCTAAATGAATGCCTATAATATGCAATGCCCGTACACACACCGAAAAATTTTATTTTTCCAAAAGTTGAAGTTGAAAATCGTTGTGAACATAATTCTACTAGATCTGTTTCTAGCCTCGCATTAACTTTCCTTAATTAAGCATAGTTGGCTAGGCTGTCCTTAATTAAAGTCCAATAATGCGTACTCGAATTAGTTATACCAGTAGTATGTTCAGTATTTTAAACACATTTTGTAAATTTTTGGCTATAGTTGTGGTTCTCCAAAGGAAAACTGGTATTCTCTATAACCTTCGGCTCTAATACCATTTTTGTCATGCCCCGCTAAAGCAGAAACACAGTGTGTGGCAGTACAAAGGGTCTCATAGCAAAAGTTTAAAGACAACACCAACCATAGTTTTTAAAAATCATTATAAATTTACAATGAGTTTGAACAACTTTTTAAAAGAAATTACAATGTATTTAAAAGTCAACACATGCAAATGCTCCTACAAGTGTTGTGTCTCTACATGCCTCTTACTAGATGATTCATGAAAAAGCATGTAAAACGAGTGTCAACTATAAAAATAGTTGGTGAGTACTCACAGATTAAAAATAATATTGGTTTCAAGAATCGAATAAAAGTTTTGATAAAAGCTTCCATAAATAAAAGTATATTGCTAAAATGAGTTTTCAAGAATCGAAATAATATTCGTTGTTACAAGGAGCAACAATTTCATTGCTAAAACAAGTATATAAGTTGTCAGTAATAAAAGTTCATTGCTAAAATGAGTATACAAGTTTCGTTGCTAAAATGAGTATACAAGTTTTGTTGCTAAAATGAGTATACAAGTTTTGTCGCTAAAATGCAATGTAAGATTCGTATGTGCATCAAGTTTCCATTCATGAGTTCACAACCCAAGCCTAATGACCGAATCGTGCCCTATTGACTACTATGTGTACCGCAAACATAGTGAATAAAATGGTAAAATGCACCCAAGCGAATCGTGTGAGTGGGGAGTTGTCTACCTCCTGATAGCGCTATCCATAATAACCATAGGCTCAAAAGAGTTAATGAGTTGTGTCTAGAGATTCAAGGGACTTAATGATACATTCCTCATGAATTAAAGTAACATACACATACATACGAAATATAGCAACCAAGTTTCATATGAGTCAAAATAAATACAACGAACATAAAAAGTTTAGGACACGCTTTTCCATCCCAAAACATTTAAAAACCGAAAATAGGGGAGTGGTGAATACTCACAATGCATTGAGATGATGCAAATGATGCATTGATCTAAGTTCCACTTGTACCACTACCGAATCCTATAATAATGGTATACACTAGTGAATCTCTAGTCGAAATATTATGCTAATATACTTACTACTACAATAGAATTATGCCAATACTGTGTCAAAATTTAATATTGATAAGTTTCAAACATTTTTCTGAAATGGTGAAATTTTATAACTCATTTGATTGAGACAATTTTGGATATTAATTTTTCCAGATTTTTGTAATATTATTTAAGGATATTTCAACACATTTAAATGTGTTTTAAGCTCCAAAAAAAAATCCAAAATATTATCAAACAGTTTCCAAAAATTGTCAAACTTTTCATTTTCATTATAAATAAAGTAGAGGTCTTCCAAAAATTTTCCCTTGAATTTTTGATGTGATTAACTATTTCTCCAAAATTTTAAGCCTTCATATATAAATTCGTGAAAAATAGCATCCAAATGATAAAAACACCCAAACTTTTTATAATACTGTCATTAGACATACTTAAGCTAGCAAAAAATATAAAAATGGATTTCTAAACTGTTTAACCCAATTTTATGATTTTTGTGCATTTATTCTAATAAAAAGTGAAATAAATAGCAAAACAGTTTCCAAAATTGCCCAACCTTTTTGTATAATTGTTATGCAACATTCTTGAGCTGGGAAAATAAAATTAGATTTCTAAACTGTTTAACTCAATTTTATGATTTTTGTGCATTTATTTTAATAAAAATTGAAATAAATAGAAACAAGTTTCCAAAATTTCCCAAACTTTTTGCAACACTGTTATTATACATATAGAAGCTGTGAAAAATATAAAAGATATTTTTCAATTACTCTTGCTATTTTTCTTTGTTTTATCCTCTTAAATAATCATTAATTGGAGGATAATTATTAAACAGTTAAAGTAAATTACCAAAATTTTTCTAAACTTCATTCACCATGTACATAATCTGGGAAAAATACCAAAGGTGGTTTTTATCAACTGGAATCTGATTTTGTGGATTTGAGTGTATTTAATCTTAAAAAAAAGACGACAAATAGCATACTGAACATAAAAATCATCCAAATTTTTATTTGGAGTTCCAATATATTATAAGATCTTCTGGTAAATGTTCATGAATTTTAGATGAATAGAACTATTTTTCCCATTATTAGTCCATTATAAATACTAAAATCAGGGACAAATAGGAATGCATTATGAAAAACTCTGAAAATCTTTTTATGAGTCTTAAAAATAGTTTAGGAGTTGCGAAAATTATTATACACCCTTTTCACATTCCTTAAAGTGATTTTATGATTTATATGAATTAAACAAAATGAAAATTCAAAACCATAGTAAACAGTAACAAAAATCGATGAAACTCATTAAGTTGTCATCATTTACATTAGGGGTCATCTAAGAATTTACCTAGGATTTATAGACCAAAGAAAGTATTTTACATGAATTATTGCCCTATTTTGTTTCAATAATTATAATAATTCGAGAAAAATGAATTATTTTTTGAAAATTTGTAGGAACATCTCATTTTGTTGATGGGATTCTAGGAAAAATCGTATTTGATCAAAAAAGAAGTTCTAGATAGTTATTTGGGAATAAATCTTTTATGAACCTATTTGAATGCTTTTTAACAACAAACTTTGATGATCAAGTCTCTAAGCCTGAAGATCATCATATGCATGTTGGTTTTTGGGTGAAATAATATCACCATAATCATAAAAATCATGGTTATGAATATTCATGTGAATAATCTAAAAAAAAAGTGTTTATGGAGGAGAAGAAATAGTAAAACTTGAAGGAATAGTGAAGTAGAAATCGATTTTACCTTCAAGAACACCACAATATGATGAAGATTTCAAGTTTGAGGAGTGTTTTTGGGTTTGTTTGCTGGGAAATTTCGTGGTTCTTAGGGAAAGGAAGAGAGAAAATGGTGTTGGGGATTTGAAGAGTGAGAAAGAGAGAAGTGAAGAAGATGGTTGAGTGTAGGATAAAGGAAATTATTTAATTTTTGGGGAAGAGATATAATGGGAGAGGGAGGAAGAAATTTTATGAGAAAAAAGACCCCCCTCTCTCTTTCATTTATTTATTTTTTATTAAATCCCTTCAAAAAATTTATAAAGTTTCAAATTTTTATAAAATATGCACATTAAATCAACATTTGTTTACAAACTCTTAATTTTTATTTCTTAAAATAAGCTAAAATATTAATGACCCAAACTTTTATTTTCTTGATCATATTTCCCTAAATTTAATTATTTTAAGATAATATTGTAAGTTACATAACTATTTTATAGAATTTTTGATGTTAAATTTTATAAAATTTAGGTTTTAGGGCTTTTAGGGTTTTGAGATTTAATATATCTTTGGATATCAAAATAAATAGAATCTTTGAGACTTCAATTTATCTTATGATACTATAACTCTTTTATAGTTATAAATAATGTTTCTAACTTATTTTATCGGTTTATTGGCATTCTATGTAGTGATTCCGAGATTCAAGCAAAATTAAGGAATCAAGTATACTAGTCCTAGATTTCAACTTTGACTTAAGTTTCTATGAGACTTTGACCTAATTTCTACTTATAGGTCAAGTGAATGATGTGTGTATATGATTCATGAAATGGTGTTCAAACCAAGGAATGACTCGAATATGGATAGTCTCTACAGTTAAGTAGTTGTAGAATTCACATAACAATGTGAAATCTAAGTATACTATCCATTGATTCTACTTGTTTCCTAGTTTTTAGTAGGTTATAACTTAGAATCTAGTTACAAAGTCTAGTATGTGTCATGCCTATATGTGCAACTAATTTTATTCAAATATATAACTGACTCTAATTTTGACGGTTGTCACAAGCATCAAGATGGAAAGTTTGTATGTGCTCACATCTTAGAGATGAAGTTGCATATTGACAGGCTAGGAATGTTGGGTGTCGTTTTCCTAAGAAAATTGGCTGTTGACTTGGTTCTTCAATCACTTCCCAAGTCATATGGTCAGTTCATTAAAGATTACTATATGACAGATCACAACGTGACCCTTATTGATCTTACATATTTGCTAATTGTTGCTGAATCAGCATTGATTTGGCGTACTGGTAAAGCAAATTTGAATGAAAGATCTGCATCCCAAATTTCTGTAGACCCTAACAATAGCAAAGGTGATAGTCCAGAAATGGTTTCTTCTCCTAAGGGAGAGATATCGGCTATGGTCGAAAAGTTTGATCATAAGAGAAAGGTCGAGTCTGAGATAATCCCATGCGCCATTCCGAAAGAGTATGTTTGTTTCTATTGCCAAGAGAAGGGACATTAGATGCGAAGCTGCCGTATCTACCTGAAGGATTTCAAGGATGGTAAAGTCAAAATGTATGACTCTGCTTCAGGTAAGTCCACTATATAACTCTATTAAGTTCCTATTTATAGATTCTTAATACATGATGTGATAAGATTGTCGTTTGATGTTTTGTAGGATCAAAGAAGAGAAAGGAAGCTTAAAGGAAAAGTAAGCTGAGTCTGGTCGCGAAGAGATGGATTTCGATCGCATGGTTCGATGATCAGATTTTTGAGCTACTGATTAGGAGTTATGATAGAATATTTAGTAACATAGTTTTCATTTGTATTTGCATTGTAAGGACATGTTTTCCGCATTTTATAAATAAAAGAAAATTTTGATTTTGTCTTATTTTAAATTTCCTTGCAATGGCATTTGTGAAAAATTTTGTTTATATGTTTCTATTAATAGCAATGTTGAAAATGTTTGATTCTTAGTTATATCGATTGTGGTAGTGTCGTAATTTTCTAAGTAAGGAAATATTCTCATCGCCAAGTTTCAATTGAACAGAAACTTGGAATCATGTGATTTGAATTATACGAAGTATGAAAATCTTGGTACTTGGGAAAATTGAGGCTAATTCCTTGTTCGCATAAGTATGTGAGTCAAGTAAAGGACTAGACGGGTCGTTCGTTGATTCGTGTGAAGTATAGATCTCGTTACTCAGGATTTCTTGATCTCAGTCGATTTGATGTGTCATAGATAGATAATCGACCCCTTTCTACTCTTACTTCAAGCCAAAGGGTCGCCTGACTTCCCGAGTAGAGACTTTAAACCAAAGAAGTAGGGATGTTAATCTCATTCCTTTTTCTTGAATGTGAAAGTTGTACGACCTGGTTCTATCTCTAGGAATTTACTACCGTTGGTGGTTGAGAAATAAGAACCTATCCTATTGGAAGGAATCGGTACCACTCATTTTTCAGGGGTATGGAACAGCCTTGGGCAGGAAGACGCTCGGTATTGGTAACCTACCAGCCTCCCCGTGTCCAATAGCGCTCCTGACCAGCGAAGAGAAGGCGAAACACCACTGAAGCAACATAAGCAAGCTACTATTGCCATGTAACAATAGAGCAGGATAGCCTTTTGCACCCATATGTTTTAATTTTAGGGTAAAGAACTTGCTTGTTCTACGGGATCTGACGCATGCAGCAAAGCTAAAGAGCCTTACATTCAATTCAGCATCATCCTTCCGCATTGGCGGCGAGTGAAGTGCCACAATCCCATTCATCAGTTTGATGTTATGATTTAGACAACGAGTCATAGGTCTTTATTTTATTCCCTTGGCTATTAATCACCAAGAAAAAGGTTATTCATTAGCAACAAAAAGAGTATGACAGGTCGCGCCACTCCTGCAGTTAGAAGAAGAGCGCGTGTAACGCCCGTAGATTCGGGCTAGTCAATTTAGAGATAATAGGAGTCGAAAAGGACTTTTCAACAAAAGATTATTTAGAATTAATAATCTTAACCAAGTTGTAGAATACGTCTCAGGGGTTCCGTACATATAAAGAACGCCGAAATCCGAGTTATAACGAAGAAGTTATGGCTTCTCGAAGTTTTACGGCAAAACCGGCACGACACCGGGAGACGTAAATAGTGAATTTACGATGGAGGACTTTTTAGCCTTAGAAATATGAACAAAAGTTGTAGTATACGTAAAACCGAGAACATACAAAAAAAAAAAAGAACGCCTAAATCTGACTTCGTATGAGGAAGTTATTAATTTTCTAAGATTTTGCTTAGCAGTGCACAACCCGAAACTCGAATTTTAGATTGATTGGTTTTTGGCCTACGTGGCCTAAATGATAATTGAAGATCTCATTAATAGGAACTCAACGGTAAAAAAAAGACAAACGAAAACAGAGTCCATATGTAGAAGTTATGAATTTTACGCGGACATTTAACGGTATAATCTCCTCGTAGTGTTAAATTTAAGATTGGTCGAGAATTAGCCAACAGAGTCAAAATGAAAGTTGTAGATCTTATTTTACCTACGTGTGGATATAAAGAACGTCAAAAACTGAGCTCGTATGTGAACGTTACGGATTTTAGAAGTCGGAATTGTGTTGTACGAAAATGGGTGATGTGGCACAATATTGGCCATTACTTTCTCCCCAAGTCTTGCCATTAGATGGTGACATGTGGCACCAAGTTCAGCCATTTTTCACCCTATAAATAGAGCATCTCCCACCCTCATTTTCTTCACACCTTTCCCATTCTTTCTTCTCTTTACTCTCTTTCTAGAACCTCTTTCTAGCCCTGAAACCCCCCGAAAGCCTAGGGAACCTCCCTAGCACGAGGCGGAAGCCCCGGAGTGCTCGACGACTCCGAGAATAAGAGATTTTTGGCTCGGGAACGCTGCTCCAAGCAAAGCCCGGTTTTCTATAAAACTCGTTGTAAGTGAGCTACACCTATGCTATTTTTAATATAGCTTTTATTTAATTATAGTAACGTTATTAGGAACTTATAATAAGTACTTGGGCTATTATTATGGGTTATATAAGTATTGTTTAACGCATATATAATAGTAATAATAGCTAGACTATTAATTAGTCTCGGCGAATAATATACTAAACTCTAGTCGTAATAATACTAGGTTTCGTCGAAGGAAATTACTTTTAAGAAGCGAAGCGCTGTCTGAGTTCAGAATCACCACCTTTTCAAGTGAGTGCATGGTCTCTTTCATCTTACACATAGATATGAAGTATTTAATATAAATTATGTGCTATGTGTGCATATTGTCTGAATAATTGTTGTCTATGTTGGGTGAAATATTTTTATACACGTTTATATGATTTAAACTGTATATGTATTTTATATCTACAAAACGTGTTGGGTAAAACATGGGTAGATGTAATAGTTGTTGTGCGACCAAATAAAATAATGAGAGGCCTCGATATAGATGTTATTGATGATCCAGTCATCTAGCGGAGTATAGATGACGACCACAGACTATTCTAGACAGTCCAGCGGAATGCTAGCAGGGTCGCAACCTATAGGTGTTTATTTGAACTGTGTGCTCACCAGCAGTACTCCATCCCCCACATGGTTGCCTTATTTGACATGATTTGCTGAGGAAACCCCTAAGCATGTGTTGTCACCCCAATGAAAGTCCTTAGACTATGTCCCTTGTGTTAGATGTTTTAGGGAAGTAAAGTGAGGATAATAGGAACGGGTAATCGAGTTTGTTTGGTTTAATAAAGTTAATAAACTTATTTATTGTGGGTTGAAAACCCTATGTACTCACCAGGTTTCCCAACCTGACCCACTCAGATTATTTATATCATAGGTATTGATATGAAGTCACATTACACTGAGAGATTAAGGAGATATAAATCACTAGTGATAATGAATGTAAGTTCTGTTTATGCTTATATTTCTGTATTGACGATGACATCCCAAATGTTTTAAAAAGAATAAAAATACTTTTCTTCGAAAATGCTTTGATAACGTATTTATCATGTTTTACTAGGAACAAATTCTGCAACATTTTTATTAAAAGAGGTACTCTGATTTTTATAAAGCATAAACAAAAATCGGTCTTTTCTGGCCGTGAAAATGGGGAAGTCACAGTTGGTATCAGAGCATTAGTTTAAGCGAACTAGGAATATGGATTTATTTCTATACTTAAACTTAGAATGCTAAGCAAGTATTGTGAGGAGTGTGTCTAATAAAATTTAGGTAAAGCACCTTAATAGACACAAACGCTAGCTAATTTAGGGAAAATGCCTAACATGCTTTTATGTGCTAAATGATTTATGATATGCATTGTATGATCGGATCTATGGTCTGTTGCCGACCGGATCTGGAAACTTTATGTGTTCAGATTTCTAAACGTTTAATTATAGTATTAGACTGGCATATAACTTTTCGGAGAAATAGGGAGAATTGCACGTCGATCGTAAATAAAATCTTTCCTATCTTAATTCTCGTCATTGCACACCGAACGTCAGATTTGGTATATAGATCGAAATTGCAAGAACCCGTAATGGAGCCGGGAATAAAAATGGGAACATGAATCAACCACTGGTGATTGAACAAATACATGTTGTAGCAAATGCTCCTGAGCCAATTACAATGGCAGGAGTACAAGCCATGATATGGGCTATGTTGGCTGAACAACGGGAAGAGATGAGGCAGATGTTGCATGAAAATAGGGATGAACCTACAATGCTAGTTTAACAATCCGAATTGAACGATAGGCAGTCAGAAGGAGGGAACTACAGTAGGACTGTTGGTCAAGCCTACCCACCAATAGTTCGACAAAACAACTAGTATGACGGAGTCGAGAGGAATGGATGCAAGTACAAGGATTTTCTGACTTGCGATCCATCGACTTTCACTGGAAAGGAAGATCCGATCAGAGTCATGGATTGGATCTTGGAGATGGAGTTAGCTTTCATGACGTGTGGTTGCAGAGGCAAGTTACAGACACCTTTGCAGTACGTCAATTCTGAGGAGGTGCTATGTGTTGGTGGAATACCCTGGGGAAGACTTGAGCCCCTGCTACTGACATGGGCAGAGTTTTTGGTGCAGTTCAAGCACAAGTACTGCTCAGCCCAAAACTTGCTCGAGCTAGAGAACCAGTTCCTGTCCTTGAAGAAAAGAAGTATATCAATTGATGAATACACCAACAACTTCACATAGAAGATGGAGTTCACCTTGGGTCTTGTTCCGGATGAGCTGACGAAAATTGACAAGTACGCAAAGGGACTTCCATGGGAGTACGCGGTGCCAGTGCTTCAGGCACCTACTCTGGAGGCAGCTATCTGGGCTGCCAAATTTGTGGAGGATATGATTAAGGGAAGAGCTGCCAACAAGATTGAGGTTGGCGAAAAAAGGAAGTTTGAGGGGTCTACGAGGACCAATAAGAAGATCAAGTCTAGTTCAAAGGAGTTTAGTTGTAACACCCTGATCCTCAGGTATTAATAATGATATTTTGGTTTGGATTTTTGAGAGCCTACTTGGCGAGTTGGCCTCCCTACTCGTCGAGTAGTAGCGGGTTTGTCTGCGAGGTTTAATGATCTACTCGCCGAGTCCATTATGGTACTCGACAAGTAGATGCTGGCATATGAACCCCTAGATTTTGGGGCATTGCACCCTATTTAAAGGGTCATTAGCCTCCCCAAGCCTCCCTTTACAGCTCTTTACCTCCCAAAAACCCTGTTTTGAGTGTGAGTGTGTTGCTTGGTGATTTAAAGCTTGAAGGAGGGATTTGGTGAAGGAATCACTTGAGGAATCAAGCTAGAAGAAGCAAAAGACTCATGCGGATTCAAGATCTACTTCTGTGGAACACTTTCTGAAGGTATTAAGCTGTCTCTTGGCTCACTTCCACCCAAAACCCTCTTGTGCATGGATTCTAAGATAGGGCTTTTGTGTTTAAGCCAAGATCTGAAGTTGTAACTTCAGATCTGAACTTCTTTTGGCCTTGAGATGCATAAAGTTATCAGTTGATCTTAGCATGTGCCTTCCCTCAAGTGTATGACTCCATTCCAAGCTTAGATTTGCTATTTTAGGGCCTTAAAGCCTTGCATGCACGTAAAGTTTGCAACTTTACGTGGAAAGCATGCCTCGGGAGCCTAGATCTGTAGTTTGGAAGCATTGCATGGCTCAAAAGAGTCTATATGGCTTGAGATCTGTTAGGACTCGGCGATTCGTAGGGGGAGACTCGGCGAGTCATATGAAGGCATGCATGGACTCGACGAGTTGGATGAACAACTCGGCGAGCCCGATGAATATTGCTATGAACTCGACGTTGGATAAACAACTCGGCGAGCCGGATGAAGATTTCCTAGAACTCAACGAGTTGAAGGAACAACTCGACGAGTCGAGTAAGATTCCCCCAATTGTTGGATGTTCGTAGACATGTCGAGTGTCAAGCAAGGGAACTCGACGAATGACCTTAGATTATCAATCAAGACCGTATGAACTCAACGAGTCACCTCGATGACTCGGCGAGTAGATGTTATCCCGAGAAACTCGGTAAGTCACTAGTTGTACTCGGCGAGTTAGGGTCAACATGAACTGTTAACTTGGCCCTGGCTGTAGTTGACTAGGATGGACTTTGGGGAAATCACTGGATATTGTATGATACTTTTAGGCAGTTGCATGGAGCAGCCTGTGGGTTATATTTGGTCGCAAAATGTCAGTTCAGCATTCGTGACAGGTGAGTCTTCTCACCATACCTATGGTTCTAAGGCACCAAGGCCAGTCCATTATGTGATTACGATAAATGTGTTAGACATTTTGTGTTTTGTGATTGCATCTTTGTATGAAGACCCCGGGGGGAGCCCGTGGCATTGGATGTAAGACCATATGGGGTAGCCCATGGCATTCCTAGGTGAAGACCATGTGGGGTAGCCCATGGCATTGGATGTAAGGCCATGTGGGGGAGCCCATGGCAGTCCTAGGAAAAGACCATGTGGGGTAGCCCATGGCAGGTTTCATGTATGCATGGCTTACGTGATATGTGTGTGGCTTTTATAGCTAACAGGATATATGATATGTGGTTTGTGTGTATGTGGTATGTTCTGGGAAACTCACTAAGCATTTCGCTTACAAATTGTTGATTGATTCAGGTACTTCAGAGCCTAAGGGCAAAGGCAAGGCGTGATGACGTGGCGAGCACTCTACCTCTCTTTTTGTGTGTTGGGACTCTCTGATGTTTTCAAAAGTACAATGAAATTGTAATAATTATGAATTGGAAAACAAATGGTTTGGAAATCTATGGATTATGGGAATTGTTTGATTAATTAAAAATGAAAGTTTTCTTGGTAAAAATTGGGTCGTTACAAGTTGGTATCAGAGCCTTGGTTTGAGGGATTTGGACACATTCTCGGGTGTGTCGGGACTCAAACTAAGGAAGTAGTAAAATGTTTTCAAAAGAAACTTAAAAAGGATTTTTTTTAAGCCAAAAGAGGAGAGTGCAACGCGCGTGATCAGCCGAGCCAAGTAAGTAGTTTCCCAAGTTGAATAGCCATGTTATATGATAGTGAGCTTTGTCAATTATATGGAATTGCTAAGTGTATGTTTTAAAATTATATACGATTAGGAGTTGATACCTCAGGATGATTGATTTAGCCTATTGATCCTTTCTATGTATAATTTGCATGCCTAAAAGCAACCTGTAGTGATTGGTTTGGCTGTTATGAGTAGGACAACCATAGGGTGTCTGGGTTTGATTCATGCGAGATTTGTGAGTCATGGTTTGTGTGGATAGATTTGGAAGTAACAGGTAAAGCAGCGGGGTAAGGTACGAGTAGGTGTGGAAGGTAGTATTAGGCCCGTACTACTGGAAGCACATGACCCGTACCCAAACCCATGTTCTACCTGGGAATTCCAAAGGAAAACGGTATGGAAGTACCCTCGTTATGGGTATCCTGATAATTATATTTTGTGAAATGACAGTCCAACATGGTGGTTACGTGATTGGGATCAGGATCGGGATCGGGATCGGGATCCGAGGCTGGGTCAGGAGACCTACTGATGGTATTGATGAGAGGCTGCGTGAGCTGATTGCGGCCAAGGTTACGAGGGGCATCCTTGATGCTACCCCAGTCATCTTTGGGACGGTCAAGGAGGGTATGATGGAGATCATGGAGGAGAGACTTAGAGCATTCAGGGCCGATATTTCTGTGGTCCAGGGTAGAGCTCGAACCCCCTCGTTTAGGGAGTTCAAGGCATGCGGAGCTCCAGAGTTTTCTGGGGTCAGGGATCCTATTGTGAGCAGACGCTGGGTGGCGGACATTAAGAATGCCCAGCACACGAGTTCTTTCCCGGAGGAAGCAAAGGTTGGATTTTCTTCCTCTATGTTGAGGGACAGGGCCCGAGATTGGTGGGGCGAGATTACTAGTCAGGTGGGAGCAGCCAGTGTGGCTGACATGTTGTGGGCCGAGTTTGTATGAAGATTTGATCAGGAGTTTTCACCACCTATTGAGGTGCAACGGATGGTGAGGGAATTTCATGATTTACAACAGACTATTGAGACTCTGGCGGAGATCACCGCCAAGTTTCGAGAGCGAGCTTTGTTGATCCCTTAGTATGCGGCAGATGAGGACTTGAGGAGGACCCGATATCACTCTATGTTAAGAGAGGAAATACGGGAATTTGTGAGCTTTACAGGGTGCAAAACCCTAAATGAGATGGTTAACAAGGCCCGTAAGAGAGAGATGGAGTTAGAGACCCGCACGAAGCAGAAGACTGAGCAGGTTCAGGCAGCGGGGGCCCAGGCTAAGAAGCCTAAGACCTCCGATTCTTCGAGTAACGGCAAGCAGGGTCGGGGCCGGTGCGCCAAGTGTGGGAGATTTCATAGTGGGGCTTGTCAGACAGTCGGGATGTCGGGATGCTACTCATATGGCCAGCAGGGTCACTTGAGTAAGGATTGCCCCAAGAAGGGCTTGATATGTTTACACTGCAACCAGACAGGCCATAAAAAGGCCGATTGTCCGAGGTTGCAAGGAGGAGGAGGAGGAGGATCTGTTGCAGCTCCCACGCCCGCCACTATGAGGATTATTGATGGCCGCCCTAAGGCGGAAGCTCCAGCAGTGAAGAGTCGCGCATTCCAGCTGACTACCGAGGAGGCTCGGGCCGCACCAGACGTTGTGGCTGGTATGTGTTCATTATCCTCTGTCTATTTTATGTTAAATGTTTGTATGTATGCTTATTATGCTTTGTATAGGGACCCTTCTGGTCAATGGTATGACGGCTCATGTCTTATTTGATTCGGGGGCTAACTGATCTTTTATATCTCGTGCGCTTAGCAAGAAATTTCGAGACGCACCGGGGACTCTGGATACCCCGTTCGAGGTGGAGATTGCAGATGATCGCACCGTGAGTGCTGCGAGGGTGTGTCAGGACTGCGTCCTGAATGTGCACGGCGAAAGGTTTCGCGTTGATTTGGTTCCCATACCATTGCGAGGATTGAAGGTGATTATTTGGATGGACTGGTTGGGGGCCAATAGGGCCATGATCGATTGTGAGTGGCAGCTAGTCCGGGTTCGAACCCCAAGGGGGGAAGAACTAGTTATCCACGGCGAGAGGACTACGCAGGGCCCGACCCTATGTTCAGCTGCAAGGGCGAGGAGGTTTCTGCAGCAGGGCTGCATGGGATTTTTGGCTATGTTTCAGATACGCAAGCGGAGGCAGTGACGAATATTGATAGTGTACCAGTGGTGCGGGATTTTCGGGACATTTTTCCCGAAGAATTACCCGGAGTGCCTCCGGAGAGGCAGGTGGAGTTTCGTATTGACCTAGTACCCGCTATAGCCCCGATAGCAAAGGCACCATATCGGTTGGCGCCACCTGAGATGCAGGAATTATCTGTACAGCTTCAAGAGCTGCTAGACCGAGGGTTCATCCGTCCGAGTAGTTCTCCGTAGGGAGCTCCGATCCTTTTCGTGAAAAAGAAGGACGGGTCGCACAGGATGTGCATCGATTACAGGGAGCTGAATAAGCTGACGGTGAAGAACCGTTATCCTTTGCCTAGGATTGACGACCTGTTTAATCACCTTCAGGGAACATCGTGGTTCTCTAAGATTGACCTCCAGTCAGGGTATCATCATATGAGGATTCAGGATGAGGATATACCGAAAACAGCTTTCAGAACTTGTTATGGGCATTACGAGTTTGTTGTGATGCCATTCGGGATCACCAATGCTCCGGCCGCATTCATGGATCTCATGAAGCGGGTGTGCAGGCCGATGTTGGATCAGTCGGTGACCATTTTTATTGATGATATCCTGGTCTACTCCAAGACCAGGGAACAACATGAGCAGCATTTGAGAGAGGTACTGGAGACGTTGAGGACGGAGAAGCTGTATGTGAAGTTTTCCAAATGTGAGTTTTAGTTGCGGGAAGTACAGTTCTTGGGCCATGTCATCAATCAAGAGGGTATTTCGGTTGACCCAGCGAAGGTGGTGGCAGTGATGCGATGGGAAGTACCGAGGAATGCCTCGGAGATTCGTAGCTTCTTGGGCTTAGCGGGTTATTATCGGAGGTTTATCCAAGATTTCTCCAAGACTGCGGTGCCATTGACCCGTTTGACCAAGAAGAATGTGGCTTTTCGTTGGGGTGAGGATCAGCAGAGAGCTTTTGAGACCCTGAGACAGAAGTTATGTGAGGCTTCGATCCTAGTACTGCCCGAGGGATTGGACGACTTCGTGGTATATTGTGATGCATCGATTTCAGGACTGGGTGCGATACTGATGCAGAGGGGGCGTGTGATCGCATATACCTCGAGGCAGTTGAAGCCTCACGAGGCAAATTACCCCATTTGCCCTCAAGTTTTGGAGGCACTATTTATATGGGGTGAAATTCGTGGTGTATACCGATCATAAGAGTCTGAAGTATTTGATGGACCAACAGAACCTAGATATACGACAGAGGAGTTGGTTGGACGTGCTAAAGGACTATGACTGCGAGATCCTATATCATCCAGGGAAGGCCAATGTGGTGGCCGATGCTTTGAGTTGCAAAGCAACGCGGTCGCCGATCAGGGGAATTTGTATGAGGGTGACGGTAAGTCCACCCTTGATAGACATGATTCGAGAGGCTCAGGTTGAGGGGGTGAAGAAAGAGAACTGGAAATTGGAAAGAATTCGGGGGCAATATCCTTTTTTTGTTAAGGATAGTCGTGGCTTGTTGACGCAGTGGGGCCGAGTATGGGTTCCGATGTCAGGGGGGGTGAGGCAGAGATTGTTAGAAGAGGCGCATAAGTCCAAATTTTCTATACACCCAGGTGCAACAAAAATGTATAGGGATTTGAGGATGAGCTATTGGTGGCCCTGCATGAAGCGTGAGATCGTCGAGTATGTGGAGCGATGCTTGACCTGCAGGAAGGTCAAGGCTGAGCACCAGCGACCTCATGGTAAGGTTCAGCCACTACCCATTCCCATGTGGAAGTGGGAAGAGATCACTATGGACTTCATCACGAAGCTACCGCGGACATCGAGGGGAGTAGATGCCATATGGGTGATCGTGGATAGACCGATGAAGAGTGCTCACTTCATTCCGATCTCCGAGAGTATATTTGCAGAGAAGTTGGCGGACATTTATGTTCGAGAAGTGGTGGCTAGGCACAGAGTGTCGGTATCAGTGGTTTCAAATAGGGATGTTCGGTTTACATTCAGGTTTTGGAAGATGTTCCACGAGGAACTGGGTACTCAGCTGCATTTTAGTACGGCATATCACCCCCAGACCGACGACCAAAGCGAGAGGACGATCCAGACATTGGAGGATATGTTGCGGGCATGTGTGCTGGACTTCGGAGGGAGTTGGGATACGTACCTCCCACTGGCAGAGTTTTTGTATAATAACAGTTATCATGCCAGTATTGACTGAGCACCATTTGAGATGTTGTATGTGCGGAGATGCAGAACCCCAGTGTGCTGGGATGAGGTTGGGCATCGGGTTTTGGGAAGCACGGAGGTGGTACTTGAGACCACCGGGCTGATTCAGCAGGTGCGCGACCGATTGCGAGTCGTGCAGAGTCGTCAGAAGAGTTATGCGGACCGACGACGATCATACCTCGAATTTCAGGAGGGAGACTTTGTCTTACTGAAGGTGTCACCTTGGAAATGGATTATCCGGTTCCGCAAGAGGGGCACATTGGGGCCTCAGTTCACAGGTCCATTCAGGATCATAGCCCAGGTGGGCAAGGTAGCATATCGTTTAGAGCTCCCAGAGGAGCTTAGTCAAATTCACAACACCTTCCATTTGTCTCAGCTCCGGAAGTGTGTTGCCGACGAGTCTTCAGTCATATCTTTGTACGACGTTCAGTTGGATGGGAGCCTGAACTATTTTGAGAGACCAGTTGCGATCCTAGACAAGAAGACGAAGAAGCTCCGGAATAAAGAAGTGAGGTTGGTAAAGGTGCAATGGTAGCACTGAAAGGGGTCCGAATGGACCTGGGAATCGGAAGATGAAATGCGAGGTTTCTATCCGGAGTTGTTTGGACCAGCAGGCTTTGAGGACGAAGCCTAATTTTAGTGGGGGAGAGTTGTAACACCCTGATCCTCAGGTATTAATAATGATATTTTGGTTTGGATTTTTGAGAGCCTACTCCGCGAGTTAGCCTCCCTACTCGTCGAGTAGTAGCGGGTTTGTCCGCGAAGTTTAATGATCTACTCGTCGAGTCCATTATGGTACTCAACGAGTAGATGCTCGCAGATGAAACCCCAGATTTCAGGGCCTTGCACCCTATTTAAAGGGTCATTAGCCTCCCCAAGCCTCCCTTTACAACTCTTTACCTCCCAAAAACCTTGTTTTGAGTGTGAGTGTGTTGCTTGGTGATTTAAAGCTTGAAGGAGGGATTTGGTGAAGGAATCACTTGAGGAATCAAGCTAGAAGAAGCGAAAGACTCGTGGGGAGTCAATATCTGCTTTTGTGGAACACTTTCAGAAGGTATTAAGCTATCTCTTGGCTCATTTCCACCCAAAACCCTCTTGTGCATGGATTCTAAGATAGGGCTTTTATGTTTAAGCCAAGATCTAAAGTTGTAACTTCAGATCCGAACTCCTTTTGGCCTTGAGATGCATAAAGTTATCAGTTGAGCTTAGCATGTGCCTTCCCTCAAATATATGACTCCATTCCAAGCTTAGATTTGCTATTTTAGGGCCTTAAAGCCTTGCATGCACGTAAAGTTTGCAACTTTACGTGGAAAGCATGCCTCGGGAGCCTAGATCTGTAGTTTGGAAGCATTGCATGGCTCAAAAGAGTCTGTATGGCTTGAGATCTGTTAGGACTCGGCGAGCCCGATGAATATTGCTATGAACTCCACGAGTTGGATGAACAACTCGGCAGGCCGGATGAAGATTTCCTAGAACTCGACGAGTTGAAGGAACAACTCAGCGATTCGAGTAAGATTCCCCCAATTATTGGATCGTAGACGTGTCGAGTGTCAAGCAAGGGAACTCGACGAATGACCTTAGATTATCAATCAAGACCGTATGAACTCGACGTGTCACCTCGATGACTCGGCGAGTAGATGTTATCTCGGGAAACTCGGCGAGTCACTAGTTGTACTCGACAAGTTAGCGTCATCATGGACTGTTGACTTGACCCTGGCTGTAGTTGACCAGGATGGACTTTAGGGAAATGACTGGATATTGTATAACACTTTTAGACAGTTGCGTGGAGCAGCCCATGGGGTATATTTGGTCGCAAAATGTCAGTTCAGCATTCGTGACAGGTGAGTCTTCTCACCATACCTATGGGTCTAAGGCACCAAGGCCGGCCCATTATGTGAGTACGATATATGTGTTAGACATTATGTGTTTTGTGATTGCATGTTTGTATGAAGACCCCGAGGGGAGCCCGTGGCATTAGATGTAAGACCATGTGGGGTAGCCCATGGCAGTCCTAGGTGAAGACCATGTAGGGTAGCCCCTGGCATTGGATGTAAGGCCATGTAGGGGAGCCCATGGCAGTCCTAGGAAAAGACCATGTGGGGTAGCCCATGGCAGGTTTCATGTATGCATGGCTTACGTGATATGTTTGTGGCTTTTATAGCTAACAGGATATATGATATGTGGTTTGTGTGTATGTGGTATGCTCTAGGAAACTCACTAAGCATTTCGCTTACAGGTTGTTGATTGTTTCAGGTACTTCAGAGCCTAAGGGCAAAGGCAAGGCGTGATGACGTGGCGGGCACTCTACCTCTCTTTTTGTGTGTTGGGACTCTCTAATGTTTTCAAAAGTACAATGGTTTGGAAATCTATGGATTATGGGAATTTTTTGATTAATTAAAAATGAAAATTTTATTGGTAAAAATTGGGTCGTTACATTAGCGGAGGAGGAAACAAAGTGAAATAGTGCAAGAAGTGCAAGAAGAAGCATTTCGGGAAATGTAGCGAGGAAGTTACTTGCTACAAGTGTGGAAAGACCGGACATTATGCGAATGAGTGCACCGCCAACAAAAGGGTGTGTTATGAATGCCGTGAAGAAGGGCACGTTGCTAAGGATTGCCCGAAGAAGAAAGAGGCGGCAAGACGAAACATTCCACCGAAACCGAAGGCAAGAGCGTTCCATATGATCCTTGAAGAAGAAGATGGAAATGAAAAGGATCAGCAATGAGGATCTATGAAGTGGTCGTGTAAATAGTACCACGTGGTGTAGCCTATTAGAGGCATAGTATAGGTTGAACTTGAACACCTATGTAATCGTTTCAAGGAATAATATAAAACCTTCGTTTTGGTATCTAATGTGTTAAGTTGTTATGTGATTTTCTTGTATGGTAACTTGGGTGAACTACGAAACAATACTTGGGACAAGTATGAGTAGGTGTGAAAGGTAGTAGAGGCCTATACTACCGGAAGCACAGGACTCACGCTTGGATCAAGAAAAGTCACAAGGTTACCAAGATGCTAGTAATTGATACCGTTTTATTCAAATATGTCGTTACCATCGTTTCGGTAATGACTAAGAGGATGATTGTTATTTCGACCCTAGTGGTCATATCGAATTGAGTCCGACTACAATAAGTATGTTACGTGGTTCAGAGAACCAAGTTTGATGTAGCATCTGACTTAAGTTGGAAGATTGAAATAAAAGATAATCAAAGCGATCGGTAAAGGTATCGTGATAGTTGCTTGTAGCTAGAAATGCTACCTTTTAAGATGTGATTACAACATGAAGAAATGTATAGTCAATTCTGGAAGACTCTAAGGTGCTGTTTGTTTTTTCGAAGCGAAAATTCATGAAGTCTGCAGACCACCTCTGCAATCCTCTGTAGCAGAAGAGGTGGAACAAACGGCTGCAGCCTATAATAAGAAGCATGTTTGTTTTTTAACATCTACAGACTGCTGCAGTAAACTGAAATTTAAATAAACTAATTTTATAAACTGAAAATAGTTCTCAACACCGAAATTTAATATTCTAGTTTTAAAACATTGAAATAATAATAAAAAGAACATGTAAAAAAACAAAATATAAAACTTTTTTTTAAAAAAAAAAAACTTTAAAAAATGTAAAAGAAGCTAATAGTTTTATTCTAGAAAAAAAACTAATTTTAAAAAACATTAAAAAAGAAAATAATAAAAAATTAAAAAAGTATTGCAAACATTGTCTACAAAGTTCGTAAAAAATTACACACGTTAAAAAAGATGCAACTGAAATTGAAAATATTACTAATAAAACGGTAAAAAAATTAAAAAAATCATGTTAAAAAAAATTGTGGAAATTATAAAAATAAATTGTGTCACATCCGTAAATAAAAATTTAAGAAAATCAAAGTTTAAAAAAAAAATTAAAAAAAAAGTTATACAAAAATTCTTAAAAAACACTTAGAAAAAATGAAAGCTGAAGAGGTTAGAAGAGGCAAGTCAAGTGCTGCGCCACGCAGCACACGCACAGAGGTTTTGTAGTCTGAAGTTTTCCAAAAAACAAACTGCTACGAGAGGGAAAGTGTTGCGCATGTGCTGCGCCGCGCATCAATAAGTGGTTTGAAGAGGTTTTTATAGAAAAACAAACAACACCTAAGAGACCTGAGTCTAAGCGTGGGAACATACGACGATAAGTCATTAGAATATGACACATCGATCCATTGTAGTAGTAAAATAACTTATCTTAAGTTTGTTAAGAAGAAGAAGAAGTCTCTAGTAAGGATTGAGATTGTGATTTGAAGGTCATAATTTGGAGTCTAACGTGAGATAGGGAGCAAGTGCAAGATCGAGCACCGCCTGCAATCAGGAAGTCTTAGAGTTAGATACTTGTTTGAAGAAACATCAAAGTTACGGTTATTACTTAGGATGAAGAGATAACGTATGGAGTCATCATATGAGCCCTGTTTTGTTGATGATTCTGGGACGTAATCATCCTAAGGGGAAGATAATTCTAACGCCCGTAGATCCGGGCTAGTCAATTTAGAGATAATAGGGGTCGAAAATGTTGGAATAGTGTCTAAGGCTGCAACTATATTAGGCAAGTATTTGACCCGGTTGTGCATGGTCCTTTTGGGTTGCCTTCACCATAGCAACTTGATAGGATGATTTATTAAGAGAGAGTAAATATTATTAATATATTATGAGAATAATATAAAGAATAATATATTGTTATTTGATTAATATAAGTCATAGAATTAATTGGAATTAATTTAGTGACTTAAAGAGATTAACCGTGATAGCCGATGCGTTGAGCCGCAGAGCGGAGAGCACTCCACTGCGGGATGTATGTTTGAGATTGACCGTGATAGCTCCGGTAATGGATGCCATTCGCGGGGCACAGGTCGAGGCTGTGCAACCGGAGATGTAGAAGAAGGAGCGGGTCGTTGGGTTGGTTTAGGAGTTCGTTACGGATGGATGAGGGCTTATGACCTTCCAGGGTCGGATTTGGGTACCGTTTGTGGGCGGTACTCGTATTACTTTGATGGAAGAGGCTCATCGGTCGAAATTTTCGATCCATCCGGGGGCCACGAAGATGTATTTGGATTTGAGGAAAGAGTATTGGTGGCCCTGTATGAAGAGGGACGTCGCCTGGTTTGTTGAGAGGTGCTTGACCTGCCGCAGGGTCAAGGCCGAGCACCAGAGACCGCATGGCAAGTTGCAGCCATTGGAGGTTCCCGAGTGGAAGTGGGAACAGATCACCATGGATTTCATCACCAAATTGCCAAGGACTGCCAGAGGAGTTGATGCAATTTGGGTGATTGTAGATAGGTTGACGAAGAGCGCTCACTTCCTTGCCATCAGTGAGAGTTCTTCAACGGAGATATATGTGAGAGAAGTGGTATCTCGGCATGGGGTGCCGATCTCGATTGTTTCGGACCGTGATGTGCGTTTCACTTCCAGATTCTGGAAGAAATTTCATGAGGAGTTGGGTACTAGATTGCATTTTAGTACCGCATATCATCCCCAGACAGACGGTCAGAGTGAGCGGACGATTCAGACTCTTGAGGACATGCTTCGAGCATGTGTGTTGGATTTCGGGGGTAGCTGGGATGCGTATTTACCTTTGGCAGAGTTTTCCAACAACAACAGCCATCATTCGAGCATTGGTATGCCACCCTTTGAGCTATTGTATGGTAGGAGGTGTCGGACCCCCATTTGTTGGGGAGAGGTTGGGCAGAGAGTGATGGGCAGTACAGAGATCGTGCTTCAAACGACAGAGCAGATTCAGCAGGTCAGACAGAGGTTATTGGCCGCCCAGAGCCGACAGAAGAGTTATGCAGACAGACGCGGTCCGAGCTTGAGTTTCAGGTCGGCGACTTCGTTCTCCTGAAGGTCTCTCCTTGGAAAGGAGTGATTTGATTCAGGAAGAGGGGCAAGTTGGGGCCCCGGTATATTGGGCCATTTCGTGTGATTGCGAGGGTAGGCCGGGTAGCCTATCGTTTGGAGTTGCCAGCAGAGTTGGGGCAGATCCACGACACTTTTCATGTGTCGCAATTGAGGAAGTGTATAGCCGATGAGTCAGCAGTGGTTCCATTAGAGGATATTCAGGTGGATGCGAGCCTGAATTTGGCCGAGAGGCCTGTGGCCATCAGAGATCAGAAGATCAAGGTTCTGAGGAACAAGGAGGTACCTCTAGTGTTGGTTCAGTGGCAACACCAGAAGGGATCGGAGATGACCTGGGAGCCAGAGCGCGAGATGCGGGTGCAGCATCCGGAGCTATTTTCAGAGCGAGACTTCGAGGGCGAAGTCTAGTTCTAGTGGGGGAGAATTGTAACAGCCCGGATTTCCAGGTATCTCTATTGTTTATGATTTTGGTGTTTTGAGAGGGGACTCGGCGAGTCGGAGCTCAGACTCGCCGAGTAGGGACGCGATTCTGGACGCGGGATTCGCCTGGACTCCGCGAGTCCAGGATATGGACTCAGCGAGTCCGCGTTGTTTAAGGAAACCCTAATTTCTCAGGTTTGGGACCTATTTAAAGGGCCTTATGGTCGTCATTTGTACCCAGCAGTCCATAGAGAGAAACCCTAGGGTGCTTTAGCGATTTGAGAGAGAGAAAGGAAGCATTTCTTGACCTTTGTGTGTTGTTTAGCAAAGAAGAGGGAAGTCCTAGCCAAGAGGAAGCAAAGGAGGTTGCTATTCTGTGGATTTGAAGCTTAGATCATCGATCTAAAGGTATGATTTCGGCTCATCTTCTGTTTTGTGAAGTATATTTGGATTTAGGGCTTCTTGTGGCCTTTGTTGGGTTGATTTGATGGTCAAATAGTCCCTTGCTAGTGATGAGACTTTGGATCTGGATCCATAGAGGTCCAGAGAGCCTCATTCATCAAGCTTTATGAAGAACAATGGAGGTTATGACCTTGAGTTGTGATATTTGTTGATAATTCTTCATATATGGACATTTAGAGGTTGTATGTACACCAAGTTTGGGGCTTTACGTGGTGAATCAGTCTAGGAAGGCCATATCTATGAATTGATGGAACAGATCTGACCTTAGAAGCGAGTTTGAGTGATTGCATGGCATGGACTCGCCGAGTCCGATGAGCAGACTCGGCGAGTAGCTTGAAGATTGCCTTGGATTGGCCAGTGAGTGGTCCAGTCGAGTCATGGGTTGACTCAGTGAGTCAGGGCGAGTTAGGGAAGGGTGGTCAAGTGGACTGAGTCGAGCTGGGACTTGCCGAGTTGTTCTTGAGACTCGGCGAGTTGAGTCGGGGTGGCCCCGCGATTCTTCCAGGTGGAACTCGTCGAGTCAGGGGGAGTACTCGACGTGTAAGAAGGGAACCCTAGAGAGTTGGTGAAAACATCTAGACTCGCCGAGTTGCCCTTGTGCACTCGCCGAGTCCGGTCAAAGTTGACCGTTGACCGTTGACCGTTGACCGTTGACCAGAGTTGACCTGTGTTGACTTCTTAGGGATAGTCAACTTTAGAGATAAAAAGTGTTAATAAGAGATGTATAATGTTATAGGGAGATTGTAGCTCGGAGGATCGAGCACGAGTGATTTCGGGATTTGCTAGCTATCGATATTTACGAGGTGAGTCTTCTCACTATACTGTACCCGGAAGGGTTTGATAGTGTGACCGGAAGGTCGGATATGATATGAGACATACGTGTTATATGTGATAAGTTAATTGTTATATGTGCTATGTATGATATGTTTAATGTGGGCCGGAAGGCGTTATGTTATGGGCAGGAAGGCGAATATGTTATGGGCCGGAAGGCGTTGTAATGTGGGCCGAAGGGTTGGCGTGGGTAGGACCGGAAGGTTTACCCAGCAGGAACGGAAGTCCCCTGAGACACATGGACCGGAAGGTCAGGGCCTAGAAAGGCGTATGTGCGTAAGTTTAATTTGGGGGAACTCACTAAGCATTTATGCTTACAGTGGTTGTGTATGTGTTTCAGGTACTAGCGAGGACCGTGGGAAGGCGCCAGCATGATCTGTACACACTGATAGATGATTTATGATCTTGGGATTCATATGATTTGTATTATGACATGATACGTTGGATATTTATGCCTTGTTTTGGATGAAAATACATTTTTAGAAATGAAAAATTTGTTTAAAAATTTCCGTTGTTACATCGGCACTTCATCTAAAGCATAGAAACCCTGGCCGATTTCCTTCCCTCTCCTCTCTCCCAAATCATCTTCCTTGCTATTTGGTGTTTGTAAGCCATTAGAGGAGTGACAATTGTGACTCTAGAAGCTCCAAGACAACAAGATCAACAAGGAATTCAAAGGTATGATTCTAGATCTGTTTCAATATTGTTATTATACCTAAATATTCATTAGAAGTCTTGGATTCAAAGCATGTTTAATTAGAAAGCCTAGATCCAAGCATTAGGGTTTTGCATGCGCACATAGGAAAGTTCTTATGGCTAAAACCCATCAGTGGTATCAGAGCCTAGCTTGGTTTTCATTAAATTGTTGCTTAATTGACTGAAACTAAACTGCAAAATTCGATTTTTGTGTTTCTGAGTCATGGACTCGGCGAGTTCCAAAGTGGACTCGGCGAGTCCCTTTGTGCACTCGGCGAGTCGAAGCGTCAGGAATGGCCAGATTCGGGATTTCTTCATAATTATCTTATGGTAACTTACCTTAATCATATTCGATCAACCCAAATCCAATTTTTTGATACATATGACTATTATCTTGATCTAATTAAAGATATTTATCAACTAATAAAATATTTAATTTCCTTATATAATAACTAATTAATTATTTTGATTATTTTGGTAATTATCTTAAAAAGAAATCTTGAATAAAATCAAATATAGATAATTAGGATATTAATTGTTAATTGGAATTATTTGTTATTTGATCCTCCATGTTTTAAATGTTTAAAACTTGCCCTCAAGTTTTGAAATTTATATTTTGTGATTAAAAGTTTTAATTTAGACAATTTAAATTTCAAACCCTAGATTTTAAAAGGTTTAAAATACAACCCTATACTAATATGATATTACTAGAATAATATATATATATATATATATATATATATATATATATATATATATATATATATGTATATATATATATATATATATATATATGTATAACTAAATGCTAGTCTTACCGTTAGTAGGCCTCATTCACGAAGCCGATCTATAAGGTGAGTATAAGGTTGCGGCCTATAAAATGGCTCTTAATGGGTGTACACTCACACCCACCACTTGCTTGATTGGTGGAGGGTCGTTAGCCGAACGGGTAGGATAGGGAAACCTCATCCTCTCATTAAAAGTATAATAAGTAATACAAAGTAACTACACATTATTTTAAAATTTCCCAATCTTAGTTACTTTAGGAAAATTGAATTGATGCAATCCCATGAAATTACACTTTACACCCTTGCTAAGAAGTTAGTGGAGCGTGTGTGGTTTACCGGCACACTAATTGGTTCTAAGCAAAGGTGGGAAAGGGTGATTCATTGTTTATCATAGTTCGATGGAGCGTGTGTGGTTTACCGGCACATCGAATAGGTGATCGTTACAATGATGGCACCATGTGAATTTGCATGGTAATTCACACCCGCTTTGTGATCCTCGGTATCCCAGTCACAAACAAGAGGGGCATATCGAGATTTAAACATGCCATTGAATAGTTTCAATGAATCTCATCCGAACCTAGGAATTCTCAAAACATTTAGGACTAATAGTTAAGTTTTATGATGGAGAATTAGTGAATCGTCATTCACTTACCTTCAATTTATTTGCATGTTAGATTACGACATCCCTTTTCTAGTATGTAAATGTTATTGTTGGATCCTAGCCCTAATTTTTCTTATTGGGTGATAATTAGGGATTCTTAATGTAATCTATCTTTGTCCTTTCTATTTGTAGATGTCGAACGCTAACAACACTGCTGCTAGTTCTTTCACGTTGATGAGCCTTTGCCAAAAGGTCACCTTCGATGGAACGAACTTTAGCGAATGGATAAGATACATTCGCACCATTGCTCGCTATGAGGATAAGGAATATGTCCTCGATGAGAAGCTCGAGAAGATCAACCCTGAAATTGCTACTCCGGCTGAAATCACCGCTTTTGAAACTCATGAGCGAGATGCAACGAAGTTACATTGCATCACGATTGCCACCATGAACTCCGAATTCCAAAAGTCCTACGAGGACATGTACCCGTACGAGATGCATCAAGACATATTGGTGAGATACAACCAGAACGCGAGACAAGAGCGTTATGAGATTTTCACCAACATGATTTCTGCTAAGATGGGTCATGGAGAATCTCTTACCGTGCACCTGCAAAAGATGCAAAGGTATGTCGACCGCCTTCGCAAGTTAAATGTTGACTTTGGGGAAGACTTGGCGATCGACATGGTGCTTCACTCTTTGCCTCCGGTGTACAATCAATTTAGGATGACCTACCACATGAACAAAGAGGAGGTCACCCTAAGCAAACTCCAAGGTCTCTTGAGGGTCACTGAGAGCAACTTCAAAGACAAGTCTGTTGCACCAACTCCCAATCCACCTGCTGCTCCTGTCTTGGTTATTGGTCAAGGAAAGGGAAAGAAGAGGAAGGCTTCGTCTAAGAACTATCGCAAGGTTAAAGCCCGAGATGGTGCCTCATCTAGTGGAACCAAAGTTGATCCTACTAAGCCCTGCCCTAACCCGAAGGAGGCAGAGTGCCACCACTGCCACAAGATAGGACATTGGAAGAGAAGCTGCCCAGAGTACCTGCAAGCCATCAAGGAAGGAAAGATCAAGCCATCTTTCGCAGGTATATACACAATTAAATCTAACGATTCTAATCATGTTATTTCTTGGGTTCTTGATACCGGTTGTGGTTACCACATTTGTTCTAATGTGCAGGGACTAAGAAGAAGTAGGTATGTGGAGCAAGGAAGAATCAATCTAATCATGGGGAACAGAAGATCGTCACCTGTGACCAAGATTGGAGTGTATGCTTTAGTGCTTAGTAATGGATTATGTTTAGATTTGAATAATTGTTGCTATTCGCCAGAAATGGCTAGAAACATCATTTCATTTCATGGTTTGTTTAGACAAGGTTTTAGATTTTCTTTTAATAATGAGAATGGTTCTATTTTGGCTTATCTAAATGGTGTCTTTTACTTTGAAGCTATACCATGTAATGGAATTTATGAAACTGTTATGATTGTTGATAACTTAGGAAATGATGTTTTGAATATAGATTCTTCCACTAGTATGGATAAAGCATCCTTGTGGCATTGTCGTCTTGGACATGTCAACAAGAAACGCACGGCCCAACTCCAAAAGGATGGAGTGTTGGAGTCATTCGACCTTAGGGAAGATGACACATGCGAGTCTTGTTTACTTGGAAAGATGACTAAGTCACCCTTCACGAGTACGTGTGAAAGGGGTGAGGGTCTATTGGACCTAATACATACCGATGTATGTGGACCGTTTAGATCAACCACGAAGGATGGGAACCGCTTCTACGTGACCTTTACCGATGATTATCGTAGATATGGGTATATCTATTTAATCAAGCAAAAGTCAGAAACCTTTGAAAAGTTCAAAGAGTTCAAGAATGAAGTGGAGAATCAATTGGGCAGGAAAATCAAGATGCTTCGATCCGATCGAGGAGGAGAGTACCTAAGTCTTGAATTCCACGATTATCTCAAGGAGTGTGGAATAGTTTCGCAATTGACGCCTCCTAGGACACCGCAGTTGAATGGTGTGGCAGAAAGGCGTAATCGAACCTTATTGGATATGGTTCGCTCTATGATGAGTCGTGCTTCACTACCTATCTCTTTTTGGGGGTATGCCTTAGAGACTGCCGCCCATATCCTTAACCGAGTCCCTACTAAGAAAGTTGCCAAAACACCTCACGAGATGTGGACAGGGAAAGCTCCCTCGTTGGGACATATCAAGGTTTGGGTTTGCGAGGCTTTCGTAAGACGAGATACTCACGACAAGCTCGAACCTCGAAGTGAGCGATGTATTTTCATCGGCTACCCGCAGACATCCTTTGGATATCTCTTCTATAGACCGAAGGACAATGTTGTCTTTGTTGCGAGGAGAGGAGTTTTCCGAGAGCGAGAACTCATAGGCCAAGGAGACAGTGGGAGGCAAATCGAGCTTGAAGAGATTCAAGAGTCGATAGATGAAGGAACCTCTACCGCTGGCACTCAACCCGAGGAGGAAACTCCGGTTGAACCGATTGATGAGTCCTTACCTCTTAGACGTTCCGATAGAGTTAGAGTTCATCCCCAGTTTTATGGTTTTCATATTACTACCGAAGGGGACACGTATATTAGTGATGGTACACTAATAAATCTTGATGAACCTAATAGCTATAAGGAAGCCATGGCAGGCCCAGAGTCTACGAAATGGAAAGAGGTAATGGATAGCGAGATCCAATCCATGTATGATAACCAAGTTTGGAATCTGGTTGATTATGTGCCCGAACGTAAGACCGTTGGGTGCAAATGGATCTTCAAGAAGAAGACTGACGTGGATGGAAACTTACACACATATCAAGCGCCATTGGTCGTGAAGGGCTTTACTCAAACTCCCGGAGTTGACTATGATGAGACCTTCTCACCAGTTGCGAAGATAAAATCTATTAGAGTGATGCTAGCAATTGCCGCATTTCATGATTATGAGATTTGGCAAATGGATGTCAAGACCGCTTTCCTTAACGGAAAGTTGGCCGAGGATGTTTACATGGCTCAGCCAGAGGGGTTTGTGGATCCGAAGCATCCGAATAGAGTGTGTAAGCTTGAGAAGTCCATTTATGGACTTAAGCAAGCATCTCGCAGATGGAATCTTTGCTTCGATGAGGAAGTCAAAGAGTTTGGATTTGTACGAAGCAAAGACGAATCATGTGTATATGTTAAGGCCAGTGGGAGTATAGTAAGCTTCCTCGTTCTATATGTCGATGACATATTACTCATAGGAAACGACATCCCGACTCTGCAGGAGGTTAAGTCCTGGCTCGGGAAGTGCTTCCCTATGAAGGACCTCGGGGAGGCTTCTTACATTTTGGGAATAAGGATAGTAAGAGAAAGAAGCAAGAGACTAATTGGACTTAGTCAGAACACTTACTTGGAGAAGGTACTAAAACGTTTTAGTATGGAAAACTCGAAGAAGGGAGAATTACCGATACAAAGTAATGCCAAATTGAGTAAGACTCAAAGTCCGAGTACCAAAGCTGAGATAGCAGAAATGAGCCGAGTACCATACGCTTCTGCAATTGGCTCAATCATGTACGCTATGACTTGTACTCGCCCTGATGTAGCCTTCGCTTTGAGCATGGTTAGCATATATCAAAGGAATGCTGGCAGAGCACATTGGATTGCGGTAAAGAATATCCTTAAGTACTTTCGGAGGATGAAGGAATGGTTCTTAGTCCTCGGAAGGAGTGATGACTTGAAGGTGCGAGGGTACAGTGACACTAGTTTTCAGACCGACAGGGACAACTACCGTTCGCAGTCGGGCTGGGTCTTTACCCTGAATGGAGGAGCAGTGACATGGAAGAGTTCCAAGCAGGAAACTGTAGATGATTCAACGTGCGAATCAGAGTACATTGCAGCGAGCGAAGTGTCGAAGGAGGAAATATGGCTAAAGAACTTCATCGGTGATCTTGGAGTTGTACCCGCCATAAAGGAGCCCATGGAGATTTTCTGTGATAACGAAGGAGCGGTTGCCTTGACCAAGGAACCGAGGGATCATGGTAGATCAAGACATATCGACAGAAAATATCACTTCATTAGACATCGTGTAGAAGAAGGACAACTCGTAGTGAAGAGGATATCATCAGAAGATAACCCAGCAGATCTGCTTACGAAGGGACTGAGTAGGGTTAAGCACTTGCAGCATGCTAGGAGTATTGGGCTGAAGGATGATATTAGCATAGATTAGATAGTATTAGAAACGTGTAATAGATAAATGTAATTAACATTTGATGATTAAATAAAGCAGTTTTATTTATGAGTAATGTTACTATCTTATGTTAATTGTTTAGCTATTGTTTCACTTTGCATGTTTTGACTTCCAGAATAATTTAATTTATTAGGAATAACAGAATTATTCAAATTGTCCCCAATCGTTTATATGTTGGAAGTAGATATGAATGAAGATTGTCATGAATTGGTGTGTAGATTGTCTAAATTGTGTTAGACATAGCAAAGGGTTGCTGCAACATTCATGAGTGCTTATGAACTAGTTTTGAGCATTGGAACAAACCCGCGCTTGCTGGAATCACCTTATGGAATATGATATAAAAGGGTGATCGCAAGACGATAATATCATATAGTCTTAAAACCTAGATATATGGTTTGTTATTTGTTAATTGATTGTACATTGATCATGCGAAAACACATCAGTAACTCGGTGTTATAAAACGCATTGTTGTGTATAGTTGGTTAATGAATAAGTAAATGCATATAAGTCCAAGTTTATCTGTGACTTTTATCTAAGAAGGTAAAAGCGATATCTCGGCCACTCGATGATTTGTTTTGACTTATGTGCCGGGCCCGGTCAGAACTGAATTGATGTGTTCGATTAAGTTCTATGTCAAATGAATCAGAGATCGAGAAAACCTAAATGCTTGACTAACCATTCCATAAGATTGTCAGCATGATATCTAACAGAGGACTGTACGGTCCCTTATCTAAAGGACAAGATTGATTAGATCAGAGTTTGACAGCGTCTTTGAGAGCTACGATTGCAAACCGAATTGTACTTGTGCATATAGTTACTAGACTTATCCAAGTGGGAGACTGTTGGAATAGTGTCTAAGGCTGCAACTATATTAGGCAAGTATTTGACCCGGTTGTGCATGGTCCTTTTGGGTTGCCTTCACCATAGCAACTTGATAGGATGATTTATTAAGAGAGAGTAAATATTATTAATATATTATGAGAATAATATAAAGAATAATATATTGTTATTTGATTAATATAAGTCATAGAATTAATTGGAATTAATTTAGTGACTTAAAGAGATTAATTAAATAAGAGGGTATAAACTGTCAATTGTTTGATAGTTAAACTTTAGACTGTAAATCCATATAGATATGCAATGGACGGATTCTAGAAGCTAGGATAGCTTCAAATCGTCCAAGGGGATATCTATGGAAAGGATTTGGATAGCCTTAAGAGAAGATTATCCAATTAAGGTTTAGGTTGTAACCCTTAAGGAGTCTACAAGTATAAATAGACCCTATGGCTAATGGAAATCGGCACTTCATCTAAATCATAGAAACCCTGGCCAATTTCCTTCCCTCTCCTCTCTCCCAAATCATCTTCCTTGCTATTTGGTGTTTGTAAGCCATTAGAGGAGTGACAATTGTGACTCTAGAAGCTCCAAGACAACAAGATCAACAAGGAATTCAAAGGTATGATTCTAGATCTGTTTCAATATTGTTATTATACCTAAATAGTCATTAGAAGTCTTGGATTCAAAGCATGTTTAATTAGAAAGCCTAGATCCAAGCATTAGGGTTTTGCATGCGCACATAGGAAAGTTCTTATGGCTAAAACCCATCAGAAAAGGACTTTTCGACAAAAGAATATTTAGAATAAATAATCTTAACCAAGTTGTAGAATACGCGTCAAGGTTTCCATACATATAAAGAACGCTGAAATCCGAGTTATAAGGAAGAAGTTATAGCCCGTCGAAGTTTTACGGATAAACCGCCACGACACCGGAAGACATAAATAGTGAATTTACGATGGAGGACTTTTTAGCCTTAGAAATCTAAATAAAAGTTGTAGTATACGCTAAACCGAGAACATACAAAAAAAAAAGAACGCCCAAATCTGACTTCGTATGAGGAAGTTATTAATTTTCTAAGATTTGGCTTATTAGTGCACAACCCGAAACTCGAATTTTAGATCGATCGGTTTTTGGCCTAAGAGACCTAAATGAGAATTGAATATCTCATTAATAGGAACTCAACGGTAAAAAGACGAACGAAAACAAATTCCATGTGTAGAAGTTATAAATTTTATGCGGACATTTAACAGTATAATCTCCTCGTACTGTTAAATTTAAAATCGATAGATAATTAGCCAACGGAGTCAAAATGAAATTTGTAGATCTTATTTTTACCTACGCATGGATATAGAGAACGTCAAAAACGGAGCTCGTATGTGAAAGTTACGGATTTTAGAAGTCGGAAGTGTGTTGTGCGAAAATGGGTGATGTGGCACAATCTTGGCCATTGTTTTCTCACCAAGTCTTGCCACTAGATGGTGACATGTGGCACCAAGTTCAGCCATTTTTCACCCTATAAATAGAGCATCTCCCATCCTCATTTTCTTCACACCTTTCCCATTCCTTTTTCTCTTTACTCTCTCTCTAGAACCTCTCTCTAGCCCCGAAACCCCCCGAAAAGCCTAGGGAACCTCCCTAGCACGAGGCGGAAGCCCCGGAGTGCTCAACGGCTCTGAGAAGAAGAGCTTTTCGGCTCGGGAACGCTGCTCCAAGCAAATCCTGGTGTTCTATAAAACTCATTGTAAGTGAGATTTTATTTAATTATAGTAACGTTATTAGGAACTTATAATAAGTACGTGGGCTATTATTATGGGTTATATAAGTATTGTTTAACGCTTATATAATAGTAATAATAGCTAGACTATTAATTAGTCTCGATGAATAATATACTAAACTCTAGTGGTAATAATATTAGGTTTCGTCGAAGGAAATTATTTTTAAGAAGCGAAGCGTTGTCTGAGTTCGGAATCACCACCTTTTCAAGTGAGTGCATGGTCCCTTTCATCTTACACATAGATATGAAGTATTTAATATAAATTACATGCTATGTGTGCATATTGTCTGAATACTTGTTGTCTATGCTGGGTGAAATATTTTTATACATGTTTTATATGATTTAAACTGTATATGTATTTTATATCTACAAAACGTGTTGGGTAAAACATGGGTAGATGTAATAGTTGTTGTGTGACCAAATAAAATAATGAGAGGCCTCAATATAGATGTTGTTGATGATCCAGTCATCTAGCGGAGTATAGATGACGACCATAGACTATTCTAGACAGTCCAGTGGAATGCTAGCAGGCTCGCAACCTGTAGGTGTTTATTTGAACTGTGTGCTCACCAGCAGTACTCCATCCCCCACATGGTTGCCTTATTTGACATGAATTGCCGAGGAACCCCCGAAGCATGTGCTGTCACCCCGATGAAAGTCCTTAGACTAGGTCCCTTGTGTTAGATGTTTTAGGGAAATAAAGTGAGGCTAATGGGAACGGGTAATCGGGTTTGTTTGGTTTGATAAAGTTAATAAACTTATTTATTGTGGGTTGAAAACCCTATGTACTCACCAGGTTTCCCAACCTGACCCACTTAGTTTATTTATATCATAGGTATTGATATGAAGTCATACTACACTGAGAGATTAAGGAGATATAAATCACTAGTGATAATGAATGTAAGTTCTGTTTATGCTTATGTTTCTGTATTGACGATGACATCCCAAATGTTTTAAAATGAATAAAAATACTTTTATTCGGAAATGCTTTGATAACGTATTTATCATGTTTTACTGGGAACAAATTCCGCAACATTTTTATTAAAAGATGTACTCTGATTTTTATAAAGCATAAACAAAAATCGATCTTTTCTAGCCGTGAAAATGGGGATGTCACAGCGTGGTCGCATGAAAGATTGACGGTGATGCTACATTGATACACCGATCACTACAGAGAAGAGAAAAGATGTCATAAAGCATAGGGGAAAGCAAACATCGGCTTCCTCAAAAAACCATTGATTGGGGTCGATATAACAGAGTATGCTCGATAGTCATCACTATTATGTCCCCGAATGGAATGTATGTCACCTTTTTATTTCCCTTTTAGACCACAACACACTATTGTCCCTTTTTTTTCTTTTTTTCTTCGCACTAGGAGTAGTTATAACTTAGCAATTTGATTGTACTCAGATCGAACATGGCAATGAATGTCAGTGTGCTCTCTGGGCCTTACTTCTTGATGACTAATCTACATTCTCAGTTGATGACATTGAATGATTTGAGGACGTTGGGCAGCCAAGCTTGCTTGTGCTTGGGTTGTTTCGCTGTGGCTTGGGGTATAACGGTTCGAAGAGATCGACGAGCACCTCACACTGCTATGCCAACTGCAGCTTTTGAATAACTTTTGGGGTGATCTTGTGAAGGGTTTTGAGCATTCTAACACTCCTAAGGTGTACATGCAACCCTAGATACTTTGGATCTATGTTTTCTCTATTATACATGTATACATTCAATATTCCAAAGCATCATCCTAACTAACATACAATGAAGCATAAACAACATGAAATACAAGTTAGATGACATACCTTTTAGGGTAGTTGGAAGCCTTGAACCTTTAAGAGCTTAGATCCAATAGTATGAATGCCTCAAATGGAATCACAACACATCTAGGACAAAGGATAACTTGAGAGAGGAAGTCTTACACTGAAAATTGGCTATTGCTCTCCAAGAAGACATGCATGGGCTGATTTCATGAGATAGGGGTTTCTTATATAGTGTGGCAACATTAGGGTTACACCATATAAACCCTAATGTGCATGACTTTTCATATTCTTCATGCTCCATGGGTTTAAATCTCCATGGGTTACCACATGAGTTTAGCCCAACAGAAAGAACTATGGATCATAAGCCCACATTACAAGAATGAATGGTTTACATAATCAACCCCCATATATTTAATTAGTTTCTTTTGATCACAAAATTTATTCCAAATTAATTCTTGATCAATACTAATTAACAAATATGATTTCATATTAATATATTAGAACTTATAATATATTAATAAAGCATAAATAACCTCTTCTCAAAAGTCCATCCTATCAAATTGTCCTAATGATATGCAACCCAAATGGACCATGCTACTCTCGGGTCAAGTACATACCAATTATAGTTATGGACTTAGACACCAATCCAGCCGACTTGACCAGCCGATGCAGCAGGAATGGGATATTGAATGAAAGTGAATCGAAGAGACAACTGACTTCCCCGTTAAGGAAATCTGCTAACACTCTAAACGATTCAAATACAGATCAAAGTCTATCAAGCATTGATGTGAACTGGTTAGATCCACCACAAAGAACGATAAGACTATTCGTCATAATTTACTAAAAGTTTAGTAAATATTGTTATACTTACAATATTAAGTGTAATTTTAATACTTTGAAAAGTTTCAAAGTATAAGCAGAACAAATAAGAAGAATTAATTAGGCAGAAAGATAAAAGTTTCTCTAATCTGAAAGGAAAGGAGAATACTTTAGTTTTATGATCATCCTTATGATTGTGGAACCATGTCACAATTGATCCTCTAAGGATACCTTAGTGCATTTATATGACTAAGGAGAGGTATCGGGAATTGTTAAAATGGTTAAAATCAAAAGGATGAGTCATACTTCGTTCCAAAATCGAGTCTTAGAGTTATACTCCGAGATTGTGTCTTGAGTGACATATCCTAAGTAGGTTTATAACACATCATGAAATGTAGAGTAGAAAAATGTTCTCTTACTCTTGCACACTTGAGATTGGTAATTGTAATGTTTTGGATAAAACAAAGAGCAACTAAGACCAAATGTATTAAGTGTTTTTCTTGATAAGAACCCGCACTAACTCTTGAATATTAGTTTGTCAAGGAATGTTACTTGACAAGAGAATCTTATATGTCAAGAGGTCAGTAGGAGTCTTAATAATCTTGAATAGTTTCAAGAACTAATCAAGAATAAACATATTGTTTACCACTAGCACACAACTTGAGGTTTGTAACCTATCATGTTGAAATATTCTTGTTTTTGTGCCATTCCAGTTGAGTTGACTACGCATGTGAGTTCTATGAGTCCTCATTTGATCGTATAAGGCAAAGCACCTTAACCAGTGAAAGTACATTGATTTGTGTGGGTGAGCGGATCAATAACTTGGAAGCAATGGTAGGCCCTTGTACTACTATATGTCAAGAAATTAAGATTGAACAAGTTCAGTCCATATGTGTTTGGATTTGTCACAAACCTTGTCTTGTGATTATGGTTATGACAAATTCAAATGGATAGGAACACATACACCATAAAATCTAAGTGACATAAGGTTCTCTTCACTTCATGAATATGATTGTGGAAACGCTTTCACCAAGTGGATTTTAAGGTATTAGCGTTGTAATTGCATTCTCAAATTCGAGTATGATTACGGCATCCCTCTTCATAGTTCGCATTGTGAGAAATGGCAAATTAGTTTGAACATTCGGGACTTATCGCTATAAGTTTTGAAATGGTTCACACACATATGAGCTTTCTAATAGAAGGTGTATGAGCTTAGATAAAGGTTTATCAAAGCATCTCGTATCAGAAATATGAACTTTGGAAAGAAAGTCAATAAGTATTGATTCTAGAAGTCCAGCTAATTTCTAGGTACATGTCAAAGCTAGTGGGAACATAAGTGTTATGCTAGTAAGAATGCAATGATTATGCTAGTGGGAGCAGAATTATTACATTAAGTGTTGTGAGTTAGCAATACTAATTATAGAAAACAAAGTTTTAATTTGCAAAGTTACAGAGTTTGAAAAGTTGTTTCGCTATAGTAAAATTTAAGGGAGAAGATACTTATACTTTATTTCGAATCTAAAAGTTTAGATTGAAGTATTAATCAGACTTAGTCATTAGCATATATGAATAACAGGTTGAAACGTTTCAACATTGGAAATTTTAAATATGGCAACATTATAGTAAATTATTGGTCAAGTATCATGTCTTTATGTAAGACTTTATGAATCGTATCCCATATGCTTTGAGTATAGGATCAATTGCATACGCTATAATATTTGACAATTCTGTCTATTCCAAATGCCTAGGGCATTAAGAGGGAAAAAGACCATAACTGGATATGACAAAAGTAGTTAAACAACTGTCAAGGACAATCCAAGGACTGCTAAGGATTTGTCACTTGTGGACAGTTGGAAGTATAGTAATGAATGGATCATATTGACATTATTATGAATATATAGGATTCTATTAAGAATGAGTTGTCATATGGTAAATATGGAAATGTTTCCATAATGGGAGTTGGATGTTAAGAATCTATGTGTAGGTTAGAAACTTTTATGTAAGAAGGATGTTAAAAGGAATATACTTTGAATGTGACACTTCGTATACTATGGAGTAATCTTTTAACAATATCCAAATGGAACACTTTGTATGTAACGCCCCATTCCCGATATGTATTTAAATAAGTGTTTCCATTTTTGAGGAGAATTCGGCGAGTCTGTTGCCCAACTCGCCGAGTAGAGACGGGATGAACATGCGTATTTAGCTGGTTACTCGGCGAGTCCATACGCTGGACTCGGCGAGTTTGCCTGTCTGGAGGAAACCTTAATTTTAGGGTTTTGGACCTATTTAAACTTCCTTATGCGCCTAACTCATCCCCTTTCACCCCAGAGCATCTGATAGCAAAACCCTAGCCGTTCTTAGTGTGTGTTGTTGGAATAGTGTCTAAGGCTGCAACTATATTTGGCAAGTATTTGACCCGGTTGTGCATGGTCCTTTTGGGTTGCCTTCACCATAGCAACTTGACAGGATGATTTATAATGATAGAAGAAATATTATTAATATATTATGAGAATAATATAAGGAATAATAATATTTTTATTTGATTAATATAAGTCATAAATTAATTAGGAATTAATTTAGTGACTTAAAGAGATTAATTAAATAAAAGGGCATAAACTGTCCATTGTATGATAGTTGTACTTTGGGCTATAATCCGTTATGGATAAGGGGTGGACGGTTTTGGGGTTTGGAATGACCTAGAAATCGTCCAAGGCTTATCATTAGGGAGATTGGATTGCTTAGGGCCTAAGTTATCCAATTAGGGTTTAAGGGTGAAACCCTAGGAGGCTCACTAGTACAAATAGACTCTTAGGGCTAAGGAAATCGACACTCTTTCCTTTGAAGAAACCCTGGCTGATTTCTTTCCCTCCTCTTTCTCTATCTAATCATCCTCTTGCTAAGTTGGTGTTTGTAAGCCATTAGATTAGTGACAGTTGTGACTCTAAGCTCCAAGGACAAGAAGATTCACGCAAGCAACTCAAAGTAATCTTCTAGATCTGTTTTTCATATGTGATTTGAATGTTCTTCATTAGATCTATCAATCAAAGTCTTGGATATATTGCATGTTCAATTAGAGAAACCTAGATCCAAGCATTAGGGTTTGCATGTGCACATAGAAATGTTCTTATGGCTCAAACCCATCAGTGGTATCAAAGCCTTGATTGGTTTCTATTGAATGGATGCATTGGTTGCTTGATTGTTGATTGAAAAATTCATTTTTGTCCATCTGCCTGATGAACTCGGCGAGTACCATAGTGGACTCGGCGAGTAGGCCTCAACTCGGCGAGTCCATGGTGGTACTCGGCGAGTTCGAGCGTCAGATGGAGCTATTTTCGGGTTTTCTTGCTGTTTATCTTTTGGAAACTTGCCTTTATCTTTATGGGTCAATATAAATCCGATTTTAACATATATTAGAGTATATCATTGACCTAATAAAAGATATTTATCAATTAATTGAATAATAATTTCCATATATGATATTAATTGATTATTTTAATTGAATTGGTAAATTGTTTTGCAAGAAACATTTAAGTAAATCAAATATGGATAATTATGAGATTAAATGGTTAATTTGAATTATTTTTTATTTTATCCCTTATGTTTTGAAAAGTTTAAAACTTGTCCTCAAGTTTTGAAATTTATGTTTTGTGATTAAAAGTTTAATTTAGACAACTTAAATTTCAAACCCTAGAATTTTAAAAGGTTAAAATTCAACCCTATACTTATATGATATTACAAGACTTATATATATATATATATATATATATATATATATATATATATATATATATATATATATATATATATATATATATATATATTAAAATGCTAGTTGTACCGTTAGTAGGCCTTATTCACGAAGCCGGTCTATAAGGTGGGTATAAGGTTGCAGCATATAAAATGGCACTTAATGGGTGTACACTCACACCCACCGCTTGCTTGATCGGTGGAAGGTCGTTAGCCGAACGGGTAGGATATGGCAACCTCTATCTCCTCATTAATAAGTATAATGAACACATAAAGTAACTAAACTATTTTTTAAAAATTCCCAATCCTAGTTACTTTAGGAAAAGTGAATTGATGCAATCCCATGAAATTACACTTTGCAACCTTGCCTAGAAGTTAGTGGAGTGTGTGTGGTTTACCGACACACTAATTGATTCGAAGCATAGGTGGCAAAGGGTGATTCATTGTTTATCATAGTTCGGTGGAGCGTGCGTGGTTTACCGGCACATCGAATAGGTGATTGTTACAATGAAGGCACCGTGTAGATTTGCATGGTTATTCACACCCACTTTGTGATCCTCGGTATCCCAGTCACAAACGAGAGGGGCATATCGAGATTTAAACATGCCATTGAAAAGTTCAATGAATATCATCGAAACCTAGGAATTCTCAACTTAAAGTTATGTTTTGTGATGGAGAATTAGTGAATCGTCATTCACTTACCCTCAGATTGTTTGCATGTTAGATTACGGCATCCCTTTTCTAATATGTAAATATTGTTGTTGGATCCTAGCCCTAATTCTTCTTATTGGGTGATAATTAGGGATTCAAATTCTAATCAATCTTTGTCCTTTCTATTTGTAGATGTCGAACGCGAACAACACTGCTGCTAGTTCAATCACATTAATGAGCCTTTGCCAAAAGGTGACTTTCGATGGAACGAACTTTAGCGAATGGATAAGATACATTCGCATGATTTCTCGCTACGAGGACAAGGAGTATGTCCTTGACGAGAAGCTCAAGAAGATCAATACAGAAATTGCTACTCCGGCTGAAATGACTGCTTTTGAGACTCATGAACGTGATGCGACGAAGGTTCATTGCATCATGATAGCCACAATGAATGCTAAATTCCAAAAGTCCTATGAGGACATGTATCCGCACGAAATGCATCAAGACTTATTGGAGAGATACCATCAAAACGCGAGGCAGGAACGTTACGAGATCTTCACTAACATGATCTCCGCTAAAATAGGACATGGAGAATCTCTAACCGTACACCTTCAAAAGATGCAAAGGTATGTTGATCGTCTTCGCAAGTTGAATGTCGACTTTAGGGAAGATTTGGCTATCGACATGGTGCTTCATTCTTTGCCTCCGTGTTACAACCAATTTAGGATGACCTACCACATGAACAAGGAAGAGGTCACCCTAAGTAAGCTCCAAGGTCTCCTAAGGGTTGCTGAGAGCAACCTCAAGGACAAGTCTGTTGCACCAACTCCCAATCCACCCGTTGCTCCTGTTTTGGCAATTGGGCAAGGAAGGGGCAAGAAGAGGAAGGCTCCGTCTAAGAGCCACCGCAAGGGAAAGTCCCGAGATGGTTCCTCTTCTAGCGGGACCAAAGTTGATCCTGCTAAGCCCAACCCTAACCCAAAGGAGGCAGAGTGCCACCATTGCCATAAAATAGGGCATTCGAAGAGAAGTTGCCCAGAATACCTGCAAGCCATCAGGGAAGGAAAGATCAAGCCATCTTTCGCAGGTATTTACACAATTAAATCTAATGATTCATCTCATACCATTTCTTGAGTCCTCGATACCGGATGTGGTTACCATATTTGTTCTGAATTGCAGGGGCTAAGAAGAAATAGGGATGTGGAGCGTGGAAGAATAAATCTAATCATGGGGAACAGAAGATCGTCGCCTGTGACCAAGATTGGAGTGTATTCTCTAGTGCTTAGTAATGGATTATGTTTAGATTTGAATAATTGTTGCTACTCGCCAGAAATGGAAAGAAACATCATTTCGTTTCATGGTTTGTTTAGACAAGGATTTAGATTTTCTTTTAATAATGAGAATGGTTCAATTTATGCTTATCTAAATGGTGTCTTATATTTTAAAGCAATGCCATGTAATGGAATTTATGAAACTGTTATGATTGTAGATAACCTAGGAAATGATGTTTTTTATGCATGGATTCTTCCAATAGTATGGATAGAGCATCCTTATGGCATTGTCGTCTTGGACATGTCAACAAGAAGCGCATAGCCAAACTCCAAAAGGATGGAGTGTTGGAGTCATTCGACCTTAGGGAAGACGACACATGCGAATCTTGTTTACTTGGAAAGATGACCAAGTCACCCTTCACTAGCACATGTGAAAAGGGTGAGGGTTTATTGGACCTCATACATACCGATGTGTGTGGACCCTTTAGATCAACCACAAAGGATGGGAACCGCTTCTATGTGACTTTCATCGATGATTATAGTAGATATGGGTATATTTACTTAATCAAGCACAAGTCAGAAACGTTTGAAAATTTCAAAGAATTCAAAAATGAAGTGGAGAATCAATTGGGCAGGAAAATCAAGATGCTTCGATCCGATCGAGGAGGAGAGTACCTAAGTCTTGAATTCCACGACTATCTCAAAGAATGTGGAATTGTTTCGCAATTGACGCCACCTAGGACACCGCAGTTAAATGGTGTGGCAGAAAGGCGTAATCAAACCTTGTTAGACATGGTCCATTCTATGATGAGTCGTGCTTCACTACCTATCTCATTTTGGGGGTATGCCTTAGAGACTGCCGCCCATATCCTTAACCGAGTCCCTACCAAGAAGGTTGCCAAAACACCTCACGAGATGTGGAGAGGGAAACCTCCCTCGTTATCACATATCAAGGTTTGGAGTTGCGAGGCCTTCGTAATACGAGATACTCATGACAAGCTCGAACCTCGTAATGAGCGGTGTATTTTCATCGGCTACCCACAGAAATCCTTTGGATATCTCTTCTATAGACCGAGTGACAATGTTGTCTTTGTTGCGAGGAGAGGAGTTTTCCCAGAGCGAGAACTCATAAGCCAAGGAGACAGTGGGAGGCAGATCGAGCTTGAAGAGATTCAAGAGTCGGTTGATGAAGGAACCTCTATCGCTGGCACTCAACCCGAGGAGGAAACTCCGGTTGAACCAATTAACGAGTCCTTACCTCTTAGACGTTGCGAAAGAGTTGGAGTTCAACCCCAGTTTTATGGTTTTCATATTACTACCGAAGGGGACACGTATATTAGTGATGGTACACTAATAAATCTAGATGAACCTAATAGCTATAAGGAAGCCATGGCAGGCCCGGAGTCTGCAAAATGGAAGGACGCAATGGACAGCGAGATCCAATCCATGTATGACAACCAAGTTTGGAATTTGGTTGATAATGTGCCCGGACGTAAGACCGTTGGGTGCAAATGGATCTTCAAGAAGAAGACCGATGTGGATGGAAATGTACACACATATAAAGCGTGATTGGTTGCGAAGGGCTTCACTCAAACTCCCGGAGTTGACTATGATGAGACCTTCTCACCAGTTGCGAAAATAAAGTCTATTAGGGTGATGCTATCCATTGCTGCATTTCATGATTATGAGATATGGCAGATGGATGTCAAGACCGCTTTCCTTAATGGAAAGTTGGCTGAGGATGTTTACATGGCTCAACCAGAGGGGTTTGTTGATACGAAGCATCCGAATAGAGTGTGTAAGCATTAGAAGTCCATTTATGGACTTAAGCAAGCATCTCGCAGATGGAATCTTTGCTTCGATGAGAAAGTCAAAGAGTTTGGATTTGTACGAAGCGAAGATGAATCATGTGTATATGTCAAAGCCAGTGGGAGTATAGTTAGCTTCCTCGTTTTGTATGTCGATGACATACTACTCATAGGAAACGACGTCCCGACACTACAGGAGGTTAAGTCCTGGCTCGGGAAGTGCTTCGCTATGAAGGACCTCGGAGAGGCTTCCTATATTTTGGGAATAAGGATAGTGAGAGAACGAAGTAAAAGACTAATAGGACTTAGTCAAAACACTTACTTTGAAAAGGTACTAAAACGTTTTAGTATGGAAAATTCAAAGAAGGGAGAATTACCGATACAAAGTAATGCCAAATTGAGTAAGACTCAAAGTCCGAGTACCAAAGCCGAGATAACAGAAATGAGTCAAGTACCATACGCTTCCGTAGTTGGCTGAATCATGTATGCTATGACTTGTACTCGCCCTGATGTAGCCTTTACTTTGAGCATGGTCAGTAGATATCAAGGGAACCCTGGCAGAGCCCATTGGATTGCGGTCAAGAATATACTTAAGTACCTTCGGAGGACGAAGGAATGGTTTTTAGTCCTCGGGGGAGTGATGACTTAAAGGTGCGAGGGTATAGTGACGCCAGCTTCCAGACCGACAGGGACAACTACCGTTCGCAGTCGGGCTGGGTCTTTACCCTTAATGGAGGAGCAGTAATTTGGAAAAGTTCTAAGCAGGAAACCGTAGCTGATTTAACGTGCGAATCAGAGTACATTGCAGCGAGCGAAGCGTCAAAGGAGGCAATATGGTTGAAGAACTTCATTGGTGATCTTGGAGTTGTGCCTGCCATAAAGGAGCCTATGGAAATTTTCTGTGATAATGAAGGAGCGGTTGCCTTGACCAAGGAACCAAGGGATCATGGTAGATCTCGTCATATCGACAGAAAATAGCATTTCATTAGACATCGAGTAGAAGAAGGACACCTCGTGGTTAGGAGGATATCATCAGAAGATAACCTAGCAGATCCGCTTACGAAGGTGATGGGATTAAAACCCTAATCGTGATTTGATGAACAAGATGCAGAAAATAAGAACAACACAAATATGAAGATTACGTCGAATGATCACTCAATTTATTGAATTGTGAGGAACAAATTACACTTAAGAAATAAGAATCTAACTCTACAAGAAATCTCACAACGTGGCGGCTACATTTTGCCTAACTCTTAACCCTAATAATGAATAATACCTGACTATTTATAGGGAAAATACAAGTCTTGGGCTTTTAACCTACACTTCATCAAGGGGCCCATTGCCATCATCCATGGAGTGCTTTGAAACCCTACAATCTCCCCCTCAAAGTATGGAATGGATGACAATGCTTTAACTTCCAAAACAAGCATCTAGCAAATAAAAAGATCTTGCAACGAGGAATAGATGAAGCAATCCATGAATCTTAATTCTTCAATAGTCTTCAAACACCGGCTCTAGGGTATATAAATCAAGCACTGAAGTAATGTCTTTAAACTTCATTTTCGAATGTAATCCAAAAAATCTTCATGAAAACCAAACCCGCCATAAAAACTCATTTCAGAACAAAGAAACCGAATCACTTCTTGTCTTTGAAGAACTCCCCCTCCAAGTCATAACGATCTTCAAATAAGCTAATGATATAAGCCATCAAACAAAATCATGTAACAACCCAAACTTTAAGATTTGTAATGCCACTTGATCGAGAAAATACTTGAAGACAGAGATATAACTGTTGGATAAGGTGTCACACTTGGGGTGCTAGGCTCACAAGGTTTCAAGGAACACAAGCAACAACAAGGTAAGTTATTCTATCTATTATTCAAGTTAAAATTGTTCCCCATGTATGCTAGATAGGAATATAGCCTTGGAATTCAACTTAGCATGATAATTAGACAAACATAGATCCAAGGTTATTAGGGTTGCATGTACACTTAGGAAGTGTTAGAATGCTCAAAACTCATCAGTGGTATCAGAGCCTAGGCTTGTTTGCTTTTTATTTGTGCTTAAAAGTTGAAAGAAAAAGTCGAAATCTTGTTGTCTGACTGATGGACTCGCCGAGTCCACTTGTATCTTCAACCTACTCGTCGAGTAGGTTCATGCACTCGGCGAGTAGGGTCGACAGAGTGCAGAATTTCGACTTCAGTTGCTGGAAATGGATTGGATACATTACCCTAAATTGTTTTGGTACTTGAAAACTTGTTTTAGATGGTGTAATGTATTTTCTAACTCATTTACAACAACTAGTTATCAAAATTACAAAGTTTAATGTGATTTTGATTCTTGAAGGTGTTCATATTCATATTCTTGTTCTTATGATGTTTAGATGATCATAGGAATTATTTGTAACCTATGTGGTAGTTTAATTCTTGATCATAATGTGTTTTAATGGAGTCCATAACTTGTCCTCAAGTTATGGAAAACCAAAAGTCTCTTGGATTAAAAACCATTAAAAGAACACAAGAGTTAGAAAAAATGAAAAGTCCTCATTTTATTACTCTATTAAACTCATAAGTTACAAGAAATAAAAAAAAGTTTTGAAAGTTTACAAAACTTGCCCTCAAGTTTTGGAACAAGTAAAGTTAAGTTAAAACTTTAGTTCCAACCCTTAGAATTTTAAAAGTTAAAATTCAACTCTTATACTTATATTATTATGATTTAATAATTATATATATATATATATATATATATATATATATATATATATATATATATATGTATAAGAACAAAGTCGTCTTACCGCTAGTACGCCTCATTCACGAAGCCGGTCTATAAGGTGGGTATAAGGTTGTTGCCTATAAAATGGTGACTTAATGGGTGTCCACTCTCACCCACCGCTTGCTTGACCGGTGGAGGGTCGTTAGCCGAACGGGTAAGACAAGGACTTACAAATTCTCATTCAAAGTATGATGAATATTATAAAGTAACTAAATGTTTTATTAAATTCCCAATCTTAGTTACTTTAGGAAAAATGTGAATAAGGTGCTAATCCATGAAATTACACTTTACACTTTGATTAAGTCGTTGGTGGAGCGTGTGTGGTTAACCGGCACACTAACTTGGACTTAACAAGGTAGGTAAAGGGTGACTTAGGGTTTATTATAGTATCGATGGAGCGTGTGTGGTTTACCGGCACATCGATTGAGTGATAAAACTTTAAGGGTACCAAGTGATTTGCATGGTTACTTCACACCTCGTTTTGTGATCCTCGGCATCCCAGTCACAAAACCTGGAGGGCACACTCGAGATTGAAACATGCCTTTGAAAAAGTTCATTGAATCTCAAAGAATCTAGGAATTTCTAAGAACCATTCAAAAAACCTAATACTTAAATATTGCGGTTTTCGTGGTGGAAATTGGTGAATCGTCATTCACCTACCTTTCAAATAGGGTATAGCTTAGATTATGGCATACCTCTTCTAAGTTATATTATATTGTGATTGGATCCTAGCCTTAATATTACATTTGGGTGTTTTATTAAGGACTCTCTTATATCTAAACTAATCTTGTTCTCTTCTCTTCAGATGTCTTCCAACAATGTTTCTGGCTCTAATCCTAATGGCTCCTTTACTCTTATGAACTTGTGTGGGAAAGTCACCTTTGATGGATCCAACTTCAATGAGTGGATCAGAAACATCAGAATGATTACCCGCTACGAGGACAAAGAATATGTCCTTGACAAGGAGCTTAAGGAGATTGATGAGACCACTGCAACTCCTCAGGAGATCGCTGACTTTCGGGCACATGAAAGGGATGCTACGAAAGTGGCTTGCATCATGATGGCCACGATGACAGCGGAACTCCAAAAGTCTTATGAGGATTTCTACCCTTATGAAATGCACCAAGATTTGATGGAAAGATACCATCAAAGTGCAAGACAAGAGAGGTATGAAATCATCTGCTCCATGATAACAACCATGATGAAGGACGGGGAATCCGTCACGAGCCACATGCAGAAAATGCAAAGGTATGTGGATCGTTTGCTGAAGCTTAATGTGAACTTCCCTGAGTAGCTTGCAATAGATATCATTTTGCACTCTTTACCATCGTGCTATGATCAATTCCGCATGACATATCACATGAACAAGGAAGAAGTCACCCTCAGCAAACTTCAGGGACTTCTCAAGACCGCAGAAACAGGTCTTAAGGGGAAGTCGGTTGCTATCACCCCTACTCCAAGCTCAACTCCGGTTTTGGCAATCGGGAAAAGTCGAGGGAGGAAGAGAAAGAGATCCTCGAAGGGTACCAAGGCTCGGACCCTTGATGGCTCTTCTTCAAGTGGAACCAAGAAAGGTTTCATTACTCCTTCTTCTGACCCAAAAGAGGCTGAATGCTTCTATTGCCATGAAAAGGCTCATTGGAAGCGGAACTGCCCAAAATACCAGCAGGATGTGAAGGATGGGAAAGTCAAACCCAACCATGCAGGTATTTACACTATCATTTCTAATAACTCACCCCATTCTAAATCTTGGGTCCTTGATACCGGTTGTGGTATTCATATTTGTTGTGACTTGCAGGGACTAAGAAGAAGTGAGGATGTGGAGCAAGGAAGAATAAACTTGATCATGGGGAATAGGAAAGCTTCACCTGTCACCAAGATTGGAGTTTATACTTTATCGCTAAGTAGTGGGTTTAGTTTAGATTTGAATAAATGTTGTTATTCGCCAGGAATGGCAAGAAATATTATTTCCTTTCATGCTTTGTACAAACAAGGGTTTACCTTTTCATTTAATAATGAAGTTGGTTCTATAGATGTTTTCTATAATAATGTTTTTTATTTTAAAGCATTACCTTGTAATGGTGTGTATGAAGCTGTATCTGTTGTAGATAACTTGGGAAATAATGTTTTGTGTATTGATTCTACTAATAATAATAACTTGGATAAAGCATCATTATGGCATTGTCGTCTTGGACATATAAGCAAGAAACGCATAGGCCAACTCCAAAAGGATGGAGTCTTGGAGTCGTTTGACCTAAAGTCAGATGATAGTTGCGAATCATGCTTACTTGGAAAAATGACAAAGTCACCCTTCACAGGCTCGTGTGAAAGGGGTGAAGGTTTGTTGGACCTTATACACACGGATGTGTGTGGACCATTCAAACATGCCACAAGGGATGCTAATCGTTATTATTTGACTTTTACTGATGATTATAGTAGATATGGATATGTCTACTTGATCAAGCATAAGTCAGAGACTTTCGAGAGGTTTAAGGAATTTAAACAGGAAGTCGAGAATCAATTGGGCAGGAACATTAAGATGCTTCGATCCGATCGAGGAGGTGAGTATCTTAGTTCAGAGTTCCTCGACTATCTTAGGGAATGTGGGATTGTCTCACAATTGACACCTCCCAGGACACCGCAGTTGAATGGTGTGGCTGAGAGGCGTAATCGAACCTTGTTAGACATGGTTCGTTCCATGATGAGTCGAGCTTCGCTACCAATCTCATTCTGGGGGTATGCCTTAGAGACTGCCGCCCATATTCTTAATCTAGTCCCTACAAAGAAAGTTGCCAAAACTCCTCACGAGATGTGGACTGGTAAAGTACCTAAACTAGACCACATCAAGATTTGGGGTTGCGAGGCTTTCGTGAGACGCGAGACTCATGATAAGCTCGAACCTCGAAGCGAGAGGTGTATTTTCATTGGCTACCCACAGCAATCCTTTGGTTACCTCTTCTACAGACCTAGTGACAATGTGGTCTTTGTAGCAAGAAGAGGAGTCTTTCGAGAAAGAGAGTTTATAAGCCAAGGAGACAGTGGGAGGCAAATTGATCTTGAAGAAATTCAAGAATCAAGTGGTGAAGGAACTTCAAACTCTAGCCCTCAACTTGAGGAGGAAACTCCTATTGAGCCAATTGACGAATCTGTACCTCTGAGGCGTTCCACGAGAGTTAGGAGTGCACCTGAGCATTACTATGGATTCCATATTACTGCAGAAGGTGAGACACTTATTAGTGATGGGACACTAGTAAGTCAAGATGACCCTAACAGCTACGAGGAAGCCATGGCAGGCCCCGAGTCTGCTAAATGGAAAGAGGCTATGGATAGAGAGATACAATCCATGTATGACAATCAAGTTTGGAACTTGGTTGAAAATGTACCAGGTCGTAAGACAGTAGGGTGCAAATGGGTCTTCAAGAAGAAGACCGACATGGATGGTAAAGTACACACTTATAAGGCGAGACTGGTTGCAAAGGGCTTCTCTCAAATTCCTGGAGTGGATTATGATGAGACCTTTTCTCCGGAAGCCAAGATTAAGTCTATTCGGGTTCTGTTAGCCATATCTGCATTTCATGACTATGAAATATGGCAGATGGATGTCAAAACCGCTTTCCTTAATGGAAAGTTGGCTGAAGATGTTTACATGAGTCAGCCAGAAGGTTTTGTCAGCAGCAAGTACCCTAATAGAGTGTGTAAGCTTGAGAAATCCATCTATGGATTAAAGCAAGCACCTCGCAGATGGAATCTTTGCTTTGATGAGAAGGTCAAGAAATTTGGCTTTACTAGGAGTGAAGATGAATCTTGTGTGTATGTCAAGGCTAGTGGGAGTATAGTTAGCTTTTTGGTATTGTATGTGGATGACATACTACTCATAGGAAACGACATTCCAACCCTGCAGGAAGTAAAGTCCTGGCTTGGGAAGTGTTTCGCTATGAAGGACCTTGGTGAAGCTGCCTATATTTTAGGGATAAGGATCTTGAGAGATCGGAGTAAAAGACTAATTGGACTTAGTCAGAGTACCTACTTGGATAAGGTGCTGAAGAGATTCAGCATGCAGGACTCCAAGAAGGGAGAGTTGCCCATCCAGAGTAACGCCAAATTGAGTAAGACACAAAGCCCTAGCACTGAGGCTGAGATAGCAGAAATGAGTCTAGTACCTTATGCTTCGGCTGTAGGTTCGATCATGTATGCTATGACGTGTACTCGACCTGATGTAGCCTTTGCCTTGAGCATGGTTAGCAGGTTTCAGGGGAACCCTGGCAAGGCACACTGGACTGCGGTAAAGAATATTCTCAAGTACCTATGAAGGACTAAGGACTGGGTCCTTTCCCTCGGTGGGAGTGATGACTTGAGAGTAGTAGGGTACAGTGATGCTAGCTTCCAGACTGATAGGGATAATTTCCGCTCTCAGTCAGGCAGGGTCTTTACCCTAAACGGAGGAGCAATTTCTTGGAAGAGTTCCAAGCAAGAGACAGTGGCAGATTCTACTTGTGAATCAGAGTATATTGCAGCTAGCGAGGCGGCAAAGGAGGCTATATGGCTGAAGAACTTCATTGGAGACCTTGGAGTTGTACCGGCTATTAAAGAGCCAATGGAAATTTTCTGTGATAGTGAAAGTGTTGTTGCCTTAGCCAAGGAACCAAGGGATCACGGGAGATCCAGACATATCGACAGAAAATACCATTTCATCAGACATCGGATCGAAGAAGGACTCCTCGTGGCAAAGAGGGTATCATCAGATGAGAATCCGGCAGATCCCCTCACAAAGGGACTGACTCGGGTTAAGCATCTTCAGCATGCTCGGAGCATAGGGCTGAAGGATGATATTAGATTTAGTAGTTAGATAACCTCGAAATTTGTAAAGTGTAATTGACATTTGATGAATAAAAAAATTGTTTTATTTATGAGTAAGGTGTTGCTATCTCTTGTCGATCGTTTACTATATTTCTTTTGCATGTTTTGACTTCCAGAATAATTTTTGTTTGGTATAACATATTATTCAAACCTCCACAGTCAGTCATATGTCGGAAGTAGGTATGAATCAAGACTGTCATGTTTGGTTGTAGAGGTCTTGGACAAGGCTACAGCAATCATGAGTGCTCATAAGTTCTGAGCATTGGACTCAACCCACGCTCACTGGAATCACTTCATGGAATTCTATCTCGAGTGATCGTGAGACGGTAATATCGTATAAGTCTTCAAACCTAGAGATATGATTTGTTACTTACAAGTTGGTTATGCATTGATTGTACGAAAACGCATTGGTAACTCGATGTTATAAATCGTGCTCTTGTGTGTAATTCAATGAGTGGTAGAACAAACATATGAGTCGAAGTTTTTCTGTTCCTTCTTGGATTAGAAGCTGATATCTGGGCCCCTCGATGATTTTGTTTTGACCCATGTACCGGGCCCGGTCAGAACTAAGTTGATGTGTTCAATTAAGTTCTATGTCAAACAAATCGGAAATCGGGAAACAAATGCTGGACAATAAGCAAGACAATGTTCCATGTATTTGTCCGGCTGATATCTAGAACAGAGGATTATATGATCACTTATCTTAAATGGCGTACCATCATCTTCTCAGTTCCGAGAAACCTTGAAAAGAGCTACGATTGCCGATCGGTTCCTGAAGTCATACTTGCAGTAATAGTTATTAGACTTATCCAAGTGGGAGACTGTTGGATAAGGTGTCTAAGTCCATAACTATTTCTGGTATGTACTTGACCCGACCCGGCATGGTCCATTTGGGTTGCATGGCACCATGCAATTGGATAGACTAAATGAGAGAAATAACACTTGGAGATTATTAATATATTATAAGTTCTAATATATTAATAATATTATTTGATTAGTTTGATCAATAATTAATTTAGAATTAATTAAGTGGTCAAGAGAGAACTAATTAAATATATGGGTTGATTATGTAAATCATCCATATCTTGTATAGTGGGCTAAGAGGCTCCATGGATTATCAAGTTGAGTTCTACCCATAGGATGCTCCATGGATGCTCCATGGGAGTTACAAACCCATGGGTCATGGAAATGAAGAGTCATGACACATTAGGGTTTACATGGTGTAACCCTAGATGTGTCAACACTATATAAGAATCATATTCTCCACCAAAATCGGACACACTAAGAAAACAAGAGGGCTTGGCCGATTTCAAGAAGTGTGTGTTCTCTCATAAGTTTTTCCAAGAGCATTTGGTGTTGTGTGAAGCATTTGAGGCATCACACTTGGGGTGCTAGGCTCACAAGGTTTCAAGGAACACAAGCAACAACAAGTTAAGTTATTCTATCTATTATTCAAGTTAAAATTGTTCCCCATGTATGCTAGATAGGAATATAGCCTTGGAATTCAACTTAGCATGATAATTAGACAAACATAGATCCAAGGTTATTAGGGTTGCATGTACACTTAGGAAGTGTTAGAATGCTCAAAACCCATCAATAACAAGTCCTTAGCAGAGCTCGATAAAGAACTTCCGTTGTAAAGGATACTTCTCTATAAAAGCTTTAGCAGAGCTCGATGAAGAACTTCCACTGTAAAAGCTACCTTCATAATTCTACCACAAGCTTTATCAAAAATCTTCAACTTTGAAAAGTCACAAATCCAATTTCAAATGGCCATACCAAATTCTCCCCCAATTTATAATCAAAAACATGATTATAAAGCCTTCAAATGGTCATGAGAATGATCTTGAATGGATAAAAATTTACTAAGCTCCCCCGCAACAAAATGATATACACAATGAAGTATAAAATCCGAAAAAGTCGTGAAAATTTCACGTTATTGCGAAAAACGACTTTTCGAACCGCCAAGACTTGATGGAATCCATAATTTTCTGTTCACGAAAAAAATATATGCATAAAAGAATTCAAAACTGTTCACCAGCCCTTAAAATTGTAAACTTTCTCGAAAATGGGCTGAAATTATCACTTTCCAGAAACTCAGGGGCTGAAATTGTAATCATGCACCAATAAACCCCTTTATTTGCAACAAAATATGGAATTGGTCCAAAACCGCCAAAGCATGAAAAGTATAGGGACCAGATCGTCAAGTTCTTGAAGTTGCAGGGACCAAGTGTGAAACTTTGAGTTATCTTCATCATTTGACACCTGATAAAAGGATGCGACTGGAATGGTGATTTTAAATGAATGGTCACAGTCGAACCTACAAATATGACTCCAATTAGTTTCATCTACTTTCATTCCGAGCACAAGCGACTGAATCTAAGTTCATTCCAAGATCGTCAATTATACACCCGAAGCGAACCCAACCGAGTGTTCGGTTCCATTCGTTTCCATTTGAGACATTCGCTTCCAGGTCCGTTCCAAGCTTCATCAGGCGAATCACCTTTCGCTTTCGGTCCTTCCTTCTTTCTTCCAAGTGCTTTCGTTCCAAGAGCATCCAACCAAACTTAAGTTTGTTCCAGGTACATCACGATGCGAACAAGGAGCGAAACCTTAGCCGAGCCGAACCACAAGTTCGCTTTCGGTCCTCCCCTCTTTCGTTCCAATTACTTTCGTTCCAAGGGCTGACAAACAAACCCAATCACAGGTTCGCTTCCGAATCGAACGATCACACCCCAAAGCGAATGTATGTCAACTGCGAATCCAAGCAGATGTTCGCTTTTTCTGATGTTTGAAGGAGCAATGAATCCGACAATGTTCGCAGGTATGGACATTCGTTCCAAATCAGTCACAATTTTGACTTTTCGTTTTGACCATCGTTCATCCCAATTAAGTCCAACGTTCTGATTGAGCTCTAATTTCCGACTCCATTCATTCGCATCATACTACCAATTGCGACTCCAAATTACGATTTTGATTAAGATCGCAGGTAGTCAAATCGCACTAACAGGTTCAGAATTCCAATTTTGATTATTATCTGGATTGACAACACAAAACATCCTCAATTGATTGCGAACTGTTGGGATTAAAACCCTAATTGTGATTTGATGAACAAGATGCAGAAAATAAGAACAAACACAAATAATGAAGATTATGTCGAATGATCACTCGATTTATTGAAATATGAGGAATAAATTACACTTAAAGTATAGACTAAAGAATCTAACACTACATAAGAAACCTCACGTGGCGGCTATATTTTGCCTCACTCTTTTTAACCCTAATTATGAATAATACATGACTATTTATAGGGAAAAAACAAGTCTTGGGCTTTTAACCTAGAATTCATCAAAGGGGCCCATTGCCATCATCCATGGAGTGCTTTGAAACCCTACAATCTCCCCCTCAAAGTATGGAATGGATGACAATGCTTTAACTTCCAAAACAAGCATCTAGCAAATAAAAAGATCTGCAACGAGGAATATATGAAGCAATCCACGAATCTTGATTCTTCAATAGTCTTCAAACACGGGCTCTAGGATATATAAATCAAGCACTGAAGTAATGTCTTTAAACTTCATTTTCGAATGTAATCCCAAAGAATCTTCATGAAAACCAAACCCGCCATAAAACCCATTTCAGAACAAAGAAACTGAATCACTTCTTGTCTTTGAAGAGCTCCCCCTCCAAGTCACAATGATCTTCAAATAAGCTAATGATATAAGCCATCAAAAAATATCATGTAACAACCCAAACTTTAAGATTCGTAACGCCACTTGATCGAGAAAATACAAGAAGTCGGAGATATAACAAGTCCTTAGCAGAGCTCGATGAAAAACTTCCGCTGTAAAGGATACTTCTCTGTAAAAACTTTAGTAGAGCTCGATGAAGAACTTCTGTTGTAAAAGCTACCTTCATAATTCTACCACAAGCTTTATCAAAAATCTTCAACTTTGAAAAGTCACAAATCCAATTTCGAATGGCCATACCAAATTCTCCCCCGATTTATAATCAAAAACATGATTATAAAGCCTTCAAATGGTCATGAGAATGATCTTGAATGGATAAAAAATTACTAAGCTCCCCCGCGACAAAAAGATATACACAATGAAGTATAAAATCCGAAAAAATCGTGAAAATTTGACGTTATAAAAAAAACGATTTTCCGAACCGCCAAGAGTTGATGGAATCTTTATTTTTCTGTTCACAAAAAAAGTATGTGCATTAAAGAATTCAAAACTGTTCACCAGCCCTCAAATTTGTAAACTTTTCTGAATATAGGGCAGAAACTGTCATTTTCCAGAAACTCAGGGGCTAGAATTGTAATCATGCACCAATAAACCCCTTTATTTGTAACAAAATCTGGAATTGGTCCAAAACTGCCAAGGCATGAAACGCATAGGGACCAAAGGAGTCAAATCACCCAAGTTTCAGGGACCATAAGTGTAATATGTTTATCTTCTTCCCCAATTTATCTGTGATTAAAAGAGCAATTGGAACGAATCAAATTGTAGACGCAAACCAAAGTACCGATTCCAATCAATTCCATCGCTTCCTATCATGAAGACGCGAATCTGAGTCACTTTCGTTTCAAGCACAACCAACCGAACCTAAGTTCGTTTCAAGACCGCCATTTATTCACGCGAACACAACCGAACGTTCGGTTCGTTTCTTATTTCCATATCAAGCTTCATCAGGCGAAACTCCTTTCGCTTTCGGTTCATCCTTCGTTCGCTCCAACCATTAACAACCGAACCCAGTTTCATTGATACAAAAGCAAAACCGAGCATCACGATTAGAATAAGGAGCGAAACCTTAGCCAAGCCGAATCACAGGTTCGCTTTCGGTTCATCTCCTATTTCAGTCCCAGCATAAACACGCGAACCCAAGATCGAGGTTCGTTCCAATAGCTACCAACCGAACTCAAGTTCGATCGAGGCCATAAATCAATTCCAAATCCTTTCGATGCAAATCAATCGACCACAACTCCAATGCTAATCAATATCAACGAGCGTTATGAGTGTGAGCCCAGAAAAAACGAGCTTCATTCGTTCATAGTTCACCCCAAATCACAGTCAATTTTGACTTTACATACTCTGACCAAGAGTTCGTCTATCCTGATTAAGATTCAATATTGAATTCATTTGTTCGCATCACACAATCAATTTTGACATAAGCCCCAACCAAACACAGCTCGATTCCGAGACCCATTTCACCGTGATTCATAAGAACAACGGATGACCTTTTAGCGCTTGACCATCTGGAACACCTTTAATTCAATTCAGTTAAATTACAAACTCGATTTCATTCCTTTGAGTTCTAGTCAAATTGTGAAGCCCATCACCAACACAGAAGATAACAAACAACGAGCCTCAAAGTATCGATTGAATTTCAGATCAACAATCACTTTGTTCTTCATCAGTCTTTCAAAGAACAGATTTAAACACCATACCAAAATCATCACTCTCATGGTAACAATATCGAAATAATCATCAATTTCTTACAGTTAATAAATTAACCTTGAAATTAATTGAATAGAGGATGAATCTAAGGGCTCGAAAAAAAAATGATGTGATAAGAAAATCGAATAACCCAAATCCCGTCATCAAACATGAACCAAATCAAAGATTGAAGGAAACAGTTGAATCTCAACATATAATCGATTTTCAAGCATAAATCAATTGAATGAATCCAAGAATAACAATCTTCTGATTTCAAGATGGCATTATCTATGATAAGCATGAATAAAGAAGAACTGGAATGAACAGGAAATAGGTTTGGGCTTATAAAGTAGGCATGAAGTGCTTTAATGGACTGGATCCAATGTAAGAATGTGATAGAAAATTAAAAACGACCCACAATCAGCTGGAAGATAACGAATTAAATAAGAATCGGAATAAAAATACCACATGAACAGTGGATGAACAAAAGTCTCCATGAACAGTAACTTGAACAGATTTTGATTCCATACCGCCAAAACACCAATAATCTTCAATATATGTGCATAAAATCACCAAATCAAGAACCGATACTTCAAAAATCAATAGATCTTCAAAGACCTGCTCTGATACCACTTGTTGGGATTAAAACCCTAATTGTGATTTGATGAACAAGATGCGGAAAATAAGAACAAACACAAATAATGAAGATTATGTCGAATGATCACTCGATTTATTGAAATATGAGGAATAAATTACACTTAAAGTATAGACTAAAGAATCTAACACAACATAAGAAACCTCACGTGGCGGCTATATTTTGCCTCACTCTTTTTAACCCTAATTATGAATAATACATGACTATTTATAGGGAAAAGACAAGTCTTGGGCTTTTAACCTAGAATTCATCAAAGGGGCCCATTGCCATCATCCATGGAGTGCTTTGAAACCCTACACGAACAAACACACAACCAATCCGACAAGGATTTAACCCAGATAGCGAAACTATTCATCTGAACGTAGCACATGATATACACCAAAATCGTCTTCTACAGATTGTCAAATCTAATACCCATCAAATATTCTTCTATTTATTCTTTCAACTTCTCAACCCAAGATAGTTTGATTTCAAGTCAATTATAGAAATATGATACCAGAGAAATCGATTTGATAAAATGAAAATTTTGATTTTGGATTAAAGCTAAAAGAAATCGGTTCATGAGAGTGATAGCAACAATAACCTCAGACGATAATGGTCATTGATTGTTGAACAGATATAAGTGTTATCTCCAAAGCAGGTGACCCACGAAGATAAAAGAAAAGCAGATCGGGTGGATTGTGAATAGTAAAGGACCAATTCTTATGGGCCAAAACAAACAAAACAGATCAATCGATGATATAAATTGATATTGGATTGAACGAATATGGAATTGAATAAATGGACTAAATCACGAGAAACAAATCCATCGACATCAAACGAAAGATCAGATCAGATAAAAAGATATGAACATAAAAACGAATTGGATTGAAATAACACCAGATGAACAGTAGAAAATACCATAAATCTTCATGAACAGTTGTTTGAACAAGAATTTTGATTCCATACGGCCAAAACACCAAAAATCTTCAATAGCTTGTACAAAAAATCATCAAATCAAGAACCGATACTTCAAAAATCAATAGATCTTCAAAGACCCGCTCTGATACCACTTGATGGGATTAAAACCCTAATCGTGATTTGATGAACAAGATGCGGAAAATAAGAACAACACAAATATGAAGATTACGTCGAATGATCACTCGATTTATTGAATTGTGAGGAACAAATTACACTTAAGAAATAAGAATCTAACTCTACAAGAAACCTCACAACGTGGCGGCAACATTTTGCCTAACTCTTAACCCTAATAATGAATAATACATGACTATTTATAGGGAAAATACAATTCTTGGGCTTTTAACCTACACTTCATCAAGGGGCCCATTGCCATCATCCATGGAGTGCTTTGAAACCCTATAGAAGGGACTGAGTAGGGTTAAGCATTTGCAGCATGCTAGGAGTATTGGACTAAGAGATGATATTAGATTAGATTAGATAGTTTTGAAACATGTAATAGAGAAGTGTAATTGACATTTGATGATTAAATAAAGGAGTATTATTTATGAGTAAAGTTACTGTCTTATGTTAATTGTTTAACTATTGTTTCACTTTGCATGTTTTGACTTCCAGAATAATTGAGTTTGTTAGGAATAATCAAATTATTCAAACAGCCCACAATCGTTTATATCTTGGAAGTAGGTATGAATGAAGATTGTCATGAATTGGTGTGTAGATTGTCTAAATGGTATTAGACATAGAAAAAGTTTGCTACAACGTTCATGAGTGCTTATGAACTAGTTTTGAGCATTGGAACAAACCCGCGCTTGCTGGAATCACCTTATGGAATATGATAAAAAAAAAGGGGTGATCGCAAGACGATAATATCATATGGTCTTAAAACCTAGATATATGGTTTGTTATTTGTTAATTAGTTGTACATTGATAATGCGAAACCGCATCAGTAAATTGATGTTATAAAACGCATTGTTGTGTATAGTTGATTAATGAATAAGTAATTACATATAAGTCAAAGTTTATCTGTTACTCTTATCATAAGAAGGTAAAAGCGATATCTCGGCCGCTCGATGATTTGATTTGACTTATGTGACGGGCCCAGTCGGAACTAAATTGATGTGTTCGATTAAGTTCTATGTCGAATAAATCTGATATCGAGAAACCAAATGCTGGACAAAAATGATTCCATAGAATTGTCCACATGATATCTAAACAGAGGACTGTACGATCCCTTATCTAAAGGACAGGACTGATAAGATCAGAGTTTGACAGCGTCTTTGAGAGCTACGATTGCTAATCGGATTATGCTTGTATATATAGTTACTAGACTTATCCAAGTGGGAGACTGTTGGAATAGTGTCTACGGCTGCAACTATATTTGGGTATTTGACCCGGTTGTGCATGGTCCTTTTGGGTTGCCTTCACCATAGCAACTTGACAGGATGATTGATAATGAGAGAAGAAATATTATTAATATATTATGAGAATAATATAAGGAATAATAATATTGTTATTTGATTAATATAAGTCATAAATTAATTAGGAATTAATTTGGTGACTTAAAGAGATTAATTAAATAAAAGGGCATAAACTGTCAATTGAATGATAGTTGTACTTTGGGCTATAATCCCTTATGGATAAGGGGTGGACGGTTTTGGGGTTTGGAATGACATAGAAATCGTCCAAGGCTTATCATTAGGGAGATTGGATTGCTTAGGGCCTAAGTTATCCAATTAGGGTTTAAGGGTGAAACCCTAGGAGGCTCACTAGTATAAATAGACCCTTAGGGCTAAGGAAATCGACACTCTTGCCTTTGAAGAAACCCTGGCTGATTTCTTGCCCTCCTCTCTATCTATCTAATCATCCTCTTGCTAAGTTGGTGTTCGTAAGCCATTAGAGGAGTAACAATTGTGACTTTAAGCTCCAAGGACAAGAAGATTCAAGCAAGCAACTCAAGGTAATCTTCTAGATCTGTTTTTCATATGTGATTTGAATGTTCTTCATTAGATCTATCAATCAAATTCTTGGATATATTGCATGTTCAATTAGAGAAACCTAGATCCAAGCATTAGGGTTTGCATGTGCACATAGGAATGTTCTTATGGCTCAAACCCATCATGTATGTGTTTTCATTGCTTGTAAAGGCACATTTGGAGTAAGAAGGAGAAGGTAGAAGTTGGAGAGCCCAAGAAAGAGGAAGTAGATCCCGATTGTACACTCTATTGGTCATCTTTTCTGGTATTCAATTCTATACCTTGGCTTTTGATCATATAGATCTATGTTGTCCCTAATTTGTGGGTTCTAAGACTCTAAAACCCCAAATTCTCTATGATTAGGCCTTAAGGTCGGGTTATACTTCAGATCTGGACACTCATGGCATGCTAGAAGTATAAAGTCTTGGTTGTGATTGTGATTGAAGTCCCTATTGAGCCTAGAACCCCATTAAGAGCTTATTTTGGTCATATGAAGCCTTTAAAGGCATGCATGCACGTAAAGTTAGCAACTTTACGTGAAAAGCATGCCCTAGAAGTCCAGATCCATGATTGGAATCAGCTGCATGGCTCAGATCGGAGTTGTATGGAAAAAGGACTGAAAGAACTCGGTGAGTCCCCGGGCTGACTCGACGAGTGGTATGAAGATAGCCGTCGACTCGGAGAGTTGGAAGAACAACTCGGCGAGTCCGATGAAGTTTGACTTAGAACTCGACGAGTTGCATGAACAACTCGGCGAGTTGGATGAGTGTTCCCAAATAAAGTGTATCAAAGATTAATGGCTTCATTCCGTCGTAGTTACACGTAAAGTTAGCAACTTTACGTGTTCAAATGAGTCCAAGAATTCAGATCTACGATTTGGGAACCATAGAGCGGATTCAAAAGCAGTATATGGAGTCTGCACTTTAGAACTCGACGAGTAGTTCATCAGACTCGGCAAGTAGTTCATCAGACTCGGCGAGTAGTTCCTTGGACTTGGCGAGTCGAGTCGCGAGTCCCCGTCTTTCTTTGGGCCGTAGACCCGTTCCTACTGGAAGGAAACTCACCTTAGGAAGGACTCGACGAGTCTGCGCCCTGACTCAGCGAGTCCGGTCAACGGGAAGTTGACTTTGACCAGGAGGTTGACTTTGACCAGGGGTAAAATAGTCATTTTACCCTCAGTACATTTATCAGTAATTAACTGAGTGTAATTATGGAAATTGTAGCCGGGGAGATACCGGAGTAGCAGCAGACAGTTTCCAGAGCAGTTCATATAGCAGCCAGTACACAAGGTGAGTTTCCTTCCAGTAGGAACGGGTCTACGGCCACAATGTCGGCCCGACTAGTTAGCAGTAGTTCCGGGCTTCGGTCCAATGTAGCAGTTAGTGTGTTTGATGTCTTCGTGGCTCAGACAGGTTTTATGCATTATGTGTTCCGGGCTCTGGCCTGATGCAGTATGTGGTATATGTGTTTATGCTGGTAGGTATGATTATGTGCTTGTAATGACCCGTCTCTGGTATGTTGTTTCCATGTTATTTATTTAGCAGTTTTCAAGAGGGACTCGGCGAGTCTATAGCCCGACTCGTCGAGTAGACGGGATTTCGAGCACGTGTAAGTTGGCGACTCGGCGAGTCCACCTGCCAGGAAGAAACCCTAAATCCCCGGGTTTGCTCACTATTTAAGCAATGTTATGTGCCCCAAACTCGCCTCCTTCACCCTCAGAGAGCTTGAGAGAAACCCAAAACCATTCCTTGTATGATTAAAGTGTTTTTGTGTGGATTCTTGAAGGATTGAAGAAGAAAAAGAAGAAAGGACCAAAAAGAGGAAGAGTAGAGCAAAGATCCAAGGCAATCTTCTTAGATTCAAGAACAACTCGTCGAGTTGTTCATACAACTCGGCGAGTCGGATGCAGATGGCCTGAGTTCTAGAATCAAAAGGAAACTCGTCGAGTTGGCGGCCCAACTCGACGAGTCAGGTCAACTATAGAATGACTTTGACCGGGAGAGTTGACTTTGACTAGGGGTAAAAGAGTCATTTTACCCCAATGCAGTTATTAGTATCTGATTGAGTGTGTTTATGGAATTGTAGCCAGGGAGATACCGGAGCAGCAGCAGATAGCTTCCAGAGTTATACACTCAGCAGCCAGTTCACGAGGTGAGTTTCCTACCAGTAGGAACGGGTCTACGGCCACAATGCCGGCCCGTTTAGCTAGCAGTAGTTCAAGGTGCTTGATGTCTTTGTGATTCAGGCATGTATATGTGTTATGTGTTTCGGACTTCAGTCCGATGCAATATATTTGTTATGTTAGCAGATACGTGTTTATGTTATGCTATGTTCAGACAGTTCCGGATTTCAGTCCGATGCAGCTACTTCCGGACTCCGGTCCGATGCAAGGGACAAGGTCCCAGTCAGTTCCGGACTTCGGTCCGATGTAGTTAGTTTCAGACTTCGGTCCGATGCAGTCAGTTTCGGACTTCAGTCCGATGCAGTTAGTTCCGGACTTCGGTCCGATGCAGTCAGTTCCGGACTTCGGTCCGATGCAGTGGGCAAGGCCCAGTATGTGCTTTATTTGTTATTGTGTGGTATGTGGTAGTTTGGGGGAGCTCACTAAGCTTCGTGCTTACAGTTTCAGTTTTGGTTTCAGGTACTTCCGCAAGTAAAGGGAAGAGCTCGGGATGATGGCATCGCACACACCACAACTTCAGTTTTGTCCTGGGAGTTGATTTAGTTTCTTAGATATGTTTTGATACAGTTGTGACACAGTTTTTCTCACAGTATTTTATTATGGTTTTGAGATACGCAACGTATGGATTTATTATGTGATACTCATTTTTATGACCTTTGTTATATTAAAAATGAAATTTTCGGGTCGTATTTTTGGGATGTTTCAAGTTGGTATCAGAGCCTTGGTTTGAGGGATTCGGATACACCTCCGGATGTATCTGAACTCAAACTAAGGGAAAGATAAAAAGATTTTCAAAAGGAAAAATGTTTTCAAAAGAAATTTTGAAAAGCACTTAGAAAGAAAAGAATTTTTAAACGAGATAAGGGTGTGGTGCATGCGATCAGCCGAGCTCAAGTAAGTACTCCCAAATTACCCATACAAGTTATGTTATGATTATCAGTTTCAGTTTCAGTAGAACAGCATGCTAGAATAGGACTAAGGATCTAGGAGGATGCCTTTTGTGCCTGCTATATGTGTTTCAGTTTTACAAGATTTGCATGCTAGTATTGAGTAGACAATAGTAGGATAGCCTGTTTAGGTTATGCCTGATAGTATGAGATTGGCATTGTATGCTAGTACAGTTTCTCGTTATGAGAATAGATTTGCTTGAGTAGTTTCCTTTGTCCGAATGTTGCTTGCTTTGTGCTTTATAGGACTCTTGGTGATGAGAGTTAGCCGTTAGGTGAATACGTTACGTCACATGTGATTAGGGTTGAATAATCTCAGAGTGTTGGATTTGGCCCCATTGCGCAGCTCTTGTTTGAGTCTAACCGTTGTAGGGATGAGTCTTTTACTCGAAGGATTATCTGAGCCTCATCACATGAGATAGTATTCAGGTGATGGCTAATTAGCATTACAAGGAGGCCTTCAGCAGCTGAGGACTGGTTTAAGTGGAGTCATAGATTTCCCTAGGACAAGCCTAGGATGAGAGTAGCAGAGATCAGTAGTAGTAGAAGTGACTTGGTGGAGTCAAGGCAGTTCTTGAGGAAAGTACGGATAGATGTGGAAGGTAGTATGGGCCCGTACTACTGAAAGCAGAGGATCCGTACTCGAATCAAGGAAGGCTGAGACAAGACCAGGAAGCTAGTAGTAGTATCAATGATCCCTTGAGATATTTCAGTTTTCTGATGTTGCTATGATGTGTTTCAGAATGGTGGTTTTGCGTTCAAGGCCAGCAGCCGGCAGTGGAGGTGCCGGGGAGGGATCAGGATCAGGCTCGGGGGACGAGCGTATGGATGAGCAGACCATAGAGTTTCTTTCTTCAGAGATTACTCGTATCATACTAGAGCAGACTCCTGTGATCTTCGGTTCGATCAAGGAGGGTATCCTAGAGCTGATGGATGAGAGGTTGGGCACCTTCCGTGCCGAGGTGGCGGCCATGATGGGGTCGCGCACACTTACGTTCAGGGAGTTCAGAGCATGTGGAGCTCCAGATTACCACGGGGCACGGGACCCTATAGAGAGTACTAGATGGTTGGCGGATATGGCTAACGCTTTCCGCACGAGCAGGTGTCCCGAGGGGGACAAGGTTAGATTGGCGTCCTGTCTTCTGAAGGACAGGGAACGGGATTGGTGGGAAGAGGTCGGACATACCATTAGATATGATGCAGCGCTAGATGCCATGACCTGGGCTGATTTCTCTACCAGGTTCAGGGCGGAGTTTGCACCGGTTATTGAGGTGCAGCAGTTAGCCAGAGAGTTTCAGGACCTCACCCAAACTACAGAGACCGTGGCGGAGATCACCGCCAAGTTCAGGGAGAGGGCTCTTCTCGTTCCTCAGTATGCAGCCGATGAGGAAATGAAGAAGGCCCATTATCATGAGATGTTGCGGAGCGATATCCGCCAGTTTGTGAGTCGGTCCAGCTGTAAAACGCTGGATGACATGATTGCTAGGGCTCGGGACAGGGAGATTGACCTTGAGATGGAGAAGAAGAGGAAACCAGAGGTGGTTTCGGGTACAGGTAGTTCGGGCAAAAAGCCCAAGGTTTCAGATCACAGATCCAGGAGTCAGCAGATCCACGGTCGATGTGGCAAGTGTGGGGGATTGTACGATGGGGTGTGCAAAGCAGGGAGTTCCGGCTGCTACAAGTGCGGTCGGACTGGGCATTTGAGCAGGGATTGTACGGACCCTGCTACCGCCATTGCAGCATCAGATCTAATTTGCTTTCAGTGCAATTAGAGGGGACATAAAAAGTCCCAGTGTCCGAGTTTAGCCGCAGTAGGGAAGGTGGCTGCACCAGCCCCTGCTACTTTGAGGATTACAGATAGCCGGCAGGGCCGAGCCGAGGCGCCGGTGGCGAAGAGTAGAGCTTTTCAGATGACAGCAGAGGAGGTACAAGCGACTCCTGATGTGGTGACGGGTATGTATTTTTCCCTTCATCTCTATATTATTATTGATTATTGCTTATTGTTATATGTTTTGTATAGGGTCGTTCTCTGTGAATGGCATTTCTGCTACAGTATTATTTGATTCGGGGGCTACCCGATCGTTTGTATCGCTAGCGCTTAGCAAGAGATTCAATAGAGCTCTAGGGGAGTTGGATTGTCCACTAGAGGTCGAGATAGCAGATGCCAGGACCGTGAGGGTCGCCAGAGTGCATAGAGGATGTTCTCTTCAGTTGTTCGACGAGCAGTTTCCGGTGGACTTGGTCCCTATTCCCCTGCGAGGGAATAAGGTTATAGTGGGCATGGATTGGTTGAGTCCCAATGGGGCGGTGATTGATTGCGAGCTACAGCTAGTGAGGGTTCGCACTCCTAGTGGGGGAGAGTTAGTGATTCAGGGCGAGAGGCCGCAGCGCGGACCAGCTCTTTGTTCATCCGCAAGAGCGAGGCGCTATTTTCAGCAGGGCTGCGCCGGTTATGTAGCTTACGTCTTGGATGCCGGGAGAAGGGAAAGACGGCAGTTGACGATGTTCCGGTGGTGCGAGACTTCCCAGATGTATTTCTAGAGGATTTACCGGGAATACCTCCTGAGAGGCAGGTCGAGTTCGGGATTGATCTGATTCCGGGTGCGGCGCCGATAGCTAAGGCACCGTATCGGTTAGCTCCCCCTGAGATGCAGGAGTTGTCTACGCAGTTGCAGGAGCTGCTAGACAAAGGTTTCATCAGACCGAGTAGTTCGCCTTGGGGAGCTCCGATTTTGTTTGTGAAAAAAAAGGACGGGTCACACCGTATGTGTATAGATTACCGGGAGTTGAATAAGGTAACGGTGAAGAACCGTTACCCACTCCCGAGGATAGATGATTTGTTTGATCAGCTTCAGGGAGCGTCTTGGTTTTCCAAGATCGATTTATGTTCCGGGTATCATCAGATGCGAGTCAGAAATGAGGATGTGCAGAAGACTGCTTTCAGGACCAGGTATGGTCATTATGAGTTTGTGGTGATGCCATTTGGGCTCACCAACGCTCCAGCCGCGTTCATGGACCTCATGAATCATGTGTGCAGGCCGATGCTGGACCGGTCTGTGATAGTATTTATAGATGATATCTTGGTGTATTCCAAGACGCAGGAGCAGCACGTGGATCACCTGAGGGAGGTGCTAGAAGTTTTGAGGAGGGAGAGACTTTTCGCGAAGTTCTCCAAGTGCAAGTTCTGGTTGCGCGAGGTGCAGTTCCTTGGTCACCTCGTCAACCAGAAGGGTATTTTGGTAGATCCGGCCAAGATAGAGGCCGTGATGCAGTGGGAGGTCCCGAAGTCTCCATCCGAGATTAGGAGCTTCCTAGGGTTGGCAGGGTATTACAGGAGATTCATTCAGGATTTCTCCAAGATAGCAGTACCGCTCACCTGACTGACCAAGAAGTCGGTGGTGTTTCGTTGGGGGCCTGAGCAGCAGGCGGCGTTTGAGACCCTCAGGCAGAGATTGTGCGAGGCTCCGATCCTTACCTTGCCAGAGGGAGTAGAGGATTTTGTAGTCTATTGTGATGCCTCAATCACAGGTATGGGAGCAGTATTGATGCAGCGAGGCCATGTGATAGCTTACGCCTCGAGACAGTTGAAGCCTCACGAGGCTAACTATCCTACCCATGATTTAGAGCTGGGGGCGGTTGTGTTTGCCCTCAAGATTTGGAGGCATTACCTTTATGGGGTCCGTTGTACCATCTACACGGATCACAAGAGTTTGAGGTACCTTATGGATCAGCCAAGTCTAAACATGAGACAGAGGAGGTGGTTGGATGTGCTGAAGGATTATGATTGTGAAATCCTTTATCATCCAGGGAAGGCCAACGTAGTGGCCGACGCCCTAAGCCGCAAGGTGACAGCAGCCCCTATCAGAGACTTATGTCTGAGGATGACAGTGATTACTCCGTTGTTGGAAAGGATCAGGGAGGCTCAAGTTGAGGGCCTCAAGGAGGAGAGGCAGAAGTGTGAGAGGATAGTGGGCCGAGTAGCTTCGTTTGATTATGATAGTCGGGGGTTTTTGACCCTTCATGGGAGAGTATGGGTACCGTACTGGGGTGGAGTACGACAGGTGTTAATGGACGAGGCTCATAAGTCTCGATTTTCTATCCACCCAGGGGCGACGAAGATGTATAGAGATCTTCGACCCGATTACTAGTGGCCCTGCATGAAGCGGGATGTCGCCTGGTATGTAGAGAGGTGCCTGACCTGCAGGAATGTCAAGGCAGAACACCAGAGGCCTCACGGAAAGATGCAGCCGTTAGACATTCCCGTGTGGAAATGGGAGGACATCACCATGGATTTTATCACCAAGCTTCCCAGGACTGCACGTGGGGTAGACTCGATTTGGGTAATAGTGGATCGGTTGACGAAGAGTGCTCATTTCATACCGATCCAGGAGAGCATATCGGCGGAAAAGTTAGCCGATATCTATGTGCGGGAGGTAGTGGCACGTCATGGAGTGCCGGTATCGGTGGTGTCAGACCGAGACGTCCGTTTTACATCCAAATTCTGGAAGCGGTTTCACGACGAGATGGGTACTCGTCTTCATTCTAGCACCGCTTTCCACCCTCAGACGGACGGGCAGAGCGAGAGGACGATTCAGACTCTCGAGGACATGCTCCGGGCATGTGTCCTAGACTTTGGTGGCAGTTGGGATACGTATCTTCCGTTAGCGGAATTTTCGTATAACAACAGTTATCATGCGAGCATTGATCGACCTCCCTTTGAGATGCTTTATGGGAGGAAGTGCAGGACCCCGATTTGTTGGGGCGAGGTCGGGCAGCGAGTCATTGGGAGCACAGAGGTGGTGCTTAAGACGACCGAGTTGATTCAGCAGGTTCGTAGTAGACTGCAGACTGCGCAGAGTCGGCAGAAGAGCTACGCCGACAGGAGACGTTCGGACTTGGAGTTTCGAGTGGGCGATATGGTCCTTCTGAAGGTCTCACCTTGGAAGGGTGTCATCAGGTTTCGGAAGAGGGGCAAGCTGGGCCCCAGATTCATTGGTCCTTTCAGGGTTTTGGCCTAAGTAGGTCGGGTTGCTTACCGGTTGGATCTTCCAGCAAAGCTTAGCCAGATCCACAACACTTTCCATGTGTCTCAGTTGAGGAAGTGTTTGGTGGATGAGTCAGTAGTTGTCCCCTTAGAAGATATTCAGGTTGATAGCAGCCTGAATTATATTGAGAGGCCGGTCGCGATTCTGGACCGAAAGACAAAGACCTTGAGGAACAAGGTAATTCAGTTAGTGAAGGTGCAGTGGCAGAACCGGAAGGGGTCTGAGTGGACGTGGGAGGCTGAGGACGAGATGAGAGAGTACTACCAGGAGTTATTTGCAGATTCAGCCATAGCAGACTTTGAGGACGAAGTCTGAGTCAAGTGAGGGAGAATTGTAATGACCCGTCTCTGGTATGTTGTTTCCATGTTATTTATTTAGAAGTTTTCAAGAGGTACTTGGTGAGTCTATAGCCCGACTCGTCGAGTAGAGACGAGATATCGAGCACGTGTAAGTTGGCGACTCGGCGAGTCCACCTGCCAGGAAGAAACCCTAAATCCCCGGGTTTGCTCACTATTTAAGCAATGTTATGTGTCCCAAACTCGCCTCCTTCACCCTCAGAGAGCTTGAGAGAAACCCTAAACCATTCCTTGTATGATTAAAGTGTTTTTGTGTGGATTCTTGAAGGATTGAAGAAGAAGAAAAAGAAGAAAGGACCAAAAAGAGGAAGAGTAGAGCAAAGATCCAAGGCAATCTTCTTAGATTCAAGAACAACTCGTCGAGTTGTTCATACAACTTGGCGAGTCGGATGCAGATGGCCTGAGTTCTAGAATCGAAAGGAAACTCGTCGAGTTGATGCCATACTCGATGAGTAGCCGCGAGTAGGGTTGAGAAATAAGAATAGAGACTCGGCGAGTTGGCGGCCCAACTCGGCGAGTCAGGTCAACTATAGGTTGACTTTGACCGGGAGAGTTGACTTTGACCAGGGGTAAAAGAGTCATTTTACCCCAATGCAGTTATTAGTATCTGATTGAGTGTGTTTATGGAATTGTAGCCGGGGAGATACCGGAGCAGCAACAGATAGCTTCCAAAGTCATACACTCAGCAGCCAGTTCACGAGGTGAGTTTCCTACCAGTAGGAACGGTTCTACGGCCACAATGCCAGCCCGTTTAGCTAGCAGTAGTTCAGGGTGCTTGATGTCTTTGTGATTCAGGCATGTCTATGTGTTATGTGTTCCGGACTTCGGTCTGATGCAGTATATGTGTTATGTTAGCAGATACGTGTTTATGTTATGCTATGTTCAGACAGTTCCGGATTTCGGTCCGATGCAGCTAGTTCCGGACTCCGGTCCGATGCAGGGGACAAGGTCCCAGTCAGTTCTGGACTTCGGTCCGATGTAGTTAGTTTCGGACTTTGGTCCGATGCAGTCGGTTCTGGACTTTAGTCCGATGCAGTTAGTTTCGGACTTCGGTCCGATGCAGTCAGTTCCAGACTTCAGTCTGATGCAGTGGGCAAGGCCCAGTATGTGCTTTTATTTGTTATTGTGTGGTATGTGGTAGTTTGGGGGAGCTCACTAAGCTTCGTGCTTACAGTTTCAGTTTTGGTTTCAGGTACTTCCGCAAGTAAAGGGAAGAGTTCGGGATGATGGCATCGCACACACCACAACTTCAGTTTTGTCCTGGGAGTTGATTCAGTTTCTTAGATATGTTTTGATACAGTTGTGACACAGTTTTTCTCACAGTATTTTATTATGGTTTTGAGATACGCAACGTATGGATTTATTATGTGATACTCAGTTTTATGATCTTTGTTATATTAAAAATGAAATTTTCGGGTCGTATTTTTGGGATGTTTCAGTGCTAGTTGATATGTGCTTATGCTATGCTATGCTCATTTAGTTCCGGACTTCGGTCCGATTCAGTCAGTTCCGAACTTCGGTCCGATGCAGCTTCCGGACTTCGGTCCGATGCAGTGGGCGAGGCCCAGTATGTGATTTATATGTATTGTATGGTATGTGGTAGTTTGGAGGAGCTCACTAAGCTTCGTGCTTACAGTTTCAGTTTTGGTTTCAGGTACTTTCGCAATAAAAGGGAAGAACTCGGGTTGATAGCATCGCACACACCACAACTTCAGCAGTTTTTCCTGGGAGTTTGATTGGACATTTTCACATGTTTGATACAGTTTGACATGACACATTCCATTATGTTTTGAGAATTATGAAATACGTTTATTAGTATGGTTTTCAGTATTATGATTTTAATATTATAAAACAAAATTTTTGGGTCGTATTTTTGGATGTTATATTGTAATATCATTGACAAAGTCTCTGTGACTTTGGTGCCTTGACGTTACAAAAGGATCATTGCATGTGAGTTTAGATCTAACAAGATTCTAATAGTGGTAAGAATTTTGTATTCTTACACTTATAATAAGGATTAGGGAATTGTGAAATGAGGATCATTGGAAATGTGTTCAATTGACATATTTCACAAGGTAATGACCATAAGCGAACATAGTGTGCATGATTGGAGCATGAGATAACTATTGTTGTAATTCAAGTATTAAGTTGATTAATCAAAACATTATATAATGAATAATATGTAATCAATATGGTTGAGACTATATTGGATTAGATTATTCTTGTGTTTCACTTTGCATGTTTTACTTCCCGAATAATAAAGATTATTCAAACATCCACAGTTAATCATACTTTGGAAGTAAGTAATGAGGTAATACTATCATGAATCCGATTGTAGATTGTCTAAGTGTTTAGACAAAGCACAAGTTTGTTGTAGTGTTCATGAGTACTCTTGAAATAAGATTTGAGTATTGGATTAAATCCACGCTCATTTGAATCACTTCATGGATTTTATCACGAGTGATTGTGAGATGAGAATATCTTATATTCTTGAAACAGAGACATATGAGTTGTAGTTTGCAAGTCGGTTACACATTGATGATGTGTAAATGCACCAGTAACTTGGTGTTATAAAACATATCATTGTGTGTGATTTGATGCATAAATTAATCAAGCATATGAGTTGACGTTTATCCATTCCTTTACCCAATGTGGGATAAAAGCGATATATGTGGGCCCCTCAATGATTTAGTGATGACACCCTAAGCGCTTGGCCAAGCCTGGACTAAGTTGATGTGTTCAATTGTAGTCTGTTGGCAATCGTCGTAAGTCGAAAATAGGGAAATAACACATGGACAGAGAAGATCATTATAATCCATGTCTCAGTCCATACGATATCTTGTAGAATGGAGGAATATTTGATCCCTTATCTAAAGGATGCGGTTCTGATATGATCAAAGTTCGACAACGACTTTTGAGAGCTACGACTGCTAATCGGATTTTGAAGTTACATTGGCAGTGATAGTTATTAGACTTATCCAAGTGGAAGACTGTTGGATTAGGTGTCTAATCCCATAACTATAATTGGTATGTACTTGACCCGATAGTAGCACGGTCCCTTTGGGTTGCCTTCACCAGAGCAATTTGATAGGATGGATATTTGAGAAATAGGTTATTTATGATTTATTAATATATTATATGAATAATATATTAATTGAGAATTCATATTATTTAATTAGTATTGATCAATAATTAATTTGGAATTAATTTAGTGATAAAAAAGACTGATTAAATTTACAAGGACTGATTAGGTAAATCAGTAATATTTATAGTTTGGGCTAATGATCCATGTTGATTAGGGATGGGCTAAATTTATGTGAGAGTCCATGAAGAGTTAGTCTAAAGGTTCTATCATGTGTATCATTGGAATACCTAAAGGCTTAGCTAAATTAGGGGTTTATGTATGAAACTCTAAGGATTCCACACTATAAACTGAACACTTGCACTCCCAAAATCGGCACTTGTACTCTAAGGTGGAACCCTAATCGTTTTTGGGTGCCTCCTAGACTCTCTCTCATATTCCTCCATTTTCTTTTGGTGTTTGTGACTTATTAGAGGTATCACATTTGAGGTATTAAGCTCTTGAAAGGCCAAGAACTACAAGCTACAAATAAGAGGTATTCATCTAACTAGTTTTTATGTTGTATATCTCCAATTGCATGCTAGCTAGGGTATATGCTTTGGATAAAATGACATTGCATGTATAACTTGAGAAAACTTAGATCCAAAGCATCTAGGGTTGTATGTGCACCATAGGATTGTTATAGTGCTCAAAACCCATTAGGGATAACACCTAGAACACTATCAATTGTATTTTGAGTATAATACCAACTAATAAGTAGATAAAACATTTTCTTTATAATATTTTATATGGAAATGCTCCATCCCTATCTTATTTAAATGTTTTATAGATTAGAGGCCTATGAGCTTCTAAACCCAATATCTACTAAATACATATTTATATAATACTCTAAATGTAACTTAGATTATTATATACAAACCCACCAAGAATAAGTTTCTTACTCTTATGAAAACTAAGTTACTAGAAAGCAAACTTTTAATGACAGAGCAAGTGGGCGACACATGGAGCTTGAAGCAGCTCAAGAATCATAGTCTGATGTAGTAATAGTTGGCAATAGTTTTAACAAGGGATTGTTATTCATAAACACAAATTGTTCGTATTAATGGTATAATTCATCTATGACTTGAGAAATATGGAATCTCTCATTGATGAGCTCTTCTTGATGGTTTCTGGAAAATGTATCAACTATTAAAATACTATATCAGATCTTGAATCTGATAAATGACTTATAGTCATTAACATGAGATGTAATCCATGTATAATAATCAAGTATGCTCTTGATTAAACTTCCTCCCTATAGCAAGGCTAGAAGGAGTAAGTGATTCTTCAAGAAAGAGTACATCTACATGTACATATATACACATTTAAAGTAAGACTTGTTGTAAAAGGATTTTCTCATACTCATGTTATTCACTATGGTCCTCATCATACTCATGAAATTGACTATGATCAAGCCTTTTTCCAAAACTAGCTATGATTAGATCAACAATGATAGTATATACTATCAATTCATATTCTTAATATTAGATATAGCAAAAAGATTTCAAGAAAGACCAATTTTCTTAGTAGACATCTACTAGAATATATATATATATATATATATATATATATATATATATATATATTATCCTGAAGGTTTTCTTAATCTATGTTATCCTAGAAAAATATGTGAAGCTTGAGATCTACTTGTGGATATAAAACAAACATCTCAAGGTTACAATCATCATTTTAATATAAAACCACAAGGTGTGCTTTTATATCAAAACGAACAGAACATGTGCGTTTACTAAGAACTAGTGGGAGCATAGTGACATTCCTAATCTTGTATGAATGAAACATACTTAATCATGAGAAATTACATTCTGACCACCCCAGGCCTTTTTCACCTTGACTCGGAATGTTTTTCTAAAATGAAAGACTTAGGAAGGACAAGATACATTCTTGGAATGTAAAATCTATAGATATAGATAAAATTAATATTAAAAATTTTATATCTTTATGCATATATTGACAATATCTTGAAAGAGATTAAGATAAAAGATTCATTTAGAGGAATCTTGGCATTGTTACATGACACTAAGTTTGAGTCAACCTCAAAAGGACCTAACTCATAGGTTTGAACTAGCTAAAATGATTTATATTCGATTCTTGGCACATAAACCCATCATCTATGTCATATTATGCATAAGAACTGATATATGATCATGCTGTGAGCATATCATAAGATACCAATTGAATACATGGTTAAGTCACTAGATGACTATAAGGGCATTCTAAGAGTACTTAAGAAGAACTAAGAGAATGTATATGAGATAATTAGTTTAGAATAAAATCTTCATGTAAAGAGCTACATAGGATTCTGATTTCTAAACAAATATAGATATTTATGAATTATAATTAGATTATGACTTATTGTAGGATAAAAATTAAGTTTAGTTGGAATGAGGTCCAAGAAAAATATAATGATACAATTTACTACAAATGAGAATACATTGATTTAGAAATTGAAATCAAATATGATTGGATGAATGAGTTCATTGAAAAACTATGTTGATTTATGCCATTCAAGGATCACATAGAAATCTTTGTGACTTCAAGAGTATACTTAATCAAGCTAAGAAACTCTATGTCATGAAAGAACACCAATCATAATCTCTAAGATATTTAACTATTGTTAGAGTAAAGTCAAGTATGGAGATGATAGTATTTGCAGAATTCACACAAATTAAGTTTAGTCAAACCCATTAGTAAAGTCCTTCTTTTCAGCTAAGTATGAATGGTCATACTTCAGTTATAAGACTTTATTATTCTAGAAATAGGATTTTAATTTGGATTTAGTATTTAGATATTGGAAAATTGTGACAACAACTTATATAATGTTTTGATATACTAGGATATGATCATCACATTAATGCTTGTTTTGTTCCTTATTAACATATTTAATCCATGAATAATCTTATTAATCTAAAAGTTCATAGTCGGTTATAATTATGGATTTAATTATAAAGTAAGACTAATTGAATTGGATTGGTTGAATTTCCCCAAATAAAAGTAGGCAAGTAGTTGTAACCAAGTTTCATAGGTACTTGTCAGAGAACTAGTATTGAACTGACCCACATCAAGATCACCTCATGGACCGCTATCATGAGTGATACTTGATTAAAAGGTATCATATGTGTATCCTTAATACCTGAGATATATAGTGGGACTTAAGTGTAGTAAGTGTTGTGCTTTGATATGGCCAAATGTTGATCCTTAATCGGGAAGTTATAAAAGCCATTTTCAGGTATGGTGTTAACTTTGCAAGAGGCTTATGTAGTCAAGATGGGATTTGTTCATCGTATATGTTGAGAGTTAGACATCTAAGGTGTCTTACCAAAAGTTGAGAACCAGATGAGATTGAGTGCGATCTGTATCTCATGTTCAACAAGATGTTTGTAATAAAGGGATAACTGATATTTACCTTATACACCAATTGTAGCTTTGAGCTTCTAGGGAATTGGACGTTGATAGCATGGCACAAAGTCATATGTTGTTAGGGGCAGTGAAATGTTGTTAGATGTTAACCACTATCTATATCAGTCTAATATGAGTCTTTCACAAGTGGGAGATTGAAAGATCTAGTATGCTCACGAATCATATTAAAGTGATATTGCTAATTAACAGATGATCCTAAGGGTCATACTAACATCAACTTGATACAATTGATTATTTATTAGAAATTGGTTTTAATAAATATTTAATAAACTCTTATAATTAATTGGAAATTATTTATTTATTAGAAATAATAATTTTCATTAGCAAGTAGCATAATATATCATATTGTATGATTTATTAAGTCACATAAAATATTTTGGACCATAAGGACTTTTTGTCTTTTACCTAAATGTTAAGGTTTATATTTATAAACTTGGATTTTATAAAATATACACACTACTTTTCTTTTTATATGATAAAGTCGAAAGCTGGAGAGGGAAAGAAAGGGACGGGCTTTTGATTTGTTTAAAGAAAAGTAATACTTGTCTTAAAGCATAGGGGGCCACTTAGGTATAGGGGCATGATGTGCTTAAAACATGAAGACCTTTGGGTAAAGATTTAGCTTTATCAGAAAGGCTTTTATTTCTTTCTTGGAGGCTTGCACAAAAACCATATCTTCCCTTCTTCATGTATGTTATCTTGTTTTTGATTAAACACTTAGAGTTTACTTGCTTTTTTAACTTTCTTGAAGTTCATACTTTGGTTTTGAACTTCAAGCTTAAGAGTTTTAAGAGTTTTACAAGACTAGAATCATAAATCAAGTTAAGTTCTTGTTGGTGTCTCAAAGGCTCCATGTTCTCCATCAACTTCCAAGTCTCCTGTTGAGGATTTAAAGACTACAAAGGTTGTTATGTTCTTCTTCTTCTTTGGTGCTTATTTTCTTTTCAAACTTTGCAAGGAGATCCATGGTCGGTTAAAACTTGTTTTATGTTGTTCAAAATCAAAGTCTTCTGTTGCTAAAGTATTATGCTTTTAAAACTAGTTTTGAATAAAAACCCATCACACCACACCTTGGGTGCGGTTTAGGCAGTGCGTGGAAAGAATGAGGGAAGGGTACCTTGCCCTCTCTCTCGTCGTGTGATTGGCTAGCTCTATTTTATATATTTTCTTTACTGTTTTTAGCTTTTAATATATATATATATATATATATATATATATATATATATATATATATATATATAAATTATAAAAAATATATTAATATTTGTGGTTTCTAATTCCCTACATATAGAGTATAATATTGGTATGAAATATATTTTCAAAAACATGAGGGGAAGTGAAAGGTGACATTTCTTGACTTTTGGTAAGTGAAAGCTGAATGAGTGGAAAACTGACGTAACATAAAAAATGTGAATGGTGAGGTGTGAGTACATTCTTCGTTCTAAGGGAAATGTCACTAAATGTGAATGTTGGTATGGTAAAATGAACTGTATGTTTTTTTTTTTAAAGAGAAATGTTTAAAAGGGGAGATGCCAACCATCTCTCCTTCTTACGAACACAAATTAAGCGTATGTTAGTGGTAAGTCCAATGTAGAGGAGGATAGGAAGTTAGTGTTTAAATGTTATCTGGTATCCAATTTTTTTTTGGTATATACTTATAACATTGCTTGTAGAATTAATTGGAGAATGTGTTTTCTATGATAGGAAAAAAGTAAGTTATAATGATTGTTAATGCTATGGAATAGTGAGAAGCTCTTCTATTTTTTTTACCATAGGTAGCTTTTATATATATATATATATATATATATATATATATATATATATATATATATATATATATATATATATATATATTCGTATTTTGATTGATTATAGTGTTCTCTAAGATTTTACATGATTTGGCAGGAAAGTGGTATAGACATGACATGGACCTTTGTGTTTTTTATTTATTTATTATTTAGGGAAATATTCAGAAAAATATTATTATTTTAGAAATTTTTTTGATAAATTTTTAATTTTATTTTATTTTGAACAAAAAAGTCATAATTACTTAATTTTACACTATAGTTTATTATTTCCCGTTAAAAATAAAAATAAGAATTTTTTCATTAATTTGGACAAAATATTAAATAATCAGGACTTTTCTATTCAAAAAGAATTATGACTTTATCAAAAAAAATTCTCAAAATAATGAGACTTTTCTACATATATATTTTTTTAAGATAAATTGCAAAACTGGTCACTGTGGTAGTCAAAATTATATGGTTTTGTCCAAAAATATTTGATGACGTATTGGTGGTCCAATTTTGGATACTTGTGTGTTTTTATCCAAAAATGTCAACTTTAACAACTTGGTTCTTAACGTTTTTAAAATGACAATTTTATTGTCATGGACCATTTCTGTAACCAAACTACAATGACCATTTCTGCATCTCTTCTTTTTAATTGTATTATTATATATTAACAAATATTATTTTTAATATATAGTATTTATATATATTAACAACTATTACTTTATGGGATTATAATTTCATTTAGTTAATTTTTAAAATTTATTTTTTAATGGATTAACTTTTTTATTGGATCATTATATATTAGTAATATTATTTCTCATTTATAATACTTATATACTTATATATTAATAAATATTACTTTATTGGATTATTAATTTCTTTTAATTTCTTTTAATTTCTTTTTATTGGATTAATTCTTGTTTTTGGATTATTATATATTAATACATATTATTTTTAGTATATAATAAATATTACTTATTGGATTATTAATTTCTTTTAAGTTTTTTTTTGGATTAATTCTATTTTATTGGTTTATTATATATTAATAAATATTATTTTTAATATAAAATAATATATATATTAATAAATATTATTTTATTGGATGAATAATTTTTTTAATTAAATGATTTGATGGGACATTGTTATTCTTTCTAGCTATTTTAGTTTTGTTATAACCTAACATTTGATTCTTAACCAATTCATGTTGGCTGGTTGAATTGGGGTTAGTTCAGTCTTATTATTCGATTTGTAAAATTTGTATTTGTTTCACGAATTTATTCAAAGTGATACACATCGAATTGGTTCTGTGATGGGATAACTTCGGTGTAAACAAAAATTACACATTTTATGATTTTGAGCTTGTACGTAATATTAAATGCTATTGGGAACATTCACACAAAACTTAATGTGATCTTTCAATTTATTTCTAAGAGTTTGTTTAGAGTAGTAGGTTAGTAATGTTATGTTTAATTCACAGGGTTTGTTTTGATTAAACAATTTGGTGAATTACGATGCTAGAACTTGTTAGTATCTTCAAGTACCAACTTAGACTAGAATTCAGCTTGACATCAATTCATTATTAGCTTGCATCAATTAGGTAAATAGAACTCGAAACTGTATTGTTTTACTCTTATTTCTAGTATTTATTTATTGTATGTTAGTTTAGTTTACTTGCTTTCAAATTCTCCATATTTACTTTTTATGCCCTAGAATAAAACATAATTATTTTGGTGTATTTATGGATTAAAACCGAGTCCCCAAGGCTCGACTATGTTTGTCACTGTTACTATTATTTTTAAATTGTATGTGCAAATAAGATTTATTGTTGATGGAATCGATACCCATCAAACACCACCATCACCACCCAGTCCGATAGTAGTGGGATGTGTGAGATTTTTTAAAATAAATAAGAATGGTGATGGTGTTGTCCAAAAAAAATTAATCTAAAAAAAGTAAAATAAAAAAAATTAACTAAAAGAATTTAATAATCCAATAAAGTAATATTTGTTAATATATACACATTATATATTGTAAATAATATTTATTAATAGATATTAATCTAATAAAAAAGAATTTACAAAATGAATTATTTAAAATAAATTAATGATCCAATAGTATATATTAAAAATAATATTTATTAACATATAATAATCCAATAAAAATAAATAATTCATTAAAAATAAAGTTAAAAAAATAATAAATATAATCAATAAACTAATAAATTAATATTTGTTAATATATAAATATTATATATTAAAATAATATTTATTAATATAATAATACAATAAAAAAGAACTATTCTAATAAAAAGAAATTAAAAAAATAATTAGAAAAATTAATGTATAATAATTGAATAAAATTAAAAAGAAAATATGAATAAATAGTCATTGTAGTTTGGTTGCAGAAATGGTCATTAAGAGTAAAACTGTCATTTTAAAAATTTAACAACCAAATTGTTAAAGTTAAAATTTTTGGACAAAAAACCCATAAAATATCCAAAATTTGACAATTGATGCACTACCAAACATTTTTTAAACAAAACCACATAATTTTGATAATCATAAGGACATCTTTTGCAATTTTCTCTTTGTTTAATTTTAATTGTATTATATATAAACATCATTTATGTTTTAATTTATTAAACTATTAAAAATAAAATAGTATCTATAATCCTTCTCACTTCTCCCCTCCAATGACCGACTATTTCTAAAATGAGTAAAATCTATTACGGGTCATCTTGGGTCTCATTTGGTAGAAGGAAAATTGGTATCCTCAAACGCATTTAACGTTTTAATAATAAAAAGGCATTAAAGCAAAATATTGAATATTCCTATCATCATGAAATTAGGACCCCACAACATCTCACGTGGATCCCATCTACTTTTAGCTTACGTGTAGAACACCGGGGATTCAAGAGCCACATATAAACACTTGCGGAAATGATCACTTTTTACCCCTTGGTATTTGCTCTATTTTCACTTTAGCCTCTAACTTCTATGAATTTCCTATAAAATATATATGACAAAATTATATATTTGTGTCATAGATTTATGATTTAAAAAACACATAATACAACATTTCTTTAACGATTTCATGTTACATCCATCCATAGCCATCAACCATATTAGGCAAAATTTGGGACATGAACCTGTCTATTAAGTTAGAGACATTCGTTATAGAATACTATTCCCTAACTACTTGGTTCTCTTAAATACTATAGAAGAGAAGTAATAAAACAGAATAAAAAGCTTTCAAAATGTGTTTGATAGAGATGAAAAAAAAACAAATAGTATGTTGATTGAGTCAAGTGGAACAACTTATTGGAATTTTAGTCTCACCCAAAATGGTGAAACTCGATGGAACACGCTACTCCCTCTTCAATTTGACAAAACAACCCCTGGACCATATTGTCTCCTTCCTCACATATGAATAGGCTTCCTGATTAACTGAGACTCCTACAAATTTATCATCATAAAAAAAAAATTATGTTGTTCTTATAATTTTGTAACTGGTTGTGTTTTATTGTATTTATGTTTAATAAACTCAAGAGATTAAAAGGATTAAGGATTTGTTCACTTGTATCAGGAAAGGTTTCCTCCAACGGTTTTGCCATTAAAACTAATTATTTGGTCGAAATTTGCTCACCTATTTCTTAAACGGTGTTGCAACACCAGTAACAATGTTTTATAAATTCTTGCCACAAACAGAGACACTAGGTATTTAACGAGATCACGATAAGGTCGCTTTTTCGAGTGTTGATTTCAGAGAAACACTAACTCACAATTAACGAGTTGAACAAAAAATTATTCAAAAAACCATGGGCTAGCAAAGAATGTCATGAAAGTGAATACGGTTGAGTAGAACGACGTGAACAGATCTAGTTGTTGTGGAAGGAAGAAGGAGGTGGGAGGTGGTGGTAGTAGGAAGAAAATAGAGGAACATTTTGTTAATGATTTTCGTGAAGAATGAGGGAAGAAGAAAGAGGAGGTAATGAAGAAGGAATTAGTGACGAAAACGAGTAGATATCTACTAGGTACATTTTTTCTTATCTTTAATATATTTTGAATAGAATTGATAGTTTAATGTTAATTTATTCTTTTATATTTCTACAAAAGATATCTTATCTAATTGTTTTGCCAATTTTATTTTTATCACAACTGGCTTCAATACAAAGTAATACATATGCTTTAAAAGGTATAGATAAATTTGATCTTTGTTATGAAGGATAATTTCGTAATTTACAATTTATAATGTCATGTACTAGTCACACAAAACGTTATATAAATTATATACGTTCGGTTCAGTCCACTCCAATCAAGTCCATTTTGATCCAGTTCTGTCTAACCATGTCCATGTACCAAACATTACCTTAAATATTTAACCTTATGGGAGCTTGGGACGATGTTTCCATGTACCAAACGTTAAATTAAATATTTAACCTTGTGGGAGCTTGGGATGGTGTTTCTAGTCAAATATAGCTCATAATAATTTTTGATGTAGTCAACTTTGTATCTCTCAAGTTACATGTTGTTCGATAATGCGTAATGTCTTCGATTAAAAAAATGAATATTCTACTGTATCCTTGTATCCATCCTTTGTATCTATGAAAAGTATAAGGATAATATGAAACAAATACCTAATCTTAGGTTGCGGCTTCATTTTCTCATGATCTCCTTATTTGTGATTGTCGTGTGGAGGTTTGCTAAAATTATGTTTCATATTAGGGCTTACTAAAATTGTGCTTTGCTTTTTTCAGGGTGCTGGTGGTGTCGTTGAATGGAGAGGGAGCCACCAATTGAAAACCTAAATTTCAAATCTTCAAAGACAAAAAGATCGAACTGGTTGCAATTATATGCATAATGGAGGGCTTGGTACGGTTGTATTGATTGTAACTTCAACTGCAAATCTTCAATTTTTATTTATTGTTTTGCTTATGAAGATTATTTTCATGTTTAGTTTTCTTTCTTGGTTAATAAAGTTTGAATTAGTACACAAATTGATATTTGTTTATGGGGTCTATTTGTAAATGTTGGTTTTTGAAGGTTTGAATTAGCCCATTTCTTGCAATAGTAGTTGCAAATCCGAATTTTCTTTTTGGATTTTTCCCATGGTCGGTGAGGGAATTTTAATTTCTAAAGGTTTGAGTTAGCCCATTTATGTTTAAGACATGCGTTCCATATCGTAAGTAACTTCTCATTTTCGAATGTTGTAGTCGTTATTGAACAATTATAAATCACATGTTTTTTATGCTAACTCCTATCATGTTATATATTTCTGTTTAATTACAGACAATCGGTCGTTAGACTCTTACACCCCTTATCAGAAAAAACTTATCCATGGTACTCCATTTCTACTTGATGGTTTTCATTTTATTTAGAGAAACACTCACATCAATAACTAATGAGTTGTTGTTATTTATTCTTGATTTTGTTTCTAGAATCTATATACTTAGCTTGAAGGTCACCAAAAGTTAGAATAAGTTGTACATGGAGAGCAAAGTTGAGAGTGTGGATTTATGGGATTTTCAAATATAGGTTACTAAATTCAACACTATTATTGCAATATGTATGTTCTCTGTAGTAAATTATTTGGGAGTAAGATTATGTGTTTTTGTTGCATACAACAATAAGTCCTTAAGACCCTTCCTCTAACTTTGCCACCGTAAGATTAACTACCATTTAAATTAAAACTACCATTTTACCCCTAACTCCATACGTCCATTTTGCAGACCTGCCGCCTTGCCTCCACCATCAGACATCACATCTATTGTCATAACTTTGCTAGAGAATGTCTTATGTATGGTTAAGCGCCATCAAATCTGCTTGCAAGAACCAATCTGGAAGGTACTATACAACAATAGATTCTTGATATGGGTTGTGGAACATAAAATAGGGACACTTTCATTCGTGTCGCCTTCAACAACTAATTACTATAGTAGCTTGAATTTTTCATAAGTTAAAACCCCTCATTTACATATATTGGCTTGATAACTTGATTTTAGTTTGAGTTTAAACTTTTCCTGTCAACATAGACCTTTAGCAATTTAGGATTTCCCTTTTTGAAGTATAATGTTACAAATGTATTATAATGTTATGGTGCAATCTGTACGAATTTTTTTCTTCACATCAGCAACTTGTATGCATACTAAAAAGTAAAAAGTAGTATTAAAATTTTAGATAACTAGATACCAATGGTAGATAGTAGAAACATTTATTGTAAATAAAAAAAGCTTTATATCATCAAATACTTTGTAAACAATGCTAATTGTAATTTTGCATTGGATTAAAATGATGAAAATAATGTAGTTTCATATCTTCAAAATTACATCCGACATTTTTTAGCAAGCTAATGATATATGCTTTTACAATAACAATATTGAGCTAATTAAATATGGTGCCATATAGAACCCTACCAAAATTATTACTCTTGTAAACACTACTTACAGTCTTATAATTTTCTATTATATATCAGTAACAAGTCTTTAGATGCATAAAAAATATAGCAACAATGATATATCATTCTAATTTCAAAAAATCTTTTGTTTCATTTACTCATTCTATATATTTTTTTTAAAAGCAAAATTCATTTTTTTTATTAAAGCATTGTATTTGAAAGAACAATGCTATCATCAGGCATTCTTTGAAAAATCCACCTAATTATAACATTGTACTTTTAAAATTTTGCTTTAATAAGAAAAAAAAACCAATTATAACATTATCTGATGGTTTTTAGGCAACATACTTTTTGTTTACGGCTTTTTTGGCTGCCTACTTATGGAGCACAAGTTGACAAGGTATTGTTTTTATCAATAAAACTATATTTAATACTTAACTTCCATTTATATGCTAACATAGCTATGTAAAAACTATACCCACATTTAAATAAGTTGTGTAAGGGTTTGTATCTTGGAGTATCTGTGTGAATATGTAAATCATCATTATCATTGCTTTGTTGTCGTTAATTGTTCTTTCTTATCAAATCAATTCAAATACTATTTTTTTTTTTACTTTTGTTCCTCCTAGGTACATTTGTTCCTCTAAATTATATGTAATATGGGTTTGTCAAATGCATGGAAAAGCTTTGCACTTCGATAAGTCACTCCAACTATGCCATTGTGGTTTAAATATTTTTCTCAAGGAGACCACTTTTTAACAAGTAATTTGACAAGTAGACTTGGGTCTTCAAGCATGGAAAGTGGAGCATTGGGGAAAAGATCGCCGTGAACCAATCAACACTCTCCAATGTTACATAATATCTAATGCAAATATATTGTCTTCCTATTTTTATTTTTTATTTTTCCCCAAACTTGACATGGTATATGCTAATACAAAAAATTGAAGAAACCAAACAGATCTTGAAGATAATCTTTCTCAAATAATCTTTGAAACCAACAACAAGGAATATAATTTTTGATCAGAATAAAATCCTCGTATGCAGGTGAGAAGTAAACACAACTTCATTTCATTTGTTATATGTTTTATCAATAAAAAAATGTTAATGTTTGCACATACGTGCACATATATATTATTGGTGCTACATTAACAAATGTTGATTTTGTTTGTTTTATCATCCATAGGAGCCAGAAAGAGCTTGAGAATTTGAACCATAAAATATCTTTGATGGAAGCAGTAATGAAAGCAATCGAAGAGGTTATATGCTGACACATCACAAAAGTAATAAAAGAGAATATTTTTGTATTAGCATCATGGTTCTAAAAGACACACTAAGACGTGCCATGACGTGAGGCATAGTGTAACCCTTACGAAAAAGTCCAAGGCGGGTGTGTTAAGCATGATGCCAAATAACGTGTCAAAGTGCACCTTAGCGCGTTATGGTGCGAGTTTTTATTTATTTATTTATCGTTTTGTTTTTTCTGATCGACCTAAAACAATTGAGTTTTTGTTAACTTTTTCATATTAAGTGTTAATATCACACTTTTAAAAACACGATACATTTGATCTAATCATGTAAGTCTGTGATTTATCTTTTTTAATGTATATAAAATTGTTACCCATTGAAAATCTTCATGGCTCGCCAAGGCTCGTCATGGCTCGCCAAGGCTCGTCATGGCTTGAGGCTTGACCTCGCTGCCATGCCAAGCTTTACGCCATTTAGAACCTTGATTATCATACACCATGTCTAATTTATTTCATAAATATATTTTATTATCAACGATGTTTTTTTAGACTTTAAAACTCTAGGTTAGAGTTAGATACTTGTATATGATCAACTTCACATTCACATAGCCACTAATAATTGGTGCACACTTATAAGAAGACACATCACTAAAGTAATAAAGAGAGTATTTTTTCACGTAATATGAGAAAATTCATTGTTGTAAAAATCCCGATTAATCTCTGATTAATCCCTAGGCGCTACTTGACCGATTAGAGAGAGCCTAACGATTAATCCATACATACAAAATGACTAAAACAGTAGAACCCAATGAAATTTTAACACTTTGAATAAGTTATATCTCAATAGAAACTATTTGAGGTATGATTGGTGTTGTATTTATCATATTAACTTATTTTGTTATGATATTAGTTATATTTAATTTTTTAAAATCTAACAAATTAGCAATTAATGGTCCCCGGTTAATCTTCGCCTAACCGATTAATCCCTTGACCCCAGTCCACTGACTAGCTAACGTCGATCGATTTTTATAACCTTGAGAAAACTTATTTAAGTGATAAAAGCCTAGTAGTTGAAGTGGATAAATTAAATACAGAGGTCCAATGTTTAAACATTGCCCAAAATATTGTTATTATTATGCGGTTGATTTTTCATGACGGAGTAACATAGGCCACCAATAATGCATTTTACCATTTTTTTAACATGAAAAACTCATAATGATATTACGAATTTAAAGCTAAAAGTAATTATATTTTTTATAGGGTGGTTCTATTTTCTACAAGTACCACCAATATTCAAAAATATTAAAGTAACTTTTTTTTTGAACGGCTGAATGATATTAAAAAAACAAAATACCTCTAGCAAGAAACTAAAGAAAAAAGTACAATTACACTACAAAGGCCTTAAGAGGATTTTGCAACCACTCAACCCATGATATATTACATTTTTGATTCCTAGACTTGTACCAAGAAAAAAGAAAGATCCCTAATATAATTAAAAATTGTCTGTTTTTGGTATTTCTTTCCTCCAAAAACCACATCATTCTGATAACTCCATAACAACCAAAGTGTAGAAATTCGATCCACCATTTTCTTCTTACCACTCGATAAAGGCTGCAAATCCAACCACAAAAAAATATGAGAGATCGATGTCATAGACACAAATAACCGGTCCAACCATCTAAAGATATTTTGCCATATTTGAGTACCTAGGTTGCAAAATAGGAACAAATGAGAAGCAGTTTATGAATCTCCATTACAAACATGACAACTGACCGAAGGAACATCAATTCCTTTATCAACTAGAGATTGTCTTACAGGAAACCGATTTAACATCAAGCTCCAAATGAAAATATTGGCTTTTCTTGGTGCAAAAGTGTTCCATCTCATTCCAGAATTAGAAGTAGAAAGGAAAAAGTCATCAAGAGCTTTCCTAACATTAGAAACCAAAAAGACTCCCGTGTTATTCAAACACCAACTCCACGAATCTGCATGGGAACTAAAGGTAACATTCTCAATCAGAGAATTCAATGCCATGAGTTGATGAGATTCCAACCCTCCCCTTATGTCACACCTTTACTCCCACTGCCAACCACCCTCATGCATATGATCTAAGATGAAACAATCTTTATTCAGGTCTAAAGAGAAAAGACATGGGAATCTTTGTTTCAACGACATATTTCTATTTCAGATATCATACCAAAAGCGAATCGAGCAACCATCACCAATAACTCGAATATCCGTACTATAAGGGATAACACCTGCCCAATATATATAATTAAACGATTCAAGATCCTAGCCCACACACCCGAACTATGCCCCAAGGAATCACCAAAACGAACCCCATTTTGTTTATTATGAACCAAATTAATGACTTTAACTCACAAAGAACCCTTATCACTAAGATATCTCCATTGCCATTTTTGGAGAAGAGCATGATTAAAATTCCCCAAGCTACCAATGTCTACACCTCCTTTATCTCTAGAGGCCATAACGAGGTCCCATTTCACCCAAGGAATTTTCTTGACATCAGCATCAGAACCCTAAAAAAACGAGACCTCAAACTCTCCAGGTTTTTTTGTAGCACTAGCTGGCAGAAGGAAAATAAAGAAGAAATAAATCCCTAGAGAGCCTAAAACAGCCTTTAAAAGCATTAATCTCGTTCCAATAGAAAGTAAATGAAATTTTCCATTTGGCAAGTCTTTCCTCAAATTTCTGAATAATTGATGTCCACCCTGCAACTCTAGCCATGTTCTCAGCAACGAGAATACCAAGTCACCCAACTCTAGCCATGTTCTTAGCAACGAAAATACCAACAGAGTGACCTCATCATCATTTACCCCCAACTAAAACAAATTAGACTTGTTTAAATTTAGACGAGGGCCCGAAGTTAGGTGGACAAAATGAAGAATACACACCACATTATCCACATTTTCTTGAGACCAGTCACCCCAAAAAATAACATCATCTGCATAAAATAAATAGGACATAATAAAATTATGGCTACCAACTGCAGGTTCGGAAAAAAACTTAACATGATTGGCATAATTAGGCAGACTTCCAATTTACCTAAGACTGCTCGGTATGGGTACCCGTTACCACGGTGCCACATCATCATCGAGCCCTCGATGTCATTACGGGGATGGTGTTTGTCCATGAAAACGCAGTCGTGAAGCCAAGAAAGATGAAAAACAGAGAGGAAGAAGAGAGAAACGAGCGTTGAGTGGCAACCGAAAGAAACTAACATTGAAGGGGGAAGGGTTGTTCATATCTCATTAACGACGTTAAGGGATGTAACATAGGTCTATCAGTAGCGCAGTTGGGAGACCCATAACAATCACTCTAATAAACAAAATATAAATAAAACAAAAAATACTGATAAAATACACAAAATGATGAATTCAAAGCCTTGAATATAGACATTTTGGCATGACTGTGTAAGTCAATCCCCCACTGCCATAACGTTACAGTCCATCGTGAACTTTCTAATACATGTTCACGGACTCCATACTTTTATATGTCGAATCGTTTTTAAATGCTTTCCATTCTCCCACAAATCTATAACAATACAGTCCATTTCACCAATTTGCTCCACACAATCACACGTTCGATATTATTCAAAGGAATTTCTCTAATCTACGATATTATTCAGAGTAATTTCTCTAACAACATTAGTGTACATGGTATATGGAATTTACTAGCATGCGACCTTAAAAAAAAAGTTTTATTTTGTGGTGAAATATGGAATTTATTCAACTTGATGGGGTTTCCTGAAAATTTACCACTTGTCCATAAAGTGGTGGAGGTGGTGGGCTGGCTGTGATAGTAATCCACGGGCAAAAGCAGTAGAGTAGAGTCATTTCAGAGAGTTGCGTGGCCAGCAGCCAGCCAGCTTGCTTGCTTCTCTGCTTGCGAGCTTGCAGCCACAGCCATGGCGTCTCACTCTGCAATTAACGAACTCTATAATTCTTCCAAATTGATTCCGTGTGTTTTCCCACTTTTCCTCATCGTTATCCTTTTGCTTTCTATCTCATCGGCTGACAGTTCTACGCACATCTCCGACGGTAGATTTTCATTTCTTTTTCAAAATTTATCTTCCTCTGGTTTTATGCTATTTGGATTAACGACATCTAATATTTTTAATTGCTTCTGGTTATCATCGTTTTCAGTAAGTCTAACTCCATTCAAAATCTCATTTTTGACATTTCATGTGTTGGTGTTCTGAATCGTTGTCGCGTTTAATTGATTTTATTGATCTTCACTTTTCAAATATCGAATCAGCTTATTTTCAACAGAAATGGATTTTGTTCGCTTTTTGCTGTGATTTTGAACTATAAATAACACCTAGCATCAAATACTGTTCTGATAATCAAAACTCAAAAGCAGTTGTTTTAGGTTAGATGATTCCTGCAAGAATTTTTTTGTACTAACTGTCACGGAAACTGAGATGAAGAGGTTTCAAATTAACGGAAGAAATTATTATACTATAACTATGTTTTGATCAAGTTTGCTTTGTGAAGGAAGGAGGATCCTTATTTTATTCTAATATTCAGGGTTAAAGGTTAAGAAACCTTTTAGGGATATAAGAAGTACAGTTTTATTTAGTAAGGCTTGATATATGATTTGCAATATTTCCCTTATATTACCCTGTGTTGAATATATTGAAGGTCCCAAGAATGATTTGTTTCCTGAAATTCTAAGAGATGAGGCCGTTGCAAGAATTTATGAGCTGGGAAAGGTAAATGTCTTCAAATCTGATTTGTCTTCTTTACTTTAAGTCCTAAGCGGTCTTGAAAACCATGTTGCTGTATGCATATGGAGAGTCATAGTCTTCATTAACTGTGCTAATTCTTAACCACCTTGTCAATTCTTGTATTAAATAGTTGTATTATGTGAAGGATAAAAATATACTTTACAAAATATTGGTTGAAAATTTATGCATAATGAGAGAGATGAATTGAATCTTCTTGATCCAAATCATAACATCATCTTTTTGTAACAGTGATAATTGTCAAATAATAAATATTCTCTTGAAAACTTATGATAAAAGAATATGTTGAAACTCTCATGGGACATTTAAAAATGATAGTGAGTGGTATGTTCCTCATGCAGCAGAGGGAACACTGCTGTTGCTGTGTGAACTTACCTCCCACTTTAAGAAAATGTGTTGTGTAAACAGAGTCATGAGGTGTGTTGTTGGTATTACATATGAAGAAATTACATCTTTTATAAAGACTTGATTGTTTTTTCTCTTTCATTTTACAAAAAAAAAACATGATTGCTTGGATACTTGAAAAGAGATACTAATAGCTTTGATGGGCTCATAAGATTCGTATTTTTACTGATGAACCATTAGGTAAGTGATGGCCATGGCTATCTGGAGAGGACTTTCTTGAGCCCAGCTTCCATCAGGGCTGGGAATCTTATCAGAACGTGGATGGAGGATGCTGGTTTGACAACGTGAGAGATTCTGTTCACTCACTGTTCTTCATCTTACTTGCTACACGGGACTTGACATTTGACAAGCTTTTTAGGGCTACTTTCGGTGATGTGGACGAGGAGGGCATTTACCTCTTTTCCATAGATATCCCACCTTTTTCTTTTTGGGGTCCTAATATTTTTAGAAACATCTCTTCTACTAAGACCACCATTAATTTCCATTTCCAGGTGGGTGGATGGATTGGGGAATGTGCATGGTAGAGTTCAACCACCAAATGCTAGCAACAAGGCTCTTCTAATCGGTTCTCATTTGGTGAGTAATCACCTTAATACTTATTAATAACAAGATTTTAACATTTTAGGAAAAATTACACAAAAGCCATTACATTATCAGTTTTACCTAAAAAGCCATTATGAGTTTTTTTATTTGCATAAAATATGTTTATTCACTTTTTCTCTTCGTTTCAGCCATTATTGACCTAAAAAAGCAGCTACCAGGTTTGATTTCTCACTTGGACATTTTTCAATGACTTGGCATCTGACATGGCCACATACGTGTGTCAAAAACTGTTGTTTTTAAGTGTCCATAAGTATAACACATGCTTATGTGGACATCAGATGCCACCTCATAAAAAAATTGTTCATGTAAGCAAATCAAACTTGCTAACCGGGTTTTGTAGGTTAGTAATGCTGGCTGAAATTACAAAAAATTATATACCAATGACTTTTATACAAATAATTTTTCCATATTATTTTTTTTAGTTTTAAGGTTGATGATGTAATGGTTTTTTGTGTAGTTTGCCCTTTTCTATCTTAAGTATTTCTGTTCCTAAGTGGTGGAGTTCTTTTTCCTCTTCTCAACAGGATACTGTTGTTGATGCTGGTATGTTTGATGGAACTCTTGGCATAATATCGGCTATATCAGCTTTAAAGGTGTTAAATGTAACAGGAAGGTCAAGGCATCTACAACATCCGGTTGAAGTAAGTTCAAATTTTTGTATTTTTTCTTTTATGGGTTAAATGCAAGAAATATCGACCTACTTTACTTTGTTTATTATAGCATCATACTTTCTCTTCTTCCCATTCCAACATTATACTTTGAAAATCTACCCATTATAGCAATGCCATGCAAATACAAACCAATGCCGCACTGCTATAATTGGCTTGGTTTTTTAAAGTATAATGTCTGAAAATGTACATAATGTGCTAGATTTCACAAAGTTCAATAAAACAAAATTACAAGTACAATGTTGTAGTGGAGGGATTTAAAATTAGGATGCTATAATACACAAATAAATGAAAGTACATTGCTATGTTATGCATTTAGCCGTTTCCCTTGTGTGAATGTTATACTAAGGTTATATATATGTTAAGGTCCGATATGAACATATAATTCAGCAGGTCTAACTAAAAAGAACATGTGCTTAATGCTTAGATGTTAAAAACATTTTGGGCATTTATGATTTATAAGCCATGTGAAGCATAGGTAGCTTGTGTTTATGATTTATGGGTCTAATATAGCATTGTACTTTCAAGTTTTTTTTTTCTTATTAGGACATTGTACTTTGAAAAATCCAAATAATAATAGCAATGAACATTGCTTTGTATGTGGATGACACTGCTATAATTGGGTAGATTGTTCAAAATACAATGCTATAAGAGGAGGATATGAATAAAAAAAAAAGAATGCATGTTCTTTATTGTTGAAAAGTATTAAGGCTTTGGTGTTTGTCATTCATAGACTTGAGATACTGCAGGTAATTGCGTTTAGTGATGAAGAAGGAGTTAGATTTCAATCTACATTTCTAGGAAGTGCAGCTCTTGCAGGGGTACTTCCTGCTTCAACATTGCAGGTACCTGACAAAAGGTAGAGTGATGATTTACTCTGTTGTCATGTGTCTGAATCCTAAGTGAAACTTACAGAAAAATATTTCAGTGGCTTGACAGTGCAAAATGTTTTAAAAGAGAACTTGATAGACACTACAGAAGAAAACCTCAGTCAGATCAAATATGAACCTGAGTCTGTTTTGGGCTATGTGGAGGTAAATAAATTCTATACAAATATTGAAAAATTCGTTATTTTTTTATTGGATGGAATGGAATGGACAAGGTAATGAAAATTGAAAAAAAGGGGTCGTGTTTTTCCCATCAACTCCTGTATTCGTGAAGTGGCTGAATGGTTACTGATAAATTCTTTTCTAGACTGAATGAGACTAAATGACCATTTTACCTTTTGATTTTGACAAACTATTTTCATAATATTCATCGTTTTAAACGTGAGAGGAGTTGGGACCTTTATTTATTTATTTATTTATTTTTGGTTAAACCAATAAATCAATAAACCCTAACTTGCATTCCAATTTTGTAGCCCAAAAATAAAGTGGGCGGCGGTAAAGGGTTTCCTACATCAGATTATGATGCTTAGATGTTAAAAGCATTTTGGGCATTTATGATTTATTGTTGTTATTATTGTGTAGGTTCACATCGAACAGGGACCTGTACTTGAATCAATTGGTCTTCCTCTTGCTGTTGTAAAAGGTATTGCTGGACAGACACGATTAAAGGTATGCTTATCATTGATATTTTATAGTCTATCGTGCAAATGCAATTTGCATGTACTGAATTACGCCTCGTACTAATGTCAACGAGTCAAAATTATAATTTATAATATTTGTATTCTCTCTCGAAATGTTTATCAGAACTATTTATTGAAATTTGAAAATTATAGATATTTAGTTATGGTACCTATGTTTTTGTATTAAAAAAAATTATGTTTTAACATAACATTCTTTGTTGTATTTTAAGCTATATATATATATATATATATATATATATATATATATATATATATATATATATATATATATATATATTTTATGTTGATAGGATAATGATAATAATATTTGATATTTCATAGACAAAAAACTTTTAATAAGTACTTCTTAAGGTATTATATTGGATGAAAATTTCTAATCTATTAAATTTTTTTATTTTATTAAATATATAAATGGTTAAAGATATATATTAAAAATAAATAATAAATTATTCTGTTTATTTTTTTTACTATTTGGTTCTTATTTTATAAACCAAAACCAATCCGAAATCCAAAATAATAATTCGGTTTTGTTGAAACCAATCCAAAATTCTGAATATCCGAACCAAGTAGTCTGATCCAAATTGTCCAATTGGACATGTCGTGGTTTTGATCCAAATAGTGAACACGCGTTGGACTTGGCCTTTAGAAGTATATGTGATATATTTATGAGGAATAAGGGCGAGGTTTGTTAATTGTTTTGTGAAATTAAAAGATAAAGTTTATATGCATAATTGCAGCTGACAGTGAGAGGATCACAAGGACATGCTGGAACAGTTCCCATGTCTATGCGCCAAGACCCTATGGTTGCTGCAGCTGAATTAATTGTATTATTAGAAAGCCTATGTAAACACCCACAGGATTTTATTTCAAGTAATGGACACTGCAATGCCTTCTCCATTGAATCTCTTTCAGGATCACTTGTTTGTACAGTTGGTGAGATATCAACCTGGCCCAGTGCAAGTAATGTCATACCAGGCCAGGTGTGTTTGTGTATTATAATAACAATAATCATAAGGCTTACCTTACCTTTACTTATTTCTATATTATAATACACGATTTTACTTCAAAAAATCTGCCATATTATAGCATTGAAAATTGCTTTGTAGTTTGTATTTGGATGATGCTATAGTAGAAAAAAAATAAAGTAGGATGCTATAATAAAAGAACTGATGAAAGTACATTGCTATTTCTTGCATTTAACCCTTATAATAATAATAATAATACTCAAATGATGATTACGTTTTCAGGTATCATTTACTATAGATATCCGTACTATAGATGACATAGGAAGGGAGGCCATCATATACGAGTTGTCAAATCAGATGCATAGAATATGTGATGGTCGTTCTGTTTCTTGTTTCCTGGACCGGAAGGTGCATTTTCTACTTTCTTCCCTTTCCCTGAGACACATGTAGCATAAATAACTTGTTATTGTGAATTGTGTTCAGCATGATGCAGATGCTGTAAATTGTGATGGCGGATTAAATTCACAGCTGAAATCTGCTGCCTACACTGCTTTGAAGCGAATGGCGGGTGAAGATATTGGTGATGTGCCAGTACTCATGAGTGGTGCAGGCCATGATGCAATGGCCATGTCTCATTTGACCAAGGTTTCATCTCCACTTAACAACATTAGAGGACAAAATTTCTAACTTTTTCTTCTCGAATCCAAAATGGTGAGACATGTTGGGAAAGGGACTCATCTCTCGTTTGTGCAAAAGACCTAAATGCCCTCCGCATCCTCATCCTCATCATCGAATATATCCCTAGATTTTCTTGTCTGTTCTCTAGTCCCGTTCAGTCTTTTGTAACAAGGCTGCTTTTGTTATTCGGAATGGGATGGGACTGGACAAGCTTTGTTGGGATGTTTCCAATGATGAGGGCATTAATGGCAAAGATTGAGGTCGAGTCCTATCCCACCTTGTTTCACTTTTTTTGGGTGGGACAGTTTTTGTCCAGTTGTACTGCATATACGAGAGAGGGTATTTGCGTCTTTTACATGGATGAAATATTGAGTGTCAGTCCCTTTCTAACCTTGTTTGAGCTTTGGGATTTGCAGTTTCTATTCTATTGACATCAACCCAGTCTTGTCCTTCATTTCATTATTAAAGGGAAGAAAAAGAAAAAATATAAATCTGACGTGATGGGGTTTGGTCTGTCTGTTTTTGTTGGATAGGTTGGTATGCTATTTGTTAGGTGTCGTGGAGGGATTAGTCATTCCCCAGAAGAGCATGTATTAGAAGATGATGTTTGGGCGGCGGGTTTGGCAATTCAAGCATTCCTGGAGACTAACTTGTAGGATTCCATTCCCCTCCCTGTATGTAATTTCTCTTCATATCATCATTTGATTGATATGCCACTATGTAAATATGGAATTTTAATTTCTTCATAAGTAAGTAATGACGCAGTGATTAGCTTCATTGCATTATTTACCACATACTTATTCAAATTCTCACATCCGTTGCCTTGAATAACAATACCCTTGAAGATGCTGCTGCTTTTGCTTCACCTTTGACCACTGCCTACCCACCTAAATTTAGCGTTGCTATTTTTTTTCATTAGATAAACTGTAGCAAAATAATATTTAGAAGATGGTTAAAAAATGATGGCACGCAGTGGGGAAATGGAAGAAAAAAAGAAAATAATCGACGGGCAAGTTTCTACAAAGATGAAAACTAACCAGAAACTTTGTTATCTCTTTTAAGCCGATCTTTTTGAATTATATAAAATTAAACATTATAGTTAAGGGATCATTTGATAGTTGCTTACTGAGTCCACATCTGATTGAGTTATGTTATCTCATTATTTCTCTATTGTGCTGCTGAATGATGAAAATGACTATATTACTTTTATGTTGTCTCTTGTGTTAGATAAAATAATTATAAAAATACAAACTATCACATAAAATCTAGATTAAATATACATCATTTAAAATCCAAATATAAATTGTTATACAAAATCAAAGAAATTGCATATAAATTCAACGTTAACCATTTAAAGGTAATTGATTAGCAATCTCGTCATACAAAGTAGTCATACAGTTAACGGCTTCTGAACCACATTTTATGTTTTGTTTTGGCCTTCACTTCCTCTACCTTCCCCGTTAGGAGTAACCGTAATGTTTTGTTCAAAGTTTATAAATAAATCATTGTGAATATTGTATTTCTTTATAAAATTATGGACTGCAACACAAACAATGACTATGTCTCTTTACATTAGAATATGATAAGGAGTCGTTTGTTTTAAGATTGAAAGTCTCACATTCAATACATAATAAGCACGATTAGTAATACTTTTAAGTTGTGCATGAGTATGATTGAACCTTTCTTCCTTAGTAAAGGTTCTTTGAAACCGACTAACTAATACATAATATTACGGTAGGGAGCCATAAATCCAAGGATGTTGGTGTATAAGGCATCACAAATGTAATATTTATCTGTAGATGTTTGCCACATTTATTATATAAATAATATAGATAATAAACTGAAAGATCTAGTATATCCAAGAGACATTATTGAATGATATTACTAATAATATATGATCCTATAGGGTCACACCATACAGCAAGTTACTGTCAATTGATTATTTATTAGTATAATTTGATTATTAATAAATATATCAACACTTTTATTTAATTGGAAAATTATTATTTCATGGAAATAATATTTTACAAATTGAGAATTTATTATTTGTGTAAATAATATTTATTGGAGCAGTAACAACTTATGAAATATATCATAAATTATGATTATTTATAAGTTATATTTATATCTTAATAAACTAGTTCAATTTATATAGAAGGTAGTTTTATATAAAATAAGCTAGTTATAATTTATATAAAAGATAGTTTTATATAAAATAAGATATTTATATATATGACTAGTTATATAGATATATATGTTAAGAATTATTTATAAATAAGATTGTTTTTTATAAAGATAACATGTATGTGTATATAAACTAGCCATGAGACAACTTTTGTCTTCTTTGTGACTTACCTGTTTCGAAAAATGAGAGGAGACCAAGCATGATCTTTTTTTGAATTGTTTAATCAATTCTACCATGCTTGTAAGAAGCATGTTCCATGCTCCTTTTGCTTTATGGTATCCTTTTGCTTTTTGGCCATTATATAAGGGAGAGTATGGAAGGGTTTTGTTACAAGTTCTTTCATAGGTTTTTCTCTCTTCTTTTCTTTTGAAGGAAAAACCGTGAGCATGAGGGGTTCCAAGGGGCTGCCAAATTTCGAGCTTTACAAGATCTTATTCTCCTCAATTTTCTTGCATTTTGATGTTAGACAAAGTCCCTTTGTTGCTTCACCTTTGAACATATATTTGGTATATATTTCAAAGGTTTATGAACAACAAATTACAAGTGAATACTAGCATGTTTTGATGGTTCTACTCTTGCTTGGTGGATACTTGGAGAGAACTCTTGCTTTAGAGTTTCATGCCACACTTCATCAACTTCCAACCTCCCATGAGGATCAAAGTCTTCAAAGTTTGTTATGCTTTCCTTTCTATGATTGTTTTAAGGGGTAATGACCTAGGAGGGTAATAAGGTTTTAACTTTGTCCACATTAGGTCCTTAAGGGTTTTCTTTTCTTTTTATTTATTTTTTATTTTTTTTATTTTTTATAAAGATTACACCAACATGGTTGTTATAACCGTTTGAAAAGGATAATAAGGTTTTAATTTTGTCCACATTAGGTCCTTATTTTTAATATTTTTATCATTTCATCTAACTCTTTTACAATTTATATTAGTATCTAGTTAGATGACATCATCATTTCATCTTCTCATTTTAGTCACCCATTCATCATAACCACAGTTTCAATTGAAATGTTACATAACAAATTTTTGTCATTTTTACAAAAAAAAAAAAAAAAACTAATAATAATCAAAGACTTAATGATTAAGGCTATATGTTTGGCGCGCCACAACTAGCTGGTAAACTAGTTTATTTTTCGATCTTTTTTAAGTTGTTATGTTTGGAAAGCCAAAAAGTAGCTTATAAGCTAGCGTTTTAAAAAGCTATTTAGACTAGTTTTTTAATCGTTATTTTAAAATTTTTTCAAATATACCCCTTAATTAGTTAAGAAAACATATTTTTGAAATGCCCTTTTATGTCATTATATAAATTTCAGATAGCTTATAAGCCAGTAGCGAAGCTAGGGTCAAAGTAAAAGAGTATGCCTAACAAGTAATGGGGTATCTCTGATAAGTAATGCCGTATCGGGGCTACCACATTACTTGCCGGGATATTCTTTTACTCTAACCCTGGCTTCGCCACTGGCTTATAAGCTATCTAAAATTTGTATAATGACATAAAAGGACATTTAAAAAAATATGTTTTCTTAATTAATTAAGGGGTATATTTGGAAAATTAAAAAAAAAAAACTAGTTTAAGTAGCTTTTTTAAAATGCTAACTTATAAGCTACTTTTTGGATTGTCAAACATGACAACTTAAAAAATATCGTAAAATAAACTAGCTTATTAGCTAGTTGTGGCGGGCCAAACATAACCTTAATCATTAAGACTTTGATTATTAATATTATTATTATTATTATTATTATTATTATTATTATTATTATTATTATTATTATTTTTTTGTAAAAATGACAAAAAATTGTTATGTAACATTTCAATTGAAACCGTGGTTGTGGTGAATGAGCGACTAAAAGGAGAAGATGAAATGATGAAGCCATCTAACTAGATACTAATATAAATTGTAAAAGAGTTAGATGAAATGATCAGAATATTAAAAGTAGGGACCTAATGTGGACAATATTAAAACCTTATTACCCCCTCTTTAAATGGTTATAACAACCATGTTGGTGTAATATGTATAAAAAAAACCTTAAAGACCTAATGTGGACAAAATTAAAACCTTATTACCCTTTTTAAATGGTTATAACAACCATGTTTGTACTAACTGTCACGGAAACTGAGATGAAGAGGTTTCAAATTAACGGAAGAAATTATTATACTATAACTATGTTTTGAAATCAATATAAATTATATTGAAATCCATATGTGACATTGTTTATCAAGAATCGACTATGGATTCCAAAGATTGGTGGATTAAGACAAAAGATTTTAGATGAAGTCCATAAGTCTAAGCTGTCAATACATACTGGTACAAGTAAAATGTACTATGATGTAAAAGCTGATTATTGGTGACCTGGATTAAAGAGAGACATTGAAAGATATGTGCATGAATGCTTGATATGCTTACAAGTCAAAACAGGGCACCAAAAGCCTTACGGAACTCCAGAAAGTCTTAGTGTTCCTGTGTGGAAATGGGAAGAGCTGTCCATAGATTTTATTACCAAATTGCCAAATATTGCTAGACAACATGATAGCATTTGGGTAATTGTCGACCGCCTAACTAAAAACGCCCATTTTCTCGCCATGCGTGAAACGGATCCAATGGAGAAATACGCACAAGTGTACTTGGATGAAATTGTTGCAAGACATGGTGTGCCACTAAAGATTATTACTGATCGTGATACTCGCTTCACCTCTCATTTTTGGGCAAGTATGCAACGTGAATTGGGATCTCGAGTTGCTCTCAGTACAGCTTATCAAGCCCAGACAGACGGTTAGACGGAGAGAACGATCCAAACAACAGAAGATATGCTTCGTGCATGTGTTTTGGAGTTCGGTGGTAACTGGGATAAATACTTACCTATTGTCAAATTTTCATATAATAACAATTACCACGCTTCAATCAAAATGCCACCATATGAAACACTATATAGACGTAGATGTCGTACTCCATTATGTTGGCGTGAAATAGGATAGAAAATCCTTGGAGGCCCTGAGATGATTCAAGACACCACTGACAAGATTCAAATTGTGGAGAAAGAATGAAAGCGGCCCAGGATCGACATACATCCTATGCATAAAAGAGGAGACGACCCATAGAATTCAAGGTGCGTGATTTCGTAATGCTGAAGGTATCCTCGTGGAAAGGCATTATGCGATTTGGGAAGAAAGGAAAACTAAGTCCTAGATTTATTGGTCCTTTCAAAATCATCCAGAGGATTGGTAAACAAGCATACCGCTTGGAATTACCTGAAGATTTGGCAGGTATTCATTATGTGTTTCATGTAAGTTATCTGCACAAATGTTTAAGTATATATGATGAAACGGTCCCGTTATCTGAGGTGAAACTGGATAATAAATTAAGATATGTAGAAGAGCTTGAAGAGATCGTAAACGAAAGAACGACTAATCTACGTAATAAAGAAGTGGAGTTGGTGCTTGTTAAGTGGAAACACCATCAAGGCCCAAATTATACTTGGGAAAATAAAAATGAGATAAGAGAAAAATATCCCCATTTGTTTAAATCGTTGTAATTTCGGGGACGAAATCCTCAAAAGGAGGAGGTATTTGTAACATACACGTTCGGTTATCGTGTTTTGTAACTTTTAAAAAAATGAATAATATTATAAAATATTATGTGATTTTGAGTGTTGAGTTCTAACATATAGTTTTTACTAGAAATGAAGTAAAACTATATTTAGAATCACTTGAAAATTATTGGAAGTCTTATGAGATTCCAATCTAATGTCAAATATTGAAATTTAATGAAAATATAAAATTTGAAATAAGTAAAATTTTATTATTGAAAATTTTAGATAATTTCGTTAGAAACATGTATGCGAAAACCTCATCGAAATCCAAGTTATAACAAAGAAGTTATGACTGTTTAAAGTTTCGCGACAGAACCGGCACGACGCCGTATGCCGTAAAAAATGATTTTTCGATAAACTACTATTTAGCTTTAGTGATCTAAACAAAAGTCGTAATATTCTTTAAACCGAGAATTTTCATAAAAAGAACGTCAAAATCTATCTTCGTATGAGGAAATTATGATTTTTCTAAGTTTCGGAATAACAGTAGAGAACTAAAAAATCGAAATAAAGATCGAGTGATTTTTAGCCGACACAACCTAAACGAGAATCGAAGGTCTCGTCAATAGTAGTACAACGGTAAAAAGACAGACGAAAACGAACATCGGATGAAGAAGTTATGAATTTTTAACGGACTTTTTCTGTCCCGGTTCGTTAAAAATATTATATCAAAAATAAAGTCAAAATTAGCCAACGGAGTCTGTAGATCATAATTTCACCTACGCGTGGATATAAAGAACGTAAAAAACGGAGCTCGTATGCAAAAGATATGAATTTATGAAAATTTTAAATAAAAATAAATAAAAAATCCAAGACTTATCCGAAGAGTACGCCCCGTGTAGAAGCTTACGCCCAACGTTCGCATGTAGGACCTCGGATCAGCCATGTCGGCCCTTTCTTTTCCTTGGTGCCACCTATCGTTGTTGATGACACGTCCGAGACCCCGAAACTGAGCAGATGACATGCCTCGTACGCCTAGCGTACGCCGAGGCTTCGACCCCTATAAATAGTATGTGAAGGCAACCATATTTTGGTTACAAATCGTACACTTTCTCATCCTTTACTCTATACTCAAGCTATTTTTAACCCCCCGAAGTCCCGATATCATCCCCGAAACCCGAAGCAAGTCCCGACACTCCGAAGTTCCCGAGAAAATCATATTTTTAAGTCGAAACTCTGCCCGAATAAGGCCGATTTTCAACTAAAATCCCCGGTTTCGTCATCGAAAGTCATTTTTAGAGTTGAAGTGCTGCCCAAATTATCATTTATTCCTCCGGTTATTTCACGCTGAGTTCAATATAGGGACAATTGTATGTTATGTGTTATATATTCAATGTACTTTCCTGTGTTATATCGGATTTATGCCTTTGGCCATGTAAAGCATGACTCGTATAATTTTTTGGTCTTGGCTTTGTGCCTTTGGCCATGTAGAGCATGAATCGTATAACTTCTGGTATTGGCATAGGGCTATGTAGGGCTGAAAACCTATATCATTCTAGCAAAATGATAATTCGAAATTATATTTTTTGTGCCATTTGGGCTGAAGCTTTTTAGATGTATATCCAAAATTGTATTTTTTGTGTCATACGATACACATATTCCTTTGTTGTTCTTTGTGCCCCTTTGCTTCTGTCATATTGATATGTATATGGCATAGTGTTATAATTTAACTTTTATTAAACTCACTAAGCGTCACCCGCTTATCCCTCTCAATGTTTAAACTATTGCAGGTGATAAGCATCCAGTATAGTCATGTACTGGTAAAAGATGTAGAATAGATAATATTATAGCCTTTGTATTGTATTCCTGGGAAATTATGTAATATAAACTTTGTAAAAATCTTAATAGTCGGTTTGTATCCAGTCTATGTAATTAAACTATCAATGTAAAATATTATTTTATGAATATGCATGTAGCATGTTTTAGAGTAACTTGGAGTGATAATAATGTCTTGAGTATGAAAGTTTGGGTCTTTCAGCTAATAGTACGTCCAGTGGGTTATCGGCAACCCTGGAGACTATCAACAGTCTCAGTAGGCTAAGAGCACGCCCGATGGGTTATGGGCCACCCTATAGACTATCAATAGTCTCAGTCACACATAAATAGTATAACACAATAATAACAGCTAGACCCAGCTGGTCATCATGATACGACTAATCTACCACACATGCTCATACAATCTTGCAAGAGTCACAAAGATAGATAACATCTTACGTACATAACTTAGTGAGCCGACATTGGCGCCTTCAACTCACAAGCACCAATAGAAGAGTCACCTAAATCGAAGAACCCTGAAACACTACCACACAATCCTTTTTTTGCACTACTTGCACCCACAAATCCACTAATACCATAACTAGATAAAATATTATTTAATATCCAAAAACCCTCAAGTTTGACCCAAGGTCAAAAAGTTAATGGTCAACAGAAGTCAAAGTCAACACGTCAACATTAGGCTAAGTATGCCCAACATACTCAGCGCGTACGAATGGCGTACTTACCATTCATAATCGGGACCCCATACGAGTACGCACATTGTACTTAAAGGTACGCCTAACGTACTCGGCCAAATGAAACTCTTCCATTAAGTGCTTAATCTATCAAGTCCTTTCATCCAACACTTATATCGACTCCCACAACATCATTTTAAGTCATAAAGTTTCCACCTTTATGACTTTCCATGTCTAGACAAGGTCCAAAATCCAAAACCTTACTTATTAATCCATTAAGACATCATGACACTTTCATGGAATGAATAGAAGGATCAATATCACATTTTTATGGATCCTAATAGCTCCATAATGGATAAAGTTTCAAAGTTTATGCATTATAATGGTTCAAACCACCAAGAAGTATCAAATGGACCAAAATGTGCATCTTTTCAAATTAATCCATTAAGTCCAAGCCTCCAACCTTCAAATATGAATTATAATGATGTTTAGATGGATACAGTTTCCAACTTTATCCATAAGAAGGTCACAAACTTTCAAGATCTGAACTTTATGCACTAAAATGACCAAAATCTCATGACATCAGCTAGATCTAACGAATGCATCATCAAGATTCAAACTTTATACTTCTAGAAGATAGATCAAGGTGAACAAGGTATAGATCTACAAGCTCTAATGAAACCAACACTTCGCCAAGAAGTTCCTTCTTCTCCAAGGTGCACCATGCATAATCCAAATCACTCAAAAAAAAATCTTTTAGATCACAAGGCTCAAACTAGGATTAAGGTTTCATGGAAGGGTGTTGGAGAGGTGTACGCTGAGAATGGAGTGGGTTTAGGGAAGTTAAGGAGCTTAAATAGGGATCAAACCACAAAAATAGGGTTTGGGAACTGACCTTGTACGCCCTGCTTACTCCTGGTATGCCCAACATACTCAGGGTGCCTCCGTATGCTCAACATACTCCCCTCTGTACGCCCAGCGTACTCAGCTTAACCCCAAACCATCCAAACTTCAAACGATCATAACTTCTTCGTATGAAGTCCGATTTCGACGATCTTTATATCCTCAAAAAGGTATTGAGGAGCTCTACAACTATATATAATTACTTTTGACTTAAAACACATCGAGCTAAAATCCATAATTCATAAAAGAAGTCTGAAACACTACTTTCCCATATTACCCTTTGACTTCAAAGTGCAAACCGAACTATTGGATCACGCATCTATATCACCCACATCCAAATGGGCCTAAGCCTCTCTTCCTTAAAGCCCAAATCCTTATAATACTTGATCTTCAACTTACGGCCCCAAATTATGAAACGACCCAAAACTGAGTGTTATAACCTAAGTCTGGAAATATAAAGAACATCCAAAATGGATTTTGTATGCAAAAGATACGATCTTTATAAGAAAACAAACAAGTATAATAATGATTTTCTTTACACTGCATAAACTGTTTCGATCCGTTGAGGCACTTGCACACCTCAAATGGAAATTCCAAGAATGTTTTTGGACTCATACTATGGTATATTATTTGATTCCATACTTGAAATATTTTTAGCAAAAGTATTTGTAAAAGTTGAAAATCGGACATTTCTGGTCAATTAAACATGATTTCCCGGAGTTTTTGGAAGCATTGATCTTGGCTCTGTCATTTGCCACTTTCGAAAATAAATATTAGACGTCAGGATTTTGGCATACAAATATAGAAGTGTTTTAGGGACTTTTTGAGGTTGATGACATCACCACCTTGCACGAGAAGCACAAAAAATCAACCATTTCTTCTTATCTTAGGCCATATCCACATCCTTGACACCCACCTCTCATCTCCCCCCTTACTTCGATTGAGTGAATATTTAAACAAGAGTACAAGCATGGCCTCCCTTTATGTGTTTGACTATCAAATGTGAGTATGGTGCATGGAGGGTCTTGCAACCCTCCATGAGACTATAAATTGAGACCTTTGCATCCCATTTCATCACACCAAAAATTAGCAAACTCTCTAAATCTCTCCTTCTCCATTGTTTCCTCTCTTTTCTTAGTTTAGAACATCGCACATGAGGTGGCTCTAGACTGCCGATAACCACCGAGAACCGCCGCCACTCCACCTTTGTTTTGTTGAGCAACCACCACCCAACACCCCTTGTCACATTCTGCCCCCTCACTCTCGTCGTTCGTCGTCGGGTAGAAAAGAAGAAAACCGAGAAGCTTCTTGTAACATCCCGACATGAGGTATCTCCAAAATTCACTCTTAGTATGAAGGTTTTTGTTTTTTAGCTATTGGGTATGAGGAAGCTTGCAAAATCCCCCATAGTGGCATTTTGGTAATTTTAGTCAAGAGGGTAGTACGTTGGGCGTACGTTGTGTACGCTAGGCATACTGGGGCGGACCCTAGTATGTCGGGCATAAACCGCGTATGCCAGGCGTATGTGGTGAATGCTCAAACCTTAATTTTTAGGGTTTGGTCTATATATAAGCATCATTAAATCTTCATTTCTCATTCCCTCTCTAGCCTCCAACCTTCATTTCGTCCTTTGCAACACTAATCTCTTATGTGTGATCCTTTGAGCTCAAAAGTGTGTGTTTATGGTGTTTTTGAAGCAAGGTGAAGAAAGAAGCATCATCTTGGAAGATCAAGACCTTCTAGATCCAGGAACACCTTACCGTCAAGATCCATTTTGAGGTATAAAGTTATGAACTTGATGATTCTATGCATAGATCTAGGTTAGCCATGGAGTTTTTGTCCTTTTGGTCCCATTATTTGGGTATTTTGAGTATGAGCTACTCTAATCCATTTGATTTATCCTTTCAGTCATTTTGAGGTGCTTAGGAGCATAAAATGTTGTCTTGATCATATCCTTCCTTCCATGAATGTGTTTTGAGGTCTTAATGGGTTAAGTGGTTGAGGTTTTTCATGTTAAGACCTTATTGGCCATGCAAGACCATAAAGTTGGAAAATTTATGGTCAAAAACATCATTTGGGACTTTGATCTGACTTTGGATGTTAAATTTTGGTGTATTAAGCTCTTAATGGGGAAAGAGATGACCACGCGCGTACGTTGGGCGTACCAAGTGGTACGCTGCATGTACACAGTTAGAGTCCCGTCATCTGGTAAACCAATGAGTACGCCCCATGTACAGAGAAGTACGCCCAACGTACTCGGATGGGTCGAATCAGCTGAGTTGGCTCGGCTGGGTCGAATCGGTTGACTTGATTTTTGACCGTCGACCAAGTTTGACCAAGGATATTATGGGAAATGTTATTAATCTAGAATGGTAAATATTCTGATTTCTAGGAGTCAAGTAGTGTCGGTTGTTGGAGAAGAGATTCTTTCAAACTGTGTGCAGATTGAGAGGTGAGTTTCCTCACTGTACTTACGGGTTGATAGAACCAAGGTTGACCCATTGGATTGATATCCTAGTTTACTATATGTTGATATGCTCTAGTGATTTGTTGGATCTGTATTCTGGTATATAGGATGTTTCTATGTTGGAGTGATCTTTTAGATCCGTATGACTAACTGTATTTGCTAGCTATTGATTGTTATGGTGTATGTTGATATGTGATGGTTACCGGGTTGAGACGGACCAGATGAGATTGAAGGCCAAGACACCAATGTCGGTCCAGATAGATTGAAGGCCTATGAGGCAGACTAGTCAGGCTAAAGGCCCAGAAAGCAGTCCAGATAGGCTGAAGGCCTGGTGAGGTGGTCCAATCATGCTGAAGGCTCTATATGCATGCTGTTGTTTGTTATGTTTATGTGGTGGTGCCTTGGGGGAACTCACTAAGGGTTGGATTATAGTGTTTGCTTTGTTTTAGGTACTTCTGAGGACTGTGGTAAGGCGTAGGCGTGACCGTGGATATCCTTGGTTTTATGTTGTAAATCTTGGGAGACTCTGATTTTTAATAGTGTTTTTTTTGGAAATAATGGTTATGTAAACACTTCTTTTTAGTAAATGGTTTGTTTTGAAAATTTTAAATTTATTGTGATTTTTGAGATGTTATAAGTTGGTATCCGATCCTTGGTTTGAGTGAATTGGAGGAACATCCGTCTGAATCCAGGCTCAAAATAAGGAACTACAAAAGTTTTAAAAATGATTTTCAAAAGTAACCAAAGAAGGATATGATGTGTACTATCAGCCGGAGCCAGTAAGTATACCCCAAGTTACCACACTGTTATTTGAGGTGATGTTATGTTAAAACAACATGCTAGTGATAGGCTAGGGATTTTCAAAGATTTCATGATATAATTGCCTGATAATTGATGCCTGATAGCCTAGGGTTTCTTTCTTGCATGAAATTGACATCATTATTGTAGTTGCTTAGTGTATGCATCAAAATTGTACATAACTAAGCTTTTATAGCCTGAGAATATTTGATTTGGCCTTATTTCATGTTCCTTGTCTAGTTGTGGGCTTAGGGTAGAATCAAATATTCGACTGTCTATGGAATCCAGTGTTATGTATGATTAGCATACACGAGTGTTGTAGGGTTGGTGAAAGTTTCATGGATGAATTATGTGGATCATCTAGCCAATTGAGGAATGTCTAGCGTTTCTCTAGGAAGTAAGAATAGGATGTATGTGTATTCTAGTTTATGATGTTAGGGTTGTTGTGATGATCTTCTGAGACAAATAAGGGTAGGTGCAGAAGGTAGTATGGACCCGTACTACTAGAAGCACAGGACCCATACACGTAGCATGGAACTTACAACCCCTAGAATTTCATTATTTGGAATAGCTCCTATGACATGAATTACACTTTATCTTATAGTTTCTAGCTTATTTTAGAATGGTGTTTATGAGGGGATCTGGATCAGGAGCAGGAGCGAGTGGCCAAGATAGGCCAGGGTTGTATGAGGGCCAGGTTAGGGAGATGATTCATGATGAGGTTGTTTCCATTGTATGGGGGAAGATACTGGAATTTTTTGGGTCTATCAAGACCGCCATGATGGAGTTCTTTGATGATCGATACGTTGTACTTTCTAAGGCTGATGCTGTTGTAGCTACCACAGTCGTCTCTGTTGTAAGGGTTGGTGGGGGGGGGGGGGGAGCCTCCCAATACCGAGACTTCGACAATACGAAGCCCCCGGTGTTTGATGGAGTCTAGGATTCGATCATTGCCATGATGTAACATCCTGATTTCCCAGGTATATTATTTTATTTAATTATTTTGGAGTTTGAGGAGGAACTCGGCGAGTTGGAGCCAAGACTGGCCGAGTAGGGTCGTGGATATTCATCTGGGTTCACGTCCGGACTCGGCGAGTCCATTAGTGGACTCGGCGAGTCCACGCTTTTTAATGAAACCCTAATCCCCTGGGTTTGGAGCCTATTTAAGGGCACTTATAGCCTCCCGTTGCGGCTACCAGTCCCTTGAGAGAACCCTAAGTGAGCCAAATCGTTGTGAGGGGGAAGAGGTCGCTTTTGATCCTTGAACCCTTGGTTTAGCAAGAAGAAGGTGACAAGAGCAAAGAGGAGGTGCGATTCAAGCAGTTCCAGAGTTCAGAGAAATCATTTTGAGGTAATGGTTCGAACCTCCTTCAGTTTTGGTGTTGATCATTAGATTTAGGGTTTTCTAACCCCTTTGGAGAGTGATTATGTGAAGAAAATGGTCCCTCTTCGAGTTTGTGCCTTGGATCTGGACTCAAAGAGGTCCAGAGACCTTGACCCTTGGAGCTTTATGGACCAGTTTGGGGTTATTGGCCTTAGGTTTCCATTTTTGGGACTAAATCTCCTTTTGATGCCTTGTTGTGGTTATATAAGCATCAAGTTTCGAACTTTACGTGACATTTATGCTTGGGGAGGCCAGATCTATGGTTTGGGGAAACAGATTTGACCTCAGGAGGTCAGTAGAGTTTGTGCATGGCATGAACTCACCGAGTTGTTCTTGAGACTCGGCGAGTAGGGTTAGGGTTTCACGTAAATTGCTCAGTGAATGGACTTGCCGAATTGGGGGATGACTCAGTGAGTCAGGAGGGGGTTAGAGGATTGGAGTTCAAGGCGGTACTCGCCGAGTTGTTCTTGAGACTCAGCGAGTTGAGTCGGGGTGGACCCGCGATTCCTGTCTGGTATGACTCGTCGAGCATAGGGAGGGACTCGACGTACCAAGCGGGACAAAGAGTTAGTGGACATGTGTGTACTCGCCGAGTCACCGGAATGCACTCGACGAGTTGGGTCAAAGTTTGACCGTTAAATTTTGTTGACTTTTAGGGTCTGGTCAGCAATGTGGCCTTTGGGCCAAGAAGGGGGTAAAATGGTGTTTTACCCTTAAGAGGGTGCAAAGAGAGGATTGAGTCTAGTCTCGAGAGTTATGTTCAAGAGAGCATTTGCCTTATGTGATAGATGGTGGCGAGTTCGAGATGCAAGCGTGAGGATATCTGCTTCCTGCTTGCCAGGTGAGTCTTCTCACTATATTTTACCTTGAGTAGGTAACCAGAGTTATGTGACAGAGTATTTGTATGCTATGTATGTTATGCGTTGTACTGCATTATTTCTATGTGATTTATGCTGTGCATGTTTACAGAGTTAGAACCGGAGGGTTCACAGAGTTAGAACAGAAAGGTTCACAGAGTAGGGTCCACGGACCCACAGAGTTATAGCCTCGAGTGGCTAATATGTGTTATGTGTGCTATTTTGGGGAACTCACTAAGCTTCGTGCTTACAGTGTTTTGTTTTGTGTTATGGGACGGCACCAGCTCGATTGTACACACCAGAGAAAGAGTCATGTTTTGAGGATCTTGGTTTATTATGCAAGTGAAAATGGAGTTATGTTTTTGTAATTCGATTATGAATGAGATTTTAAGAAAAGTGTTTTTAAGAATTAAACGATTATTTTTAAATGAAAAATTGTTTTGAAATTTACGGTGTTACACATGAGGTGGCTGTCCGATGTTGAGGGATGTTTCTTTAATTACTCTTGACCAGCTGACCAGAAGGTCAAGTGTGATCAGAACCTTCTTTGATCTGGAGTGAAGGATTGGTGGAGATTGGTTACTAGTTCTTACACTCCATAGCAGAGAGCTGCTGTATCATGGGAGCAGTTTTTTGATATGTTCCGCTCGAGACATGTCCCATTAGTTGAGAGAGAGAGAGAGAGAGAGATTAGCCCAGGAGTATCTGGACCTGAGGCAGGGGACAAAGTGGGTGACTGAGATCACCAATATGTTTACTGAGAGAGCACTCTTTTTCCCTTATTTTGCTGCTTCTGAGCAAGCTCAGGTGACCAGGTACTTGAGCATGCTCAAGACGGATATCCACCAATTTGTTTCCACTCAGCGATATGGTTCACTTATAGAGTTACAAGAGGCCACAAGGAGGCTGGATATTGAGATGGAGCTCCAGATGAGGGAGCTGAGGCATGCCCCTTTACAGTTGTAGCCTACGCAGTTCAAGCCCACTGATTCGAGGTTTGGAGGACATACGGGCCGTACTTATGGGAAGTGCGGCAAGGTTCATGAGGGTTCTTTCCGATCATCTGCTGGATGCCACAAATATGGAAAAGAAGGGAGCTTTGTGAGGGATTGTTGCCAGTCGGCCCCAATACCAAGATCAGGTTGGCCACATGAAGGTCAACTGTCCATTGCTCATATCCAAGCTCGTGCAGGCTCCAACGCTAGCCACTCTACAGATCACCAATGAGCACCAGGGTAGGAAATAGCCCCCGAGGGCTCAAGGTCGTGCTTTTCAGCTCACTGTTGACGAGGCCAGGGTAGCACCATATGTCGTTATTGGTATGTTTCTATTTATATTCTGTCGAGTTACTTATGATATGCTTTTCTTTATGATTTTGTTAGGTACCTTCTTAGTGAACTATTTTCCTGCTCTTGTGCTTTTGACGTAGGTGTGATTCGATCTTTTGTATACTAGGAGTTTAGTAGGGGTTTGATATGCTTATTGGAGAGTTAGATTGTAACATCTCGACTCCCAGGTATAATATTTAATTAATTTATATTCATGTTGTCAGAGAAACTCGACGAGTTGGAGGCTCCAACTCGCCGAGTAGAGAATTAAATGGCCGCGTGATTTTTAGAGTCTACTCGACGAGTTGGAGGACCCCAACTCGACGAGTAGGATTTGAGTGTGAAAACCCTAATTTTCAGGGTTTGTGCCTTATTTAAAGGACCTTAAGCCTTCATTTCTGCCTCCCTTATCATCTTGACACACTGGGAGAAACCCTAATCGAGCTGTATTCACCTGTGAGAGAGAGAAAGAGAGAGAGAGAGAGCGAGAGAGAGAAAGGCTAAGATTGTATGTTCTAGAGCATTTTTGGAAGGAGATAGAAGAGAAAAAGGCTTGGAGCGAGAAGAAGCCCTTGGATCCGGTGTTCTTTCAGTGCTAGCTTCTATTTGGAGGTAAAAAGCTATCACTTTGATCATTTTTTGGTTAGATCTCTTCACTAGGAGTTTATGGTCATGTCCATCTTTTCTTTGGGTCCTTAAGTTGTTTGAGCTTTCCATGGAGTTGAGACTTCAGATCTGGACAATATGAGGTCCCTTGGGCCGAAAGATTCAAGCTTTATCAAGCTATTGGCCAGCTTTCATGCATTAAACACTCTATAGAGCTTGTTTTGTCATTTTGAGTCCTAGATGCCATGCTTGGACGTAAAGCTTGCAGCTTTACGTGATACTTCAGCCTTAAAGGGCTAGATATAGAGTATGAAGCCTTAGTTCAACTTAAAATCGTCTGAATGAGAGAATGGACTGAAGGGACTCGACGAGTTGATGAGCTAATTCGACGAGTTGGCAAGGGTTTTCCCCGATAGTCTAGACGCGTTGCAACTCAGCGAGTTGGTGAGACAACTCAACGAGTTGAGTTGGATTTTCCCGATATTTCAGTGAAAACAAAAGAACTCGATGAGTCGCATAGATGCACTCAACGATTTGGGTCAACATGGACTGTTGACTCGAGTGTTGACTCGAGTGTTGACTTCTACTGACTTTTAGGGTTTGGTCAAGACATATGTTATGGAGACCATGGAGGGGTAAAATGGTCTTTTACCCTTTCCAAGAGTTAGAAAAGGGGTAACCTAACATCTTAGGGTTGTTATTATAAAGTGTTAATTAGAGATGATTATGAAATGTAGGAGGAGTCCAGACCGATCATTGAGTACGAGACCTACTTGCTTACTTACGAGGTGAGTCTTCTCACTATACTTTCCTGAGTGGTAATATTGTGTGACCAAAGGGTCTTATATGCTTATACTGAGTTATGTGACATCATACATTTGTATTTGTGATTTATGCTATATATTATTCTGTGCTTTATTGGTTAGGACCGGAGGGTCCAACCCGAGTTGTGAGACCGGAGGCTCCTCACACATGGACCGAAGGGTCCTTATCGAGATATAGCCATGAGAGGCTAATTATTTGCATGTGGTATTTTGGGGAACCCACTAAGCTTTGTGCTTATAGTGTTGTATGATATATGTTTCAGGTACCTCTCAGGATCGCAGGAAGGCGCCAGCTTGATTGTACACACCAACTAGAGATTATGTTTTGAGGATTCTGGGATGTTATCAAACATTTTGTGTCTTGTGTTTTGAAAAACTTATACATTTTATGTTTTTTTTCGAAATTTAAGAATGTTTTTTATATCGTTTAAAAATGAAAATTTTATTTGAAAATTTATAGTGTTTAAAGTTGGTATTAGAGCCTTCGTTTGAGGGATTTAGATGTACTCTCGGGTATGTCTGGACTCAAACTGAGGATTTGAGAAAGTTTGCTAAAAAGAAATGAGTTTTTTTATAACACGAGTAAGAGTCTTTAAGAGAAAACGAGACGAAGCAGTGTGTACAATCAGCCAGAGCCCGAACGGTGATTTCCCAAAATACCATTACTTGTTTATATTATGAGATACTTATGAGGTATTAGAGCTGCATGCTAGTGGATAGGCTAGGTGTTTCAGAAATTAGGGCTAGAGTTGCCTGATACATGATGCCTTAGCCTAGGGGATGCTATTGATTGATAATATATGCTATTTGTTGTATGTATGTGCTGAGTAGGAGTTCCTAGCAGGAAACTTTTAAAGAGAGCCTTGAGTCGAGGAGTAATCTAGGAGAGATACCTAAATGAGAATTTGAGGAGTCTACTGAGAGAGTAGCTTGATATCCGTGAGGGATAGAGTACTTGTGAATTAGAATCCTAGGAGGGGGACTTGGGGCGAATATTGGTTGGTGTGGAAGGTAGTATTGGGCCTGTACTATTAAAAGCACCGGATCTGTGTGCGACCCAAGTAAGAACCTTAGGATGCTAAGGAGCATGTAGGAGCGGGTAACCAAGTGTGTGTGTGCGTGTGTGTGTTTTGGCTAGTCTCTAATGTTTTTTTGTTTGCGTTTCAGAGACACTATGGTGATTACCTGCAACAACCCCGGGGGAAGTGGTACTAGTGACGAGGAGATCCGCAGGATCATTGTGGAGGAGGTGGCATCAGCTATCAGGGAGGCCATACCAGAGATGTTCAGGTCTATTAAGACCATAATGATTGCGACTTTTGATGAGCGATATGCTGCTATCACAGAGGCTGCCGCTGCCGCAGCCACCGCAGCCACCGCAACCCTAGCTGATGCGAGGCCTCAAGGGAGTGATTCAGTGTTGCTTCGGGAGTTCAGCAACACGAAGCCACTGGAGTTCGATGAGACCCATGACCCGATTGCTACTATGAGATGGATTTATGATATTGAGGGATGTTTCTATACTTGTTCATGCCCTGAGGACCTGAAGGTCTGATTTGCATTGAACCAACTTCGCTTAGGAGCGAAGGACTGATGGAGGTTTGTGACGACTGCTTATTCTCCTGCAGACCATGCATTAGTGACTTGAGCGAGGTTTACATAGTTATTCCGAGATGAGTATGTTCCCCATGTGGAGAGGGAGCGGTTAGCCTAGGAGTTTATGCCTCTTAAGTAGAAGACAGAAACCGTAACATAGATTACGATGATGTTTCATGACAAGCCGTTTTTTTGCCCTGAGCATGTTTTTACGGAGAAGGCACGTGTGGGCCGGTACTTGAGCATATTGAGGCGAGATATTCAGGAGTTCATGACGAACTCATCATATCGGACATTGGCTGAGCTACAAACCAATTCCAGGAGGAGGGAGATTAAGCTGGAGTTTCAAGCTAGAGAGGAGGGGGAGTCCCAAGGTAGAGACAGGAGACCAGTACAGTCGCAGCCTGTGACCAAGTGGGCTAAGCCCACTTATTCGATAGTTGGAGGCTAGAAGGGCCGCAATTGTGGCAAGTGCGGCAAAAGTCATGAGGGATCTCTTCGAGCAGGGATTTGTTATAATTTGGAAAAGAGAGGCATATGGTGAAGGACTGCCCCCAAGGGATTTGCGGTTTGCTTTCATTGCAACCAGACCGGCCACCGGAAGGCCGAGTGTCCTCAGCTCACACAGGGATCAGCCCAGGCTTCTGTTCCTACTGCTTTACGCGTTACTTGTGGCCGACCAGTGATGGTCGAAGCTCCAAAAGTTCGTGGGAGAGCATTCCAGCTGACTGCGGAGGAGGTCCGCGTCGCCCCTGATGTTGTTGCTGGTACTTTTCTTGTGAGTTTTATGCCTGCTATGGTGTTATTTGACTTGGGTGCGAGTCGATCTTTTGTTTCTTTATCCTTTAGTCGTCACATTAGTGTCAGACGTGAGACGTTGAGTCGACCACTGATGGTTTCTATAGACGACGAGCATGCGGTTTTTGCCACTGATGTATTCTGGGGGTGTGTATTAGAGATTTTCGGTGTTGAGTTTCCGATAGATCTGGTGCCGATAGCGATGGGTGATGTATGTGTCATGGTGGGCATGGAATGGTTGAGCTGGTTTGGAGCTATGATTGATTGTGAGCGTCAGATGGTGACCATACGAGACCGTAGTGGGGGAGTACTTACTGTGTATGGCGAGGGAAACAGATCTGTATCAGCTTTCTGCTCTGCCTCCAGGGCGAAGCAGAGTTTACAACAGGGGTGCATGGGATTTTTAGCACTTGTGATGGATACGGGAGTTGCCACTAAGAGGCCAAGTTCTATCTCTGATGTTTCAGTAGTATGTGAGTTCCCAGATTTTTTCCTCGAGGAATTTTCGGGTGTGCCTCCTGAGATGTAGGTGGAGTTCCGGATAGATTTGATTAATGGTGCGGCGCCTATTGACAAGGCACCTTATCCCCTTACGCCGCCCGAGATGTAGGAGTTATCCTCGCAGCTCCATGAGATGCCGGGGAAGGGTTTTATTAGACCGAGTAGCTCACTGTGGGGAGCGTCGATCCTTTTTGTCAAGAAAAAGGATGGTTCACACCGGATTTACATTGACTACCAGGAGTTGAACAAGCTGACGATCAAGAACCGTTATCCACTAGCGAGGATCGACGATTTATTCGATCAGTTGTAGGGGGCGTCTTGGTTTTCCAAGATTGATTTGAGATCTGGGTATCATCAGAGGAGAGTTTCCGAGGAGGATATCTAGAAGACAACCTTTAGGACTCGTTATAGGCACTCCGAGTTTGTGGTGATGCCTTTCGGACTCACCTATGCACCAACATCATTCATGGACCTCATGAACTGGGTGTGTAGGCTCATGTTGGATAGGTCAGTGATCGTGTTCATCGATGAAATTTTGGTATACTTGAGGTCTAGGGAAAAACACGACGAGCATCTTTGGGACACCTCGTTCACAGAATGGGATTTTGGTCGACCCGACCAAGATTGAGGCAGTCATGCGATGGGAGGTGTCGAGATCCCCATCTGAGATCAGGAGTTTTCTGGGGCTGGCAAGCTACTATCGGAGGTTTATCAGAGATTTCTCCAAAATTGTTGTTCCTCTCACCAGATTAACCAGGAAGGTTGTTACTTTTGTTTGGGTGCCCGAGCAACAATCTTCATTCGAGACACTTCGCTAGTGATTGTGCAAAGCTCCAATGTTAGCCCTTCTTGAGGGGGTGGAGGACTTTGTAGTCTATTGTGATGCATCTATATCAGGGATGGGTGTTGTGTTGATGCCGAGGGGACACATGATAGCATATGCGTCGAGGCAGCTGAAGCCTCACGAGACGAGGTATCACACCCATGATTTAGAGTTGGGGGCGGTGGTGTTCGCCCTCAAGATTTGGTGCCACTATCTTTATGGTGTCCAATGTACCATATACACAAACCATAAGAGCCTGAAGTACCTTATGGATCAGCCTAACATGAATATGAGACAGAGGAGGTGGTTGGATGTAGTGAAAGACTATTAATGTGAGATTTTGTTTCACCCAGGCAAGGCTAATGTGGTAGCCGATGCCCTGAGCCGTAGAAAAGTGAGTGCTCCAATCCGAGACGTGTGCATGAGGATAACGCTGATGATTCCAGTCTTAGATACTATTCGAGAGGCCCAGGTGGTGGCCGTGAGACCAGAGAACCATAAGAGAGAGCGGGTGATTGGGAAGATTTTTGATTTTGAGACACATAGTTGGGGGCTTATGACCTTCCGTGGGCGGATATGGGTGCCATATACGGGTGGAGCTCGACGTATTTCGATGGAGGAGGCCCATAGGTCGAGATTCTCAATCCATTGATGTACTTGGACTTGAAAAGGGATTATTGGTGGCCCTGTATGAAGAGAGATGTGGCATGGGTAATCGAGAGATGATTGAAGTGTTGTCAGGTCAAGGCGAAGCACCAGCGTCCTCATGGCTAGCTGCAGCCTTTAGAGATTCCCCTACGAAAGTGGGAACAAATTTCCATGAATTTTATTACCAAATTACCGAGGACCGCATGAGGTGTTGATGCGATATGGTTGATTGTAGATCAGTTAACGAAGAGTGCTCACTTTCTGGCTATAAGTGAGAGCTCTTCTGTGGAGAAATTGGCCGAGATCTACGTTCGAGAGGTGGTGGCACGACATGGGATGCCAACGTCGATAGTGTCAGATCGAGATGTGCATTTTACTTCTAGGTTCTGTAAGATGTTTCATGTGGAGTTGGGTACGTGGTTACATTTCAGTACTACATATCATCCACAGATAGACGGGCAAAGCAAGCGGACGATTCAGACGCTCGAGGACATGCTGTGCGCATGTGTTCGGGACTTCGGTGAAAGTGGGGACACTTACTTGCCCTTGGCCAAGTTTTCATACAATAACAACCATCACTCCAGTATCGGTATGACTCCCTTTAAGCTTTTATATGGGAGGAGGTGCAGGACTCCCATCTGTTGGGGAGAGGTAGGGCAGAGAGTGATGGGGAGCACTGAGATAGTGCTCAAGATGAAAGACCAGATCTAGCAGGTTAGACAGAGGTTACTGACGACCCGGAGTCGTCAGAAGAGTTATGCAGACCGGCGACATTCAGAGCTAGAATTCCAGGTTGGAGATTTTGTCCTCCTAAAGGTATCCCCATGGAAAGGGGTGATCCGATTCAGGAAGCGGGGCAAGCTGGGCCCTAGATACATCGGTCCTCTCAGGGTGATCGCTCAAGTGGGTAAGGTAGCTTATCGGTTAGAGTTTCCTGTAGAGTTGAGCCAGATTCATAACACCTTCCATGTGTCCCAACTGAGGAAGTGTGCAACCGATGAGACGGCAGTGGTCCCTTTAGAGGACATTCAAGTTGATGATCACTTGAGCTATATTGGGAAGCCGATAGCAATCTTGGATAGGAAAGTGAAGGTCTTGAGGAATAAAGAGGTGTCCTTGGTTCAGGTTAAGTGGCAGCATCAGAAGGAATCCAAGTGGAATTGGGAGCCAAAGTCCAAGATGCGGGAGCAGTACCTAGAGTTGTTTCCGGTGGATGACTTCGAGGGGGAAGTCTGATTCTAGTGGGAAAGAATTGTAACATCCCGACTCCCAGGTATAATATTTAATTAATTTATATTCATGTTATTAGAGCAACTCGACTAGTTGGAGTCTCCAACTCATCGAGTAGAGAATTAAATGGCCGCATGATTTTTAGAGTCTACTCGACGAGTTGGAGGACCCCAATGCGACGAGTAGGATCTAATTGTGAAAACCATACCTTCAGAGTTTATGGCCTATTTAAAGGACCTTAAGCATTCATTTCCGCCTCCCTTATCATCTTGACACACTGAGAGAAACCCTAATCGAATTGTATTCACCTGTGAGAGAGAGAGAGAGATAAAGGCTACAATTGTATGTTCTAGAGAATTTTTGGAAGGAGATTGAAGAGAAAAAGGCTTGTAGCGAGGAGAAGCCCTTGGATCCAATGTTCTTTTAGCGCTAGCTGCTATTTGGAGGTAAAAAGCTATAACCTTGATCATTGTTTGGTTAGATCTATTCACTAGGAGTTTATGGACATTTCCATATTTTGTTTGGGTCCTTAAGTTGTTTGAGCTTGCCATGGAGTTGAGACTTCAGATCTGGACAGTATGAGGTCCCTTGGGCCTAAAGATTCAAGCTTTATCAAGCTATTGGCCAACTTTCATGCATTAAACCCTCTATAGAGCTTGTTTCAGCATTTTGAGTCCTGGATGCCATGCATGGACGTAAAGCTTGCAGCTTTACATGATACTTCAACCTTAAAGGGATAGATCTAGAGTATGAAGCCTTAGTTCTTCTTAAAAACGTCTGAATGATAGAATGGACTGAAGGGACTCGACGAGTTGTTGAGCCAACTCGACGAGTTGGCTAGGGTTTTCCCCGGTAGTTTGGATGCGTTGCAACTCAGCGAGTTGAGTTAGACTTTACCGATACTTTGGAGAAAACGAAAGAACTCGACAAGCCACATATATTCACTTGATGAGTTAGGTCAACATTGAATGTTGACTCGAGTGTTGACTTCCGCTGACTTTTAGGGTTTGGTCAAGACACTAGTTATGGAGACCATGAAGGGGTAAAATGGTCTTTCACCCTTTGTGAGATTTAGAAAAGGGGTAACATAACATTTTAGTGTTGTTATTATAAAGTTTTAATTAGACATGATTATGATATGTAGGCGGAGTCTAGACCGATCATTGAGTACGAGACCTACTTGCTGACTTATGAGGTGAGTCTTCTCACTATACTTGCCTGAGTGGTAATACTGTGTGATCGGAGGGCCTTATATGCTTATACTGAGTTATGTGATATCATGCATATGTCTTTGTGATTTATGTTGTATATTATTCTTTATTGGTTAGAACGAAGGGTGGAACCCGAGTTGTGAGACCGGAGGGTCCTCACTGAGACATGTGGACCGGAGTGTCCTTATCGAGATATAGCCATGAGAGGCTAATTATTTGTGTGTGGTATTTTGGGGAACTCAATAAGCTTCGTGCTTATAGTGTTGTGTGATATGTGTTTCAGGTACCTCTCAGGATCGCAAGAAGGCGTCGACTTGATTGTACGCACTAGCTAGATATTTTGTTTTGAGGATTCTGGGATGTTTTCAAACATTTTGTGTCTTTTTGAGAAATGTGAGAATGTGTTTTATGTGGTTTAAAAATGAAAAATTTATTTGAAAATTTAGAGTGTTACATAGAGTGTCCGTTGTAGGTTTCTATCGCCGACGAACACAGGGTTTTGACATCCAGGGTTTATCTGGGTTGTATTTTGGAGATTTTTGGGGTACCTTATCCGATCAATTTGATTCCGATCCCCATGGGTGATATGTGTGTGATTGTGGGGATGGATTGGCTTAGCAGGTTTGGTGTTATAATAGACTCAAGGGTCATCGGGTGGTGGTTCGAACCCCAAGTGGGGGAGAACTGGTTATCTACGGGGAGGGTACCAGGATTGGGTCAACTTTTTGCTCTCCTGTCAGGGCTCGATAGTATATTCAGCATGGTTGTATGACTTATCTTGCGTATGTGATTGATACTCAGGTAGGGGAGCAGACTTCGGTTTCAGATGAGTCGGTCGTCAGGGAGTTCATCGAAGTGTTTCCAGAGGAGTTACGCGGTGTGCCTCTGTTGGGTTTTCTTTGCATCAAACACACTCTAAAACTAGGCAATGGAAAAATCGAAATAACGATATACCTAAGTGTACATGCATCCTATGGATCTATGGCTTCATCCTAATTATATCAACCCTAGAAAAATAAAACATAAGTAAGAAAACATACCTCTTATGTATCCCTTGATCTCCATGCTTGAGATCTTGAACCTCCATAAAGTTGCTTGGATGAAATGACCCAAACCAGAATCCCTCTAATGGTATCACACCCAATGACACCAAAGAGTAGAATAAAAATAACTAGGAGAAGGGTCAATTTCACAAACCCAAAGGGGTTTATAAATCGTCCCTAAGAGTAGGAGGAAGAAGGGTTGGCGAATATTTCAAGCCAAGGTGCAAGGAGGAATGAAATCCCTAAGGCCCTATTTATAGATTTGGATCACTCCTAGGGTTTAGTACTCCTTCCCATGTGGGATGGAGGCCTAACCACGAAATGTCACTCCTTTCCCTTGTGGGATGGAGTGATTTTCATCAAACCCTAATTCCATAAGGTTCTGGAACATTGCTGATTAACCAATTATCAATTAATGAACATTCAACCCTTTAATTAATTGAACTATTAATTAATTCCCAAAATATATTTCCAAAAAGTTTCTAATTAATTATTAACCATAATTATTAATAAACTAATTTCTCCTTTATTTATTCTACTCAATTTTGGTCTTGAGGGCAACCCAAAAAGGACTCTGTTATTATTAGAAATATTATCAATAGTTAATGACCTTGGACACTATTCCAACAGTCTCCTACTTGGACAAGTCATCGAGTATATGAGGACCAATATTTCTCCAATAATCAACAGAGAGTTAGCCATCGAATGCAGCTACCGAACTCTTGATATAATCAAGATTCAGCCCTTAGATAAGTGATCAATTATCCCTTCGTTCTATGATATCTGTATGCATTTGAGACATGGATAATGGTCAATAAATAGAATTCAAGATTATGTTTCCCGATATAGATTTGTGATGACTGCATCAGACTACTAAATTGAACACATCAATTCCAGTCAGGGCTTGGCGAAGAACTTTAGATGTCAGCACCAAGTCATCGTGGGGCCCTTAGATATTGCTTCTCCCATTAAGGCAGAAGGAACGAATAAACTTTGACTACATAGTTTCTGTCTATTTCATCATGTCACACATGGACATACCCTTTATAACTACCAGTTACAGTTAGCGTTGGAGTAGTCCAATGCATAACAAAATCATAGATCAAAACCCCACATGTATCTAGGTTTGAAGAATAGAAGATATTATCGTCTTAGAATTACTCATGGTTGAATCCATGAAGTAATCTCTAAGCGTGGGTTGGTCCAAGACTTAAATCTCTATTAAGCACTCATGAGTGTTAGAACAATCTCTTTGTTATGTCCAATCAATATGGGCAATCCACTAATACTCATGACAGTCTTGAATCACTACTTACTTCCAAGAGTATGACCGACTGTGAACGTTTGAGTAAATTAATACTTGGGAAGTGGGTTCCAAACATGCAAAAGTGAGAACGCATTGATAAGCTAATTGAAATGAATGAACTCTATCATATTTTAAGATCACCACTTAATAATCGCCAAATCAAATTATAACTTATACTGCTTAAAGTTCTCGGGTTTTAAAACAAACCAAACTAAGAGTGTTTAAGCCAATTCATTTGCAAATCTAATGTCTCTCAACTATGTCTAACTGTTAGACTTGGTCAATGACATCGGCTTATGGAATGGATCGACAAGATTATCTTTCGATATGACATACTGACTATGATGTCTTCACATTTGAATCACTATCAAATGTGATGGTATATACTGAGTATATGTCATGTGAGCTTGTGTGACTTAGGATCCATACTCGAGGTAAGTTGTCACAAAGAGACTTCATAAGGACCATTAATGATTGAATTTTAACAAAGATGTCACTAATGAATCTCTTTCAGCCACATTGTCTTCTTTGCAATTTAACCAATCACAATATACTCTAAGTTTTCAAAATCCACTATGGTGTAATACTTGGCACTCTTCCAAGCTAAAACTTCACCATTCAGAGAAGCACGAAATCCGACTACAAACGGAAACATATTTATTAGTATGGAACTTAGCATCAATGTAACTCTTACAATGATCTCTTCCATACTATCAAGATCATATCTTTTGTCCTCCAAGGACACTTAAGAATGTTCTTCATCTTGATTCATTGATTCTTTCCAAAATTTAACTAATCAAACTTGTGTTGCACGAGGCGTACAATTCATTAGATGTGGTACATGTCATGGCATGTATGATCGATCCCATAGCAGAAGCATGTGGGACACAAATCATTTGCTTTAGCTCAATAGTAGAACCAGGACATTAGCATTGTTCAATGTCATTCCATATTGTAATAAGGCTAAACTACTTTTAGAGTTTCCTCAACATTCCATGTACTTTGGCTTAATCCAATGAATCACTTTGATCTATCTCCATAGATCCTTATTATGCACGTGTCTTGTACCTCCCATGTATATCATAGCGAAACAGTTCTCATACCAAGCCAAGCTTTTACACCTGCTAAGTTAGAATATAGTTTTCTATAAATCATACATTGTCTATGTACAATACAAGAGGATCTTGGGCCATAAACTCCTTCTTCTTATGATTCTTGAGTGATTTCTATCATATCTAATCATGTAGTAAGCTTTAAAACACTCTAGGGTAGAAGTACTTACAATCCGGAGCAAAAGATTGAAGATCCTTGGGAGAGAATTCGGGCTTTTCTCTAGATGCAATGGAAGAAATGAACTAAAATGGCTAAGTGCCCTTTATATAGTCCGTTGAGTTTTTGGTCCAAAAATATCATTTGAGACGTAAACCCCAAACTCGTGCCTCTCAGATCGCCAAGGCACAGTACCGACTAGCACCACCTGAGATGCAGGAGTTGTCCTCTCAGCTTCAGGAGTTGTTAGGCAAAACCAGTTCATTAGGTAGAGTAGTTCTCCGTGGGGAGCCCCGATTTTGTTCATCAAGAAGAAGGATGGTTCACACAGAATGTCTAGCGCTTCATGACAAGCGTAAGCCTCATAATCGTAGACTTACATATATGGCAGTGAGGATAGAATCCCACTTCACATATCATAGAGTGTGTCAGGAACCTACTTAGTTGGCACAAGACCAAAGGACTTCTTCTAACACTATTCATGGTACAATCCACGAATTGCTGGCAAACACAGTGCGACTCATAGTACAAAATCAATGAACGATTTGTTTCTCTATCTAACTATTTCCTAGTGGTAGTGTTTTGGGCGGAGATAGATCATGAAACTCTTTCATGATCACTTAGATGATCGATAAAGTTTGGATTGAGATTCTCACTATGAGTGTCTCATCCTATTGCCCAATTGATTCTTAACTTCACTATATGAGAGCTTTGAACACCTGAGAGGTTCCAGACTCACATTCATACGAAGTTTGTTTGACTATGTATCATGGTTAATCTGAACGGTCCATTGGTGTGAACTAATTCCAACAGATACTCACATCACCAGTGACGCATTCATCATCTATCTTGATAAACAAGATTTGCATTTATCATAAGACTCGAGGTCAAATGATATCCAAAATCTGATTCAACTGGATACTTGGTAATGCATTTCTCATTTATGTATCCAATACTATGATTCCACAAATACATTTCACCCAAACATTTTGATGTATTTGAATAAGTACTTATTATGGTCAATCAGAACGATCCATTAGTTGAACTAACATCAACATATATTCACAATAATACACCTTATTCAAATATTTGAATCAATTTTGAACTATTGCTACTATACTAGCTTCATAGTTTTCATGACTTTCTTTTAACATGTTAGAATGCTCCACATTAAAATAAGTCAGAACTATCTCATAAATCATAGCATAAACAATTTCAATTATAATAACACATACTAAACATTTTGAATAGAGTTTTCTTTTGATCCTATGAATGTAGCAAGGGCTTGGCATTCATGATCAAATTATCTTCTCCATGTTTTAGTCTTCTTACTTCATTTTAGTGACTGCACATTCTTGTAAATGTCAGCACTAATCCTTAGCAACACACTCAAAGTTTAGAAGTAATGTTTTGATGGCATTATAAATCCATATATTTGATTGAATAAGAAACGTGGAAGAACTAGTTATCTTTTGATCCAATGGAAAGTAGCACGGGCTCCTGATCTATGATCAAATTTAACTTCTTCATGTCCCAGTCCTTTCACCTCAAATATACATTTGGGCAAGTCTGATTTCTTAATCTTTTTCTTGTTATTATGGAAACAAGCAGCTATCAGAACATGTCTTACAATAAGCCTTCCTTTGTCCTAGGTATTAGGGCCTAGATTAGGTATACCCACACTAATCACCTTTTAAACCGTGGGCAATTGGCTTTCTTCTTCTTGACACTTCTATTCATGATAGTAAAATATGGGAGTGTTTTGAAGTATGAGTTTCTATGATTGGCCATGCTAGTTCCAAAAGGAAATCTCAACATGCTACACAACTCCTCAATGGACATTCCAAGTTGTTCATATACAAATCAGAATGAACTGATCATATGCACATGTTAACTAGTCGATTAACCATAGTCAACTCCGAACTCAAGGAAATTCCATTTTACTTCAATATGTCAATTTACACCGTACATTTGATAATTGCTCTTTCTAACAATTTAGAATTCAATGTTTGAAGTAACCTAGGAAGAGCTTTAACAAAGGCGTGATGTTTCCTTTCGTTTATGAGAACTATTCCTAAACTACGAAATTGACAGGTCTGATCATCCTCATAGCTAATCCTTCCAAAGGTTTTATAGCAGTAGATTTTAGTGGATAAGGTTTTCGACATCATTCAATAAAATTCCATTATAGTTTGTTTTCCTTATCCTTAGAAAATAATCACCCAAAATTATTTTAGGAGACTAGGATCCATATTTGGCTCCATGATGTGTAAAGGGATGCCGTAAACACACCATAAAGTTATTTAGGTAGGCAAAGCCCTTTGCCAATTTCGATCACCATGAAATTCCTAGATCTTTAAGATTCATTGAATGTCAATGGCATGTTAATCTCGGATTATGTTCATCTCAAACTCAATGATGGGGTCGTCGCGGATCACTGAACAGATGGTGAATCGACCATACAAAATCGCATGGTCCCCGACTCAAGTTACGATTGAGATTCGCAAGTTCCATATAGTTCTCTACCTATACTCTCAAATTGGCATGCCGGTTAACCACACGAGCTCCATCAATAAGTTATTAAGAGAATGTGAAACTTTTATGGATAACATAAGATTCACGTTAAATAGATTGAGAATTAACCATACAAAATCGCATGGTACCCGGCTCAAGTTACGCTTGGGATTCGTGAGTTCCATATCATTCTCAACTATACCCTAAATTGATCTGCCAGTTAACCACACGAACTCCACCAACATAATATAAAGAGAATGTGCAATTTTCATGGATGATATAAACTCACATTCTATTAATAAAACGGGATTTTGTTTTACATTTGTATTTAGAATACTTTTAGATTGACCATTATCACTATCAAACCCTTTCGGTAACTCCATTCTCAAAATGCAAAATAGGGCGGTGAGGGTGGTAAGCGCGAAGCATATTAAAAACCGACCTCATTAGGAATCAAAGAGACCTCCTTAAACCTTTACATTAAAATGGGTGAGCCTAGTCACGGTGAGACTGACCATGTCAATTGTCACACCCTAAAATCATAAATGACGGAAACGTTCTGGGGCGGAGGACGTCATGTACAGTATCACAACAATGAATAGTAGTAAACAAGCAACAACATCATCCATTGCATTAATAATATAATTTTAATACAAGGGAACCCCTAATATGAGTTTAATCCCTAAAGACCATAACCCCTTGAGTTTACGGTCATAAAGCCTTGAGTTTACGGCCATAAACTCATGTCTTCTTGACCATGAGTTGTTTTGAAGTCTTGTAAGTCCCTTGAAGCATTTCTACATTGAAGTATAAGCCTATGGAAGTGTTTGTGGCATCAAAACACCCCTAAATGGAGTTTACGGCCCATGGACCATTTCTCCATGAGTTTGCTGCTGTAAACTCCTATGGAACATGGTTTTATGATGTTTTCAAGTCCTAAACACTTCAAGGTAAAAGTCTAGGCCTGATTCAAGGCATAAGGAAGGAATAGGGGCCATTTATAATTACTTTGGGGTGTTTACGGTTTTGGGAGATCCCCAAACCGTAAACACATATACAAGGGGGTCTTAAGGTGTTTTGCATGTGCATAAACCATCAGGGAAGGGTTCCATACTAGTTTCTAAGCATAAGGGAAGACTTGGGAGTACTTTGGCACCCAAAATAGAGTTTACGGTCCAAGAGGATCTTGGGCCGTAAACTCCTTCTTCTTGTGATTCTTGAGTGATTTCTATCATATCTAATCATGTAGTAAGCTTTAAAACACTCTAGGGTAGAAGTACTTACAATCCGGAGCAAAAGATTGAAGATCCTTGGGAGAGAATTCAGGCTTTTCTCTAGATGCAATGGAAGAAATGAACTAAAATGGCTAAGTGCCCTTTATATAGTCCGTTGAGTTTTTGGTCCAAAAATATCATTTGAGTCGTAAACGCCAAACTCGTGGAGTTTTCAAACTTTTAAGATGCACAAAATACTCTAGGGCATCCTCTCTCCTGCTATCACCCGAAGTGTAAATCCTAAAATACTTAAACTTGTTCCAAAAAGTTTGAAACTTAGCAGCAACTTTTCTGACTTCTATTGTATTGAAGGGTTGTACATAATAGAAATTTCGGGTTGTCACATCATCCCCCCGTTAGAAGGAATTTCGTCCCAAAAATTAGAATTTAGGTAAGGAAGTAGGCATGAATAATCAAGCCAAGAAGTGGGGATACTTCCTAATCGTTTGATTCTCGTGCTCCCAAGTGAATTCGGGTCCCTGGTTGGCATCTCAGCGAACCTTCACTTAAAGGGAAATGACTATGAATCGTTTGCATGACTTCTCGGTCCATGGTCACTACAGTTCATCCACGTAGGTGAGGCTCTTGTGGGACTCGATCTCTTCGAGTAGGATTTCAAGAGTCTCGTCGGATCGATACTTTTTACAAGTTCGAGACGTGAAGGGTAGAATGTACGTTACTAAGCTTGCGGAGTTGGTATAGTCTACGAGATACAGGACCGATTCTGGTAAGAATCTCGGAGGTCCTGACTATCTTGGATTTAGCTTTCCACGCTTTACGAAGCGTATTAAGCCATTCCCAGAGTGAGATTTCCTAAAGAATTTGGTCTCTCACTTGGAATTTCAAGGTTTCTTGCTTATCTTCCCAGTCAAGGACCACTCCTTGCTAGGTCAAAGTCGTAAGGGTTTCTGTAATTTGCGAGGAGTTCTGAATGGACTACGATAGTAGGTCTGCAAGACCTAGAATTTGGCGAATTTCTGTCGGCGTCTTCGGTGCCGACAAATTCTTAACGGTTTTGATAAATTTACAGACTCAAGAATTTCCACATCACTAATAGTGTGTCTTAGGAATTTGACTCTTCAATTCCAAAGATCGTGTTTAGAGAACTTCGCGAAGGGTTTCTCTGAGGGTAATGTTCCCGTGGTTTCCTTCTTACTACGAGAGTAGATAAGTAAGTCATTTACAAAGAGAATGACGAACTAATCCCTGTAAGAATGGCGTACCCTATTCATTAAGCTCATGAATACTACGAGCATATTGGTCTTATCCGAGGGGTATCACTACGGACTCGAAGTGTCCGCATCGAGTTCGTAAGGTAGTCTTCGGGACATCCTTCGCTAACACTCGAAACTGGTGATATTCGGATCTCAGGTGCATTTCTGAAAGGCGATTTGTTCCTTGCGTTTTCTTAGCCCACACATTCATGCGAGGCAGAGATAATGATTTCTAATTGAAATCTTGACGAGGTCCTCGATAGAGGTACATATGATACAATCCGTCTACTTCTGGGAGAATAAGACCGGAGCTCTCCAGGGTGAGAAGCCTGGCCTTCCAATTCTATTGCTGAGTAGTTCGCTAAGTTTCCCGGATCGTTCTTGTATTTTAGTGGGTGATTAGACTGTAGGGCAATCCGGTTACATGAGTCGTAATGGGTTCTAAGTTTTTTCACATGACGATGCGATTTCTCGTAGTCTTGGGCAGTCTCCGTCCTGAAGTTCATATTAGAACTCATACACGGTTCAACGATCACAATCTTGTGTATACGTGTCGTATATAATTAAGATTGAAAAGATAGTCGAATAAATGATTCTTCTTTACGTTCACATCCCAACGGGGAAAAGAAGTTAAAGTGGAATCATCAATTCTAAACCTGTAGAACCTTGATTATATACCACCCCTATGTATACATTCCTCAACGATAAATCAGCCGTATGGATCTTTGGGTTGAAATTGACGTACTGTACGAGTGTTACTTCGGGGAGGTTTGCCGAGTTTTCTTCAGAAAGGAAAAGAAACATGAGGTACTCTATGCATGAGTACTTTCGAGTTCTGAAATGACGGCTTTGCTAAAAAGACACTTACTAAGAAAGAGATGTACGTATGAAGCTGGTATTGTGCGGATCAAATTGAATCTAGTCGTATGGTAATGTCAGAATCATATGGGAACTAAAGACATTAGATTTGAACATAAGGCGTTACAGACAAAACACAACCGTGCAACCAGCAACAGATTTACAGTACTTTAGACTTACTACAAGACTATTGTTGCGAACAAGGTATACTACAAAAGACAAGTACACACAGCACGAGCATCCCTTTACTGACGGGACCTCACAAAAGATAAGACTCTAGTTGCACTAGTTTTAAACTGTTTATAAGTCTGCTACAACGAAACACCTTAATTACATTAACGTGGGTCCGGAGTAGTCTCTCATGCGGCAGTGATCCTTAAGATTTTCCCGTCTGCGCCAGAGTTCTTCGCTATCGGGCAATCCTTCTTGAGGTGTCCAATTTCACCGCATTGGCGACATATCTGGACAGCACGAACATTGGTGGTGGAAGTGATGTGTCGAGCTAGAGTGACATGGACACGAGTGTTCTCCTTGTTCATCCACTTTGAAACTTTTCTTTCATAGGGTCTAGTTTTAACACCACCATCGTAAGCCTGGTTGACTCTGATGTCAGGGGCTTGAGTGATGGGTCGTGCCGGTGCTCCACAGCTACGAGCATGGTGCCTTATTTTTAGGCAATTGCAACATTGCATCTCATGGCAAGCCCCATGATGATGAAAACTACACTTATCACACTTCGGAAATTTTCCCTTGTATGGTCTGCTTGGTACTGGGATGGCAGGGGTTTCCACTTGTTGTTGTTGCATGGCAAGTTTTTGGGATCACTTGCGTTCTTTCTAGGCTTGGCGATTTCGTTTCTTGTTCTCTGTTTTTCGGCTTTGCGAGCCTGCAACTGTTATCATTTGATGATTTCCTGGATTGATACTACGATCGGGATTTTCAACCCCTTCGTCAGCATTGCTTGTGCTGATAGCGCTACGAATTGCAAGGACAGCTGTCACAACAGCCATCACGGCAGTTGTAACCGCGATTTGAAAAGTAGCAGTGTCCAAAGGAAAAGTAGGGGTTTCGTTGTTCGGCTGACTGTTTTCGGATGACGACATGATTCTGTTAATACGAAAGATGAGGATTTTGTGAGCGATTTTGGTTGACCCTAGATGTACTTTGATTGTTCAAGTAAAGAGTAAGAGTATGTCCTCGAAAGGTTGACGTACATCCCTATGATGCAGTCCTAGTATGGATTGGAAGTATGTTTGCAAAGGTTCGACCTACATCCCTATGATGCAGTCCTAATACAGAATGGAAGTAAATTCGTAGTATGGTCTTATGATGCTTGACGTCTAAAACAGGGTGCCATTGGTTGGTAAATAACATGATCCAACCCTTGAAGAAGAATTGTGAATTATCCCTGAGCTAGAATACCCTAGTTCAATAACTCAACTAGAGTGGGTTTCACATAGACTCCCATGATAGCATGATGAAAGTATTTGAATAAAGAATGGCACAGAAGTTAGCTGACTGTCAATATCTTCGATATTCATGACGTAAAGTTCGGGAAAAATGACCTTGTAAATGGTCTTACATCATATCTAGAGAAGAAGGTCCTTGACAGCATAAAGACCTAACTAAAGTACTTACAATACAAGATAGTTTCATTGAAAATGCCACATCGGGCATAGACAGAAAAATGATTCCTTTAAACAAGGAAAAATAAAGTAGGGCATCTACTACTGGCGACGGTCATCCCTCTGGTGAATTCTCAGCTCAGCCAGTTGACGTTCCATATCAAGTAGGTGTCTTTCATACATCCTCTGGCGTACTCGGAGCTCTATGACTTTGGCTCATGATTCAGCCAGTGCTTGCAGTAGGGTTTCATGGTCTCTCTCAGATCTCTCACGAGCATCTTCCAGGCGAATGGTGCGGAGGGTATGCATTCTCGCATTGGAGACAACTTCTGTGATCTGATGTAGGGCTATCCTGCCTTGAATCTCATTTCGAGCCACTCTGTGGACCAAGATTGGCAAGATTCTGTCTGCTAAGCCCCCATTGCTCAGGTCATAAAAGCTTCAGTCACCATTAAATGGCATGGGCTGATCTTGTCCTTGGCTCCATGTTTCCAAGCATTCTACCTATGGAGGCGTCGGGCCATGAAAAGCTGGACGAGGGTTAGGATTTGGAAAGGGAGCTGCCTGGGGTAGGTTCTCAACCTCGGGTTCGGAGTTAGCACCATCCGAAAGGTCTTCATCATGGTGATCATTCAGAGGGATAGGATGATCATTCTCTGGATCTTCTCCAAACCATCCAGCAATGACTTCGTTCGGAAGGTACGGATTGCCATGGGGATGGAGTCCAGCCATGTTATCTATGCGAGAATTGGGGTAAGAACATAATTATTAGACGAACTATCTAGATAATTATTTATAAAATCTTCATTAGTTACATCACTATTTGGGAAGTGCATACCAGTTATATGTAATCGAAACAGGATAGGCCTTCGAATAAGTGACCTTAACTCCAAATTCACAAAGAATAGGGGTAAAGCAAAATTTTCACAGATTCTAAGTCTATTACATCCTAGTTACATATAGCCTTAGTGTATCCACTTAGCAACTATCAACTTAGTAATGAAGATCCCGTTTAGTTCTCAGGAATGAAGTACTTATAATAACACCAAATACCCCTATAGTATTTTAGGGTTATGTTCTATTGTTCTCATTGTGGTATTGTTGGTAAGATTTTAGACTTGTTGCAACCTCACAACTACACTTAGGCACATGCTAGTCAACCCTCAGATAATATAGTTGATCAGGCTATATCTTCCCAGTTTTGACTATATGTCTCCAAGTCTACTTGTTCTGCCTAACAATCGTAATTCTTTTGTACTATCCTAGTGATACTGATTTTAGTATGAATGCAGGCACATATACTTAATTAAATATTTTATTATTTAAAGTATAACTCTTGGTCAGAGTATTTTAATCCCATTATATTTATAGTCTATATATCTTTTATTGGTTGATATACTCAATTTACTATAAACAATGCTCTGATACCAATCTGTCACACCCCAAAACCATAAACGGCGGAAACGTTCTGGGGCGGAGGACGTCATGTACATTATCACAACAATGAATAGTAGTAAACAAGCAACAACATCATCCATTGCATTAATAATATAATTTTAATACAAGTGTTCTGATATGTCTAATAGACACTAAAGTATAAATCAAAATGAAATATGAGTCTTGAACGAGCTCCATCTTCTCTAAACCTTGCATCGGTACCTGTCTACTGTTGACCTGAGGATACAAGTTATTTTGAAAGAGAGTATCAACTTTAAAGCTGGTGAGATCATAAGTATTTTAGTGTCTTAATTTGTAAGAATGCATTTGTACGTATATGAAATGTAAGTATTTGTACGTGTATGAAATGCAAGTATGAAAATGTTTTGAACATCCTAGAAAGCCCTATGCTTCCTACTGAAAGTAGCCTTCTACCAAGGCATCTAGTATCTGTGTGTGTCTCTTGTAAGAGTGTGTATTTTCCCAAATCTGACTATCATTAACCAAAAATATAGTTTCTATATTACTGTGCATCGTGTGAATGTTCACGAAGTGAATGTAATGGGAAAATGAAATAGTACTATGGTGTAGTATCAAATAACTACAACCATACTAACTACCTTAAATCTATTTCAATTTAAAGTAACATGTGATCGACCTGTATCCTGCTACCGACTCTAGTAAAACGACGGTGTAAGACGCCGTAAGAAATGACATTTGGCACCCGTAGACTTGCAAGTCCCACTGTAGCGAGCAGCAAGATGTAGGATAGTCAATCCAGTATAGATCTATATGCAAACTCATACGCTCCCCAATTAAGGAGATTCGGGATACAAAAACGGTCATGGCAGGAAGTGCCATGACCCGTATAATGGTTCTCATAACTACATGAATGTACATGTAATGAATGTGATACTTTAAAGTGTACTCTTTCTCTGTCTAGCCTGTATGTACTGTAATGTTCTGCGTGTGCTAGCTGTAATGTGTGTTCTCTCTCTGTCTAGCATGTATAGTAATGTACTGTGTGTACTAGCTGTAATGTGTGTTCTCTCTCTCTCTCTCTCTCTCTATCTATCTAGCAAGTATTGACTCATGAATGAACTGACTCATTGTATGATTTCACGTTCTAGTAATAGTTCTAGTAACTTCCTGAACTACCCCTATGGTAGCTTACTAGTAATGTAACTGGTACGTATGAACATGGACGTATACCCTTGCTACCCAAGGGTATTGAACTGACTAGAAGAACCTTTATGACTATATATGTACACATGATATATAACTAATATTTAAACGACCTTCGGACAGATACCCGATACCTTACCAGACCACATCCCAACGGGGAAAAGGAAATAAAGCGGGCAAACCTTCCTAAGTCCTTTAAACATTACTTATGTAACTATACATATATAGGCACGCAATTGACAATATAAAAGCATAAAAGAAGTTTTGTAAAACCATTGAAAAGTTTAGTTTCTAAGGAAGGATGACTTGATGTCAAATTGTAAAACGATTTGAAAGCAGTTTGTTTGATAAGAACAGTGTAAAGTATAAGGAAAACATTTGTTTTGAATCATAATTGTCACAGGGTTTGAAAAGATACACTCAGTATGCAAGACAATTTAACAAAGAGTTTTAACTGAGTAAAAACATTTTGAAAAGCCATTTGAAGTAAACTGTTTGGTAAAACAGCTAATAGAGTAGTAAATCCTTTTGTATGCTACTTATTAATCACATGTGATTAATATAATAACTAGCATCATTCAACTTGTATCCCCCCATAAAAGCATTTAAAAACATTTAAATCATTGATTAAGGGGTATGAACTCACGTGTAGCAAGTGGTTGGGATGAACGGACTGTATAGGATGCTAGGTGTCAAGTGAAGACTTGTACACACTCTATGATCCTATTTAACATATAATATGACATATATGTAACCAATTAGCCTTTAAACAACTAAATAACAAATTTAAGACATCCTAAGACATGTTAAACACTTTATATCAGTGTTAAAAGTGCTAAGGATTGCATCTAAGTGTTGTAGGACAAAGCTATTGAGCTTAGGGTTCAAGGGAACCCCTAATATGAGTTTACTCCCTAAAGACCATAATCCCTTGAGTTTACAGTCGTAAACCCTTGAGTTTACGGCCGTAAACTCATGTCTTCTTGACGATGAGTTTTTTTTGAATTCTTGTAAGTCCCTTGAAGCATTTCTACATTGAAGTATAAGCCTATGGAAGTGTTTGTGGCATCAAAACACCCCTAAATGGAGTTTACGGCCCATGGACCATTTCTCCATGAGTTTGCTGCCGTAAAATCCTATGGAACATGGTTTTATGATGTTTTCAAGTCCTAAACACTTCAAGGTAAAAGTCTAGGCCTGATTCAAGGCATAAGGAAGGAATATGGGCCATTTATAATTACTTTGGGGTGTTTACGGTTTTGGGAGATCCCCAAACCATAAACACATATACAAGGGGGTCTTAAGGTGTTTTTCATATGCATAAACCATCAGGGAAGGGTTCCATACTAGTTTCTAAGCATAAGGGAAGACTTGGGAGTACTTTGGCACCCAAAATAGAGTTTACGGTCCAAGAGGATCTTGGGCCGTAAACTCCTTCTTCTTGTGATTATTGAGTGATTTCTATCATATCTAATCATGTAGTAAGCTTTAAAACACTCTAGGGTAGAAGTACTTACAATCCGGAGCAAAAGATTGAAGATCCTTGGGAGAGAATTCGAGCTTTTCTCTAGATGCAATGGAAGAAATGAACTAAAATGGCTAAGTGCCCTTTATATAGTCCGTTGAGCTTTTGGTCCAAAAATATCATTTGAGCCGTAAACTCCAAAGTCGTGGAGTTTTCAAACTTTTAAGATGCACAAAATACTCTAGGGCATCCTCTCTCATGCTATCACCCGAAGTGTAAATCCTAAAATACTTAAACTTGTTCCAAAAAGTTTGAAACTTAGCAGCAACTTTTCTGACTTCTATTGTATTGAAGGGTTGTACAGAATAGAAATTTTGGGTTGTCACATCAATATTTAAATACGTGAGGGCGCATGTTATAACTTTCTTATACATATAGTAGATACAATTCTAATATATATAAATACAAGGGGTAAATTTAAAACTCTTTAAATTTAGTTGTCTATTATTAATTCTAATTGAGAGGACACGATGTAACAATTAATAAATCATAAGGGTGTAATATTCAAATTCATAAATCTATATTATAAAAATATTAAATATTTAAATTCATTATTCCAATAACAGATAAATATTCAAATTCAGATAAACACATTTAAATAATATATATCAATTATCAAATAAATATTCAAATTCTAATAAACACATTTAAATAATATTTATCAATTTTTTCAGATTCAAAAACAATTTATATTTGGGTATTTATCCATGTTTATCAAAGCTACATATTCGAAAAATGGCAAAAAATCTGAAACTCTAAATTCTGTTGAGCTCACGTCGTGAACTCCTAATTCACGTCGTGAGCTGCGACTAAGGTTTTAACACATTACAAAATTTTTGAATTATTCTTCTTCCATTCAGTTTCATACTAGTTTTTACAGAAAACATGGATCTAGGGTGAAAGTAACCATGAACCAACGGTTCTGATACCACTGTTGGGTTTTCTAGGCATCAAATACACTGTAAAATTAGGCAGCGGAAAAATCGAAACAACGATATACGTAAGTGTACATGCATCCTATGGATCTATGGCTTCATGCTAATTACATCTACCATAGAAAACTAAAACATACGTAAGAAAACATACCTCTTATGTAACCCTTGATCTCCATGCTGGAGATCTAGAGCCTCCATGAAGTTGCTTGGATGAAAGGACCCAAACCAGAATCCCTCTAATGGTATCACACCCAATGATACCAAAGAGTGGAATAAAAATACATAGGAGAAGGGTAAATTTCACAAACCTAAAGGGGTTTAAAATCGTCCCTAAGAGGGGGAGGAAGAAGGGTTGGAGAATACTTCAAGCCAAGGTGCAAGGAGGAATGAAATCCCTATGGCCCTATTTATAGCCTTGGATCACTCCTAGGTTTTAGTACTCCTTCCCATGTGGGATGGAGGCCTAACCATGAAATTTCACTCCTTTCCCATGTGGGATGGAGTGATTTTCATCCAACCCTAATCCCATAAGGTTCTGGAACATTCCTGGTTAACCAACTATTGATTAATGAACATTCAACCCTTTAATTAATTGAACTGTTAATTAATTCCCAAAATATATTTCCAAATAGTTTCTAATTAATTATTAACCATTATAATTAATAAACTAATTTATCCTTTAATTAATTCTACTCAATTTGGGTCTTGAGGGCAACCCAAAACAACACTGTTATTATTAGAAATATTACCAATAGTTAATGACATTGGACACTATTCCAACAGTCTCTTGAGAGGCAGGTTGAGTTCAAGATCGATTTGGTTCCAGGTGCCTCTCAGATCGCCAAGGCACAATACCGACTAGAACCTCCTAAGATGCAGGAGTTGTCCTCTCAGCTTCAGGAGTTGTTAGGCAAACCCAGTTCATTAGGCAGAGTAGTTCTCCGTGGGGAGCCCCGATTTTGTTCGTCAAGAAGAAGGATGGTTCACACAGAATGTGCATTGATTACCAGGAGTTGAACAAGTTTACATTGAAGAATGTTATCCCCTTCCATGGATTGATGACCTCTTTGATCAGTTGCAGGGTGCATCTGGGTTCTCCAAGATCGATTTGAGGTTAGGGTATCATCAGGTGAGGGTTAGAGAGGAGGGCGTGGAGAAGACTGCGTTTCAGACTCTTTATGGTCATTACGAGTTCGTGGTGATGCTATTTGAGCTCACTAATGCGCCTTTTGTATTAATGGATTTGAGAATCGGGTGTTGTCACACCCCCAAACCTGAACGGCGGAAACGTTCGGGGGCGGATGACTTCATGTGGTAACGTAACAAATGAATACATAGTAAAGAAAGCAATACAACCATCATATATATAATTGAAAGTTTACATTTGTTAAAAAGTTACATGCTCAAAACTCAATTACAATATGATGTCAAAATACGAGATTAAACTGGCGCCGCAGCATCCCTTCATCAAAAGCGAAATGAATACCTGAAATTACTGATTTCCTGGGACATACAAGTAATTTTGAAAGAGTAGATCAGCATTTAAGCTGGTGAATTTCATAAGTATTGAAGTGACAATGTTTGAATGAACTGAAATGTTTTATCTTCGTTTGTTTGTGGTTAGAAAATCCAATATTTTCTACTAGTATAAAAGTAGCCTTCACTCAAGACCAATGTTTGTTTCTAAAATGTATGTAAATGTAAAAGAACCAATGAATTTGAAAACCTTGTAAATCAATGCATTTTAATACCCCTTGTGAGTTTTATAACCATACTATTGACTCTGAATGCCTATACACAACGTTCTTCAGGCGTTGAAATGTTATGACGTTTGTCACCCCAAACGGTGGACTGCAGCTAACAGTCAGGGCGCGGGTTTGTCAAGCCCGTATAGATCTATACACAAACACCATGCTCCCCCTCCAAGGGATTCTGGTATATAATACAGGACTTGAAATGTGTACTCGAACGTACATGAAGTTAGTGTCTCACAAATCCGTGGTATAAAAACAGATCTACTTGTTAAAATGTTACGTTTGTTCTTGTACACGAAAGTGAACTTCTTGAAATATGTGATTCTACTACATAAGAGTTAGAAATTTGTTTCGTAAAACCATACCTATTATAGTTTCCAAAAAAACGTGTCTTGTTTGTTTAGAAACATTGAGAAAGGAATCGCTTGTTTATGAAAGTATAGATTTTTGGGTGTAGAGTCTAGGATAGACAAGAAAAATCTAAGAATAGTTTAGTTTATACATGCATTACAAGAACATTATATTTTAAAAGGTAAAATGCTATTGTGACATATGTTATATATATATACATATATACATATATATATATATATATATAAGTTCCTTTAAATGTTTATAAATCGCATGTGATTTGAATATATAACAGTATATAAAAGAATTTCTTTATGTAACGCACGATAATACTCGTGTGTTTTACTTGTAATCCCCCCCTTTGAAAGCATAATAAAGTATTTAGACTAATTAAAAAGGTTGATTTAGGGGTATGAAACTCACTTGAAAGTTTGAAGATAGCGAGATGGAAAACCGGGCAGAGTTTCGTCTCGGGAAACGGATTTTCCTCGGGATTCTCGGGAATCTCGGGAGTAAAATCGACCTTCGGGACTTGAGCCAAAAAGACCAGAGCTTCGGGTTTGAACGGACACGGAAAACGAGGCAAAGTTGAGAGAGAGAGAAGAGAAATGAACCCCTTCTTTGGAAACACTCGCATTCTATTTATAGGAAGGCTGGTCTGCCTCGGTACGCGGGGCGTACGCTCGTACACGCTGCGTACGCGTACGTCATGCATGACCGAAGCCTCGACTGCCTCGGTTCGGATGGGACGGGTTGTTGGGTTCTCGGGTCGGATGGGACGGGTTGCTGGGGAGGTGGGTCGGATGGGACGCCGGGTCGGATGGGACGTCGGGTCGGACGGGTCGGACGGGTCGGATGGATCGGATTCCTCGGATATGGCGACGTGGACGATCCGAGGCCAATCCTCTCGGTTACGCGGGGCGTACAGGAGTACGCAGCGCGTACTTCGGAGGAGGATGCTGACTCCCCTTCGGATAATATCCGAATTTTGAATTAAATAAATAAATAATATATTTAATAAACTTCAAAAATCCATATCTTCTTCATACGAACTCCGTTTTCGATGGTCTTTATATCCTTGCGTAGGTGAGACTACGCTCTACAACTTTCGTTTAGACACCGTCGGCAAATTCCAAAATTATATTTTTATTATTTATTAAAAATCCATCGTGTTTAAGGAATTTCTTAGAAAATTCATAACTTCTTTATCTGATGTCGGTTTTTGCCAGACTTTTTACCGCTGGAATACCATTGTCGAGACCTTCGATTCTCGTTTAGGTCATTCCGGCCAAAAGTCGCTCGATCTCCGATTCGAGTTTTTAGCGGTCTGTTGCTAAGCCGAACTTGGAAAAATCACATCTTCGCTATATGAAGTCGGATTTGGGCGTTCTTTTCACATACGATCATGGTTCAAAGACATTTAATCATAGAAGGAAATTAAATAGAACTATTTGTACGTTTTATTATGAAAGTAAATTTTATTACTTAGAAGCGGTTACAATACTTGACCCATTCTGGTCCTTACAAGGAGTTGAAATATCGGGTTGCCACATCATCCCCCCGTTAGAGAGAATTTCGTCCCGAAATTTAAAGTAGCAAAGATACTAGTGAACATGAAAGAGATGAGGGTACTTTTGTTTCATCTGATCTTCGCGTTCCCATGTGAATTCGGGTCCCCGCTTGGCGTTCCAGCGAACCTTCACGATGGGTATGCGACTTTGTTTTGTTTGTTTGACCTCTCGATCCATGATTTCTACTGGCTCTTCCACAAAGTTGAGGCTCTCGTTGATCTCGATCTCGTCGAGTGGAATAACAAGAGTCTCGTCGGAAAGGCACTTTTTCAAGTTTGAGACGTGGAAGGTTGGATGGATGTTACTAAGTTCGCGCGGTAGGTTTAGCTTGTAAGCCACTGGGCCGATTCTGGCAAGAATCTCGAAAGGCCCTATGTATCTTGGATTTAGTTTCCCACGCTTTCCAAATCGTATTAAACCCTTCCACGGTGAGACCTTTAATAAGACGTGGTCTCCTACTTGGAATTCTAAAGGTTTCCTCCTTTGGTCAGCGTAGCTTTTCTGTCGGTCTCTTGAGGCCTTCAATCGTTCACGTATGATCTCCGGACCTGTGAGAGTGCTTTCAGGAACTCTTCCTCTAGCTAACTGGGTATCGCCAACTTCAGTCCAGCACAGAGGGGATCTGCACTTTCGACCATAGAGGGCTTCAAACGGAGCAGCCTTTATGCTTGTATGATAACTATTGTTGTATGAAAATTCGACAAGGGGTAAATGAATATCCCATGCCTTTCCAAAGTCAATCACGCAGGCTCTCAGCATGTCTTCTAAAGTTTGTATTGTTCTCTCACTTTGTCCGTCTGTCTGTGGGTGGTAGGCTGTACTCATGTCTAGCCTAGTTCCCAGGGAACTTTGTAGTGATTGCCAGAACCTTGAAGTGAATCTACTATCTCGATCGGAGATAATGGATATCGGAACACCATGCAGTCGCACTACTTCCCTTAAGTAAGTTCTTGTCAGCTTCTCCATTTTGTCAGTCTCCTTGATGGGTAGGAAATGTGCGGATTTGGTCAATCTGTCGACAATGACCCATATGGTATCGAGTCCAATTGTCGTCTTGGGTAACTTGGTTATGAAGTCCATAGTAATCCGCTCCCATTTCCATTCCGGTATCTCTGGTTGTTGTAGTAGTCCTGACGGTTTCTGATACTCGACCTTAACCTTAGCGCAAGTAAGGCATTTACTCACGAAGGTAGCAATTTCTGCTTTCATGTTAGGCCACCAGTATAGTTTCTTAAGATCCAGATACATTTTATCTGAACCCGGGTGAACGGAATATCTTGAATTGTGAGCCTCGGTCATGACTACGTTTCTGAAACCACCATGATTTGGGGTCCAAATTCGGTCCATGAGATAGTAGGCTCCGCCACCCTTGACTTCTAAATTCTTCTCCATTCCTCGCAGGGATTCACCCGCCACATTTTCAGGTTGCAAAGCTTCCATTTGTGCTTCCTTAATTTGTGTGGATAGGTGGGAATGGATAGTCATGGTCAGAGATTTGACCCTCCGACCAGTGTATTCCTTTCGACTGAGGGCGTCGGCTACTACGTTGGCCTTGCCAGGATGATAACGAATTTCGCATTCGTAGTCATTCAGTAACTCAACCCATCGTCGTTGTCGCATGTTGAGTTCCTTCTGATCGAAAATGTGTTGAAGGCTCTTGTGATCGGTGAATATAGTACTCTTTGTTCCGTATAAGTAGTGCCTCCAGATCTTCAGAGCAAATACCACTGCTCCTAACTCGAGGTCATGTGTCGTATAGTTCACTTCGTGTGTCTTAAGCTGTCGGGAGGCATAAGCGATAACCTTCCCTCTCTGCATAAGAACACAACCAAGTCCTTGATTTGAAGCATCGCAATACACCACGAAGTCTTCTATCCCTTCGGGGAGGGATAGTATCGGTGCGGTGCACAAGGCCTGCTTTAGTGTCTGGAATGCCTTCTCTTGTTTCGCTTCCCAGTCAAAGGCCACACCTTTCTGGGTTAATGAAGTAAGAGGTTTCGCAATGCTCGAAAAGTTCTTTATGAATCTACGATAGTAGCCAGCTAGACCTAGAAATTGACGAATTTCTGTAGGTGTCTTTGGTGCAGACCAGTTCTCAATAGCCTTAATTTTGGAGGGGTCCACGTGTATACCTTTCTCGCTAACAACGTGACCTAAAAATTCGACTCTTCGAATCCAAAATTCGCATTTAGAGAACTTCGCATATAGTTTCTCCGTTCGCAGTGTTTCTAGGACTTTTCGTAGGTGTTGACTATGCTCTTCCTCACTTCGAGAGTAGATAAGTATATCATCGATAAAGACGATGACGAACTGATCCAAGTAAGGGCGACATAACCTATTCATTAGGTCCATAAATACTGCTGGTGCATTGGTTAATCCGAACGGCATCACTACGAATTCATAGTGTCCATAACGAGTTCGGAAGGCTGTCTTTGGAATGTCCCCCTCTAGAACTCGTAATTGATGATATCCGGATCGTAGGTCTATTTTGGAGAAGTAGTTCGCCCCTTGAAGTTGATCGAATAGGTCGTCGATACGGGGTAGAGGATAGCGGTTCTTGACAGTAAGTTTGTTCAGCTCTCTGTAGTCGATGCACATACGGAACGATCCGTCTTTCTTCTTTACAAACAAGACTGGTGCTCCCCAAGGTGAGAAACTTGGTCTTATGAATCCTTTGTGAAGGAGTTCATTAAGTTGACTGGAAAGTTCCTGCATCTCTGCTGGTGCAAGACGATAAGGCGACTTCGCTACTGGGGTAGCTCCTGGAATTAAGTCGATTCTAAACTCGACTTGGCGTTGCGGTGGTAATCCTGGCAGTTCTTCTGGAAAGATATCGGGAAAGTCGCGTACTACCGAGATGCTCTTGATGTCCTTCAGTTCTTGACTTGTATCGACGATGTGCGCTAGGAATGCTCGACAATCCTTCCGCAAGCACTTTCGAGCTTGGATGCACGAAATGATGCGAAGGTTTGCACTAGATTTGTCGCCGTAGATAACTAATGTTTCGTTGTTTGGGAGGTTAAGACGGACTGCTTTCTCAAAGCACATGATGTCGGCGCGAAGAAGGCTCAACCAATCCATGCCGACTATGACGTCGAAACTTTTAATTTGAACCGGCATGAGATTGATTGGGAAAGAATGGCCGTCTAATGTTAACGTACAGCCCATGTATATGCAATTTGTGTTTTCGGTTTTTCCATTGGCCATCTCTATAGTGAATGATTTTTCTAACTTGCTAGGTTTAGGTTTAAGTAAATGAATAAAGTTTTGACTCACGAAACTTCTCTCCGCTCCACTATCGAATAATATGCATGCGTATGAATTATCGAGAAGGAACGTACCAGCAACAATAGTTGGGTCAGCTACAGCTTCGTTGTGGCCTATTGCCAAAACTCGTCTAACACCTCCGGTGCCTGCTGCCTTAGGACAGTTTCTCTGGTAGTGGCCCACCTCGCCACAACCGTAGCAAGCCTGCCCTACACCCGCACCGGGAATTTGAGTGATCGGCTTTGCGGGTTCCTTGCAGAAACGGGCTGTGTGCCCTTTCTGGCTGCAGTTGGCGCACTGCATAGCTCGACAAAGTCCATGGTGGTGGTAATTGCATTTGGTGCATTTTGGGAGGTTGCCTATATAAGGCTTTGTTGGGTAGGTATTTGTAGGGGCTGTAGCAGGTACAGTGGCCGCATTTACTGACACCAGCTGTTTCTTTGCGGATTCTTGGGAAGATCCACCCTTCCCTTTAATCCATGCCCTCTTCCTGCCATTGTTGTTGTTGTAGTTGTTGTAGTTGTTGTTTGCTTTCTGTGGGGCTGGTGCAGAAGTGGTTGAGTTCTGATGACCTCCGTAGTCGATCAGAGATTGTGCCAGTTCCTTAGCACTTTCAAAGGTGTCAGGTTTAGAAGCTAACACGCTTGATCGCATTTGGGGCGTCAGTCCCCAGATGTACCTTTCTATCTTCTTGCTCTCGGGAGCAATCATATCTGGACAAAGGATTGCCAGCTCGCAAAATCTGTTGGTATAAGTAGCGATGTCGGTACCAACCATTCCGAGAGTCCATAGCTCGTGTTCAAGCTTTTGAATCTCTCCCCGTGGGCAGTATTCTCTCATCATCATGGCCTTCAAGTTCTCCCAGCTTATGGAGTTCGCCACGATTAGGGTAAGTACTTTAACGTGGCCATTCCACCAAGTTAAAGCTTTATCGAGAAGGGTGAAAGTTGCAAATTTGACCTTGCTGTGCTCGGGGCAGGAGCATATTTCAAAGACTGCCTCCGTCCTTTCGATCCACTGCCTCAGGGCCATCACACCACCAGTACCATAAAACATCCGGGGCTTGGCATTAGTGAAGTCCTTATAGGTGCATTCTCGAGGTGGTCCATGACTCTCGCCATGGTTGGATGGGTGTGTGCCAGATCCCGAGCCATTAGTACTCGAGTTATTGATCTGTGACATGGCAGCTGCCACTGCTGCGGTGACTGCTGCTTGAAACATAACAGCATCAAATTGGGGTGGTGGAGGTGGTGGTGGTATAGGTGCTTCCTCACCGTTGTTTCGCCTCGGATTCCTACGCGGAGGCATCCTTCAACTATAGATTGAAAAGACAAGGATAAGAATTTCATAGAATGGAAAATGTATGTGTCTCATGAACTAAATCGCTATAGTTCAACAACAGATGATAGTATGAGTCTTACAATAGAAGAATGAAAGTTATTTGTAAGACTGAAGGTATGAAACAAGTATTTGGGGTTCTCAAAGACCATTCAAGGTTCGAACGAAATACTCAACATAGTAGTAATAGTGCCACTTATATTAATATAAAAGTTGTTACAACGATCATGAAAATTTGACCCCTATAAGGGTCTCCGATTACAAAGTTCGAGAAATTTAAAGACTTTTAGCCGAGGTCCTAAGCTATAACAAAATTTGAGTCCTTGACAAGCACTACTTGCGTCGAAGGTTGCGCTTGGAGCTTGACTCTGTATCTGATTGCTTTGACTCCATTAGACGCCTATCGAAAGCGGCTTGTTGTTCCCTTAGTTTGGCGAGGGCTACAATCATTTGCGCTTGAAACGCTTCGGTTTGGAATTGAGCGTTGTCTTGCATCTTGTCCAGCCTACGGATGTCAGAAGTGTGAACCTGCACTTCCACGTTGATATCCCGGAGTCGGCTAGCTTGTACTCCAGACTGATAGGACTGATTGGCTAACTTACCCACCATTACCGGGAGTGCTCGATCAGCCGAACCTCCACCGCGGACATCATAGAAGTCCCGGCACATGCCGTAGGGAGGGCGTAGGTTCTGCTGTTGGCTCCAATGGTGGAGGTGACTTCCCCAGACGGGAGTCGGTCCTTGAAAGTTCCTTACGAAGACGGGAGGTTGAATGGGTGGTGGATCGATAACTTCCGGCTCTGAGTCGGTACCGGAGTCATCACCCACTTCTATGGGTTCCTCGTCCTCTTCGGGATCATCTTCGATCCATCCTCCGTTGCCTTGGTTGGGAAAGTAGGGGTCGCCAGGGTGGTGAAATCCAGCCATTTGGCTGTACGAGAAATAGGGTTATAAGAATTGAGTAAAGCCGGAACATGTAAAACATGTAAGTTAAACTAGTTTAGATAGCAAATACTCCTATAGTATTTAAGTGCTTGTGTTTGATTCTTGTAATGGTTTGGTAAGTTTTGACTTGTTGCTTACTACGATCATTCCTCGATATACGTTGGTCCAATCTTGGGCAAATATAGTTGATCACGCTATATTTGTCCAAAATCTGATTATATATATCGAGTCCCAATCGTAGTGTCAACTTGTCTAAATACTTGTATAGTTGTATAACATGAAAATAGTTCGTGGTAGGCATGTATTTGTACTTAAATGAACTACCAATTTAAGTTGAACGAAATGCTGCTTAAGTGTAAAAAGAAAATTTGTTTTGTCAGAGAGTATTAGTCCCCTAAGCATTTATAGTTTGTATATCTTATGTGGTTCGATATACTTAGTTCACTATAAACATTGCTCTGATACCAATCTGTCACACCCCCAAACCTGAACGGCGGAAACGTTCGGGGGCGGATGACTTCATGTGGTAACGTAACAAATGAATACATAGTAAAGAAAGCAATACAACCATCATATATATAATTGAAAGTTTACATTTGTTAAAAAGTTACATGCTCAAAACTCAATTACAATATGATGTCAAAATACGAGATTAAACTGGCGCCGCAGCATCCCTTCATCAAAAGCGAAATGAATACCTGAAATTACTGATTTCCTGGGACATACAAGTAATTTTGAAAGAGTAGATCAGCATTTAAGCTGGTGAATTTCATAAGTATTGAAGTGACAATGTTTGAATGAACTGAAATGTTTTATCTTCGTTTGTTTGTGGTTAGAAAATCCAATATTTTCTACTAGTATAAAAGTAGCCTTCACTCAAGACCAATGTTTGTTTCTAAAATGTATGTAAATGTAAAAGAACCAATGAATTTGAAAACCTTGTAAATCAATGCATTTTAATACCCCTTGTGAGTTTTATAACCATACTATTGACTCTGAATGCCTATACACAACGTTCTTCAGGCGTTGAAATGTTATGACGTTTGTCACCCCAAACGGTGGACTGCAGCTAACAGTCAGGGCGCGGGTTTGTCAAGCCCGTATAGATCTATACACAAACACCATGCTCCCCCTCCAAGGGATTCTGGTATATAATACAGGACTTGAAATGTGTACTCGAACGTACATGAAGTTAGTGTCTCACAAATCCGTGGTATAAAAACAGATCTACTTGTTAAAATGTTACGTTTGTTCTTGTACACGAAAGTGAACTTCTTGAAATATGTGATTCTACTACATAAGAGTTAGAAATTTGTTTCGTAAAACCATACCTATTATAGTTTCCAAAAAAACGTGTCTTGTTTGTTTAGAAACATTGAGAAAGGAATCGCTTGTTTATGAAAGTATAGATTTTTGGGTGTAGAGTCTAGGATAGACAAGAAAAATCTAAGAATAGTTTAGTTTATACATGCATTACAAGAACATTATATTTTAAAAGGTAAAATGCTATTGTGACATATGTTATATATATATACATATATACATATATATATATATATATATATATATATATATATATATATATAAGTTCCTTTAAATGTTTATAAATCGCATGTGATTTGAATATATAACAGTATATAAAAGAATTTCTTTATGTAACGCACGATAATACTCGTGTGTTTTACTTGTAATCCCCCCCTTTGAAAGCATAATAAAGTATTTAGACTAATTAAAAAGGTTGATTTAGGGGTATGAAACTCACTTGAAAGTTTGAAGATAGCGAGATGGAAAACCGGGCAGAGTTTCGTCTCGGGAAACGGATTTTCCTCGGGATTCTCGGGAATCTCGGGAGTAAAATCGACCTTCGGGACTTGAGCCAAAAAGACCAGAGCTTCGGGTTTGAACGGACACGGAAAACGAGGCAAAGTTGAGAGAGAGAGAAGAGAAATGAACCCCTTCTTTGGAAACCCTCGCATTCTATTTATAGGAAGGCTGGTCTGCCTCGGTACGCGGGGCGTACGCTCGTACGCGCTGCGTACGCGTACGTCATGCATGACCGAAGCCTCGACTACCTCGGTTCGGATGGGACGGGTTGTTGGGTTCTCGGGTCGGATGGGACGGGTTGCTGGGGAGGTGGGTCGGACGGGACGCCGGGTCGGATGGGACGTCGGGTCGGACGGGTCGGACGGGTCGGATGGATCGGATTCCTCGGATATGGCGACGTGGACGATCCGAGGCCAATCCTCTCGGTTACGCGGGGCGTACAGGAGTACGCAGCGCGTACTTCGGAGGAGGATGCTGACTCCCCTTCGGATAATATCCGAATTTTGAATTAAATAAATAAATAATATATTTAATAAACTTCAAAAATCCATATCTTCTTCATACGAACTCCGTTTTCGATGGTCTTTATATCCTTGCGTAGGTGAGACTACGCTCTACAACTTTCGTTTAGACACCGTCGGCAAATTCCAAAATTATATTTTTATTATTTATTAAAAATCCATCGTGTTTAAGGAATTTCTTAGAAAATTCATAACTTTTTTATCTGATGTCGGTTTTTGCCAGACTTTTTACCGCTGGAATACCATTGTCGAGACCTTCGATTCTCGTTTAGGTCATTCCGGCCAAAAGTCGCTCGATCTCCGATTCGAGTTTTTAGCGGTCTGTTGCTAAGCCGAACTTGGAAAAATCACATCTTCGCTATATGAAGTCGGATTTGGGCGTTCTTTTCACATACGATCATGGTTCAAAGACATTTAATCATAGAAGGAAATTAAATAGAACTATTTGTACGTTTTATTATGAAAGTAAATTTTATTACTTAGAAGCGGTTACAATACTTGACCCATTCTGGTCCTTACAAGGAGTTGAAATATCGGGTTGCCACAGGTGTGCAGGCCGATGCTCGATCGATCAATCATTGTGTTCATTGATGATATCTTGGTGTATTCCAAAACTAGGGAGCAACACAAGGAGCACCTTCAAGAGCTTCTTGGGGTCTTGAGGCGAGCATGACTATATTCCAAGTTCTTGAAGTGTGAGTTTTGGTTACAAGAGGTCCAGTTCTTGGAACACCTAGTTAATCAGGATGAGATTTTGGTCGATCCGGCCAAAATCGAGGTGGTTATGCAGTGGGAGGTCCCGAAGTCTCCTTTGGAGAACAAGAGTTTCTTGGGATTACCAGGGTATTATCGGAGATTTATTCAAGACTTCTTCAAGATTGTTGTATCCTTCAATCATCCGACAAGGAAGGGTGTGGATTTTTGTTGGGGACCAGAGCAGTAGGTGGCATTTGAGATGCTGAGACAGAAGTTATGTGAGGCACTAGTGTTGACCCTCCCCGAGGGTGTTGAGGACTTTGTGGTATTTTGTGATGCATCCATGTCACAACTGGCATTTTAGTTAGGGAAATTTTGTTCTTGTGTAACCATTCAACTATTGTAAAACTTATATTCTAAGTAAATCTCACTCAATGCACATTTAGATTCACCATTCATGTTCATCAAAGAGTCTGAAGCCCTAAGATCCATGGTTTAAGTCCATATTGGACTAGGAGTTCCTTATTGGGCCTAATGGACCAATAAGCATCCAATTCAACTTTATTGGATTTAGAAGCCCTAATTGGACCCAATTCACAAATTTAAAACAATTTGGACCATTTGGGCCTAGAATGATTCATTCTAATCCTAATGGGCCTTATTGGGCCATAACTAATTCCCTTTAACCTTAGTGAACCATAAACCCATTCTTTTACTCTAATTGGGCAGTGAATGCTTCGAAGAGCCCAATGGGCCGAAAAACCTTATGTTTAGGATCCAAATGTCCTCGCTAAAGTTAATGGGCCCAATCTACTCCAAATCTTTCTTCTTCGCCCAAAATCTCGGCCCATGTATAACACAAAAAAAAAGAGATTAAGGGGGGGGGGTGACTTTGGAGTGCCACCTCCATTTTATACACCATATAGCCATGCAAAGACCAACATGTATCCATACTAGTCACTTCATCTCTCTCTCTCTCTCTCTCTCTCTCTCTCTCTCCCTTCTTTCCTTCTTCTCGGCCGAGTGCAACACACACACACATACACACTCCACCAAATTCTCTCTAAGATCATCCATCTTCTTCCTCCAAAATTCTCAAGATTTAGCTTAGGTTTCAAGAGGATTTTCACTAGATAATCATCATTCTTGGTAAGCCTTTACACACTGAAGTTTTATAACTCCATCTTCATGATATATCACTCTTTTAAACAAAGTTTTTGGTGATCATACTCCTAGAAATCTTCTTAAGTTCGAGATCTGTTGGATAAGGTGTCTAAGTCCGTAACAATATTTGGTATGACTTGACCCGAACCGACATGGTCCATTTGGGTTGCACTTCACCTAACAATGTGTATGGATATATTTTTGAGAATAAGATGTTTATGATCCATTAATATATTTTTTGTTATAATATATTAATATTATTTAATTAGTGTTGATCAAGAATGTATTTATGGAATTTGATGAGATTATTGCGCTATTAGATCGACAAATTCAAAACAGATAAACATGCATAATGTAATAAAGAACACAAGAATGGATCGAATGATTAATATCTCACACCTCAGAAGAGCTCGATGAAGAACTTCGATTGTAGATGTGTGTTTAGGGTTACAATGCAAAAGCTATTAATGAGAACGATGAGCTTAAAGCTATACATGCATGCATAATTTATAGTCTAACCCTAAGATTAAACCACAGTTGGACAGGCTTAAATCGGGTAATCAAAATATCAACATTAAGCCCATATGAAGCAACACTCTAAACCCAACAATCTCCCCCTTTGTGTCAATAGAGGCGAGACATCAGTTCGGTTTAGAAAGAGCAGACTTCTTCACTGTCTTGAACACCTTCGGTATAATGGCCAAAAGAGTGTGACGAAAGGATATATACAAGCGAAGCATGTCAGAGATGTTCTTCTTATCAGAATCACTGTTCTGTTTACAACGGTGAGTTATATCAAGTATGTGCTCCAAGCAGGAAATGGAGTACAGGTGTTTGTCAACAAGAGCGAAAAGGAATTTTCACCTTTGCTTCTAGTGAACATAACAGTGTGATGAACTGCATCAATCTTGCCTAATTTCATCTTGTTTAGATCACTTGGCTTCCCGATACTCTTCACAATAGGCTTCTTTTGCAAAACGCTTGCAATCTACTGATCCATCTTAGCAACTTCATGGATGTAGGAAGTCAACATTCTCTTAATGTGATCGAGGATCGGCCCATATTGCTCTTGATTAGTAAGCAAAATGTTGATCATAAGAATCCAATCGTGTGGGTTCAGGTTTGTAAGATCAACTAATGAAATCATATGAACCGAGTTATCAGAACCTCAGGTCACCCTGAACTTCACATTGATATATTTCCCAGCAGCATATGGTTTCAATACCTTGACAGAGGTTATTTTTGGAGCACTCCATGTCAAGTATTGGGGTTGAGCAAATTCATGATAATAGTCGATCACATCTCGATCAACTTGTGGGTGAGGAGAAGGGACTTCAACAGTTAAATCAAAACAATGGAACACAAATGCCCTACGGGTGATGGGCATGTCAAATTAAGAATCCCTTGTGTTCTCGCAGTCAAATGAGGTAATAGGTTCCAACCAGTGAGTGTTGGGAGACTCAATCGCTTCTTTAATTAATCTTTCCCGAGTCCAAGTGGGAAAGAGAGCCTGCTTGTAAACCATATCATCTTGAGCTGTTTTCTGCTTTCGCTCTTTCTCTTCTTTCTCTCTGGCTATTCTCAAATTTTCATCAGCCTCTTTATCCCTTTTCTTTCGCTTTAAAGCCTCAGCAATAGTTTCTTCTTCTTCATCATCACTATCTTCCACAACACCCTTTGGTTTTTCCTATCCACCAGAACCCGATGCTACATTAACCTTCGGTTCAGTTTTAATAGTGACTGTGGGTGGAATTGGAGGATTTTGATCATCTTCTCCCCCTTGTTGCGGAGTGACCACAAGCTCCGTAACACCTTGAATCTGACTTAAAATCTGAATAGCAGGAAGAAGTTTAGCTGTCAAGTGATTCCGGATGGTGAGGGTGAGAATAGGGTCATGAGCATTGACAAGATTACTGAGAATCGAGAGAACATCCCCAACACTGCTTTTAAGAACTGCTCGCTCAGTATTGATTGATGCAATCTCCTTCTGAGCTTGAGCAAGATGAGCATTTTGGACTTCAACTTGTGTAGTCTTTAGAGCAAGTTCGTCCATAATTCTGTTTTCCATGGCTAGGTCAGCCTGAAGCTTATCAAGGCGAGAATTAATCGAAGTGAGAAGCAAAGTGTGATCAGACTGGAAAGCAGTTCAATCAGTATCAAACTTTGCTGTCTCTTCGTGATGGGACTTTGCTAGAGAATCAACAGAAGCATTAACCTTCGCAACATTGGAGTCTGCATGGCCTTTGAACGATTCCAAAAAGATATTTGAATCTTGAACTAGAGCTATTACTTCGGTTGTTGCTTGCTTTCAGGTAGATGCGGAGGCATCCATAGCCTTTGTAGAGCTGTCGATTGAGGCTGTATATTGCTGAAGAGCAGTGTCAAGAAAAGCTTTTAAAACAACATCATAATAAGTTTCTTAGGAACCAAGCAACTTGTCAAGCTTATCATGAATATCTTTCAAATGTAGATGTGTCATTGGATTATCATCATCATCTTCACTTGGAATTTGATAAGGACTATAATAAGTGGAGTCAAAATCAAAGTTTTCTCCTCCTAGAATAGGCTCAGAGTCTGTTGAAGGTGATGGTGAGAAGGGTTTAGTGGTAACAGGGGTGTCAATGCTAACAGTATGTGCCCCCAGTATCAGATACATTGACACTCACCGAAGGACCAGCGGTTGTGGTTGTTGTAGCTTGAGAAAAGATGGGTGATGGTAGCGGAACACTAGTAGTTGGTTGAGAAGTGAAAGGTGGTGGAATGGGAGCAATGAAGATTGGTATTGTGGTTTGTTTTGGAGAAGGAGGAGGAGTACGAACATTAATCTGTACCTCAGGAGTTGGAGATCGGGGAGGAGTGTTTCCCCTTGGCGAGCCTTCGTGTTGAACATCCTCTTCTTCATTGACTGGTTGCTCTTCTTCATTGGAAGCAGAAGGCGTTGGTTCCTTCAGTCGCTTTTCCATCTTCTTGACCTTTTTCTTTTTGGGAGATAAAGGTGCAGTGGTATCAGCCTTTTGCTTTTTAGGAGACGAGGGACCTTCATTTTCGGCTTTCTTAGACTTCGGTTTCTTCCACCGCTTGGTAGGTTTGTCAGCACCCTCCAAAGCACTCTGCATCTTAGGGGTGAGTTGGCGTGGACCCGAAGGAGTCAAATTCTTGTAATCAGCCATAACTTTACTTTCACTAGAAATACATCGGCTCATTAATTCAGGAATAGAACCGATGTATATGAATTTTGTAGGGTCAGTAACAATAATTTTGACCGTGTAAAAAGTAGCAATAGAAGACTTCAGAGCATCCTCCATGACAGGAATCCGAAAAGTCTCAATGGCCCTACGAGTGACTAATGTCCAGAAACGACCGCAAGAAATCTCAGTATGTCTGGTTGAGGAGTTGAGACTCTGCACCAGTTGTGACCAGATTAGTGATCCATAATCCAAATTGATTCCCCCGGTAGAGACCATAAAGAATGGTCATGAACCTTTACTTGCCCCATCTGACCCCGCAACCCGTTCTGCTAACCCCTTGTAGAGAAGTGTAAGCAGACCATTCCATTGAGGTGGTAAACATGACTTCTTGAATTTCGTCACCATAGTTAGAACGTCCGTGTATCCCATGTCATAGAACATCGAGAACAAATGAGTTGTTGTTATCAAATCCGGAGAGATGATAGAAGCATCAGCAACAAGCCCTAGCAGTGAATAGAAGCGTGCTTTAGATACCGATGTCTTGTGATTAAAGATTTCGAAAAAATTTGTTCCTTGCATTTTACATAGGAAGCAGTGAAATAGACATGTGATCAAGGTTTTAAAAGGCGTAAGGCGTAAGGCGTGGCGGCAAGGTCAAGCCTCAAGCTTAACAAGCCATGGCGAGCCATGGCGTTTTTCAAGGCTTGATGTAAGGCGGCGATTTTGTATTAATTTATAATTATATTACCACATAAATATAGATTTATATCAAATATAATTAGTTTTTAGAAGTGTTATACGAACAACTAATAACAAAAAGTTAACAAAAACACAATATTTGTATGTTCGACTAGAAAAGGCATAAAAAAGAGCAAAAAAATGTGTCTTAAACGAAAAAACACGCGCCATAACACGCCATAACGCGCCATGGCACGCCATATCACGCCTTGCCACACGCCACGCCTAACAAGAACGTTATGAGGCTATTCGTAACGGCGACGCCACGCCTCACGCCATGTCGCGCCTTTTAGAACACTGCCTGTGATAGAAGGGACATAGGAACTGATTCGACTTGTGTGAGAGCAATCACTAGTGGAGAATACTTGAAACACTCTACAACATGAAGCATGTACGAATCATAAAGAAAAGGATCCAATTGAATGATGAGATTTTGATTCGGTTTTATCGTAAGTAAGGATGAAGAAGCTGTTTGATCTTGAATAGAGGATGATTCCGCCATTATTGGAGCACTGAAGAAGATGAACAATTTTATGTCACCTGGTGTATTCTAGAGAGAAGTTGAAGAAGGTAAGGAGGTACAGTAGGTGTGAGAACTTCCTTTTATACCGTTCCCAGGAGAGAGAAAATATCTGTTATGATGATACGATCTCTAAAACCTCGCCTGAAAAAGCGCGATTTGACAGCTTGGTTTCCCTAGAAATACATCAGCAGGCGTGGGAGTAGAAAACGTTTCAAATTCACGCACCCAATACGAATTCTTATCCTTACCCAAATACCGTCTCTTCAATTCTGAAAATGCTTCATTTTAAGCCACCTTCGCTCCTCCATATGAAAGTGAACCACCTTATCTGTTAGAACCGAAAGCACAAATATGAAAAGTGCCAGTAGTACCGTAATCCAGAGTTTGGAAAATCATAAAGATCTTCGTGCAAGAGTGTGCCAAAGAAAAAGAAATAAAGCAAGATGTGTATGGGATATAAGTGATGTCTTTGAAGACATGAAACGAATGATCCCGAGCACAAATCTCTTCCTTCAAAGTCAAGAGAGAATGAGAAGTGTCTGTGTGGTTTCCTGTAAAATACGATCAAATGTTTGTTAAGAAACATTGAAAGGCATATTTTCAAGTATAGGCTTTAGTAGTTGGTTTAGCTTCAACCGAACTATGATACTTAAAATAAGACCGAAAGTAGGATGAAGTACTTGTGAGACCGATGTAGTCTGTTGAACAAGTAGGTTGGAGAATTTATTTTTTGACTGGATAATAATAAGAAATCTCGAAAACAAAACTGAAACTGGATCTTATGGGAAGAAACGTCTTGGTGATAGACGATATCATAAAGATCACGCAGAAATTATAAAGGAGATTTCTTGAGGTACAAGTTATAGCTTAAACAGATTAGCGTTCGCCGTCAATTCATTCAAGTTGTTGGATTTTAGGTCTCACTCCGCACGTGGTGAACGTGACTGAGATCATCAACACAGATGTTGTGTAACCAAAAACCTCAGTGGTAATTGTTGAGAGTCTCAAGGGTTACGATTGTGAAGCGAAACGTGATAGAGAAAAATGAGTTGGTTAAAGAGCCGAAAGTACCTCTGCTAATTAAGAATGACAAAACAGAAAACTCTTAACTCGTTGTGAGAAGAGTAAGGTAGCTCGTGACTTTAGTGAATTTAGCGGCCTGATTGGGAAGAAACGACAGGTGTCGATCGAATCATTAAGGCTTCACTCAGAGTCTAGGAGGCTTCGGTCTACATGCAACAGCATGCTTCTACGGACACTTAACTAGTACAAAGATAAGAGTGTTATACCTGCCCCGGCTCCAATAGTAATCGAGATAACATCTGTGATTATCAAACCAAAAAAACGAAACGAAACAAAAAATAGAAAATAAAAAAATAAAAAAAAATATTTTTGAAGTTTTTGAATATTTCTGAAAAAGAATAAAAGCAGAAAATAAAAATATTTTTGAATGTTTGAAAATTTATGAAAAAGAATAAAAACAGAAACTAAAAATATTTTTGGATTTTTGTAATTTCTGAATAATAAAAAAAAAATAAATAAATACTAAATATAAACACACGAAAGAATAAGATTGCTTTACAAAAATATACAACCGAAACCATAACTTAGAAAATATGAAGCGAAATGGGTCGAGCGATCGGTTCATTTCGGTTTCTGAAAATTTTAGAGCCAAAATAGACCGAACGTTCGGTTCATTTCAGTTCCCGAAAATTGTGGAGCCGAAATAGACTGAGCGTTCGGTTCATTTCGTTTCCCGAAAATTGTGGAGCCGAAATAGACCGAGCGTTCGGTTCATTTCGGTTCCTGAAAATTCTGGAAGCGAAATATACTGAGCGTTCACTCTATTTCGCTTCTCCTATTTTTAGTGAAACAAAATGGGTTTCGGTACCGACTCAGCTTCCATCATTCCCAAACTTTGTAGAATTTTATTAAATCTTGCTTCTGGTAGGGCTTTAGTGAAGATGTCAGCCAGTTGGTCTGTCACACCACCAAACTAGAATGGCGGAAACATTCGGGGGTGGATGACTTCACGTAGTATCACAACAATTGAATATTGTAAAGAAAGTAACACAACCATCATATATATAATAAAAAAATATCTTGTTGCGTTATACATATTTGCAAAAGAATATTACAGTATGATGATATAAATGTTTAATGATAAATGTCCTTAACGTTCCTTCTTCAAAAGCTGGTGGTTACCTGTATTACTGATTCCCTGAGAAATACAAGTGGTTTCGAAAAAGTGTCAACAATTAAGTTGGTGAGTTCATAATTGTTTTGCATTGAAAAGTATGTCCTTTTAGTAGTAAATCGATGAACGAGGTTTTCAGAAAATCCAATATTTTCTATAAATGGTTTGAAAAGTTTCCAGAGTTGGAGTGCGTTAGTATGTTCCATACTTGAATAATAATGATAAACTTTGTGCTAAAAATAATGTGGAAAACTGAATGCATATATGAATCTTGTAAATCAAACTTGTTTTTATACTTTTATGTGAGTTTTATAACCATACTATTGACACTGACTGCCTGTAACAACATTCTTCAGGTGTTGTAGTGTTATGGCATTTGTCACCCCAGACCTGTCGGTCTAACTATAGCTAATAGTTTAGGTCCGGGGTTGTCAATCCCGTATAGATCTATACACAAGTATCACGCTCTCCCTCCAAGAGATTATGGTATATAATACAGGACTTGAAATGCATACATACAAGTACGTTGAAGTTTGAATATCTCACATTACTTGGTATAAACAGATTTACGATAAGAAAGACTTTACTTCATTTGAAAGTATTTCGTTTGTCAAGATGTATATGTAAAATGTATGAATAACTTGTTAACTATACTCATTATAGTTTCTCAAAAAGTATGTTTCCATTTAGTAAGGATAACTTGGTGATATAATAGCCCTTTAAACATAAAGATGTTTGTATCGATACTCTATAAGATAGATATTACGTTTACGTTTATAAAATGATACTTTGACTTGTAATGTACTTGTATTTCCCCCCTAAAACATGAAAAGAATTGAAAGGTAGGGGTATGAACTCACTCGTTTGGTTTGAAGAGAGGGAGGCTAGAGTTGAGCAGAACTTCGACCACGGAAAGCTGCGTCTTCGGACTCTTCGGGGGTCTCGGTAGCGTAGATCTTTTGTCGGGGGCTCGGGTGCGGAAACCGAGGGCGTCGGGATGGTCTCTGGAGCTTGGAAGTATGGGAGAATATGTGGGAGTTTGAGATGGTGTGCCTAAACCCGTAGCTGATGCCCTCTATTTATAGTGCTGGAAAGTAACGTACGCGGGGCGTACCACCGGAGTACGCTGGGCGTACGCGGTACGCGGGGCGTACTTCAGTTACGCGGGGCGTAAAAATGTGTCACGGCTTATGACTCCGGTCTATCTAAGCGTAGAGTTGCAGCCGATGGGACTCGACTCTGGGTCTAGTACGCTGGGCGTAATCTGAGATTACGCTGGGCGTACTCCAGTTTCCCATCTTCTAAATTCCGTAACTTTCGCGTACGGGCTCCGTTTTTCGCGTTCTTTATATCCATGCGTAGGTGAGATTATGATCTACAACTTTCATTTAGACTCCGTCGGCTAGTTTTGAATTTATTTTTAATGATATATTTTTAATAGGCCGGGACTCCTAAAGTCCGTTAAATATTCATAGTTTCTTTATTCGACGTCGGTTTTCGTTTGTCTTTTTATCATTTTACTCCTATCGTGGAGATCTTCAACTCTCGTTTAGGTTGCGATAGCTAAATAACACTCGATCTTCAATTCAAGTTTTAGCCCTCTACTATTGTTACGAAACTTTGGAAATTCGTAACTTCTTCATACGAGGTCCAATTTGGGCGATCTTTTTATGTACGTTTATAGTTTAACGAACTCTACTTCTTTTGTTTAGATACTTAAGGCAAAAATGCATTTTATTGAAATTTCACTTTTTACGTTAAATAGCGTTTTAACGGTGTGTCGTAAATATACGAGTGGTTATAATTTCTTCAATATAACCCGGTTTTGAACGTTCTTTATGTTTTTGGAAACCTTGGCACGATATCTCATATTTGATGCATCCCAACTTAGATATTTGAACACTTTATTTTTGAGGTTAATTTAGTTGATAGCAAATAGTTTTTGTTGTATTTGACATTTGAGCGTTACACTACTTTTGGAAAAATATAGGGTTGTCACATCATCCCCCTATTAAGGTGTCACACCCCCGAACCAGACGGCGGAAACATTCGGGAGCTGTCGTGACTCAATTGAATACCATAACATTGAATATATATGAAACGTAACAACATTCGTCACCATGCATTAATATAGTACAACCAATAAAGTTTACATGAAGTACATTGTTTAAACATTACATTCCCAAAAATAAATTGTTCGATTCGTTAATAAGTAAACTGCAAGCCATCACTGAGTACATTTCCCTTTGATTCACTGGTTCCCTGAGAATACAAGTATTTTGAAAAACGTCAACATGCGAAATGTTGGTGAGTTCATAAGCGGTATTTGAAAAACAATGTTTTGTATCGTTTTGAAAACTACCAGAAAATCCGATATTTTCTGAAAAGAAAAGCTTTTGAAAACGTTTGTGAAGATCCATAGGTATGCTTGTTTGTTTCTATACTTGTAAAAATTGTTCATTAAGCTTGTATACATTTCGAATCCGTATGTATAGAAAAACCCTAGGAAAACCCGATGTTTTCCTAATTCTTTGAATTCCATGAAGTTAAAATGAAATCATTGTAACGCGTGAAGTTATCAATTCCAGGCGACGTCGGATTATTTTTGAGCATGATTAATTGCTACAAACACACGTTACACAAACGACCAGTTTATAGCTATACTAACGATCCTGTAGGCGTCGTTCGTACTAATCACGTTATCTAACCGCCCTGACTTCCCCACATCCGAAGAGAAAGAGGACACGAAGACCCCGATGACTCCATTGACCGGTTAGGGATAAAAAAAAAGGTACGAGGGGTCCCTGACCCGCCTCGCATGAAACACCGACTTTACTAGCAATACCAAAGGACCCTTGGGGACCGATAGTATACAAGCCATTGAAAGTCCTTTTACGCTGTGTTAGATCGGTAAGACCCAACACCTCGTAAGGTAGAAGTCTTCGGGCCTTAAGATCAGGTCATTGGGCTAGCTAGGCCCAACAAACAAGATTTTACACTTTTGGGGCCCAAAGATGGTGCGTAGACGTCTGTGCACTCTCACGTGTATATTGAATTCTCAAATGTTACTTGTATGAATCGAGGTATCGTCGCGTTAGTAGTTTCGGATTTTTATTGGTTCGAGACCGAACCAATTCGTTTAACAACGACTTTTGGTATTGTTGTGTATTGTATTTCGTCGGTAGTCGCGGTGCCATTATTTGATCAAATTGCGTGTATTGAATTAGCCTTGAAAGTTTTCTGTTTTCAGCCCCTCATTGTTTGTAAAATTTACTTTTTCAACCCTCTAATTAAATAACTTTCCGGTTTGGTCCTTAAATCGTTTTTCTTGACATTTTAACACCAAAAATTATTGAAATTAATATTTTTCAGCATATTTTTCATTGAAAACAGTTTAAGTCCCTGAAAATGCAGTTTTCTCGGTTATAACCCCTCTTTTTCGCAGTTTTGACAATTTTGGCCCAAATTGGAAATTTTTTGCAACTTTGGTCCTTTTTAAATTTAAAAAGCATTTTAATCCTTTGAAAAGTGCTTGGAACAATAGTAGTCCACTGTTTTACAGAAAAACACAGTTTTGGCCCTCTAAAACAGAAAATTTTGCATAATGGGCCTTATTGGGCCGAAAATGTCATTTTTAGCCCATTAAGCTTGAAATTTATGTTTTTAATCCTCCAAATGAGTATATTTCCAGAAAATATTTTATTGAAACTGTTTTGACTCATCTCCCCCATCAGATTTCGAAATATTTCAATTTGGGCCCTTTAACTTTATATTTTTAGCATTTTATGTCCAAAAATTGAGTTTTTAGCCCAAAGAAAATGTTACTAAGCCATTTATCTATTTTTCTTGGAACACTTTGTATGTAGAAATATACTTGATGCTAGTATCATTTAACATAAAGTGTATCTCGGTTTTTAGGGGTTTTATGGCTAGATCCAACATTATAACACACAAAAACACACATATAAGCATAGAAATCATACAAGGCATACAAAACACATATAGATCTACACTTTCACTTGTATTCCCCCCCCCCACAAAACTCATAAAAACAGAAAATAGGGGGTATGAAGCTCACCTTTGGATGTTGATTCGGTTTTTGAAGAAAGGATGGAAGAAAGCTTGTTGATTTTTGACCCTAGCACCCCTTGATGAAGATTTCGAGTTTATGGAGTTCTAAGACACAAGTTTATGATTTCATGAGAGTTAAGAAGAGATTTTTGGAGATAAGAAGGAGTCCAAAGCATGGGTCCAAGCATTAACTTACCTAGATAATGATTTTGGTGATGGATTCTCCTTGTGAAGCTTCTTGATTCACGAAAATTTTGAAGGAGGAGGGAGGATTGTTCTTCAAGACTTAGAGAGTTTGGAATAGATTTTTGTGGTGTGTGTGGGTGTGTTTCGGCCGAGAGTAAGGGAGAGAAAAAGGAGAAGTGATTTTTGAAGTGATATGTTCCTAGAAGTATGAGATGTGCATGGAAACATGTTGGGTATAAATGAGGTGGCAAGCAAATAGTCAACTCTTCACCATTTCTTCTTGGACTTGGGCCTTGGGCCGAGAACCTTGAAGGAAAAAGGAAAAATTTGGGCTTTTTGCCCCTAGGCCCAATATTAGAGTTTGTTTGGGTATGTTTTAAACCTAAAAGAATGTGGTAGGATTTTTACATTTTTGTTGGACTAGTTTAGGTTATTCATGTATCAAAGCTTTTACTTCATTTCATTCTAGGCCCAACATGGCCCAAAATGTTGAAATAAATTAATGTGGGTCCAATTAGAGCCCATTTAAGGGTTCTAAGCCCATGATAGTCAAATTGAAAGCTTATTGGTCCATTGAGTCCAATAAGGAAGTCCTAGTCCAAAATGGACTTAAACAAGGACTTCTAGGGTTTCCAATTGCTTGATGACTATTTGTAGTACTTGTATGATGTATTTGATTGAAGTTTTTGATGTCATAATAATAGGTGTCACACATGTTCTTAAGTTTTTGATTCACATTAACTTGAGTGTATAGATTACATGACACAAAATTTCCAGTTGTGACATCATCCCCCCGTTAGAGGGAATTTCGTCCCGAAATTCTGTTTGAAAGCTAGATTTGAGAATGCTAGAATAGGTGAGGGTACTTTTGCTTCATTTGGTCTTCGCGTTCCCACGTGAATTCTGGCCCACGCTTTGCGTTCCACCGTACCTTCACGATCGGGATGCGACTTTGCTTTGTACGCTTCACCTCCCTGTCCATGATTTCGATTGGTTCTTCGACGAACAGGAGATTCTCATTGATTTCGATTTCGTCAAGAGGATGACAAGGGTTTCATCTGATAGGCACTTCTTCAGGTTAGAGACATGAAACACGGGGTGTACACCGTTTAGCTCTGCGGGTAGTTGTAGTCTGTAGGCTACCGGACCTATTCGGGCGACGATTTCGAAAGGTCCAATGTATCGCGGGTTCAACTTTCCCCGTTTTCCGAAGTGTATAACCCCTTTCCAGGGTGAGACGTTCAACAGTACTCGATCACCGACCTGGAATTCTAAGGGCTTTCGCCGTTTTTCGGCGTAGCTCTTTTGTCGGTCACGCGATGCTTGTAATCGAGCTCTGATCTGGACGATCTTTTCTGTGGTTTCGCGAATGATCTCTGGTCCCGTTAGTGCCCTGTCCGACGTATGTGTTCTTGCTAGCTGGGTGTCACCTACTTCAGCCCAACATAACGGTGATCTACATTTATGCCCCTATAGTGCTTCGAAAGGAGCCACCTTGATGCTCGAATGATAACTGTTGTTATACGAGAACTCGATCAAAGGTAGGTGGGTATCCCAAGACTTCCCAAAGTCTATCACACATGCGCGAAGCATGTCTTCAAGCGTTTGAATGGTTCGCTCGCTTTGGCCGTCCGTTTGTGGGTGATACGCGGTGCTCATGTCGAGATGAGTTCCCATTGCCTTGTGGAGTGATTGCCAAAAGCGCGATGTGAACCTACTGTCCCTATCCGAGATAATAGATTTTGGCACTCCATGGAGTCTCACGATTTCTCGTAGGTACAACCGCGTCAGTCTCTCCATCTTGTAGGATTCTTTGATTGGTAGGAAATGGGCAGATTTCGTCAGTCGGTCGATTATTACCCATATGGTGTGCAGTCTGTCCGACGTCTTGGGTAGCTTGGTCACGAAATCCATAGAAATCCCCTCCCATTTCCACTTAGGGATTGCCGGTTGCTGTAACAATCCTGAAGGTTTCTGGTATTCCACCTTTACTTTGGCGCACGTAAGGCACTTACTAACATAGGTCGCGATTTCCGCCTTCATGTTAGGCCACCAATAGTGTTGTTTAATGTCCAAATACATCTTGTCCGAACTGGGATGAATGGAGTATCGTGTCTTGTGGGCTTCCTTCATAACGGCCTCCCTAAATCCTCCGATTTTTGGGACCCAAATACGGTTCATGAAGTAGTATACCCCATTCTCCCTTGCTTCTAGGTTCTTCTCCATCCCGCGCAATGCCTCGCTAGCTCTATTTTCCGTTTTCATAGCCTCCGACTGGACTGATGCAATTTGAGTGGCCAGATGAGATTGAATGGTTATCGAGAGAGTTTTCGTACGGTGATTAGAGTACTCCTTCCGACTTAATGCATCAGCTACCACGTTGGCCTTGCCTGGGTGGTACTTGATCTCACATTCGTAGTCGTTTAGTAATTCCACCCATCTTCGTTGTCTCATGTTCAACTCCTTCTGATTCAAGATGTGCTGGAGGCTCTTGTGGTCCGTGAATATGGTGCACTTTGTACCGTACAGGTAGTGCCTCCAAATTTTCAGAGCGAAGACCACGACTCCCAGTTCTAGGTCATGGGTCGTGTAATTTACTTCGTGCGTCTTTAGTTGGCGGGACGCATATGCTATCACTCTTCCACGTTGCATGAGAACGCAACCTAAGCCTTGATTCGACGCGTCATAGTAGACCACAAAATCTTCCGTTCCTTCAGGTAGAGATAGTACAGGAGCGCTACAGAGAGCTTGCTTCAAGGTTCGAAACGCAATCTCTTGTCGGTCTGTCCATTTGAATGGTACGCCCTTTTGCGTAAGCGAGGTAAGCGGCTTGGCGATCTTAGAGAAGTTTTGAATGAATCTCCTATAGTAGCCTGCTAGCCCTAAGAACTGACGAATTTCTGTGGGCGTGGTCGGAGTTGCCCATCCTTCTCACAGCTTTGACCTTAGAGGGATCCACATGAATTCCGTCTTGGCTAACTACGTGGCCTAGGAAATTCACACTCCGGAGCCAGAACTCACACTTGGAGAGTTTGGCGTACAGTTTTTCCGATCGCAGAGTTTCTAGGACTTGTCGGAGATGTTGGCCATGCTCCTCTTTGCTTCGAGAATAGACGAGGATGTCATCGATAAATACAATGACGAAGTTGTCAAGGAATGGTCGACAGATTCGATTCATTAGGTCCATAAATGCGGCAGGTGCATTTGTTAGACCGAAGGGCATTACGACGAATTCATAATGTCCGTAGCGGGTTCGGAAAGCGGTTTTAGGAATATCCTCTTCCCGGACCTTGAGTTGGTGGTATCCGAACCGTAGGTCTATTTTAGAAAAATAACTAGCTCCTTGGAGCTGGTCGAATAGATCATCGATTCGTGGGAGTGGGTAGCGGTTTTTAACAGTGAGTTTATTTAACTCTCTGTAGTCGATGCACATTCTGAAAGATCCGTCCTTCTTTTTGACAAAGAGCACCGGAGCTCCCCATGGCGAGTAGCTAGGTCGGATAAATCCCTTGTCCAGAAGCTCACTGAGTTGGCTGGACAATTCCTGCATTTCAGCAGGAGCCAACCGATAGGGTGATTTAGCGAGAGGAGTTGCTCCTAGAACGAGGTCGATTCGGAACTCAACCTGTCTCTCTGGGGGTACTCCTGGAAGATCTTCAGGAAACACGTCTGGAAATTCACACGCTACCGGAATATCTTGGATGTTAGTTTCTTCTTTGGTCTTGTCCACTATGTGAGCCAAGAACGCCAAGTTGTTCTTTCACAGATGTTTTTGTGCCTTGATGCACGAGATGAGACGAAGATTCGTGCTGGGTTTGTCTCCGTAAATTACTAGGGTTTCGTGATTTGGGAGACGAAGGCGAACGGCCTTCTCGTGGCACATAATCTCAGCATGGTGGGGGCTTAACCAATCCATGCTGATAATCACATCAAAACTCCTAATCGACACTGGCATTAGGTCTATTTGAAAGACGTGTTGGTTAAGGGTTAGGGTACATCCGATGTAGATCTCCCCAGTGGATTCGGTTTTCCCATTGGTCATTTCCACCGTATAGGTTTCATTTAGCTTCTGGGGTTGTTGTTTTAATAAATGTTTAAACTTCTCGCTTACGAAACTTCGCTCCGCTCCGGTGTCAAATAAGATGCATGCATAAGTGTGGTTTAGGAGGAACGTACCGGTCACAACTGCGGGGTCCTAAACTGCATCACCCTGACCCATAGTCAGCATCCTTCCTGCTCCTCTGTTTCCTGAGTTGTTGTTGTTAGGGCAATCTCGGCGGAAATGCCCCGTCCTTCCACACCCGAAGCAGGTGTGGCTAGGCCCTGCATTATTGCCGCCGGCATCGATGTTGTGGTTATTGCGGTGGTTGTTGTTGTTGTTGTTGTTGTTGTTGTGGTTGTTTCCTTGACTTTGATTCTGGGGAGGATAAGTCATGCAGAACCTTGCAGTGTGTCCCCTTCGGTTGCAACTGGTGCAATGGAATTCCCTACATTCGCCATGATGATGGAGACCGCACTTATTGCATTTGGGAAGATTACCGGAATAGGGTCTTGAAGCATTTGAAGCAGCTGAGGCTGGAGCATGTGGTGTGGCTGGAACAGGTGCGGTGACAGCGTTAACTGCCACTGTCTGCTGCTTTTTAGAGGTCTCGGGGCCCTGACGCCCTTTTCTCTTGTTGTTCCTCCCTTTCTTGCCATCACCCTCCTTTTTCTTCTCAGCCTCCACTGGCTTCTCGCCCTTCTTGTTGTTATGATCATACAACTTCTTCGCCAATCTCTTCGCACTGTCAAACGTTTCAGGGTTCGCAACTATCACATTCCCTTGAATGGGGGATGTCAGTCCCCAGATGAATCGCTCAATCTTCTTTCCTTCTGATGTGATCATACCCGGGCACAGCAGAGATAGTTTACTAAATCTTGATATGTAGGCATCGATATTCGCATTCTGCACGGTGAGGTTCCATAGCTCTTGCTCCATCTTCTGTATTTCGCCTCGTGGGCAGTACTCAGCCATCAACATTTCTTTCATTTCTGTCCATGGCATAGAGTTGGCTACATGGAGCATCATGGCTTCCACGTGTCCGTTCCACCAAGTGAGTGCTTGGTCCACAAAAGTGCAGGCCGCGAACTTCACCTTCATCTGCTCGGGGCAATCGCATATCTCGAATACCGACTCCACCTTTTCAATCCATCGCTTCAGAGTGATCACCCCTCCAGTGCCGTTGAAAGTTCGTGGTTTAGCGTTTGTGAAATCCTTGTAGGTACATGTTTTGGTAGATCCTTGGTTCATCCCGTTGTTCGGACTTCCTGCCCCTTGCCCGTTGCCTCCTCCATTATTCCCCTGATGGAGTTGTGCCATAGCTGCGGTGACCGCAGCAGACACGGCTCCCTGGAACGCAGTGGAGTCAACCTCAGGTGGAGTTGGTCCTGGGTTTCCGCGAGTAGGTCGGAGAGGCATCTTTCTGTCACAAAACGGAAAGATGTTGAATGTATGTGGTTTTTGTGAGGTTGTGATCCTACTAACTAGGGGCATGGTACGGACTTAGACATTGCTACCGTCGGACATACAATCATAACTTCTCAACACATAGCAAAATTGTAATATCATAGCAAAGCACACAAAAATTCATTAATATTATCCGCATTTAATACAAGAAAATTTGGCTCGTAAGAGAATACATAAGTGACGCTATTTCGACAGCATAACGACTCTATGAGTAGTGTAGTCACTTAAACATAGAGTCGGAGTACTTAGCATAGTTCCTAACGACCTACTAAGACAAGTCTATCCCTAACCGTGATGAGCTGAATCCGGAGGTGGTGGCGAGGTCATATGCCGAAATGTTGCGCCAGTAACTGCGCCATCCCCGCCATGTCTCCAATAACCTCATCCCTCTCATGCTCTACTCGCACTGCCCGAGCTTCCATAGCATACAGCTGTTGCCGCAGTGCGGCGATCTCAGCTTCGGGGGAACGGTTCCCCCTTGGGGGGTTCACTGATGGAGCGGGGTGGTCTAGTTGTGCCACGTCCTCATACGGCGGGACGGGGTCCTGGTCCCCGACCTGGCCTTCCTCGTCGTCGTCGTCGGTCTCTCCATGTTCGTAGTCGGTGTCTACGTATTCGTCGGGTCCGACGTCGTGTGCTTCCCTTGGATTCTCTCCCGGTTCATCCTCAAGCATCCCGTGAGCCACTAGGACCTGATGGAACTGGATACCCTGCTGCTCTTCCTCCTCTAGCCATCCGTTATTTCCCTGGTTAGGGAAGTAGGGGTCTCCAGGGTGATGAAAACCAGCCATGCTGTCTGCACGAGTATGTAAATATGCTAACATTATTCCTAGGATGCTATGACTATTGTACGGACTAAACAAGCGTTCTCTTTTTGGTGATAAAGGGTATAGTTTTAGGTTCCCTAGCTATCCCGATCTCATCAAGATGTGTGTTAGTTTTACTTTGGAGAGAATGTAGTTGATCAGGCTACATTCACTCCTTGGTATTACTAAGAACAGTCCTGAATTAACCGAGATACCAGCATTATTGTGTTTGATTCGGCGTTATGTCCTTATTCCTAATGCAAGCAAGCATGTTTTATTTACTTGTTTTGTTCAGAGTTATGTTAGTCCCTCTTTTTGGTTTATAGTTGCATATCAATGTGTGGCTCGACATGCTAGTTCACTATAAACAAAGCTCTGATACCAACCTGTCACACCCCCGAACCAGACGGCGGAAACGTTCGGGAGCTGTCGTGACTCAATTGAATACCATAACATTGAATATATATGAAACGTAACAACATTCGTCACCATGCATTAATATAGTACAACCAATAAAGTTTACATGAAGTACATTGTTTAAACATTACATTCCCAAAAATAAATTGTTCGATTCGTTAATAAGTAAACTGCAAGCCATCACTGAGTACATTTCCCTTTGATTCACTGGTTCCATGAGAATACAAGTATTTTGAAAAACGTCAACATGCGAAATGTTGGTGACTTCATAAGCGGTATTTGAAAAACAATGTTTTGTATCGTTTTGAAAACCACCAGAAAATCCGATATTTTCTGAAAAGAAAAGCTTTTGAAAACGTTTGTGAAGATCCATAGGTATGCTTGTTTGTTTCTATACTTGTAAAAATTGTTCATTAAACTTGTATACATTTCGAATCCGTATGTATTGAAAAACCCTAGGAAAACCCGATGTTTTCCTAATTCTTTGAATTCCATGAAGTTAAAATGAAACCATTGTAACGCGTGAAGTTATCAATTCCAGGCGACGTCGGATTATTTTTGAGCATGATTAATTGCTACAAACACACGTTACACAAACGACCAGTTTATAGCTATACTAACGATCATGTAGGCGTCGTTCGTACTAATCACGTTATCCAACCGCCCTGACTTCCCCACATCCGAAGAGAAAGAGGACACGAAGACCCCGATGACTCCATCGACCGGTTGGGGATAAAAAAAAAGGTACGAGGGGTCCCTGACCCGCCTCGCATGAAACACCGACTTTACTAGCAATACCAAAGGACCCTTGGGGACCGATAGTATACAAGCCATTGAAAGTTCTTTTACGCTGTGTTAGATTGGTAAGACCCAACACCTCGTAAGGTAGAAGTCTTCGGGCCTTAAGATCAGGTCATTGGGCTAGCTACGCCCAACAAACAAGATTTTACACTTTTGGGGCCCAAAGATGGTGCATAGACGTCTGTGCACTCTCACGTGTATATTGAATTCCCAAATGTTACTTGTATGAATCGAGGTATCGTCACGTTAGTAGTTTCGGATTTTTATTGGTTCGAGACCGAACCAATTCGTTTAACAACGACTTTTGGTATTGTTGTGTATTGTATTTCGTCGGCAGTCGCGGTGCCATTATTTGATCAAATTGCGTGTATTGAATTAGCCTTGAAAGTTTTCTGTTTTCAGCCCCTCATTGTTTGTAAAATTTACTTTTTCAACCCTCTAATTAAATAACTTTCCGGTTTGGTCCTTAAATCGTTTTTCTTGACATTTTAACACCAAAAATTATTGAAATTAATATTTTTCAGCATATTTTTCATTGAAAACAGTTTAAGTCCCTGAAAATGCAGTTTTCTCGGTTATAACCCCTCTTTTTCGCAGTTTTGACAATTTTGGCCCAAATTGGAAAATTTTTGCAACTTTGGTCCTTTTTAAATTTAAAAAGCATTTTAATCCTTTGAAAAGTGCTTGGAACACTAGTAGTCCACTGTTTTACAGAAAAACACAGTTTTGGCCCTCCAAAACAGAAAATTTCGCATAATGGGCCTTATTGGGCCGAAAATGTCATTTTTAGCCCATTAAGCTTGAAATTTATGTTTTTAATCCTCCAAATGAGTATATTTCCAGAAAATATTTTATTGAAACTGTTTTGACTCATCTCCCCCATCAGATTTCGAAATATTTCAATTTGGGCCCTTTAACTTTATATTTTTAGCATTTTATGTCCAAAAATTGAGTTTTTAGCCCAAAGAAAATGTTACTAAGCCATTTATCTATTTTTCTTGGAACACTTTGTATGTAGAAATATACTTGATGCTAGTATCATTTAACATAAAGTGTATCTCGGTTTTTAGGGGTTTTATGGCTAGATCCAACATTATAACACACAAAAACACACATATAAGCATAGAAATCATACAAGGCATACAAAACACATATAGATCTACACTTTCACTTGTATTCCCCCCCCCCCCCCCCCCACAAAACTCATAAAAACAGAAAATAGGGGGTATGAAGCTCACCTTTGGATGTTGATTCGGTTTTTGAAGAAAGGATGGAAGAAAGCTTGTTGATTTTTGACCCTAGCACCCCTTGATGAAGATTTCGAGTTTATGGAGTTCTAAGACACAAGTTTATGATTTCATGAGAGTTAAGAAGAGATTTTTGGAGATAAGAAGGAGTCCAAAACATGGATCCAAGCATTAACTTACCTAGATAATGATTTTGGTGATGGATTCTCCTTGTGAAGCTTCTTGATTCACGAAAATTTTGAAGGAGGAGGGAGGATTGTTCTTCAAGACTTAGAGAGTTTGGAATAGATTTTTGTGGTGTGTGTGGGTGTGTTTCGGCCGAGAGTGAGGGAGAGAAAAAGGAGAAGTGATTTTTGAAGTGATATGTTCCTAGAAGTATGAGATGTGCATGGAAACATGTTGGGTATAAATGAGGTGGCAAGCAAATAGTCAACTCTTCACCATTTCTTCTTGGACTTGGGCCTTGGGCCGAGAACCTTGAAGGAAAAAGGAAAAATTTGGGCTTTTTGCCCCTAGGCCCAATATTAGAGTTTGTTTGGGTATGTTTTAAACCTAAAAGAATGTGGTAGGATTTTTACATTTTTGTTGGACTAGTTTAGGTTATTCATGTATCAAAGCTTTTACTTCATTTCATTCTAGGCCCAACATGGCCCAAAATGTTGAAATAAATTAATGTGGGTCCAATTAGAGCCCATTTAAGGGTTCTAAGCCCATGATAGTCAAATTGAAAGCTTATTGGTCCATTGAGTCCAATAAGGAAGTCCTAGTCCAAAATGGACTTAAACAAGGACTTCTAGGGTTTCCAATTGCTTGATGACTATTTGTAGTACTTGTATGATGTATTTGATTGAAGTTTTTGATGTCATAATAATAGGTGTCACACATGTTCTTAAGTTTTTGATTCACATTAACTTGAGTGTATAGATTACATGACACAAAATTTCCAGTTGTGACATCATCCCCCCGTTAGAGGGAATTTCGTCCCGAAATTCTGTTTGAAAGCTAGATTTGAGAATGCTAGAATAGGTGAGGGTACTTTTGCTTCATTTGGTCTTCGCGTTCCCACGTGAATTCTGGCCCACGCTTTGCGTTCCACCGTACCTTCACGATCGGGATGCGACTTTGCTTTGTACGCTTCACCTCCCTGTCCATGATTTCGATTGGTTCTTCGACGAACAGGAGATTCTCATTGATTTCGATTTCGTCAAGAGGAATGACAAGGGTTTCATCTGATAGGCACTTCTTCAGGTTAGAGACATGAAACACGGGGTGTACACCGTTTAGCTCTGCGGGTAGTTGTAGTCTGTAGGCTACCGGACCTATTCGGGCGACGATTTCGAAAGGTCCAATGTATCGCGGGTTCAACTTTCCACGTTTTCCGAAGCGTATAACCCCTTTCCAGGGTGAGACTTTCAACAGTACTCGATCACCGACCTGGAATTCTAAGGGCTTTCGCCGTTTTTCGGCGTAGCTCTTTTGTCGGTCACGCGATGCTTGTAATCGAGCTCTGATCTGGACGATCTTTTTTGTGGTTTCGCGAATGATCTCCGGTCCCGTTAGTGCCCTGTCCGACGTATGTGTTCTTGCTAGCTGGGTGTCACCTACTTCAGCCCAACATAACGGTGATCTACATTTATGCCCCTATAGTGCTTCGAAAGGAGCCACCTTGATGCTCGAATGATAACTGTTGTTATACGAGAACTCGATCAAAGGTAGGTGGGTATCCCAAGACTTCCCAAAGTCTATCACACATGCGCGAAGCATGTCTTCAAGCGTTTGAATGGTTCGCTCGCTTTGGCCGTCCGTTTGTGGGTGATACGCGGTGCTTATGTCGAGATGAGTTCCCATTGCCTTGTGGAGTGATTGCCAAAAGCGCGATGTGAACCTACTGTCCCTATCCGAGATAATAGATTTTGGCACTCCATGGAGTCTCACGATTTCTCGTAGGTACAACCGCGTCAGTCTCTCCATCTTGTAGGATTCTTTGATTGGTAGGAAATGGGCAGATTTCGTCAGTCGGTCGATTATTACCCATATGGTGTGCAGTCTGTCCGACGTCTTGGGTAGCTTGGTCACGAAATCCATAGAAATCCCCTCCCATTTCCACTTAGGGATTGCCGGTTGCTGTAACAATCCTGAAGGTTTCTGGTATTCCACCTTTACTTTGGCGCACGTAAGGCACTTACTAACATAGGTCGCGATTTCCGCCTTCATGTTAGGCCACCAATAGTGTTGTTTAATGTCCAAATACATCTTGTCCGAACTGGGATGAATGGAGTATCGTGTCTTGTGGGCTTCCTTCATAACGGCCTCCCTAAATCCTCCGATTTTTGGGACCCAAATACGGTTCATGAAGTAGTATACCCCATTCTCCCTTGCTTCTAGGTTCTTCTCCATCCCGCGCAATGCCTCGCTAGCTCTATTTTCCGTTTTCATAGCCTCCGACTGGACTGATGCAATTTGAGTGGCCAGATGAGATTGAATGGTTATCGAGAGAGTTTTCGTACGGTGATTAGAGTACTCCTTCCGACTTAATGCATCAGCTACCACGTTGGCCTTGCCTGGGTGGTACTTGATCTCACATTCGTAGTCGTTTAGTAATTCCACCCATCTTCGTTGTCTCATGTTCAACTCCTTCTGATTCAAGATGTGCTGGAGGCTCTTGTGGTCCGTGAATATGGTGCACTTTGTACCGTACAGGTAGTGCCTCCAAATTTTCAGAGCGAAGACCACGACTCCCAGTTCTAGGTCATGGGTCGTGTAATTTACTTCGTGCGTCTTTAGTTGGCGGGACGCATATGCTATCACTCTTCCACGTTGCATGAGAACGCAACCTAAGCCTTGATTCGACGCGTCATAGTAGACCACAAAATCTTCCGTTCCTTCAGGTAGAGATAGTACAGGAGCGCTACAGAGAGCTTGCTTCAAGGTTCGAAACGCAATCTCTTGTCGGTCTGTCCATTTGAATGGTACGCCCTTTTGCGTAAGCGAGGTAAGCGGCTTGGCGATCTTAGAGAAGTTTTGAATGAATCTCCTATAGTAGCCTGCTAGCCCTAAGAACTGACGAATTTCTGTGGGCGTGGTCGGAGTTGCCCATCCTTCTCACAGCTTTGACCTTAGAGGGATCCACATGAATTCCGTCTTGGCTAACTACGTGGCCTAGGAAATTCACACTCCGGAGCCAGAACTCACACTTGGAGAGTTTGGCGTACAGTTTTTCCGATCGCAGAGTTTCTAGGACTTGTCGGAGATGTTGGCCATGCTCCTCTTTGCTTCGAGAATAGACGAGGATGTCATCGATAAATACAATGACGAAGTTGTCAAGGAATGGTCGACAGATTCGATTCATTAGGTCCATAAATGCGGCAGGTGCATTTGTTAGACCGAAGGGCATTACGACGAATTCATAATGTCCGTAGCGGGTTCGGAAAGCGGTTTTAGGAATATCCTCTTCCCGGACCTTGAGTTGGTGGTATCCGAACCGTAGGTCTATTTTAGAAAAATAACTAGCTCCTTGGAGCTGGTCGAATAGATCATCGATTCGTGGGAGTGGGTAGCGGTTTTTAACAGTGAGTTTATTTAACTCTCTGTAGTCGATGCACATTCTGAAAGATCCGTCCTTCTTTTTGACAAAGAGCACCGGAGCTCCCCATGGCGAGTAGCTAGGTCGGATAAATCCCTTGTCCAGAAGCTCACTGAGTTGGCTGGACAATTCCTGCATTTCAGCAGGAGCCAACCGATAGGGTGATTTAGCGAGAGGAGTTGCTCCTAAAACGAGGTCGATTCGGAACTCAACCTGTCTCTCTGGGGGTACTCCTGGAAGATCTTCAGGAAACACGTCTGGAAATTCACACGCTACCGGAATATCTTGGATGTTAGTTTCTTCTTTGGTCTTGTCCATTATGTGAGCCAAGAACGCCAAGTTGTTCTTTCACAGATGTTTTTGTGCCTTGATGCACGAGATGAGACGAAGATTCGTGCTGGGTTTGTCTCCGTAAATTACTAGGGTTTCGTGATTTGGGAGACGAAGGCGAACGGCCTTCTCGTGGCACATAATCTCAGCATGGTGGGGGCTTAACCAATCCATGCTGATAATCACATCGAAACTCCTAATCGACACTGTCATTAGGTCTATTTGAAAGACGTGTTGGTTAAGGGTTAGGGTACATCCGATGTAGATCTCCCCAGTGGATTCGGTTTTCCCATTGGCCATTTCCACCGTATAGGTTTCATTTAGCTTCTGGGGTTGTTGTTTTAATAAATGTTTAAACTTCTCGCTTACGAAACTTCGCTCCGCTCCGGTGTCAAATAAGATGCATGCATAAGTGTGGTTTAGGAGGAACGTACCGGTCACAACTGCGGGGTCCTAAACTGCATCACCCTGACCCATAGTCAGCATCCTTCCTGCTCCTCTGTTTCCTGAGTTGTTGTTGTTAGGGCAATCTCGGCGGAAATGCCCCGTCCTTCCACACCCGAAGCAGGTGTGGCTAGGCCCTGCATTATTGCCGCCGGCATCGATGTTGTGGTTATTGCGGTGGTTGTTGTTGTTGTTGTTGTTGTTGTGGTTGTTTCCTTGACTTTGATTCTGGGGAGGATAAGTCATGCAGAACCTTGCAGTGTGTCCCCTTCGGTTGCAACTGGTGCAATGGAATTCCCTACATTCGCCATGATGATGGAGACCGCACTTATTGCATTTGGGAAGATTACCGGAATAGGGTCTTGAAGCATTTGAAGCAGCTGAGGCTGGAGCATGTGGTGTGGCTGGAACAGGTGCGGTGACAGCGTTAACTGCCACTGTCTGCTGCTTTTTAGAGGTCTCGGGGCCCTGACGCCCTTTTCTCTTGTTGTTCCTCCCTTTCTTGCCATCACCCTCCTTTTTCTTCTCAGCCTCCACTGGCTTCTCGCCCTTCTTGTTGTTATGATCATACAACTTCTTCGCCAATCTCTTCGCACTGTCAAACGTTTCAGGGTTCGCAACTATCACATTCCCTTGAATGGGGGATGTCAGTCCCCAGATGAATCGCTCAATCTTCTTTCCTTCTGATGTGATCATACCCGGGCACAGCAGAGATAGTTTACTAAATCTTGATATGTAGGCATCGATATTCGCATTCTGCACGGTGAGGTTCCATAGCTCTTGCTCCATCTTCTGTATTTCGCCTCGTGGGCAGTACTCAGCCATCAACATTTCTTTCATTTCTGTCCATGGCATAGAGTTGGCTACATGGAGCATCATGGCTTCCACGTGTCCGTTCCACCAAGTGAGTGCTTGGTCCACAAAAGTGCAGGCCGCGAACTTCACCTTCATCTGCTCGGGGCAATCGCATATCTCGAATACCGACTCCACCTTTTCAATCCATCGCTTCAGAGTGATCACCCCTCCAGTGCCGTTGAAAGTTCGTGGTTTAGCGTTTGTGAAATCCTTGTAGGTACATGTTTTGGTAGATCCTTGGTTCATCCCGTTGTTCGGACTTCCTGCCCCTTGCCCGTTGCCTCCTCCATTATTCCCCTGATGGAGTTGTGCCATAGCTGCGGTGACCGCAGCAGACACGGCTCCCTGGAACGCAGTGGAGTCAACCTCAGGTGGAGTTGGTCCTGGGTTTCCGCGAGTAGGTCGGAGAGGCATCTTTCTGTCACAAAACGGAAAGATGTTGAATGTATGTGGTTTTTGTGAGGTTGTGATCCTACTAACTAGGGGCATGGTACGGACTTAGACATTGCTACCGTCGGACATACAATCATAACTTCTCAACACATAGCAAAATTGTAATATCATAGCAAAGCACACAAAAATTCATTAATATTATCCGCATTTAATACAAGAAAATTTGGCTCGTAAGAGAATACATAAGTGACGCTATTTCGACAGCATAACGACTCTATGAGTAGTGTAGTCACTTAAACATAGAGTCGGAGTACTTAGCATAGTTCCTAACGACCTACTAAGACAAGTCTATCCCTAACCGTGATGAGCTGAATCCGGAGGTGGTGGCGAGGTCATATGCCGAAATGTTGCGCCAGTAACTGCGCCATCCCCGCCATGTCTCCAATAACCTCATCCCTCTCATGCTCTGCTCGCACTGCCCGAGCTTCCATAGCATACAGCTGTTGCCGCAGTGCGGCGATCTCAGCTTCGGGGGAACGGTTCCCCCTTGGGGGGTTCACTGATGGAGCGGGGTGGTCTAGTTGTGCCACGTCCTCATACGGCGGGACGGGGTCCTGGTCCCCGACCTGGCCTTCCTCGTCGTCGTCGTCGGTCTCTCCAGGTTCGTAGTCGGTGTCTACGTATTCGTCGGGTCCGACGTCGTGTGCTTCCCCTGGATTCTCTCCCGGTTCATCCTCAAGCATCCCGTGAGCCACTAGGACCTGATGGAACTGGATACCCTGCTGCTCTTCCTCCTCTAGCCATCCGTTATTTCCCTGGTTAGGGAAGTAGGGGTCTCCAGGGTGATGAAAACCAGCCATGCTGTCTGCACGAGTATGTAAATATGCTAACATTATTCCTAGGATGCTATGACTATTGTACGGACTAAACAAGCGTTCTCTTTTTGGTGATAAAGGGTATAGTTTTAGGTTCCCTAGCTATCCCGATCTCATCAAGATGTGTGTTAGTTTTACTTTGGAGAGAATGTAGTTGATCAGGCTACATTCACTCCTTGGTATTACTAAGAACAGTCCTGAATTAACCGAGATACCAGCATTATTGTGTTTGATTCGGCGTTATGTCCTTATTCCTAATGCAAGCAAGCATGTTTTATTTACTTGTTTTGTTCAGAGTTATGTTAGTCCCTCTTTTTGGTTTATAGTTGCATATCAATGTGTGGCTCGACATGCTAGTTCACTATAAACAAAGCTCTGATACCAACCTGTCACACCCCCGAACCAGACGGCGGAAACGTTCGGGAGCTGTCGTGACTCAATTGAATACCATAACATTGAATATATATGAAACGTAACAACATTCGTCACCATGCATTAATATAGTACAACCAATAAAGTTTACATGAAGTACATTGTTTAAACATTACATTCCCAAAAATAAATTGTTCGATTCGTTAATAAGTAAACTGCAAGCCATCACTGAGTACATTTCCCTTTGATTCACTGGTTCCATGAGAATACAAGTATTTTGAAAAACGTCAACATGCGAAATGTTGGTGAGTTCATAAGCGGTATTTGAAAAACAATGTTTTGTATCGTTTTGAAAACCACCAGAAAATCCGATATTTTCTGAAAAGAAAAGCTTTTGAAAACGTTTGTGAAGATCCATAGGTATGCTTGTTTGTTTCTATACTTGTAAAAATTGTTCATTAAACTTGTATACATTTCGAATCCGTATGTATTGAAAAACCCTAGGAAAACCCGATGTTTTCCTAATTCTTTGAATTCCATGAAGTTAAAATGAAACCATTGTAACGCGTGAAGTTATCAATTCCAGGCGACGTCGGATTATTTTTGAGCATGATTAATTGCTACAAACACACGTTACACAAACGACCAGTTTATAGCTATACTAACGATCATGTAGGCGTCGTTCGTACTAATCACGTTATCCAACCGCCCTGACTTCCCCACATCCGAAGAGAAAGAGGACACGAAGACCCCGATGACTCCATCGACCGGTTGGGGATAAAAAAAAGGTACGAGGGGTCCCTGACCCGCCTCGCATGAAACACTGACTTTACTAGCAATACCAAAGGACCCTTGGGGACCGATAGTATACAAGCCATTGAAAGTCCTTTTACGCTGTGCTAGATTGGTAAGACCCAACACCTCGTAAGGTAGAAGTCTTCGGGCCTTAAGATCAGGTCATTGGGCTAGCTACGCCCAACAAACAAGATTTTACACTTTTGGGGCCCAAAGATGGTGCATAGACGTCTGTGCACTCTCACGTGTATATTGAATTCCCAAATGTTACTTGTATGAATCGAGGTATCGTCACGTTAGTAGTTTCGGATTTTTATTGGTTCGAGACCGAACCAATTCGTTTAACAACGACTTTTGGTATTGTTGTGTATTGTATTTCGTCGGTAGTCGCGGTGCCATTATTTGATCAAATTGCATGTATTGAATTAGCCTTGAAAGTTTTCTGTTTTCAGCCCCTCATTGTTTGTAAAATTTACTTTTTCAACCCTCTAATTAAATAACTTTCCGGTTTGGTCCTTAAATCGTTTTTCTTGACATTTTAACACCAAAAATTATTGAAATTAATATTTTTCAGCATATTTTTCATTGAAAACAGTTTAAGTCCCTGAAAATGCAGTTTTCTCGGTTATAACCCCTCTTTTTCGCAGTTTTGACAATTTTGGCCCAAATTGGAAAATTTTTGCAACTTTGGTCCTTTTTAAATTTAAAAAGCATTTTAATCCTTTGAAAAGTGCTTGGAACACTAGTAGTCCACTGTTTTACAGAAAAACACAGTTTTGGCCCTCCAAAACAGAAAATTTCGCATAATGGGCCTTATTGGGCCGAAAATGTCATTTTTAGCCCATTAAGCTTGAAATTTATGTTTTTAATCCTCCAAATGAGTATATTTCCAGAAAATATTTTATTGAAACTGTTTTGACTCATCTCCCCCATCAGATTTCGAAATATTTCAATTTGGGCCCTTTAACTTTATATTTTTAGCATTTTATGTCCAAAAATTGAGTTTTTAGCCCAAAGAAAATGTTACTAAGCCATTTATCTATTTTTCTTGGAACACTTTGTATGTAGAAATATACTTGATGCTAGTATCATTTAACATAAAGTGTATCTCAGTTTTTAGGGGTTTTATGGCTAGATCCAACATTATAACACACAAAAACACACATATAAGCATAGAAATCATACAAGGCATACAAAACACATATAGATCTACACTTTCACTTGTATTCCCCCCCCCCCCCCCACAAAACTCATAAAAACAGAAAATAGGGGGTATGAAGCTCACCTTTGGATGTTGATTCGGTTTTTGAAGAAAGGATGGAAGAAAGCTTGGTGATTTTTGACCCTAGCACCCCTTGATGAAGATTTCGAGTTTATGGAGTTCTAAGACACAAGTTTATGATTTCATGAGAGTTAAGAAGAGATTTTTGGAGATAAGAAGGAGTCCAAAACATGGATCCAAGCATTAACTTACCTAGATCATGATTTTGGTGATGGATTCTCCTTGTGAAGCTTCTTGATTCACGAAAATTTTGAAGGAGGAGGGAGGATTGTTCTTCAAGACTTAGAGAGTTTGGAATAGATTTTTGTGGTGTGTGTGGGTGTGTTTCGGCCGAGAGTGAGGGAGAGAAAAAGGAGAAGTGATTTTTGAAGTGATATGTTCCTAGAAGTATGAGATGTGCATGGAAACATGTTGGGTATAAATGAGGTGGCAAGCAAATAGTCAACTCTTCACCATTTCTTCTTGGACTTGGGCCTTGGGCCGAGAACCTTGAAGGAAAAAGGAAAAATTTGGGCTTTTTGCCCCTAGGCCCAATATTAGAGTTTGTTTGGGTATGTTTTAAACCTAAAAGAATGTGGTAGGATTTTTACATTTTTGTTGGACTAGTTTAGGTTATTCATGTATCAAAGCTTTTACTTCATTTCATTCTAGGCCCAACATGGCCCAAAATGTTGAAATAAATTAATGTGGGTCCAATTAGAGCCCATTTAAGGGTTCTAAGCCCATGATAGTCAAATTGAAAGCTTATTGGTCCATTGAGTCCAATAAGGAAGTCCTAGTCCAAAATGGACTTAAACAAGGACTTCTAGGGTTTCCAATTGCTTGATGACTATTTGTAGTACTTGTATGATGTATTTGATTGAAGTTTTTGATGTCATAATAATAGGTGTCACACATGTTCTTAAGTTTTTGATTCACATTAACTTGAGTGTATAGATTACATGACACAAAATTTCCAGTTGTGACATCATCCCCCCGTTAGAGGGAATTTCGTCCCGAAATTCTGTTTGAAAGCTAGATTTGAGAATGCTAGAATAGGTGAGGGTACTTTTGCTTCATTTGGTCTTCGCGTTCCCACGTGAATTCTGGCCCACGCTTTGCGTTCCACCGTACCTTCACGATCGGGATGCGACTTTGCTTTGTACGCTTCACCTCCCTGTCCATGATTTCGATTGGTTCTTCGACGAACAGGAGATTCTCATTGATTTCGATTTCGTCAAGAGGAATGACAAGGGTTTCATCTGATAGGCACTTCTTCAGGTTAGAGACATGAAACACGGGGTGTACACCGTTTAGCTCTGCGGGTAGTTGTAGTCTGTAGGCTACCGGACCTATTCGGGCGACGATTTCGAAAGGTCCAATGTATCGCGGGTTCAACTTTCCCCGTTTTCCGAAGCGTATAACCCCTTTCCAGGGTGAGACTTTCAACAGTACTCGATCACCGACCTGGAATTCTAAGGGCTTTCGCCGTTTTTCAGCGTAGCTCTTTTGTCGGTCACGCGATGCTTGTAATCGAGCTCTGATCTGGACGATCTTTTCTGTGGTTTCGCGAATGATCTCCGGTCCCGTTAGTGCCCTGTCCGACGTATGTGTTCTTGCTAGCTGGGTGTCACCTACTTCAGCCCAACATAACGGTGATCTACATTTATGCCCCTATAGTGCTTCGAAAGGAGCCACCTTGATGCTCGAATGATAACTGTTGTTATACGAGAACTCGATCAAAGGTAGGTGGGTATCCCAAGACTTCCCAAAGTCTATCACACATGCGCGAAGCATGTCTTCAAGCGTTTGAATGGTTCGCTCGCTTTGGCCGTCCGTTTGTGGGTGATACGCGGTGCTTATGTCGAGATGAGTTCCCATTGCCTTGTGGAGTGATTGCCAAAAGCGCGATGTGAACCTACTGTCCCTATCCGAGATAATAGATTTTGGCACTCCATGGAGTCTCACGATTTCTCGTAGGTACAACCGCGTCAGTCTCTCCATCTTGTAGGATTCTTTGATTGGTAGGAAATGGGCAGATTTCGTCAGTCGGTCGATTATTACCCATATGGTGTGCAGTCTGTCCGACGTCTTGGGTAGCTTGGTCACGAAATCCATAGAAATCCCCTCCCATTTCCACTTAGGGATTGCCGGTTGCTGTAACAATCCTGAAGGTTTCTGGTATTCCACCTTTACTTTGGCGCACGTAAGGCACTTACTAACATAGGTCGCGATTTCCGCCTTCATGTTAGGCCACCAATAGTGTTGTTTAATGTCCAAATACATCTTGTCCGAACTGGGATGAATGGAGTATCGTGTCTTGTGGGCTTCCTTCATAACGGCCTCCCTAAATCCTCCGATTTTTGGGACCCAAATACGGTTCATGAAGTAGTATACCCCATTCTCCCTTGCTTCTAGGTTCTTCTCCATCCCGCGCAATGCCTCGCTAGCTCTATTTTCCGTTTTCATAGCCTCCGACTGGACTGATGCAATTTGAGTGGCCAGATGAGATTGAATGGTTATCGAGAGAGTTTTCGTACGGTGATTAGAGTACTCCTTCCGACTTAATGCATCAGCTACCACGTTGGCCTTGCCTGGGTGGTACTTGATCTCACATTCGTAGTCGTTTAGTAATTCCACCCATCTTCGTTGTCTCATGTTCAACTCCTTCTGATTCAAGATGTGCTGGAGGCTCTTGTGGTCCGTGAATATGGTGCACTTTGTACCGTACAGGTAGTGCCTCCAAATTTTCAGAGCGAAGACCACGACTCCCAGTTCTAGGTCATGGGTCGTGTAATTTACTTCGTGCGTCTTTAGTTGGCGGGACGCATATGCTATCACTCTTCCACGTTGCATGAGAACGCAACCTAAGCCTTGATTCGACGCGTCATAGTAGACCACAAAATCTTCCGTTCCTTCAGGTAGAGATAGTACAGGAGCGCTACAGAGAGCTTGCTTCAAGGTTCGAAACGCAATCTCTTGTCGGTCTGTCCATTTGAATGGTACGCCCTTTTGCGTAAGCGAGGTAAGCGGCTTGGCGATCTTAGAGAAGTTTTGAATGAATCTCCTATAGTAGCCTGCTAGCCCTAAGAACTGACGAATTTCTATGGGCGTGGTCGGAGTTGCCCATCCTTCTCACAGCTTTGACCTTAGAGGGATCCACATGAATTCCGTCTTGGCTAACTACGTGGCCTAGGAAATTCACACTCCGGAGCCAGAACTCACACTTGGAGAGTTTGGCGTACAGTTTTTCCGATCGCAGAGTTTCTAGGACTTGTCGGAGATGTTGGCCATGCTCCTCTTTGCTTCGAGAATAGACGAGGATGTCATCGATAAATACAATGACGAAGTTGTCAAGGAATGGTCGACAGATTCGATTCATTAGGTCCATAAATGCGGCAGGTGCATTTGTTAGACCGAAGGGCATTACGACGAATTCATAATGTCCGTAGCGGGTTCGGAAAGCGGTTTTAGGAATATCCTCTTCCCGGACCTTGAGTTGGTGGTATCCGAACCGTAGGTCTATTTTAGAAAAATAACTAGCTCCTTGGAGCTGGTCGAATAGATCATCGATTCGTGGGAGTGGGTAGCGGTTTTTAACAGTGAGTTTATTTAACTCTCTGTAGTCGATGCACATTCTGAAAGATCCGTCCTTCTTTTTGACAAAGAGCACCGGAGCTCCCCATGGCGAGTAGCTAGGTCGGATAAATCCCTTGTCCAGAAGCTCACTGAGTTGGCTGGACAATTCCTGCATTTCAGCAGGAGCCAACCGATAGGGTGATTTAGCGAGAGGAGTTGCTCCTAAAACGAGGTCGATTCGGAACTCAACCTGTCTCTCTGGGGGTACTCCTGGAAGATCTTCAGGAAACACGTCTGGAAATTCACACGCTACCGGAATATCTTGGATGTTAGTTTCTTCTTTGGTCTTGTCCATTATGTGAGCCAAGAACGCCAAGTTGTTCTTTCACAGATGTTTTTGTGCCTTGATGCACGAGATGAGACGAAGATTCGTGCTGGGTTTGTCTCCGTAAATTACTAGGGTTTCGTGATTTGGGAGACGAAGGCGAACGGCCTTCTCGTGGCACATAATCTCAGCATGGTGGGGGCTTAACCAATCCATGCTGATAATCACATCGAAACTCCTAATCGACACTGTCATTAGGTCTATTTGAAAGACGTGTTGGTTAAGGGTTAGGGTACATCCGATGTAGATCTCCCCAGTGGATTCGGTTTTCCCATTGGCCATTTCCACCGTATAGGTTTCATTTAGCTTCTGGGGTTGTTGTTTTAATAAATGTTTAAACTTCTCGCTTACGAAACTTCGCTCCGCTCCGGTGTCAAATAAGATGCATGCATAAGTGTGGTTTAGGAGGAACGTACCGGTCACAACTGCGGGGTCCTAAACTGCATCACCCTGACCCATAGTCAGCATCCTTCCTGCTCCTCTGTTTCCTGAGTTGTTGTTGTTAGGGCAATCTCGGCGGAAATGCCCCGTCCTTCCACACCCGAAGCAGGTGTGGCTAGGCCCTGCATTATTGCCGCCGGCATCGATGTTGTGGTTATTGCGGTGGTTGTTGTTGTTGTTGTGGTTGTTTCCTTGACTTTGATTCTGGGGAGGATAAGTCATGCAGAACCTTGCAGTGTGTCCCCTTCGGTTGCAACTGGTGCAATGGAATTCCCTACATTCGCCATGATGATGGAGACCGCACTTATTGCATTTGGGAAGATTACCGGAATAGGGTCTTGAAGCATTTGAAGCAGCTGAGGCTGGAGCATGTGGTGTGGCTGGAACAGGTGCGGTGACAGCGTTAACTGCCACTGTCTGCTGCTTTTTAGAGGTCTCGGGGCCCTGACGCCCTTTTCTCTTGTTGTTCCTCCCTTTCTTGCCATCACCCTCCTTTTTCTTCTCAGCCTCCACTGGCTTCTCGCCCTTCTTGTTGTTATGATCATACAACTTCTTCGCCAATCTCTTCGCACTGTCAAACGTTTCAGGGTTCGCAACTATCACATTCCCTTGAATGGGGGATGTCAGTCCCCAGATGAATCGCTCAATCTTCTTTCCTTCTGATGTGATCATACCCGGGCACAGCAGAGATAGTTTACTAAATCTTGATATGTAGGCATCGATATTCGCATTCTGCACGGTGAGGTTCCATAGCTCTTGCTCCATCTTCTGTATTTCGCCTCGTGGGCAGTACTCAGCCATCAACATTTCTTTCATTTCTGTCCATGGCATAGAGTTGGCTACATGGAGCATCATGGCTTCCACGTGTCCGTTCCACCAAGTGAGTGCTTGGTCCACAAAAGTGCAGGCCGCGAACTTCACCTTCATCTGCTCGGGGCAATCGCATATCTCGAATACCGACTCCACCTTTTCAATCCATCGCTTCAGAGTGATCACCCCTCCAGTGCCGTTGAAAGTTCGTGGTTTAGCGTTTGTGAAATCCTTGTAGGTACATGTTTTGGTAGATCCTTGGTTCATCCCGTTGTTCGGACTTCCTGCCCCTTGCCCGTTGCCTCCTCCATTATTCCCCTGATGGAGTTGTGCCATAGCTGCGGTGACCGCAGCAGACACGGCTCCCTGGAACGCAGTGGAGTCAACCTCAGGTGGAGTTGGTCCTGGGTTTCCGCGAGTAGGTCGGAGAGGCATCTTTCTGTCACAAAACGGAAAGATGTTGAATGTATGTGGTTTTTGTGAGGTTGTGATCCTACTAACTAGGGGCATGGTACGGACTTAGACATTGCTACCGTCGGACATACAATCATAACTTCTCAACACATAGCAAAATTGTAATATCATAGCAAAGCACACAAAAATTCATTAATATTATCCGCATTTAATACAAGAAAATTTGGCTCGTAAGAGAATACATAAGTGACGCTATTTCGACAGCATAACGACTCTATGAGTAGTGTAGTCACTTAAACATAGAGTCGGAGTACTTAGCATAGTTCCTAACGACCTACTAAGACAAGTCTATCCCTAACCGTGATGAGCTGAATCCGGAGGTGGTGGCGAGGTCATATGCCGAAATGTTGCGCCAGTAACTGCGCCATCCCCGCCATGTCTCCAATAACCTCATCCCTCTCATGCTCTGCTCGCACTGCCCGAGCTTCCATAGCATACAGCTGTTGCCGCAGTGCGGCGATCTCAGCTTCGGGGGAACGGTTCCCCCTTGGGGGGTTCACTGATGGAGCGGGGTGGTCTAGTTGTGCCACGTCCTCATACGGCGGGACGGGGTCCTGGTCCCCGACCTGGCCTTCCTCGTCGTCGTCGTCGGTCTCTCCAGGTTCGTAGTCGGTGTCTACGTATTCGTCGGGTCCGACGTCGTGTGCTTCCCCTGGATTCTCTCCCGGTTCATCCTCAAGCATCCCGTGAGCCACTAGGACCTGATGGAACTGGATACCCTGCTGCTCTTCCTCCTCTAGCCATCCGTTATTTCCCTGGTTAGGGAAGTAGGGGTCTCCAGGGTGATGAAAACCAGCCATGCTGTCTGCACGAGTATGTAAATATGCTAACATTATTCCTAGGATGCTATGACTATTGTACGGACTAAACAAGCGTTCTCTTTTTGGTGATAAAGGGTATAGTTTTAGGTTCCCTAGCTATCCCGATCTCATCAAGATGTGTGTTAGTTTTACTTTGGAGAGAATGTAGTTGATCAGGCTACATTCACTCCTTGGTATTACTAAGAACAGTCCCGAATTAACCGAGATACCAGCATTATTGTGTTTGATTCGGCGTTATGTCCTTATTCCTAATGCAAGCAAGCATGTTTTATTTACTTGTTTTGTTCAGAGTTATGTTAGTCCCTCTTTTTGGTTTATAGTTGCATATCAATGTGTGGCTCGACATGCTAGTTCACTATAAACAAAGCTCTGATACCAACCTGTCACACCCCCGAACCAGACGGCGGAAACGTTCGGGAGCTGTCGTGACTCAATTGAATACCATAACATTGAATATATATGAAACGTAACAACATTCGTCACCATGCATTAATATAGTACAACCAATAAAGTTTACATGAAGTACATTGTTTAAACATTACATTCCCAAAAATAAATTGTTCGATTCGTTAATAAGTAAACTGCAAGCCATCACTGAGTACATTTCCCTTTGATTCACTGGTTCCATGAGAATACAAGTATTTTGAAAAACGTCAACATGCGAAATGTTGGTGAGTTCATAAGCGGTATTTGAAAAACAATGTTTTGTATCGTTTTGAAAACCACCAGAAAATCCGATATTTTCTGAAAAGAAAAGCTTTTGAAAACGTTTGTGAAGATCCATAGGTATGCTTGTTTGTTTCTATACTTGTAAAAATTGTTCATTAAACTTGTATACATTTCGAATCCGTATGTATTGAAAAACCCTAGGAAAACCCGATGTTTTCCTAATTCTTTGAATTCCATGAAGTTAAAATGAAACCATTGTAACGCGTGAAGTTATCAATTCCAGGCGACGTCGGATTATTTTTGAGCATGATTAATTGCTACAAACACACGTTACACAAACGACCAGTTTATAGCTATACTAACGATCATGTAGGCGTCGTTCGTACTAATCACGTTATCCAACCGCCCTGACTTCCCCACATCCGAAGAGAAAGAGGACACGAAGACCCCGATGACTCCATCGACCGGTTGGGGATAAAAAAAAGGTACGAGGGGTCCCTGACCCGCCTCGCATGAAACACCGACTTTACTAGCAATACCAAAGGACCCTTGGGGACCGATAGTATACAAGCCATTGAAAGTCCTTTTACGCTGTGCTAGATTGGTAAGACCCAACACCTCGTAAGGTAGAAGTCTTCGGGCCTTAAGATCAGGTCATTGGGCTAGCTACGCCCAACAAACAAGATTTTACACTTTTGGGGCCCAAAGATGGTGCATAGACGTCTGTGCACTCTCACGTGTATATTGAATTCCCAAATGTTACTTGTATGAATCGAGGTATCGTCACGTTAGTAGTTTCGGATTTTTATTGGTTCGAGACCGAACCAATTCGTTTAACAACGACTTTTGGTATTGTTGTGTATTGTATTTCGTCGGTAGTCGCGGTGCCATTATTTGATCAAATTGCGTGTATTGAATTAGCCTTGAAAGTTTTCTGTTTTCAGCCCCTCATTGTTTGTAAAATTTACTTTTTCAACCCTCTAATTAAATAACTTTCCGGTTTGGTCCTTAAATCGTTTTTCTTGACATTTTAACACCAAAAATTATTGAAATTAATATTTTTCAGCATATTTTTCATTGAAAACAGTTTAAGTCCCTGAAAATGCAGTTTTCTCGGTTATAACCCCTCTTTTTCGCAGTTTTGACAATTTTGGCCCAAATTGGAAAATTTTTGCAACTTTGGTCCTTTTTAAATTTAAAAAGCATTTTAATCCTTTGAAAAGTGCTTGGAACACTAGTAGTCCACTGTTTTACAGAAAAACACAGTTTTGGCCCTCCAAAACAGAAAATTTCGCATAATGGGCCTTATTGGGCCGAAAATGTCATTTTTAGCCCATTAAGCTTGAAATTTATGTTTTTAATCCTCCAAATGAGTATATTTCCAGAAAATATTTTATTGAAACTGTTTTGACTCATCTCCCCCATCAGATTTCGAAATATTTCAATTTGGGCCCTTTAACTTTATATTTTTAGCATTTTATGTCCAAAAATTGAGTTTTTAGCCCAAAGAAAATGTTACTAAGCCATTTATCTATTTTTCTTGGAACACTTTGTATGTAGAAATATACTTGATGCTAGTATCATTTAACATAAAGTGTATCTCAGTTTTTAGGGGTTTTATGGCTAGATCCAACATTATAACACACAAAAACACACATATAAGCATAGAAATCATACAAGGCATACAAAACACATATAGATCTACACTTTCACTTGTATTCCCCCCCCCCCCCCCACAAAACTCATAAAAACAGAAAATAGGGGGTATGAAGCTCACCTTTGGATGTTGATTCGGTTTTTGAAGAAAGGATGGAAGAAAGCTTGGTGATTTTTGACCCTAGCACCCCTTGATGAAGATTTCGAGTTTATGGAGTTCTAAGACACAAGTTTATGATTTCATGAGAGTTAAGAAGAGATTTTTGGAGATAAGAAGGAGTCCAAAACATGTATCCAAGCATTAACTTACCTAGATCATGATTTTGGTGATGGATTCTCCTTGTGAAGCTTCTTGATTCACGAAAATTTTGAAGGAGGAGGGAGGATTGTTCTTCAAGACTTAGAGAGTTTGGAATAGATTTTTGTGGTGTGTGTGGGTGTGTTTCGGCCGAGAGTGAGGGAGAGAAAAAGGAGAAGTGATTTTTGAAGTGATATGTTCCTAGAAGTATGAGATGTGCATGGAAACATGTTGGGTATAAATGAGGTGGCAAGCAAATAGTCAACTCTTCACCATTTCTTCTTGGACTTGGGCCTTGGGCCGAGAACCTTGAAGGAAAAAGGAAAAATTTGGGCTTTTTGCCCCTAGGCCCAATATTAGAGTTTGTTTGGGTATGTTTTAAACCTAAAAGAATGTGGTAGGATTTTTACATTTTTGTTGGACTAGTTTAGGTTATTCATGTATCAAAGCTTTTACTTCATTTCATTCTAGGCCCAACATGGCCCAAAATGTTGAAATAAATTAATGTGGGTCCAATTAGAGCCCATTTAAGGGTTCTAAGCCCATGATAGTCAAATTGAAAGCTTATTGGTCCATTGAGTCCAATAAGGAAGTCCTAGTCCAAAATGGACTTAAACAAGGACTTCTAGGGTTTCCAATTGCTTGATGACTATTTGTAGTACTTGTATGATGTATTTGATTGAAGTTTTTGATGTCATAATAATAGGTGTCACACATGTTCTTAAGTTTTTGATTCACATTAACTTGAGTGTATAGATTACATGACACAAAATTTCCAGTTGTGGCATAAGGGAATTTCGTCCCGAAATTTAATCTAAGATAGCGTTTACAGGTTAGGAAAAAGATGCGGGTATTTTTGTTTCATCTGATCCTCGCGTTCCCAGGTGTATTCAGGTCCTCTCTTGGCGTTCCAGCGGACCTTTACAATAGGTATGCGACTTTGTTTAGTCCTTTTTATTTCCCGATCCATGATCTCTACTGGTTCCTCTACGAATTGAAGATTCTCATTTATTTCAATTTCGTCTAGAGGGATGACAAGGGTCTCATCGGACAAACACTTCTTTAGGTTTGATACGTGAAAGGTAAGGTGTACATTGTGGAGCTCCTGAGGTAATCTAAGTTTGTAAGCCACTGGACCGATCCTGGCAAGGATCTCGAATGGTCCGATGTATCTTGGGTTTAGTTTTCTGCGCTTCCTGAAGCGTATTAATCCCTTCCAGGGCGAGACCTTTAGTAGAACTCGATCTCCGACCTGGAATTCCAAGGGCTTCCGTCTTTTATCCGCGTAACTCTTTTGTCTGTCCCTTGATGCTTTTAGATGTTCCCGAATCTGAACAATCTTCTCCGTAGTTTCCCTTATGATTTCTGGTCCAGTGAGCGTGTTGTCTGTTGCTTGTCCTTTTGCTAGTTGTGTGTCCCCTACTTCAGCCCAACACAGAGGCGACCTGCATTTGCGGCCATAGAGGGCTTCGAACGGGGAAGCTTTAATACTGGTGTGGTAGCTATTGTTGTATGAGAACTCGACTAAAGGTAGATGTGTGTCCCTTGCTTTTCCAAAATCGATTACGCAAGCTCTCAGCATATCTTCTAGGGTTTGTATGGTCCTCTCGCTCTGGCCGTTGGTTTGTGGGTGATAAGCGGTAGTCATGTCCAATCTTGTCCCTAGAGATTTTTGTAGTGCCTGCCAGAACCTTGAGGTGAACCTACTATCTCGGTCTGAGATAATGGATATGGGCACACCATGTAGTCGTACAATTTCTCTAAGGTATGTCCTAGTTAGCTTCTCTAATTTATCTGTCTCTTTGATCGGTAGGAAGTGCGCTGATTTAGTTAATCTGTCGACGATCACCCATATAGTGTCGAGTCCGCTTGCCGTTCTGGGTAGTTTGGTTATGAAATCCATGGTTATCCGTTCCCACTTCCATTCGGGTATTTCTGGTTGTTGCAACAATCCCGAGGGCTTTTGGTATTCTACCTTGACCTTGGCGCACGTCAGACATTTACTCACGTAGGTAGCAATTTCGGCCTTCATGTTCGGCCACCAGTATAATTTCTTGAGGTCGAGATACATCTTATCGGAGCCGGGGTGTATGGAGTATTGTGTTTTATGGGCTTCATTTATGACGACTTCTCTGAATCCGCCAAACTTCGGCGTCCAGATCCGATCCATGAAGTAATGAACTCCATCATTCTTGACCTCAAACTTCTTATCCATTCCCCTTAAGGCTTCCCCTGCCACAATTCCAGATGTTAAGGATTCTATTTGGGCTTCCTTGATTTGTGTGGACAGGTGTGAATGGATTGTCATGGTTAAAGACTTCACTCTGCGGCCCGAGTATTCCTTTCGGTTGAGGGCATCGGCCACCACGTTAGCTTTTCCAGGATGATATCGAATCTTGCATTCATAATCATTTAGTATTTCTACCCACCGTCTTTGTCTCATGTTGAGTTCTTTCTGGTTGAGGATATGTTGGAGGCTTTTATGGTCGGTGAAGATCGTACATTTCGTGCCGTAGAGATAGTGTCTCCATATCTTTAGAGCGAAGATGACTGCTCCTAGCTCAAGATCGTGCGTTGTGTAGTTCACTTCGTGCGTCTTTAGTTGCCTTGAGGCGTAGGCGATGACCTTTCCTCGTTGCATCAGGACACACCCGAGTCCTTGGTTTGATGCATCGCAATAGACCACTTAGTCCTCCGTTCCTTTCGGCAAGGTTAGGATGGGCGCACTACATAAGGCTCGCTTTAGCGTTTGAAACGCGGCGTCTTCTTTTTCTCCCCAGTCGAAGGTCACACTCTTCTGAGTTAGGGTGGTAAGTGGTTTGGGAATCTTCGCAAAGTTCTGTATGAACCTTCGGTAATACCCGGCGAGTCCCAAAAATTGCCGGATTTCTGTAGGGGTCCTTGGTGTCGTCCAACTTTCTATTGCCTTGATCTTAGAAGGATCCACGTGTATCCCCTCCTTGCTTACTACATGTCCTAGGAAATCCACTTTCCGAATCCAAAATTCGCACTTGGAAAATTTTGCGTAAAGCTTCTCTGCCCTCAACGTTTCCAAAACTTGGCGGAGGTGTTGGCAGTGTTCTTCCTGGCTTCTAGAATAGATGAGTATATCATCTATGAACACGATCACGAATTTATCCAAGAAGGGACGACATACTCGGTTCATCAAGTCCATGAACACCGTTGGAGCATTTGTCAATCCGAAGGGCGTTACTACAAACTCGTAGTGACCATAACGTGTTCGGAAAGCCGTTTTGGGGATGTCTCCTTCCAGCACTCAAAGTTGGTGATAACCAGATCTAGGATCGATCTTTGAGAAGAAGCTTGCTCCCTGTAGTTGGTAGAACAGATCGTCTATGCGCGGTAGGGGATGTCGGTTCTTGATCGGGAGTTTGTTCAGCTCCCGATAATCGATGCACATGTGAAAGGATCCGTCCTTCTTTTTCACGAATAGGACTAGTGCTCCCCATGGTGAGAAGCTCGGTCTGACGAATCCCTTGCTCAGCAGCTCGTTTAATTGACTGGACAATTCCTGCATCTCGGCTGGGGCTAAACGGTAAGGCGACTTTGCTACTGGAGTAGCTCTGGGGATTAAGTCGATTCTGAACTCAACTTGGCGCTCTGGTGGAATTCCTGGAAGATCTTCTGGGAAAATATCTGGGAAGTTGCAGACTTCCGGGATGTCTTTAATGTTCTTTGGTTCTTGTTTCTGGTCTACTACGTGGGCTAGAAAGGCATGATATTCCTTACGAAGATATTTTTGTGCCTTAACACAGGAGATGATTTGTAAACTTGAACTAGGTTTGTCACCATATATGACAAGAGTTTCGCCGTTTGGCAGATTGAGGAGAACGACCCTTTCGTGACAAAGTATATCGGCATGGTGAAGGCTCAACCAGTCCATACCGATGATGACATCGAAACTTCTTATTGAAATGGGCATTAGGTCGATTTGAAATAAGTGTTCGTTTAAATTTAATGTGCACCTTATGTACATATCGCTTGTGCTTTCCGTTTTACCGTTAGCCATTTCTACAGTGAATATTTTATTGAGTGGTTGGGGTCTTTGATTAAGTAAGTGTTTGAATTTATGACTCACAAAACTTCTCTCCGCACCGCAGTCAAAGAATATGCATGCATAAATGTTGTTGAGGAGAAACGTACCCGTAACCACCGTTGGGTCGGCTATTGCTTCATTTTGACCTATTGCTAGCACTCTCCCAACCCGCCAACGTTCCTTGTCTTGGGGCAGTCCCTTATGAAGTGCCCAGTTTCTCCACACCCATAACATGCCTGGCTTATCCCAGTACCAGGAACTTGAGTGACTGGTCGCGCTGGTGCCTTACAGAAACGGGCTGTGTGCCCTTTCCTGTCGCAGTTCTTACAGTGCATCTCGCGGCAAATACCGTGGTGATAGTAGTTGCATTTGCTGCACTTGGGCAGGTTCCCTACATATGGTTTTGTTGGCGCAGGGGTAGCAGGAGTTGTGGTGGGAGCAGTAGCAGCATGAACCGCAACCATTTGTTTCTTTGAAGGTTCTTGCGAAGTTTGCCCCTTTCTCTTGTTCTAGAATTTCTTCTTGTTGTTGTTGTTGGCATTGATCTCGTTGTTGTTGTTCCCTTTGGTTGGTTCAGCCATGACAGTCGTGACTCCTTGACAGACACCATGATCAACGAGAGATTGTGCCAGTTCCTTGGCGCTGTCGAAGGTCATGGGTTTGGAAGCTAACACACTTCCTCGAAGTTGGGGTGATAGTCCCCAGATGTATCTCTCGACCTTTTGGCTTTCCAGGATCAACAATCCTGGGCAAAGTGTTATTAAATCACTGAACCTATTGGTGTAACCTGCGATGTCCGAGCCTACCATCGAAAGGCCCCACAGTTCCTGTTCAAGCTTCTGAATCTCGTCTCTTGGGCAGTACTCTCGAAGGAGCATTCGTTTCAAGTTTTCCCAACCCATGGAGTTCGCCACCACTAGGGTTAGTGTCTTGACGTGGCCGTTCCACCATGTCAGGGCGCGTTCAGAGAAAGTAAAAGCAGCAGACTTTACTTTGCTTTCTTCAGCGCATGCGCAAATTTCGAATACAACTTCCGTTTCTAAGTGCATACCCCTGTCCCATAAAAGGGAATAGGTTTTCCGTTGGTGAAGTCTTTGTAAGTGCATACCCCTGAACGACCTTGACCTTGGCCATTTGTAAAGCTGTTTGTTCCTCCTCCCGATCCGTTGTTGCTCATTTGAGCCATCGCTGCGGTTACAGCAGTTTGGAACATAACGGCATCCATAATTGGAGGAGGTGGTGGAGGTGGTGTTGAAGTTGAGTTTTTGCGTGTTGATCTACGAGGAGGCATGTTCTGGTAGAGAAAATAAGAATGAATACTATAAGTTTCTAATGTTTTTGACAATCGTGTGTTAGTTGTATCTTGTAATTTGTTTTGACTTTAGTTTATGGTTTCAAGGTAGGTATAGAAATTTTTAGTTAATCCCATAAGTTTCGAGAGGTATACAAAGAAGTACTTCATATTTATATATATAGGTCACACCTGAGGTGTGTTACATTACGCTTCTTGTTTGGAAAATTTGACCTACCTAGAGGTCTCCGGTTACAGATACAAAAGGAAATAAGGGAAAAACTTTTATCCGAGTCCTATTTTATAACAAAATTGTCGGGGTTTGAGCAAGCTCTACTTGCGGCGTGTTGCACGTTTGGAGCTAGATTCGACATCCGACTGTTTGACTCCCATAAGGTGCCTTTCAAGATCTGCTTGTTGTTCCTTCATCTCTCTTATTTCAGCTAGTGCCGTTATCATTTGATTCTGAAGCGTCCCTGTGTAGATTTGGGTATTCTCATGTAGTCCTTCCAGATGGCGGATGTCTGCGGCGTTACCCTGAGTAGCAGCATTGATATCGCGAACTCTGGTTGCTTGCTTGTCCGTCTGGTAGTTCTGGGTAGCTATAGTGCCCACAATAACAGGAAGTGCTCAATCAACTGAGCCTCCCCCACTGACATTGTAAAAATCTCGACACATGCCGAAGGGAGGGCGTACACCTTGCTGACGGCTCCAGTAGTAGAGATGGCTTCCCCACATGGGAATGGGTCCTGATTGATATGGTCTGATTTCGGGAGGATGAGGGATGGGAGGGTCGATTACTTCCGGCTCGGAGTCTGTTCCGCTAGTAATTTCCACGATCTCCTCGTCGACTTCGAATTCCTCTCCGACTTCGACTTCGAATTCTTCTTCGACTTCCACTTCGAATTCTTCTTCGACTCCCTCTTCGAGTTCTTTCTCGAACTCCTCTTTGATTTCCTCTGGGTCTTCTTCCGGGTCTTCTTCTATCCAGCCGTCGTTGCCTTGGTTTGGGTAGTAGGGATCTCCCGGTAAATGGAATTCGGCCATTTGTCTGTACTAGGATAGAGGTATGAGAATTTCATAAGAAAAGAAATTTCTATTTAACGACTCCCTACGTTTAACTATATCCTTACGGAGCGCAAATGTTTCATAGTACAATTATTTTTAATAATACTCCTATAGTATTTCAAATTGGCGAATCTAAAATAATTTGTATTTGGTAAGTTTTTGGCTTGTTGTCGACTACGACCATTCCTCGACGTACATTGGTCAAATCCAGGATAAATATAGTTGATCAGGCTATATTTATTCTCTACCTGATTACATACCCCGAGGTCCAATCGTAGTGTCGCAACTTGCCTTAATACTTTTTAGAAAACTTGTCATGATACGAGACTAATGCATGCGAGTAAAAATGTATATCTTTAAAAGAAAATATATTGTTCATGAAAACGTTTTGTCAGAGGGTTTTTGGTCCTCTTTGCATTTATAGTTTGTATATCTTATGTGGTTCGATATACTTAGTTCACTATAAACAATGCTCTGATACCAATCTGTCACACCCCCAAACCAGAATGGCGGAAACATTCTGGGGTGGATGACTTCACGTAGTATCAAAACAATTGAATATTGTAAAGAAAGTAACACAACCATCATATATATAATAAAAACGTATCTTGTTGCGTTATACATATTTGCAAAAGAATATTACAATATGATGATATAAATGTTTAATGATAAACGTCCTTAGCGTTCCTTCTTCAAAAGCTGGTGGTTACCTGTATTACTGATTCCCTGAGAAATACAAGTGGTTTCGAAAAAGTGTCAACAATTAAGTTGGTGAGTTCATAAGTGTTTTGCATTGAAAAGTATGTCCTTTTAGTAGTAAATCGATGAACGAGGTTTTCAGAAAATCCAATATTTTCTATAATTGGTTTGAAAAGTTTCCAGAGTTGGAGTGTGTTAGTATGTTCCATACTTGAATAATAATGATAAACTTTGTGCTAAAAATAATGTGGAAAACTGAATGCATATATGAATCTCGTAAATCAAACTTGTTTTTATACTTTTATGTGAGTTTTATAACCATACTATTGACACTGACTGCCTGTAACAACATTCTTCAGGTGTTGTAGTGTTATGACATTTGTCACGCCAGACCTGCCGGTCTAACTATAGCTAATAGTTTAGGTGCGGGGTTGTCAATCCCGTATAGATCTATACACAAGTATCACGCTCTCTCTCCAAGAGATTATGGTATATAATACAGGACTTGAAATGCATACATAGGACTACGTTGAAGTTTGAATATCTCACATTACTTGGTATAAATAGATTTACGATAAGAAAGACTTTACTTCATTTGAAAGTATTTCGTTTGTCAAGATGTATATGTAAAATGTATGAATAACTTGTTAACTATAATCATTATAGTTTCTCAAAAAGTATGTTTCCATTTAGTAAGGATAACTTGGTGATATAATAGCCCTTTAAACATAAAGATGTTTGTATCGATACTCTATAAGATAGATATTACGTTTACGTTTATAAAATGAAACTTTGACTTGTAATGTACTTGTATTTCCCCCGTAAAACATGAAAAGAATTTAAAGGTAGGGGTATGAACTCACTCGTTTGGTTTGAAGAGAGAGAGGCTAGAGTTGAGCAGAACTTCGACCGCGGAAAGTTGCGTCTTCAGACTCTTTGGGGGTCTCGGTAGCGTAGATCTTTCATCGGGGGCTCGGGTGCGGAAACCGAGGGCATCGGGATGGTCTCTGGAGCTTGGAAGTATGGGAGAATATGTGGGAGTTTGAGATGGTGTGCCAAAACCTGTAGCTGATGCCCTCTATTTATAGTGCTGGAAAGTCACGTACGCGGGGCGTACTTCGGTTATGCGGGGCGTAAAAATGCGTCACGGCTTACAACTCCGGTCTAGCTAAGCATAGAGTTGCAGCCGATGGGACTCGACTCTGGGTCTAGTACGCTGGGCGTAATCTGAGATTACGCTGGGCGTACTCCAGTTTCCCATCTTCTAAATTCCGTAACTTTCGCATACAGGCTCCGTTTTTCACGTTCTTTATATCCACACGTAGGTGAGATTATGCTCTACAACTTTCATTTAGACTCCGTTTGCTAGTTTTGACTTTATTTTTAATGATATATATTTAATAGGCCGAGACTCCTAAAGTCCGTTAAAAATTCATAGTTTCTTTATTCGACGTCGGTTTTCGTTTGTCTTTTTATCATTTTACTCCTATCGTGGAGATCTTCAACTCTCGTTTAGGTTGCGATAGCTAAATAACACTCGGTCTTCAATTCGAGTTTTTAACCCTCTACTACTGTTACGAAACTTTGGAAATTCGTAACTTCTTCATACGAGGTCTAATTTGGGCGATCTTTTTATGTACGTTTACAGTTTAACGAACTCTACATCTTTTGTTTAGATACTTAAGGCAAAAATGCATTTTATTGAAATTTCACTTTTTACGTTAAATAGCGTTTTAACGGTGTGTCGTAAATATACGAGTGGTTATAATTTCTTCAATATAACCCGGTTTTGAACGTTCTTTATGTTTTTGGAAACCTTGGCACGATATCTAATATTTGATGCATCCCAACTTAGATATTTGAACACTTTAGTTTTTGAGGTTAATTTAGTTGATAGCAAATAGTTTTCGTTGTATTTGACATTTGAGCGTTACACTGCTTTTGGAAAAATATAGGGTTGTCACATGGTCTGTGGACCGAACGAAGTGAACTTCAATGTTACCATCTTCCACATGGTCCTTTATGAAGTGGTAACTTAGTGCAATATGTTTAGTCTTCGAGTGTTGCACTGGATTATGACATATATGAATCACACTTTCTGAGTCACAGTAGAAAGGGATTTTCTTCATGCTTAAGCCATAATCTCAAAGTTGGCTTTGTATCCATATGACCTGCGATGTACAGGATGCTGCAACGATGTACTCAGTTTCAGCTATGGAAAGAGACATGCAAGTTTGTTTCTTTGAATGCCGGTTGAAAAGATTGCCATCAAGGATCTGGCATCCGCTGGTTGTGCTCTTTCGGTCCAATCCACATCCACCAAGATCAACATCAGAGAAAGCTTGAACAAAGAAGCCGAATTTTGTAGGATACCAAAGACCGAGAGACGAGGTTCGCTTCAAATAGCAGAAGATATTTTTCACTGCAACCATATGAGGTTCTCTTGGATTTGCTTGAAACCTAGCATAATAGCAAACATAAAACATTATGTCCGGTCTACCAGCTGTTAGGTACATTAGATATCCTATCATCTGACAATAGAGAGTCACATCAACAGCCGATTTCTCAAGAGATGGAGTCAGCTTCGTGCCAAATGCCATTGGAACCTTTACTTTGGAATCTCCCGTCATGCCGAACTTCGCCAGCAGAGTCTTCGTGTATGCTTCCTGATTAATGAAGATGCCTTCTGGTCCCTGTCTTATATTCAATCCAAGGAAAAAGTTAATCGGACCCATTGCGGTCATCTCAAATTTAGTCTCCATCAACTTCTTGAATTCAAATGTTAAGCTAGGATTCGTGGAGTCAAAGATGATGTCATCGACATAAATCTGAGCTATCATTAAATGTTCGCCCTCTTTCTTGCGAAAGAAGGTTGGGTCAACCGAACCTTGTTTGAATTTTGACATTTTGAGAAAACGTGTTAGAGTTTCATACCAGGCTGTTGGGGCTTGCTTCAAACCATAGACTGCTTTATCCAGTATGTAGCAATGACAAGGATACTTCTCGTTCACAAATCCGAGTGTTTGCTCAACATATACCATTTCTTCTAGTTCTCCATTCAAAAAAGCACATTTTACATCCATTTTGAAAACTTCGAAATTTTTATGTGCAACATATGCCAAAAAGATTCTCACTGATTCCAACCTTGGTACAGGAGCGAAGGTCTCTTCATAATATAGTCCTTCTTCCTGGCAATATCCTTTCACCACCAGCCTCACTTTGTTGCGAATGATGTTACCCTCTTTATCTAACTTATTTCTAAAAACCCATTTTAAACCGACTATAGATGCATCCTTTGGTGTGGGAATCAACCTCCAAACACGATTTCATTCAAACTCATGGAGTTCGTCTTTCATAGATTGCACCCAATCAGAGTGATCAAGAGCAGCATTTACCATTTTCGGTTCAATTTTGGAGACAATGAATTAAACATGCAGAATTCTACTTGAGAGCATAAAGCAACTTGCTTCGCCTTTAGTTGAGAGCGTGTGAGAACTCCTTCATATGATTCACCAAGTATTTGAGTTTTAGGATGATCCTTTGTCCATTTTATGAGAGGAGGGTACTTTGGATCATAGGCAGGATCCAGCTCAGCATTGACTTCTTCTTCCAGTTCTAACAGATCGCCTTTGTCATTTGCATTTTCATCCTCCCCCTCAAAAGGCGAACCAAATCCCATGTCAGGTTCAGTACTCTCCCCCTCAAATGGTGAACCGAATACCATGTTAGGTTCAGTACTCTCTCCCTCAGATAAATCTTCATGGGTTGGGGTTTTTGATGGATTCTCCCCTGGAAAGGCAATTCAGTTGTTTTTGGTGTTGACGAACTCTCCCCCTGGAGTATTGAGCTTTCTCTTGGAGGGTCATTGGTGGTTGGATGTTGAGGTTCGCTTTCCATGGCTTTAGCAGCTTCATCGATAATTTTCTTCAAGGTATCGATCTTGTTATCTGCTACTTTCGCTTCTTTGTGGATCACCTTCTCTGGTTCATCAAAGAGCAGCATGTACTCTTCAAACAGATTGGAAATGGGAATTGAGACTTGACATGATGCCGGAAAGATTTTTCTATTGGACCTTCGCTTGCTTGAGTTTTCTTCATATAATTATCATCAAACATTACATAGTAGGTTTCTTCAATTTTCCTTGAGCGATTATTCAGAACCCTATATGCTTTTGAAGTACGCGAATAGCCAAGAAAGATCCTTTCATCTGCCTTTACATCAAACTTATTTCGGTTCTCTTTGGAGTTGAAAATAAAGCATCTTGAATCGAACACATGGAAAAACTGTACATTAGGCTTGAGATTATTCAAGATTTCGTATGGAGTGATGGAAAAACACTTGTTGAGGAAGGACCGATCGTGTAACAAGCAACAGCTATAGCATCTGCCCAGAAGTATAACGGAAGATAAGCAAAACTCAGCATAGTTCGGGCTGCTTCACATAATGAACGATTTCTCCTTTCAACGATCCCATTTTGTTATGGAGTGTAGGGAGCAGAGAAGTTGTGAGTTACTCCCCTTTCGGCCAGAAACTCTTCAAGGTCTTTATTTTTGAGCTCTAGACCATTATCGCTTCTTATGTTTCTTACCACCTTTCGCAACTGCAGTTCCACTTGCTTGATGAAAACCTTCAGCTTGGGAGTCGCCTCTGATTTCTGTTTAAGAAAGAAAACCCATGTGAAGCGTGAAAAATCATCTACAATAACAAGTATGAACTTACTACCACCAATGCTTTCAATAGCCGAAGGACCACATAATTCGATGTGCATCAGTTCAAGTGGTTTGACGATTTTTGTATTGATACGAGAAGGGTGTCTCTTTCTGTTTTGCTTTCCCATCTCACATGTTGCGCATAGGTGTTCTTTGTCAAATTTGAGAACAAGAAGTCCATGCACGTGATCACCAAGCACCATTTTATTAATATCTTTGAAGTTCAGGTGTGAGAGTCTTCGGTGCCACAACCAACTTTCGTCTGAGTTCGCCTTTGTCAGAAGGCATACAAGTGGCTTCCCTTTGATTGGATTGAGATTCAGCGGATACATCTCGCCTTTGCGCATGGATTTCAACAGGAATTTCTTAGTTTTCTTCTTGATGATCTCTGAACCCTCGTCATCGAACGAAACCTTTAATCTAGTTCCCACAACTAGTTGAGAGACACTGATTAGGTTATGCTGCAATCCTTCCACGTATGCTACTTTACGAATTGAAAATTCGCCATTTGTAATCATCCCATATCCTTTGATCGTGCCATGTGATTTGTTTCCATATTTTACACATCCACCATCCTTAAGGGACCGAAACTCCCTAAAATCTTCCCTCCTTCCTGTCATGTGACGAGAGCAGCTACTATCAATATACCATTCGTTGTCAAACTGCTCATCACTTATAACCTGCAAAATTAAGCAGATTTAGGAACCCAAAGTCTCTTGGGCCCTGATGAGTCATTTACAGAATAGGTAACTGCAATAGAAAGATCAACCAAATATGTTCTTTTTATTAATGTGGTTTCATCTTTTCGTTTGATGGTGTAAACTTTGATTTTATTTTTATCTTGATTTATTTGGGGTGTGTTATTGTTAGTTGGTTTTTAGTTGAGTTTTTCTTTGTAGTCCTAAGGTTAGCTGACTTTTTCTTAACTTGTGCTTCATTATTATAAATGATCTTTCCCTTTCCTTTGATATCCTTCACCGGGTTTGATTTTGGTTGCAAGTGAGGAGGATTGGATTTTGGACCGAAACTTGACTTTCGGTTCTGAGCACTTGTATTGGGACCGAAATCGGACTTTCGGTTGTTGGCATAGTAAGAGTTGGGTCCGAAACTTGACTTCCGGTTCTTGTGACCACTAGAATTAGGACCGAAACAGGTTGTTCGGTTCTCCTGACTGCATGACTGGCAGTGATTGACCTGTGCTTCCTTTTTGATCTTCAGATTAGAAGCTTTTTCAGAGTGAACATAAGTGGGGTTTGGGGATTGCCAAAACTATTTTCTCTCATTGAGGTTCTTCATGTATCTTTTGTTCCTCTGTTGTTTCTGCTCATCAAGTTGTTCTTGAATGAAGTGAATGTTGTCCTTTTGTTTCTTTTTTTTTGCATGAGCTTTGGTTGTTGTTGATGATTCGCTGGAAGCTTTCAGTGGTTCGTTTGGTATTTCTTTTGTAACACTTGAACTAGGTTTATCAAAGCTTGAGGGCTTGTTGATGGGTTCAACTACGTATCTACCCTTGAATCTCCATGAGTTTCGCTCCGACAGGCCAACCGTTTCTTCTGCATTGTCTATTTGTGTAGACCAGAAGTAGTTGTCACAATCTTCAGCGTTATATTTATCAACCATGGAGGTCAACTCTGCCGTTTGTTTCTTAGTTATTCCTTCAACAATATATACTTGGTTCGACAGTGTTTGCACCTTTTGATAAACTACCGCCTTTTCTTTGAGAACTTTGGACTTATCTTTGGAAATTCGAGTGAACTCCACGAAATTTTCAGATACAAGCGATTTTGCTGTTTCGGATTCGCTCTTGAGAAATTCTGAACAATCCATCTCGTCCTCTACTAAAATTTTGCTCATTTCACTTACCTCATCAAATTCAAAAGTGGTTTCTAAATTTATTTTATTTTCTGAACTTAATTTGGCATTGGATGAGTCAAACTTCTGTATGGTCTCGGTTTTGATTTTTAATTTATCATTTTTGTCCAGAAAATTCTTTAACATACATTTATGTTCTTTGGACTCAATAAAATCCTCAATTTTGTCCAGTCCATATTTATAGGTCACTGAAAGCTCATCTGAGAACATTATAGATTCACACTGAACGATGACTTCGTCCTCCTTAAATTCAAGGAATAACAAAATCATTTTATGAATCTTTTCACCTATCTCACAATCTGGATGCAGCTGGGTGATATTAGTATATAAGCGTTTAGCAATCAAACAAAAAATATTTCTTTGTTTCAAAAACTTCAAATTGTCTCGTTGCAAATAAATAAGTTCATCCCTATCCCTAATGTAACACCATAAAAATTAAAACAATTTTTCACATTTTCAAAACACATTTTTCATACACATTTATTAATAAAATCTCATTATATCATATCTCTGTTCCACAAGACATTTCGCAAGATCGAAATATATAAAATTCCATGTGTGCGTACGAATCATGCCGGCACCTTCTCGCGATCATCACTGGTACCTGAAACACATAACACATAACACTATAAGCATAAAGCTTAGTGAGTTCCCCAAAATACCACTCTAACACATATTAGCCACTCAAGGCTATAGCTCTGCTGACCCTCTGGTCAGTGTGTCTCAATGGGACCCTCCAGTCCCAACTCTCTGTGGGCTCTCTAGCCCTAACTCTATGGACCCACTGGTCCTATCTCTGAAAAATCTGAATCATGCATATCACATATCACAATAACACACATAAATAGCATACAAATACACTGGCACATCACTCAACAGTACACTAACACATAACTCTGTTACCACTCTAGGTAATTATAGTGAGAAGACTCACCTCGGATGTCTCGGTAAATCCCTAACTCGGTAGAAATATGGTCTAGCCTCCGCCTAATCACATAAAGTAAATACTCTCATAAATATAACTCTCGAGACTAGACTCAACCCTCTCTTGGCATCCTCAGAAGGGTAGAAGACCATTTTACCCCTCTCTTGACACAAAGACCCCATTGTTGACCAAACCCTCAATGTCAACAAAATCAACGGTCAACTTTGACCCGACTCGCCGAGTGCACTTGGGTGACTCGGCGAGTCTACGTGTGTCCACTATCCCTCTAGTATCGCATGACACGTCGAGTCTTTCCCCTGCTCGACGGGTTACACCTGGCATGAATCGCGGGGCCATCCCGACTCAACTCGCCGAGTCCCATTATGAACTCGGCGAGTTCTGCCTTGAACTCCAGTCTTCTAATTCCCTTTGACTCACTGAGTCATTCCCCCAACTCGGCAAGTATTCACTGAGTGAACTACGGGGAAACCGTAACCCTACTCGTTGAGTCTGCTCGTGGTACTCGGCGAGTTCAGGCCATGCTCGAGCTCAGATGACCTCCTAAGGTCAGATCCGTTCCTCTAACTCATAGATCTGGCCTCCTTAAGCAATATAAATACGTAAAGTTTGGATCTTGATGCCCATGCAAAGACCCAATGGCTCTATTTGAAGCAATGGCCTCAATAAGTCATCCTAAGCTCATATTACCCAATGTCACCCCATAAAGATCAAGGGGCTTAGGTCTCTGGACCTCTTTGGATCCAGATCCGCAGCCTCAACACAAGAAGGGACCAATTGCACCAACAATCACACTCTAAATGGGCTAGAAACCTTAACTCTAAAGGATTAACACCCAAAAATGAAGAAGGATCGAATATATACCTCAATATGAAGTTCTTAGGCTCTGAAATCCATAAAATAGCGCCTTCTTTAGCTCCCTCTTGCCTTGGTCACCTTCTTCTTACAAAAACACCCACACAAGGATCAAAAATGGCCTCTCCTTCCTCACAAACGCTCTAGATCGCTTAAGGTTTCACTCAGGGGTCTGGTAGCCGCAATTGGTGGCTATAAGCCCCTTTTAATAGGCCTCAAACCCCGGGGATTAGGGTTTCATTAAACAGCGTGGACTCGCCGAGTCCACTAGTCGACTCGCTGTGTCCGGTCATTAACCCGGATGGAATATCGTGACTCTACTCAGCGAGTCTAAGCGTCAACTCACCGAGTCCCTCCCAAAATCTCCAAAATAAATGAATAATTAATGTACCTGGAAATCCGGATGTTACACCTAACTAACTCTGACTCCTTCTACTGTATCCGTATCCTTCTCTCTTCACTCTTGGAAGACTCCCTGTTGAGTTGGTCAGTTAGGTTAGAATTTTCTAAGCGAGTTTGCATAAGACTGCCACTTAAGTTAGAAAACTTGAATTTTAATTCATTTAATTCTTTTTCGTAGTTTGTTACTGGTATTTTAAGTGATTCTAGGATAGTTTGTACCTTCGTGATCAACTGATTGCAATCGCTGATCTTTTCACTCACAGGCTTAGCATCGAAACATTTGTCTTCCTTAAGCTTCGCTTCATCATGCTTACTTGCGGTTGTCACAATTAAGCATCTCCTAGCCGAATCAGTAACTCCTTCTCTCGCCACATAAGCTCTTCCATGCGAGGGTCTGCATACCTCTTTGTCTTCAGAGTCTGTAGACCAGACTTCTACTCCACCAAACTCATCATCAATAACATGTTCCTGCACAATTAAAGCATTCATAGAAACATTAGTTGTTGTCTTCTTCTTTATCTCCTCCAACTTTTGCATGTGGTAGGCTTCGTCATCTTCATCATCCTTTTTCTCAAACATCTTTCTCAGCATGCAATCATTGGCAAAGTGGTTCTTCCCGTGACAGTAGTTGCATTCATATGATGAATCTCCCACAAGCTTGCTATCCTTCTTCTCATCGTCCTTTTGAGTAGTGTTCTTGCTCTCCTCTTTCGTCTTTTCAGAGCTATAGCTTGCCTGCCAGTTTCGGTTCTTGTTGACAGGGAACTTCTTACGAGCAAACTTCTTTGGGTTCGTAACCATCATTGTATATTCTTCATTAGTTAGATCGAACTTTGACATATCAGATTCTTCCTCTTCGTCTGCCACACTCTTGCTTTTAGAAACAAGGGCCACAGAACCCACACCTGAAACTAGTTTTGTCTCCTTAGACACCACACTTTCATGAGATTTAAGTATACCTATCAGTTTCACCAATGAGTAGGACTTAAATTGCTCATGTGCCTTTACAGTTGAGGCCGCTTCCATCCATTCGAGTCTTAAGCCGGTCATGAAAGCAAATTTTTTGTTCGATCAATTTCCTTTCAATACCATACTTCATCATCTTGCTAAGCAGATGGTTGAAACGATCAAATGTCTAAATGAGTTTCTCTTCAGATTTTTGTGCGAAAGCACTGAACTCAGAGAGCAATAGGGTTTGGATTGAGTGCTCTAGATCCTCATCGGTTGAATATAATTCTTTCAACCTATCCCATATTTCTTTAGTTGTAGTGTATGAACTTACTAAACGGAAAGTATCTGCTCGCAAAGCGAATTTGATCATTCTCATGGTTTTAACGTTGCATAGCACCTTGTCTTTTTCGTCTTGAGGGATCTTGTCTACGTCCATCAAGAGCTATTTATACTCTTTTTGAGTTTTGATCGTTCTGTTCGTTCCAGCGTGAACAAACGTACCCAATGTTATTGCTTCCCAGATAAGATGTCTGAGAAAAAGGATGATGAAGATGACGAAGCCTACCACATGCGAAAGTTGGAGGAGATAAAGAGACTAGGGTTTTATCGAACACCAGATACACCATCGACAAGAAGAAGACAACTTCTATATATTCGATAAAAGCGGAAACCCTAATGGATTTTACAAATAGAAGAGATGCGTATATTACATAGTCTCCCGCTCTGATACAAATTGATGAGATTATTGTGCTATTAGATCGACAGATTCAAAACAGATAAATAGGAATAATGTAATCAAGAACACAAGAATGGATCGAATGATGTCGAATGATTAATATCTCACACCTCAGAAGAGATCGATGAAGAACTTCGACTGTAAAGGTGTGTTTAGTGTTACAATGAAAAATCTATTAATGAGAACGATGAACTTAAAGTTATACATTCATGCATAATTTATAGTCTAACCCTAAGCTTAAACCATAGTTGGACAGGCCCAAACCGGGTAATCAAAATATCAACATTAAACCCATATGACGCAACACTCTAAACCCAAAAAAATTAACTCAATGATCAAATGGAACTAGTTAAATATGGACTCTTGCATATATATGGAATGGGCTAAGATTTATTTACGATGGGCTAAGAGTATATGGAAGTCCATGGATAGTCTATGGAGCTTTTAACCCATGGATCCTAGGTAAATGAAGAGTCATGGGTATTAGGGTGTAAACCTATAAAGTGGTCTTTGGTTCTAGAATTGGCACTAGTGTGTGTGAGAAACAAGGGTGGGCCGATTCTAGCAAGCATCATATTCTCTAAAGTATTTCCAAGTTGTTTTGGGTGATTTGTGACACCACTTGAGACATCCACACTATTGGTTCTAGGCTCTAGAGCTCCAAGCATTCAACCACAAAAGAAAGGTATGTTATTCTAATCAAAGTTTTTGTATTACAAGTACCCCATAACTGTTGGATTAATGTCTAAGTCCATAACTATAATTGGTAAGACTTGACCCGACCCGACATGGTCCATTTGGGTTGCATGGCATCATGCATTTGGATAGACTATAATGAGAGAAATGACACTTAAGGTTTGTTAATATATTATAAGTTCTAATATATTAATAAGATTATTTAATTAGTATTGATCACGAATTAATCTAGGATTAATTAAGTGATCAAAAGAAGACTAATTAAATATATGGGTTGATTGTGTAAATCATCCATACTTGTATTGTGGGCTAATGCTCCATGGATTATCAAGTTGGGCTAAAACCCATAATATGCTCCATGGATGCTCCATGGTGTATTTGAACCCATGGATCCAAGGAAATGGAAAGTCATGACAATTAGGGTTTACCCTAATTGTAACACTATATAAAGATCATATTCTTGGGAAAATCGGACACTATGTGTGAGAATGATAGGGCTAGCCGATTTTCATGAAGTGTGAACCATTTGAGGTGTCACACTTGGGGCACTAGGCACTCAAGCTTCATGAAGACATTCTACATCAAAGAGGTATGTATTCTATCTTGTTATATTCATTGTTTTGTATGCTAGATTTGGATAATACCTTGGAAAGTTAATATCTGCATGTATAATAGAGAAAACATAGATCCAAGGTATTTAGGGTTGCATATACACTTAGGAGTGTTAGAATGCTCAAAACCCAACAGTGGTATCAGAGACTAGGCTTGTTTTCTTGTTATACTTGCAAAATTGGCTGAAAAATCGAGTTTTTATGTTGTCTGCTCAACAGACTCGCCGAGTCCACTGATGGACTCACCGAGTCCAAGACAAAATGCATCCAACTCACCGAGTTGGACCCCCAAACAACATATATTCGATTGTTTTGGCTGGAATTGGACTAGGAACATTACCCTAAGATGTTTTTGGACTTATAAACTTGTTTTTGATGTGGTAATGTTCATGCTAATCCAATTTCAAAGATAATTGTCAATAGATTCATGTTTTGTATTAGTTTAACGTTTAGACTAATTACATGAAAAAGTTTGATTTGAATTATCTTGTTCTTATGAGTTGCTTAGATTAATAGAAAAGTTAATTGATTATGTGTTTTCAATCCATTTTAATCTAAGAGTTGATACTAAAATGTGTTTTTGTAACTTTTCCTCAAGTTATATGAAAAGACACATTTAAGTTTCATAAAACTCATAAAAGTTGGCAATGGTTACAAAAAATGAAGAGTCTTGTCCTCAAGTTATGGAGGTTCAAGAGTCACTTCATTAAGGGGGTGTTTGACTTAGCTTTTCACAGCCAAAAGTCCTTTTTGTAAAAGAAAAAAAACAAAAAGATGTTTGGCAAACTAGTAACTTTTGGAGTTTTAATAGAAGGAAAAGCAACTTTTTGGAAAAGTCAGGAAATCCTGACTTTTTGTAACTTTTTGGAAAAGAACTTTTCACTTTTAAAAGCTAAGCCAAACACGCCCTAAGTAATAAAATGTGTAACCTTAATTAATTCCATAAGTTACAAAATAAAGAAAAGGTACATTCTTTTATTAGTTTAAAGTCTTCCATAACTTGTCCTCAAGTTATGGAACTTGAAGGGTTTTTGGATTAAAACTACTTTAAACACATAAGTTATGGAATTAATTAGTTTTGAATAGTTTCAAAACTTGCCCTCAAGTTTTGGAATTTGAAAAGCTTTCTCTTATGAATACTTTAATTCCAAGTTAGCCCTTAGAATTTTAAAAGTTAAAATTCAATCCTTATACTTTATAATATTATAAGTTAATAATATGTATATATATGTATATATATATATATATATATATATATATATATATATATATATATATATATATATATATATATATAAGAGTAAAGTCCGCCTTACCCTTAGTAGGCCTCATTCACGAAGTCGGTCTATAAGGGGGGGTATAAGGTTACTGCCTATAAAATGGTAGTTTAATGGGTGTCCACTCTCACCCACCGCTTCCTTGACTGGTGGAGGGTCGTTAGCCGAATGGGTAGGACAAGGACTATAATTCTCCCTTCATTAAAAGTATTAATGATAAATACTAAGTAACTAAACTCTTATGAATACCTAATCTTAGTTACTTAGGAAAATGTGAATTTGGTGCTAACCCATGAAACTACACTTTGCACTTTGCTTAAGTCGTTAGTGGAGCGTGTGTGGTTAACCTGCACACTAACCTGGACTTAACAAGGTAGGCAAAGGGTTACTTAATATTTATCGTAGTATCGGTGGAGCGTGTGGTTAATCGGCACATCGATTAAGGGATAAATATTAAGGGTACCCAGTATATTTGCATGGTTACTTCACACCTTGTTTTGTGATCCTCGACATCCTAGTCACAAAACCTGAAGGGCACACTCGAGATTGAAACATGTCATTGAACAGTTCAATGAATCTCAAAGATCTAGGAGTTTCAAATCCAATTAAAACCTAATAAATTATTTCGTTTTTCTTGGTGGAAATTGGTGAATCGTCATGCACCTACCTTCAAATATTCTATAGCTTGGATTACGACATCCCTCTTCCAAGTGATAAAATAGTTTGTAGGGTCCTAGCCTTAATATTTCATATTGGGTGGTATATTAAGGACTTTAAATCAACTATCTTGAATATCTCCCAAAAAGATGTCTGGTTTAGACATTTATGATCTTCTTAAATATCTTGGAACAAGCTTTCCTAAATTAAGATGATGTCCCATGGAAATGATACTTCTTTCACCTCCTCCAATTATTCTCCCTAACCCACTAGTTCATGAAAAAGTTTAAGGCCACTTAAGCCCTATTGGCAAGTAAAGGTCTATGTGTGGTTATATCTTGGAGATGTAGTCACATATTGACAAGTTGGGAGAGTTAGGTGTCAAAGTCTTGAGAAAGTTGGTGGCTCAACGACTTTCTAAGTCACATAGTGAGCTCCTTTGGGACTCCTATGAAACAGGCTATGACAAGACCCTTAATGATCTTATCTACTTGGTAAGATTAACTTCCTAAAACTTGTGGACATTGAAAATAATGACATTGGATATCCGATAAAGCTCTCTCTTCCCAATGGAAAGGGATCAGCCATAGTCAACCTGGTTGACCAAATGGTAAAGAGAAATGCTAAGTCTGTGATAGTACCATGTTCCATTACCAAAGCGTCCATATGTTAAATTGCCAAAGGAAGAGGCATTGGTTACGAAGCTGCCAATTTACATAAGGGTGTTAAAGTCAATAAGTTTGACTCTATTTCAGGTAAAGTTCACTATCTAACGCTGCTAAGTTTCTATTATGAGATTCTTGATACATGATGTGACTGGGTCACATGTTGATGTTTAAGAATCAAAGAAAAGTGATGGAACTTAAAGAAAGAATATGCTGAATCTGATCGCGTAAATGGATTTCTATCGCATAGTTTGAAGATCTGATTCTTGAGCTACTTCTTAGGAGTTATGAGATACTGCTTAGGAATAGATAACAACAAGTTTTCATATGGATTATAAGGATAAGTTTTTCCGCAAAGTTTTTAAAATAAAAGGAATTTTTTGATTTTATTTGTTTTATGTATCCTTACAATGGCGTTTGTGGAAAATTGTTGCTTATAAGATTCCACTGATAGCAATATTGGAAAGTGAATTTGATTATCTCATTTGTGGTGATGTCTAAATTTACCAAATAAGGAAAGATTCTTGTCACCCAAGTTTCAGTTGGATAGAAACTTGGAATCATGTAAGTTGTATAGCATGATGAATGAGAACTTTCAAGCATTGGAAAAATTAAGACTAACTACTTGTTCACATGGATGTGTGAGTCAAGTAACAGACTAAGGGATAGAGTACACATTCTTGTGTACTGGTTAAGTCCACCACAAAAGATCGATAAGACTATTCTCCATAATTTACTATAGCTCAGTAAATATGGTTATACTTACAAGCTTAAGTGTAATTCTGAGACATTGGAAAAGGTTCCAATGTATGGAAGAGCAAATAAGAAGAATCAAATTAGGCAGAAGGATAAAAGTTTCTCAAATCTAAAAAGATGGGAGAGTACTTTAGTTTCATGTTATATAATCATCTTAATGATTAAGAGACTTTATCATAATTCATCCTCTAAGTGCATTCTGATGGCTAAGAAGAGGAGTCATGAATTGTTGAAGTGGTTAAATCAAGAAGATGATTCATACTTCGTTCCAAAAACAATTCTTAGAGTTATACTCTAAGATTGTAACTTGAGTGACATGTCTTAAAAAAAGGTTTAGAACACTTGTCAAATGTAAGAGTAAAAGTTTTCTACTCTTGTACATTAGAAATTGGTAAGTTGTGATGTCTTGGATAAAACCAAAACCAACTAAGGCCAATTGTGTGAAGTGTTTGTCTTGGTTAGAATCCACACTATCTCTTGAATACCTGACAAGAAAGTCTTATATGTGAAGAGGACAGTGGGAGTCTTAAAGGTCTTGAAAGTCTCAAGAACTAATCAAGAATAAAACCTGAAGTTCTACAATAGCACACGACTTGAGGTTCATAACCTATTGTGTTGACATATTCTGTGCCCATTCCAATTAAAGTTGGCTTTGCATATAAGTTCTTAGAGTTCTCAATTGGTTGCACAACAACGTGGAAGCAATGACAGGCCCTTGAGCTGCCAGGTGGCAAGAAATTAAGATTGAGTTCAGTCCATATGAGTTTGGATTTGTCATTATCCATGTCTTGTGACTATGGTTTTGACAATTCACATGGATAAGAACACATACACCATTAAATCTAAATGTCATAAGGTTTCTCTTCGATTCATGAAAATGATGGTGAGGAAACACTTTCACTAAGTAGATTTTAGCTAGATAGCAATTGTGATATTTGCATTCTCAAAGTCTTTAGTGGAGCATGTGTGGTTTACCGACACACTAACACGGACTTGTAAGAAGTGGCAAAGGTCTAAACAATCAAGACTATGATTATGACAACCCTTTTCATAGTTCTTATAATTGTTTAGACACACCTGTGAGCTATCTAAGATAAGGTGTATGATTATGATAAAGTTTTATCAAAGCAATCTAGTATCAGAAATATGAACTTTGGTAAGAAAGTCAATAAAATATTGATTTCTAGAAGTCCAGCTGATTTCTGAGTACATGTCAAAGCTAGTGGGAGCATAAGTGTTATGCTAATAATCATCATGTTAGTGGGAGCATGATAATTATGATAAGTATTGCAAGTTAGCAATGTTAATTATAGAAAACAAAAGGTTTCAATTGGGAAAAAGTTGTTTTGCTATAATCAAGGGAGAGGAAGTTATACTTCATCTCAAATATAAAAGCTTAGATTGAGGTTTTAATCGTATTTAGTCAAGGATATATATATATATATATATATATATATATATATATATATATATATGAATTTCATGTTGGAATGGCTCAACATAAGAAAATTCTATATATGGGTTCATTATTTGCGTTCTAAAATGCGATTATGATTACGGCATCCCTTTTCATAATCTGAATTATGAGAACTTGGTAAATAGAAATGAAAATATTATAGCAAAATACTGGTTTAGTCTTTATGAAAGACATGATGAATCATGTCCCATATGCTTCGTATATAGGATCGATTACATGTGCTATATTCATCCTTTCTAAAATTTTCCAAATGCCTGGGGCATTAAGAAAGTAAAAGGTCTAGAACTGGATATGACTAAAACGATTAAGCAATCGTTGAGGACAATCTAAGGTTTACCAAAGATTGGTTGCTCAAGGACAGTTGGAAGTATAGTGATAATTCTGGAAGGACCATATTGACATAATCTGTAATGAGGCAACTCTTGTTCAGAAGTGATAGTAAAAATGGAATATGGAAATGTTTCAAAGTTAGAAATTATTCAATATGTGTAAGATTAGGAAACTTAATGCAAGAAGGTTGTTTCCAAGGAGCTGATCTCCTTTGGAATGCTCTGTAATGGTTGTTGTCAAGTCTTTCTGACTTTGTGCATAATCATTGTAAGAGGATCAATGCATATAAGTTTAGAATCTAACAGATTTCAAGAAAAGCATTAATTTGGAATTCTTGCATTTGTAGTAAGGATTTGGGACTATGAAAAGAGAATCATTGGAGTTATGTTCAATTGATCTAATTCACAAAGTAAAGATCATAAAAAAAGTTAGTATGCATCCTTGGTGTGTGGCATGACTAGTGTTTAGAAAACATAGTGTACATGCTTGGAGCATGGGACAACTATTGTTTTAATTCAAGAATAAATTTGATAGCTGAAACAGTATGCAATGAATAATGTGTAATCATATGGTGATAAATAAAAGGTGCTTTATTTATGTTCATAGGTTTTGATACCATATTGGATTAAATTATTATTGTGTTTCACTTTGCATGTTTTAACTTCCAGAATAACTAGGTCATTGTTCTGGATGACTAAGTTATTCAAACCATCCATAGTCAGTCATACGTTGGAAGTAGATATGAATCAAGATTGTTATGGGTTGGCTTGTAGAGGTCTAAGATATTGGACAAAGGGCTACAACACTCATGAGTGCTCATAAGTTCTGAGTATTGGATTCAACCCGCGCTCATTGGAATCACTTCATGGATTTTATCACGAGTGATCATGAGACGATAATATCTTATATTCTTCAAACCTAGAGATATGAGTTGTTACTATGAGTTGTTTGTACATTGGTTGCACGAAAATGCATTCGGTAACTCGATGTTATAAAACGTGCATTTATGTATGATTCAACAAGTAGTAGAACAAGTCATATGAGTCGAAGTTTATCCATTCCTTTTACCTTCAGGATAAAAGCGATATCTGTGGGCCCCTCGATGATTTGGTGATGACAAATGTAAGTGCTCGGCCGGGCCTGGACTGATTTGATTTGTTCAATTAGTCAGTCGTCATAAATCGAAATCGGGAAACAACAAATGGACAGAGAGAATGATTATAATCCATGTCTCAGTCTATATGATATCTAGAATGGAGGAATATATGATCCCTTATCTAATGGACAAGTCATTGACAAAGGTCAAAGATCATCGGCAAGGTCAGAGTTCGACAGAAGCTTTTCAGAGCTACGATTGTCGGTCGGTTCTTGAAGTCATACGTAATAATAGTTTTAGACTTATCCAAGTGGGAGACTATTGGATTAATGTCTAAGTCCATAACTATAATTTGTAAGACTTGAGCCGACCCGACATGGTCCATTTGGGTTGAATGGCATCATGCATTTGGATATACTATAATGAGAGAAATGACGCTTAAGGTGTGTTAATATATTATAAGTTCTAATATATTAATAAGATTATTTAATTAGTATTGATCAAAAATTAATCTAGGATTAATTAAGTGATCATATGAAGACTAATTAAATATATGGGTTGATTGTGTAAATCATCCATACTTGTATAGTGGGCTAATGCTCCATGGATTATCAAGTTGGGCTAAAACCCATAAGATGCTCCATGGATGTTCCATGGTGTATTTGAACCCATGGATCCAAGGAAATGGAAAGTCATGACAGTTATGGTTTACCCTAATTGTAACACTATATAAAGATCATATTCTTGGGAAAATCGGACACTATGTGTGAGAATGATACGGCTAGCCGATTTTCATGAAGTATGGAATTATCTCAAGTCTTTCCAAGTGTACATGATGTCGTGTGAACCATTTGAGGTGCCACACTTGGGGCACTAGGCATTCAAGCTTCATGAAGACATTCTACATCAAAGAGGTATGTATTCTATCTTGTTATATTCATTGTTTTGTATGCTAGATTAGGATAATACCTTGGAAAGTTCATATTTGCATGTATAATAGAGAAAACATAGATCCAAGGTATTTAGGGTTGCATGTACACTTAGGAGTGTTAGAATGCTCAAAACCCAACAATAACATGCTAGTTAGGTTGTAAACCTTGGGAATCAAATTTGCATGTATTTTAAAGAAAACATAGATCTAATGTTTCTAGGGTTACATGTACACCATTGGAGTGTTATTATGCTCAAAACCCAACAGTGGTATCAGAGCCTGTTTTTTTTTCATGATACTTGATGCAAACTTGTTGAAAAATCTCAAAAAACTACACCCTGCAACATGAACTGGACGAGTCTATGTGTAAACTCACCCTACTCGTCGAGTAGGTTCTTGCACTCGACGAGTAGGAGCCCTAGAATGCAGTTTTTCGACTTTTTTTTTGCTGGAAATGCACTAGAAACATTACTTTAAATTGTATTGGTGTTTTAAAACTTATTTTAGATGGTGTAATGTTTATGCTAATCCATTTACAATGGCTAATATCAAAATTCCATATTTTATATGTGTTATTATGATTCTTGAAAATTTGATATGAATATTCATGTTCTTATGAGTTTTAGAAGATCATAGGAATTACGTGTAATTTGCTTGTAGTATAATTCTTGATCTTAATGGCTAATGATGAAGTTCATAACTTGTCCTCAAGTTATGGATAACTAAAAGTCACTTCTTTAAAAGTGTCATTAAAGAATAAGAGGTTACATAAAATGTAGAGTCTTCATTTTAATGGACCATTAAAACTCATAAGTTATGAAATGAAAAGTCTTGAATAGTTTCAAAACTTGCCCTCAAGTTTGGAATTTGAAAAGTCTCACACATTAAAATTCAACCCTTATACTTCTATAATATTAAAAGTTTAATTATTATAGATATGTATAAGAATAAGTTAGTCTTACCGCTAATAGGCCTCATTCACAAAGCCGGTCTATAAGGGGGGTATAGGGTTGTTGCCTATAAAATGGCGGCTTAATGGGTGTCCACTCTCACCTACCGCTTCCTTGACTGGTGGAAGGTCATTAGCCGAATGGGTAGGATAGGACCTTAATCCTCATTAAAAGTATAATGAAATTATAAAGTAACTAAACCTTTATTAATTCCCAATCTTAGTTACTTTAGGAACATGTGAAATAGGTGCTAACCCATGAAATTACACTTTGTACCTTACCAAGTCGTTAGTGGAGCGTGTGTGGTTAACCGACACACTAACTAGGACTAGTAAGAGTGGCAAAGGGTGACTTAAGGTTTATCATAGATCGATGGAGTGCGCGTGGTTAACCGACACATCGATTAGGTGATAAAATTAAGGGTACCAAGTCAATTTGCCTGGTTATTCACACCTTGTTTGTGATCCTCGGCATCCCAGTCACAAACTTGAGAGGGCACAATCGAGATTCAAACATGCCATTGAAAGTTCAATGTATTTTAAAAGATCTAGGATTTTCAAATCCAACTAAAACTTAATAAATTATTTTGTTTTCATGGTGGAAATTGGTAAATTGTCATTTACTTACCTTCAAATATTTTATAGCTTGGATTACGACATCCCTTTTCCAAGTTATGAAATAGTTTGTAGGATCCTAGCCTTAATATTTCATTTAGGTGACTTATTAAGGATTCTTCATCTAATAAAACTTGTCCTTCTTTCTTTCAGATGTCTTCCAACACTACTACTGGCTCAAACCCTACAGGCTCCTTTTCCCTAATGAACTTGTGTGGGAAAGTCACTTTTGATGGTTCCAATTTCAATGAATGGATTAGGAACATCAGAATGATTACTCGCTATGAGGGCAAAGAGTATCTCCTCGATAAGGAGCTAAAGGTTATCGATGAGTCAACTGCTACTCCTGAGGAGATTGCTGAGTACACTACCCATGAGAAAAAGGCCACTAAGGTGTCTTGCATCATGTTGGCCACAATGACAACAGAACTCAAGAATTCCTATGAAGATTTCTACCCTTTTGAGATGCACCGGGATCTGATGGATAGGTACCATCAGAGTGCTCATCAGGAGAGGTATGAAATCATTTCCTCCATGATAACAGCTAGGATGAAAGAGGGACAACCCCTCACTGGTCACTTGCTGAAGATGTAAAGGTTCATTGACCGTTTATTGAAGCTTAATGTGGATTTTCCTGAGGACATGGCGATTGACATCATTCTCCATTCCTTACCTCCAAGTTATGATAAGTTTCGTATGACTTATCGTATGAACAAGGAGGAATTCACACTAAGTAAGCTTCAAGGAATTTTAAGAACCGCCGAAAGTGGCCTTAAAGGTAAATCTGTTGTTACTCCTACTCCTACTACTGCTCCTGTTTTGGCAATTAGGCAGGGAAAGGGGAAGATGAGGAAGACCCCTTTGAAGGGTACCAAGGGAAAGTTTCTTGATGGATCCTCTTCAAGTGGAACCAAGAAAGGTTCCATTCCTCCTTCTTCAAACCCAAAGGAAGCACAATGCTTCTACTGCCATGAAAAGGGGCACTAGAAGCGAAGCTGCCTTAAGTACTTGCAGGATGTAAAGGATGGGAAAGTCGAACCCACCTATGCATGTATTTACACTATATTGTCTAAAAACTCATTACATACCAACTCTTGGGTGATCGATACTGGTTGTGGTATTCACATTTGTATTGATTTGCAGGGCCTAAGAAGTAGTGAAGAAGTGGAGCACGGGAAGATAAACTTAATCATGGGCAATAGGAAAGCATCACATGTGACCAAGTTTGGAGTTTATTCTTTATTGCTTAACAATGGGTTAACTTTAGATTTGAATAATTGTTGTTACTCTTCAAAAATGGCAAAAAATATTATTTCCTTTCATAGTTTGTACAAGCAAGGATTCACCTTTTCATTTGATAATAAAATTGGTGCTATTGATGCTTTTTATAATGATATGTTTTATTTTAAAGCTTTACCATGTGATGGTGTATATGAAACTGTGTCGATTGTAGAGAATTTAGGAAATAATGTATTTCACATTGATTCTTCTATTACCTTGGATAAAGCATCCTTGTGGCATTGTCATCTTGGACATGTCAACAAGAAGCGCATAGGCCAACTCTAAAAGGCTAGAGTTTTGGAATCATTTGACCTAAAATCAGATGATAATTGCGAGTCTTGTTTACTTGGAAAAATAACAAAGTCACCCTTCACTGGTTCTTGTGAGACGGGTGAAGGTTTGTTGGACCTCATACACATAGATGTGTGTGGACCCTTCAAAACCGCCACAAGGGATGCTAATCGTTATTGTGTGACTTTTATTGATGATTATAGTAGATATGGATATATTTACTTAATCAAGCATAAGTCAGAGAATTTGAGAAATTCAAGGAGTTTAAGCAGGAAGTAGAGAATCAACTGGGCAGGAACATCAAGATGCTCCGATCCAATCAGGGAGGAGAGTATCTTAGTATTGAGTTCCTTGACTATCTTAAGGAACGTGGGATTGTCTCACAATTGACGCCTCCTAGGAAACCACAGCTGAATGGTGTGGCTGAGAGGCGCAATCGAACGTTGTTGGATATGGTTTGTTCCATGATGATTCGAGCTTCGTTACCAACTCATTATGGGGGTATGTCTTAAAGACTACCGCCCATATCCTTAATCTAGTCCATAAAAAGAAGGTTGCCAAAACACCTAATGAGATGTGGACCGGAAAGGTTCCCAATCTGGACCACATCAAGATTTGGGGTTGCGAGGCTTTCCTGAGGCACGAGTCTCACGGCAAGCTTGAACCTCGAAGTGAAAGGTGTATTTTCATTGTCTACCCACATAAATCCTTTGGTTACCTCTTCTACAGACCCAGTGAGAATGTGGTCTTTGTGGCAAGGAGAGGAGTCTTTTGTGACAGAGAATTTATAATCCAAGGAGACAGTGGGAGGCAAATTGACCTTGAAGAGCTTCAAGAGTCAAGCGGTGAAGGAACCTCAAACCCTAGCGACAAACCTGAGGAGGAAACTCATCTTGATCCGATAGATGAGCCCATACCTCTGAGGCGTTCCACAAGAGTTAGGAATGCACTTGAGCATTACTATGGTTTCCATATTACTACGGAAGGTGATATGCTTATCAGTTATAGTACACTGGTAAGTCCGGATGAACCTAACAGCTACACGGAAGCCATGGTAGGCCCTGAGGCTGCTAAATGGAAAGAGGCTATGGACAGCGATATACAATCCATGTATGACAATCAAGTGTGGAACTTGGTTGACAATGTACCAGGTCGTAAGATAGTTGGGTGCAAATGGATTTTCAAGAAGAAGACCGACATGGATGGTAATGTACACACTTATAAGGCGCGACTGGTTGCAGAGGGCTTTTCTCAAACTCCAGGAGTTGATTATGATGAGACCTTTTCACCAGTGGAAAAGATTAAGTCTATTAGGGTCATGCTAGCCATTGCTGCATTTCATGATTATGAAATATGGCAAATGGATGTCAAAACCGCTTTCCTTAATGGAAAGTTGGTTGAGGATGTTTACATGGCTCATCCAGAGGGTTTTGTTGATGCACAGTACCCTAATATGGTGTGTAAGCTTGAGAAATGCATTTATGGATTGAAACAATCACCTCGCAGATGGAATCTTTGTTTCGATGAGAAAGTCATAGTGTTTGGCTTTTCAAGGAGTGAGGATGAGTCCTGTGTGTATGTTAGGGCTAGTGGGAGTATAGTTAGCTTTTTGGTGTTGTATGTGGATGACATACTACTCATAGGAAATGACATCCCAACTTTGTAGGAGATTAAGTCTTGGCTTGGGAAGTGTTTCGCTATGAAGGACCTTGGAGAAGTTGCCTATATCTTAGGGATAAGGATACTGAGAGACAGGAGTAAAAGACTAATTGGATTTAGTCAGAGCACCTACTCTGATAATGTGTTGAAGAGGTTCAACATTGATAATTCCAAGAAAGGAGAGCTACCGATCTAACATAATGCCAGACTAAGTAAAACTCAGAGTCCGAGTACAGAAGCTAAGATAGCTGAGATGAGTCGATTACAATATGTTTCCACTGTTGGCTCGATCATGTATGTTATGACATGTACTCGTCCTAATGTGGGCTTTGCTTTGAGCATGGTCAGCAGATATCAGGGAAACCCTGGCAAGGCTCACTAGACTGCGGTAAAGAACATTCTCAAGTACCTACGGAGGACTAAGGACTGGATTCTTACCTTCGGTGGGAATGATGACTTGAGAGTAGCAGGGTATAGTGATGCTAGCTTTCAGACTCATAGGGATAATTTCTGCTCTTAGTCAGGTTGGGTCTTTACGCTATATGGAGGAGCAATTACTTGGAAAAATTCCAAGCAAGAGACAGTAGCTGATTCTACATGTGAATCAGAGTACATAGCAGCGAGTGAAGCGGCAAAGGTGGCGATATGGCTGGAGAACTTCATTAGAGACCTTGGAGTTGTACCAGCTATACAGGAGCCTATGGAGATTTTCTGTGATAGCAATAGTGCGGTTGCCTTAGCTAAGGAACCAAGAGATCATGGTAGATCTAGACACATTGATAGAAAATATTACTTTATAAGACACAAAATAGAAGGACTCCTCGTGGCAAAGAGGGTATCGTCAGAAGAGAATCCTATAGATCCCCTGACGAAGGGACTGACTAGAGTTAGGCATTTGCAGCATGCGAGACGCATCGAGCTTAGAGACAATATTAGTTTTAATAATTAGATAGCTTTCTGAAACTTGTAAAATGTAATTAACATTTGATGATTAAATAAAAGTTGTTATTTATTTATGAGTAAAGTGTTATTATCCTATGTTGATCGTTTACCATTGTTTCAATTTTGCATGTGTTGACTTCTAGAATAATTATTTTATTCAAACTCTCCACAGTCGGTCATATGTTGGAAGTAAGTATTGAATCAAGACTGTCATGAATCTTGTTTGTAAGATTTGTCTAAGGTGCATTAGACATAGCAATGGTTGCTACAACATTCATGAGTGCTCATAAGTTCTGGGTATTAGATTAAACCCACGCTCACTTGTATCACTTCATGGAATTTATCTCGAGTGATGGTGAGATGGTAATATCATATATATATATATATATATATATATATATATATATATATATATATATATATATATATATATATATATATATATATCTTCAAACCTAGAGATATTAGTTTTTGACTATGTGTTGGTTATACATTGATTGTATGAAAACGCATTAGTAACTCAATGTCATAAAACATGCTTTTGTGCATAATTCAACTGGTAGTGAGTACAAGCATATGAGTCAAAGTTTATTTGTTCCTTCTAGGATTAGAAGCGATATCTGGGCCCCTCGATGATTTGGTTTTGACCTATGTACCGGGCCTTGTCAGAACCTAATTCATGTGTTCAATTTAGTTATATGTCAAACAAATCAGAGATCGAGAAACAACTGTTGGACAATAAGTACGACATTGTTCCATGTATTTGTCCGACTGATATCTTGAGAACAGAGGATTGTATGATCACTTATCTAAAATGGCGCTTCATAGTTCAACAAAGTTTTAAAAGAGCCACAATTGCTGGTTGGTTCCTGAAGTTATACTTACAACTATAGTTAGCAGACTTATCCAAGTGGGATACTGTTGGATAAGGTGTCTAAGTCCGTAACTATATTTGCTATGACTTGACCCGACCCGACATGGTCCATTTGGGTTGCACTTCACCTAATAATTTGTATGGATATATTTTTGAGAATAAGATGTTTATGATCCATTAATATATTATTTGTTATAATATATTAATATTATTTAATTAGTGTTGATCAAGAATTGATTTATGGAATTAACTCGATGATCAAATGGAACTAGTTAAATATGGACTCTTGCATATATATGGAATAGGCTAAGATTTATTTAGGATGGGCTAAGAGTATATGGAAGTCCATGGAACTTTTAACCCATGGATCCTAGGTAAATGAAGAGTCATGGGTATTAGGGTGTAACCCTAATCCACCATAGTATATAAAGAGATCCTTGGTTCTAGAATTGGCACTAGTGTGTGTGAGAAACAAGGATGGGCCGATTCTAGCAAGCATCATATTCTCTCAAGAATTTCCAAGTTGTTTTGGGTGATTTGTGACACCACCTGAGGCATCCACACTATTGGTGCTAGGCTCTAGAACTGCAAGCATTCAACCACAAAAGAAAGGTGTGTTATTCTAATCAAAGTATTGTATTACAAGTACCCATAACATGCTAGTTAGGTTGTAAAACTTGGAAATCAAATTTGCATGTATTTTAAAGCAAAACACAGATCCAAGGTTTCTAGGGTTGCATGTACATCATAGGAGTGTTAGTATGCTTAAAACTCAACAAGTACTACTTCAAGGTGTTGCTAGGACCAAAATCTCCTTCATTTCTTCTTCAAAACCGAAACATCAAAGCAAAGGTGAGTTCATACCCCCTTGTTTTCGGTTTTCATATGATTTTTAGGGGAGAATACAAGTAAAATTTTTAGATCTATGTGTTATATGCATGTTTTGTGTGAATTCTTAGTTTATTTGGCTAAAATGTGTTAGATCTTAGTGAAACTTGAAATTTTAAGTATTACGTAGCAAAGATCTAAGAATTACAACACTATATATATATATATATATATATATATATATATATATATATATATATATATATATATATATATATCATATTACCAAGCCAAAGAAGAACACATGTTTAAGATGCAAAAGAATTCAAGAAAAATCTTGTTAAAGGTCAAAATTGTCAAGAAAACAAAAGATAAGGGTGAAAAGTGAAAATTCTGTTTTAAAGGGGGCCAAATAGGTCCTACATGTATAAAAAGGTATTTTTATGCTAAACATACTTTTACAAAGGTAAAAAATGCAAATTTATGCTTATTGGGCCAAACTTTTAGGCCTCACGGCCTTTGGACCCAATTTGAGAAAAAATGAAGTTTTAGGGTTTAAAAATGTTATTTTGGCAAAAGTTTGAGTCATAAATATAAATAAACCAAATTTAGAGTTGAAAATATCATTTATTTTCAAATTGGACCAAAAATGTAAAGTTTTCCAAACTGGGCCGAAAATTTCAACTTTTACCAAAAAGGGGTAGAAAATGTAATTTTCTATGAAACAAGGTTTTAAATGTGAAAATATAACATTTTGGGTCAAAACTATAAATTTACCGACATTTGGGACAAAATTGCAAACTTTTATAAATTATGGACTAAAGCGTCATTTTTACAGAACTTTGTGCCTTCATTAAAGATTTGAGTATTATTGGCCAAAAATGTCATTTTTACAAAATAAAAGCCTTTTATCATCAATCTATTAAGCCTCGAACTAAAACAAACAACCGAATAAAAAGAACGAACGAATTACGTCAAAAACTATTTACTGGGCGCAATATTCACATCTCTTGGCCATTAGGCCCTAACGGGCCAATTAAGTGTGTATTGAGCTCAATTGAAGCACCTGGTTTCTGGTACGTAAAATTTATCTTAGTGTTCTTCATTTTTAGCCTTGGACTCGGCGAGTTGCAGGTCCGACTCGCCGAGTAGGGACGGGATCCGGAACACGTTTAAGTTGGCGATTCGGCGAGTCCATATTCTGGACTTGGCGAGTCACAACTGTCTGATGAAACCCTAAATTTCAAGGGTTTGCACCCTATTTAAACCCTCATTTCCGCCCCAAGCTCACCCCCATTCACCCTCAGAGCTCCCAACATCGTTTTGCCCTTATTCCTTGTGAGATTAAAGTGTTTTGTGTGTGTGTTCTTGAAGTTTTTGAGGAGGAAGAACTGTAGATCAAGAAGAGGAGAAGGAGGCCAAGCATCTTTGTGACATCTCAACATTTTCCTTGAGGTATAGCTTGTTCCCCCTCTGTTTTCAAGCTTGTAGTCTCTATTAGCTTCATGAAAGTCCTTCTTGAGCCATTCCCCAAGCTTGTTTGTGCCTTGTGGGTTGTATTAAGTTGTTAGCCTTTAGATCTAGGCACTATTTAGTCCCTGGAGCTTGGATCTACTGCCTTTATGGAGTCATATTGCATGGAAGTCCTAGATCTACCCCTTTTGGTGTACTTTGAGCCCTAAAACCTTTATTGGTGATTATTTACACGTAAAGTTGGAAACTTTACGTGTTATTCATGCCCTAGAAACCCAGATCTATGAATGGCATGGGCTGGATTCAAGCAGAATCGCATGTATAGTTTTTGCATGTGGCCGACTCGGCGAGTCGAGTCGCGAGTCCCCGAGTTTCCCCATTTTTGCATTAGCGGGTTGGGAGTAATGAGTCATTGGGTGTGACTCAGTGGGTCGGAAGCTAGACTCACTCATGAAGTCACTCAGTGAGTCAACTCCATGACTCGGCGAGTTCAAGGCAATCTTCTTGTCTCAAGAACAACTCGGCGAGTTGTTCATACAACTCGGCGAGTCACAACTTAGAGTGTTCTTTGGATGAAGATGAACTCGGCGAGTTGTTCATATAACTCGGCGAGTAGGATGAAGGACCATTGGCCTTGGGTATAGAAGGAAAACTCGTCGAGTCAACGCTTAACTCGACGAGTAGAGACGGATCTATGGTCAGACTAAGGGAAAGGGACTCGACGAGTTGGCAAGCCAACTCGGCGAGTCTGGTCAACTGGCAGTTGACTGTGACTTGACTTGTTAAGGGTAAATGGTCAATTTACCCTGAAGGCAGTTAGTAGTATTTGACTGAGTATTTGTGTGGGAATTATAGTCGGAGGATTTCCGGAGCAGCAGCAGCAGGAGACAGTCAATTTCCACACCGATCAGCAGCTATCTCGAGGAGAGTTACCTTCCAGTAGCGGTGGGTCTACGGCCACAATGCCGGCCCACCAGTAGGAGTTGTATGTTAGATGATTGTCTTTGTGATATCATCTAGGTTTGCTACTACCTGATATGTTATATGCTGGCATGGTACATGTGATAGTAGTAGAGTTCGGTTGTTAGGACCCAAGGGTAGGTCAGACACCCCAGATATGTCTTACAGTATGTGATGATATGTTTATATGCTGGCATGATATGTTATATGTGATAGTGGTAGTAGGAGGGGAATAGTCCCCAAGTTCGGTCGTCAGGACCGAAGGGTAGATCGGACATCCCAGATAGGTCTGATAATATGTTATGTTATGATATATGTGATAGTAGCAGTAGGGGTGAAATAGTCCCCGAGGGTCGGTTGTTAGGACCGACGGGTAGGTCAGCACCCCAGAATGGCTTGACACGGGTAGGTCAGCACCCCAGAATGGCCGTACCGGGTAGGTAGGGCACCCCAAAATTGCCCGACAGTATGTAAGATATGTGATTGTATGGTATGTGGTATATTGGGGGAACTCACTAAGCTTCGTGCTTACAGTTTCCAGTTTTGGTTTCAGGTACCTCTTCTTCGAAGGGGGAGGAGCCGGCGCGGTAGCGGTACATCACACACACGCTTTATATTCTGCATTATGATATCACCTGGGGATTTGTACTCTGACACTTTTATGTTTTTATAAAAATATTTTCCAGACATACAGTATCTTTTATGAAATGATATGATCGTTGAACGTTTTGTCCTAATGCTTAGCCAAGTACATGTTTTTAAAAACAAAATTTTTGATCGTATTTTTAGGATGTTACAAGTTGGTATCAGAGCCCTGGTTTGAGGGATTCGAACACACCTTCGGGGGTGTATGAACTCAAATCGAGGGATTAAAAGATTTTGGAAAAAGAAAATGTTTTCTAAAAGCTAGTAAAGGGTTCTAAGAAAGAACGAAGTGTGTGATGTGCGCGACCGACCAAGCTCAAGTAAGTATTCCCCAAAGTACCCATACAAGCTTATGTTATGCTTATCAGTCTCAGTAGAACAACATGCTAGAATAGGACTAAGGATCTAGGAGTGATGCCTTATGTTCCTGCTTATGTGCTTCAATATGAGAAAAGTTGCATGCTATAATTGAGTAAACAGCAGTAGGATGGCCTGTATAGGTTATACCTGATAGTGCGAGTTTAGCATTGTATGCTAGTACAGTTTTTCCCTACGAGGATAGAGTTGCTTGAGATTGTTTTCTTTATGTCCAAATGCTGTTTGCTTTGTGCTATGGGGGCTTCGAAGTGATGGGAGTTAGCTGTTAGGTGAATACGTTAAAGTCACATGTGATCAGGGTTGAATAATCTCAGAGTGTTGGATTTGACCCTATTGCGTAGCTCTTGTTTGAGTCCTAACCGTGGTAGGGATGAGTCCCTTACTCGAAGGATTATCCGAGCCTCGTCACATGTGATTGTATTCAGGTAATAGCTAATTGGCACCACCAAGAGGCCTTCAGCAGCTGAGGACTGGGTTGGGTGGAGTCAGAGGTTTCCTAGGGTAAGCCTAGGATAAGAGTACCAGAGATCAGCGGTAGTGAAAGGGACCTGGTGGAGTCAAGGCAGTCCTTGGAGAAGGTACGGATAGATGTGGAAGGTAGTATGGGCCCGTACTACTGAAAGCAGAGGATCTGTACCCGAATCGAGGAATGCCAAGATAAGACCAGGGAACTTATAGTAGGTGTGATCCCTCCAGAGGTATCAGTATCGCTAACAGTTGTTATTTCTTTTGTATTTCAGAATGGTGGTACTACGATCGAGGCCAACAGTAGGCAGTATAGGAGAGAGATCGGGTTCGGGATCAGGTTCCGAGCCAGCGGATGAGAGGCTACGCGAGTTCATCGCGTCTGAGATCACCAGAGGCATCCATGAGTCGACCCCCATCATCTTCGGGTCGATCAAGGAAGGGATATTGGAGTTGATGGAGGATCGTCTCCGGGCATTCAGGAGCGACATGGCATCTGGCCAGTCGGGATCTCGCACGCTGTCCTTCAAGGACTTTCGGGGCAGTGGTGCACTGGATTTTCATGGGGTGAAGGACCCTATAGCTGCCAGACGATGGATTGCAGACATTGAGTCTGCACAGTTGACTAGCTTCTGCCCTGAGGGGTCGAAGGTGAGGTATGCAGCAGGATGTTTGAGAGATCGAGCTAGGGATTGGTGGGAGTCTGTCGGTGACTCGTTGGGAGCCTCGACTGTCGAGGCTATGACCTGGTCGGACTTCGTGACCAGGTTCAGGGCAGAGTTTGCACCGGCTGTCGAGCTTCAGCAGCTGGCCAGGGAGTTCCTAGATATGAGACTGACGACAGAGACTATGGCGGAGATCATCGCCAAGTTCCAAGAGAGGGCATTGCTGGTGCCCCAGTACGCGGGAGACAAGGATATGAGGAGGACCCGCTATAATGATATGCTACGAGCTGATATTCGGGAGCATGTCAGTTTTTCAGCTTGCCCTACCCTGGACTCCATGATTGCCAGGGCGAGGGAGAGGGAGATAGACCTGGAGCACATCAGGAAAAGGATGTCAGAGGAGGGGCAGACAGGAGGGGCTTCGGGGAAGAAGCCCAAGGGATCCGATGGTAGGCCGAAAGGCCAGTCAGGACCAAGCTGCTGCAGGAAATGCGGCTGGCCTCATGAGGGGGCATGTAGATTGGGATCGTCAGGCTGCTATAAGTGCGGCAAGTTGGGGCATATCAGCAGGGATTGTACCGCCCCTGCACCTGTGATTCCGACATCGGAATTGTTGTGCTTTCACTGCAACTAGAGGGGCCACAAGAAGGCCAATTGCCCCCAGTTGACAGCATCAGCGCCGGTTAGGGCGCCGGCTCCAGCTACCCTGCGGATTACAGATGGCCGGTTGGGCAAGGCAGAGGCTCCAGTGGTGAGGAGGCGAGCATTCCAGCTGATGGCAGAGGAGGCACGCGCAGCACCCGATGTGGTGACGGGTATGATCCTTTCCCTATACTTTTTTTTTGTGATGTTATGTTATTGATATGTGCTCTGTGTATATGTATTAGGATCATTCCATGTGAACGGTATTCCTGTCCAGGTGTTGTTTGACTCGGGTGCCACCCGATCATTTGTTTCCCTTGCGCTTAGCAAGAGGTTTACTGAGTCTTCGGGCATATTGGATTGCCCTTTAGAGGTAGAGATTGCCGACGATCTATCGGTGCGAGCGTCATCAGTATTCAGGGATTGTGTCCTGAGGCTTTTCGAGGAGTGCTATTTGGTGGGTTTAGTTCCCATCCCGTTGCGGGGGAACAAGGTAATTATAGGCATGGATTGGTTGAGCCCTAATGGGGCGATGATAGATTGCGCACAACAGCTAGTGCGGATCAGGACCCCATGTAAGGGAGACTTGGTGATCCATGGCGAGAGGCCACAGCGTGGACCTATAGTGTGTTCAGCAGCGAGAGCTAGGCGCTACCTTCAGTAGGGATGCGCGGGGTATGTCGCGTGTGTTATCGATACCCGGGAGACGGGCAATGCATCGATGAGCGAGGTTCCAGTGGTGCGAGACTACGCTGATGTGTTCCCAGAGGAGCTTCCTGGAATACCTACGGAGCGTCAGGTAGAGTTCAGGATCGACCTAGTTCCTGGTGCAGCTCCGATAGCCAAGGCACCCTATCGGTTGGCTCCTCCCGAGATGCAGGAGTTGTCTACGCAGCTGCAGGAGCTGCTAGACAAGGGATTTATTCGTCCGAGTAGTTCACCCTAGGGAGCCCCGATCCTGTTTGTGAGGAAGAAGGACGAGTCCCACCGGATGTGTATAGATTACCAGGAGTTGAATAAGGTAACGGTGAAGAACCGTTACCCACTCCCGAGAATTGATGACCTCTTTGATCAATTGTAGGGAGCATCTTGGTTCTCCAAGATTGATTTGCGTTCAGGCTATCATCAGATGAGGGTTAGAGAGGAGGATATACAGAAGACCGCATTTCGGACGCGTTATGGCCATCATGAATTCGTGGTGATGCCGTTTGGGCTCACCAATGCTCCTGCCGCGTTCATGGACCTCATGAACCGTGTGTGTAGACCGATGTTGGATCGGTCTGTGATAGTTTTCATTGATGACGTCTTGGTTTATTCCAAGACTCAGGAGGAGCATAGGAGCATCTGAGAGAGGTATTGGAGACCCTGAGGAGGGAGAGCTTGTACGCCAAGTTCTCCAAATGTGAGTTTTGGTTGCGCGAGGTGCAGTTTCTTGGGCACCTCGTCAACCAGAACGGGATTTCAGTAGACCCGACCAAGGTGGAGGCCGTGATGAGGTGGGAGATTCCGAAGTCTCCATCTGAGATTCAGAGTTTCCTAGGATTGGCAGACTACTATCGGAGGTTCATCCAGGATTTCTCCAAGATAGCCGTACCCCTGACACGGTTGACTAGGAAAGCCGTGGTCTTTCGATGGGGGCTTGAGCAGCAGGCAGCGTTCGAGATTTTGAGGCAGAGATTGTGCGAGTCGCCGATCCTAGCCCTGCCCGAGGGCGTAGAGGATTTTTTGGTATATTGTGATGCTTCGATCTCAGGATTAGGTGCAGTATTGATGCAGAGGGGGCATGTCATTGCTTATGCCTCGAGGCAGCTGAAGCCTCACGAGGCAAACTACCCAACGCATGACTTGGAGTTGGGGGCGGTGGTTTTCACCCTCAAGATTTGGCGACATTACCTCTACGGGGTTCGATGTACCATTTACACGGACCATAAGAGTTTGAGGTACCTCATGGATCAGCCGAATCTGAACATGAGGCAACGTCGGTGGTTGGACGTGGTGAAGGATTATGATTGCGAGATCCTTTACCATCCAGGGAAGGCCAATGTGGTGGCCGATGCGCTTAGCCGCAAGGCGGCGCCGATCAAGGATATTTGTATGAGGATGACTGTGGTGACTCACCTGTTGGAGTAGATCCGGGAGGCTCAACAGGAGGCTATGAAGGAAGAGCTTCAGAAGAGTGAGCGAATAGTGGGTCAAGTCACCTCTTTCGATTATGATGGCCGGGGGTTGTTGAAACTACACCGTAGGGTGTGGGTGCCGTATCATGGAGGCGTGCGCCAGATCTTGATGGAGGAGGCGCACAAATCCCGATTCTCTATTCATCCAGGGGCGACGAAGATGTATCGGGATCTTCGCCTAGACTATTGGTGGCCCTACATGAAGCGGGATGTGGCGTGGTATGTCGAGCGGTGTTTGACCTGCAGGAAGGTCAAGGCCGAGCATCAGAGACCGCACGACAAGATGCAGCCGTTGGATATCCCGTTATGGAAATGGGAGGATATTATGATGGATTTTATCACAAAGCTTCCACGGATGGCGCGAGGAGTGGATTCGATTTGGGTCATCGTGGATCGATTGACCAAGAGCGCCCATTTTATTCCGAATCAGGAGAGATTCTCGGCCGAAAGGTTGGCCGATATCTACATCAGGGAGATAGTGGCGTGGCACGGGGTGCCAATGTCAGTGATATCAGATCGAGATGTGCGGTTCACTTCCATGTTTTGGAAGAGGTTTCATGATGAGTTGGGCACTCGTCTGCATTTTAGCACCACCTTTCACCCACAGACGGATGGTCAGAGTGAGCGGACCATCCAGACATTGGAGGATATGTTGCGGGCATGCGTGTTAGATTTCGGTGGTAGCTAGGATACCTATCTTCCCTTGGCTGAGTTATCGTACAACAACATCTACCACGCGAGTATTGACCGTCCCCCATTCGAGATGTTGTATGCTCGGAGGTGCAGGACCCCGATATGCTGGGGTGAAGTTGGCCAGTGGGTCATGGGGAGCACCGAGGTGGTGCTCAAGACGACCGAGAGAATCCAGCATGTTCGGAGCAGACTTCAGACTGCGCAGAGTCGGCAGAAAAGTTACGCCGACAAGCGTCGATCCGACCTGGAGTTCCAGGTCGGGGATATGGTTCTCCTGAAGGTGTCGCCTTGGAAAGGCGTCATTCAATTCAGGAAGCAGGGCAAGTTGGGCCCGAGATTCATCGGACCGTTTAGGGTTGTAACCCGGGTGGGGAAGGTGGCATATAGGTTGGATCTGCCAGCTGAGCTCAGCCAGATCCACAGCACCTTCCATGTCTCCCAGCTGCAGAAGTGTCTCGTGGATGATTCAGCGGTGGTGCCATTAGAGGATATTCAGGTTGATGACAGCCTGAATTACATTGAGCGCCCAGTCGCAATCCTCGATCGGAAGTCGAAGGATGTAAGGAACAAAAGGGTGGAGTTAGTGAAGGTGCAGTGGCAGAACCGAAAGGGGTTTGAGTGGACTTAGGAGCCGGTGGAAGAAATGATGGAGCATTACCCCGAGCTGTTTCAGGATCGAGCAGCAGACTTCGAGGACGAAGTCTAAAATAAGTGGGGGAGATTTGTAGCACCTGGTTTCTGGTATGTAAAATTTATCTTAGTGTTCTTCATTTTTAGCCTTGGACTTGACGAGTTGCAGGTCCGACTCGCCGAGTAGGGACGGGATCCGGAACACATTTAAGTTGGCGACTCGGCGAGTCCATATTCTGGACTCGGCGAGTCATAGCTATCTGTTGAAACCATAAATTTCAAGGGTTTGCACCCTATTTAAACCCTCATTTCCGTCCCAAGCTCGCCCCCATTCACCCTCAGAGCTCCCAACATCGTTTTGCCCTTATTCCTTGTGAGATTAAAGTGTTTTGTGTGTGTGTGTTCTCGAAGTTTTTGAGGAGGAAGAAGTGTAGATCAAGAACAGGAGAAGGAGGCCAAGCATCTTTGTGACATCTCAACGTTTTCCTTGGGGTATAGCTCGTTTCCCCTCTGTTTTCAAGCTTGTAGTCTCTATTAGCTTCATGAAAGTCCTTCTTGAGCCGTTCCCCACGCTTGTTTGTGCCTTATAGGTTGTATTAAGTTGTTAGCCTTTAGATCTAGGCACTATTTAGTCCCTGGAGCTTGGATCTACTGCCTTTATGGAGTCATATTGCATGGAAGTCCTAGATCTACCCCTTTTGGTGCACTTTGAGCCCTAAAACCTTTATTGGTGATTATTTACACGTAAAGTTGGAAACTTTACGTGTTATTCATGCCCTAGAAACCCAGATCTATCAATGGCATGGGCTGGATTGAAGCAGAATCGCGTGTATAGTTTTTGCATGTGGCCAACTCGGCGAGTCATTCATCTGACTCGGCGAGTCGAGTCGCGAGTCCCCGAGTTTCCCCCTTTTTGCATTAGCGGGTTGGGAGTAATGAGTCAATGGGTGTGACTCAGTGGGTCGGAAGCTAGACTCACTCATGAAGTCACTCAGTGAGTCAACTCCATGACTCGGTGAGTTCAAGGCAATCTTCTTGTCTCAAGAACAACTCGGCGAGTTGTTCATACAACTCCGCGAGTAGGATGAAGGACCATTGGCCTTGGGTATAGAAGGAAAACTCGTCGAGTCAACGCTTAACTCGACGAATAGAGACAGATCTATGGTCAGACTAAGGGAAAGGGACTCGGCGAGTTGGCAAGCCAACTCGGCGAGTCTGGTCAACTGGCAGTTGACTGTGACTTGACTTGTTAAGGGTAAATGGTCAATTTACCCTGAAGGCGGTTAGCAGTATTTGACTGAGTATTTGTGTGGGAATTATAGCCGCAGGATTTCCGGAGCAGCAGCAACAGCATACAGTCAATTTCCACACCGATCAGCAACTATCTCGAGGGGAGTTACCTTCCAGTAGCGGTGGGTCTACGGTCACAATGCCGGCCCACCAGTAGGAGTTGTATGTTAGATGATTGTCTTTGTGATATCTTCTAGGTTTGCTACTACCTGATATGTTATATGCTAGCATGATATGTACATGTGATAGTAGTAGAGTTCGGTTGTTAGGACCGAAGGGTAGGTTAGACACCCCAGCTATGTCTGACTGTAAATTTACCGACATTTGGGAAAAATTTGCAAACTTTTATAAATTATGGACTAAAGCGTCATTTTTACAAAACTTTGTGCCATAATTAAAGATTTGAGTATTATTGGCCAAATATGTGATTTTTACAAAATGAAAGCCTTTTATCATTAATCGATTAAGCCTTGAACTAGAACAAACAACCGAATCAAAAGAACGAATGAATTACGTCAAAAACTATTTATTAGGCCCAATATTCACAATTCTTGGCCATTGGGCCCTAAGGGGCCAATTAAGTGTGTATTGAGCCCAATGTTTTCCATGACATGTTTATTGGGTCTTGTGGCCCATTTACATGTTAATTTGGGCCTAAGTATTGGATTACATGTTATTGGGCTTTTGTGGCCCATTTACATGCCTATTGGGCCTAATTTACCCTTTTGCATGTGATTGGGCCTTTGTGGCAAAATTTCATACCAATAGGGCTTGGAATGGGAAGTTCTTAAGCTAGTATGTCGTAACGATACCCTTATGTAATCATTAAAATCCGTAAACTTATTCAAGTACCCTTTGAATGCAAAAACATCTCACAAATACGTAAATATTGAACATAATACAAAAAGAGGTTATGAATCTAGTGACACTTGTCGGTTGGCACCACTGAGTGTACAATCGTAGCCTGTAGTTATAATCAGAGTTCCCTGGTAGGAAAGCGGGAGTTTGTGTATACATCCATACGGGGTGACCCCCCCACGCCTTAGTTGTTCGCTACAGCTAGACTAGGCCAGTCTAGGGGGACAACATCCTTAGCAAGACCGACATTTGGAAAAATATAAAGACGGGCGACCTAGTCATTATCATGTATGGTAATAACGGCTCATATATGGATTCAATACCAAAAGATAACCTTTTGAAGATAAACTCTTTAGTTGTGTTAATTCAAAACGACTTATTTAACGATACAAGAATTTAGATGTTATTATAAAATAGAAAATATCGGATTTTATGGGGGAATTTATTCATATACAATTATCATTTATTCAAAATACAACAAATCTAAACTACACTCTTACAAGTTTTATCTATTAAATTCACACATGCATTTATACTCGATTTTCACAGCATTTTCAAGACATATTTCAGAAAATATCGGATTTTCTGGGTTTTTACAAAAGATACAAAGACTTTTACTCATATATACTTATGAACTCACCAACATTATATATGTAGACCATTTTCAAAATAACTTGTATTCTCAGGTAATCGTTAAGCTGGAAGATATGCAAGTGGTATGGTTTTGTTTATGTAACATTACTTATCGTAGTTTGAATAATTAGAACTTTTGTAATTTAACAATGTACTTGATGTGAACAATGTTGGTTGTATTATGTAATGTTGGTGATGAATGTGTTATGTTTCATGTGTATTCATGGTAATGATTATTCAATTGTTAGTCACACTAGCCCCTGGACGTTTCTGCTGTCTAGTTCGAGGGTGTGACAATCCATCACCGGTCTAGGAGCGGTACTTATGTTGTGTGGGAGGGTTATCGCTTATGCATTTCGGCAGCTGAACCCGCATGAGGTTCGCCATCCAAATCATGATCTGGAGTTGGGAGCAGTGGTTTTTGCTCTCAAGATTTGGCAGCATTATTTGTATGGGGTCCGGTGTACTATCTACATGGATCAAAAGAGTTTGCGATATCTGATGGATTAGCCAAATCTGAATATGATATAACATAGGTGGCTTGACGTGGTCAAGGATTATGACTGCGAGATTCTGTATCACCCCAAGAAAGAGAATGTGGTTATTGGTGCTTTTAGCCGTAAGACGGCTAGTTCCTCTAGTGAGAGTCTGTGTATGAGAATATCAGTTGATTGTCCGCTTCTTGATCTGATTAGGAAGGCTTATGCCGCATTGGAAGCAGGAGAGACTCAGGTGTGAGGTTGTCAGGTTCGCCACTGACAGTTAGGGATTATTGACCTGGTATGGATAGGTCTTCATGCCAAAATTTGGTGGGGTCAGGCAGACTGTGCCGGAGGAAGGGCACAAGTCCAGGTTTTTGATACACCTTGGAGCCACCAAGATGTATCGGGATTTGAGGCTTAGTTATTATTGGCCCTGTATGAAGAGAGAGATAGCATGGTATGTCGAGAGGTGGTTGACCTGTCGGATGGTCAAGGCCAAGCATCAGAGGTCACATGGCAAGCTACAACCATTGGAGGTTCCCATTTCGAAATGGGAGCATATCACTATGGATTTAATCACCAAGTTGCCTCGGACGACAGAGGGCTACGATGTGATTTGGGTTATTGTGGACCATCTGACCAAGAGCACCCACTTTCTGGCCAGTCGAAAGAGTTCCTCGACCGAGAAATTGACTGATCTGTGTGTGCGCAAGATTGTTGCTCGACACAGTATTCCGGTCTCCATTGTCAAATCAAGATGTTTGGTTCACATCTCATTTTTTGCAGAAGTTCCATGAGGAAATAGGTGCGAGGTTGCATCTTAGCACTGCATATCATCCATATACTAACGGCCAGAGTGGCCGACCATTCAGAAACTTGAGGACATGTTGCGAGCTTGTGTTATAGACTTCAGTGGGAGTTGGGACTCCTATCTTCCCTTAACTGAGTTTTTCTTACAGTAACAACTATCACTCCAGTATCGGTGTGCCGCATTTCGAGCTTCTTTAAGGGAGGAAGTGTCGTACCCCAAATTGTTGGTAAGAGTTTGGTCACATAGTATTGGGAAGGACTTAGGTAGTCCTTCATACATCCGAACTCATCCATGAAATTACACAGAGATTGCAGACAACTCAGAGTCGATAGAAGAGTTATGCCGAAAAGCGTCGATCGGATTTGGAATTTCAGGTGGGTGACATGGTTTTGCTGAAGGTATCACCATGGAAGGGTGTAATACGCTTTAGGAAGAGGGGAAAATTGGGCCCCAGTATATCGGGCCATTTCGAGTGATTGTTAGGGTTGGGAGGGTAGCTGATAGGTTGGATCTATGTGAAAATAATAAAGATCGATAGTTTCTATATTCGAGAGACAAATTAATGACAAGAAATCAATGATCAAAAGTATGCCTAATGCTTTGATTAAACGTCTCTAGACGAGTTCTCAAAGATGGAACTTCTCTGTGAGAGTGTACAAAAACGACATTTAGGGTTGAAAAGCGTTGCCCTAAAATGTTACAGGCATGCTATATATAGACTACAAAACTAAGTAGTTCCAAACTTGTACATGCCGTTTCGGAATCCATTAAACTATAAAGCATGTATTAGACACAACACAATATAGACCTAACAATCTCCCACTTTGTGTCAAATTCAGAAGGAGTATCTTCATTGTCTTCACTACGTGTCGAAAAATTTAGGCATTATATTCAGAAGCGAGTTTCGGACACATAAGTACCATCTGATCATATCCAAAAAGCATTTGAGGTAAAAAGAAGAGTTTGCTTTGCATGCTTGAGCCTTAAAAAGAATATTCTTTAGAGCAGCTGTAGAATGCAGGTGTTTGTCTCACGGAAAGAACATACTTTTCTGAACTGTTTATCCTTCCTTTCTGTTGTAAATTATGCTCCAATGTTCTTTTCGGATAATTCCCACTTTCAGCTTCAGAATGTCCTTTGGTTACTCTTCCGGCTTCCGAATAGGCCTCTTTTTCAGAACTGATGCAATCTCAACATCCATCTTCACAATTTAAAGGATGTAGCAAATGATATTTCTATTCAAATGGGCAACAATAGGGTCATACATCTTTTCATCTTTTGAAAAAATTGAGGAACAAGGAGATCCAATCGTATGGGTTCATAAACGGCAAGTTTGCCAAAGTGAACTCATCCACAATGCGATTAGCTCAGATGAATCCCTTGAACTGTATGTTTAGAATGTCTTCAACACTCATTTCAAGTATCATGTATTTTCCAAGATTTCAAGGTTTTGGACTGGAACTCGATGAGTTGGGAAGCTCCAACTCGTCGATCAGAAATCGTTTTGGACACGGGACTCAGGGTCTACTCGATGAGTTGGAAGGCCCCAACTCGACGAGTAGACACTATAAAGGAAAACGCTAATTTTCAAGGATTTGTATCACTATTTAAGGAACTTATGGCTCATTTGTAGCATCCCTCATCATCTTGACAGCCATAGAAACCCTAGTTCGAGCGTCACACCTTCTTGAGTGTGTGTAAGAGCCTTGGAGAGTGATTTTGGTGTGGTTGTGAAAGAAGTTGGAGCTTGAAGAGGTTATAGTAAAGAGAGGGGCAGTAGATTCGACATCTACTCTGGTTTGGTAACCGTCCTGAGGTATAAAGTTGCTACCTTGACCACTATTTGCTTAGATCTCATCTTGTGAAAGTATTTTGTCACTTTTGATGTATAATGGTGTCATTCTCGGGTTTGAACTTATCATGAGGACATGGTTTTAGATATCGACACCACTAGGCCTCCATGGACATAAAGTTTCCCACTTTATCTAGTCTTGGCCCTTTCTCATGCCCTAAACCTTGTATGGACCTTAGTTTTGAGTGTTTTAGCCTCTTAAGGCCTTACATGCACGTAAAGTTGGCAACTTTACGTGGTAACTACACCCTAGGGGGCTGGCTCTGTAGTTTGGAGCCTTGGATTCAACTAGAAAGGACTAAACATGAAAAGGGCTGAAGGAACTCGATGAGTAGCTTTGCTAACTCGACAAGTCGGATAGGGTTTACCCCTTTTCGAGATTCTGAGTGATCTTGGTGAGCTGATTAGAGTTTTCGGTCTCTTGACTCGAGTTTTCGGTCTCCTGGACACTAAAGGACTCGACGAGTTACTCAGGTAACTCGGCGATTTGACTCGAGATTTCAGTTTTATGGACTCTGAATGAACTCGACGAGTTGCTAGATGCACTCAACGAGTTGGGGTCAACATGGACTGTTGACCTTGACTATTGAATTTGACTGTGACCAGGGTTGACCATGTTTGGCTTTGAGGGTATTTTGGTATTGCGGGATTTTGACAAGTTAATCACATGGTGATTGCAGACGGTTGAGTTGGAGTTGCGAGACTTATCTTATCAGTGCAACGTTTCTTCAACAGGTGAGTCTCCTCACCATACAATTGGGTCAAAGGCACCAAGGCCGACCCATTTTATGATATGTGGTACACTAGTTCATGTAGTGATATGTGGCATGTTAGTTGGTTATATGCTAGGAGGTATGCTAGTTGTATATGTGGTATAATTGCATGAAAGACCATGGGGAGCCCATAACGCTTGGATGTAAGACCATGTGGGGGGGAGCCCATGGCTTTTCAGGTAAACACCGTGGGGGGAGGCCATAGCTCTTGGATGTCATACCATGTGGAGGATCCTATGGCTTTCCAATTAAAGACCATGGGGGATGTAACGCCCGCGTTTCCTGGCTAGGCATTCTCGTTGATGTAATAGTCTGGGTTAACCTTTGTAACCCATTTTGAAATAATAAGAGCATATTATTTGTGTATTATGTGTTTCATGCTTAATTGCTTAATTATGTGATTTGATTAATTAAGAATAAAATAAGTGTCAAAATTTAAGTGTAAAATAAACTCAATATCTTTGCATAAAGTTGTAGTGGCCAAAACAAGGTTTCCGAATATATATAGAACGCCCAAATCTAACTTTGTATGAGGATGTTATGATTTTCTGAAGTTTCGACTTAGCGGTATGCAACCCGAATACTCGATTTGAGATCGAGCAGTTTTTAGCTGAAGCAATCTAAACGAGAATCAAAGATCTCGTTGTTAGTAGCGAAACGATGAAAAGTTAGGCGAGAACGGATGTCGGACGACGAAGTTATGAATTTATAACGAAGGTTTCATGTCCGGGCCTACTAAAAATAAATAATAAAAATAAAGTCAAAATTAGCCGACGGAGTCTAAACGAAAGTTGTAGAGCGTAGTCTCACCTACGCGTGGATATAAAAAACGTCGAAAACGGAGCTCGTATGCGAAAGTTACGTAATTTAGAAGTTTGACGAGTCAAATTACGCCGAGCTTAATTTGAGTACGCCCAACGTACTCAGGAGGATGCAAGTTGCCTGACCAATACTTGAGTGCCATCGATTGACGCATACAGTGACGTCAAAGTACGCCCAACGTAATTTGAAATTACGCCCAGCGTAATCTCAGACCCATCAGCCTATAAATAAAAACTGAGATCAACCATTTTCTCTTGTTCCAACTCTTTCTTCTCTCCAGTTTTTGCCTCGATTTGCGTGCCAATAATATCCTGAGGCCTCGGTATCATTCTCGACCCCCGAAGCAAGATTCGAAGCCCCGAGGATCCCGAAGAGCGTTATTCCCGAGTCGAAGCTCTGCCCGCGAGGAGTCTGATTTTTGTGAAGATCAGCCAGATCTACGGAGAAACACTACTTCTGCCAGCCGTAGTGCTGTCTGATCATCTTCTGATCAAGTTAGTGTGTAGTTACTTTCTTCCAACAGATTATTATGAAGTATTTTATATAAAATACGTGCTATGTGTATATATTTTGTTATTATATGTGTGAATGTATATTCACTCTCTTCTATCTCATAGATATGATTTATTCTCTATGAAATACATGTTATGTGTGTGTGCCTCATCTATTATGTGGAATATGTAGTGATTAAAGCATGCTATACAGGTTTTAAACTATGTATAAAAATAAATATTTTTATCTACTAATATGTTGGCTAGAACATGGGTAGATAGTCGTTTTGTAATAAACAGATGAGAGGCCTCGATGTTGTTTTGATTTAGTCATCTAACAGAGTTTAGATGATGACCACATACTTTTCTAGACAGTTTTGTGGAACACTAGCAGGCTCGCCACCTGTAGGTGTTAATGAACTTGGGTGTTCATTCGCTGTACTCCATCCCCCCCCCCCCTCCATGGTTGCCTTATTTGACATATATTGCCGGGAAACCCTCGAAAGCATGTGTTGTCGCCCCGATGAAATATTCTTAGACTAGGTCCCTTGTGTTAGTTATTTTAAGGACATAAAGTGAGAATAACGGGAATAGGTAATTGGGTTATTGTTGGTTGATGAATATTAATTTAATTATTTATTGTGGGTTGAAAACCCTATATGATCACCAGGCTCCCAAGCCTGACCAACTTATTTTCTTTGTATTATACAAAGTGGCGCGAGGGCATAAGATGGATAATCATCAAGTTGTTTTGTTTACAAGTCTGTATATGTATATATTTGTTGAATGACTTGTAATGTTATCGTTTATGCTTTATGGTCTGTATCGGAACATGACATCCTGGGTTTTGATTATGAAATGAAATTATATTTCTTCATGAAATGTTTTGATAAATATCTATTTCATCATGTTTTGTTTTTGGGAACAAATTCCGCATCTCTTTTAAAATCAAAAGGATTTACTCTGAAAATGTTTAAAAAGCATAAATGAAACCGGTCTTTTCTGGTCGAGATTTTGGGGATGTCACAGGGGAGCCCATGGCACCTAGGTGTAAGACCATATGGAGGAGCCCATGACATCGTGGAGTAAGACCGTGGGAGGAGCCCATGAAATCCTTATATGTTTGTATGCATGGCTTGTGGTATATGTAACTTTTATAGCTAATATGGATTATGTGATTATGTGGATTGTGTGGGGTATGCTTTGGGGAACTCACTAAGCATTAGCTTACAGTTTGTTGATTGTTTTTAGGTACTTCGGAGACTAAGGGAAAGGACAAGGTTTGATGGCACGGCATGCACTCTCTCACGCATTTTTATGGGGACACTATGATATTTGAAATAAAATGTTGATGTTATGAATTTGAAAACAATTGTAATTAAGATTTTATTGTTTATGGGAATGTTTTGATTATTTTAAAAATGAATTTTTTTTTTTGGAAAATTGGGTCGTTACAAGTTGGTATCAAAGCCTTGGTTTGAGGGATTCGGGAACACTCTTGGGTGTGTCAGGACTCAAACTAACGAAATGATAAAATTGTTTTATAAAATCAAAAGTTAAAGACTTCTTAAAATGGATAAAAGGGAAGAGTGTAATGCGCGTGATCGGCCGAGCTCAAGTACGTGGTTCCCCAAATTTGTTAGCCATGTTATACTGATATTTGGATTGTGATAGTCGAAAGGATTTTGCTATGTGTATGCTTCAAAAATTGTATACGGTTTGGGTCTTATAGCCTCAGAATAATTGATTTGGCCTTATTTCCTGCTCCTTGTCTGGCTGTAGTCTTGATGTGATTAAAACTTAATCTTGAAGATCGATTAGATCTTAAACAGGTAAATAATGATTAAACAATAAGAACACGAAAATAAAGAACAAGTCAAGAATGAATCAAACGTGTCGAATGATTGTAAAATAACCCTCAGAAGAGCTCGATTAAGAACATCAACTGTAGAGGGTTGGAGGTTTACAAGAACGATGAAAGAAATTTGTAATACTATCGTAATGCTATCAATCGATCTATCAAAACTTCTCAAATCATTAACCTAATATGCATGCAAGCATATTCTTATATAGTAAACCTCACGAGCTCACGGTTGGACAGGCCCAAACCGGAGCACAAAATAAATGGACTAACAGCCGAGCCCAATGACGCAACACATAGACGAATCTTCAACCCAACAATCTCCCCCTTTGCGTCAATTGGAGCGAGATCTTTACTTGTTACTTGGGCCAGCACCGGCAGCAGGTACTTTCTTCTTCACGGTCTGGAACAGACGAGAGATAAGAGCCAGTATCATCTGTCTAAACCTGATGTACCATTGGATCATATCGTTGAAGTACTTGACATCGTCCGCTGCATTCTCTTTACACCTTCGGATGATCGACAGCACGTGCTCTAGACAAGCAGTGGTGTAAAGATGTTTTTCTGCTAAAGCAAAGAGACATTTCTGTCCTTCTGCTCTAGTGAACATGACCGAATTGCGCTTCGGGTCGATCTTGCCCATCTGCATTTGATTGAGATCACTGGCCGATCCCACAGGAGATATCTTTGGTTTCTTCTTGAAGACTGTGGCTACCTCCTGATCCATTAGGGCTACCTCCATGATGTAACAGACTAACATCCTTTTGAGATGGTCTATAATTGGACCATATTCGGCTTCATTCGTCAAAAGGATGTTATGCAAAACAATCCAATCATGAGGATTTAGGTTCGGTAGATTTGCCAAGGATATAAGATGTTCAGTTCTTGCAGACCCTCGAATCACCCTGAACCGAACATTGATGAATCTTCCTTCGGTATAAGGCTTCAAAACCCGAACATTCACTATCTTCTGAGCGCTCCATGTTTGATACTGAGGTTGAGCAGCCTTCAGATAGAATTCGATCAGCTCCCTATCAACCTCAGGATTAGGATGAGGGACTTCAAAAATATTGGAGAAGGCGTGGAAGATAAACGCCTTTCGAGTCAACGGCATGTCGAACTGCGAATCGACAGAATTATAGCAGTCGAAGGAGATCACCGGCTCGAGCCATAGGATGCTAGGAGTATCTATGGCCTCATTTACCATTCTCTCCCGAGTCCAGGCAGGGAAGAGAGTCTTCCTGCTCTCAAGGAGATCGTGGGCTTCTTTCTTCTTGCGTTCGGCTTCTTCAGCCTCTCGCGCCACACGAATGTAGTCATCATCAACATTGCGACTGTTTTTGCGCTTCAACATGTCCGCAATGGTTTCTTTATCTTCATCTTCATCTTCTTCCTCAGCTATGTTCTTTCCTTTATCCTTCACACCCGAACCCGAAGTTTGACCAGTCGGAGGTGGTTCGGTTGTGTGAGTAGCTTTGGAGGAAGGAGGTGGTTTCGATCCGGACTTCACTTCTCCCCCTTGTTTCGGATCGGACACGAAACTAGGTAAGCCTTCAATTTTGCTGAGAAGGTCCAGGGCAGGAGCAAGTTTTTCAGCAAGGGTTCGCCTCACCGAATGATTGAGAATCGGATCATGTGCTTCCAGGATGTTGGATAGGGCAGCGTGTACATCCGAAACACAAGACTTTATAACCTCCCGTTCGGATCGAAGAGCTTCAATCTGTTGCTGAGAGTTTGAAAGTTGAGAGCTCTTGACCTTTAGGGCGGTGGTTTTACTTGCCAGAACGTCCATTAACGAATTCTCGGCAGCAAGATCCGCTTGAAGTTTAGCGAGACGCTCGTCAATGGAGGCACGAAGGGCCGAGTTTTCGTCGCTGATAGATTGGCGAAGGGTAGCGAACGACTGTAACTCCGTTGAGAAGAACTTGGCCAATTGCTGAACGATTGGTTCCAAAGTTGTCTTGGTAGAATCAGCGCTCTCCTGTAAGGACTTCAACAGGGAAGAGGCGTCAGTGAATAGTTTATCGACTTTTGCGGTCGCTGCCTCACATGCTTTTGTGGAGGCGTCTATTGCTGCAGTGGCTGAAGCGACAAAATCATGCTGAGCCCTGGAGAAGGCATCAACAATCTTCTAAAGAGCGGCCTTAGAGAGAGAGGACTGAGTGTTGGAAGATGAAGCAAGAAGTAAGTCAACCTTCTCGTTTAGCTCCTTAAGATGCTTCTTCGTTACCGGAGCATCGTCCTCATCGTCGCTTTGAACCTGAAATGTTCTAAAGTAGACCGAATCAAAGGCCATATTTTCCCCTCCAAGGAAAGGATTATCTCCATCAGAGGCATGATCTGGAGATGGTGGGGGTGGGGATGCTGGGGGTGTGGTGGTTTGGGTAGGTTCAGGTTGAGTGTTGGTGGGGGTAGTTTCGGGTGGTGGTTGAGTGTGGGTAGGTTCGGTTGTATGTTGGGTTTCGGTTTGAGGTGGTGGTTCGGTTACAGGTGGTGTTTCGGTTGCATCGGTATGAACCCCCGTATCAGATACATTGGTTGTAACCTTTGCAGTTGTTGTAGTTGTATCTGTGAAAATGGGTGGTGGTATAGGGAAAGAGGTTTGAGGAATGGTGGTAGTGGGGGTTATGGTGGGAATGGAAGTAGGGATTGTTTGAGTAGGAGAAGGAATGGGTGAGACATGAATTTCCATGTTTGGGGTAGGTGATTGGGGTGGGGTGTTGCCACTTGGAGGGGTTTCGCCTCTTTGAGAGTCGTCCGAACCCGAACGCTCGCCTTTTGAGTCACTTGAAGAGGAATGGATGACAAGCTTGCGCTTCGGTTGAGTCTTCCTTCTCTTTGGCTGCGGGCATTGTGCATGTTTGGTTGGTTTCCTCTTCCTAGGAGAAGGACCTTTAGCAGCTTTGGTAGCTTGCTTCCCTTTATCCGCCTTTTTACCCCTGTAAACTGGTTTGTCAGCATCATTGATGGACTTTAGCATTTCCTGTGTGAGTTCCCTAGGTCTAGTTGCCCTGAACTCCTTAATTGTCCGGATGAGTCTGCTGTCAGACGGAACATCGCCGTACATTGTCTCCGGAATAGAGCCAATGAAAGAAAACTTGGATGCATCAGAGACGATGATCTTCGTGGTATGAAAAGTACCGATCGAAGACATCGATGCACCAGCAGCAGTGGGGACATCAAATTTTTCCATCGCCCATTTGGTAATGAGAATCCAGAACCGGGCATACGACACCTTAGAATGTCGTGATGAAGAAGAAAGGCTCTGGATGAGCTGTTTCCAGAGAACATACCCATAGTCAAGATTGAGCCCATTGTAGATGCCATACATAATCGACAAGAACAGTCGACTAGAACCATCGGATCCTGAGCTCCGTTCAGATAAGCCCTTGAAGAGGACTGTGAACATGCCGTTCCACTGTGGCGGCAAGCAGGATTTCTTGAACTTCGCGACAAAGGTGAGCGCCTCCGTGTACCCCATATTATAAAACATGTTGTAAAGATGCCCAATCGGAATCGTCTCCGGATTGATTCTTGTAGGATCAGCAGCCAACCCTAGCAATGTGCAAAATTGCTGTCTAGAAATGGAGGTTTTGTGATCAGCAACCTCGAAGAACACCCTCTCGACTGTTTTGTCGTAATGTGCAGTCGCATACACCTGCGATAGAATCTCCATGGGCACAGACTCAACCCTAGAAAGAGCTGGAGCGATTTGTGAGTACTTCAGGCACTCGATGATCGGCGACATATAAGAGTCGTACGCCAGAGGGTTTAGGTCGATCACCAAGCATTGTTGAGGGCAAATAGGAAGAATGTGTGAGGTCGCATGGACTGAAGATGAGTCTGCCATTGTTGAAGGTAGGAAGAAGAAGATGAACAGTAAAGCTTTTGGGAGTTTTTGCTCTCTTGGAAATTCGGATGCAGTAAAGAGGTAAATGGGAGTGGAGACTGCCTTTTATAGTGGGTGAAAGGAGAGAGAAATATCTGTTCAAATCTTCTATGGAAATACGAAAAGGTTTCCGGAATGACAGATGCGTGACAGTTAAGGCATGCGATGATCACGTAGGAGAGAGAGTGTCAGATTCCTAGGAACACGCCGCCCAACGAGCGCCGTTTCAAAACAAACCGTTTCAATTCCACACGCGCCTTGAGTGCCAGAGAGGAGCCGCTTGAAATTCGCACATGCGTCCATGATGTCAGTAAAAGAATGGGCGTTTCAAATTCACACGCATCCCCTTTTTAACCGTTGTTTGAAATTTTAATCCTTTGATCTCCCGCCTGAGTCAGCAACCCTTCGTCTTATCTTGTAAATGGTTTTTTTTTTTTTTTTTTTTGAGCACATCTTGATAATTAACCACCAAAGCAAAAATACAGCCTGTAATTATTAGTAACGGAATTTTGGAAAATCAATGATTTTCGTGCTAAGAGTGTAAAAAAGAAAAGAAATAAAGCAACTCTTTTAGGAATAAATGTGATGTCAATAATGACACGAACCAAATGATCCCGGGCACGAATCTCTTCCTTCAAGATCAAGAGAGACCTTAAAGTGTTTATGTGGATTCCCGTTGAATGACGATCAAACACTTATTAATAAATGTTGAAAGGTTACTTTTAATTAGGCTATGTAAGGGTGGCTTTCGCTTTGATGCAACAATTCTAATCTTGATATAAGAAAGAAAGTGATCAAAGTACTTGTGAGACCGGTGTAGTCTGTTGAACAAGTAGGTAGGAATAAATTTTAAATAGCTTGGAAAATATAAAATCTCAACAAAAAAAAATGAAAACTGGATCCCAAGGGAAGAAATGTTATGGTGTTTAACAATTTCATAGGAATCACACAAAATAAAATTTGAGATTTCAGCTAGGTACATCCGTCAATTCTTTTGGTGAAAACTTGAGCAAATTAATTGTTCACCGTCAATTCAGATTAGGTGTTGAATTTTGGGTTTCACTCAGCTCATAGTGGCACGAAACTAAGATCATAAACACAGATGTTGTGTAACCATAAACCTTAGTGGTAATTTCTGAGAGTCTCAAGGGGTACATTGATGAAACGAATGTAATGGAGAAATGTGATGGAGATGGTGTAAGAAATTAAAGTACCTCTGCTGCGAAAATAAGGACCAAGCAGAAAACTCTTATCTCATGTGAGAAGAGAGTGAGGTAGCTCTTGATTAGAATAAATGTGACAGCCTAATTGGGAAGACAAGGTTTGTTTATACCAAGTCATTAAGGCTTTTATTCAGAATCTTATGAGGCTTGAGACACATACAACAGCATGCTTCTAGGGACATTTAAGTAATCCAACAATTATATCCCTATAAACGAACGAACACTTAAATAAAAGAAGAAAATATTTTTGGATTTTTTGATATATAAAATAAAAAAGAAAATAAAAAAATTAAGCAAGAAAGAAAAGAATAAGACTTAGAAAGAGAAAAAAAACTTTGGAAAAATTTGGTAACCGAACCCGAACGTTCGGTTGGTCTCGGTTGAGAAAAATGTGAAAAACCGAACCCGAGCGTTCGGTTGGTTTCGGTTTGGGAAAATTTTGAAAAACCGAACCCAAGCGTTCGGTTGGTTTCGGTTAAAGAAAATTTTGAAAAACCGAACCCGAGCGTTCGGTTGGTTTCGGTTAAAGAAAATTTTGAAAAACCGAACCGGAACCCTCGGTAGGTTTCGGTTTTGGAAAATTTTAAGAAACCAAGGAATTTAGGCTTGCAATACTTTTGACAATAAGATAAACAACTTTGTACAAGAAATATACAACCAAGAAATCTACCTATGTGGTGATGAGCGAGTCAGATGATTTAACCGAACCTGAACGTTCGGTCAATTTCGCTTCTTACGTTTGAGGTTGAGAGGTAGTTTGAGGTACTGCATCTGATTCCATCATACCTAGCACTTGTAAAATTCTGTTGAATGATGCTTCAGGAAGAGCTTTGGTAAAGACGTCAGCCAGTTGATCAGTGGTTCTTACAAAGTGTACTTCAACGTTTCCATCTTCCAGATGATCTTTGATGAAGTGATACCTCAGTGCTATGTGTTTGGTTTTGGAGTGTTGCACTGGGTTATGACAGATCCTAATTGCACTTTCAGAGTCTATATATAGTGGGATCTTCTTCATATTGAGTCCATAGTCTCAAAGTTGACTCTGGATCCAAATCACTTGAGAGGTGCAGGATGCCGCAGCTATGTATTCAGCTTCGGCAGTGGACAGCGACACGCACGTTTGTTTCTTTGATTGCCATCTAACCAACTTCCCGTCAAGGAATTGACAGCCGTCAGTGGTGCTTTTTCTGTCGAGTCCACATCCTCCAAGGTCTGCATCTGAGTAGGCTTGAACGAAGAAGCCTGAGTTGGAAGGATACCATAGACCTAAGGAGGTGGTTCGCTTCAGATAGCATAGAATGTTCTTTACTGCAAGCATGTGAGGTTCACGTGGGTTTGCCTGAAATCGAGCACAATAACACACAGAAAACATGATGTCAGGTCTGCTAGCAGTAAGATACATTAGTGAGCCTATCATTTGACGATAGAGCGTGATATCAATAGCCGGTTTGTCTAGGGATGGAGTTAGTTTGGTGCCCATTGCCATTGGGATTTTGACTTTGGAGTCTCCCATCATTCCAAACTTTGCTAGAAGAGTCTTCGTGTAAGCTTCCTGATTGATAAAGATGCCTTCGGGTCCCTGTCTAATATTTAAACCAACGAAAAAGTTAATAGGACCCATTGAGCTCATTTCAAATTTAGTCTCCATCAGCTTTCTGAATTCAGCTGTTAGGCTGGGATTCGTTGAGCCAAAGATGATATCATCGACGTAAATTTGAACGATCATAAGGTGGTTACCTTCCTTTTTGCGAAAGAAGGTTGGGTCAACCAAACCTTGTTTGAATTTGGACATCTTTAAGAATTTAGTTAGCGTTTCATACCAGGCTCTCGGAGCTTGTTTGAGTCCATACACAGCTTTATCCAGAATATAGCAATGATTTGGATATTTTTCATTTACGAACCCAGGAGGTTGCTCCACATACATTGTTTCTTCGAGTTCTCCATTAAGAAATGCACGCTTGACGTCCATTTGGAAAACTTCAAAGTTTTTGTGGGCAGCATAAGCTAGAAATATTCGTACAGATTCCAACCTAGCTACAGGAGCGAAAGTCTCTTCATAATCAATCCCTTCCTCCTGGCAATATCCTTTTACTACCAGACAAGCTTTGTTCCTTATAACGTTCCCTTCCTTGTCCATTTTATTTCTAAAGACCCATTTGAGACCAACAACCGAGGCATCTGGAGGAGTTGGAATGAGGCGCCAAACTTTGTTCCTTTCAAATTTGTTTAGTTCGTCTTGCATCGCTTGAACCCAATCGGAGTGATCGAGAGCAGTGTTAACTGTCTTCGGTTCAACTTTTGATACGAATGAGTTAAACATGCAAAATTCAACTTTGGAAAATAAGGATGTCTGTTTTGCCTTGAGTTGTGATCGGGTTAGAACCTTTTCAAAAACATTGCCAACAACTTGAGAGATAGGATGATCTCTGGTCCATTTGGTAAGAGGAGGGTAGTTTGGATCAAAGGTTGGGTCCAGTTCAGCAATGATCATTTCTTCTGGCTCGGATTGGCTTTCATAGTCGAGTGACATATCAGCTTGCTCCCCCTCGATAGATGGGCTTTCTGGAATGCTTTGAGAAACTTGAGGTTCAGAGGATTCTTGTGGTGCTGGGCTTTTAGGCGTTGATGCACCTTCGGATGGTGAACCACTTTCGGTTAAAGAAGTTCTTTCGGTTGGAGAAGAACTTTCAGTTGCAGTTGGAGAGCTTCGCTCCCCCTCAACATGTGAGGTCGGCTGAGTTGATGACGGTTGATCCTCCCCCTCGACTGAAGCATCGTTTGATGGAGGTTTGTCAGAATTCGATCCTCCTTCGTTCATTCTCCTGGCAGCTTCCTCAACAATTTGCTTCATATGGTCTACCTTGTTGTCTGCTGCTCCTGCTTCTGAGAGAGTAGCTTTCTCTGGTTCGTCAAATAGCTCCATAAACTTCTCGAATAGATTAGCGATCGAGACTGTGACTTGGCTAGTTTGAGGAAAGATTTCCCTAGCTGTGTCTTCTTTGGCATGTAGCTTTTTGACATAGCTATCGTCGAAAGTCACATAGTAAGTCTCTTCGATTTTTCTCGAACGCTTGTTTAGAACTCTGTATGCTTTGGAAGTGAGAGAGTAGCCCAGAAAGATTCCCTCGTCGGCTTTGACATCAAACTTGTTGCGGTGTTCTTTAGAGTTAAAGATGAAACACCGTGAGCCGAACACGTGGAAAACTTTCACATTGGGCTTTCTGTTGTTGAGAATCTCATAAGGTGTGTGCGTGAATCGCTTGTTGAGATAAGACCTGTTCTGTGTAAAACAAGCAGCAGAAATAGCATCAGCCCAAAAATAAAGAGGTAAGGAAGCGAAACTTAGCATTGTTCGGGCAGCATCACACAAAGATCGGTTTCGTCTTTCGACAATTCCGTTCTGTTGAGGTGTGTAGGGAGCTGAGAAGTTGTGACTTATTCCCTTTTCTGCCAGAAATTCTTCAAATTCTCTGTTTTTGAATTCCAGACCATTTTCGCTCCTGATGTTGCGAACGACCTTTTTGAGTTGTACTTCAATTTGCTTGATGAACACTTTCAGCTTATGAGTCGCTTCAGATTTGAGCTTTAGAAAGAACACCCATGTAAATCGCGAAAAGTCATCAACAATAACAAGAATATACTTGCTACCACCGATGCTTTCGATAGATGATGGACCACACAAATCAATATGAAGTAATTCGAGTGGTTCAACAACTTTCGTGTTGATTATAGATGGATGACTTTGACGACTCTGCTTCCCCATTTCGCATGCAGCACACAAATGATCTCTGTCGAACTTGAGCGATGGAAGACCTCGAACATGACCTCCAGTGACAAGTTTGTTGATATCTTTAAAGTTGAGATGAGAGAGTCTTCGGTGCCACAACCAGCTTTCGTCAGATTGTGCTTTTGATAACAGGCATATAGTTGGGTTTCCTTTGATGGGTTTAAGGTTTAGAGGAAACATTTCACCCTTACGCTCCGACTTGAGAATTACTTTCTTTGTCTTCTTCTCAATAATTTCTGAACCTTCATCGTCGAATGAGACTTTGAGACCTGTACCTCCAACAAGCTGAGATACACTGATGAGGTTGTGTTGTAGCCCTTCTACATATGCCACTTTCCTTATAGTGAAATCACCATTGGTAATCATTCTGTATCCCTTTATGGTGCCGAAAGAGTTATTCCCAAACTTGACGTTGCCACCATTTGAAAGAGACATGTATTCCCTGAGCTCTTCTTTCCTCCCTGTCATGTGACGCGAGCAGCCACTATCGATGTACCATTCTTCGTCAAACTGCTCGTCACTTATAACCTGCAAAAATTAAGCAGATTTAGGAACCCAAAGTTTCTTGGGTCCTCGTGAGCCTTTCACATGTATAGGAATAGTAAGAGAGATGTCAGCAAGATATGTTCATTTTATTAGTGTTGTTTCATCTTTCCTTTTAATGGTAAAAACTTTGATTTTATTAGGATTAGGTGCATTCGGTTTAGAGTCTGGTTTGAATGTTGAATCCTTCTGTATGCCTTTTTGTTCAGCTGACGAATGAGATTTTTGAGAACGAACAGAATGAACTTTTGAGTGAGATGGAGATGAATTGGAAGAATTAGAAGAATTAGATGAGTGAGAATGAGAGGGCTTAGATTGAGATAACTTCTTGGCTGGAGACTCTAGGTGACCCTTTTGCTTTTGATCATTGGTGGGACTGACCTTAGAGTTTTGATCTCTTTTGACTTCAGAACCGAACCTTTGCTTTTGGTTGGTGTCATCTTCTGAACCGAACGTTGGTTTTCGGTTGGATTCGTTCTCTGAACCGAACCTTGGCTTTCGGTTGGATTCGTTCTCTGAACCGAACCTTGGCTTTCGATTGTTGTGGCTCTCGTGCTTTTTAACAGGATTATTCTCAAACTTTAGATTCTTGTCTTGATGTGAGAAATATGCATTCTGGGATTGCCAGAATTGTTTCCTTTCAGAGAGATTCTTCCTGTATCTCTGGTTCCTTTCACGTTTCTGATTCCTCATCTGCTTCGGTTGATGATGGATATTGGCTTTCATTTTCGGTTTCTCTTTGGCTGGTTCACTTTGAACTGTGGGAGTTTCACTTTGAACTGAGGAACTAGAAGGAATGTCTTCTTTTGCCGAACTTCCATTTTCTTGAGGAATGTCTTTCGTACCACTGGTGCTTGGCTCATCGAAATTATCTGGCTTGTTCAAGGGTTCTAGTATGTATCTACCTTTACTCATCCATGAGGTTCTTTTTGATAAGCCTACCGTTTCATTTGCATTATCGATTGGAGCTGACCAGAAGTATTCATCGCAGCCATCAACATTGTCTTCGTTTACAATAGCTGTGAGTTCAGCAGTCTGATGTTCGGTTACTCCTGTGACCTTGTACACTTGATTTGGAGTGGTCCTAACCTTTTGATATACAACCGCTTTCTCTGCTAAGATCGGGGACTTTTGTTGGGACAATGGAGCGAACTCCACTGAATTTTCTGAAATTAGATTCTTGTGGTTTTCAGGTTCGCTTTCCACAAATTCTGAGCAGTCAACCGTGTCCTCTACAGAAATTTCACTCATATTTTCATCCTCATTAAGCTCAGATGCATTTTCAACATCAATTTTGTTTTCCGAGCTCAAGTTGGCATTTAAAGAGTCATATTTTTGTATGGTTTCGGTTCGTAGTTTAAGTCTATCATTTTCATCCAAAAGGTTTTTAAGCATGTCCTTATGGTCCTTGGATTTAATGAAAGATTCTATTTTGTCTAGTCCATACATATAGGTCGGATTGACGTCATCAGATGATATCACACTCTCACAATTATAAGCTTCGGCATCAATTTCATCCTCCTTAAACTCAAGGAAGGGAAAAATCATGCGATGAATCTTTTGGCCTATTTCACAGTCCAAGTGAAGCTGAGTAATATTAGTGTAAAGACGTTTTGCAATCAAACAAAAAACATTACGTTGTTTTAACAACTTTAAATTGTCTCTTTGTAAGTAAATGTTTTCATCTTTTATTTTAACTAATTCAGACTCCTTCAACTCGATCCACATGCGCCGCTCCTCACTCTTCGAAGACACCCTGCTTAATTGATCAATTAGGTTAGAATTGGTGACTCGAGTTTGAGTTAAACTACTATCTAGATAAGAAATTCATGAATTAACACTTTTTAGTTCTTTTTCATATGAGGATTGTGGTACTTTAAACGAAACAAAAACCGATTGTACCTTCTTGATTAGTTCATCAAGTTCGTTGAACTGCATGCTGAGCGGTTTGGCTGTAAAGCACATATCCTGTTGCTCCTTTGGTTCATTGCTTCCACCATCAGTGTTGTATCCCCTCATCTGAGATACATCGGACACCATGAAGCACCGTCCTCCACTGCTCTCCTCTTTTGCCACACAAGCCTTTCCATGGGAAGCCTTCCTCACTTCATCGTCTTCTGAGTCGGTTGACCAAACTTCCACTCCACCGAACTCGTCATCAGCAACCGAACCCTACACAATTAGAGCATTCATGGAAGGGTTAGCGGTAGATTTCTTCTTCCTCATCTCATCAAGCTTTTTCTGCAGCAAAGCTTCCTCATCCTTTTCAGCCACCTTTTTGAGGACACAATCCTTAGCATAGTGGTTTTTCCCTCCACAGTAGTAACAACTTCCTTCTTGGACTCTTCAACCTTCGGTTCATTGTTAACCTTTTCTGAACTATAACTCCCCTGCCAGTTTCGGTTTTTATTGCTGGGGAATCTCTTCTTAATGAACCTCTTGGGGTTAGACACCATCATAGCATAATCCTCAGACGTGAGGTCATGCTCCTCCAAGTTGAGGTCTTCGTCCTCCATCACAGCTTTACTTTTTGACAGGAGGGCCAGCGAACCAAGACTTGAGTCAACATTCTTTTCCTGTAGCACAATCTTCTCCTGAGACTTGAGAATACCCACCAGTTTCGCCAAAGAATATGATTTACACTGCTCATGGGCTTTAACTGTAGACACCACTGCTCTCCACTCTGACCTTAGACCATTTAGAAACGTAACCTTCTGCTCAATAAGCTTCGTTTCGATGTCATGTTTGATCATCTTGCTGAGAAGATGATTGAAGCGATCGAACGTTTGGGTCACAGTTTCTTCGGCTCCTTGCCTGAATTCTCCAAACTCAGATAAGAGCAAGGTTTGGATAGAGTGTTCAAGATCCTTGTCTGTAGAGTACAATTCACGAAGCCTATCCCAGACTTCCTTTGCTGTCGTGCATGAGCTTACCAACCTAAAAGTGTCGGACTGAAGGGCGAATCTGATCAATCTTAACGCCTTGATATTGCACTGGAATTTATCATTTTCATCTTGCGCAATATCTTTAACATCCTTCAGCAGATCATTGTACTCCTTTTGAGTTTTGATAATCCTCGACGTTGCAGAGTGAGAAAACGGTCCATTGATAATTGCTTCCCATATGAGGTATCCATTATCCTCAGATCCTATAACATAGTCTTCGAAGTGATGCGCCCAGACTTCATAATCATGGGTATATAGAATGGGAATCTTCGTGGTTGAACCAATGCTGTTGGAAATATTGATGGGATTCGATTGCGTCTCGTCCATAATGATCGAATAACCTGTTTAAAGATCAGACTTGTAATAAATCAGATTAGGGCAAAACAATAAATATCAAGATACGTCAATAATGAGATGACGGCTCAATAAATATCAGTAATTGCGGAAAAACCCTAATTGAAACCTTTTCACAGAAAAGAAGTGTATCGATTACACAGCCTCCTACTCTGATACCAATTGATGTGATTAAAACTTAATCTTGAAGATCGATTAGATCTTAAACAGGTAAATAATGATTAAACAGTAAGAACACGAAAATAAAGAACAAGTCAAGAATGAATCAAACGTGTCGAATGATTGTAAAATAACCCTCAGAAGAGCTCAATTAAGAACATCAACTGTAGAGGGTTGGAGGTTTACAAGAACGATGAAAGAAATCTGTAATACTATTGTAATGCTATCAATCGATCTATCAAAACTTCTCAAATCACGAAGCCTATCCCAGACTTCCTTTGCCGTCGTGCATGAGCTTACCAACCTGAAAGTGTCGGACTGAAGGGCGAATCTGATCAATCTTAACGCCTTGATATTGCACTGGAATTTATCATTTTCATCTTGCGCAATATCTTTAACATCCTTCAGCAGATCATTGTACTCCTTTTGAGTTTTGATAATCCTCGACGTTGCAGAGTGAGAAAACGGTCCATTGATAATTGCTTCCCATATGAGGTATCCATTATCCTAAGATCCTATAACATAGTCTTCGAAGTGATGCGCCCAGACTTCATAATCATGGGTATATAGGATGGGAATCTTCGTGGTTGAACCAATGCTGTTGGAAATATTGATGGGATTCGATTGCGCCTCGTCCATAATGATCGAATAACCTGTTTAAAGATCAGACTTGTAATAAATCAGATTAGGGCAAAACAATAAATATCAAGATACGTCAATAATGAGATGAAGACTCAATAAATATCAGTAATTGCGGAAAAACCCTAATTGAAACCTTTTCACAGAAAATAAGTGTATCGATTACACAGCCTCCTACTCTGATACCAATTGATGTGATTAAAACTTAATCTTGAAGATCGATTAGATCTTAAACAGGTAAATAATGATTAAACAGTAAGAACACGAAAATAAAGAACAAGTCAAGAATGAATCAAACGTGTCGAATGATTGTAAAATAACCCTCAGAAGAGATCGATTAAGAACATCAACTGTAGAGGGTTGGAGGTTTACAAGAACGATGAAAGAAATCTGTAATACTATCGTAATGCTATCAATCGATCTATCAAAACTTCTCAAATCATTAACCTAATATGCATGCAAGCATATTCTTATATAGTAAACCTCACGAGCTCACGGTTAGACAGGCCCAAACCGGAGCACAAAATAAATGGACTAACAGTCGAGCCGAATGACGCAACACATAGACGAATCTTCAACCCAACAAGTCTGTTATTTAGAAGTCTATTTGATCCTGATCTGTGTATAATTTGCATGCAAGGCAACCTGTTATAACTGATTTTAGTTTTGGTTTGATATGGATGGAACAGATCTTAGGATAACCAAGGATTTGAGCTATACGGTAGCCTATGAGATATATGTTGTTCTGGGATGAATTGGAGTTATCAGGTAGAGCCTTGGGGAAGGTAGTATTGGGCCCGTACTACTGAAAGCACAGAACCTATACCCGAACGGATGCTAGATCTGGAAGCTCTAAGGAGAACCGGTGTGGGAGGACTCCTTTTTGATTATCTTGATCAATTTGTCGTATTTGGATGGTGGTGACACAATTTGGAGCAGGGGGTTAGGATCAGGATTTGGGTTGGGCGACGGTCCAATGGCCATTGATGAGAGGCTGCGCGAGCTCAAAGCAGCCAAGGTTACGAGGGGCATCCTTGACGCTACCCCAATGATCTTTGGGACATACAAGGAAGGGATGATGGAGATCATGGAGGAGCGGCTCAGGTCATTCAGAGCCAAGATTGTTGCGGGCCAGGTAGGGGCCCGAACTCCCTCATTTTGGGAGTTCAAGGAATGTGGGGCACCAGATTTCTGATGGGTTTTGAGCATTCTAACACTCCTAAGTGTACATGCAACCCTAAATACCTTGGATCTATGTTTTCTCTATTATACATGAAAATATGAACTTTCCAAGGTATTACCCTATCTAGCATACAATACTTGATACTTGGGTAATCAAATGGATAGAATACATACCTTTGTTTGATGTAGCTTGTCTTCATGAAGCTTGAGTGCCTAGTACCCCAAGTGTGACACCTCAAATGGTTCACACAACACCAAATGCACATGGAATGACTTGAGAGAAATGAAACACTCCTTGAAATCGTCTAACCCTCATACACACAATAGTGCACAATTTCTTGAGCCATGGGATTCTTTTATATGGTGGCTATTAGGGTTACACCATGTAACTCATAAATTTACCCATTCCTTATGCTCCATGGTTTTTAACCTCCATGGAGTATCCATGGATCACCTCATGGACTTAGTCCAACATAAGGAATCTTGGATCACAAGCCCACATATATAAGAATGAATGATTTACACAATCAACCCATATATTTAATTAGTCTCCTTTTGATCACTTATTTAATTCCAAATTAATTCTTGATAAATACTAATTTGATAACCTTATTAATATATTAGAAGTTATAATATGTTAACCAACCTTAAGTGTTATTTCTCTCATTATAGTCTATCCAAATGCATGATGCCATGCAACCCAAATGGACCATGCCGGGTCGGGTCAAGTCTTACCAATTATAGTTATGGACTTAGACATTAGTCCAATAGTCTCCCACTTGGATAAGTCTAAAACTATTATTGCGTATGACTTCAAGAACCGACTAGAAATCGTAGCTCTTAAAAGCTTCTGTCGAACTCTGACCTTGTCGATGATCTCTGACCTTTGTCAATGACTTGTCCATTAGATAAGTGATCATATATTTCTCCATTCTAGATATCATATGGACTGAGACATGGATTATAATCATTCTCTCTGTCCATCTGTTGTTTCCCGATTTTCGATTCATAATGACTGACTGATTGAACAGATCAAATCAGTCCTGGCTTGGCCAAGCACTCACATGTATCATCATTAAATCATCGAGGGGCCCACATATATCGCTTTTATCCCGAAGGTAAAAGGAATGGATAAACTTCGACTCATATGGCTTGTTCTACTACTTGTTGAATCATACATAAATGCACGTTTTATAACATCGAGTTACTGAATGCGTTTTCGTGCAATCAATGTACAACCAACTCATAGTAACAACTCATATCTCTAGGTTTGAAGAATATAAGATATTATCGTCTCATGATCACTCGTGATAAAATCCATCAAGTGATTCCAATGAGCGCAGGTTGAATCCAATACTCAGAACTTATGAGCACTCATGAGTGTTGTAGCACAACTTTGTCCACCAACTTGGACCTCTACAAGCCAACCCATGACAGTCTTGATTCATATCTACTTCCAACATATGACCGACTGTGGATGGTTTGAATAACTCTGTCATTCCGGAAGAATAACCTAGTTATTCTGGAAGTGAAACACCTTTTATTTATGACCATACGATTACACATTATTTATTGCATACTGTTTCAGCTATCAACTTTATTCTTGAATTAAACAATAGTTGTTCCATGCTCCGAGCATGTACACTATGCTTTTTTCTAAACAATAGCTTTACCATACACCAAATATGCATTCTATGTTTGTCTATGATCCTTACTTGGTGAAATAAACCAATTGACCAAACATTCAATGATTCTAATTTCACACTCCCTAATTCTTATGGCAAGTGCAGGAATTCCAAATTCATGCCATTTTACCGAAATCTGTTAGATTCTCAACTTTTATGCAATGATTCTCTTGTAATGATTATGCACAAAGTCACAAAGACTTGACAAAAAACATTACATAGCATTCCAAAGGAGATCAACTCCTTGGAAACATCCTTCTTGCATTAAGTTTCCTAATCTTACACAGATTTATTGAACAACTTCCACCAATGGGATCATTTCCACATTCCCTTTTTGACTATCACTTCTAAACAAGATTTGCCGTTTTCAGAATATGTCAATATGGTCCTTCCAACAATTAACACTATACTTCCAACTGTCCCTGAGCAACCAGTCTTTGGTAAACCTTAGATTGTCCTCGACGATTGCTTAATCGTTTTAGTCATATCCAGTTCTAGACCTTTTACTTTCTTAATGCCCCAGGCATTTGGAAAATTTTAGAAAGGATGAATATAGCACATGTAATCGATCCTATATACGAAGCATATGGGACATGATTCATCATGTCTTTCATAAAGACTAAACCAGTCTTTTGCTATAATATTTTCATTTCTATTTACCAAGTTCTCATAATTCAGATTATGAAAAGGGATGCCGTAATCATAATCACATTTTAGAACGCAAATAATGAACCCATATATAGAATTTTCTTATGTTGAGCCATTCCAACATGAAATTCATATATATTTCCTTGACTAAATTTTATTAAAATCTCACTCTAAGCTTTTAGAATTGAAATGAAGTATAATTTCCTCTCCCTTAATTATAGCAAAACAACTTTTCAACCCTTGCAACCTCACAAGTTGAACTTTTGTTTTCTATAATTAACATTGCTAACTTGCAATACTTATCATAATTATCATGCTCCCACTAACATGATGATTATTAGCATAACACTTATGCTCCCACTAGCTTTGATATGTACTCAGAAATCAGCTGGACTTCTAGAAATCAATATTTTATTGACTTTCTTACCAAAGTTCATATTTTTGTTACTAGATTGCTTTGATAAAACTTTATCATAATCATACACCTTATCTTAGATAGCTCACAGGTGTGTCTAAACAATTTTAAGAACTATGAAAAGGGTTTTCGTAATCATAGTCTCAATTGTTTAGACCTTTGCCACTTCTCACAAGTCCAGGTTAGTGTGCTGGTTAACCACACATGCTCCACTAAAGACTTTGAGAATACAAATATCACAATTGCTATCTAGTTAAAATCTACTTATTGAAAGTGTTTCCTCACCATCATTTTCATGAATCAGAGAGAAACCTTGTGACACTTAGATTTAATGGTGTATGTGTTTTTATCCATGTGAATTGTCAAAACCATAGTCACAAGACAAGGATAATGACAAATCCAAATTCATATGGATTGAACTTGTGCAATCTTAACTTTCTTGCCACCTGGCAGCACAAGGGCCTGCCATTGCTTCCAAATTGTTATGCAACCAATTGAGAGCTCTAAAAACTCATATCCAAAGCCTACTTTAATTGGAATAGACACAAAATATGTTAACACGATAGGTTATAAACCTCAAGTCGTGTGCTAGTGAAGAACTTCAGGTTTTATTCTTAATTAGTTCTTGAGGCTTTCAAGACCTTTAAGACTCCCACTATCCTCTTGACATATAAGACTTTCTTTTCAGATATTCAAGAGATAGTGTGGATTCTAATCAAGACAAAGACTTCACACAATTGGCCTTAGTTGGTCTTTGTTTTATCACAACTTACCAATTTCAAATGTATAAGAGTAGAAAACTTTTACTCTTACATTTGACTAGTGTTAAGAAACCTTACTTTAAGATATGTCACTCAACTTACAGTCTTGTAGTATGACTCTAAGACTTGTTTTGGAACGAAGTATGACTCATCTTCTTGATTTGAACACTTCAACAATTCATAGCTCCTCTTCTTAGCTATCAGAATGCACTTAGAGGATGAATTGCGATAAGGTCTCTTAATCATTAAGATGATCATATGACATGATACTAAATTACTCTCCCATCTTTTCAGATTTGAGAAACTTTTATCCTCCTGCCTAATTTGATTCTTCTTATTCATTCTGCCCTACATTGGAACCTTTTCCAATGTCTCAAAATTACACTAAAGCTTGTAAGTATAACCATATTTACTGAGCTTTAGTAAATCATGACGAATAGTCTTATCGATCTTTTGTGGTGGACTTAATCAGTGCACAAGAATGTGTACTCGATCCCTTAGTCCTTCACTTGACTCACATATACATGTGAACAAGGAACTAGTCTTAATTTTCCAAAGATGAAAAATTCTCATTCATCATGCTATACAACTTGAATGATTCCAAGTTTCGGTCCAATTGAAACTTGAGTGATGAGGATCTTTCCTTATTTGGTAAATTTAGACATTACCATAAATGAAAGAATCAATTTCATATTTCCACTCTTGTTATTAATGGAATCATATAAGCAACAATTTTTCCTCAAATGCCATTGTAGGGATATTTTAAAATAAATAAAAACATGATTTTTCTTTTTATTTTAAAAACTTTGCGGAAAAACTATCCTTACAATGCAAAAGAGCATGAAAACTTTGTTGTTATCTATTCCTAAGCAATATATCATAACTCCTAAGAAGAAGCTCAAGAATTCGATCTTCAAACTATGCGATAGAAATCCGTTTACGCAATCAGATTCAGCATATTCTTTCTTTAAGTTTCTTCACTTTACTTTGATTCTTACAAACATCAACATGTGACCCAGTCACATAATGTATCAAGAATCTTAGTATAGAAACTTAGCAGAGTTAGATAGTGGATTTTACCTGACGTAGGGTCAAACTTATTGTCTTTAACATCCTTAGGTAAAATTGGCAGCTTCGCAACTAATGCCCCTTCCTTTGGCAATATAAACATATGGACACCTTGGTAATGGTACCGGTACTATCACAGACTTAGCTTTTCTCTTTACCATTCGGTCAACGGAGTTGACTATGGCTGATCCCTTTCCATTGGGAAGAGAATGCTTTTTCTGGATTTCCAGTGTCTTCATTGTCAATGTCCATAAAGTTTTAGGAAGTTGATCTTAGCAAATAGATAAGATCATTAAGGGTCTTGTCATAGTCTGTTTCATAGGAGTCCTAAAGGAACTCACTATGTGACTTAGAAAGTGATTGGACATCCAACTTTCTCAAGACTTTGACTCCCAACTCTCTCGGCTTTTCAATATGTGACTTCATCTCCAAGATGTGATCACACCTAGACCTTGCCTTGCCAATAGGGCCTGAGTGACCTTGAACTTTGTGGGTTAGGGGGAATAATTGGAGGAGGTGGAGGAAGTGAAGTTCTAAGAGATTTGGGAGGATCATAAATGTCTGAACTAGACATCTTTTGGGAGACATTCAAGATAGTTGATTAAAAGTCCTTAATATAACACCAAATATGAAATATTAAGGCTAGGACCCTACAAACTATTTTATAACTCGGAAGAGGGATGCCGTAATCCAAGCTATAAAATATTTGAAGGTAGGTGAATGACGATTCTCCAATTTCCACCAAGATAAACGAAATGTATTATTAGGTTTTAATTGGTTTTGAAACTGCTAGATTCTTTTGAGATTCATTGAACTTTTCAATGGCATGTTTCAATCTCGAGTGTGCCCTTCAGGTTTTGTGACTGGGATGACGAGGATCACAAAACAAGGTGTGAAGTAACCATGCAAATATACTTGGTACCCTTAATTATTTACCCCTTAATCGATGTGCCAGTTAACCACACACGCTCCACCGATACTATCATAAATATTAAGTTACCGTTTTCCTACCTTGTTAAGTTCAGGTTAGTGTACCGGTTAACCACACATGCTCCACTAACGACTTAAACAAAGTGCAAAGTGTAATTTCATGGGTTAGCATCAAATTCACATTTTCCTAAGTAACTAAGATTGGGTATTAATTAGAGTTTAGTTACTTAGTATTTATCATTAATACTTTTAATGAAGGGAGAATTCTAGGCCTTGTCCTACTCACTACAAGAAAAAGACCCTTTTACGACGCGCAAACCATGACACTCATTGATTTATGTTACGCAAAAGAGAGTGACATTAAAAAAGTATCATCTCTTCAAAAAATTTAAGGATTTAAGTCACGCATAATTGCATGCGCTTAAATTAGTGTCTAATGTAAAAAAAAATTAAAAACACGGAGGGCACATGCGCGTCCTCCATAACTGTCGCTTTATAATTTTTATTGAAATGTGCATTTAGTAGACAAGGGGAAACGAAATCCCCAAAATTTTGAAAACCCGCCTTGTTCTTTTCTAGCTTCTTTCTATCTTTCATCTTCGCAATCGACTCTCCCTCTTTTTTCTCTATTGTGAGAAGTGATGGAAAGAAGGGAGACTGGGATGGATCCGTTGGTGATGATGAACGGAGGTGCTTTCTGGTCAATTTCGGAGATGGCGTTGTCAATTTCGATGGTGGTGTCGACGTACATATGTAAATCCTTAGCAACAAGGAATCAAATCCACCCTTTTTATTCTTGGTATTAAAAATGAGGTTTAAAGGGGTCAAATCTGTATCTTTGATACTTATGTTTACGTCTTGATTTCAGACTGCTTAGATAAGAACAATTAGAGAGATAACGATGGGAGTCATCGGAAATCTAAGTTTTGACCCGCTTCAGTTCTTTAATTATCGAGGTAATGACCTTCTTCTTCCTTTCTTCCCCCAAACCCTAACTTCTTCTCCCTTGATGAATTATAACTTCAATATGCGCTAATATCATAGTCATAGGGATAAAGAACGCTAACTGCTTCTCCACCCCTTTTATTCTTGGATCATTAGCTTCTTCTTCTTTTCTTCCCCCAAACCGTAACCTCTTCTCCCTTGATGAATTATAACTTAAATATTCGCTAACTTCTTCTCCCTCTATCAGCCACAATCCATGTTCTGAACGTTTCGTTCCCAATAACGGTACGTTATCGTTCCGATCCTTGGCGGAAACGTACTTTGGTACGGAAACTCCACGATCCCACTGGATGGCAAAATTGATTGCTGGAACGTGTTTTTAGAGATCGGAATTGGTCCAATATGTGATTAGGATTGCCAATTTTGGTGTTTGGGTCGCCAATTTTGTGTTTTTGGAATGCTGATTTGGTACCCTATTGCCACCGTTTTGTCTAACTGGTCTCAAAATCTACCAGTTTTGCTATTGATTTTTTTCCTTGTATATTAGGATTTGATTGAAGCAACTGGTATGATTGAATTTATTGATTCGGTGGTTACACGTGGAAATTCTCTCAACAGGGCAATTGTTCTGCGGGTAGCTTTCTATGCACCGCGATACGCTTCTTTCAAAGTAGATTAAGGTAATGTTTGTTTATCTTACAATTTCCGGTTCTTTATTTCTCCTCCCCATGCTTTAAATAAAAAAACAGTTTAAAAATTGTACCGTATTTACATCTTTCCGGTCGGCTTTCGTCGCCTCCAATTGGGCCATCTAACGTCGCCGCCTGTCGGGACAGCTGACTTTATTTGGATTGTTCTAATTTGATACCATTGAAATGATGGTCTTCATTGTTAATCCTCTTCCATCGATGCTTAATGGAGGTACTCGTAATGAGAATGAAGGAGAACAACTTCCCCTTTCAATCTGCCATGGTTGTCATCCAGGTCAGCTGATAACTCTTGTTTCCCTTCTCATAACAACTCCTTGCCATCGACTTCTATACCAGAACTCGATTCCAACTTCGGTTCTTTCTTCTACACATATACCTACTATTTGATTTGGTGAACCCTAAGTTCTTGTATATCAACCTCTAATTATATGAAGTTATCCCTTTTCCGTTGAGGTAATTTGAAGATAGTCATTCATACATACTTTTCTTGAATTCTTTTGTTCTTTTAATTAAGTATAATATTATATGTAGCTTTTAATCTTTCAGAAGACATAGGTTGTTGTACATCTGTGAATTCTTTATCACTATGAGGGCAACTTCACTTAAGAGGGTAATTTTAGACATTGGATTCATCAAGTTTGGCCAGATAGATGTTGCAGACAATATGTTTGATGAAATGCCTAAGAGGGAAGTTATCTAATTGGGCTCATTGATAACAGGTTACATCAATAATTGATACTTAGAACAAGCATTAGAATCTATTAAACAAGTGAAGATTGTTGGAGTGCAACCTAATGATCCCTTTTAGGTGATCGTTGTTTTTCCATGTGTGTCTCACCCCAAAACCGAGAACGACGGAAACTTTCTGGGGCGGAGGACGTCATGTAAAGTATCACAACACAGTAATAGTAAACAAGCAAACAACATCATCCATTGCATTAAATATATAATTTTAATACAAGTGTGTTCTGTACAGTTCTAGACACCAAAAATAATGTAAATCAAAATAAAGAGATGAGTCCTGATTTTGCTCCATCTTCTCAAAAGCTGGTCTCGGTACCTATCTACTGTGAACCTGAGAATACAAGTTATTTTGAAAGAGTTTATTAGCATTAAGCTGGTGAGTTCATAAGTATTTTGGTGTCGGTGTTTGTTATCAAAACGTTTGAACAAGGTCTCAAGTGTAAGTTTGTAAAATGTATGTAAATGTTTGTAAGTGTTTGTAAAAGTTTGAATCTCTCATAAAAACCTATATTTTCTATTAAAGTAGCCTTCTACCAAGGCTTAACTGTTTTGTAGGTTCGTTTGTTGTAAAAGTGTGTAATTTCCCAAATGTAACTATCATTAACAAAATATAGTTTGTACATTATTGTTTAAGTGACATAATCACTAAATATATGTAATGGCTAAATTATTGTAGTACTGTAGTGTTGTATTATAGGAACTACTGTTGTACTATCTACCTTAAACCGGATTTATAATAAGGTATCATGTGATTAATTGTATCATACTATCGACTGAGTAATAACGACAAATGTAGGTCGTAAAAAGGTATGACGTTTGGCACCCGCAGACCTGCAGGTCCGGTTGTAGCTAGCAGCAAGGTGTAGGATAGTCAATCCAGTATAGATCTATACGCAAACTCACGATCTCCCTCCAAGAGACTCTAGTTACAACTCGGGCCATGACATTTAAGGCATGCTCCGATACAGTGGATCACATTTATGTAAGTGTATGTGTGTATATGTAATGTATTGTGTCTGTTCTAGTATCGTTGTATATGTTCTCTTTCTAGTATAGTTGTATATGTTTTCCTTCTAGTATAATTGTATATGTTCTTATAGTAATGTAATGTATATGGTTCTCATAGTAATGTAATGTCTATGTTTCTCATAGTACTAAGTACTGGCTCATAAATGAACTGACTCATTAATCTAGTAATAGTATAAGTGTAATCCTGTGTTACCCCAATGGTAACTTACTAATGATGTAACTGATATGCATGAACATGGAAGTACTTTTATGTCTATATATGCACATATGATATATAATTAATATTGAAACGACCTTCGGACGGCTACCCGACATCCCACCAGACCACATCCAAATCGAGGAAAAGGAAATAGGGCGGATGGCCTTCCTAAGCCTTTTAAACATTTCTTATATATCTGTACATATATGGACATGCAAATTATAAGAAGTATATTAAAGTTTAAATAAAAGTATTTGATAAGTAAAAGAGTTTGTAAAACATTTTGAAGTAATGATAAACAGTTTGGACAGTGATAAAATCATTGGTTTTATAGTTATTAAGCACATGTGATTGATGTAATAATTATAAGTATTCAACTTATATTCCCCCTCATAAAAGCATTTAGAACATTTAAAAGTATTTCAAAGGTTAATTAGAGGGGTATGAACTCACCTGTAGTGAGTGGTTCTGATGACAATGTTGGATTTGATGTTAGGTGTCAAGTGGTGACTTGAGTACACACGCTAATCCTATTAAGCATATATTATTATACATATATGATTATAATTAGTATTATGAACGACTAATTTATGATTTTGGGACCACCTTAGGGACTAGTAAACACTTATAATGAATTGTTATAATCATATATGATTGTATGAGGGTTTATAAGGCTATACAAGAGGGTGTATGGCCAAAATACACACTATATGTGTGTGTGCGGCCAGGTGTGTGGCCAGCACATGTGTGCGGCCCTGTGTGCGGCCATGTGTGCTGCCAGATGGTGTGAGGCCGCGCACTCCATGTGTTGGAGTGTTTGGCTTGGTTTTCATTCCTACACTTCGAGTTTACCCTTTTTAACACTCCTACCTTGATTATAACAAATTTAGAACGCTTCATTAGGCTCTAAAGGGTACTACCATATAGTAAAATAAGTCTAATATTTGAAAGAATTAAAGAGTGTATGCGAGAAGTTTTTCGGGTTGTCACATCATCCCCCCGTTAGTGGGAATTTCGTCCCGAAATTTGAGTTTAAGTTACTAGATTATTACAAATAACTAAGTAAAAAGATGAGGATATTTCAGTTTCATCTGATCCTCTCGCTCCCATGTAAATTCCGGTCCTCACTTGGCGTTCCAGCGAACCTTCACAATCGGGATGCGGATTTGTTTCGTCTGTTTGACTTCACGGTCCATGACCTCTACAGGTTCTTCCACGAAGTTGAGGCTCTCGTTGATCTCGATCTCATCGAGTGGGATTACAAGAGTCTCGTCGGACAGACACTTTTTCATGCTAGAAACGTGGAAGGTAGAATGTACGTTACGAAGTTCGTTCGGTAGATTGAGTTTGTAAGCTATTGGGCCGATTCTTGCGAGAATCTCGAAAGGCCCAATGTTCCTTGGATTCAGCTTTCCACGCTTTCTGAAGCGTATCAAGCCCTTCCAGGGTGAGACCTTCAATAGGACACGGTCACCCACCTGGAATTCCAACGGTTTTCTATGTTTATCGGCGTAGCTTTTCTGTCGGTCTCTGGAGGCTTTCAATCGTTCGCGGATCTGAACGATCTTCTTTCTCGTTTCCCGAATGATTTCCGGGCCTGTGAGAGTACTGTCAGAAGTTTGCCGCTTAGGCAACTGGGTGTCACCCACTTCAGCCCAACACACAGGGGATCTGCATTTCTGGCCGTAGAGGGCTTCAAATGGGGCAGCCTTGATGCTCGTGTGATAACGATTATTGTAGGAAAATTCGACAAGGGGTAAGTGAGTATCCCATGCCTTTCCAAAGTCAATCACACAGGCTCTCAGCATATCTTCTAGTGTTTGAATGGTCCTCTCACTTTGCCCGTCGGTCTGAATGTTGCAACGATTGCCAGAATCTTGAGGTAAATCTACTATCTCTATCGGAGATAATGGATATAGGAACACCATGCAGTCGCACGATTTCCCTAATGTATGTTCTCGTAAGTTTCTCCATCTTATCAGTTTCCTTGATAGGTAGGAAGTGTGCAGACTTGGTCAATCTATCGACGATGACCCATATGGTATCAAGTCCACCCGTTGTCTTGGGCAACTTGGTTATGAAGTCCATAGTGATCCGCTCCCACTTCCATTCTGGGATCTCTGGTTGTTGCAGCAAACCAGAAGGTTTCTGGTACTCGACCTTAACCTTTGCACAAGTAAGGCATTTACTTACGAAGGTAGCAATCTCTGCTTTCATGTTAGGCCACCAGTATAACTTCTTAAGATCCGGATACATTTTATCTGAACCTGGGTGGACGGAATATCGAGTGTTGTGTGCCTCGGTCATGACCAAGTTTCGGAACCCACCGTGTTTCGGGGTCCAGATGCGGTCCATGAAATATAGGGCTCTGTCACCCTTGGCTTCTAAGTTCTTATCCATTCCTCTGAGGGATTCATTCGCCATATGTTCTGGTTTCATAGCTTCAAGTTGAGCCGCCTGAATTTTTTTAGACAAGTGCGAATGGATAGTCATTGTCAACGACTTGACTCTTCGACTAGAATATTCCTTCCGACTTAGGGCGTCCGCTACTACGTTGGCTTTACCCGGATGATAACGAATGTCGCATTCGTAGTCATTGAGTAGCTCGACCCACCGTCGTTGATGCATGTTGAGCTCCTTCTGATCGAATATGTGTTGTAAACTCTTGTGGTCAGTAAAAATAATGCTTTTTGTACCATACAAGTAATGTCTCCAGATCTTCAGGGAAAACACAACTGCACCCAGCTCAAGATCGTGTGTGGTGTAGTTGACTTCGTGTGTCTTCAGCTGTCTCGAGGCATAGGCGATAACTTTACCTCGTTGCATCAGGACACAACCGAGCCCTTGATTCGACGCATCGCAATAGACCACAAAGTCTTCTATCCCTTCGGGTAGGGATAGTATTGGTGCGGTGCACAAGGCTCGCTTGAGCGTTTGAAATGCTCGCTCTTGTTTCTCTTCCCAGTCAATGGCCACGCCCTTCTGGGTCAGTGTTGTAAGAGGTTTTGCAATACTGGAGAAGTTCTGTATGAATCTGCGGTAGTAGCCAGCTAGACCTATAAATTGACGAATTTATGTAGGCGTCTTTGGTGTTGACCAATTCTCAATAGCTTTAATTTTGGATGGATCCACGTGGATTCCCTCTTCACATAACACATGTCCTAAGAATTCAACTCTTCGGATCCAAAATTCGCACTTCGAGAACTTCGCATAGAGTTTTTCCATTCGTAACGTTCTTAAAATTTGTCGTAGGTGATTGCCATGCTCTTCCTTACTCCGGGAGTAGATCAGAATGTCATCGATGAAAACAATTACGAACTGATCCAAGTAGGGTCGGCATACTCGATTCATCAGATCCATGAAAACTGCTGGCGCATTGGTCAGTCTGAATGGCATCACCACGAACTCATAGTGTCCGTAACGAGTTCGAAAGGCTGTCTTCGGAACATCCTCCTCTAGCACTCGTAACTGGTGATATCCGGATCTCAGATCAATTTTGGTAAAATAATTCGCCCCTTGGAGTTGGTCGAATAAATCGTCAATGTGAGGCAGAGGGTAACGATTTTTGACCGTCAGTTTGTTGAGTTCCCTGTAGTCGATACACATACGGAATGATCTGTATTTCTTCTTAACGAACAAGACCAGTGCTCCCCAAGGCGAGAAACTCGGTCTTATAAAGCCTTTGCTGAGAAGTTCGTTAAGTTGCCCAGATAATTCCTGCATCTCTGCTGGTGCTAATCGGTAGGGCGACTTGGCTACTGGGGTAGCTCCTGGGACTAAGTCGATTCTAAATTCGACCTTCCGTTGCGGAGGTAATCCTGGTAGCTCTTTTGGGAAAATGTCGGGGAAGTCGCTCACTACTGGAATGTTCTTTAGTTCTTTCGTTTCGAGGCTCGTATCGACAACGTGAGCAAGGAATGCACGATATTCCTTACGTAGATATTTCTGTGCTTGAATACTAGAGATAATACGAAGACTTGTACTGGGTTTGTCGCCGTAGACAATAAGAGTTTCGTTAGACGGGAGGTTTAGACGGACTGCTTTCTCGAAGCACATGATGTCGGCGCAATGAAGACTCAACCAATCCATGCTGATGATAACATCGAAGCTTTTTGTTGAAACCGGCATGAGGTCGATTGGAAATGAATGGTTATCTAGAGTTAGGTTGCATCCTAAGTATATGCTCCTAGTGCTTTCAGTTTTCCCATTAGCCATTTCTACCGTGAATTGTTCTTTAAGTGCGTGCGGTTGATGTTTAAGTATGTGAGCAAATTTATGGTTCACGAAGCTTCGCTCCGCTCCACTATCGAACATAATACATGCATAGGAGTTATCGAGAAGGAAGGTACCAGTCACCACCATCGAGTCAGCAACCGCTTCCCCATGGCTTATTGCCAGTACTCTCCCCGATCCACTTGTATTCTTTGCTCTGGGGCAGTCCCTCTTGTAGTAGCCCGCTTCACCACATCCATAGCAGGTTGGGCTCGCGCCTGAGCCAGGGAATTGAGTGATCGGTCTTGCCGGAGACCTACAGAAATGGAAAGTGTGTCCTTTCTTGTCGCAATTAGAACACTGCATTTCACGGCAGGGGCCGTTGTGCTGGAAGTTGCATTTGTTGCACTTAGGCAAACTTCCAGCATACTTCTTCACCGGAGCAGTAGCAGTAGTAGGGGTTATCGCAGCATGTACAGCCACAATTTGTTGCTTTTTGGCAGCTTGCTGCTTCTTCTTGTGATCCCAGGACTTCTGCTTAGAGTCAGCGGGTTTGGAGGGTTCTGGGACGGCTTGGGTTGTTGTCGTTGTTGGGGATTGGATCCATGGTCGATGAGTCGCTGTGCCAGCCGCTTGGCATTGTCGAAAGTAGTAGGGTTTGATGATAGAACATTTCCTTGGTACGGAGGCACCAGCCCCCAGATGTACCTTTCGATCTTTTTCCCTTCAGTGGGAACCATATTGGGGCAGAGAGCCACCAGTTCACTGAACCTGGCGGTATAAGCGACTATGTTGGAGCCCTTCACGGTTAGGCCCAACAGTTCTTGCTCCAATTTCTGGATTTCGCCTCTCGGGCAATACTCCTCAATCATGAGGTCTTTCATTGTTTCCCAGCCCATATCGTTGGCTCCGACGAGGGTTAGAGCTTTAACGTGGCTGTTCCACCACGTCAGGGCTTTTCCTTCAAAGGTACAAGCGGCATATTTAACCTTGCTCGCCGTAGGGCATGAACAAATTTCGAAGACCGATTCAGTCTTCTCGAATCATTGCGAGAGGGCAATGACTCCGCCGGTTCCATAAAAGGACTTCGGCTTACAGTTGGTGAAATCCTTGTAGGAGCATCCTCTCGTGCGCACATGGATCTCAGCATGAGTAGATTCAACAGGGGTTCCACCTTGGCTGTTGTTAGTTGAGTGATATTGAGCCATGGCAGTTGCTACTGCCGCAACCACTGCAGCATTCAGAGCCGCAGTATCGATGACCGGAGGAGGTGGAGGTGGAGGAGTTGCAGGGTTACGTCTTGTTGACTTACGAGGAGGCATCTTTCAGCTATAAGTGTATAAAGACAGATACAATGGTAAGAATCAATTGTAAGCAAGTTGAGAATGACACATGGACTAAATAGCCATAGTCCCACAGTTGAATGAGTGTACGAATTGAATCCATAATAGGGAAGAATAGTAGGAAAACGCAAGTGTAAATATTTTCTCACAGGTTAGTTAGCTGTCAATATTACTGGTATTATTGATGTAATGTGTTCAGGGAAAAATTGACCTAACAGTAGGTCTTACATCATACCATATGGAAAAGTTTGACAGTTACTAAATTCCTAGTTAGCGTACTAAAAGTTAGGAATATTTTACAGACAAGCGTTACTAAAAGCCCAGATACTAAAGGCTATTCCTTAATCAAAAGACAAAGATGTACTAGACATCTTCTAACGACGACGGGAATTCCTAGGGTCAATTCTCATATCTGCCAATTGACGAACCACTTCTCGGAGGTGTCGTTCGTGAGCTCTTTGGCGAACTCGAAGTTTTGCGACTTCGGTGGTCAATTGATGTTGCAGTGCGTCATTGGATCTCCTCGTCCTTTTGAGTGCTTCTTCCAGATGTCGAATGCGGACGGTATTAACGCCTGAGTTGGCATCAATTTACATGACTCGGTCGATGGCTGCTCGACCTTATTCGACGTTTCGAGCAATTCTACGGACCATGACGGCAGAGCTCTATCCGCAGAACCACCTTCGCTAACGTTGTAAAAGATTCGGTCCCCAAAGTAAGGTAAGGGTTGACCTTGTTCATCGCTCCAGCGATTCAAGTTGTTTACCCACAAGGGAGTGGGACCTGGAAAAGCTTGTTGGGGATCGTTGTTTGGGGCTTGACCTATGGGAGGTAGATTGTTAACTTCGGGTTCCGAGTCAGAACCATCAGAAAAGCCTTCACCTTCATGATCATCCAAAGGAATCGGGTGATCATCTTCCGGTTCCTCTTCCAGCCATCCTGCATTGCCGTGGTTGGGGAACTACGGGTCGCCATGATGAAATCCAGCCATGATATCTACACGAGAAAGGGGATATAAGAATCTTATGAAATTTGACGTACTACTAAGATAATTATAAGATGATCTTCATCAGTTATGTCAATACTTGTGTGGTGTATACCAGTTATATGAAATTAGAGTAGGATAGCCATTCGAATAAGTGTCCCTAACTCCAAATCCACAACCAAACAAGGAACAGGAAGTGAGGCAAAGGTCACAGATTCTGAGTCTATAACACCTAAATTTCATATAACCTTAGCGTATACACTTAACAATTATTGACCTACTTGATAGAGATCTTTTTAATTCTCAGGTATGTAATTATAGTAACCCAAAATACTCTTATAGTATTTTAGACTTATGTTATGTTCTAATGTTCTTGTCGTAGTAGTGTTGGTAAGTTTTTAGACTTGTTAAGATATCACAACCATTCTAGGGCATATACTAATCACTCCTCGGACTAGCATAGTTGACCAGGCTATGCCATTCCCAAGACCAACTATACATCCCCGAGCTTACCTGTGATATTTAACAATCGTAATACTTTTGTTCTTGTCATTGCGACACTGATTTTAGTATGAACGCAGCCTAGTATACTTAATTAAATGTTTTGGTATTTAATGTATAGACTCTTGGTCAGAGTGTTTTTATCCCAAATGGGTTTATAGTTAGTATATCTTTTATGGGTTGATATACTCAATTCACTATAAACAATGCTCTGATACCAATCTGTCACACCCCAAAACCGAGAACGACGGAAACGTTCTGGGGCGGAGGACGTCATGTAAAGTATCACAACACAGTAATAGTAAACAAGCAAACAACATCATCCATTGCATTAAATATATAATTTTAATACAAGTGTGTTCTGTACAGTTCTAGACACCAAAAATAATGTAAATCAAAATAAAGAGATGAGTCCTGATTTCGCTCCATCTTCTCAAAAGCTGGTCTCGGTACCTGTCTACTGTGAACCTGAGAATACAAGTTATTTTGAAAGAGTTTATCAGCATTAAACTGGTGAGTTCATAAGTATTTTGGTGTCAGTGTTTGTTATCAAAACGTTTGAACAAGGTCTCAAGTGTAAGTTTGTAAAATGTATGTAAATGTTTGTAAGTGTTTGTAAAAGTTTGAATCTCTCAGAAAAACCTATATTTTCTATTAAAGTAGCCTTCTACCAAGGCTTAACTGTTTTGTAGGTTCGTTTGTTGTAAAAGTGTGTAATTTCCCAAATGTAACTATCATTAACAAAATATAGTTTGTACATTAATGTTTAAGTGACATAATCACTAAATATATGTAATGGGTAAATTATTGTAGTACTGTAGTGTTGTATTATAGGAACTATTGATGTACTATCTACCTTAAACCGGATTTATAATAAGGTATCATGTGATTAATTGTACCATACTATCGACTGAGTAATAACGACAAATGTAGGTCGTAAAAAGGTATGACGTTTGGCACCCGCAGACCTGCAGGTCCGGCTATAGCTAGCAGCAAGGTGTAGGATAGTCAATCCAGTATAGATCTATACGCAAACTCATGATCTCCCTCCAAGAGACTCTAGTTACAACTCGGGCCATGACATTTAAGGCATGCTCCGATACTGTGGATCACATTTATGTAAGTGTGTGTATGTATATGTAATGTATTGTTCCTGTTCTAGTATTGTTGTATATGTTCTCCTTCTAGTATAGTTGTATATGTTTTTCTTCTAGTATAGTTGTATATGTTATCATAGTAATGTAATGTATATGTTTCTCATAGTAATGTAATGTATATGTTTCTCATAGTACTAAGTACTGGCTCATAAATGAACTGACTCATTAATCTAGTAATAGTATAAGTGTAATCCTGTGTTACCCCAATGGTAACTTACTAATGATGTAACTGATACGCATGAATATGGAAGTACTTTTATGTCTATATATGCACATATGATATATAATTAATATTGAAACGATCTTCGGACGGCTACCCGACATCCCACCAGACCACATCCAAATCGAGGAAAAGGAAATAGGGCGGATGGCCTTCCTAAGCCTTTTAAACATTTCTTATATATCTGTACATATATGGACATGCAAATTATAAGAAGTATATTAAAGTTTAAATAAAAGTATTTGATAAGTAAAAGAGTTTGTAAAACATTTTGAAGTAATGATAAACAGTTTGGACAGTGATAAAATCATTGGTTTTATAGTTATTAATCACATGTGATTGATGTAATAACTATAAGTATTCGACTTGTATTCCCCCCCCCCCTATAAAAGCATTTAGAACATGTAAAAGTATTTCAAAGGTTAATTAAAGGGGTATGAACTCACCTGTAGTGAGTGGTTCTGATGACAATGTTGGATTTGATGCTAGGTGTCAAGTGGTGACTTGAGTACACACGCGAATCCTATTAAGCATATATTATACATATATGATTATAATTAGTATTATGAACGACTAATTTATGATTTTGGGACCACCTTAGGGACTAGTAAACACTTATAATGAAGTGTTATAATCATATATGATTGTATGAGGGTTTATAAGGCTATACAAGAGGGTGTATGGCCAAAATACACACTATATGTGTGTCTGCGGCCAGGTGTGTGGCCAGCACATGTGTGCGGCCCTGTGTGCGGCCATGTGTGCTGCCAGATGGTGTGTGCTGCCAGAACATGGTGTTCTTGGTGTTCTTGGTACCTTTTTATGAAGATCTTCAAGGAGAATGGATGATACTTGAGAGGATTTCGTGTTCTATGTTTGAAGAAGTGAAAGAAGTGTTCAAAAATGACTAAGTATGGTATATATAGGTGGAGTGTGTGGTTGGGAAGGGTGTGAGGCCGCAAACACAAGTGTGTGGCTGCACACTCAAGTGTGTGGCCGCACACTCCATGTGTTGGAGTGCTTGGCCCGGTTTTGATTCCTACACTTCGAGTTAACCCTTTTTAACACTCCTACCTTGATTATAACACATTTAGAACACTTCATTAGGCTCTAAAGGGTACTACCATATAGTAAAATAAGTCTAATATTGTAAAGAATTGAAGAGTGTATGCGAGAAGTTTTTCGGGTTGTCACATCATCCCCCCGTTAGAGGGAATTTCGTCCCGAAATTTGAGTTTAAGTTACTAGATTATTACAAATAACTAAGTAAAAAGATGAGGATATTTCAGTTTCATCTGATCCTCTCGCTCCCATGTAAATTCCGGTCCTCGCTTGGCGTTCTAGCGAACCTTCATAATCAGGATGTGACTTTGTTTCGTCTGTTTGACTTCACGGTCCATGACCTCTACAGGTTCTTCCACGAAGTTGAGGCTCTCGTTGATCTCGATCTCGTCGAGTGGGATTACAAGAGTCTCGTCGGACAGACACTTTTTCAAGTTAGAAACGTGGAAGGTAGAATGTACGTTACGAAGTTTGTTCGGTAGATTGAGTTTGTAAGCTACTGGGCCGATTCTTGCGAGAATCTCGAAAGGCCCAATGTACCTTGGATTCAGCTTTCCACGCTTTCCAAAGCGTATCAAGCCCTTCCAGGGTGAGACCTTCAATAGGACACGGTCACCCACCTGGAATTCCAACGGTTTTCTACGTTTATCGGCGTAGCTTTTCTGTCGGTCTCTGGAGGCTTTCAATCGTTCGCGGATCTGAACGATCTTCTCCGTCGTTTCCCGAATGATTTCCGGGCCTGTGAGAGTACTGTCAGAAGTTTGCCCCTTAGCCAACTGGGTGTCACCCACTTCAGCCCAGCACAGAAGGGATCTGCATTTCCGGCCGTAGAGGGCTTCAAATGGGACAGCCTTGATGCTCGTGTGATAACTGTTATTGTAGGAAAATTCGACAAGGGGTAAGTGATTATCCCATGCCTTGTTTCTTTTATATGTAGGGCCCATATGGTGGTATAGGGGCATCAAGATATTGCTACAAATAACAATGTAGAATTGTAGCTTATATATATATATATATATATATATATATATTTTTTATTGTGAAATGTTAGGAATTGTGCAGCTGGAAAAATATTTGGAATACCACTTCGTGGAACACATTCCCAGGCTTTTGTTAGCTCATTTATGGTTAGTATTATAAATAACGTTTTTTTATTCAATTAAAAAGTTCTTATTACATTTTTTTTATTTTTTGATGTTGGTGCTTCTCAGACCTAGTTAAGCAAAATAAAGGTAAGAAATTTTCATTTTTCATTATTTATATAATTATATGTCATATTTTTAATAACTCTATTTTTTTTATATGTTTCAGAGGCTAAGTATATTGATGGGTGTTTTTGGTGAAACTAATAAGAGTGAATTAGCTGCTTTTATTTTATATGCTTTAGCCTTTCCTGACAATTTTCTAGCTCTTGTAGACACATGTGATGTAAGTTATTATTATTATTATCATTAGTTGTTTACATTACCAATTATAATTTGGTTGGATTCAGGAACAGCATGTAAACAAACTTTGTAAAACATAAATTTGCATTATTTGCTTATTATTATTATTATTTTTATCATTGTTTTTATCATAATTCAGTTGTTAATTCTGGATGTGCTGTAAAAATGACCAAAACTCCCCTCTAGAAAAAGTTTGCCTCCTCAGTTGTGGAACAGCAGCAGGTAAACAAACTTTGTAAAACATAAATTTGCATAATTGATCCCTCAAGTTTCAAAGTTGCAAATTTGGTCCTTTTTTGTGGTTTTTGTCCCTTCTCAAAATGAAAAAGACTATTTTTCCCTTGTGATATATATCTATATATATATATATATATATATATATATATATATATATATATATATATATATATATATATATATATATATAATTGCAAATTTGGTCCTTTTGGCATACTTTTGTTGTGATTTTGGTCCCTCCTCAACTTGAAAAAGACTATTTTGCTCTTCTGATCTCTTTTCTAGATAATTTGAAATAAAGGACCCCTCTTTTTAGTCATTTGAAAAGAAAATCCAAAAGAAATTATGTAAGGGCAAAATAGTCTTTTCAAGTTGGAACAGGATCAAAAACCGCAACAAAAGTACACCAAATTTGAAATTTTGAAACTTGAAGGACAAAAACCAAAGAAAAAGGCAAACCACAGGGACCAATTTTGCATTTTTCATAAATAAGAAAATTTTGAAAATAAATATTGTAAATAGAATTGTTTTTATAGGTTTGGGTGCAACTTGGAGTGTTTCTGATGTTTCTAAAGTATCAACAGTTGCGATTTTTGGTTTGGGAACTGTCTGTAAGTATCTAAACCTATTTTTATATCATTTTTATTGGTTAATTGAAATGTCAATCGATTAGGTTGCACAAGGTGCTAAAATAAGGGGCGCATCTACAATAATTGGGGTGGACACTAATCCTGAAATGAAAGAGAAAGGTAATAACACACTATTTATTTTCATAACAAGTGCTAAATCTAACAAGTCTTTCTTGGTGTGATTAGTATAAAAATTGTTTATTAATAATGATTTTTGTTATTTGTGCAGCAAAAGCTTTTGGAGTAACAGATTTCATCAACCCAAATGACATTGATGAGACAGTTCAACAGGTACACTAGTACTATGTTAATAAATACTCCAATAATAAGATTAATAAGGATAATATAGTTGATTTCTTATATTTATGATTTCAGGCTATCAAGCGACTTACAGACGGTGGTGTAGAATATTCATTTGAATGCATTGGAGACACTGAGATGATAAATACAGCTTTGCATTCTTGCTGTGATGTAACCTAACTAACTCCTTTCTTAATCTCTTAATCTTTAAAAGGTAAAAAAGATAATTATTTTTGTCATTAATTATTAGGGGTGGGGTGTGACAGTTACTCTTGGGGTTCCTAAGACAAACCCAAATGTAGCATGTCATTATGGATTATTTATTACTGGAAGAACACTAAAAGGGTCTCTTTTTAGAGGATGGAAACCAAAATTAGATATTCCCAGGTAATAAGTACACTTATTTCAAACGATGTAAGTCTCCTACGTTGCAATTTATATAAAATTAATAGTTTCAACATTTTATCATAATTTTATAATTAAAAATGTTTATAATACGTGTGTCCACCTTATCAGAACCATGCACCACCATGCTTTAAGGAAGAAGTTACAAACTTTTCATCTAATTTAAAGGTATGGTAGAATCACACGGTTAATAAACCCGTATACTATTAAAATATACATATAATGCTAAAATATACATATTTCATCCAGTGTCTGTTAGGTTTATTCATACTGCAACGTACTACCGTACTACCACAGCTATCCCAGGATTATCATACCATAGCTTGATATAGGTTGGAAGTAGTATTACATCTTATTTTGCTAAAATTACTTATTTTCCCTTAGCCTTGATCTTATCTTTTTTGTTGTTACAAGCTTTGGATATTTAGAGAAGCCTTAACCCAAATATGGATATTGAGATAAGCCTTGATGTTATCTTTTTTGTTGTTACAGGCTTTGGTGCCACTGTTGTTGAAAAGTCTTGTGTCTGCCCCTCAAGTAATACTTGGATGCTATCTTATTTAGCATATATAGATGTAACCGTTGTCCTTTTAATGTGTTAAGAACCAAGTTTTATTCAGTTAAGTTATCTATAGCACCAACCAATATTTTTCCTCTGTTTTTTCTTGTTTCTGCTGTTCTAATCCCTCTTTTCTTCTCCCCTAGTTCTTCTGTTTTTCTTTGGTGAACAAGGTATAGTTACAACTGCGAATATCACTGATTACATATTCAACAGAAGTACTGCTATTAAAATTGAGAAACCTTTTACAAATGCTGAAAAGAGTCATAAAATCTTGATACTCCTTATAAACTCGTTATTGAAGAATAGTTGTTGATGTTATGAATTTGAAATCAATTGTCTTTAAGATTTTAGGGTTTATAGGAATAATTTGATTATTTTAAAAATGAAAATCTTATTTGGAAAATTGGATCGTTACACTTCAATCTGAACAGGCGTTCCAACCTTTACTACACTTATCTTCTATAAACTCCAAGACTTGTATTGTGGTTTGGCATACTTCATTTACAAATAAAAGAGCATCCGATTAACTGCACTGTCTGACATCAAAGACTTCTCAATTTTCTCAAAACACCGAAAGAGAAATGCCCTTGGTGTGATGGGAAAAATCAAATTGAGATTCCACATCGTTCTTAAGATCAAATGAGATCGAGGGCTCCATCCAGTAGGTGCTCGGATCGTCAATTGCATCTTCCTGAATGTGTTCCATTGTCCAAGGAGGAAATAATGACTTCTGAGTTTCAAGCATAAGCTTCGCATTCGTAGCATCATCTTCCTCCGCCTCTAATTTCTTCCAAAGAGCTTGGAGATCATCTAGCTCTTTGTCTTGTTTTTCCACGGCAATCCTTTCAGATTCAGTCATTTTTGGATTTATCCTTAGTTTTATCTTCCAAGATACCTTTGCCTTTGTCTTTGTCTATTCCAAAACTAGATGCTACATTACCCTTCTATTTTGTTTCAGTGTTTGGCTGTTGATCCTTTGTCTCTCCATTGTTACGAAAAAGCCCCGCTTCCCGAAACACCTATAATCTGATTAACCTTAATAAAAACCGGTTGAAACTTTTCCGATAATTGTTGTCGAACTGAGACAGTGAACAAAGAGTCACGAGTCTCAACAAGCCTCATCAGGTAGTCGTTGACTTTAGAAATGCACCCTTTGATTAAAGAACACTCTTCTTCAAGGTTGGGTTTGGACTGGGTAGCATTTTTCAACTTTTCAGAAGGAACCTTAGCCTTCTGAGTTTTCTCAGCTAAATCATCCATTATCTTATTTTCTGCTGCCAAGTCTGCTTGTAGCTTTTCAATCTTGGAAAAGACAGAGGAAGTGAATTCAACATTCTCCACTTTGATTTTGGAACGAACAAGTGAGAGAGCCTCCTTCTCAGCTTGCAAAGAAATGTGAAATCCTACGATTACTTTATTCATGGCTTTGGTATTTTTATCAGAGGAGATTATGAATTCATCAATAAAACTAGTCACCTCCTGAAATAGTTTTTCAACTTTTGTGGTCGTTTCCGAAATGGTCTTTTCAAAAGCTTGAATTGCCTTGGTTGCGTCTTCAAGGACTTTGGAAGTTGCAGTTGTGAGCATCTCCACGATGTTATTTTAGTCTTGTAATGTGGGTGGGACGTTTTTGGGGGCTGCCATAAGCTTAGAACGTGATTTGGAAAGAAACAAGAGAGAAATCCTAGTGTAATCAAGAATCTTACGTACCCGACTATTCATCTATAATAGTGTGCATTGAAGATTAATCATCTTGTTCTGATTCACATTATATCTTGCATCATTCACTAGATTGGGATTCCGCACCATCATAGTGAAATCTGATTGATACGTAGCATTTCAGGGGCTTACAATTGGTATCAGAGCCAAGGATTGGTAGCAATCGGGTAATTTCAAAATATTATTAAGAGTTTTTCTTTGACTTTCTTGGTGTTTTTATTTTATTTTTGAAATTTTTTTGGCTGTTGTTCTTCGTGTTCTTCATATTTTTAAGTCTTTGATCGAGTTTGGCGTTAACGATTTGAAAATCCCGTGTTATTGGCAAGTTTTGGGTGTTTTTGGTCAAGATTTGCAAGATCTCGGCGGCAGACTTCGGATCTCAGTCAAACCCTAGAAGATCTCGAAGCCAGCAACGATTTCGATCATCAGGTTCTTGGTTGCGAAGTCCTCGGCCTCGTTCTCGGTCCGAAGCCTCGGAGTTCTCGGTCCGCTGTTCTCAGTTCGCCTGTTTTCGGTCAGCTATTCTCGGTAAAGCTGTTTTTGGCCCACATCTTCGGATTAAGCGTTTCCGGTGCGAGACTTCTTGGTTAGGATGAGAAGCCTCGCATTTTCGGTCTAAAAATCAAGTTTTCGGTATAAAAGCCTCGTTTTCGGTATTAAAGCCTCGTTTTCAATACTAAAGCTTCGTTTTTGGTCCTAAAACTTCGTATTTGTTCAAAAAGGCACATATTCGATCCAATACCCTCGTTTTCGATCTAGAAACTTTTGTTTTCAGTCAAGGTTAGTTTTTTTGGATAAAAAGTTGGATTTTCATTTTTGAATTTCAAATTTAACTTTTGATTTTCAAGTTTGATTTTTGACTTTTAAATTTGACTTTTGACTTTCAAGTTTTCATGTTTGACTTTCAAGTTTGACTTTCAACTTTGACTTTCAATTTTGACTTTTATGTTTGACTTTCGAAGTTTCAAGTCGAAGGGAATTTTTCTTGGTTTCACAATCAGTTCTGTTTTATGGTAAATTATCCTTTTTGGTGAATAATGAGTTCTTCAATCACCAAGGTCAATGAAGCTTCATGTTCTCAGTCCTGTGAAGCTAAAATTAAACTTTATCATGATCAACATGAACTATTAATTAGGGAAATTGAGGACCTTAAATATGATGGATACATTCTCAGAAAGGCTCATAAACCCTTAAAAATCAATTAAAGGCCAATACCAAGGACAAGTTTATAAGTCCAAAAACATCTTAGGGTAATCTTCCTAGTCCAATTCCAGCCAAAAAACACGAAGACAAGCTGTCAGGGGCCAAAACTCGTCGAGTTCTATAGAGAAATCGTCGAGTTCATGCATTAAACAATGAACTCTTCGAGTTTATTGAAGAAACGAGTTTATTGAAGAAACTCGTTGAGTTTTCTGTCTGGACAGCTTCTTGGCTTCGAAAAATGTATTTGCATCAAGTATAAGAGAAAGCAAGCCTAGGCTCTGATACGACTAATGGGTTTTGAGCATTCTAACACTCCTAAGTGTACATGCAAACCTAAATACCTTGGATCTATGTTTTCTCTATTATACATGCAAATATGAACTTTCCAAGGTATTACCCTATCTAGCATACAATACTTGATACTTGGGTAATCAAATGGATAGAATACATACCTTTGTTTGATGTAGCTTGTCTTCATGAAGCTTGAGTGCCTAGTGCCCCAAGTGTGACACATCAAATGGTTCACACAACACCAATGCACATGGAATGACTTGAGAGAAATGAAACACTCCTTGAAATCGTCTAGCCCTCATACACACACTAGTGCACGATTTCTTGAGCCATGGGATTCTTTTATATGGTGGCTATTAGGGTTACACCATGTAACTCATAACTTTACCCATTCCTTATGCTCCATGGTTTTTAACCTCCATGGAGTATCCATGGGTCACCCCATGGACTTAGTCCAACATAAGGAATCTTGGATCACAAGCCCACATATATAAGAATGAATGATTTACAGAATCAACCCATATATTTAATTAGTCTCCTTTTGATCAATTAATTAATTCCAAATTAATTCTTGATCAATACTAATTAAATAACCTTATTAATATATTAGAACTTATAATATATTAACCAACCTTAAGTGTTATTTCTCTCATTATAGTCTATCCAAATGCATGAAGCCATGCAACCCAAATGGACTATGCCGGGTCGGGTCACGTCTTACCAATTATAGTTATGGACTTAGACATTAATCCAACAAGTTCTTTAGGGTCAGGGACCCCATAGTCAGCCAACGCTGGGTGGCAGACATGGACAACACCCAACGCACGAGCTCTTGCCCTGACACGGAAAAAGTGGGATTTGCTTCATGTATGTTGAGGGACCAAGCCCGAGACTCGTAGGAAGAGGTGAACTGTCAGGTGGGGACAGCTGGTGTAGCTGAGATGACATGGGAAGAGTTTATCAGACGCTTTAATCTGGATTTTTCACCACCCATTGAGGTGCAACGATTAGTGAGGGAGTTCCAGGAACTCCAGTAGACCACTGAGACTGTGGCAGAGATCACCGCCAAGTTTTGGGAACGATCATTGTTGATCCCACAGTACACTACCGATGATGACATGAGGAGGACGAGGTATCATTCCATGCTGAGGGATGATATCTGAGAGTTTATGAACTTTACAAGGTGGAAAATCCTGAATGAGATGGTGGAGAAGGCCCGTGAGCGGGAGATGGAGTTGGACTTCCATACCAAGCGGAAGCCAAAGCAGGCACAGACAGCAGTAGATCAGGCTAAAAAGCCTAAGACCTCGGATTCTTCTAGTAGGGTCCAACAGGGCTGTGGCTGATGCGCCAAGTGCGGTAAACCACACAGTGGGGCTTGTCGAGCGGTAGGCTCGAGATGTTACATGTGTGGCCAGCCGGGCCACTTGAGCAGGGATTTCCCCAAGAAGGGATTGATTTGTTTCCACTGCAACATACTGGCCATAAACAGGCTGATTGTCCAAGGTTGGAGAGAGGAGGAGGAGCACTGGCAGCGCCTGTGCCTGCCACAATGAGGATCACTGATGGGCGCCCTGCTAAGGCGAATGCTCCAACAGTGAACAACCGCGCATTTCAGTTGACTACCGAGGAGGCTCGGGATGCGCCAGACATCGTGGATGGTCCGTGTTCTATTCTCCAACTTGATATTGATTTGTATTGCTTATGTGTATATATGCGCTCATGTATAGAGACCTTTTTGGTCAATGGTATTTCGGCTCACGTTTTATTCAATTGGGGTGCTACCCGATCGTTTGTATCTCTTGTGCTTAATAAGAAGTTTTGGGATGCGCCGGGCACTTTGGATTCCCCGCTTGAGGTTGAGATTGCGGATGGCCACGTTGTGAGTGCTGCGAGGGTGTATCCAGACTGTGCCCCGAATGTGCTTGCAGAGAGGTTACATGTTGATCTAGTCCCGATACTGTTACAAGGGCTGATGGTGATCGTCAAGATGGACTAGTTGGGGGCCAATGGGGCCATGATTTTTTGAGAGTGCCAAATGGTGAGGGTTCGAACCCTAAGTGGGGGAGAATTGGTTTTACATGGAGAGAGGATCTCGCAGGAGCCAACCCTCTGTTCAACTGTGAAATCTAGGAGACTTCTCCAGCAGGGTTGTTTGGAATTTTTGGCATATATCTTTGATACAAGGGTTGAGGCCCCGACGGATTTGGGCAGTGTACCAGTTGTAGACGAGTTCCAGGATGTCTTTCCTGAGGAGTTACCTGGAGTGCCTCCGGAGAGGCAAGTTGAGTTTTACGTTGATTTGGTGTTGGGTACCGCTCCGATAGCTAAGGCACCGTACCGGCTAGCTCCGCCTGAGATGGAGGAGCTGTCTACATAGCTTTAGGAGCTGCTAGACCGATGGTCCATTCATCCGAGCAGTTCCCCGTGGGGAGCACCGATCCTGTTCGTGGAAAAGAAGGACAGGTCAGATAAGATGTGTATCGATTACAGGGAGTGGAACAAGCTAACAGTGAAAAACCGTTATCCGCTCCCAAGGATCGATGATTTGTTCGATTAGCTGCAAGGTGCGTCTTGGTTTTCCAAGATTGATCTTCGATCGATGTATCATTAGATGAGGATATACCGAAGACAACTTTCAGGACTTGGTACAGGCACTATGAGTTTGTGGTGATGCTATTCGGGCTCACCGATGCCCTAACAATGTTCATGGATCTCATGAACATAGTTTGTAGGGCATTGTTGGATCGTTTTGTAATCGTTTTTATAGATGATATCTTGGTCTATTCTAAGACCAAGGAGCAGCATGAGCAGTATTTGAGAGAGGTATTGGAGACACTGAGGACGGAAAGGCTTTATGCCATGTTCTCAAAGTGCGACTTTTGGTTGCGAGAGGTAGTGATGCGGTAGGAAGTGCAAAGAATGCATCTAAGATTTGTAGCTTCTTGGGTCTAGCGGGGTACTATCAGGGATTCATTCAGGATTTCTCAAAGATTGCAGTGCCTTTGACCCGCTTGACCAAGAATAATGTGACATTTTGGTGGGGCCTAGATCAACATTTGGCATTTGAGACCTTGATGCAGAGGTTATGTGAGGCCTCGATTCTAGTACTACCTGAGGGGTTGGGTGATTTGGTGGTGTATTGTGATGCATCAATCTCGAGATAGGGGCGATGGTGTTCGCTCTCAAAATCTGGAGGCATTACCTATACGGGGTGCGATGCACCATCTATAATTACCAAAAGAGTTTGAAGTATTTGATGGATCAGCAGAACCTCAACATGTGATAGAGGAGGTGGTTGGATGTACAGAAAGATTATGACTGCGAGATCTTATACCACCCAGGGAAGGCTAATATGGTGGCCGATGCTTTGAGCCGCAAGGCGGAAAGTGCTCCAATTAGGGACTTTTGTTTGAAGATGACGGTAATCTCTCTGTTGTTGGATATGATCAAGCAAGCTCAGGTGGAGGGTGTGAAGAAAGAGAATTGGAAGATAAAGCAGATTCGGGGTCAATATCCCTTGTTTGTTCGGGATAGTCGAGGTCTTCTGATACAGTTTGGCCGGGTGTAGGCACCGGTGACTGGGGGAGTGAGACAGAAGATATTGGAGGAGGCATATAAGTACAAGTTCTCTATACATCCGGGAGCTATAAAAATGTATAGAGATCTAAGGCTGAGCTCCTGGTGGCCCTATATGAAACGGGAGATCACCTGGTTTGTGGAGTGGTGCATGACCTACAAAAAGGTCAAGGCCGAACATCAGCGGCCTCATGGCAAGGTTCAGTCGCTACCCATTTCTATGTGGAATTGAGAAGAGATCACCATGGACTTCATCATGAAGTTACCAAGGATAGCGAGCGGTGTGGATGCATATGGGTTATTATGGATAGTTTGACAAAGAGTGTCTACTTTATTCTGATCTACGAGAGCATTTCTGCTGAGAAATTAGCAGATATTTACATGCAAGAGGTGGTGGCTAGCCACGGAGTGCCAGTGTTAGTAGTCTCTGATCGGGATGTTTGTTTAACATCCAGATTTTGGAGGAAGTTCCACAAGGAACTGGGCACTCAGTTACATTTCAGCACAACTTACCACCCCCATACATAAGGACAGAGTGAGAGGATTTTTCAAACGCTCGAGGATATGTTGCGGGCATGTGTATTGGATTTTAGAGGGAGTTGGGATACCTACCTCCCACTAGTAGAGTTTTCATATAACAATAGCCATCATACTAGTATCGACCGAACCCCGTTTGAGATATTGTATCGTCGAAGGTGAAGGACTTCTGTTTGCTGGGGTGAGGTAGGGCATCGACTCATGGGAAGCATCGAAGTTGTGCATCAGACTAACGAGTTGATCCAGCAGGTGTGCGACCGATTGTGGGTCACGCAGTGCTGTCAGAAGAGCTATGTTGACCGGCACCGCTCAAACCTTGAGTTCCAGGTGGGAGACTTCATATTGCTGAAAGTGTCAAGGTGGAAGGGTGTCATTCAGTTTCGGAAGACGGGCAATTTTAGGCCTCAGTATATTGGTCTGTTCAGGATTACCTCCCGGGTAAGCAAGGTGGCTTACCGTTTTGATCTGCCAGATGAGCTTAGTTAGATTCACAACACCTTCCATGTGTCTCAGCTCCGGAAGTGTATCACTGACGAGGCCGCAGATATTTTATTGGACGACATTCAGGTTGATGAGAGCCTGAGCTACATTGAGAGACCCATTGCGATTCTAGATAGGAAGACCAAAGTTCTTCGAGGAGGTGAAGTTTTTCAAGGTGCAATGGCAGCACCGAAGAGGCTCCGGATGGACATGGAAGTCGGAGGATGAAATGCGGGAGCATTACCCTGATCTGTTTGCATCAGAGGACTTTGGGGATGAATTCTAGTTCAAGTGGGGGAGATTTGTAACGCTTATTTCACGTATTATCTATTTTTTAAGATTTTAGGGTTTTGGACTGGAACCCGACAAGTTGGGGAGCTCCAACTCGTTGAGCATAAATCGTTTTGGATGCGGGACTCGGTGTCTACTTGACGAGTTGGAAGGCCCTAACTCGACGTGTAGACACTGTTAAAGTAAACCCTAATTTTTAGGCATTTGTATCACTATTTAAAGAACTTATGGCTCATTTGTAGCCTTCCTCATCATCTTTACAACTAGAGAAACCCTAGTTCGAGCTTTACACCTTCTTGAGTGTGTGTGAGAGCCTTGGAGAGTGATTTTGGTGTTGTTGTGAAAGAAGTTGAAGCTTGAAAAGGTTGGAGTAAAGAGAGGGGCAGTAGATCTGACATCCACTCTGGTTTGGCAACCATCTTATGGTATAAAGTTGCTAAGCTGACCACTATTTGCTTAGATCTCATCTTGTGAAAGTATTTTGTCACTTTTGATGCATAATGGTGTCATTCTGGGGTTTGAATTTATCATGAGGACATGGTTTCAGATATCGACACCACTAGGCCTCCATGGACATAAAGTTGCCCAATTTATCTAGTCTTGGCCCTTTCTCATGCCTTAAACATTGTATGAACCTTAGTTTTTGAGTGTTTTAGCCTCTTAAAGCCTTGCATGCACGTAAAATTCGTAACTTTACATGGTAACTACACCCTAGGAGGCTGGATCTGTAGTTTGGAGCCTTGGATTCAACTGGAAAGGACTGAACATGAAAAGGGCTGAAGGAACTCAACGAGTTACTTAGCTAACTCGATAAGTCGGACACGGTTTATCCGTTTTCGGGATTCTGAGTGATCTCGGTGAGCTGATTATATTTTTCGGTCTCTTGACTCGAGTTTTCGGTCTAGAGTTTTTGGTCTCCTGGACACTAAAGGACTCGACGAGTTACTTAGGTAACTCGGTGAGTTGACTCGAGATTCCGGTTTTATGGACTCTGAAGGAACTCGACGAGTTGCTAGATGCAGTCGACAAGTTGGGGTCAAGATGGACTGTTGACCTTGACTATTGACTTTGAGTGTGACCAGGGTTGACCAAGTTTGACTTTGACGGTATTTTGGTATTTCGGGATTTTGACAAGTTAATCACACGGTGATTGTATACAATTGAGTTGGAGTTGCGAGTTTCGACTTATCTTATCGGCGCAACATTTCTTCAACAGGTGACTATCCTCACCACACCAATGGGTCGAAGGCACCAAGGCCGACCCATTTTATGATATATGGTACACTAGTTGATGTAGTGATATGTGGCATGTTACTTGGTTATATGCTAGGCGGTATGCTAGTTGTATATGTGGTATATGTGCATGAAAGACCATGGGGCGAGCCCATGGCACTTGGATGTAAGACCATGTGGGGGAGCCCATGACACTTCGATGTTAGACCATGTGGAGGATCCCATGGCTTTCCAATTAAAGATCATGGGGGAAGCCCATGACACCTAGGTGTAAGACCATGTGGAGGAGCCCATGGCATCCTGGAGTAAGACCCTAGGAGGACCCCATGGCATCCTTATATGTTTGTATGCATGGCTTGTCGTATATGTAGCTTTTATAGCTATTATGGATTGTGTGATTATGTGGATTGTGTGGGGTATGATCTGGGGAACTCACTAAGCATTAACTTATGGTTTGTTGATTGTTTTCAGGTACTTCAGAGCCTAAGGGCAAGGGCATGGTTTGATGGCGCGACATGCACTCTCTCACACGTTTTTATGGGGACACTCTGATATTTGAAATAAAATGTTGATGTTATGAATTTGAAATCAATTGTCTTTAAGATTTTAGGGTTTATAGGAATAATTTGATTATTTTAAAAATGAAAATCTTATTTGGAAAATTGGATCGTTACACTTCAATCTGAACAGGCGTTCCAACCTTTACTACACTTATCTTCTATAAACTCCAAGACTTGTATTGTGGTTTGGCATACTTCATTTACAAATAAAAGAGCATCCGATTAACTGCACTGTCTGAAATCAAAGACTTCTCAATTTTCTCAAAACACCGAAAGAGAAATGCCCTTGGTGTGATGGGAAAAATCAAATTGAGATTCCACATCGTTCTTAAGATCAAATGAGATCGAGGGCTCCATCCAGTAGGTGCTCGGATCGTCAATTGCATCTTCCTGAATGTGTTCCATTGTCCAAGGAGGAAATAATGACTTCTGAGTTTCAAGCATAAGCTTCGCATTCGTAGCATCATCTTCCTCCGCCTCTAATTTCTTCCAAAGAGCTTGGAGATCATCTAGCTCTTTGTCTCGTTTTTCCACGGCAATCCTTTCAGATTCAGTCATTTTTGGATTTATCCTTAGTTTTATCTTCCAAGATACCTTTGCCTTTGTCTTTGTCTATTCCAAAACTAGATGCTACATTACCCTTCTATTTTGTTTCAGTGTTTGGCTGTTGATCCTTTGTCTCTCCATTGTTACGAAAAAGCCCCGCTTCCCGAAACACCTATAATCTGATTAACCTTAATAAAAACCGGTTGAAACTTTTCCGATAATTGTTGTCGAACTGAGACAGTGAACAAAGAGTCACGAGTCTCAACAAGCCTCATCAGGTAGTCGTTGACTTTAGAAATGCACCCTTTGATTAAAGAACACTCTTCTTCAAGGTTGGGTTTGGACTGGGTAGCATTTTTCAACTTTTCAGAAGGAACCTTAGCCTTCTGAGTTTTCTCAGCTAAATCATCCATTATCTTATTTTCTGCTGCCAAGTCTGCTTGTAGCTTTTCAATCTTGGAAAAGACAGAGGAAGTGAATTCAACATTCTCCACTTTGATTTTGGAACGAACAAGTGAGAGAGCCTCCTTCTCAGCTTGCAAAGAAATGTGAAATCCTACGATTACTTTATTCATGGCTTTGGTATTATTATCAGAGGAGATTATGAATTCATCAATAAAACTAGTCACCTCCTGAAATAGTTTTTCAACTTTTGTGGTCGTTTCCGAAATGGTCTTTTCAAAAGCTTGAATTGCCTTGGTTGCGTCTTCAAGGACTTTGGAAGTTGCAGTTGTGAGCATCTCCACGATGTTATTTTAGTCTTGTAATGTGGGTGGGACGTTTTTGGGGGCTGCCATAAGCTTAGAACGTGATTTGGAAAGAAACAAGAGAGAAATCCTAGTGTAATCAAGAATCTTACGTACCCGACTATTCATCTATAATAGTGTGCATTGAAGATTAATCATCTTGTTCTGATTCACATTATATCTTGCATCATTCACTAGATTGGGATTCCGCACCATCATAGTGAAATCTGATTGATACGTAGCATTTCAGGGGCTTACAATTGGTATCAGAGCCAAGGATTGGTAGCAATCGGGTAATTTCAAAATATTATTAAGAGTTTTTCTTTGACTTTCTTGGTGTTTTTATTTTATTTTTGAAATTTTTTTGGCTGTTGTTCTTCGTGTTCTTCATATTTTTAAGTCTTTGATCGAGTTTGGCGTTAACGATTTGAAAATCCCGTGTTATTGGCAAGTTTTGGGTGTTTTTGGTCAAGATTTGCAAGATCTCGGCGGCAGACTTCGGATCTCAGTCAAACCCTAGAAGATCTCGAAGCCAGCAACGATTTCGATCATCAGGTTCTTGGTTGCGAAGTCCTCGGCCTCGTTCTCGGTCCGAAGCCTCGGAGTTCTCGGTCCGCTGTTCTCAGTTCGCCTGTTTTCGGTCAGCTATTCTCGGTAAAGCTGTTTTTGGCCCACATCTTCGGATTAAGCGTTTCCGGTGCGAGACTTCTTGGTTAGGATGAGAAGCCTCGCATTTTCGGTCTAAAAATCAAGTTTTCGGTATAAAAGCCTCGTTTTCGGTATTAAAGCCTCGTTTTCAATACTAAAGCTTCGTTTTTGGTCCTAAAACTTCGTATTTGTTCAAAAAGGCACATATTCGATCCAATACCCTCGTTTTCGATCTAGAAACTTTTGTTTTCAGTCAAGGTTAGTTTTTTTGGATAAAAAGTTGGATTTTCATTTTTGAATTTCAAATTTAACTTTTGATTTTCAAGTTTGATTTTTGACTTTTAAATTTGACTTTTGACTTTCAAGTTTTCATGTTTGACTTTCAAGTTTGACTTTCAACTTTGACTTTCAATTTTGACTTTTATGTTTGACTTTCGAAGTTTCAAGTCGAAGGGAATTTTTCTTGGTTTCACAATCAGTTCTGTTTTATGGTAAATTATCCTTTTTGGTGAATAATGAGTTCTTCAATCACCAAGGTCAATGAAGCTTCATGTTCTCAGTCCTGTGAAGCTAAAATTAAACTTTATCATGATCAACATGAACTATTAATTAGGGAAATTGAGGACCTTAAATATGATGGATACATTCTCAGAAAGGCTCATAAACCCTTAAAAATCAATTAAAGGCCAATACCAAGGACATTACAAAACTTCAAGAAGAATACAGTATAAAATATGAACACTATGATTATGCTCAAGTAAAGATTGCTAGTCTAACTGTCGAGCTCAACACATTGAAAAATAAGCTTGAAAATGCACACTTTAATTTTAAAAAGTTTGATGTGTCAATTAAGAAAGTTGAGACTATGATTGAGAAACAATTAAAATTTTAAAATAATCAGAATAAGGGTCTAGGGTATCATAGTGTTCCACCTCCGTTTATGTAACATCCCAAAATTTGAGGCGAAAAATTTCGTTTTTAATTAAGTGGTTTATAAATCAGTTTATCAAAACATTGCCAAGATTATGTCAACACATAAAACCATAATATCATGTCTCAAACCAAATCATTTGAAGTAACGAAATATCATAGTACAATCACAGAAAACACTAAGCGGAAATCATGTGTGTATGTGTGATGCGCTGCTACACCGCCGACTCCTTCCTGTTGGACGAAGAGGTATTTGAAACCAAAACTGAAAATGTAAGCACAAAGCTTAGTGAGTTCCCCCATCAGACCACATACCATACAATCACATAGCATACATACTACCAGGCAATTCTGGGGCACCCGTCCTACCCATGTCAAGCCATTTTAGGGTGCTGACCTACCATGTCAAGCCATTATGGGGTGCTAACCTACCCATGCCAAGCTATTATGGGGTGCTGACCTACCCATATCAAGTCATTCTGGGGTGCCGACCTACCCTCCAGTCTATCTCAACCGAACACAGGGACTCTTTCACCCCTACTACTAACACTAATATCATATCATAATCATGTTGTCAGACATATCTGGGGTGTCCGACCTACCCATTGGTCCTAGCGACCGGATCGGGGACTAGTCCCTTACTACTGATACTATCTCACATAACATAGTAACTAGCAATCTAGCATACTCATTTATCTAGCAATCTAGCATACTCACATATCCATCAATAACAGACCAGATAATTATCACAAAGACAATCGTCCCAACTATCAATTACAAGTGGGCCGCCCTTGGTGCCTTAGACCCACTTCTACTGGAAGGTAACTCACCTCGATGTCGTGTAGTGTCTGAACTATCCTCGACGTGAAGGTTGGCTCTCCTCGACTCCTTAATCCATACATGACAACCTTCAAGTCATCAAACCGAACATACAACCCAATCAGGGTCAATACCAAAACCAGGTGAAGTCAACATTGGTCAAAGTCAACACCCAGTTGACCTGACTCGCTGAGTTGGTCTACCAACTCGTGGAGTCCATACTCCACTAACCCGATCCAACCCCGACACCACTCGTCAAGTCTAGAAAGAACTCGACGGGTTTTCCTTCTTTCAACCATCGGGACCATCTTCATCCGAATCGCCGAGTTCGTTCATGAACTCGTCGAGTTCATCTTCATCCATAAGAAGATGTTCAGTCTATGACTCGTCGAGCTCCTCTCGAACTCCCTGAGTTCGTCTTCATAAGTTGGGAGATTGCCTTAGACTCGCTGAGTCTGTTCTAGCACTCATCGAGTCCCATGATTTCCAGGTCCAAGGCAAACCCCTATCAGGCCGAGCATTCCTTCCACTCAACCAAAACCATTTCTGGAAGACGTTTTTGGGGAAAAAGCGTCTCGACTCGCCGAGTCACCTAAGTGACTCGCCGAGTCCCTCCTTTTCCATTACTATATAGTCGATTTTAGTTGGACTTAATGCATCCAAATCATAGATATGGCCTCCTAGGGTCCCTTTTATACGTAAAGTCATGAACTTGGTGCACATGCATGGGATCTTTGGCTCAAGAAGCCATAAAAGATGGCCTACAAGATGCATGGGGGGTTTATGGCAACAAAGTTGGCATCTTTATGCCATAAAGACCCCCAATGGCCCCATATCTGAAGTCATAACTTCATATTACACTTCATAACCCGAAAATGGCTTAGAAAGCCCTAAATATACCAAGATCCAAGCCCTAAAGATGATTATTTACATGGAAGATCAAGATAGGAGCTTTTTACCTTAAATGAGCTGGAAATGGAACACAATCTCCGGATATCCAAACTCCCACTTGAACTCCCCAGCTCCTTTTCCTCCTCTCAAGCTTCACAAAATTACCTGTTTCAAAAGCTTGTGATGATCATACTCCCACTGTTGAAAAATCCCATCCACAAAAATCTGTGAAGCATTCTAACAAATGTTCTTGTGCTTGTGCTTGTGGAAGTTCTTCAAAACGAACTTCTGTTGGACAAGGACCAAGTCACAATCTAATTTATATGAAAAGACAAACTTTCTTTAATTGTGGGACTCCCGGTCACATTGCCAGAAATTTCCCACGTCGTTTATATGTTCCTTACTACAAAAAACGTTGGCAGAACGTGCCAAGAGGGAGGTCTTACAAAAGAAACTCTTCGAGGTCATGTTCACACAATGGTGACTAAAATGCTAAGAGGGGCAATAATCAAGTTCCTAAGGACAAGAAGGGAATGTTTGACAATAAGCCAAATTCAAGAGATAGTTCCGTTAGACAAAAATCAGTTAGGTCGAAGTCATCTCGGCGGTCGGTTTCAAGTTCTACAAAGAGTACTGAGGCATCCATCCGATCAAACAAGAAATGGGTTAAACCCGACTACAGATGGGTACCAAAGGTTCACACTCCCAAATCATCTAATGATTCTAATTTTTCTTCATCTTCTGTGTGTGATTAATATGATATGTCATGGGAGAGATTACCTTGTGTAAATGATAATGGTCAACCCAGCTTCAAAATGGACTGGGTTCCACAAGCCAACTAATCCTACACTCTGTGTCGGAGCAGCTATGGAGGAATATCATCAGACTTCAGTTTGTTGATAGTGGCTATTCCAGGCACATGACATGAGACATCTCTCAACTGCACATCATTCATAATTTTAATTGAGGGTATGTTTTGCATTGTGGGAAGGAAGAAGGAAAGTATCCCAAATGGGGATCGAACTTAACGATGTGAAGAATTTTTGAACTTGTTCCGGAGTTGAAACACACCTGAGGCTGAACATGTTGCTACATATATGTGCTGTTCTCAGATCATCTGGATGCAACTTCAATTGCTGAATTACAGATTGAGTTTTGTTCTCGATACTTCTAAGTTTTTCTTAAAATGATTCGTTTTGAAGACAATTTTTTAAATTTGCGCGTTTATTTTATTTTCTTTCTTCCTCATGCCCAAATTAAGGGGGATAAATCAATATACAAAAAAAATTATAAAAATCAAAAATACAAAAATATGTTTTCTTTCATAAGTATTTTTGGGAAGTGATATGAAGTTTAGTGCTAAAGGGAAATATGAGATGCGTGTAATGCACTGAAGCTGAATTGTTTAGACTTTGTGTTCAATACGCTGGCAGGCACGAAGGGTTCAAAATTAAAGGACTAGATAATGTTGACTCATCTGGACTTAGATAGTTTCATTTGAACTGGCCATACGACGCTTGGATAGATTGAGCAGTGAGATAAACAAGGGAGCCTACAAGATACATTAAAGTTACTTATCATCTAGAACTGTGGATCAACATTTCTTCTATGTACAGACTTATGTCCTTAATTTTGGTGCTGATAGGGTGACCGGGGGGGGGGGGGGTTCTGATAAAGTAGGTCTATGTGAAATTGTTTTTCCTTTTTATCCTCTCTGTCAGTCATATGTTGCCCCCTTTGCGTGATCGGAAGATCCGACTTGGGATGCAACATATGCACATCTATTTCTATACATCTCTATCTATGCTTCTCTCTATTTATCTATGTCAGTTATATGTTGTCCCCTCTGCGTGATCAGAATATCCGACCTAGGACACAACATATGAAACTTTCTATCTCTCTATCCCTCTATTTGTGTTATGTTGGATTAGTGTCTAAGTCCATAACTATAATTGGTATGTACTTGACCCGACTCGGCATGGTCCATTTGGGTTGCATGGCATCAAAACATTTGGATAGCCCGTTTGTGAGAAGAGGACATTTGTAACATATTAATATATTATAAGTTCTCATATATTAATATGAAATCATGTTATTTAATTAGTATTGATCAAGAATTAATATGGACTTAATTTATGGATCAAAAAAGACTAACTAAATATATGGGGATTGATTGTGTAAATCATTCATTCTTATATATGTGAGCTTATGATCCAAGATTCCTTATGTTGGGTTTAACCCATGTGGTGACCCATGGACACTCTATGGAGGTTAAAACCTATGGAGCATAAGGAAGGGGTAAAGTCATGAGTTACAAGGTGTAACCCTAATAGCCACACTATATAAAGATCCCATTGGTTGGTGAAATGGCACTAGTGTATACACAAGACGGCAAGCCAATTTCTAGAGTTCATGTGTCATCTTCTCATGGTTATTCCATGTGTTGGTGATGTTGTGTGAACCATTTCAGGTGTTAAATTTAGGGCACTAGGCTCCAGAGCTTCATGGAGTCAAGCTACATCAACAAGGTATGTATTTTATCCATTTTATTACCCAAGTATCAAAAGATTGTATGCTAGTTAGGGTAATACCTTGGAATGTTCATATTTGCATGTATAGTATAGAAAACATAGATCCAAGGTATTTAGGGTTGCATGTACACTTAGGAGTGTTAGAATGCTCAAAACCCAATATGTTAGTCATATGTTGTCCCCTCTACGTGATTGGAAGAGATTCGACCTAGGGCAAAACATATGCATCTTTACATCGATCTTCTCACTAAAATAATTGAGCACTCACCTAATGTAAAGAGTTCTTTGGAATTCCTTGATTGCTAGCATATGTCGTCAAATGGGGAACACATTCTAGTGAACTTAAAATTGTAATAACCAAAGGTTGACTATAGATCTCACTGCTGAATTTAAGTGGACAACAATATCTTTGGTCGTCATCAGCAAAAGGGTCTATACTGGAATATAGGTTCAATGTCTCGTCACTTATAATTTCTCCAACTTGTCAATATCCTTTGTGTTTAAGTGAACCACAATAGTGGTGATTGACCAGAGCTAAACATGCAGATGTATGTGCTGATAAATGATATTGAATTGCTTGACAACTTTGATCCCAAAAGTTTATGTTTTATACATTTTGTATCTTATTTTTGTTTCTGTTAAATTTGTTCCTAATTTTCCTCTATGCACAAATTTAGGGGGATAATAAAAAAATCAAACAAAAATAGAAAGATCATAAAATTTAAAAATCCAAAAATATGCTTATTTTTGTTTTATTTCTTTTTAGAAAAATCAAAAATCCAAAACTATTTTATTGTTACTTTTGAGTGTATTTTATTACTATTTTATTTCTTAGTTATTTTTGTTGTGTGCTAAGTTTGTTTTTATTTTTATTTTTTATCTCAAAGTTTCGTTTGCCTTAAAAAGCGAATTCAAAAATCAGAGGAGACTGAAGGAGACTGTATCGGAAATTCAAAACAAGAAGAGATTGTATCAGAATTTTCTAAGCAAGGGGAAGAAACTTGGAAAGAAGTTGATGGTCATTACACTTCACTCCATTTTCACAAGGAATTGAAGGATTGAAACTATATAAATTGTCAGTTAGGCAGTAACTTTCTAACAACTGTCGTATTTATGGAATAAAAAATTTGAAACTGTACAAATTTCATGGCACCAGGGAGATGCACCTCGCAAGGCACAATTATCGCTGAACGTCTCGCCAAGGGCCTAGTTAACCTGTTTAACTTGAAAAACCATATTGAGATCTTTGATCTAGGATATACAGGGGCTAACATCAAAAAGGCCATGAGTAGTTCTCTGATACTCAACAAATCGCAGTGCGTTCCTCGGTGTTCACACAGATACTGCGAGTAGTCTCCTTCTGAGCCAAGGTTGGGACCTTGAAGAAATGTGGTGAGAAGGGTCTTTATGATGCTGTGATCCACAGGGACTTTTTAGTCATGATAACTTTTCAAGGCGCAACGATGATCGTTAATGAATACTCATTCGAAGGAACAAGAAGTGAAAATTATTTTTCAACATTTAATTTTTCAAACCCAGAAGCATGGAATATTGGATTGAAGCCTCCTCAATCAATTTAATGATATATATGAACTTGCTGAAGTGATCCAGATGAATTGGTCTCTCTGTTATTTTCTCTGAAATATTTCAAAGTTGCAAGTGCTTATTTTCAAGAACCTTTACAAAAAGCATCTACACCCAATGTGCTTTCAAGGTCAAATATTTGAAGGAAGTCCAACTATTCAAGATAAATCCATTCATGTAGAAATTCATATGTTCATCTTGAAATTGTGAAGAAATCGAAGATAAAAGCTAGAATTCAAGATCAAAGAGAAGCTTGAAAAGAAAAGAAAGCTACAAACCCATGGGAGATTGTTAGGACATAAGAAAAGAAAGCTATAAACCAAGAGGGAGATTGTTAGTTCATAAATTGTGGTTTATACTTTGCTTTTAATAAGCTATTAAAGTTCTCGGTCTAGGACCGAAAACACAATGTTTTGGTGTTGTTTGGACCAGAATCACATGTGATTTTGGTTAGGCTTAATATTGTTTTGTTTGGGTTGTGGGTTGGGCTTTAGTTATTAGGTCTAGGTATAAATAGTGTTATTTTAGTCTTGTAATGTGGGTGGGACGTTTTTGGGGGCTGCCATAAGCTTAGAACGTGATTGGGAGAGAAACAAGAGAGAAATCCAAGTGTAATCAACAATCTTATGTACCCGACTATTCATCTATTATAGTGTGCATTGATGATTAATCATCTTGTTCTTATTCATATTATAACTTGCATCCTAGATTGGGATTCCGCACCATCATAGTGCAATCCTATTGATACATAGCATTTTGGGGACTTACAGAAACCTTCAAGCGATTGGACTTTCTAATTGATCACCAGAAGAGGATAACAATCCTTTAGGCAGGCATTGTTGAGATCTGAATAATCTATACACATTCGCCATGTCCCATTGTCTTTCCTTACCATGACCAGGTTTGCTATCCATGTTGGGAACATTACTTCCCTAAGTATGCCATCACTCACTTGGTCGGGCACTTCTGCGTTAATAGCCTTATTGCGGTCTTCCGCTCGTCCTCGCTTCTTTTGCTTCATAGGGTTACTCCCAGGTGCGATATTGAGGATGTGTTCTATGAACTGTCGATCGACGCCTGTCAAATTTGTTGGCTTCCAGGCGAAGACGGTGGAGTATTTCCTCAGGAACGCCACCAGTTGTGCCTTAGTTTCGTCTGTTAAGTGAGCGCCGATTCGCATAATCTGCTATGGATACTCCATGTTTATCTGGTGTTGCTCGGTGAAACATACCTCCTTAGGCTTCTTTGGCGTGCGCACGAGTAGGGGTGTTCAAAACCGGATATCCGAAAATTCGGATATCCAAAAATCCGGATATCCGAAAATTTGGATAGTTAATTTTAATATTCGAATCCGTATCCGAAATTTCGGATATCCGAAATTCGGATATTCGAAAATTCGGATATGGATACGGATATCTATATCGGATATCCGAAACGCATCTTTTACAAATATTAAATTCGTGTCATTGATATTTTGTATGTAATTTGAAATGAAATTAACAACACAACGGATTCAATTTGCAAATCAATTAACAAATAACGTAATAAGGAACGCATTTATCTATTTTTCTTCCTAATTTATCTTCACAGTGGGTTTATAAGTCATTTTCTTAGTTTATTCACGATTGTAGCTATTCAATATGTTTGATAAGTCATTAACTTTGGAAATAAATTAACGTCGCCATTAACTTTACAAATAAATTAACAACAATTTAAATTTGCAAACGAACTAACATTACAATAGCTACATCAATAGTCACCTCATATCTAAAGTTTCCCTGTCATCCAATTTTAAATTATAAGTAAGATATTAAAAAATAATTAGAAAATTTTATTTTTCGGATATTGGATATCCGAAATATCCGAAATTTTTCAAAATTGATATCCGAATCCGAATCTGAAAATCCGGATATCCGAAATTCGGGTAATTTTGAATCGGATTATCTAATTTTCGGATCGGATTTTTCGGATTTAGTTATTTTTGAATAACCCTACGCACGAGTTGTGGGGAGGCTATGATTGGGTGGCAATGTTGTGCTCTACTGCTTGTGGCGAGGACTGTCGACGATCCTTGGTGTGTGCTGAATTTAATGATGCCATGTATTGTCGATGGCATAAGATGCAGAAATGCGATTGCTGATCGCCCAAGCAGAATGTTGTGTTATGCTGGGTATCGCATCACAAAGAATTCGACTGTCCTTGTGATTCAGTCCCTTTCGTCGTGGTTGACCAACATTAAGGGCAACCAAACGGTACCTAGTAGCCACAAGCTATGCCCGGTGAATCCTAATAATGGTGCACCTGTTGGGGTCTGTGCCCTTCCTTCCACGTATCAGTTAGATGCCAGAAACGGTGATCATAGAGTATATCAGAGCAACTACCATTGTCACTATATATTTGGTGTACCTTCGTGTTACGAATAAACCCTAATATAAGGAGTGGGTCTCGTGGATCCCAATTTGATGGTCTAGGATTGTTGCTCGAGAAAATGATGTAGAGTTGGTTTCTCGAGAGTGCTTCAATCTCGAATTTAATGATGCCATGTATCGTCGATGGCACGAGATGCAGAAATGCGATTGCTGATCGCCCAAGCAGAATGTTGTGTTCTGCTGGGTATCAGATCACAGAGAATTCAATTGTCCTTGTGATTCCGTCCCTTTCGTCGTGGCTGACCAATGTTAAGGGCTGTCGAACGGTACCTAGTGGCCACAAGCTATTCCCGGTGAATCCTACTAATGGTCCACTGGTTGGGGGTTAGGCCCTTCCTTCCACGTATTAGTTAGCTGTCAGAAATGGTGTTTATAGAATATATCAGAGCAACTACCATTGTCAATGTATACTCGGTGGACCTTCGTGCTACGAATGAACCCTGATATAAGGAGTGGGTCTTGTGGATCCGAATTTGATGGTCTAGGATCGTTGTTCGAGAAACGGATGTTGAGTTGGTTTCTCGAGAGTGCCTTAATCTCGAATTTAATGATATCGTGTATCGTCGATGGCACGAGATGCAGAAATGCGATTGCTGATCGCCTAAGCAGAATGTTGTGTTCTGCTAGGTATCAGATCACAGAGAATTCGATTGTCCTTGTGATTCGGTCCCTTTCGTCGTGGCTGGCCAACGTTAAGGGCATCCGAACGATACCTAGTGGCCACAAGCTATTCCCGGTGAATCCTACTAATGGTCCACCGGTTGGGGGTTGGACCCTTCCTTCCACGTATTAGTTAGCTGCCGGAAACGGTGTTCATAGAGTATATCAGAGCAACTACCATTGTCAATGTATATTTGGTGGACCTTCGTGTTACGAATGAACCCTGATATAAGGAGTGGGTCTCATGTATCCCAATTTGATGGTCTAGGATCATTGCTCGAGAAACTGATGTTGAGTTGGTTTCTCGAGAGTGCCTTAATCTCGCTTTTTGCATGGTGAGGTGCGTTCCTCTTACAGGAGTTAGAGATAGTGAATACCTCAGTGTCGTTAAATGGATTCGTCCGCAACAGATTGGGATTTGATATCGTCATTTGATTTTGTGAGATATCCGATGACAATTGCTAGAAACTACTATGGAGCCCTGGTTCTGCTGTTCTTATCGTGATTGATGGGATTTGTATCATCATCAACTGGGATTGTTCGTGTGTTTCGAACAAATTTTCTACTTCCATTCTAGATATTGTTTGGCTTAGACCCCCCCCCCCTTATACAGAGAACTAGTGTCATCTATTGGTTGTATCACTTTGAGGATAAGTTCGGATGGCGCCAAATGTTGTGACATGTTCGCAGATGGTTTGGATGTTGAACGATGGATCCAACTTGGGTGATTTCCTGAGAAAACAATCACAAAAAAATCGTTAAAGGACGATCGGGTGTTCCCCCAGGATTTCACTCCGACAATCGAGTTAGTTTTCTGAGAAAGAGAGAGAGAGAGAAAATTCGGGGGTAATTTTCCTAAGAGAGAAGATGGATCCCTTCCTTGAGGCGAAAGAGATCCTTTTGTACCTGTTACTAATGGATTCTGGGGTTCACCCAGGCTATTTGTTGCCTTCTCATTGGTTGTGAGTGAATGAGAAGATCACATGGAATGTTCTAACCATGTGATGAGAAATGAGCTGCTACCATGGCCTTGGCTCGCTTAGACCAAGACCGTGTCTTAGCTAAGGTAGTAATGTATCTGTTACATTTTCCGTTACATTTAACGTTTTTGTTAGGTAACGTTAACAATATATATATATATATATATATATATATATATATATATACACACACACACACACATACACACACAAGGTTATAGCCCGTGGGAACCACGATTACAAAAATAATTAAATTTTTATAGTAAAAACTAATAATTATTAATCGATTATTTTCAATAAATTATTAGTTATGAGATTTATATTTTTTTATTTATGTAAAATTATAATCATTGATTGAAATAAATATGTGAAATATAGTATTTGTAATGCTCATAAAACGTCGATTAAAGAAAATATATGATAAAGTAATACCTATGAATTTGTAGCAAATTTCGAAAATTATTACCTATTTTAATGGGATTTAGTTACATAGAAAATTACTACCTTATTTTATTCTTGAATGGGTATACTAATTTTGAGTGCTATATGTTTCTAAGTTTTCATAACATATTTTCATCCATTTGGTTTAAATTAAAAAATTGTTATTTGTTTACAGATACAATAAGAAAGAGTAGATTAATTTTTTAAAGATTAAAGAAGAAAATGAGAATACATTAAGACATGTACCTGTTTTTATGAATCACTTGCAAAAGTTATCATCAATTGAAAAGAATAGTAACATCTGAATATCATGTATTATTATTATTGATCTTAACTTTATCAAAAGCTTCACTATTGGTCCCTTGAGGAAAAACAATTCGCATTTTGGTTGTATGTTGCATGTACTTGAGGGTACGCACAACGTACTCATGTAATGTGGAAACACGGATGTTCTGTTAGTACGATGGGCACACGTGTGGTACTTCGGCCGTACTAGCTCTGTCACTAAACCCTAATTTTAAGGGTTGCTCCCTATTAAACAACCTTATATCCCCTTTGGACTATCCTTAGCAGCCATCATTCCCCCTTCAAACTAGGGATGTCAACGGGGGCAAACGAGAGCGAAAATAGCTGCCCCCGCCCCGCCCCCGAAATTAGTTTTTCCCCCGCCCCCAGATCCTCTGGTTACACTGCCCCCGGTCCCGCCCTCGGTTACCTCCATCACCCCCGGTCCCGCCCCCGTTCCCCCGTTTTATAGGCTTAAATTATCACAAATCGGAAACATATCAAGCAACACAAACAATTGGAAACTTATTTGATTTAGATCCACAAATAGTTTATACAAGTCCAACATATGTATATAAACAAACATGTAAGCCCTTGATAAATCAAGAATTGATCAAACAAAAAACATCACTAAAGTTATAAAATGACACCATCAACATCCAGTTTGAGTTTCTCTTGCTATATTCACAGAATCACAGTTAACAATATTCACAGAATCAAGTTCAAAACTTCTATTATAGTTCTAGTTTGTGAAATTGATCATACATAGAACATCACCAAAGTTATAAATCAAAATCCGTACACTGTGAGATTATGAATCTCAGTTCTTTCCAACACAAACACCTCATATAAATCAAAATATGTACATTGTGAGAAATCGAAATCTGTTCACTGAATAAACCTTAATTCATACTTATGTTTGAGAAAACAGTGAGAAACACAAATCGTGAGCCAATTTAGCTAAATGGTAGAATCGACTGTCAAGATTGAAGAACACTCTCAAGTGTCAATTGTATCATAGAAGGAAAGAGAGAAATTAAGACTTGGAGAAGTCGTAGTCGGAGTTCTAAATACATTACGGTCAAATGCAGAAGGGCGTCGGCGGCGGTGACGGGAAACGTCAAATACAGGTCGCCTGTCGCCGGTGGGAATTGGAGGCTTAGAGAAGTCGCACTCGGAGTATAGGTCCAACAGGAAGGAAGCTGAAGTCGGAAGCCCAGTCGAAGAGAAGACTCGAACCGTGAAGACGGACTGAGAAGTGAGAATTGACAGAAAGCTAAAGCCCTTGTTGGGTTGTGTTTTGTGTTATGTATTGCGTTTATTGGGCTTGTTAGTTAGTCCATTATGTATCTCCTGTATGGGCCTGTCCATCCGTGAGTTTAGTAGGGTTTAGTTTATATATAAGTGCTTGCATGCTCCTAGAAATTAACAATAGAATAGAACGATCAGAGAGTTATTATTCAGCAAGTTTATTGTTATCGTTCTTGTAACCCTACAAATCCTCTACAACGGAAGTTCTTAGTCGAGCTTTGCTGAGGATTGAGTAATCTAATCATTCGGAACATCTTGATTCATACTTGGGTTATTTACTGTTTATATATTCATCGCTTACCTGTTACATAGATCTAATCGATCATCAAGTTAATTAATAACATATCAATTGGTATCAGAGCAGGAGGCTGTGTAATTCATACACATCTTTTCTGTGAAAAAGGTTGCGATTAGGGTTATTCCGCATTAACTAATATTTATTGAGCCGTCATCCCATAATTGACGTAACTCAACATTTATTTGTTTTGCCCTAATCTTATATATTACAAGTCTGATCTTTCAAACAGGTTATACGATCAAGCATGGACGAGTCACAATCAAATCCCATAAACATCTCAAACATCATTGGATCAACGACGAAGATTCCCATCCTTTACACCCAGGATTACGAAGTCTGGGCACATCACTTTGAAGATTATGTCATTGGATCTAAAGATAATGGATATCTTATTTGGGAAGCAATCGTGTCTGGACCATTCGCTCATTCTGCAACGTCTAAAATCATTAAAACTCAGAAAGAGTATAATGATCTGTTGAAGGACGTAAAAGATATTGCTCAAGACGAAAAGGATAAGTTTCAGTGCAATATTAAAGCATTGAGACTAATCAGATTCGCTCTTCAATCGGATACTTTCAAGCTAGTAAGTTCATGCAGCACTGCCAAAGAAATATGGGATAGGCTGCGAGAGTTATATTCCACAGACGAGGATCTGGAGCATTCCATTCAGACCTTACTTTTATCTGAGTTTAGCGAATTTAAGCAGAATCCCGAGGAAACTGTTACTCAGACATTCGATCGCTTCAATCATCTTCTCAGTAAGATGATTAAACACGATATTGAAAGGAAGTTGATTGAACAAAAAGTTACGTTTTTTAATGGTCTTAGATCTGAGTGGAGAGCGGTTGTGTCCACTGTTAAAGCTCATGAGCAATTCAAATCATATTCATTGGCTAAACTGGTAGGGATTTTGAAATCCCAAGAAAAGATTGTCTTGCAGGAGAAAAATGTGGTTTCAAGCTTGGGTTCCTTGGCCCTTCTATCTAAAAGCAAAAGTGTGGTAGAAGATGAAGATCTTAACTTAGAAGACTATGACCTCACCTCTAAAGATTATGCAATGATGGTGTTAAATCCAAAGAGGTTTATTAAGAAAAGGTTTCCTACCAATAAGAACAGAAATTGGCAGGGAAGCTATAGTTCTGAAAAAGTGAGGGAGGAACCGAAGGCAGAAGAACCAAAGAAAGAGCCGAAAGCTGAAGGAGATTCAGGTGTGAACTGATACTACTGTGGAGGAAAGAACCACTATGCCAAAGACTGTGTCCTAAAGAAAATGGCAGAAAAGGATGAAGAAAAAGATGAAGAAGTTGTGTTGATGAAAAAGCTGGAAGAGATCAAGAGAAAGAAAACTACTACTAACCCTTCTATGAATGCTTTAATTGTGCAGGGTTCGGTAGCGGATGATGAGTTCGGTGGCGTGGAGGTCTGGTCAACCGACTCTAAGGATGATGAAGTCAGAAAGCCATCTCATGGAAAGGCTTACGTTGTGAAAGGTGAAGGAAGCGGTGGAAAGTGTTTGATGGTGTCGGATGTATCTCAAATGAGGGGATACAACACAGACGGTGGGAATGAAGACACGAAGGAGCGAGAGGACTTGTGCTTCACAGCAAAACCTCTCAGCGTGCAGTTTAATGAGCTTGATGAATTAATCAAGAAGGTACAATCCATTTTTGTTTCATTCAAAGTCCCACAAAGTTCATATGAAAAAGAATTAAAAAATGTAAATTCAAGAATCTCTCATCTAGACAGCAGTTTAACTCAAATACGGATCACCAATTCTAACCTAACTGACCAAATAAGTAGGGTGTCTACAAAGAGTGAGGAACGGAGGATGTGGATAGAGCTGAAGGAGTCGGAGTTGATCAAATCCAAAGACGAAAACATTTATTTACAAAGAGACAATTTAAAACTTTTGAAACAAAGAAATGTGTTTTGTTTGATTGCTAAGCGTCTTTATTCTAACATCACTCAACTTCATCTTAACTGTGAAATAGGACAGAAAATTCATCGCATGATTTTACCCTTCCTTAAGTTTAAGGAAGATGAAATTGATGCTGAAGCATATAATTGCGAAAGTGTAGTTTCGTCTGAGGATGTAAATCCGACTTATATGTATGGTCTAGACAAAATCGAATCTTTCATAAAGTCCAAGGACCTTAAGGACATGCTGAAAAATCTTTTGGATGAAAATGATAAAATGAAACTAAGGACCGAAACCATACAAAAGTTTGACTCATTGAATGCCAACTTGAGCTCAGAAAATAAAATTGATGTTGAAAATGCATCTGAGCTTAATGAGGATGATGATATGAGTGAAATTTCTGTAGAGGATGAAGTTGACTGTTCTGAGTTTGTCAAGAGCGAACCCGAAAACCACAAAAATCTTATTTCAGAAAATTTTGTGGAGTTTGCTCGTCTGTCCCAACAAAAGTCCCCGATCCTTGAAGAAAAAGTTGTTGTATACCAAAAGGAAACGACGACTCCAAATCAGGTGTATAAGGTCACAGGAGTAACCGAACATCAGACAGCCGAACTCACAGCCATTGTAAATGAAGATAATGCTGATGGTTGTGATGAGTTCTTCTGGTCCGCCCCTATCGATAATGCTGACGAAACCGTTGGTCTGTCGGAGCGGACGTCCTGGAAACCCAAAGGCAGATATGTGCCAGAGCCTCTAAACAAACCTGACAACTTTGACGTGCCAAGTACTAGTGGTACAAAAGAAGTTCCTGAAGAAAAAGGAGTTCCTGCAGAAGAAGTCACTCCTTCAAGCGAAACATCATCAGTTCAAAGTGAACCAGCTGACAAGAAGCAAAAGCAAAAAGCCAACATCCACCGACAGCCGAAGCAAGTAAAGGATCAGAAGCAGCAAAGGAATCAGAGATACAAGAAAAATCTCTCTGAACGAAAACATTTTTGGCGATCTCAAAATGCCCATTTCTCTTATCATGACAGAAATTCAAAGTCAGAGAAAAGTGATGTTAGGCAGCAAGAAAGTAATAATAACCGAAAGGAAAGGTTTGGTTCTGAGGATCATCACAACCGAAGGGAAAGGTTTGGTTCAGAGAACACCAGCTACCGAAAGCATAAGTTCGGTTCCAAGAGCAAAAGCGACCAAAGTTCGAGATTCGGTCCCACAAATAACCAAAAACAAAAGTGTCACTCAGGACCTCAAATCCATAAAACTTCTCAGTCTAACTTCTCTCGTTCTAATTCTTCTAATTCCTGTCAACCTCATTCTAAATCCAATTCTGTTCATACTCAAAATCCATAATCTTCAACAGATTTGAAAGGAAAATCGAAGGTTTCCTCAGTCAAGACTAATCAAAATCATTCCAAAGTCCAAATGCCGAAACCTGAATCCAAACTGAATGTAAAAAATCTCAACAAAATTAAGGTTTTCACCACTAAAAAGAAAGATGAAACAACTTTAATAAAAAGAACATATCCTGTTGACATCTCTCTTACTATTCCTGTTCCTGTGAAAGGCTCACGTGGACCTAAGAATTTTACAGGTTATCAGTGACGAGCAGTTTGACGAAGAATGGTATATTGACAGTGGCTGCTCACGTCACATGACAGGAAGGAAGGAAGACCTGAGGGAATTTTGGTCTCTTTCAAACGGGGGAAATGTCAAGTTCGAGAACAACTCATTCTACACGATAAAAGGTTATGGAATGATAACAAATGGAGATTTCACGATTAGAAAGGTTGCATACGTTGAAGGACTACAGCACAACCTCATCAGTGTATCTCAGCTCATTGGAGGTACCCGTCTCAAGGTCTCATTCGACGATGAGGGTTCGGAAATAATAGAGAAGAAAACAAAAAGAGTGATTCTCAAATCGGAGCGCAAAGGCGAAATGTTTCCTCTTAATCTCAAACCTATCAAAGGAAATCCAGCTATCTGCCTTTTGTCCAAAGCACAATCTGACGAAAGCTGGCTGTGGCACAGAAGGCTCTCTCATCTCAACTTCAAGGATATCAACAAACTTGTCACAGGAGGTCATGTTAGAGGTCTTCCGTTGCTCAAGTTCGATCGCGAACATTTATGTGCTGCGTGTGAAATGGGGAAGTAGAGTCGTCAAAGTCACCCATCGATTGTAAACACTAAAGTTGTTAAACCACTAGAGTTAATTCACATTGACTTGTGTGGTCCATCATCTATCGAAAGCATCGGTGGCAGCAAGTATATTCTTGTCATTGTTGATGAATTTTCACGTTTTACATGGGTGTTCTTTCTGAAGCACAAATCTGAAGCAACTCTCAAGCTAAAGATGTTTATCAAGCAGGTTGAAGTGCAGCTGAGGAAAATCGTTCACAACATCAGGAGCGACAATGGGATGGAGTTCAAAAATAAAGAATTCGAAGACTTCTTGGCAGAAAAAGGAACCAGTCACAACTTCTCAGCTCCCTACACCCCTCAACAAAACGAGATTGTCGAAAGACGAAACCGATCTTTGTGTGAGGCGGCCCGAACCATGCTAAGTTTTGCTTCTTTACCTTTATACTTTTGGGCTGATGCTATTGCTGCAGCATGTTTTATGCAGAACAGGTCCTATCTCAATAAGCGTTTCACTCTTACTCCTTATGAGATCATCAACAACAGAAAGCCAAACGTCAAATTCTTCCACGTATTCGGCTCACGATGCTTTATCTTCAATTCTAAAGAACATCGTAACAAGTTCGACGTCAAAGCCGATGAAGGAATTTTCCTGGGATATTCTCTCACTTCGAAAGCCTATCGAGTATTAAACAAGCGTTCGAGGAAGATAGAAGAAACTTATTATGTGACTTTTGATGATAGCTGTGTCAAAAAGTTGAAGGCCAGTGAAGACACAGTTGGAGAAACTTTTTCTCAAACAGGCCAAGTCACAGCCTCGATTGCAAATCTGTTTGAGAAGTTTGTTGAGTTATTCGATGAACCAGAGAAGGCTACTCTCTCGGAAGCCAGTGCAGCAGACAACAAAGTAGATCATCTAAAGCAACTAATCGAAGATGCTTCCAAGCAAATGAATGAAGGAGGATCAAGTCCAAACGACCCGTTGCAACACGGTGCTTCAGTTGAGGGGGAGGATCCACCTTCTTCAACACAGCCAGGCTCACATGTTGAGGGGGAGAACTATTCTTCAGCTGCTCCCGAAAGCCTATCTGCACCTGAAAGTCCTGTGGTACCCGAAAGCTCAAAAACACCCAAAGGTACTGCAACACCCGATAGCTCAACACCACCCGAAACTCCTGTAGCTCCGGAAAGTCAAGATACACCTGAAAGCTCATCTGTCGAGGGGGAGAATGCCGATATGTCTTATGATGATGATAGTCAATCTGAACTAGAAGAGATGGTAAATACTGAATTGGATCCATCCTATGATCCAAATTACCCTCCTTTTGTCAAATGGACCAGAGATCATCCTGTTTCACAGGTTGTCGGTAATGTCTCTGAAAAGGTCCAGACCCGATCTCAACTAAAGGCAAAGCAAACTTCCTTATTTTCAAAAGTAGAGTTCTGTATGTTTAACTCCTTCGTCTCAAAAGTTGAACCAAAGACAGTTAACACTGCTCTTGATCACTCCGATTGGGTTCAAGCTATGCAAGACGAACTTAATGAATTCGAAAGAAATAAAGTTTGGCGCCTCATTCCAACTCCTCAAGATGCCTCGGTTGTTGGTCTCAAATGGGTCTTTAGAAATAAGATGGACAAGGAAGGCAATGTGATAAGAAGCAAAGCTCGTCTAGTGGTGAAAGGATACTGCCAGGAGGAAGGAATCAACTACGAGGAAACTTTTGCTCCTGTGGCTAGGCTGGAATCTGTTCGAATATTTCTTACCTATGCTGCACACAAGAACTTTGAGGTGTACCAAATGAACATAAAGTGTGCATTTCTAAATGGAGAACTCGAAGAAACGGTGTACGTGGAGCAACCTCCTGGATTCATCAATGAAAAATATCCCAACCACTGTTATATTCTGGACAAAGCGGTATATGGACTGAAACAAGCACTGAGGGCTTGGTATGAAACGCTAACCAAGTTTTTAAAGATGTCCAAATTCAAACAAGGTTCAGTTGACCCAACCTTCTTTCGTAAGAAGGAAGGTAACCACCTTATGATTGTTCAAATCTATGTCGATGATATCATCTTTGGCTCAACGAATCCTAGCTTAACGGCTGAATTCAGAAAGCTAATGGAGACTAAATTTGAAATGAGCTCAATGGGTCCGATTAACTTTTTTCTTGGTTTAAATATTAGACAGGGACCCGAAGGCATCTTTATTAACCAGGAAGCTTACACCAAGACTCTCCTTGCGAAATTCGGCATGATGGGTGACTCAAAGGTTAAAGTTCCAATGGCGTTCGACACCAAGCTCACTCCATCCTTGGATAAGCCAGCAGTCGATATTACGCTATATCGCCAAATGATCGGTTCTTTAATGTAGCTTACTGCTAGCAGGCCTGATATAATGTTTTCTGTTTGTTACTGTGCTAGATTTCAGGCAAATCCTTGTGAACCTCACATGCTTGCAGTGAAGAACATACTCTGGTATCTCAAGCGAACTACCTCTCTCGGCTTATGGTATCCATCCAACTCAGGTTTCTTCGTTCAAGCCTATTCAGATGCAGACCTTGGAGGTTGTGGACTAGACAGGAAAAGCACCACTGGAGGATGCCAATTCCTTGATGGGAAGTTGGTTAGTTGGCAATCAAAGAAACAGACCTATGTATCTCTGTCTACCACTGAAGCAGAATACATCGCAGCTGCCTCGTGTACATCTCAAGTGATTTGGATCCAAAGCCAACTCCGGCACTATGGACTCAGTATGAAAAAGATCCCACTATATTGCGACTCTGAAAGTGCAATTAAGATCTGTCATAACCTAGTGCAACACTCGAAGACTAAGCACATAGCACTGAGGTATCACTTCATTAAGGATCATGTGGAAGATGGGAATGTCGAAATTCACTTTGTTCGAACCATTGATCAACTGGCTGACATCTTCACCAAAGCTCTTCCTGAAGCATCTTTTAACAAAATACTACAAGGGCTAGGTATGATGGAATCGAAGTCAGTACCAAAAATTACCTCTCACGATCAAAAGTAAGAAGCGAAATAGACCGAATGTTCGGGTTCGGGTCTTGTGCTCATGTACCGAAATGAACCGAATGCTCGGGTTCGGTTGTATCATCTGATCTTCGCTTATCACTCAAAGCTAAATGTCCCTAGAAGCATGTTGTTGTATGTGTCCAAACCCTCACCTGATTCTGAATAATAGCCTTACTGACCTGGTATAAACAAACCTTGTCTTCCCAATTAGGCTATCATATTTATTCTAATCATGAGCTACCTAACTCTCTTCTCACATGAGATAAGAGTTTTCTGCTTGGTCCTATTTTTACAGCAGAGGTACTTTGGTTTCTTTACACCATCTACATTGCATTTCTCCATCACATTCGATTCACAAATGTAACCCTTGAGACTATCAGAAATTACCACTGAAGTTTATGGTTACACAATTTCTGCGTTGATGATCTTAGTGTCATGCCACTGCGCGCTAAGTGAAACCCAAAATTCAATACCCAATACGAATTGTTGGTGAACAATTAATTTGCTCAAGCTTTCACTAATGAATTGACGAACGTACAACATGAAATCTCTATTTTTCTTTTGAGTGATTCCTATGAAATTGTTAACACCCATAACATTTCTTCCCTTTGGATCCAGTTTTAATTTTTGTTGAGATTTTATACATTCCCTAGCCAAATTAAATTATCTTCAACCTACTTGTTCAACAGACTACCCCGGTCTCACAAGTACTTCGTTCGATTTCTGTCTTATATCAAGCTTAGGAATTTTGAATCGAAGCGGAAGCCACCCTCATAAGCCTAAATTAAAAGAAGCCTTTCAACACTTCTTAATAAGTGTCTGATCGTTATTCAAAGGGAAACCACACAAACACTTTAAAGTCTCTCTTGAATTTGAAGGAAGAGATTCGTGTCCGGGATCTTTTGTTTCGTGTCATTATTGACATCACAAAATCCCTCAAAAAGTGTTGTTTTATTTCTTTTTATTTTTTACACACTCAGCACGAAAATCTTTTTGATTTTCCAAAATTCTGGTTTCATTCATTTCAAGGAGTTTTACTTGGCTTGGTTGTTATAAAAGATTGTGGTGAATTTTAATCCACGTGGGAGAATTTTCAAAGACGTCGTTTCAATTTAAAGGGATAAGACGACGGCATGATGACTCAGGCGGGAGTCCAATCGATTTGACTTCAAACGGCGCTAGAGGGAAAGCGTGTGAATAGGAACCGTTTCATCTCCAAACGGCGCCTGATGGGAAGGCGTGTAATTAGGGACTGACATTCTCTCTCATGCGTGATCATCGGCCACGCCAACTGTCACGCGTCAGTCACTTCCGAAAACTCTTCGTTTTTCAATCGAAGATTTGGAAAGATTTTTCTCTCTCCTTTACCCTCACTATAAAAGGCAGTGTAAACCACCATTTACCTCTTTACCGTGCCAATATTTCCAGAGAGCCAGAAATCCTTCAATCTTCACTGTTCATCATCTCTTCCACTTTCTTCAAAACAATGGCAGATTCTTCTTCAGTCCACGCAACATCCCACATCTAGCCCATTCGCCCACAGCAAAGCGTGATCATCGATTTAACCCTTCTTTTGTATGACGCATTCATGGTCCCCATCATCGAATGCCTGAAGTTTTCTCAAATTGCTCCTGCACTTACCAGGGCTGAAACAGTTCCAATGGAATTCCTGTCACAAATCTTTGCCACCCCTCACTACAACAAGGTCGTCGACAAAATCTTCTTCGATGTCTTTCAGCACAAGGCGTCGATTTCAAAGCAGCGGTTTTGCTCGTTGTTAGGGTTTGACGCGGATTCTTCCAGGGTCAATCCGGAATCAATCCCTATGGGTCATCTGTTCAACATGTTCTACAACATGGGATACACGGAGGTGCTTACTATGGTGACGAAATTCAAGAAATCGTATCTACCTCCACAGTGGAATGGGATGTTCACTGTTTTGTTGAAGGGCTTATCTGAACGAAATGTTGGATCCGATGGGGCAAGTCGTTTATTTCTCTCCATCATGTATGGGATCTACAATGGCATGAACATGGACTACAGGCCAGTCCTGTGGCAACAACTTATCCAGAGTCTCTCTTCGATCTCCCAGCACTCAGAGATCTCATATGCCCGGTTCTGGACTATTGTCACGAAATGGGTGATGAACAAGTACCACGTCCCCATTGTCACTGGTGCTCCAATGTCTTCGATTGGTACCTTCCATACCACAAAGATCATTTTGTCGGATGCTTCCAAGTTTCCCTTCAACGGGTCTATCCCGGAAACCATGTATGGGGATGTTCCTGCTGATAGCCGGATCATTCAAACGTATAAGGAGTTCAGACGTTCTGGTCCGAGGGATCTTACTCCGGAGATGCTGAAATCAATTCATGACGCCGACAAGCCTGCTCCAAGAGGCAAGAAGGATGATAAGGGAAAACAGGTGGCCAAGGGGGCAAAAGGCCCGTCTCCAAAGAAGAGGAAACCCACCAGGGCTGCTCAGTTTCCACAACAGAAGAGGAGAAAAACCCAACCAAGGCGAAAGCTGATTATCGCTTCCTCCTCCAGCGAGTTTGAGGGTGAGAGTTCTGATTCTGAAGGCTCTCAACGTGGTAACACTCCACCACGATCTCCAACCCCTGAAGTTCATGTCTCTACTTCTCCTATTTCCTCTCCACCTAAAACATTCCTATTTCTATTCCCCCCATAACTTCTGCTACTCAAATACCACCCACTTCCATCCCAGTACCTCCACCAATATTCACCGAAGCAACCACAACCACCACTACAGATGTTAGAACCAATGTATCTGATACGGGGGTTCATACTGACGCACCAAAATCCACCCCCGCACCTGAAACCACCCCAGCACCCGAACCCACACCTACACCCGAACAAACAACCCAACCCGAACCTACCCATACTACCGAACCACCAGCTTCACCACCACCATCTTCTCCTGGTCACGCATCAGAGAAAGAAGAACCACTCCTTAGCGGGGAGAATATGACTTTTGACTTGGTCTACTATAGCCCGTTTCAAGTTCAAAGTGATGACGATGATGATGCTCCTGTCACTAAAAGGCATCTCCAGGAGCTCCATGACAAAATTGACTCACTCATCGCCTCCTCTTCCACTTCTCAGTCATCCCTATCTGAAGCGGCAGTTCAGAAAATTATTGACTCTTTCTCCAAAGCTCAGCAAGCTTCACTTGATTCAGCCACCACCGCCATAGATGCCTCAACCAAAGCCTGTCAGGCTGCGACCGAAAAAGTCGATAAACTATTTACTGATGCTTCTTCCCTGTTGAAGTCTTTATAGGAAAGTGCCAATGCCGCCAAGACTACGATGGAACCTATTGTCCACCAGCTGGCAACATCATTCGCAACTGAGTTGAAGTCCTTCGCTTCTCTTCGTCAAAAAATTTCTGACGACAACTCAGCTTTCCGAACAACCATTGAGGAGCGTCTCTCCAAGCTTCAAGAAGACTTAGCTGCCGAGAACTCTCTCATGGATGCTCTCACAAGGAAGACTACCGCTCTGAAGGTCAAGAGTACTCAACTCTCCAACTTTCAACAGGAGATTAACTCTCTTCGATCTGAAAGAGAGGTGGTTAAATAGTGTGTTTCAGATGTCCACTCTGCTATCTCCAACATCCTTGAAGCACATGACCCCATCATCAATTATTCATTACGTCGTACCCTTGCAGAGAAGCTCGCTCCTGCCCTCGCCCTACTCAGCAAAATCGAAGGGCTCCTTGATTTCGTGTCCATTCCGAAACAAGGGGGAGAGAAGGAAACAATGTCTCAACCACCTCCTGCTTCAGCAACTCACACAACCGAACCTCCTCCAGTAGGCCAAGCCTCCGGTTCTGGTGTGAAAGACAAAGGCAAAAAGATTGCTGAGGAGAGTGAAGATGATGATAAAGAAACAATTTCCGACATTCTGAAGCGGCAAAGTCGAAACAATAAGGCTGACATCAGTGCTCGTGTGGCAAGAGAGGCTGAAGAAGCCGAACGTAAACAGAAGGAAGCCCACGACCTTCTTGAGAGCAGGAAAACTCTTTTTCCTTCCTGGACTCTTGAGAGGCTGATTAAGGAAGCCATTGACACACCAAGTATCTTGTGGCTAGAACCTATGATCTCTTTAGATCGTTCCAATACTGTCGACTCACAGTTCGACATGCCACTGACCCGAAAGGCGTTTGTTTTTCATGCCTTTGACAACATTGCAGAGTTCCCTCATCCTCATCCACAGGTTGATCGGGACTTAATCAATTTCTATCTGAAGGCTGCTCAACCCCAATATCAGACTTGGAGCGCTTAGAAAATTGTCAACGTTCGGGTCTTGAAGCCGTACAGTGAAGGTAACTTCATCAATGTTCGCTTCAAGGTACTTTGGGGATCTGCCAAGACCGAACATGCCATCTCACTTGCATATCTTCCCAACCTTAATCCCCATGATTGGATTATCTTGCACAACATCCTCCTCACCAACGAAGCTGAATACGGTCCGATCATCGACCATTTCAAGAGGATGCTCGTGTGCTAATTCATGGAAGTTGCATTGATGGATCAGGAGATTGCGAGCATATTTAAGAAGAAACCTACAATATCTCCTGTTGGCTCTGCCAGTGATCTCAACATGATTCAGATGGGGAAGATTGACCCGAAGAGAAACTATGTCATGTTTACCAGGAACGAAGGATAGAAATGTCTTTTTGCCTTGGCAGACAAACATCTCTATACCACTGCATGTTTGGAACACGTTTTGGGGATCATCCACAGATGCAAGCAGAACACAGCGGATGATATCAAGTACTTTGATGATATGATTCAATGGTACATTCGGTTCAGACAGACTATCCTCGCTCTTATCACACGTCTATTTGATACCGTAAAGAAGGCTCCCGCTGCTGGCCCATGCAAGAAGAAGAAGTAGTCTCGCTCCAATTTGACGCAAAGGGGGAGATTGTTGGGTCGTGTTTTGTGTTATGTATTGCGTCTATTGGGCTCGTTAGTTAGTCCATTATGTATCTCCGGTATGGGCCTGTCCATCCGTGAGTTTAGTAGGGTTTAGTTTATATATAGGTGCTTGCATGCTCCTAGAAAGTAACGATAGAATAGAACGATCAGAGAGTTATTATTCATCAAGTTTATTGTTATCGTTCTTGTAACCCTAGAATCCTCTACAACGGAAGTTCTTAGTCGAGCTCTGCTGAGGATTGAGCAATCTAATCATTCGGCACATCTTGATTCATACTTGGGATATTTACTCTTTATATATTCATCGCTTACCTGTTACATAGATCTAATCGATCATCAAGTTAATTAATAACATATCAGCCCTAATTTCCCATTTGTATTTTACAATATATATATATATATATATATATATATATATATATATATATATATATATATATATATATCGTAAAATACAAATGGGAAAATAGGGCTTTAGCTTTCTGTCAATTCTCACTTCTCAGTCCGTCTTCACGGTTTGAGTATATATATATATATATATATATATATATATATATATATATATATATATATATATATATATATATATATATATACGAACGGAGCTCCAACGGGAGTATGAGACAAAAAAACTCACTCCCACCCCGGATCCCAAAAACAAACGGGAGTTAATATCGCCCCCGCACCCGCTCCCGCTCCCACTCCTGAATTTTTTTTAAAAAATTAGTCTCGTACGGTATCAGGGTCCCGCAGGGGTTTTTGACATCCCTACTTCAAACCCTAATTCCAAGTCTAAGTTGTTGTGTGAGTTTTGGGAGTTTATTAAGTGATTTTGGTGCATATTATTGATGAAGGAGGCTAGAGAAGAAGGAGTTGTTTCTTACACACTTGTAGATCCCTAAACCTTTCCTAGTTGTGCATCTTTTTCATGTATAAAGCTTATACCATGATGAGTTTTATGAGCTTTTTGTCCCCAAGATTGGATCTTTATGAGTTTGGAGCACTCCAAATAATATTAGTTGTCCTTTCATGCATTTTAGGACTTGTAGATTCATAAAAATGGTTGGTTGAGTAAAGTAACTTAGAGTGTGATTAAAGTTATAGTTTGTTGTTGCATTGGATCCTTCCTAGCCATGTAAAGGCTTAATGTCGACGACTTTAAGGATTAAGACACTTTAGGATGGTCAGATCTGAAGTTGGGTTAGATGTCTTAGCGGATCATACGGAGTATGTTGGGCGTACTCCTGGCTACGCCCCACATAGCTGGTTCCATCCCCGATTAGTCGCTGATCGCGAAGTACGCCCTTGGTAAGGAAGAGTATGCCCAACATATGCGTTGGGCAGTTGACTTTCGTTGACTTTTGACTTTTGGTCAACATTTAGGGTATTGGACCGTGAGAAGGGAAAAATGTTCTTTTTTCCCTTAAAGTGTTGGATTAGTGTCTAAGTCCATAACTATTTTGGTATGTACTTGACCTGATGGTGCATGGTCCTTTTGGGTTTCCTTCACCAAAGCAACTTGATAGGATGAATTATAGAGAGAGAAGATTAATTATGATTTATTAATATATTATGAGAATAATATTTTAAAGGAGAAATCATATTGTTTAATTAATATTAGTCAAGAATTAATTGATAATTAATTTTGTGACTAAAAGAGATTAGTTAAATTTAAGGGTCTGGAACTGTAATTATAAGATAATTACATTTGGGCTATGGATTACCTTGGAATAATAGGTTGGACGAATTCTATGGGGAAACCCATTAGAAATCGTCCAAGGGATATTCTAAAAGGGTCCATGGGCTGCTTAGGGCTTAAGCAGTCAGATTAGGGTTTCCTAGTTGAAAACCCTAATAGCCTACATGTATATATAATACCCTTAAGCCCCAAAAACGTGGCTACAAGTTTCACTAGGGTTTCTGGACGTTTTGGGCAGCCTCCTCTCTCCTTATTCTTCATCCTCTTGCTCTTGGTGTTTGTGAGCTATTAGAGGAGTGACACTTGTGACTCTAAGCTTTCTAAAGTCATTACAAGCAGGATTTGAGATTGTTATTGCTACACAACAATCAAGGTAAGATCTAAAAACCCTTTCACATGTTAATATGATTAATTGTATGCTAGAACTAGGGTTTAAAGTCTTGGATGAATTGCATGTACAATAGAGAAACCTAGATCCAAGCATTAGGGTTTGCATGAGCACATAGGATATTCTTATGGCTAAAACCCATCAGTGGTATCAGAGCCTTGATTGGTTTCTAATTGTATTGATGCCTTGGTTATTTGTTCAAGCTTCAAAAATCAATTTTTTGGCTCCCTGACTGATGAACTCGGCGAGTTCGAGCGTCAGTAAGAGCAGATTTCGGGATTTCTTGCTGTTTTGCTTGAGGATACTTGCCTTAACTGTTTTGGGTCTTTAATATTCGAATTTTATCTTATATTTGAGTATATACTGGACTAAACAAGAGATAATTACCAATTGATTAGATATTAACTTCCTTATATGATTAAAGATTGATTATTTGTATTAATTGGGTAACTTATCTTGCAACAAATTGAAATTAGGTCAAATATAAATAATGACAAAATTAATTGTTTAATTTCTATTATTTGTTATTTGATCCTTGTGTTGTGAAAAATTTTCATTTATGCCCATGTAAGTTTTATGGTTTAAATTTGAACTTAAAGGTTTTGTTTTGAAATTTAAATAGTTGAAACCCTAATGTTTTGAAATGTTTCAAAACTTGCCCTCAAGTTTTGGAATTTAAAAGTTGATTAAAAGTTTAATTTAGAAATGTTAAATTCTAAAACCCTAGTATTGTTTTCAAAAGTTCAAATCACACCCTTATGGTTTTATTAATTAATTAAAGTGTATAATTATTAAATTTGACCACATAGTATTTTAAAAGTAAAATACACCCTATACTATATATAACATTAAAAGTCTAATATATATGTATGAGTAAAAGTCAGTCTTACTGTTAGTAGGCCTCATTCACGAAGCTGGTCTATAAGGGGTGTTTAAGGAAATTGCCTATAAAATGGCGATTGAATGGGTATCCACTCTTACCCACTGCACTCTTGACTAGTGGAGGGTCGTTAGCCGAACGGGTTGGATGGGAAAGAAACCCTCCATTATAAGTATAATGAAGTACAAAAGTAACTAAATGCTTTTACAAATTCCCAATCTTAGTTACTTTAGGCAAAAGTGAATTGATGCAATTCCATGAAATTACACTTTGTGCCCTTGCGAAGACGTTAGTGGAGCGTGTGTGGTTAACCGGCACACTAAATGGCTCTAAGAAAAGGTAGCAAAGGGTGACTCAATGTTTGTCATAGTTCGGTGGAGCGATTGTGGTTAACTGACACATCGAATAGATGAATGTAACATGTGGGGGCACCATGTAAGTTTGCATGGTTATTCACACTCGCTTTGTGATCCTCGGTATCCCAGTCACAAACTAGAGGGGCATATCGAGATTTAAACATGCCATTGAAAAGTTCAATGAATCTCAAAAGATCTAGGAATTTTCAATAGATTTAAAACTGAAATTTCCTTTTCGTTTTTCATGGTGGAAATTAGTGAATCATCATTCACTTACCTTCAAATATTCTGCAACTAGATTACGACATCCCTTTTCTAGGTTGTAGAGTTTTGTGTTGGGTCCTAGCCTTAATATCTCATTTGGGTGATTTATTAAGGACTCAATCAATCAACAAACTTGAATTTAATTTTTCTCCCGTTTTGTAGATGTCAAAGTGTGACAATTGTGGTCTTCCCAAATCCAGTGAAACAAGCCATTCACATGAAGATGATATTCTACGATTCAATCGAGGAACACAAGATCATGCTTCACTTCCTCCACCTCCTCCTATTATTCTCCCTAACCCACAAGTTCAAAAGATTGAAATTTTCAAACTCACTCAAGCCCTTTTGGCAAGTAAACATAAAGAAGGAAAGTCAGTGTGTGCACACATCCTAGAGATGAAGTCACACATTGATAGATTTAGAATGTTGGGATCTGTTGTTTGTGAGGAGCTGGCTGTTGACTGGGTTCTTCAGTCACTTCCTGACTTATATAGTGAGTTCGTAAGAGACTACTATATTATGAACCACGACGTAACCCTCATTGGTCTCACCTATATGCTTATTGTTGCTGAATCATCAATGATTTGGCGCACTGGAAAAGCAAAGTTGATTGGTGGATCTGCCTTCCAGACCTCTATGGATATAGGCAATGGCAACGAAAGGCATGCCATGACCGAAAAGTTTGATCATAAGAGAAAGGCAAAGTCAGAAGTAGTTATGCGTGTTGTTCCAAAAGAGTCAATTTGCTTTTATTGCCAAGAGAATGGGCATTGGAGACGAAGCTGCCCTATTTACCTAAGAGATCTAAGAGATGGGAGAGTCAAAACGTATGGCTCTTCTTTAGGTAAAATCCATTAACTAACTCTTTTAAGTTCCTATTCTAGCTTACGGGAAGAAGTGAGCGGAATCTAATCATGAAGAAATGGATTTCGATCGCGTTACTTGAATATTAGAATCTTGAGCTACTACTTGGAGTTAGAATAAGATTGTTGAGAAATATGTATTAACATAGTTTTTCAATGAATTGCATTGCAAGGACAAATTTTTCCGTAATAAAATAAATTTGATTTTATATTATTTATTTATCCTTGCAATGGAGTGTATGAAAAATTGATGTTTGAATGTTTCTATTATTAGAAATAATGGATTTGATTCTTAATTATGTTATTTGTGGAAATGTCAAGAATTTACCAAATAGGGAAAGTTTCTCATCGGCCAAGTTTCAATTGGACAGAAACTTGGAATCATACAACTTGGTTGCACGATGAATGAGAAATTTCATATTTGGAAATTAGACTAATTCGTTGACAAAGTGTCAAATGAAGGGCGAGGAGATCGAGTACACAAGATTGTGTGTTGATCAAGTCCACCACAAGAGTGACAAAGATATTCATCATGATTTACTAAGGTTAAGTAAATATGATTATACTTATAAGATTAAGTGTAATTTTGAGTTGATTGAGAGAGTTTCGATCAATAGCAGAACGAATAAGAAGAATCAAGTAGGCAGAAAGATAAAAGTTTCTCTATTCTAAGAAGAAGGGATAGTACCTTTTATTATGTTTTATGATAGGTCTTAATGATTAAGAACCATATTTTAATTGATCCTCTAAGTGAGTCTTAGTGCAATTGTATGTCTGAGAAGAGGAATCAAGAATTGAAGAAATGTTAAATCAAGAAGTCAATCATACTTCGTTCCAAAAACAAGTCTTAGAGTTAAGATTGCGAGTTGAGTGACAAGTCTTAAGAAGGTTTATAACATTCATCAAATGTGGAATTTGAAAAGGTTTTCTTATTCTTGCACATTTGAAATTGGAAAGTTGTGATGTCTTGGATAATACAAAGACCAACTAGGACCAATTTTGTGAAGTCTTTTGTCTTGATAAAAGCTACACTAACTCTTGAATATTTATTTGTCAAGAAATGGTTATTGACAAGAGAATATTATATGTCAAGGAGTTAGTAGGACTCTCAAAGGTCTTGAAAGGTTTCAAGAACAAATCAAGAATAAACCTTATCGATCATCACTAGCACACAAGTTGAGGTTTACAACCTATCATGTTGACACTATCTTGTTTCTGTGCGGTTCCATTTGAGTTAATTATGCATGTTAGTTCTATGAGTTCCCATTTGAATGCATAAAAGGCAAGGACCTTGATCAATGAAAAGTACATTGATAAGAAAGGATGAGCTGCTTAACTACTTGGAAGACATGGTGGGCACTCGTGTTACCATAAGGCAAGAAATCAAGATTAAGAAAGTTCGGTCCATAAGAGTTTGGATTTGTCGCAAACTTTGGTTTTGGACAAATTCGCAATCATAGGAACACATACACCATTAAAATCTAAGTGTCATAAGATTCCCTCCTTCATGAAAATAACTGTGAGGAAATACTTTCACTAAGAGAGATTTTAAGAAGATAGTGATTGTAAAAATTGTACTCTCAAATTCGATTATGGTTACGGTATCCCTTTCCATAATTCGAATTGTGAGATTTGGCAATTAGTCTGAATTGTTTAGACACACATATGAGCTATCTAAGGCAAAGGTGTATAAGTTTAAGAAGCTTAGATAAAGGATTATCAAGTCAAAGCTAGTGGGAGCATAAGTGTTATGCTTATATGATAATAATCATTATGATAAATGTTGTGCTTGTATGATTATTAAGGCAAGTATTGCAAGTTAGCAATATTAATTATAGAAAACAAGAGTTATACTTTGCAAAGTCGTAAGGGTTGAATAGTTGTTTTGCTATAATTAAGGGAGAGAATATTATGCTTCATTTCAAATCTGAAGGCTTAGGTTGTGGAATGTTAATAAATTTAGTCAAGGATACATAGTGTTATGGCATTGTTCGAATTGTGAGAACGTGACACATTAAATATTATGGCAGAAGATTGATAAAGTATCATATCTTTATGTAAGCCATTATGCAACGTATACCATACGCTTCGGGTATAGGATTGATTGCTAGTGTTATTATATTCGACCATTCTAAAATTTTCCAAATGTCTAGCGCATTTAGAGGGAAAAATGACTAGAATCGGTTTTGACTAAGATAATTAAACAACTATCAAAGGACAATCCAAAACTTGCTGAGGATTGGTCGCTTGTGAGTAGTTGAAAATATGGTATTGGATGGACGATATTGACATTATTATGAATAGATAAGATTCTATTAAGAATGAATTGTCATATGGAAAATATGGAAATGTTTCCATATTGGGAGTTGGATATTGAGAATCTATATCTAGATTAGAAACTATTATGCAAGAACTATGTTCAAAGGAATGTACTTTGAGTGAGAGACATCATATCTATAGAATTGTTTCTGATAGTGATTAGCCAAGTCTTGATGATTTTGAGCTATGACTTTACGAAAGAATCATTGCATAAAATGTTAGAATCTAGCATAAGTAACAAGAATTTGATATTCTTATACTTATGATAAGGATTGTGAGTTATGAAATGAGTATGATTGGAAATGTGTTCATTTGATCTATTTCACAAAGTACGGACCGTAGGTAAACATTGTGTACATGCTGAGAGCATGGGACAAGTGTAGTAATAATTCAAGTAAGAAGTTGATTACCCGAAACAACAAATAATGAGCAATCAATATGGTGATTAAATAAAATGTTTCATTTATACCCAGAGTTTGGGGCCATGTGGGATTATTATTATTCTTGTGTTTCACTTTGCATGTTTTGACTTCCTGAATAATTAAATTGGTTCAGAACAATCAAATTATTCGAACGAACCACAGTCGTTCATATATTGGAAGTAGGTATGAATGAAGACTGTCGTGAATTGGTATGTGGATTGTCTAAAGTGTATTAGACATAAGCAAATGTTTGTTGCAACATTCATGAGTGCTTATGAATATGATTTGAGCATTGGATTAAACCCACGCTCACTTGGATCACTTCATGGATTTTATCACGAGTGATTGGTGAGACGATAACATCTTATATTCTTGAAACCAAGATGTGCGAGTTGTATCTTGTGAGTCGGTTACACATTGATAATATGTAAACGCACCAGTAACTTGGTGTCATAAAACATATTGTTGTGTGTGATTCGGTGAGTGAGTGCAAGCAAGCATTGAATCAAAGTTTATTCGTTCCTTTTATCCAAAGTGGGATGAAAGCGATATCTGTGGGCCCCTCGATGATTTTGTGATGACACTAAGTGCTTGTCCAAGCCGGGACTAATTTGATGTGCTTAATTGTAGTCTGTTGACAGTCGTCATAAATCGGAAATCAAGAAACAACACATAGACAGAGAGAATGATTTAAATCCATGTCTCAGTCTATACGATATCTAGAATGGAGGAATATATGATCCCTTATCTAAAGGACTCGTATCTGATAAGATCAGAGTTGACAGCGACTTTTGAAAGCTACGATTGCAGATCAGGATCTGAAGTCATATGCAGAATAGTTATTAGACTTATCCAAGTGGGAGACTGTTGGATTAGTGTCTAAGTCCATAACTATTTTGGTATGTACTTGACCCGATGGTGCATGGTCCTTTTGGGTTGCCTTCACCAAAACAACTTGATAGGATGAATTATAGAGAGAGAAGATTAATTATGATTTATTAATATGTTATGAGAATAATATATTAAAGGAGAAATCATATTGTTTAATAAATATTAGTCAAGAATTAATTGATAATTAATTTTCTGAGTAAAAGAGATTAATTAAACTTAAGGGACTGGAACTATAATTATAAGATAATTACATTTGGGCTATGGATTACCTTGGAATAATAGGTTGGACGAATTCTATGGGGAAACCCATTAGAAATCGTCCAAGGGATATTCTAAAAGGGTCCATGGGCTGCTTAGGGCTTAAGCAGTCAGATTAGGGTTTCCTAGTTGAAAACCCTAATAGCCTACATGTATATATAGTACCCTTAAGCCCCAAAAACGTGGCTACGAGTTTCACTAGGGTTTCTGGACGTTTTGGGCAGCCTCCTCTCTCCTTATTCTTCATCCTCTTGCTCTTGGTGTTTGTGAGCCATTAGAGGAGTGACACTTGTGACTCTAAGCTTTCTAAAGTCATTACAAGGAGGATTTGAGATTGTTATTGCTACATAACAATCAAGGTAAGATATAAAAACCCTTTCACATGTTAATATGATTAATTGTATGCTAGAACTAGGGTTTAAAGTCTTGGATGAATTGCATGTACAATAGAGAAACCTAAATCCAAGCATTAAGGTTTGTATGAGCACATAGGATGTTCTTATGACTAAAACCCATCATAAAGGACTTAGTTATGAGATTCGACCTCATGAGTTAAGTTTTGAACCTTAATTAATAATTAGGGTTAATTATTTTATTGACTAGGCAGAATCTAGTTCCGACAATTCGGGTGTGAGATTTACTTGTCATAAGTATCAGGTGAGTCTCCTCACTTATTCTTACCTGTGTGGTAGAATAGATGTGTTTGTGATGACCAGTTGGGTCTAAATATTATTTTGTATTATGTTGCGTATGTGTGACTGGGACTACGTATAGTCTTCAGCGTTGATGATAACCCTTCAGACGTGTTGTTGCCCACTAGGACTGCTGATAGTCTCTAGGGTTACGGATAAACAACAATTGTTTATTTATGATGTGTTGTATGTGGTATCTTGGGGAACTCACTAAGCTTCGTGCTTACAGTTGTTTATTTATGTGTTTCAGGTACTTTTGAGGACCGCGGAAAGGTGAAGGTCTGATTGTACACACTCGTTGGGAGATTTGTTACTGGGACATTTTGAGAACTGTGATATTCTGTGATAATGGTTGTTTTAGATAATTATATGTTTGATAAATTGGTTTGTGAAACTTTATTTTTGGTAAATTAAAAATGAAAATTTTGGTCGAAAATTTAAGGTGTTACAATTTGGTATCAAAGCCCTGGTTTGAAGGATTTGGATGAACCTCAGGGTGATTCCAAACTGAAACCAAGGATCTGAATTTTTTGATAAAAACTTAAAATAGAAATGATTATTTTTAAAGGAGAAAAACCCATTTGAAACAGTGTGTACAATAAACCAGAGCTCGAGCGGTAGTTTCCCAAAATTGCATGCTAGCTAGTGGTATGCTAAGGATCCTGCAGGAATAGTGTGATAGTGTTGCCTGATTTGTGATGCCTTTATCCTAGGAGTTTACTCTTATGAGATTGAATATGACATTGCTATTTTCCTAGTGTATGCTATATGACTACACATAGTTAGGAATTTATTTCCTCAGAATGTTTGATCTAGCCTTTCTTCTTGTTCCTTGTTTGGTTGTGCATTTAAGGTAGAATCATTTATTCGAATGTCCACCAAGTCTCAGATTGTCTACAATTGGCATGCACGAAGCAAATGGCAAGAATATTGGAGATCTTGTAAGGCGGAGTAGTGTCGGGGAGCAGTCTAGAAGTAGTGTCTAGATGCTTAGTCGTGCTTCTAGGGAACCAGCAGGGTGAGGCTATAGTTGATATGAGGAAATAGAGTCGTTGTGACTTTGGGTCTTGAGAGGACGACTTGAGAGAAATATGGGCTGGTGTGGAAGGTAGTATTGGACCCGTACTACTGGAAGCTCTGGGTTCATACGTGGCTCAAGAAGGAACACTAAGGAACTAAGGAACTTGTAGGAATGTGAGGGTGTCAGTGTATGTGCTTTAACTTGATTTATTATGCTTTTCTTGTGTGTTTCAGTATGGTGATTACTTGAGGTTCAGGCTCCAGCGACCACGAGAGGCCGAGTGCCAGCGATGATGAGATCCACATGATTGTTGCCGCGGTGGTGGCCACAATAATCAGAAGGGCTATTTCAGAAATGTATGGGTCTGTCAAGACGATGCTGATTGAGACTTTTGATGAGCGTTATCCTGATGTCAATGAAGCTACTATTGTCGCAGCCACTGCAGCTGTTGCTGCTGCGAGACTATAGGGGTGATTCGTTGTGGTACCGAGATTTTAACATACGAAGCTACCCGGGTTTGATGGGACCCAGGATCTGATTACTGCTATGAGATGGATCTCTGATGTTGAGGGACTTTTTTTACACTTGATCTTGTCTGGAGAATATGTGGGTTCGTTTCGCGTTGAACCTGCTTCGTTTGGGAGCGAAGGATTGGTGGAAGTGTGTGACGACTAATTATACTATTGCAAAGCATTCTACGATGATCTGGAAGAGATTTAATAAGATGTTCAGGGATCAGTTTGTACCCATGGTTGAGCGGGAAAGATTGGCCCATGAGTTCCTATCTCTCAAGCAGAAGACAAAGACGATGACTGAGATCACCAAAATGTTTCATGAGAGGGCCTTGTTTTTCCCTAAGCATATGTCCACGAAGCAGACACGTGTGAGTCGGTATTTGGGCATTCTGAGGAGAGATATCTATGATTTTTTGGTGAACACCACATATCGGACATTAGCTGAGCTGCAGACTAATTCCAGGAGGAGATAGATTGAGTTGGAGATACAGGCTAGGGATGAGATGGAGACCCATGTGAAAGATAGGAGGCCAGTACAGTCGTAGCCGATGACTAAGCAGCCCAAGCCCGCTAATTAGAGAGATGGAGGCTAGAAGGGCTACACTTGCAGAAAGTGCGGCAAAGGACATGAGGGACCCTGTCGGTTAGGATCAGCTTGCTACATGTGTGGCAAGGAGGGGAATTTAGCAAGGGATTTCCCCAAGGGATTTTGGATTTGCTTCAATTGCAACCAAACGAGTCACATGAGGGCCGAGTGTCCTCAGCGTGCATCTAGGGCAGTTCACTCATCGCCCCCCCCCCCCCCCCCCCCCCCCCCGAACCTGCATATTACCGATGGTTGACAGGGAAAGGCCGAGGCACCGAGGGCTCGAGGGTGAGCATTTTAGTTTACAGCATATGAGGCCCGTACAGCTCCAAACGTTGTGGTTGGTATGTGTTCTTTATTATTCTGCTAATTTATTTATGTTGCTTATATTATTGATTGTGTAGGTACTTTTCTTGTGAATTATGTGTCTGCGCTTGTGTTGTTTGACTCGGGTGTGAGTCGATCTTTTATGTCATCATCCTTTTGTTACGGTTTTAGTATCGCGCGAGAGACTTTGCGTACAAACTTGAGAGTCTCTACACCTGATGAGCTTCCGGTCTCTGCTATTGATATCCATGGTTGTAGAACTCGCTACTCGGTACCTGCTTGACCGACTGGGAGTAGGGAGTACTCAGGAGTACTCGGGGAGTACTTGGATTCGGTAATTCATGTAGACATATTTTTAGGAAAATTATATATGTCAAAAGCATAATTTCAAATCATTATAACAAAATTAGATACATGTGAACACATAAAAAAATGAAATACACACAAATCTCTCAATTCATAAATAACTACTGAAAATTTAAGATATATATGTAGTAATAATCACATGTGTGCGTTAAATAATAAATCATTAAGTGTATAATACATATTAATCTTGAAATTTTTGATTTTTTTCTGTTTTTATGACAATTTTGACCCTTTGACCGAGTTGGCCGAGTTTGACCGAGTAGGCCCGAGTAATACCGAGTTAGAGAGATGTTGACCGATTTTTGACCAAGTTTGACTTAATCCACGTTTTTTTTCCGAGTTCACATTAATTGCCTCGGTGGAGGGCCGATTCCGAGTAATCGGCCAAGTAGGCCGGGTTTTGCAACACTGCTGATATCTACCGGGGTTATGAGTTAAAGATCTTCGGTGTTGGTTATCCGATAGATCTTATCCCTATTGCGATGAGAGATGTCTATGTGATCGTGGGTATAGATTGGTTGAGTTGGTTTTAGGTTCTGATTGACTGTGAACATCAGATGGTGACGGTTCGAGACCCTAGTGGGGGAGTGCTGACTATCTACGGTGAGGGTACTAGGTCGAGATCAGCCTTCTGTAGAGGTGGCAATCGTGTCGTGTCATGTCGGGTTCGTGTCGTGTCGAAACACTAAACGGGTTGAAAGTGCTTGACCCTAGCCCGACCCATTTAATTAACGTGTCGTGTCGTGTCAACCCGTTTATTTTCGTGTCGAGTTCGTGTCGGGTTTCGGGTTAGGGCTATACCTCGAAATATGTCGTGTCATGTGAGGTTAAAAGATTGAGCATGTTGAAAGAGTAAGAGTTAGGTAGGCAGAAAGGAAAAGCTAATAGTTTGGAGGCAAAATAGATGAAGTCATAGCAAGTTCAGATGACAAAATTAAAAGAGTGGGAGTTGGGGAGGCGGATGAAAAAGGTCATGAGGATGCGAGAGTGGTGAAAGAGACTGGTTAGTTTGGGAGAGAATGGAAAAATTGAAATGAAGTCTTGATCTAGATGGCTAATTCATTTCAACATTACAAAACAATTCAATTCGAAGGCTTTCTTTTACTTATGGTTTTGATTTAGTATCTCTCTAGTTTATTTCAATAATTCAAAATACTTGCATATAAATAAACGGGTCATTTTCGAGTCATATTTGAGTTGAAATTCTCAACCCTAACCTTACCCATTTAATTTTCGTGTCGTGTCGTGTCAACCCGTTTATTTAAACGGGTTGAAATATCTTACCCAAACCCATTTATTTCGTGTCGGGTTCGTGTCGGGTTTCGTGTCGTGTCAATTTTTGCCACCTCTAGCCTTCTGTTCTGCCGCCAGGGCAAGACAGAGTTTACAGCATGGGTGTATGGGTTATCTGGCATATGTAGTGGTTACTCAGGTCGAGGAGAAAGGAACGACCTCCATTTATGATGTTCCTGTGGTATGTGATTTTCCTGATGTTTTTCCTGAGGAGTGGAGTTTCTGATCGATCTGATTTCGAGTGCGGTCTTGATTTCCATGGCATCATACCATCTTGCACCTCCTGAGATGCAAGAGTTATCCTCTCAGCTGCAGAAGCTATTAGGAAAAGGGTTTATTCAGCCGAGCAGTTCTCCATAGGGAGGACTGATCGTTTTCGTCAGAAAGGAGGATGGTTCACACCGTATGTGAATCGATTACCGGGAGTTGAACAAGCTAATGGTGAAAAACCGTTACCCGTTGTCAAGGATTGAGGATCTTTTCGACCAGCTTCAAGGGGCATCTTGGTTTTCCAAGATCGATTTGAGGTTCGACTGCCATCAGATGAGTGTGAAAGAGGAGGATATTTAGAAGATGACCTTCCGAAGTTGCTATGGGCATTATGAGTTCGTGGTGATGCCTTTTAGGCTCACCAACGCATCGGCGACGTTCATAGATCTCATGAACCGGGTGTGCAGGCCTATGTTGGATCAATCGGTGATCATTTTCATCGATGACATTCTCGTTTATTCGAAGAAAAGAGAGCACCATGAGGAGCATTTACGCAAGATTCTTGGATTTTTTAGGATGGAGAGGCTCTACGCCAAGTTCTCATAGTGTGACTTCTGGTTGCATGAGTTTTAGTTTTTGGGACGCATCGTCAACCAGAATGGTATCTTCGTCGACCCAGCCAAGATAGAGGCGGTGATGTATTGGGAAGTGCCTAGATCTCCATTTGAGATTTGGAGCTTCCTTGGTTTGGTGGGATATTATCGGATATTAATTAGAGATTTCTTGAAGATTATTGTTCCTCTCACCAGGTTGACAAGGAAGGATGTTGTGTTTAGTTAGGCGCTTGTGCAGCAAGCATTATTTGAGACTCTCTGCTAGAGACCGTGCAAAGCACCGATACTTGCCCTTCCTAAGGGAGTTGAGGACTGCGTATTCTACTGTGATACATCCATTGTATGGTTGGGTGATGTGTTGATGCAAAGGGGGCATGTGATTGCATACGCTTCAAGGCAACTGAAGCCTCACGAAGCGAAGTATCCCACGCATAATTTGGAGTTGGGGGGGGGTTCGTCATCAAGATTTGGCGCCACTATCTCTATGGTGTTCGATGTACCATCTACACATGACCATAAGATCCTAAGATATCTTATGGATCAACCTAACCTGGATATGAGACAGAGGAAGTGGTTGGATGTACTGAAAGACTACGACTGTAAAATTTAGTATCACCCGGGCAAGGCCAATAAGATGGTCGATGCCTTGAGTCGGAGGGTGGTGAGTGCCCGTTTTAGAGATTATCAAATAAGTGCACTCGAAGGCCATAAAAGAAGAAAATCTAAAAAGTGAGTGGGTGATCGGCCAGATTTCAGCCTATGATATCGACGGCCGAGGGCTTATGACTCTTCATGGGCAGGTATGGGTACCATATACAGGTGGGGCCCGACGGATTTTGATGGAGGAGGCCCAGAAGTCGAGATTTTCCATCAATTCAAGGGTTACCAAGATGTATCTTGACCTAAAGCATAGTTATTGGTGGCTATGTATGAAGAGAGATGTGGCCTGGTTTGTAAAGCGATGTTTGACATGCCGGAAGGTCAAGGTCGAGCACCAGCGCCCTCATGAAAATTTGCAGCGCTTAGAGGTTCCCCTATGGAAGTGGGAGCATATCACCATGTGTTTTATTACGAAGTTGCCGAAAACTGCAAGGGGTGTTACAGTTATATGGATGATAGAAGATCGTTTGACGAAGAGTGCTCACTTCCTAGCCATCAGCGAGAGCTCTTATGCGGAGAAGCTGACTAAGATTTATGTTCGGAAGGTGGTGGCTTGGCATGGGGTGTCGACTTCGATTGTATCATACCGGGATGTGCGTTTTACTTCCAGGTTCTAGAATAGGTTTCACGAGGAGTTGGGTACCCGACTAAACTTCAATACTTCATATTATCCGCAGATTGACGGGCAGAGCGAGCAGACTATTCAGTTGCTCGAGGATATGATGCATGTATGTATCATTGACTTTGGTGGGATCTTAGACTCCTATCGCCCGTTGGCTGAGTTTTATTATAACAATAATAATCATGCCAATATTGATATGCCCCCTTTGAGGTTCTGTATGGAACCTATTTGTTGGGGTGAGGTTGGACAAAGGGTCATGGGAGCACGGAGGTAGTGCTCAAGACAACTGAGCTTATACATCAAGCTAGACAGAGATTGCTGACGGCTCACAGCCATTAGAAGAGTTATACGGAGCGGCAGAGCTTTGAGCTAGAGTTTCAGGTGGGGGATTTAGTGCTTCTGAAGGTGTCACCCAGGAAGGGTGTTATTTGCTTCTAAAAGTATGCAAAGTTGGGCCCCAGTTTTATTAGCTATATCTGAGTTTTGGCCCATGTGGGCAAAGTGGCTTACCGGTTGGAACTACCGAAGGAATTGAGACAGATTCCTAATACCTTCCTTGTTTCCCAACTAAGGAAGTGTATAGTTGACGAGACGAATGTGGTCCTTTTGGAGGACATTCAGGTCGATGATCGCCTGAACTACATTGAGAAGCCCATGTAAATTTTGGATCGGAGAGTGAAGACCTTGGGTAACAAGGTAGTGAACTTGGTCAAAGTTTAGCGGCAACATCGGAAAGGCTCGGAGTGGACGTGGGACCCCGAGTCTGAGATGCATGAATAGTATCCTCAACTATTACAGAGGATAACTTCAAGGACGAGTCTGAGATACGTGAACATTATCCCCTTTGGACTATCCTTATCAGCCACCATTCCCTCCTCAAAGCCTAATTTCGATTCTAAGTTGTTTGTGTGAGTTTTGGGAGTTTATTAAGTGATTTTGGTACATATTGTTGAAAAAGGAGGCTAGAGAAGGAGTTGTTGCTTACAAGCATTTAGATCCAGAAACGTTTCCTAGTTGTGCATCTTTTTTAGGTATAAAGTTTATACCTTGATGAGTTTCCTATTTGATCTCCATGGTTGAGTTTTATGAGCTTTTGTCCCCAAGATTAGACCTTTATGAGTTTGGAGCACTCCAGAGAATATTAGATGTCCTTTCATGCATTTTAGGACTTTTAGATTCATAAAAATGGTTGCTTGATTATTTCCTATGACCCATGCATGAGTAAGGTAACTTAAAGTGTGATGAAAGTTAAATTTTGTGGCATTGGGTCCTTCCTAGCCATGCAAACGCTTAAATTCTACGAATTTATGGATTAAAACGCCTTAAGATGGTCAGATCTGAAATTGGGTTAGATGTCTTAGCGGATTAAGACAAAAAGTTGGTGAAAGTTGAATCAGACGGAGTACGTCGAGTGTACTCTTGGCTACGCCCCGCATAGCCGGTTTCGTCCCCGATTGGTCACTGGTCGCATAGTACGCTCCACATAGGGAAGAGTACGCGTAACGTATGCGCTAGGCAATGGACTTTTGTTGACTTTTGACTTTTGGTCAAGATTTAGGGTTTTGGACCATAAGAAGTGCAAAATGGTCTTTGTGCCCTTAGAGGACTTAGTTGTGGGATTTGACCTCACGATTTGAGTTTTAGACCTTAATTATTAATCAGGCTTAATTATGGTTGACTAGGCGGAGTCTAGTTCCGAAAGTTTGGGTGTGAGATTTACTTGTCGTCAGTATCAGGTAATCTCCTCACTTATTCTTACCTATGTGGTATAATAGTTGTATTTGTGATGACTAGCTAGGTCTAACTATTATTTTGTATTATGATGTTTATGTGTGATTCAGACTACGAATAGTCTCCTGGGTTGCTAATAACCCATCGGGCGTGTTGTTGCCACTGAGGCTGCTGATAGTCCCCACGGTTGCTGATAACTCATAATTATTTATTTATGTTGTGATATATGCGGTATCTTGGGGAACTCACTAATATTCGTGCTTACAATTGTTTATTTATATGTTTCAGGTACTTTTGAGGACCGCAGGAAGGCGAAGGTCTGATTGTAAACACTTGTCGGGAGATTTGTTACCGGAACAGTTTGAGAACTCTGATATTTTGTGATAATGTTTTTTTTGGATAATTATGTGTTTGATAAATTGGTTTGTGAAACTTCCTTTTTGGTAAATTAAAAATGAAAATTTTGATCTAAAATTTGAGGTGTTACAATTGTAGAGAAAATTCAGGTTTTGATGGTTTATATTATCATAGAAATAAAAATCTACTTATTTAACAAGATAAAAATTGGAATTGAAATCAAAATATTCTTGTTTATGTGATATAGTTACACAAAAAAATAGGAACTATGATTTAAAAAAAAAAGAATATAAGCATTATGTCGTAAAAATGTTTAATTTTTTAAATTTGATATTTTATGTTAGCTAATTATACTTCTAATATGCAGAGAGTTTGTATAAATTTTAAGCTAAATAGTAACATACATTTGGAGGTAATTATAGCATAAATGAAATATATAATTGTAATTCAATACCTTATTAAATTAAAGGATTTCATATGAAATGATTGCATTAAATATAACGTTACGTGCAAACTCTTAGAAGAGCTTTAATATATTGACACATGACAAACATTAAACACGAGCTTTAGGAAAATGACACATGTAGAAACCAATATATATATATATATATATACATATATATATATATATATATATATATATATATATATATATACACACACACACACACCATGTGTCTTCTAGCCTAATGGTATCTAGTGTTGTCTTCCCTCATTGAGGTTGATGGTTCAAGTTTCGTGTTATGGACACATGTGGATTTAAGAAGTATATTAGATTTGTTATATATATATATATATATATATATATATATATATATATATATATATATATATATATATATCATTATTATATACGAAAAGGTTTTTTCTTTAGAAGAGCTCGTGAAGTTCACGAAGGGTTCCTTTTTAGCGCGTGAAACATTGTTCTTTCACTCTCACCATTGTTATAGTACAATGCATGTTTTACACACCTAGGACAGTTATCTTCCTCTACGAAGCTCAAGCGTTGGCGTAGCGAGACATGTGTGTACCAGCACCTATTTCACGATGACCAATGATACTTTTTTCGAGGAGCCTTTCGTGTTTCAAGATACATCTTCCGTAAGATCTAACCATAAGTTTCCTCTTCCATATCTCTCCCTCTTAAAGATTAAAGATGAACAAAGCAGTCAAGAAAATACCTTATCATCTCGAAGCAAAGACGATTCTTAATCGGTATTTGGGTGTTTAAAGATTGGATTACATCTTCATACTTACTATTGTGTTTGAAATCCTAACCCTAACCTCTGATACATCCACCAACACTAACCTCAAATGACATCAATGAACATCATCCTCTTTTTTCCAGGTTTGTGTTTTTTGTTTATTCTGTTTCTCCATTTATTATAGAATTCGATTATGATTTGTTCAGTTCATGAGCTCTATTTGGGTTATGTTCATCGTCCTTATTAGTTTATTTTACCTTGTTAACTCTTATTCTCTCTGTATATTGAAGTAGTATACTCAACAATCGATAATCATATGTCAAGTACCGCTTTCACCCTACAAGTGCTTTGTCAATTTACTTTAGGATTTTTTAAATTTGGTTTAGGTTTAGTTAGAACATATAATCTTCTATTTACCTTTTCTTTAGATTTTTGAGGTATCGGTGGTAAAACAAGTGTCAAGAAATTGGATTGTAGACCTTATAATCTTCTATTTACTTTGTTTTGGGTCGCTTCAACTTATGTTGAAATTTGTTTTTATTTAATTCTTAATTTGTTGATAGAGTTAGACTAATTTTGATGAGATAGGTAGATGGAATCCTTTCCAGTGGGAATCTTGGAATTGATCTTCCACCAGAAAGATGAAGTAAGTTCTATCATGTTCAACAGATTAATATTTCCGTTTTTTGTGAACCCTTTTAAATAGAAAATACAAAACAATGAAATTCTTAAAATCTAGATTTAAGGAGGCAATTTATACATCTAACCTAGTCACCAAGATAAATTTCACGGAACCTATAAACTGATGAAAGTTAGTATATAATTTGACCAAACGAAGAAAATATACATCTTTAAGAAAATAAGTGATGTGAATATTATATTATTTATCTATTCATGTGGTCATGCTATTAAATTTGTATAACGGTACTTATTTTTTATATGTATATATCTCTTGAAAGTCGGTTCAGGGTTGCGGTCATTAGAAATCTTCATTTTAACCATGGGTGTGTATTGTTTTTTCTGAAAAAAGGAAAAAAAATGTGTTGTTTTTTACATAACCTGTCCAATTTATTACGTAAATGTTGCATTTGGTTTGAACAATTTTGGAAAATGTCTTCCAATTGCATATTTGCTCAATATTTTACGCTCCTTTCTTCCATAAAAGAGATTCACTTTACAACGATGTCCCAAAAGAATCACATTTTATATCTATACTTAAAATTTTGTTCCAAAGTTATCTTAATTTTAAAGATCAAATAAAAATAACCATTTTCTTATTTATTTTATCAATTCTTAGAATTTATAGAATTCTCTGCAATCGCCTACATTTCAATGTTAACTATGGTACTCTTTAGTTTCATCATCATCATTCATGTTCCTATATTCCTATGTGAAGCATAATTTTCTTAAAAATTATGAATAATAGGAAAAGATAGTTTGATGTAGGTGCTTTTCTTACACAAAACGTCTCTTTATAAGTGCAACATGTCTTTACACATGTTGCAGATAACATGACCAAATGTAATGCCTCATTCATATAAAAAGCTGCTCTATGGAACAAAACAACATGGATTTACCACCGCCAAGTTAGATGCGCGTTCCCTTTATTGGAGATGATAAGTTCGTCATTCAAGTAAAAGAGAACAGTCAAGCGAACGAGCGTCAAATATTTTGAAGAACAATACAAAATTTCAATAAATACGACAAAACAAATGAAAATAGCAAAAATACGTGCTTCCCCTATAGAAATCGCAGGTGAGTCCACTATTAGCATGTCTATTTATAAAGTAAAATGGAAACATAATTAGATTATCAATAATTTATTTTGGTATTGTAAATACTATCACGGAGTAACAAATTTTGGAAGGATAATTGGATACCCATTCATATTGATGGTTATGCAAATAAAGAAACAGAAGATGCCACAAAATTTACATATTTTTTTTCTCTTCTTTTCACGCAATATATAACATAGACAGCATGCATGTGGTCTGTTTGTAGATGATGTTATTTATCTATTTGATGATCCATTGAGTGTTGTTGATGCTCATACTAGAAACCAAAGTTTTAAAGTGAGTTTATCCACTTCCTTGTTCTTGGATTTCTATTAATGGTCAACTTAGTGTATATATGTTTGGGCTTTAATGATATGAATGCATGTTAGACTTCCAGAAATCAGAAACAGTGATTCATGTAACATCAACTAGAGTTTTTACCTGATGTAGATCTCATCCAGGTAATTGCTTGAAGTCTTTTTCTTTAATTTTCTTTGCACATATTCTTGCACAGACCCATCTGAATGGAAAAAATACTTTTGCATATATACATTCTTGCAGATCTTACCATGTCATAAAGAATGGAAAAATTACTCAAAATATGATGATATCCTCAATTTAGGAGACAACTCTATTGAATTTGTGCACACAAAGAGGCTTTATGAGAAGTAGATCCGTGCCTAAGATTTGAAAGAATGTGACTGAAAACAAAGGAGTCCAAGGCAACTGTAATGTAAATGACCAATGTGAAGAAGAATTTGTTGTTACTAAGTTATTTTGGTTTTTATCTATTATATATAATTTAACCTTATTTCTTGCATGTTTCATTAAACAATGGTTATTAAAAATCTTGATAACTTAGCTATTTTTGTTTCTTGTATGATACTTTAATGCCAACCGTTTTAGCATATTCTTACAATTTTCTCAAAAACACCCATGGGCTAGTCGTGCATAGCACGACTTGTACAACTTCCTAGTATATATATATATATATATATATATATATATATATATATATATATATATATATATATATATATATATATATATATATATATATATATATATATATATTCTTGACCTTACCCTTATGGAGCTTGCAACCACTTTTTTATGATTGAAACACTTCGTAATACAATATGTAGTAGATATGATTGTAGCAACATTCTTTGTAATTTAATTCCTTAAGAATGCCTCGATACTATATGTACAGTTACACAATTAAAATTTGGTAATTTATTTAACAAATAACTTTTTACACAAAGTAATTTGGGAAAGACCTAAGGAGTGTTTGACATATATATATATATAATACGTGAAATATTCTTATAAAGTATTACACTATAAATATTCTAATATGGATTTTAAAATGATAGAATATTCTAGTATTCTACTAGATTTGTCAGATATGTAAAATATTATAATATTCTATTTAAAAAAAAAAAACAGTAATTTTTTTTTTGGATTAAAAAATGACGAAAATAATATTAAAAAATCAAAAAATTTCAGTTATTTTGCATTTTAAATTTTTTTTTTATTTACAAAATGAGTGTCTATGATTGTGTCTCCTCGTTTCACAAAATATAATGATCTCACATGAACTTAACCATATATATATATATATATATATATATATATATATATATATATATATATATATATATATATATATATATATATATATATATATTACCGGATTGGGTAAAAGACAGAGTCTATTTCGGTCTGATTCAGATGGTGATTATATATCTCCTATTTTGGAATTTTTTTTATGTTAGCCCCATATTAAAGTCTTCTAAGTAGTTTTATGATACCTAAATCATCTTATTAATTATAAATTATGTAATAGAGATTTTATATGATTAATAATAAATAATTTGCTAGAAATTTACGAAGAAGTGAAAGATAGGCAGGTTGAACTTATTATTAAAGGAATGCTATAGATACTTATGCAACAGGAGTAATTATATTATAAGAAATTTAATTGACACTTAACTTTTATGACTACAAATATTTCTATCCATTAATATTATGACACGTGTCATCATTAGAACATGCAATTTAATTTTTTTTTGATATATTTCTAATATACTCATAATAAGATAGTTAAAAAAAATATGGAATGGCGACAAATTCCATAATTTTAATTAGTAGGAATATTTGTAGGTATAAAAGGTAGGAGACAATTTAATTTCTTTTATGTTATATAATAGAATTAGTTGATGTTGTATGCGAGTTGAATGTCAAGTGTTGTTTTCTTTTAAGTGTTTTTAATGTATGCAACTCGCATCCATGTACATGAGAGCCACTCAGGCATTGATTAAACACCATACCATGGTGTTGTGCACGTATCTCAACTTTCTTTTTTCATGATTATTGCTTTATAAAATGCCAACATTATCAAATGTTGGGAAGACGACAAAAAAAAGCTTACATAAAAGAAAGAATTCAAACCAAATGCTATGAATTCTTTCAAATCCTATGGGAAAGTGGGTGAAGTCGATCAAATACGGGTTGATGCTCGCAAAAAAACAGAGAAAGAATGGTTGTTGTGGCCATATCATCTCTACTTCTTGTTATTGTGTAGTTTCAGTCGTTGTTGGAACTACACATCAAAGACCATAGCCAAAAGGGTAGTGAGTCACAATCTCTGGCGGCTATGGTTTCTATGAAAGTCGTTTGTGACACTACATTGTAGCTGAATACCTGTTATAACTCTCTTGCTCCTGTTGTGAATTCCACCAATATCCACCCTGATGAGTTACTCATCCTCTCTTTCTTATTCACCATGGAAGAGCTTTCTAAAGCATCTACACTTCTAGAGCTCAGATGCTGCAACAAACTAATGGATATTGCCATTGATCATCTGAACAATACACTTTCAACTGATATTGATTTCAAATCAATAGGATTTCTATTAGATGATCTAATGACATGGCTAAGTGCTACTGGAATGTATCAGCAAACATGCATAGATAGTATTCAAGGAAATGGTGTAGATTACCTTAAAAAGTCCACTGAGTTAACGAGCAACGGCCTTGCGATCACAAAGGGTTTTTCAAGTGTCACAAATTCTTTCTACACAATAAGAAGATTGATGAACATGGCATCAAGAAACGATGAAATGCCATAATGGTTGTTTGCCAAAGACAGGAAGCTCCTACAGAAGATAAAATTACCGGCTGGAATCAAGGCCGATGCAGTGGTGGCACTAGATTGCACCAGCAAGTACAAGAAAATTTCTGATGCCTCAAGGCAGTTCCTGGTAAGAGCAAGAAAAGATTCATCATATATGTGAAGAAGGGCATCTACTTTGAAAATGTTAGGGTTGAAAAACCAAAATATAATGTCATGATGATCGAAGATGGTAAGGATTCTACAATTGTATTTAGAAAATTAAACATTATGGATGACACTCCAACATTCCAGTCGGTAACTTTTGGTGAGTATATAATATTTACAACCAGAATATGTATACAAAACTGCTTAATATTTACAAATTCTTTTATGATCTGACATGTGTTCCAGGTTTATTTGTGGTATGGCTTATGTACAGTACTAACCTTAGTTGAGGTGTCTGGCCTAAAGGGTTGAGTTGGTAGTTTTAATTGAAGGGATGTTTAGAATTTTTATTAAGTTTTCTCATCGTGGTTCAGAGTATATATATAACTCTTATATATTAGTGTTGGTGAGGTTTGTATTATATTAATTTTTTTTTGTACACCAAGACTACCAAGTACAGACAAAGACCAGACTGGAAACATCGGAGGGCATGATCATTTTAGCAATTAAGCTATTTTGAATCCAGCAATCCTATGCGGCCCGTAAAACCAGATTCCCCATACCGGACGTAGCGAAGAAGTAGTGCAATTAATAATAATACTTTTATTAGGATCTTCTTGCTATAGTTGTATTTCCTCTTTCGAGGATACGAGTTCTTTATAGCCAATTTAGCTTTGATACCAATCTGTCACAGCCCAGACCAAGGTGGCGGAACATGTCGGGCTATGTGACTATGTTCACGGATCATATGTAAACTGAGTATATATAGCACAAGTACAACAACAAACAAAATAACATTGGCATTCCATCTTTGAGTTTAAATACAAGGTTCTTATAGATAATAATGATAGTACATGAATTGCCTTAACAAATAGACATACATAAAAAAGCTAGTAAACTGGATTGCTTGAAATCCATTTATATTTGTCCTGTGAATGCTTGAGTTATTGATTTTTTAAGAATACATGTATTTTTGAGGATCCACATAAAGTTGGTAAGAGTCACAGGTTTTCTGCTAACAAGAGTGATATTTTTAAAAAAAAAGTCTAAAAAGTATTTCCTTTGTAAGTATAACCATGCTTAAAACAATTTTTGTAAAGTGTCTTTGTATAAGTTCTAAAAAAAACCAAATGTATCTTTGCATAAGTAAATCCTTACTTAAAAATAGTTTTGAAAACAACCATGCCCATGGATTTGTAGTAAAAGAGAGATATTCTAGTTAATATTTAAAGTGAGCCCTATAACCAAGTTACGTGACTGTATGTACTGTGACAACCCGAAATTTCTAGCTGACATTCTTCATTTTTATCAAAGTTAGCTTCGTTTTGCTATTTTATAATGAAGTTCTGGGTCTAAAAGAGTGCTTAAAGCTTAGTATAATTGAGATACGTGTTGGAGGATGGGTTAGATTGGGTGTAGCATCGAAAAATCGGGCCAAACACACCAACCCAGGTGTGTGCGGCCGCACACTAGAGTGTGTGGCCAGCCAATCACACACCCCTCCAGCCGCACTCACCCTCCTATATATACTATCCTTGGTCATTTTGATCATTTCTAACACTTCTACAAGGCAAGGACCCGAAAATCCTCTCAAGTATCATTCGGAAAGGTAACATCTTTCACCAAGAACACCATGTTTTTTTTGGCAGCACACGCCTTCTGGCCGCACACACGTGCTTGCCGCACACCTGGCCGCACACACACATATAGTGTGTATTTTGGCCATACACTCTCTTGTATAGCCTTATAACCCTTCGTACAATCATATATGGTTGTAACACTTCAATATAAGTGTTTACTAGTCCCTAAGGTTTTCCCAATTCATTGATTAGTTGTTCATAATGCTAATTATATTCATATATGTATCAATATATGCTAAATTGGATTCACGTGTGTACTCAAGTCACCACTTGGCACTTAGCAACTGATCAAACATTTTCATCAAAACCACTCACTACAAACGGGTACCAGAATTTACTTGGGAGCGCGAAGACTCGATGAAACAGAAGTATCCGCATCTCTTTTCAAATCCATGATTTGTATCTTAATCTTGAATTTCGGGATGAAATTCCCTCTATGTCACACCCCAAAACCGATAACGGCGGAATACGTTTCGGGGTGGAGGACGTCATGTACAGTATCATCACAATTACATAGTGAGTTTAATTACAAGTGTGTTCTATAAAGTTTCAATAGATACCAAAAGTAATACAAAAATAAGAGATGGATCTTGTATGCTCCATCTTCTCCAAAGTGTCGCACCTGTACCTATCTATCTTTGACCTGAGGATACAAGTTATTTTGAAAACGAGTATCAGCATAAAGCTGGTGAGTTCATAAGAATTTAGTGTGGTTAATGTATAAAATGTATTAGAACATATAGTGTGAAAAGCTGCAATGTACATTTATAATTAGTAGAAAACTCTAGAAAATCCTATATTTTCCAGAAAATACATCGTAAGTGAAAAACTCTAAGTTGTATGTAAGTTTTATCATTGAAAATTGTTTGTTTGTGAAAGCGTGGTACTAAATCTCCAGTATGTAGGGTAGATAGAAGAAAAGTTATGCCTGTGGACAATGATAGTGGTGCGAACTTCCATTAGTAATACATACTTATTTACTTCGGGATATTAACTGAGACTTTAGTCTTAGTATTTTAGTGTGGATATAGTGTAATCCTTTTATGTGACCAATAGTGTGAGTAATAGAGGATCCCATGACCTCCCCGGTCATACACAGTGTAGTGAAGTAGTGCCATCCCTGGGCCTGCTCGGCTCGGACTGAAGTTAACAGTCGGGATCTAATAGTGTCTGCCCCATATAGATCTATACATGTAGCGTCGCCTTCCTTCCGGAAAGCTCTGGTCATAGTATATAGCGCGTAGAGTATCTTGTAGAGAGTTAGTGTGTTATCTTCCGGATTAGTGCTTTCTCTTGTAATATAGTGTAGTAGTCTTTTATGTAGTTTATAGTGTGTTTTCTTATTCGTGTATTGTTTTGTAATAGTATGAATTATAGTATGTATAGTAGTAATGGTAACAAGTAGTAGTGACCTTAACTATACCTATTATAGTTAACTTAGTGTGTATGGTTCTTGGCAATTAAATAATATAGGCATCGAATGAGATGGAAATGCTCGTATCTAACACCAATATACATGATATATAACTAAGAAATCAACGACAGTTGGACGGATAACAATTACCCTAAGCCCACATCAAACAAGAACAAGAAATTAGGCGAACTATCGATCCTAAGTCCTTCAAGTCTTACTTATATAAATATATTAGTGTAGATACATTTTATAAGAAAAGTAATTTAATAAAAATCTTGACCAAAGAAAGCATTTAGAAAATAGTTAATTTTTCCAAAGTAGTTTTGAAAGCGTAAAGTTCTTTTATAAAGCATAGTGATAAATTACATGTGATTTGAACTACAGATAGTAAATCACGTGTGATTGGTTTTCATAAAAATGTATATTTGACTTGTATCCCCCCCCCCTAAAACATGTAAAAACAGTGAAAAAGGTTCATTAAGGGGTATGAACTCACCTGAAATCGAGTAAATCGGGTAATTCGGGTGAAGGTGTCGGTTGAGCGTTTGGTGTCAATTAAGGACTTGTACACCTTTTAAGACCCTATTCTCATATGAGATATGTGTTTTTCAAGAAATTAGTCACTTATAATTTTTATTAAAACATTTACATATCATATAATTGATTCGAGGTCTTATGGATTAGAAGTGGTTCTCGGGGATTGTACAAGACCAAAAGGGGGTACTAGGGAGTCCAAGAGTTTACTCCCTTGGAGTTTACGGCCCAAAGGCCACTCCTTGGGAGTTTACGGCCGTAAGCCTCATGGCTTGGCCATGAACTCTTGTTCACTCCCCAAATTTGATGCAAAGGCCCTTAAATCAATCCCTTTAATTTTCTAGTGAAGGTCTAGGGCTAATTAGGGGGTTTAAACCCTCATTTAGTGAGGTTCGGGGGAGTTTACGGTCCTAGCTTATGCTTGGGCCGTAAACTCTAAGTTACCCCTCAAAATGTGATGTTTAATGGCCCCGAACTCGAAATGGAATTTCCTAAAATCATATCCCAAGCCTAAACATGCATTGGAAGGGTTTTTGGGGAATTTTACATGGAAAAAGGGTGTTTACGGCCTAAGTATGTGCTTGGGCCGTAAACCTTCCTTAATGCCCTAAAACTTATGGTTTTGATGCTCAAACACTCCTAGGTAAAACCCCTAGCTAGTATCTAAGCTTAATATAAGGAAAATCGGGACTTTTGGCAACTTTTTGGGTGTTTACAGCCTAAGGAGGTTCTTAGGCCATAAACTCCTTTATCATGCCCCAATCATGTGATTTTTAAACTATAATAACAATGATACAAGTTCCGAACAAGTTAGGGTTGAAGATCTTACGTTTTGGAGGCGGGATTTGCGGTTTTGGAGCCGAAAACGAGCTAGAGAGAAGAAGTAGTGAGAGAGAGGTGTTTGAGTGGTAAAAGGGTTCAAGGAAGTGTTACACCTTCCTTATATAGCTCTCGAGTGTTGCACCCGGTACACGGCAACCCGATGCTAAAGTTTAACGGGGTTTAAACTTTTTACCCGGGTTAAGTGGTTGAAAAATAATATAACTTTATTTCGTTAAATGGGACTAACATTAATGAGTTATATTTATTTTTACTAAAATAATAATCACATATGAAATATAAATAAATAATTAACTATTTATTTATTATATGGCTCCAAATTACGGAACTTTTATAAATGACATATTCTGTTAGCGGAAACGAAATTTTATAATGATTTAACATTGGGTTGTCACACTCTAACGGGGGGATAATGTGACAACCCGAAATTCTTTCCGTCATTGTAACCCGTTCCGTGAATAAAATTTGTCGTTTTTGAATTGTTTCTGTTTCGTTATTAAATTAAGTCATTAAATTTAAGTCGTTTATTATGACTTAATGGGTGTTCAAACACGTTAATATCACAAGAAAATATTCCAAATTAACAATTAGCAAAATTTTAGTTTCGACCACATCAGGTTACGACAACATTATCGGGTGCGACCAAAAGCATCGTATAACGCCAGTATCGGGTAGAATTCCACTGTGTCCCAAACTTGAACCATATATAAAGCTCAATTGAATTCATTTGAAGCTTTTGCACCCTCTCTCACTACTCTCTCTCTCTCTCTCTCTACAACTCAATTCTTCGTCCAAACTCATTGAATTCAAGCCCCAAATCATCAAGGTAACCATCCTAACTCGTAGCATAACCTTTTCAGCTTCCAAATCCGTGTTCAAACTATGAATTAGGACCATAAACATGTATTTACGGCCCTGGAATACTCATGGGCCGTGAACACATATAAGATGGGTTTTGGAGCCCAAAAACCCTCCCAAATCACTCTTGGAGCTTGGAATCAACCTAAGGACTTATTGGAATGGACTCTGAACATCTTGAACTCAACATTTGGGGAGTAAACATGAGTTTACTACCCAAGAAGATGCTTGGGCCGTAAACTCCATATCATGGGCAATAAACTCAATGTAAAGTCTTAAGATGCCACTTAAACACATCATAAGCCTTGGATTAAAGTCTAGAAGCAACCACAATCGATTTAGGGGCCTTAAACATGATGAAAACCACCCCTGTAGGAGTTTACGACCGTAAACCCCCAAAGGATAGGTTCCTGGGCCGTAAACTCCTATACCTTAGTCAAATAATGCCCTAAATCCATTCCATGGCTTGTAAAATAAGTTTGAATCACATGTGATTGATCTAAGGCCACCAAAACATATAAAGAAAGGGTACTTAGGAGCTTACGTCCATAAACTCCTAGTTTACAGCCATAACCTCCCTTTGATAGTTCCTTTGGTGGTTTTAATTCCTTCCTATGCCTTAGATTAAATCCTAGCAATATTCCCCAAGTGATATTTGACCCTTGAGCACCTTAAAACCCATCATCCATGAGTTCACGGATGTGAACTCATGTGGACACGGTCTTAGGGCCGAAAACTCCCTAAGGAGTTTACTATTGAAGAGCAAACTCATTATCTAAGCCCTATTCGTCCATAAATGCCACCCGGGTCACTCCAAACACTTGATTGAAGTGTTTTCACGTCTTGGAGTGTATAATCACATATAATTAGTGAATTAAAGTCTAATTAGATACATTTGTGTATCATTCCATATTACATAGGAACCTCGCACGTTATCAAGCCCCAAACTGACACATAGCATCCAAACCGACACGTTTTCTTGTCTGGTGAGTTCATACCCCTACCCTTTTTTAGTGTTTTTCAATGTTTTCAGGGGGAGAATACAAGCAAAAGTACAAGAATATCTTGTACTTAAACTATTCATTACATTTAAAATGTTTGATATTCACATGCTTTTAACATTGGAAACACTATTAACCAAACGTTAAACTTGTACAGTCAGTTTTCAAACTATTTGTGAAACTCTTTATAAACTGTTATGTTTTATATTTCACAAATGATTTGTTCCATATCATTATTGTTAAAAGCAACAGATTAGTACGTTTGATTTGTCCTCAGTAACACTCCACAGAGATATGCGAGTGGAGAATTCATTGTTTGTAACCGGACCTTTCTGTATGATTACTAGTAAATTTGTTATTCCTATAAATTGGAGACACGTCCTCGGAAACACTCCACAGAGATACCCGAGTGGAGGACCGCTTCTGTAACCAAAATCTCTTAGATAGGGAGTGTGACTTGAGTGTATAGATCTATACGGGGCTGACTACCCCGCACCTGGCTGCTAGCTACAGCTGAACCGAAAGGTTCAAGGGTGACGAAAGTCATAAAATGATTTGGACTACTTATTGCCATATCTAGTCTATCGTATGGTTATGGAACTCGCAATTTGGATAACAGAGATTTACTTGTTAGTAATAATGGGTTAGTAACTAGTTTACTTTATACTTATTAGTTTTATATACATGTTAAAACTAATACACTTCACATGGATAACCAGGTTTTCAGAACACATCTTTTACATTACATTTCGTATTGATAACCAACTTTTAGGAAAAATATGGGATTTTCCTGGAATAACAGTTGTTCATAACCAGATTTGTGTAACAAAACAGATAACAAAACTTTACATATAAGAAAATATGGGATTTTATTGGGTTCGTAACTTTTTCAGAAACCGAAAGGAAACTTGTTCATTTTTCAGAAACAAAACCGCTTATGAACTCACCAGCTTTATGCTGATTTTCAAAACTGCTTGTATTCTTAGGTCCGCATTAGACAGGTACCCAACGATCCTTTTGGCGAAGTCGGAGTACGTAAAAGACACGTCTTTACTTTTGTTCATATATACATATGTATAACACTTGTAACACTTTACTTTTAAACAAATGTAAATTCTAATATGTAATGTAATGGTTGTTTACTTTGCTTACTATGTACATTGGTTGTGATACTTAACATGAAGTCACCTCCGCCCTGGAACGTTTCTGCCCTGGGTTTCAGGGTGTGATAGATTGGTATCGGATCCCTTGTTTATAGTGAACTAAGTATACCAAACCTTACATGGTATAAGACTATAAACATTAAGGGGCCTAAGTGCTCTGAATTAAAAGTATATTTTAAAAAAAATAAGTATTTTCAAAAAGTATACAGGTATACCTAACCGTCGAAATCCGTAACTACGAGTAGAACAAAACGTAAGTAAATGGGTGTTGTACGCTGCGGTTAAACCTGGGCAGTTATGTAGTCGTGTCTAGGGTCAATATAGCCTGATCAACTATATTCATTCGAGACACGACCAACATGTGCTTGGGAGTGATTGTAGTGTTCAACATGCCTAAAACTTACCCGATACTCAAATAACGAGCTGTCATCGCAACGAATCATGAAATACTATGGGAGTTTTTCTAGAGCCAGCTTCGTTATAGAAATCCTCATTCCAACGTTGCTCCTCGATCATTCTTTTAGCGATAATTTATCTGCTTTGATAACTCATTCCTGCTTTATCGCTTAATAGAATTCAATATCTGTATATCTCTTGATTCAATTCAGAGGACATACCATCCTCTCTTTCCTGATCTTTATAGATCAAGATGCCTCCAAGAAAGAGACCCAGCTCAAAGAACAACAATCCTCCTCCTCCGCCACCACCTCCTCCTCAATTTGATCCTGTGATGTTTCAGGCAGCTGTTACTGCCGCAGTAGCAGCCGCCATGTCGCAAATGAACCCCGGTGGTTCAGGAGGTGGTCCCCAGCCCCAAACCAGGACGGTGGTCAGGGACACCGGAAGGAGTGTTCCTATAAAGATTTTATGAATGCGAAACCCACATCCTTCGATGGCACTGGAGGTGTCATTTCCTTAACCCGATGGTTCGAGAAAATCGAATCTATCTTTGAAATTTGTGCTTGTTCGGAGTCTGATAAGGTGAAGTTCGCTGCTTGTACCTTCACAGATAAAGCCTTGACTTGGTGGAACGGCCGAGTTAAATCCTTAACTCTACCTGTAGCCAATGCTATGGGTTGGGAGGCCATGAAGGAACTTCTTCTAGCTGAGTACTGCCCTTGGGGCGAAATACAAAAGCTAGAGCATGAACTCTGGAACCTAAAGATGAAGGGTTCCGATATCGCCGCTTACACTTCCAGATTCGATGACCTAGCGCTACTCTGTCCGGGATTGGTTACCCCAAAGAGTAAAAAGATCGAGAGATTCATCTGGAGGCTGACCCAACCGACCAAAGGAAATGTCTTAGTTGCGAGGCCGAATACATATGACAGCGCCAAAAGCTTAGCCTAGACTTTGATTGACCAAAGTGATGACCACGAGGAAGCAACCACTACTCCTGAACCGACCAAGAGGAGTGGTCAGAAAAGAAAGTTTTGGAAGAAAAAGAAGAGTCAGCCTTCTCAAGGATCCTCAAAGAAACAACAGACTGTAGCAGTCCATGCTGCTACTATCCCTGCTGCTGCTGCTTCTACCGTGGGATCCACAACTCAAACACCTACTAGTAGGTATGCTGGTAACCTTCCCCTATGCGACAAGTGTAAATACCACCATAACCCCGGCCTCTGCCGTGAACTTTCATGCACCAACTGTGGTAAAAAGGGGCATACGATTCGATTCTGCAAAGCACCAACTCAATTAGCCAATCAATCATCCGGAGCAGGTGTTGGTCAGGCCTGCTATAATTGTGGAGAAGTCGGGCATTTCAAGAGAAACTGCCCCAAGAAGGCGACAACTGATAACACCGGGAGAGTCCTAACCATGGGACGAGAGGAGGCAGTTGCCGATCCTACCGTTGTCTCGGGTACGTTCCTTCTCGACAACTCTTATGCTAGTATTCTTTTCGATCCGGGTGCCGAAAGAAGCTTTGTTAGTCATTCGTTTAAGCATAACCTTAAACATAATCCCCAACCATTAACCGAAATATTTACCGTCGAGATGGCTAACGGTGAGAAAGAAAACGCTAGCGATATCTTCATAGGTTGTATCCTTACCTTGAACGACCATTCTTTTCCCATTGATCTTATGTCAGTCTCCATAAAGAGCTTTGATGTTATCATTGGTATGGATTGGTTGATTCCCAATCATGCTGATATCCTTTATTACAAAAAAGCCATCACTCTCAACCTCCCCTCTGGTCAGACTCTCATGATCTATGGCGATAAGCTTAGCTCCAATCTTCGTATGATTTCCTACATCAAAGCTCAAAAGCTTCTGCAGAAGGAGTGCCAAGCATTCCTAGCCCATGTCATTAACGAGAAACAGGAAGTTAAAGACCTCGCGAGCATCCCCAAAGTCTGCAACTTTCCTGACGTCTTTCCCGAAGAGCTCCCGGGAATTCCTCCTGAACGTCAAGTTGAGTTTCGCATCGACCTAATTCCTGGAGCTACCCCTGTAGCCAAGTCTCCATATCGCTTAGCTTTAGCAGAAATACATGAGTTATCCAGCCAACTCAACGAGTTGCTCAGCAAAGGGTTCATCAGAACGAGTTCCTCACCCTGGGGAACTCCGGTATTGTAAGTAAAGAAGAAAGATGGATCCTTCCGGATGTGTATCGACTCCCTTGAGCTGAACAAGTTAACCGTCAAAAACCGATATCCCCTTCCGCGAATAGATGACCTCTTCGATCAACTTTAGGGAGCCAGCTATTTCTCAAAGATAGACCTTAGGTCAGGGTATCATCAGCTACGAGTTCATGAGAGTGATGTTTCCAAAACAACTTTCAGGACTCGGTATGGAGACTACGAGTTCGTAGTAATGCCCTTCGGTCTAACCATCGCACCGGCAGTGTTCATGGACCTGATGAACCGAGTGTTTCTCCCTTTTCTGGACAAGTTCGTCATTGTGTTCATTGATGACATACTTGTCTACTCCAAAAGCGAAGAAGATCACAAACAACACTTGAGGTTAGTGTTGGAAACCCTTAGATCCGAAAAGTTGTACGCGAAATTTTCCAAGTGTGAATTCTGGATTCGGAAGGTAACTTTCCTTGGTCACGTGGTAATCGAAGAGGGTATTCACATGGATCCATCCAAGATCAAAGCGATAGAGAATTGGTCGGCACCGAAGACACCCACAAAAATCCGTTAATTCTTGGGTCTCGCCGGCAATTATCGGAGATTCATCCAAAATTTTTCCAGAATCGCCAAACCTCTAACCACTCTAACACAGAAAGGTGTACCCTTTTGTTGGAGTGAAAAGCAAGAATCTGCGTTCCAAACATTAAAGCAAGCCTTGTGCAGCGCGCTTGTTCTGTCCCTACCCAAAGGGACGGAGGACTTCGTTGTTTATTGTGATGCTTCTAATCACGGCTTAGGTGGTGTGCTTATGCAAAGAGGAAAAGTTATTGCTTATTCCTCGAGACAGCTGAAGGCACACGAGGTCAACTATACCACCCACGGCCTGGAGTTAGGTGACGTAGTCTTTGCACTGAAGATTTGGACACATTATCTCTACGGAACCAAGTGTACGATCTTCACCGACCATAAGAGCCTGCAGCACATCTTCGATCAGAAAGAATTAAACATGAGGCAACGGCGATGGGTAGAGCTACTCAGTGACTATGAGTGCGAGATTCGCTACCATCACGGCAAGGCCAATGTGGTAGCAGATGCCCTTAGCTGAAAGGAAAGTTCAAGCCGTAGAGTGAAGACACTGACGATGACTATCCATTCTCACTTATCCATGCAAATCCGAGAAGCCCAATTGGAAGCCCTCAAACTAGAGAATGTATCAAGCGAAGCCTTGAGGGGAATGGATAAGAAACTTGAGATCAGAGGTGACGGAGTCTACTGTTTCATGGATCGGATCTGGACTCCAAAGTTCCGAGGATTCAGGGAAGTTGTCATGGAGGAAGCACACAAGACCAGATAGTCTGTTCACCCGGGTTCGGATAAGATGTACCTGGATCTCAAGAGACAATATTGGTGGCCAAACATGAAAGTCGAGATCGCTACTTTTGTGGGCAAGTGTCTGACTTGCGCCAAGGTAAAAGTCGAGTATCAGAAGCCCTCGGGTCTGCTCTAGCAGCCCAAGATACCTGAATGGAAATGGGAGATGATTACCATGGATTTCATCACCAAGTTACCCAAATCTCCGAGTGGATACGATACCATTTGGGTAATTGTCGATCGTTTGACAAAATCCGCTCACTTCATCTCGATTAAAGAATCATTCAAGATGGAAATACTCACGCAGATCTACATCCAAGAAGTAGTCCGACTGCACGGTGTACTTGCGTCCATTATCTCCGACCGAGATAGCAGGTTTACCTCAAGGTTTTGGCAGTCCCTTCAGAAAGCTCTTGGAACTAAGTTGGATATGAGTACAACTTATCATCCTCAGAATGACGGACAGAGTGAGAGAACTATCCAAACCCTGGAAGACATGCTGACAGCATGTGTCATCGATTTCGGAAAGTCGTGGGACACGCATCTGCCTTTGATCGAGTTTTCGTATTATAAAAGTTACCACACCAGCATCAAGGCTACCCCGTTTGAAGCCCTCTACGGTCGTAACTGCAGATCCCCTCTATGCTGGGCCGAGGTAGGGGACACGCAGCTAATCAAGAGTCAAGTCCCCGACAGTGCTCTCATTGGTCCTGAAATCATCCGCGAAACCACAAAGAAGATCATCCAGATCTGAGAACGACTGAAAGCTTCACGAGACCGACAGTTAAGTTACGCTGATGTACGACGGAAACCTCTTGAGTTCCAGGTTGGAAACCGTGTCTTGTTGAAGGTCTCCGCTTGGAAAGGCATGATACGCTTCAGAAAGCGTGGGAAACTTAACTTGACGTACATTGGAGCTTTCGAGATCCTCACTAGGATCGGTCCTGTAGCCTATAAACTCCAATTACCTCAAGAGCATAGTAACATCCACCCCGTCTTTCACGTCTCGAACCTTAAAAAGTGCTTATCCGATGAAACCCTCGTGATCCCTCTAGACGAAATCGAGATTAATGAAAACCTAAACTTCGTGGAGGAACCAATCGAAATCATGGATCTCGATAGTGAAGGTTCGTTGGAACGACAAGCGGGGACCAGAATTCACTTGGGAGCGCGAAGACTCGATGAAACAGAAGTATCCGCATCTCTTTTCAAATCCATGATTTGTATCTTAATCTGGAATTTCGGGACGAAATTCCCTCTAACGGGGGGGATAATGTGACAACCCGAAATTCTTTCCGTCATTGTAACCCGTTCCGTCAATAAAATTCGTCGTTTTCGAATTGTTTCCGTTTCATTAATAAATTAAGTCATTAAATTTGAGTCATTTATTATGACTTAATGGGTGTTCAAACACGTTAATATCACAAGAAAATATTCCAAATTAACAATTAGAAAAAATTTAGTTTCGACCACATCGGGTTACGACAACATTATCGGGTGCGATGAAATGCATCGTATAACGTCAGTATCGGGTAGAATTCCACCGTGTCCCAAAATTGAACCATATATAAAGCTCAATTGACTTCATTTGAAGCTTTTGCACCCTCTCTCACTACTCTCTCTCTACAACTCAATTCTTGGTCCAAAGTCATTGAATTCAAGCCCCAAATAATCAAGGTAACCATCCGAACTCGTAGTATAACCTTTTCAGCTTCCAAATCCGTGTTCAACCTATGAATTAGGACCATAAGCATGTGTTTACGGCCTTGGAACACTCATGGGCCGTGAACACGTCGGTTTTGGAGCCCAAAAACCCTCCCAAATCACTCTTGGAGCTTGGAATCGACCAATGGACTTCTTGGAATGGACTCGGAACACCTTGAACTCAACATTTGGGGAGTAAACATGAGTCTACTGCCCAAGAACATGCTTGGGCTGTAAACTCCATATCATGGGCAGTAAACTCAATGTAAAGTGTCAAGATGCCACTTAAACACATCATAAGCCTTGGATTAAAGTCTAGAAGCAACCACAATCGATTTAGGGGCCTTAAACATGATGAAAACCACCCCCGTAGGAGCTTACGGCCGTAAACCCCCCAAGGATAGGTTCCTGGGCCGTAAAATCCTATACCTTAGTCAAATAATGTCTTAAATCCATTCCATGGCTTGTAAAATAAGTTTGAATCACATGTGATTGATCTAAGGCCACCAAAACATATAAATAAAGGGTACTTAGGAGCTTACGTCCGTAAACTCCTAGTTTACAGCCATAAACTCCCTTTGATGGTTCCTTTGGTGGTTTAATTCCTTCCTATGCCTTAGATTAAATCCTAGCAATATTCCCCAAGTGATATTTGACCCTTGAGCACCTTAAAACCCATCATCCATGAGTTCACGGCCGTGAACTCATGTGGACATGGTCTTAGGGCCAAAAACTCCCTAAGGAGTTTACTCTTGAAGAGCAAACTCATTATCTAAGCCCTATTCGTCCATAAATGCCACCCGGGTCACTCCAAACACTTGATTTGAAGTGTTTTCGCGTCTTGGAGTGTATAATCACATCTAATTAGTGAATTAAAGTCTAATTAGATACATTTGTGTATCATTCCATGTTACATAGGAACCTCGCGCGTTATCAAGCCCCGGACCAACACATAGCATCCAAACCGACATATTTTCTCGTCTGGTTAGTTCATACCCCTACCCTTTTTCAGTGTTTTTCAATGTTTTCAGGGGGAGAATACAATCAATAGTACACGAATATCTTGTACTTAAACTATTCATTACATTTAAAATTTTTGATATTCACATGCTTTTAACATTGGAAACAGTATTAACCAAACGTTAAACCTGTACAGTCAGTTTTCAAACTATTTGTGAAACTCTTTATAAACTGTTATGTTTTATATTTCACAAATGATTTGTTCCATATCATTATTGTTAAAAGCAATAGATTAGTACGTTTGATTTGTCCTCGGTAACACTCTACAGAGATATGCGAGTGGAGGATTCACTGTTTGTAACCGGACCTTTCTGTATTATTAATAGTAAATTTGTTATTCCTATAAATTGGAGACACGTCCTCGGAAACACTCCACAGAGATACGCGAGTGGAGGACCGCTTCTGTAACCAGAATCTCTTAGATAGGGAGTGTGACTTGAGTGTGTAGATCTATACGGGGCTGACTACCCCGCACCTGGCTGCTAGCTACAGCCGAACCGAAAGGTTCAAGGGTGACGAAAGTCATAAAATGATTTTGACTACTTATTGCCATATCTAGTCTATCGTATGGTTATGGAACTTGCAATTTGGATAATAGAGATTTACTTGTTAGTAATAATGGGTTAGTAACTAGTTTACTTTATACTTATTAGTTTTATATACATGTTAAAACTAATACACTTCACAAGGATAACCAGGTTTTCAGAATACATCTTTTACATTACATTTCCGATTGATAACCAACTTTTAGGAAAAATATGGGATTTTCCTGGAATAACAGTTGTTCATAACCAGATTTGTGTAACAAAAACAGATAACCAAACTTTAAATATAAGAAAATATGGGATTTTCTTGGGTTCGTAACTTCTTCAGAAACCGAAAGGAAACTTGTTCATTTTTCAGAAAACAAAACCGCTTATGAACTCACCAACTTTATGCTGATTTTAAAACTGCTTGTATTCTCAGGTCCGCATTAGACAGGTACCCAGCGATCCTTTTGGCGAAGTCGGAGTACGTAGAAGACACGTCTTTACTTTTGTTCGTATATACATATGTATAACATTTGTAACACTTTACTTTTAAACAAATGTAAATTCTAATATGTAATGTAATGGTTGTTTACTTTGCTTACTATGTACATTGGTTGTGATACTTAACATGAAGTCACCTCCGCCCCAGAACGTTTCCGCCCTAGGTTTCGGGGTGTGACACTTCATACACCTAATCAATGATTTAAATGTGTTTAAATGCTTTTATGGGGGGGGGGGGATATAAGTTGAATACTTATAGTTAGTACATCAATCACATGTGATTAATAACTACAAAACCAGTTATTTTCTTACTGTTCAAACTGTTTATCAAACTCTTTTACTGATCAAATACTCTTACTTAAACTCTTTCATACTTATATATTGTCAAATGCATGTCTATGTATGTATAGTTATATATGCAATGTTTAAAAGACTTAGGAACGCCAGCTCGCTTTAATCCCTTTTCCTAGTTTGGATGTGGCTTTAGGGCATCGGTTATCTGTCCGAAGGTTGTTTAAATATTAGTTGTGTATCATGTATACATATATAGTCATAAAAGTTCCTTCAGTCAGTTCTATACCTTTAGGTAGCAAGGGTACACAAACATGATCATACATTGCTAGTAAACTACTATAGGAGTAGTTTAGGAAGATACTAATAATATTACTAGAACAATGAAACCTACAATGAGTCAGTTCATACATGAGTCAAGAGATATAATGCCCTTGGGTAGCAAGGGTATACAAACATGTTAACACTATGATGAGAAACAAACAATAGACACTATGACGAGAAACAAACATACATGCTAGACAGAGAAAGAACACACAGTAGAGCTAGCACACATATACATTACATATACATAAACACAGTTATATGAGCCATTAAACAGGGCATGAAACTACCCGCCATAACTGTTTTTGTATCAGAATCTCCTTAATTGGGGAGCGTATGAGTTTGTGTATAGATCTATACTGGATTGACTATCCTACACCTTGTTTCTAGCTACAATGGGACTTGCAAGTCTACGGGTGCCAAACATCATTTTTACGGAATCTTACATTGTCGTTTTACTATTGAGTCGGTAGCAAGATACAGGCCGATCACATGTTATCTTAAAATTTACAATTGCTTAAGGTAGTTAGTATAGCAATAGTTACTTAATACAACACTACAGTACTATAATATTTCCCCATTACATTCACTTCGTGAACATGCACACGATGCACGGTAATGTAAAAACTATATTTTTGGTTAATGATAGTCGGAGTTGGGAAAATACACACTCTTACATGAGACACACATACACACAGATACTAGATGCCTTGGTAGAAGGCTACTTTTAGTAGAAAACATAGGGTTTTCTACGAGAGTTCAAACAAATAAAAACTTAACAAAACTTATACAAACATCTTACAAATGATTTCATACAAACACAAACACTAATATACTTGTGATCTCACCAGCTTTAAAGCTGATACTCACTTTCAAAATAACTTGTATTATCAGGTCACCAGTAGACAGGTACATGTGCCGGGTTTTGAGAAGAAGGAGCTCGTTCATGACTCCTCTGTTATTTTGATGTATATAATTTTTGGTGTCTATAAAACTTGACAGAACACACTTGTATGAAATATTACTATTAATGCAATGGATCATGTTGTTGCTTTTTTACAACTCTGCATTGTTGTGATACTGTACATGACGTCCTCCACCCCAGAACGTTTCTGCCGTTCATCAATGTCACTAAGACTGTACAAAAGTATTACGATTGTTGGGCAACACAATTAGACTTAGAGACATATGGTCAAAACTGGGAAGATATAGCCTGATCAACTATATTATCCGAGGGTTGGCTAGGATGTGCCTAAGTGTGGTTGTGAGGTTGCAACAAGTCTAAAAACTTACCTACAATACCACAATGAGAACAACAAAACCTGAACTGGAGTATTTTGCATTACTATAAATTACTTATGTGCTATATTCTTACCTCCCTGATCGCGTAGATTTGGCTGGATTCCATATCCCCGGAGACCCGTACTTCCCCAACCACGACAATGCAAGATGGCTAGAAGATGAACCAGAAGATGATCACCCAATTCCTTTGGATGATCATGAAGCTGAAGGCTTTTCTGATGGTTCTGACTCAGAGCCAGAAGTCAACAACCTGCCCCCAGCTAATCAAAACCCAAACCCTCGTCCAGCATTTCAAGGACCCACACCTCTGTGGGGCACAAACTTGAATAGGTGGAGTCAAGAACAAGGTCAACCCATCCCCTACAATGGAGACAGAAGCTTCTACAATCTCACTGGGGGAGGTTCAGCTAACAGAGTCCTACCCATTATGGTTCGTAGGATTTCTCGGAACACCGAGCAAGGTCGAGCAGCTATCGACCGAGTAATGGAGGTTGATGCCAATTCTGGCGTTAACACTGTCTGCATTCGCCAACTGGTGTCCGCAAATGAAAGGGCTCAGGTCAGCAATGCAATGCTCCAGAGGGAACTCGCTAAAACCCAAGCTGAAGTCAGAGAACTTCGAGCTCAGCAAGTTAGGTCTGATAGGCGTGTGAGGGACATTGAACGCCTTCTGTCGGAATCCAGGACTCACTCTGGTAGTTCTCATCGCCGATAGTTTCTCACCAACTTCTCTTTTGGATATAACCTAGTTATACTAACAACCCTAGTATCATTCATCTGGTTCCACTGGAGGAGGAACCCCTGTTCAGTCTATACATGTTGAAGCTCCTATGCGCTCGAGAGAGTGCTCCCATAAGGACTTCACGAACTGCAAGCCATTGTCCTTCAAGGGGACTGGCGGAGTCATTGCCCTCTCACAATGGTTCGAGAAAACCGAATCGGTTTTCGAAATCTGCTCTTGTTCAGAGGAGAGCAAGGTCAAGTTTGCTGCTTGCACCTTTGCAACGAAGGCCCTAACATGGTGGAACGGCCATGTTAAGTCACTATCTATTATAGGGGATAATGCTATGCGCTGGGAAACTTTGAAAGACCTCATGATTGAGGAGTACTGCCCGAGGGGCGAGATCCAAAAGCTGTAGGAAGAGCTTTGGAGCCTGACCATGAAAGGCTCCGACGTAGTCACCTACACCACCAGGTTCTGTGAACTGGTGGCCCTCTGTCCCAACATGATTCCTTCAAAGGGAAAGAAGATCGAGAAATACATATGGGGACTGGTGCCCCATACCAAGGAAATATTTTGGCATCACACCCCATTACTTTTGATAGTGCCAAGCGATTGGCACAGCGGCTAATAGATCACGGGGTTCGTACCCCAGCCGCAACAACTACCCTGGCCATCTCAGAACCTACAAGGACCGCTGACTCCAAGCGGAAGTTTTGAGATGACAAGAAGAAGGCAAAGGCTGCCAAAAAGCAGCAGGTCGTGGTAGTACATGTTGTGATAGCACCTGCTGCTGCTGCTCCGGTGAAGCAGTATGCTGGAAGTTTGCCTAAGTGCAACAAGTGCAACTTCCATCACGTGGGTGCATGCCGGGAGATGCAGTGTCTGAACTGCAACGGGAAGGGGCACACAACCCGTTTCTGTAAAGCTCCGGCGAAGCTAATCAACCAAGCCCCTGGTGCTGGAGCGGGCCAAACTTGCTACGGATGTGGCGAGGTAGGCCACTTCAAGAGAAACTGCTTGAAGGCAGGGTTTGCCGGTGGAGCGGTAAGAGTTCTAGCCATAGGCCATGAGGAAGCGGTTGCCGACCCCACAGTGGTCACTAGTACATTTCTCCTCGATAACTCTTATGCACGCATTCTATTTGATAGTGGAGCGGAGAGAAGTTTCGTGAAACCAAAATTTGCTCATTTACTTAAGCATAAATCACGAGCTCTGAAAGAACCGTTCACTGTAGAAATGGCTAATGGAAAGACAGAGAGCACTAGCAGTATATTCTTAGGGTGTACCCTAACTTTAGATAACCATTCATTTTCTATCGATCTCATGTCGGTCTCAATTAAAATTTTTGACGTCATTATCGACATGGATTGGTTGAGTTTACATCGTGCCGATATCATGTGTTACGAAAAGGCTGTTCACCTTAATCTGTTGTCTGGCGAAACCTTAGTAGTTTATGGCGACAAACCTGGCACGAACCTTCGTATCATCTCGAGCATCCAAGCTCAGAAATTCTTGCGAAAAGAATGTCATTCATTCCTTGCTCATGTGGTCGATGTGACCCAAGAAACGAAGGACATTCAGAACATTCCAGTAGTACGCGAATTTCCTGACATCTTTCCATAAGAACTCCCAGGATTACCTCCGCAACGCCAAGTCGAGTTCCGAATCGACTTAGTCCCAAGGGCTACCCCAGTAGCCAAAGCGCCTTATCGTCTAGCACCTGCAGAGATGCAAGAACTGTCCGGTCAACTTAATGAACTTCTCAGCAAGGGCTTTGTAAGACCAAGCTTCTCACCCTGGGGAGCTCTAGTCTTGTTCGTCGAGAAGAAAGACGGATCATTTCGTATGTGCATCGACTACAGGGAGCTCAACAAGCTGACCGTCAAAACTCGATATCCGTTACCTCATATCGACGATTTATTTGACCAACTCCAAGGGGCGAACTTCTTTTCAAAAATCGACTTGAGATCCGGATATCACCAACTACGAGTGCTAGGGGAGGATGTTCCAAAGACAGCCTTCCGAACTCGTTATGGGCACTACGAATTCGTAGTGATGTCGTTCGGATTGACAAACGCGCCCGCAATATTCATGGACTTAATGAATAGGGTGTGTGGTCCTTACTTGGATCAGTTCGTTATCATCTTCATCGATGACATACTTATCTACTCTCGTAGTAAGGAGGAGCATAGTCAACATCTGCGACAAGTCCTCGAAACATTACGTTCAGAGAATCTCTACGCGAAGTTCTCGAAATGCAAATTTTGGATTCGATGAGTCGAATTCTTAGGGCACTTAGTTAGCGAAGAGGGAATACATGTGGACCCTTCCAAAGTCAAAGCCATTGAGAACTGTTCAGCACCGAAGACGCCTACAGAAATTCGTCAATTTCTAGGCCTCGCTGGCTATTATCGCAAGTTCATTCCGAACTTCTCCCGCATAGCGAAACCTCTTACAAAACTGACCCAGAAGGGCGTGGCCTTTGACTGGGAAGAGAAGTAGGAGAGAGCGTTCCAAACGCTCAAACGAGCCTTGTGAACCGCACCAATACTATCCCTTCCCGAAGGAATAGAAGACTTCCTTGTCTATTGCGATGCGTCAAATCAAGGACTCGGATGTGTTCTGATGCAGCGAGGTAAGGTCATCACCTACGCCTCGAGACAGCTAAAGACACATGAGGTTAATTACTTGACCCACGATCTTGAATTAGGAGAAGTTGTGTTTGCTCTTAAGATCTGGAGACATTACTTGTACGGAACGAAAAGCACTATCTTTACGGACCATAAGAGCTTACAACACATATTCCGCCAGAAGGAGCTCAACATGAGACAACGACGGTGGGTCGAGCTACTCAGTGATTACGAATGCGAAATTCGTTATCATCCGGGTAAAGCCAACGTAGTAGCTGACGCCCTGATTTGGAAGGAATATTATGGTTGTCGAGTCAAATCATTAACTATGATTATCGATTCACACCTGTCCACACAAATTAAGGCGGCTCAGCTCGACGCTTTGAAGCCTGAAAATGTGGTGGGTGAATCCCTGAGAGGGATGGATAAGAACTTGGAGGTTAAGGGTAGCGGAGCTTTTTATTTCATAGACGGGATCTGGATCCCGAAACTCGGTGGTTTCAGAGACTTGGTCGTGAACGAGGCGCACAACACTCGTTATTCCATGCACCCGGGATCAGATAAGATGTATCTAGATCTTAAAAAGTTATACTGGTGGCCTAACATGAAAGCAGAGATTGCTACCTTCGTGAGTAAATGCCTTACTTGCGCAAAGGTCAAGGTCGAATACCAGAAACCCTACGGTCTTCTACAACAGCCTGAGATACCGGAATGGAAGTGGGAACGGATAACTATGGATTTCATAACCAAGTTGCCCAAGACGACGGGTGGACTTGATTCCATATGGGTCATCGTCGATAGACTGACCAAGTCTGCACACTTCCTGCCGATCAAAGAAACAGACAAGATGGAGAAACTTACAAGAACTTACATTAGGGAGATTGTAATACTGCAGGGTGTTCCCTTATCCATTATCTCGGACAGAGATAGTAGGTTCACTTCTAGGTTTTGGCAGTCGCTACAGAGTTCCCTAGGAACTAGGTTGGACATGAGTACAACCTACCATCCGCAGACAGACGGACAAAGTGAGAGGACTATTCAAACCTTGGAAGATATGTTGCGAGCCTGTGTGATCGACTTTGGGAAGGCATGGGATACTCATTTACCCCTTGTCGAATTTTCCTACAACAACAGTTATCACACAAGCATAAAGGCTGCTCCATTTGAAGCCCTCTATGGCCGAAAGTGCAGATCCCCTCTGTGCTGGGCTGAGGTGGGTGATACCCAGTTAGCTAAAGGACAAGTTCCTGAAAGCACTCTCACAGGTCCGGAGATCATACGGGAAACGACGGAGAAGATCGTTCAGATCCTGAACGATTGAAAGCCTCCAGAGACCGACAGAAAAGCTACGCTGATAAACGTAGAAAACCGTTGGAATTCTAGGTGGGCGACCATGTTTTATTGAAGGTCTCACCCTGGAAGGGATTGATACACTTCGGAAAGCTTGGAAAGCTAAATCCAAGGTACATTGGGCCTTTTGCGATTCTTGCCAGAATCGGCCCAGTAGCTTACAAACTCAATCTACCGAGCGAACTTAGTAACGTACATTCTACCTTCCACGTATCAAACTTGAAAAAGTGTCTGTCCGACAAGACTCTTGTAATCCCACTCGACGAGATCGAGATCAACGAGAGCCTCAACTTCATGGAAGAACCAGTAGAGATCATGGACCGAGAGGTCAAACAAACGAAACAAAGTCGTATCCCGATAGTGAAGGTCCGCTGGAACGCCAAATGAGGACCTGAATTCACTTGGGAACGAGAGGATCAGATGAAACTGAAATACCCTCATCTTTTTACTTAGTACTTGTAATTATTTATTTGCTTAAATTCTAATTTCGGGACGAAATTCCTTCTAAGGAGGGGATGATGTGACATCCCGAAATTTCTAGCTTACAATCTTCATTTTTATCAAAGTTAGCTTCGTTTTGCTATTTTATAATGAAGTTTTGGGTCTAAAAGAGTGCTTAAAGCTTAGTATAATCGAGATACGTGTCGGAGGATGGGTTAGATTGGATGTAGCATCGAAAAATTGGGCCAAACACAGCAAACCAGGTGTGTGCGGCCGCACACTAGAGTGTGTGGCCTGCCAGCCGCACACAGGCCGACCACACACCCCTCCAGCCGCACTCACCCTCCTATATATACTATCCTTGGTCATTTTGATCATTTATTACACTTCCACAAGGCAAGGACCCGAAAATCCTCTCAAGTATCATCCGGAAAGGTAACATCTTTCACCAAGAACACCAAGAACACCATGTTTTTTTGGCAGCACACGCCTTCTAGCCGCACACATGGCCGCGCACACGTGCTGGCCGCACTCCTGGCCGCACACACACATATAGTGTGTATTTTGGCCATACACTCTCTTGTATAGCCTTATAACCCTTCGTACAATCATATATGGTTGTAACACTTCAATATAAGTGTTTACTAGTCCCTAAGGTTGTCCCAATTCATTGATTAGTTGTTCATAACGCTAATTATATTCATATATGTATCAATATATGCTAAATAGGATTCGCGTGTGTACTCAAGTCACCACTTGGCACTTAGCAACTGATCCAACATTTTCATCAGAACCACTCACTACATGTGAGTTCATACCCCTAATCAATGATTTAAATGTTTTTAAATGCTTTTATGGGGGGAATACAAGTTGAATACGTATAGTTATTACATCAATCACATGTGATTAATAACTACAAAACCAGTGATTTTCTTACTGTTCAAATTGTTTATCAAACTCTTTTACTTATCAAATACTCTTACTTAAACTCTTTCATACTTATATATTGTTAAATGCATGTCTATGTATGTATAGTTATATAAGCAATGTTTAAAAGACTTAGGAACGCCAGCTCGCTTTAATCCCTTTTCCTAGTTTGGATGTGGCTTTAGGGCATCGGTTATCTGTCCGAAGGTTGTTTAAATATTAGTTGTATATCATGTATACATATATAGTCATAAAAGTTCCTTCAGTCAGTTCTATACCTTTGGGTAGCAAGGGTACACAAACATGATCATACATTGCTAGTAAACTACTATAGGAGTAGTTTAGGAAGATACTAATAATATTACTAGAACAATGAAACCTACAATGAGTCAGTTCATACATGAGTCAAGAGATATAATGCCCTTGGGTAGCAAGGGTATACAAACATGTTAACACTATGATGAGAAACAAACAATAGACACTATGACGAGAAACAAACATACATGCTAGACAGAGAAAGAACACACAGTAGAGCTAGCACACATATACATTACATATATATTAACACAGTTATATGAGCCATTAAACAGGGCATGAAACTACCCGCCATAACTGTTTTTGTATCAGAATCTCCTTAATTGGGGAGCGTATGAGTTTGTGTATAGATCTATACTGGATTGACTATCCTACACCTTGTTTCTAGCTACAATGGGACTTGCAAGTCTACGGGTGCCAAACGTCATTTTTACGGAATCTTACATTGTCGTTTTACTATTGAGTCGGTAGCAAGATACAGGCCGATCACATGTTACCTTAAAATTTACAATTGCTTAAGGTAGTTAGTATAGCAGTAGTTACTTAATACAACACTACAATACTATAATATTTCCCCATTACCTTCACTTCGTGAACATGCACACGATGCACGGTAATGTAAAAACTATATTTTTGGTTAATGATAGTCGGAGTTGGGAAAATACACACTCTTACATGAGAGACACACACAGATACTAGATGCCTTGGTAGAAGGCTACTTTTAGTAGAAAACATAAGGTTTTCTAGGAGAGTTCAAACAAATACAAACTTCACAAAACTTATACAAACATCTTACAAATGATTTCATACAAACACATACAGTAATATACTTATGATCTCACCAGCTTTAAAGCTGATACTCGCTTTCAAAATAACTTGTATTCTCAGGTCACCAGTAGACAGGTACAGGTGTCGGGTTTTGAGAAGAAAGAGCTCGTTCAAGACTCCTCTGTTATTTTGATGTATATAATTTTTGGTGTCTATAAAACTTGACAGAACACACTTGTATGAAATATTACTATTAATGCAATGGATGATGTTGTTGCTTGTTTACTACTTTGCATTGTTGTGATACTGTATATGACGTCCTCCACCCCAGAACGTTTCCGCCGTTCATCGGTTTTGGGGGTGTGACATGTACCCCCTACGTTGCTTCATTATACGTCGTAGTAATGATATTAGACACTTATCACCCGCTTTGATTGATCGGTCGAGGTTGCAGCTAGCAACCGCAGGTGGGGATGTCAACCCAATATAGATCTATACATATGTATCTCTCTCCGAAGATTAACGATTATAGTAGTGTGGGTATGCTAAGTGTTTAGACTCAACTAATGAATATTGTCTCACTAAAAATCCCTTAACTAATGTATGTGAACAACCCTTAGCCCTAACTTATAAATGGATAAGTAGTTACTTGTCACAATGGAGTGTATATATAGTTTATAAAAGTCGAGCATAAATGTTATGCATGTATAGCATAAGGAACTAGCTTTTATAAACTAAGTATGTTTCTTGTATAAACTTTGTAAATATACATGTATAGTTCAAATCTTTAGAAAATACTACAAAGTTTCATGACATGCATTTTATGACACACACTGTCACATAAAATCATAGGTTTTGTAGTAACATAGCATATGTTATTTTTATTACTTGTATCAGCATAGCATATGGAAATATCATGGTTTTAAAAATAGTTTATGTGTTTATAAAATATAAAAGTTAAATAAATATTTTATAAACTAGTTATAGCTTCTGCATAAAATAATAATATTTTACGTGTATTTTTATATTATCTTGCATAAGTAGTATATAAGTAGTACATGTATTCTCCCTCGAAAAATATTTAAAAGAGGGGTTGTAACACTCACCTTAACACATGGTTGATGATTTGTTTCAAGTATTTGATGTGAGAAACCGAGGTGTGTTGCTTCGAAAATGAAGCATCAGGACTAATTTAGTTACCTATTTAACCAAAGGATATATTTGGTATTGATTATGAAGTATGGAGTTGCTTTGGTAAAATAATCAATAATTGGAGCTTAAATTGTAATCATATTCCATGAAAGGGACTAAAATGGTTTATTTAAATTCCATGTTTGAGTTTTGGACTTATTTATCGACATTTTCTCAAAAATGGTTAACATGTAATGGAAGTTGAGACTTTGGGATCTGATTTGAAAAACATTTGGATGTTTTGGGATGTGAATTCAAGCCTTAGGATGTTACTAAATTCAAATGTGATTGGATTTGGATGGATATCATTGGATGTGAATGGATGTGAACGGATGAGGTCAGATGTGAATGATCACTATGGCTCGCAACCTAGTGTAAGTGAGTGTGAAAAGCTGTTGGATGCGAAGGGATGCGATCGGATGTGAATGATTGCAAGTTGTCATTATAGGATGTGATTGTGAACCTTAGAGGTTCATTGGGTGCGAACAAGGAAATGGTTGCGAGTGATTGCGAATTGTCACAAGCCATCGTAACTACTGATAGATCCGATGTGGATGCAAACTATTTGGGTGCAAGTTCTTATGATGCGAAAGTTATATATGGATGCGAAAGTTGCATGGATACGAATTAGGACTTATTTTATGAAGAAATTCTAAGGATGGGGCTAAACTAATTATTATGTAATGAAGCGTGGGGTCATTTGGATTTGTTTTGTTAAACTTTTTCGATAGGAGGGGTGGGTTTGAATATATTAAAATGAAGTTTTCATAGGAGGTAATCACTTCCTCATGTGCTTGTCGTCCATCCGAAGAAAACACACAAAAAAATAACTAAACGATTCTTTGGCTTACATTACGAAAGAAATTAACACACAAATAAAAATTAAATGGTGGTGGTGGAGTATTTACAAAGCAACGACATCAGAGGGTGGTGGTGGTCGGCAGTGAAGGGTGGCAGTGGCGTGTTCGATGGTGACCAGAGAGCTCCGACAACCTCTTCCTGCCATTTTTCTGCTTCTTTCTTGATGAAAACGAAGGGAAGGGGAGAAATGAAGGGAGTGGACTGTAATGGAGGTAGTGTTGGGTGTGAATTTTAGTTACAACAAGGTGGTACAAGGGTGGTCTTAGTGGTGGAATAAGGTTGTGATGTTGGTGGTGTGTGATAGTATTTTAACAACCAAGAGAGATAGAGGGACTTAGAGGTTGATATCTATGATTTTTCAGTGAGAAAATGAGGCTCTCAGTGCCTCTATTTATAGTTGAAAGGGCACACACAAGCCTTGTAAAGCCATGCTTCTAACCCATGCTTGTACTCTTTGGTGAAATGTGCACACAAGAGAGATGGTCATGTGGGAAAGGCTAATGGAAAGCCAAATTTTCGTTTTTTTCTCTAATCACAAAACTATTGATGCAAACATTGTAAATGATTTGTACTTTAAAGAAGTGGCCCGTTTGCATGGCATTCCAAAAAAAATTGTTTCTGATTGGGATTCAAAGTTCTTAAGCTACTTTTGAAACACCTTGTGGAGAAAAGTGAGAACAAAGTTGTTGTTTAGCACATCACACCATCATCAAACAGATGGTCAAACAGAAGTTGAAAAAATAACTTTAGGTACTTTGTTGAGGGGATTGATGAGCAAAACACAAAAAGATTGGGACATCAAGCTTTCACATGCGGAATTTGACTATAATCGATCTCCAACCTATGCTACTGCTCATTCTCCTTTTGAAGTGGTGTATGGTGTGAATCCTTACATGCCTTTGGTTCTGATTCTATTACCAAAGGATGAATTGGTTCATAACGATGCGATTGATAAGGTAAAGGTAATGGTGAAGTTGCATCAACAAGGTCATGAGAAGATTGAATCTATTAATGAAGTTTATAATCAAAATTCCAACAAGAATTGGAAACCAAGGGTGTTTAATGAAGGTGATCTGGTTCGGATGCACATGAGGAACGAACATTTTCCTAGAAAAATAAAGAACAAGTTGATATGAAGAGCAAGATGTCCTTACAAGATCATTGCACGTGTTAATGATAATGCATATAAGGTGGAGTTATCAAAAGATTAAGGTGTGCAAGCTACCTTTAACGTGGGATATCTTACACCTTTCCTTGTTGATGATGGCCTTGCTGAATTGAGGTCAATTCCTTTCAAATAGGGGGGGGGGGGGGGGGGTGGGGGCAGGGAGGGGGTTATTCATTCATGGATTATTTAGGCTCTACAAATGATGATTTGTTTCTTGCTACGTGAAGGGGTGACACGGCATGTGACATGGCATGATGTGTGTGTATGGTGATGTGCATGTAGATGGTTTATGTGATGGAGTTATGGAGTGGGAGTTACAAATAAACCATTAGCGGTTTAATGTGATGAATTTATGCAGATAAGAGTTACAAATAAGTCAATTAGTGACATTTAGACATTAAAAATAAGTCCATTAGTGACATTTAGTAGTTTTCTTTATTGTGAGTTTATTACAAGCCCCTTTGTAACCATTTTCTTTTCACCTTTTAAACTATTGAGGCTTTATAAGCCATTTACAATCATTGTAATGGGGAATCAATAAAAGAACTTTCTATTCATCTAGTTTTTATTGCATTCAAAATCATCATTTGAGGGAAACTTTCCTAATTTTGATAGAACTCAAAGTTAAAAGGTTTTAACTGTCTTTCATGGATATTGAATCTATACGTTTAGGTTGTTTATCATTCTATCCCTTTAATTTTGTTATAATCCATTGCAAACACAAAATTTCAAAAACAAAACACCCCTATACACGCATCACTACATAAGCCTCCTACATAGGTCACGCCACACCTGAAAATAGCCTTTATAACTGCCTTGTGAAGGATCAACATTTTACCACATCAAAACATATCACTCCCTACAGTTAAGTCCCATTATGTATCTCAAGTATTAGGGATACAATGATAGTACCTTTTATCAAGTGTCACTCATGAAAGCGATCTACAAAGTGATATTGATGCGGGTCCATCCAATAGTACCTATGAATCTTGGTTACAAAACCATGCATACTTTCATCTTGTGAAAGTCAACCGATCCAATTATATTAGTCTTACATCATAATTGTTTCCACAATTATAATCGACTATAAACATTTAGTATAATAAAATTATTCATGGATTAACATGTAATATAAAACACAAGTATTGATGTGATGATCATATCGGAAAAACTATAAAAACAATATAAAAACAACATAGTTGTCACAATTTTCCAATATCCAAAAACGAAATCCAAATCAAATTCCATTTCTAGAATAACAAAGTCTGATAGTTGAAGTGTGACCATTCATACTTAGCTTGAGGAAAGACTTTATTAATGAGTATAACTAAATTTAATTTGTGTGAATTTTGTAAATACTACCATCTACGTAATTAACTTTATTCTAAGTATAGTTAAATCTCTCGGAGAATATGGTTGGTGTTCTTATGTGACATAGAGTTTCTTAGCTTGGTTAAGTATACTCTAAAAGTTACAAAAATTTCTAGGTGATCCTTGAATGGAGGGACTCAACATAGGTTTTCTTAATGAACTCCTTCACCTAATCATATTTAATTTCAAATTTTAAAGTAGCAATGTATTCTGATTTTGTAGTAGTCTATGCAGTTATGTTTTGCTTGGACCTCGCTCCAACGAAAATTATTCTTCATTCCATAATGAAATAATAATCCAATTATAGATTATATATATATATATATATATGTGTGTGTGTGTGTGTGTGTGTGTTTTGGAAGTTAACATATTGTGTAGATCTTTATATAAAGATCTTCTTCTAAATTGATTATCTCATATACATTCTCTTATTTCTTCTTAAGTACTCTTAGAATGTCCTTATAGTCATCCAGTGACTTATCCATGTATCTAATTGGTACCTATGATATGTTTTCAACATTATCATATATTTGGTGTTTTTCATAATACGACATAAATGATGGATTTATTTGCTAAGCAAATTGAATATAAATCATTTTATTCTAGCTCAAACCTATGTGTTAGGTCCTTTTAAGGCAAACTCAAAATGGTGTCATGTGGCAATGTCAAGAGTTATCCAAAGGAATCTTGTATCATGGTCTCTTTCAACATATTGTCAACATATGCAAAAGATTTTAAAATTTTAATGTTCACCTGTATCTATTTCTACAGATTTTACATTCCAAGAATGTATCTTGTCTTTCCTAAGTCTTTAATCTTAGAAACACTTTTCGATTCAAGGCAAAAGGTCCTTGCATGTAACGCCCGTGTTTTGAGGCTAAGCATTGATATGATAATGTAATAGTTAGGGTCAACAAATGTAACTTATTTTGAAGTAATAAAAAGGAATTATTTTAGTATTATGTGAATTTATGTGCTTTATACTTGTTTATACTGATATAATAAATTAAGAATGAAAATAAGTGTCAAGAATAAAATTTTACATAAACTCGGTATCTATAAAGAAAATTGTAGTGGTCGTGAAAAGGATTTCGGAGATATAAAGAACGCCGAAATTCGAGTTATAACGAAGAAGTTATGATCTGTCGAAGTTTCGCGACAAAACCGACAAGACGTTATGTGACATAAAAATTGAGTTTGTGATGCGATAAAGCGCTTTTTATCCTTAAAAATCCAAACAAATGTCATAGCATACGTTAAACCAAGATCGTGTATAAAAAGAACGCCCAAATCTGACTTCGTATGAGGAAGTTATGATTTTTCTAAGTTTCATCGTAGCAGTATGCAACCAGGAGTTCGAATAGTTGATCGACCGACTTTTAGCCGACACAACTAAAATGAGAATCGAAGATCTCGTCAATAGGAGATAAACGGTAAAAAGGCAGACGAAAACGAACGTCGGATGAAGAAGTTATGAATTTTAACGGACTTTTCCTGTCCCGGCCTTCTAAAAATATAACTTTAAAAATCGAGTTAAAATTATCCAACAGAGTTTAAATGAAAGTTGTAGAGTACGTCTCTATCTACGCGTGGATATAAAGAACGTCAAAAACGGAGCTCGTATGCAAAAGTTACAAAGTTTAGAAGTCGAGAGTGTCATTTGCGAGACTGCTCATCTACGCCCCGCGTAGGAGAAGAGTATGCCTCACGTACTTGCATTGCTCGGTCTCAGATCAGCCACGTAACCCCAATAGTTTTTGGACACGTCTCCTCGGAATGCCCAATGTATGCAAGTACGGCCCGCGGAACGAGGTACGCCCAACGTACCTCCACAGGTACGCCCTACGTAGATCGAAGCTCCAGCAGCTATAAATCGGGTGCGAGGTCAACCTTCTTTATCACAACTTTCACCACTTCTTTCTCTCTCTACTCTCTCTCTCTCTCTCTCTCTCTAAACCTCCCAAACACCCTCGAAGCCAAGGAAACCTCCCTAGCACTAGAAGAATGCCCCAGTGTGCCCGAAGGCTCCTAGAAAAAGAGTTTTTCGGTTTGAAACTCTACCCGTGCAGAACCTGGTTTTCAGCAAACCTCCCGGTTTTGTCGAAGGAAAATATTTTTTAAGAAGCAAAGCGCTGTCTGAGTTCATAATCACCACCTTAATAGGTGAGTGCATAGTTACTTTCATCTTACACATAGATATGATGTATTTTATATAAATTACGTGCTATGTGTGCAAATTATTTGTTTATCTTGAGATATATGCCGGAAGAAAGATCTAAATTTTTTTTTCTTAAGATCTGGACTGTATATGTATTTTCTTTTCAGATCTAAACTTTTTCTTCAGATCTGGACTGTATATGTATTTTATTTTCAGATCTAAACTTTTTCTTCTGATCTGGACTGTATATGTATTTTCTTTTCAGATCTACACTTTTTCTTCGGATTTGGACTATATATGTATTTTCTTTTCAGATCTAAACTTTTTCTTCAGATTTGGACTGTATATGTATTTTGTTTTTAGATCTAAACCTTTTCTTCAGATCTAAATTGTATATGTATTTTCTTCTCAGATCTAAACTTTTTTTCTTCAGATCTGAACTGTATGTGTATTTTATATCTACAAATATGTTGGGTAGAACATGGGTAGATGAAATAATTAGTGTATGATGAAAGATGAGTTGGAGGATGAGATGAAAGGTGACATAGATTATGAGATGAGGGTGAGAGGTGAAAAATGAGAGAAACCTTTACCCAAGTGTTGGCCCCGTCATCTAGCAGAGTATGGATGACAACCACATACTATTCTAGATGGTCCGGTGGAACACTAGCAGGCTCGCAGCTTGTAGGTGTTGTGAATGATAAGTTCACTCGGTGTACTCTAAAAACCCATTGACACGTATTGTAGGTTGACTCCCGCAAATAATACTGTCAATAATGAGATAAACCTTGGCAGCTATAAACTTAGCGCCCGTTGGATGAACCATGACAACTATGGATTCAGTGCCTGTTATATAAACCCTGACAACGATGGACTTCGTGCCTATTCCTTAGGACAATCCTTAGGAATGAATGAATAAAGAGTAGTTGATTCTTAGGGTAGATCCTTAAGAGTAAAGAAGATAATAGGGATGAGTAATTGGGTTGATTGTTTATTATTTAAACATAATAACTATATTGTTGTTGGTTGAAAACCCTATGTACTCACCAGGTTTCCTAACCTGACCCACTCAGTTTATTTGTATAACAGTTGTCGATATGAAGCTACATTACACGAAGAAATTAAGGTGATATAGATCACTAGTGTAAATGACTGTAAGTTTTGTTTGTGCTTATGTTTCTGTATTGATGCTGACATCCGAAAGTCTTAAAATGAATAAAATACATTTCTTCATAAATGATTTGATAACATTTTTATCATGTTTTCTGGGAACAAATTTTGCAACACTTTTCTTTAAAAAGTTACTCTGAATTTCAAAGAAAGCATAAACAAATCGGATTCTTATAAATAATATATTGTCATCAAGTTCTTGTTAGTGTGACCCTTAAAAAATCATATATTATCTACTAGTATAACTTTATAATGTCTCTTCAGCATAAATACCTTTCAAAGCTAACAACTCGTCCTCCTAAATACTAACATCCCCTAGATGTGCTTTTTCGATCAAGTTTTCATCCCGCATGATCAGAATTAGTGAAATCTTGAAGACTGAAGTTATTTCCAATAAGATACCATAATCCTAAGGATTTTTTTCTCCCGAAGATATTTGAGAGTTTGTTTCACCGCAGTGAGATGGGAAGCATTAGGGTTATCTTGATATCGGGCACATTGGCAAGTTGCAAACATGATGTCAGATCTACTACATGTGTGTAACGCCCACAGATTTGGGCTAGTCAATTTAGAGATAATAAACATTATTTTCATAGATGATTATTTAGAATAAATAATATTAACCAAATTATAGTATACGTCACAAAAATTTCCTACATACAAAGAACACTGAAATCGACTTATAACGAATAAGTTATGACCCGTTGAAGTTTTGCGACAAAACCGGCACGGCTCCGCGTAACGTAAAAAGTGAATTTTTGATAAATTACTTTTAAGCCTTAGCGATCTAAAAGAAATGTGCAATATACGCTAAACCGAGAGCTTACAAAAAAGAACGTCCAAATCTCATTTCGTATAAGGAAGTTATGATTTTTCTAAGATTTAGAATAACAATGCACATCCCGGAATTCAAATTTTTGATCGATCGATTTTTAGCTGACACAACCTAAATGAAAATTGAATATCTCATTAATAGCAACTCAACGATGTAAAGACAGTTGAAAACGGGCGTCGGATGAAAAAAATATGAAATTTTAACGGATTTTAACTGTCTAAGTTTGTTAAAATATAACTTTAAAAATAAAGTCAAAATTAGTCAACATAGTGTAAACCAAAGTTTTAGATTCTGTCAATACCTAAGCATGAATATAAAGAAAGTCAAAAACGGACCTCATATGAAAAAGTTACGAATTTTAGAAGATAATTAGTTTATGGACTAACAAGGGAGCAACGTGTGGCGCGATCTGAGCCACTGCTTCCTTACCACAGCTTGGCACCAGATGATGACACCTAGCCACGAACACCCATCATTCAACAAGGGAACGCCCTATGTTCACACCGTACTCAACCTATAAATAGAGGCTCAAATCTCTCATTTTCTTCACACCTTTCCAATTATCTTCTCCCATTTACTCCCAAACCTTTTAAGTTTTTTCCTAGCACTTCCTAAGTATTTGAGGAAAGTCCCGGAGCGCCAGAAGGCTCCGAGAAGAAGAGATTTTGGCTCAGAAGTTCTGCCCCCGCAGAGCTCGGTTCCTAGCCAAACCTCCTAGTATGTTATTCTTACCCTAGTTTAAGTATAACTTATGTTCAAGTTCAATAACGTTATTATAAACTTATAAACTATATATATATATATATATATATATATATATATATATATATATATATATATATATATATATTATAAAATAGAATATACAAAGTGTTATTATAATATCTTTTAACTACTCGCGATACAGGAATCTGGTTTGAAGTGTTGCATAGGTTTGTTGGATTTTTGAAGTGCTTAAATGCCAAAATGGTCCTGCCCTCCAGTGTCTCATGTCTGGTCTCTATCTATACATAGTGGTGGAAAAGTTTTGTTTAACACTTATAAAAAAATATCGTTCGTAAATAGTCTCTATAAATATTAGACTAAAATCAGTAGTAATGATACTAAGTTTCGTCGAAAGAAAAAAGAATTGTTAGAAGCGAAGTGCTGCCCGAGTTTGAAATCATCACTTTAACAAGTGAGTGCATAGTCCCTTTCATGAACAAGATTTTAATACAAGTACTAGTTAAAGTTTTAAATATATTTTTATGTGTGAAATATTTGATATTGCTTGAAATACGTGTTAAGAGCATATCTGATGATATATTATGATTTAGAATACAGAGTAAACCTAAATTAAGTAAGAGGAATATTCGGTAGTATCATCTTACGAGTATGAGTGAGATATACACGGAGGGTACAACTTTAAAGTTTTTCATTAATCCGAGAGCATGGATTAGATATATTCATTGTCCTTAGTCCGAGAGTGTGGAAAAGACATAGTTATTTGTCATTAATCTGAGAGCATGGATTAAACATAGCCAACTGTCCTTAGTATGAGAGTATGGAATGGGTATAGTTATTGATCCCATAGCATGGATTAGACAAACTTGATTCGGGAGTATGGATTGGGTAAAGAGGTTAGTTTTAGATCCGAGAGTATAGATCTTGTCGTTGTGAGTATCGACGAGCTGGGGTAAAATTGCTTATATATTGTGTGTCCTAATATATATATATATATATATATATATATATATATATATATATATATATATATGTGTGTGTGTGTGTGTGTGTGGTATAACATTGTGGGATTGAAATCCATATGTACTCACCAGGTTTCCCAACCCGACCCACTTAGTTTATTTGTATAACAAGTATCGATACGAAGACACATTACACTGAGAGTTTAAAGGATATGTAAGTCATTTGTGTAAATAATTGTAATGTCTGTTTATTCTTATGTTTCTGTATTGACAATGACATCCCAAAGTTTTAATATAAACAAAATACATTTCTTCGGAAATGCATTGATAATATTTATCATGTTTTCTGGGAACAAATTCTAGAACATTATTCTTTAAAATGAATGCTCTTATTTTTAAATAACCATAAATAAAAATTTTATAATAACCATGAATTTGGGGATGTCACATTTGGTATCAGAGCATTAGCGTAAGCGAACTAGAATTTTAGGAAATTTCTAGACTTAAACTTCTATATGCTAAGCGATGATCGTGATGAGTGTGTCTAATATATTTTAGGAAGTACTCCTGAATAGACACAAGTACTACCTTAATTAGGGAAGATGCCTAAAATAATTTTATGTGCTAAATGATTTGTGATGGTTTATGATGTCATTATTTGATTGGATCTATGGTCTATTGCCGAACGGATCTGGAAAATTTTATATGTTCTGGTTTTTAAACGTTTAATTATACTATTAGAACTAGCATGTAACTTTTCAGAGTAATAAGGAGGATTACACGTCTAAACCTCTCTATCTATATTCTCATCCTGATGCAATGAACGCCTGCTTCCATGAACATAACGTCATGGTGAAGACCCATAGCAAATTGAGTGAATGGAGGAAATAAGAAGGCTTACAGTAGTGAATGATACCTATCGGAAGATATCTTAAGAGTGGTATCTTTCTTTTAGAATATGTCTAATAAAATAACAGTACGTATAGAGGAGTACGGTACATCCGAATGTACACATTTGATTGGCGGGATGATAGAACAATTGGTGTAATTCCTAAAGTTTTCCTATCGTCTGGCATGTCCACCACCAACCGAGTTGAAGCAGAATTAATGACTGAAGATACGCATGGAAGAAGTCCTATTATAGTCTAGGGATTTTTTTTATTATTTGGACACATTCATATGTGTTAAATCGTTTTGTGATTTTAAGAAATGGGAACTTGGGAACTACGAGACAATACTTGGGACGACTATGAGTAAGTGTGAAAGGTAGTAGAGGCCTATACTACCGGAAGTACAGGACTCGTACTTGGATCAGGGAAAGTCACAAGGCTACCAAAAAGCTAGTAACTGATTCCGTTTTGTTCAAGTATGTCGTTACTATCGTTTCGGTAATGACTAAGAAGATGATTTTTATTCCAACCCTAGTGTTGATGTGACAACCCGATATTTTGAGACAATATGATGGATCACAAGTCAAATTTACGTCAAAATTTAACTTTCCTAAAATCTTATTTGGGTTAAATAAAGTAGTAGGAATCGTATCAAGGTTTTCGTACATATAAAGAACCCTAGAATCCGAGTTATAACGAAGAAGTTATGACCAACCGAAGATTCTCGGCAAAACCGGCAACACTGATAGACGTAAAATGAGAAGTTTCAATACAATAATTTTTAGCCTTAGGTATCTAAATGAAAGTTTTAGATATCATTAAACTGTAAACGTACATGAAAAGAACATCCAAATCTGACTTCGTATGAGGAAGTTATGATTTTTCTAAGTTACGGATATAGCAGTAGACAGCTAAAAACTCGAAATAGAGATCGAGAGACTTTTAGCCGACACAAACTAAATGAGAATCGAAGGTCTCAACAATAGAAGCGCAACGGTAAAAAGTCTGACGGAAACGGACGTCGGATGAAGAAGTTATGGAACTTTAACGGACTTTTCCTGTCGCGACCTATTAAAATATAATATTAAAAATAAATCAAGATTTGTCGACGGAGTCTAAACGAAAGTTGTAGATCGTAGTCTCACCTTCGCGTGGATATAAAGAACGTCGAAAACGGAGTTCGTATGAGAAAGATATGAATTTTTGAAGTTTACTAAATAATTAAAATATTAATTATATTCAAAAACCCAGTATTATCCGAAGGAGGAGTCATCGGACCAATCTAGGTTACGCCCAGCGTACCCTCGTACACCCAGCGTACTCAGATGCTCGGCCTCAATCCGTCCATGTCGCTTCGATGCTTTTTCCGAGGATGTGGTCATGCCTGACGTTGCGTACGCCCAGTGTACACGAGGGATTCAGACCCTATATAAAGGATGCGAGGATGTTGGCCTTTTTTGCTCAATTCTTTCCTTTCTCATGCCGAAGCTCTGCGTATCACCCCTCGGAGTCATCCCAAAGGCCCGATTTTCATATCCAAGTTTGGAAGCAGTTTTACGCTCCTGAGATTCCCAAGAATCCCGAGAAATCCGCTTTCTCGAGTAGAAGTTCTGCTCGGTTTTCGTCTCACTTTCTTCGATCAATCATGTGAGTTCATACCCCTATAATCACCACTTTTAAATGTTTTATAAATGTTTTTATATGCTTTTAAGGGGGTGAATACAAGTAAAACACATGATTATTATCGTGTGTTATATAAAGTTTCATTATACACTTTTTATGAACGGAATCATATGTGATTTATAACTATTATAAGGAAACTTTCATATGCAAAATATATCACAATAACATCATATCTTTTGAAATGAAAAATGTTGTTATATATATAAATCAAAACCTTGCTTATACTGTAAGTATATGTGTCCATCTTAGGCACTACAAAAATTACACTTTTCATAACAAGTGAGCGTTTCGCTAGGGATTACTATACCAACAAGACACACTTTTAGAAAACTATAATAGGTATAGTTTTACGAGAACATCACGAGCTTTTACATACTAGAAATACCATTTCAAGGAGATACATTCATATACAAGAACAAACGAACATTTTCATCTGTACTTCAAATAGTTTTCTCAAACGTTTTTACATGTTGAAATACTTTTAGAAACTGTCTTACAAACTATAGGTTTCCTTTTGAATCTGTTATAGTTGTGCTTCAAACAAAGGTTTTTTCACACTTAAACTGTTTTGTCAAACGGTTTGCGATTCGATTTATAAACTGACATCAAGTCATAAATTCTTATTTATTAAACTTTCAAAGGTTTTACAAAACTTCTTTTATGCTTTTATATTATAAATTGCATGCCTCTATAAGTATAGTTATATAAGAAATGTTTAAAAGACTTAGGAAGGCTATCCACCCCGTTTCCTTTTCCTCGATTTGGATGTGGTCTGATGGGATATTGGGTACTCGTCCGAAGGTCGTTTAAATATTAGTTATATATCATATGTACATATATAGTCATAAATGCTCCATCAGTTAATTCAGTTCCGACACTCTTAGGTAGCAAGGGTGTATAAACCTACTTGGACACTCATCAATTACAATCTAGTAAACTATTATAGGAATAGTTTCGGGGATACAAAACATTATCCTTATTACATGAAATTACACCAGAGTCAGTTCATTCATGAGTCTAGACTACATGCTATATGAAGGGATACTCTTACAGAGATTCCTCTTACATGGATACGTTTATATGGATACTCTTACAGAGATTCTTCTTACATGGATACACTTATAGGGATACTTTTACATAGATACTATGTGGTAAGAAACAATAAGGGACTAACCATTCCTAAACCCGGCTGTTAGCAACAGAGGTAATGATCATCTACGGATATCTACGGTTAATACTTATACTAGGAAGACATTTAAGGAACTAACCATTCCTTCCACCTGCTGTTAGCTACAGAGGAAAATGAACATCTACGGATATTCATAGTGAGAACGTTTCGGCAGTCGTGATGTCGTGTTTATCCTAATACCAAAGGATAATACTTATATGGATATATTTTCCCTATTACTTTTATTTTGTGATACATTCACGTAAACGATGAAGTAGACTATATATATTGTTAATAGTAGTCATAAAGGGGAAAAACATCTTTGTTACAACAAAACATACAAGTCTTGGTAGAAGACTACTTTCAAAACAGTCAGGTCTTGGTTAAAGACTACTTTCAAAACATTCAGGTCTTGGTAGAAGACTAATTTTTTTATACTAGTAGAAAATATGGGATTTTCTAGGAGTTTTCAAAACATATACAAACGATTCCATTGAACGATTTCAAATGTTATCATCAAACTTATATGAACAATGACATTAAATACATATGAACTCACCAGCTTAAATGCTGACCTACACTTTCAAAATAACTTGTATTCTCAGGTCACCAGTAGACAGGTACGATGACCAGGTTTTGCGAAGACGGAGCAGTCAAGACTCATCTTTTATTTTGATTACTTGTTGTAATGTCTTATTTCTATGAAAGAACACACATGTATTAAACTATTACTATTAATGCAATGGACGATGTTGTTGCTTGTTTACTACTTTACATTGTTGTGATACATACATGACGTCCTCCGCCCCAGACGTTTCCACCGTTCTCGGTTTTGGGGTGTGACAGATTGGTATCAGAGCATTGTTTATAGTGAATTGAGTATATCAACCCATAAAAGATATACTAACTATAAATACAATGGGATTAAAATACTCTGACTTAGAGTTTATACTTCTAAAATAATAAAATATTTAAGTAAGTATACGTGCCTACATTCATACTAAAATCGGTGTCACAGCGACAAGAACAAAAGTATTACGATTGTTATATATCACAATTAAGCTTGGGGATGTATAGTCAGTCTTGGGAGTGGCATAGCCTGATCAACTATGCTGGTCCGAGGATTGATTACCGTATGCCCAAGAATGGTTGTGATGTAGCAACAATTCTAAAAACTTACCAACATTACCACAATGAGAACATTATAACAGAACCTAAGTCTAAAATACCATAGGGGTGTTTTGTGTTACCATAATTACTTACTTGAGAACTAAAAAGGATCTTCATTTCTAAGTTGATAGTTGCTAAGTGGATACACTAAGGCTATATGTACCTAGGATGTTATAGACTTAGAATCGGTGAAGTTTTTGCTTTACCCTTATTCCTTGTGAATTTGGAGTTAAGGTCACTTATTCGAAAGCCTATCCTGTGTTGATTACATATGACAGGTATGCACTTTACAAATAGCTATGTAACTATTGAATATTTTCTAATAATTATCTAGATAGTTCGTCTAATAATTATTTCATTACCCAAATTCTCGCGTAGATAACATAACTGGACTCCGTTCCCACGGCAACCCGTACCTTCAGAACAAAGGCAATGTTGGATGGTTTGAAGAAGAACTAGAGAGTGATCATCCAATCCCTTTGAATGATCACCATGCTGAAAACCTTTCGGATGTTGATAACTCCGAACCCAAGGTTGAGAACCTACCCCAAGCATCTCCCGTTCCAATTCCTAACCCTCGACCGGCTTTTCATGGCCCGACGCCCCCTTGGGTAGAATGTTTGGAGATAGGGAGCGAAGAGCAAGATCAACCTATGTCATTTGATGGAGACCAAAGCTTCTACAACACAAGTGAAGGAAGCTCACCAAACAAAATTCTTCCAAGTCTGGCCGCAGAGTTGCCCGAAACGAAATTCAGGGCACGACGGCTCTCCAACGTATCTAAGAGATTAATGCCAATGCCAGAATGCATACCATTCGCACCAACCGCCTTGATCACAAGTGAGAGATCCGAGAGAAACCATGAGACCCTGCTGCAAGCACTAGCTGAAACCCGAGTCAAAGTCATAGAGCTCCAAGTACGCCATAAGGTGTACGAAAGATGCCTGCTTGATATAGAACATCAACTAGCCGAACTAAGGGTTTACCATAAGGGTGATCGTCGCCAATAGTAAATGCCTTACTTTATTTTCCTTGTAAAAAGGAATCATTTTCTGTCTATGCCCGATGTGGCATTTTCTATGAAACTGTCTTGTACTGTAAGTACATTTGGTTAGGTCTTTATGATGTCAAGAACTATCTTCTATGGATATGATGTAAGACCTCTTACAAGGTCATTTTTCCCGGACTTTTACGTCATGAATATCAAAGATATTGATAGTCGAATAACTTCAGTGTCATTCTTTATTCAAGTACTCTTATCATACTTTCATTGGAGTCTATCAGAAACATGCTTTAGTCAAGTCATTGGACTATAGTAATTTAGCTCCGGAAACATCTCCAAGTCTCTTTTAGTGGTTGGATCATGTTATTCACCAACCAACGATACCTCGACTTGAACCACAAGCGTCTTGAGACCATTCTACGAACTTACTTCCACTCATTTCTAGGACTGCATCATAGGGATGTAGGTCAACCCTTCATAAACATACTTCCAATCCGTACTAGGACTGCATCATAGGGATGTAGGTCAAACTTTCGAGAACATAGTCTTACTCTTTACTTGAACAATCGAAGTACATCTAGAGTCAACCAGAATCGCTCACAAAATCTTTATCTTTCGTGTTACAGAATCATGTCGTCATCCGGAAACAATCAGCCGAGCAACGAAGCCCCTATCCTCCATATCGACGCCGCTACATTACAAGCTGCAGTAGCAGCTGTTGTGACAACTTTCCTTACACACATCAACTCAGGAAACACAAGCAAGACCGACAAAGGAGTCAAGAGTTCCGATGGTAGTACCAAACCAGGAAACCAACAAATGGCAACATTCATAGACTTGCGAAGCCATAAGACCGAAAGGAAGAGACGATATCGTCAAGCCCTAAAGGAGCACAAGAGATCCCAAAGACTTGCCATGCCACAGCAACAAGTGGCAACTCCTGCAGAATGCTTTAGGAAGCAATTTCCAAGGTGGTGTAATGAGGAAGGCACTCGTGTCCACATAACACTGGCTAAACACCTCACTCCTGCCACCAAGTCTAGCACTAGCCTGTCATGCCACCAATGCGGGGAGATAGGGCACCTCAAGAAGTATTGCCCTATAACAAAGAACTCTGGCATAGACGGTAGGATTCTCAGGATCACAGTTGCAAGAGAACCTACTCCAAACCCACATTAATGTAATTTAGGCGTTTCATTGTAACAGACTTATAAACCATCCAAAACTAGTGCAACCAGAGTCTTATCTTTTGCGGGATCCCGTCGGTATAGGGATGCTCGTGTTGCGTATACTTGCCTTTTGTAGTATACCTTATTCACAACAATAGTCTTATAGTAGTCTAAAGTACTGTAACTCTATTGACGGTTGCACGGTTGTGTTTTTTCTATAAACGTCTTATGTTCAAATCTAATGTCTTTAAGTTTCCTTATGATTCCGACATTATCATTCAACTTGATTCAATTTGATTCTCACAAAAACAGCTTCATACGTACATCACTTTCTTCGAAATCGTCTTTCCAGCGAAGCCTTCATATCAAAACACCAAGTACTCATGAATGGAGTACCTCATAGTTCTTTTCCTTTCCGAAGAAATCCCTGAAGTGCCACTCGTACAGTACGTCAAGTTCATATCCAAAGATCCATACGGTTGATCTGTCGCTGATGAATGTATACATAGGGGTGATATATAATCAAGGTTCTACAGGTTTAGAATTGACGATTCCACTTTAACTTCTTTTTCCTCGATGGGATGTGAGCTTAAAGAAGAATCAGTTATTCGACTACCTTTTCAATCTTAATTATATACGACTCGTATACACGAGATTGTGATCGTTGAACCATGTATGAATTCTAATATGAACTTCAGGACGGAGACTGCCCAAGACTACGAGTGATTGTGCTGCCATGCGAATAAACTTAGAAGCCAAACACATGCCCTTCCTGTCGATTGGGACAAGAGAGACAGATAGAACAAAAGTACCTATCCTTTTTCCTTAATTCATGAGTAATCATACTTTCTTTTAGATCTTCACAACATCTAATCAACCACAAGGTTCTGACTTCATAATCAGTATGAATTGGTTTTGTTCTTATGCAAGAGGAAAGGTCACTGCCTATACCTCAAGACAGCTTAAGACACAGGAAGTTAACTATACAACACATGATCTTGAGCTAGGAGAAGCGGTAATTGCTTCGAAGATCTGGAGACACTAGTTGTAGGGTACAAGATGTACTATTCTCACATTCCACAAAAACATTCAACATATGTTCGACCAAGAAGAGTTATCATGCCAGTAAAGTCAAACGAAAGAAGCAAAGTCGTATCCCGATAGTGAAAGGTTCGTTGGAATGCCAAGCGATCAACCGAGTTCACTTAAGAACACTAGAAGTGAATAAAACTTCTAACCGTAGCATGATTATCAATTTTGTTTAAACTCTAATTTCGGGACGAAATTTCCTCTAACAGGGGGATCATGTGACAACCCGATATTTCGAGACAATATGATGGATCACAAGTCAAATTTACGTCAAAATTTAACTTTCCTAAAATCTTATTTGGTTAAATAAAGTAGTAGGAATCGTATCAAGGTTTTCGTACATATAAAGAACCCTAGAATCCGAGTTAGAACGAAGAAGTTATGACCAACCGAAGATTCTCGGCAAAACCGACAACACTGATAGACGTAAAACGAGAAGTTTCAATACAATAATTTTTAGCCTTAGGTATCTAAATGAAAGTTTTAGATATCATTAAACCGTAAACGTACATGAAAAGAACATCCAAATCTGACTTCGTATGAGGAAGTTATGATTTTTCTAAGTTACGGATATAGCAGTAGACAGCTAAAAACTCGAAATAGAGATCGAGAGACTTTTAGCCGACACAAACTAAATGAGAATCGAAGGTCTCAACAATAGAAGCGCAACGGTAAAAAGTCTGACGGAAACGGACGTCGGATGAAGAAGTTATGGAACTTTAACGGACTTTTCCTGTCGCGACCTATTAAAATATAATATTAAAAATAAATCAAGATTTGCCGACGGAGTCTAAACGAAAGTTGTAGATCGTAGTCTCACCTTCGCGTGGATATAAAGAACGTCGAAAACGGAGTTCGTATGAGAAAGATATGAATTTTTGAAGTTTACTAAATAATTAAAATATTAATTATATTCAAAAACCCAGTATTATCCGAAGGAGGAGTCATCGGACCAATCTAGGTTACGCCCAGCGTACCCTCGTACGCCCAACGTACTCGGATGCTCGGCCTCAATCCGTCCATGTCGCTTCCATGCTTTTTCCGAGGATGCGGTCATGCCTGACGTTGCGTACGCCCAACGTACACGGGATTCAGACCTTATATAAAGGATGTGAGGATGTCGGCCTTTTTTGCTCAATTCTTTCCTTTCTCGCGCCGAAGCTCTGCGTATCACCCCTCGGAGTCATCCCAAAGGCCCGGTTTTCATATCCAAGTTTGGAAGCAGTTTTACGCTCCTGAGATTCCCGAGAATCCCGAGAAATCCGCTTTCTCGAGTAGAAGTTCTGCTCGGTTTTCGTCTCACTTTCTTCGATCAATCATGTGAGTTCATACCCCTATAATCACCACTTTTAAATGTTTTATAAATGTTTTTATATGCTTTTAAGGGGGGGAATACAAGTAAAACACACGATTATTATCGTGCGTTACATAAAGTTTCATTATACACTTTTTATGAACGGAATCATATGTGATTTATAACTATTATAAGGAAACTTTCATATGCGGAATATATCACGATAACATCATATCTTTTGAAATGAAAAATGTTGTTATATATATAAATCAAAACCTTGCTTATACTGTAAGTATATGTGTCCATCTTAGGCACTACAAATATTACACTTTTCATAACAAGTGAGTGTTTCGCTAGGGATTACTATACCAACAAGACACACTTTTAGAAAACTATAATAGGTATAGTTTTACGAGAACATCACGCACTTTTACATACTAGAAATACCATTTCCAGGATATACATTCATATACAAGAACAAACGAACGTTTTCATGTGTACTTCAAATAGTTTTCTCAAACGTTTTTACATGTTGAAATACTTTTAGAAACTATCTTACAAACTACAGGTTTCCTTTTGAATCTTTTATAGTTGTGCTTCAAACAAAGGTTTTCTCACACTTAAACTGTTTTGTCAAATGGTTTTCGATTCGATTTATAAACTGACATCAAGTCAAAAATTATTATTTATTAAACTTTTCAAAGGTTTTACAAAACTTCTTTTATGCTTTTATATTATAAATTGCATGCCTCTATAAGTATAGTTATATAAGAAATGATTAAAAGACTTAGGAAGGCTATCCACCCTGTTTCCTTTTCCTCGATTTGGATGTGGTATGATGGGATATTGGGTACTCGTCCGAAGGTCGTTTAAATATTAGTTATATATCATATGTACATATATAGTCATAAATGTTCCATCAGTTAATTCAGTTCCGGCACTCTTGGGTAGCAAGGGTGTATAAACCTACTTGGACACTCATCAATTACATTCTAGTAAACTATTATAGGAATAGTTTCGGGGATACAAAACATTATCCTTATTACAAGAAATTACACCAGAGTCAGTTCATTCATGAGTCTAGACTACATGCTATATGAAGGGATACTCTTACAAAGATTCCTCTTACATGGATACGTTTATATGGATACTCTTACAGAGATTCTTCTTAGATGGATACACTGATAGGGATACTTTTACATAGATACTATGTGGTAAGAAACAATAAGGGACTAACCATTCCTAAACCCGGTTGTTAGCAACAGAGGTAATGATCATCTACGAATATCTACGGTTAATACTTATACTAGGAAGACATTTAAGGAACTAACCATTCCTTCCACCTGCTGTTAGCTACAGAGGAAAATGAACATCTACGGATATTCACGGTGAGAACGTTTCGGCAGTCGCGATGTCGTGTTTACCCTAATACCAAAGGATAATACTTATATGGATATATTTTCCCTATTACTTTTATTTTGTGATACATTCACGTAAACGATGAAGTAGACTATATATATTGTTAATAGTAGTCATAAAGGGGAAAACCATCTTTGTTACAACAAAACATATAAGTCTTGGTAGAAGACTACTTTCAAAACAGTCAGGTCTTGGTTAAAGACTACTTTCAAAACATTCAGGTCTTGGTAGAAGAATACTTTTTTTATACTAGTAGAAAATATGGGATTTTCTAGGAGTTTTCAAAACATATACAAACGATTCCATTGAACGATTTCAAATGTTATCATCAAACTTATACGAACAATGACATTAAATACATATGAACTCAACAGCTTAAATGCTGACCTACACTTTCAAAATAACTTGTATTCTCAGGTCACCAGTAGACAGGTACGATGACCAAGTTTTGCAAAGATGGAGCAGTCAAGACTCATCTTTTATTTTGATTACTTGTTGTAATGTCTTATTTCTATGAAAGAAAACACATGTATTAAACTATTACTTTTAATTCAATGGACGATGTTGTTGCTTGTTTACTACTTTACATTGTTGTGATACATACATGACGTCCTCCGCCCCAGAACGTTTCCGCCGTTCTCGGTTGTGGGGTGTGACAGTTGATATCAAAACGAATCTGACTAAGACGAGTATGTTTCGTGGTTCAGAGAAGCAAGATTGATGTAGCATCTGACTTAAGCCAGACAATTGAAGTGAAAGATAATCGAAACGATCAATAGAAGTATCGTGATCATTGTAAGAGCTTGTAGCTAGAAGTGTTACATGCTAGAATGTTACTATATCACATTTGAACATGAAGGAAGTTGTCTTCGATTCTAGAATTTGAATTTAAAAGTCCTAAGTCTAAGAGTTGCATCATACAATGAGAGGTCATTATAACATGACCGATCAGTCTATTATGGTAATCGAAGGAAATAACTTATCTTAAGTTTGTTAAGAAGAAGAAGGAGTCTCCAATAAGGATCGAGATTGTGACTTGAAGGTCACGATTTAAAATCCAACATGAGATAGAGAGCGGGTGCAAGATTGAACATCGCCTGCAGTCAAGAAGTCCAAAGAGTTAGATACTCATTCGAGGGAACATAGGAGTTACGGTTATTACGTAGGATGAAAAGATAACATATAAAGTCCTTATACAAGCCCTATTTTTTTGATGATTTTGGGACATAATCATCCTAAGGGGGAGACAATTGTAACGCCCGCAGGCTTGGGCTACTCAATTTAGAGATAATAAGTGTTAAAAATGACATTTTGATATAAGATTAATTAGAATAAATAATCTTAACAAAATTATAGTATATATGTCACAAGCATTCCGTACATATAAAGAACACTGAAATCCGACTTATAACGAAGAAGCTATGACCCGTAGAAGTTTTGCGACAAAACCAGCACGGCTCTGTGTAACGTACAAAGTGAATTTTTTATAAATTACTTTTTAGCCTTAGCGATATAAATGAAATTCGTAGTATATGTTAAACCGAGAGCGTATAAAAAAAGAACGTCCAAATCTGACTTCGTATAAGGAAGTTATGATTTTTCTAAAATTTAGCATAACAGTGCACAACCCAGTATTCGAATTTTAGATCGATCGATTTTTAGCCAATACATCCTAAATTAGAATTGAATATCTTGTTAATAGGAGCTCAACGATATAAAGACAGTCGAAAACGGACGTCGGATGAAAAGTTTATGAATTTTAACGGATTTTAACTGTCTAAGTTTGTTAAAATATAACTTTAAAAATAAAGTCAAAATTAGTCGACGAACTTTAAACAAAAGTTGTAGATCCCGTTGATACCTATCTGTTGATATAAAGAATGTCAAAAGCAGAGCTCGTATGAAGAAGTTATGGATTTTTAAAAGATAAATAGTGTTTGGAGTAACAAGCGAGCGAAACGTGGCGCGATCTGAGACACTGCTTCCTCACCATGGCTTGGCACCAAAAGAAGAAACCTGGCAACGAACTCCCAACGTTTAGGAAGGGAACGCCCCGCGTTCGCACTGGACTCAGCCTATAAATAGTGGCCCAAATCTCTCATTTTCTTCACACCTTTCCAATTATCTTCTCCCATTTACTCCAAAACCTTCTAAGTTTTTCCCTAACACATCCTAAGTTTTAGAGGCGAGTCTCGAAGCACCATAAGGCTCTAAGAAGAAGAGCTTTTGGCTCAGAAGTTTGGCACCCATAGAGCCCGGTTCCTAGCCAAACCTCCAACTAAGCTATTCTTACCCTACTTTAAGTATACCTTATGTTTAAGTTCAATATCGTAATTATGAACTTATAAACAATATATATATATATATATATATATATATATATATATATATATATATATATATATATATATTAAAATATAATATACAAAGTGTTATTATAATATCTTTTAACTACTCACGGTATGGGAATCTAGTTTGAAGGGCCGCATAAGGTTGTTGGATTTCAGAAGTGCTTAAATGCCAAAATGGTCTTTCTCTCCGGTGTTTCATGTCTGATCCCTGTCTGTACATAGTGGTTGAGAAGTATTGTTTAACACTTATAAAACAATATCGCTCATAAATAGTCGCTATAAATATTAGACTAAAATCTAGTGGTAATGATATTAGGTTTCGTCAAAGGAAAATAGAATTGTTAGAAGCGAAGCGCTACCCGAGTTTGGTATCATCACTTTAACAAGTGAGGGTATAGTCCCTTTCATGAACATGATTTTAATACAAGTATTAATTAAAGTATTAAATATATGTTTATGCGTGAAATATTTGATATTGCCTGAAATATGTATTAAGAGCATATCTGTCGATATATGATGATTTAGGATACTGAGTAAACCTACATTAATTAAGAGGAATATTGGGTAGTATCTTCTTATGAATATGAGTGAGATATACACGGAGGGTATAACATTAAAATTTGTCATTAATCTGAGAGTGTCACAACTAGGAATTTTGCGGCCTTGTAACTACAACACTTATAACAACTATGAATCAATAACATGAAAGTATGCATGATGCTTATTCTATAACAATAAAACTTCATCAAATACTTCATTCTAACACTACAAATGGTCAACAAAGAATTGGAAACCTTTGAAATCACGATTTAAGTCCATTTTTGGACTAGGAATTACTTATTGGGCCTAATGGACTAATAAACTTCCAATTTATCCATCTTGAATCTAGAACTCTCTAATGGGCCCTAAATGGACCCATATACATGAAACATAATTTTTTGGGCCTTAATGGGTCACAACCAACTAATTTAGCCCTATTAGGTCATAAAAATTACACTTTGGTTTATTTGGGCCCAAACATCATCTAAAGTGAGTCATAATATGGGCTAAGCACTTAAGACCCAATTCTTTCTCTTTTCCCTCTCCATTCTCGGCCCAAGCCCACAAAGAAGGAGTAATTGACTTTGTGTGTGCCAACTCATTTTTATTTAATGGTCTTCCATTCATACTCTCATATTTCCATACAACCATCTCATCAACCTTCTCTCTTCTCTCCTCTCTTCTTCTCTCAGCCGAACACACACACACACACACTCACAAAAATTCATTCCATTCTCTTCAACTCTCACTAGAGCATCCTTACACTCACTTATCAAATTTTCGAGATTAAGGGAGCTTTCAAGGAGATTTTTCCCACAAACACATCATCTAAGGTAAGTTGATGTTAAATCCATGATCTAGCTACTTCATTTCATCAAAAATCTCTGCTAACTCTATTCCAACTTGTGATCTTGCACCTTAGAAGTCACTAAACTCGAGATCTACCAAGAAGACTTGCTAGGATCGAAATTTTCTTCTTTTCTCTCTTAAAAACTCAAAACACAACTCAAGGTGAGCTTCATACCCCTCTTTTTTTGGTTTTCATATGTTTTATGGAGGAGAATACAAGAAAATGTGTAGATCTATGTGTATGTGTATGCTATGTGTGATATTATGCATGTATGTGTGTGATTTTATGTGTTTTTGTGATAAATATGTAACCAAAAGGGGTGTTAACTCGAGATCTATGACGTAAGAAAGGAAACAAACATAATCGAAGTTATTTTACACAAAACAAGTCAAGAAAAATAGCATATAAGGTTATGAGGAACATATTCTAACATAAAACTCATTTTAGGGCTTAAATTGTCAAAAATACAAAACTTGGGTTAAAAACTATCAATTCACGGTTTCTTGAGGGTCAAAAGGGTCAAAACAGTTTCTATAATCATTTTTCTGAATATTGGAATTTTCAAACGACTTGAAATGCAAAAATTTAGCTTAATGGGCTAAATGTGGGCTTTTCGGCCCAATAAGCGAAATTTGAAGTTTCAAGGGGCTGAAATGTAATATTCTGCAAAACAGGGGTTAAGAAGTGAAATAAAACTATTTCAAAGGTCAAAAATGCTTTTCAATTTCAAAAGGGATCAAAAATGTAAACTTTTTATATTTTGGGCCAAAACTATAAAAGTTGCGAAATAGGGGGTTCTAACCGAGAAACTCCATTCTGGAAGGGCTAAAGTTGTTTACAAAATAAATTTTGGGTTAAAAATGTCTTTTTAACAATTTTATGATACAAAGGTGTCAAGAAAATGTTTTAAGGACTAAAAATGAAATTCTTTTATATAAAGGACTAAAAGTGTTATTTTTATAAAAGAAAGGTAGTGAAAAGGTCAAAATCATAATTTTAAACAAATTAATTCATTAAGACAAAATACAAGATACCCGACTAGCAACAAAATGGTAAACGAATACACCTTCAATACCAAATATCGTTATAAACGAATTGATTCGGTCTCGAGTCAATACAAAACAACAATCGTTAAATCAAAACTCTCCAATAGATGTGTGATGACTAAGATGAATAAACCTACAAACTTTGGGCTTATGAGTTTCAAATCATGCTTGTTGGGCCTTGCAAGCCCACCAACATGATCTTTGAGCCCAAAGGGATAACGATTATATGTTATTGGGCCTTCAATGACCCAATATTTTATAAAAGGAATTTCAATAGCTTTTATGTGCTAGTGGGCCAAAGTGTCCCGTTAGAAAAGCTAGTAAGGTCACAGTAATCAAATGCGAGTTGGACTATCGTGTCTTTCGCATCCACGACAGCCTAAGGTACTTACGATGGTAGTGGGACATAATGCCCCCTTCTCTTCATTCGCTAAGGCTTACAAGAAATCAAAGTAGACAAAATTAGGACGATATACAATGTGGATTAATAAATATTTATTCGTTAAGTCAATACAAAAATCAGTAATCACGAATACATTTCAAAATCGGAAAACATCGGGTTTTCCGGGGAATTCAATACTACTCGCTCGAAATTTTATAACTATAATACAAAATACCCTTCATATATATATATATATATATATATATATATATATATATATATATATATATATATATATATATATATATATGTTTTTGAAATCATTCATGCATCAACTTATGGATCTCACACTTTGATAAACAAAAGTCTCTTCAGAAAATACCGGATTTTCTGGGTTTTACAAACTATACAAATCTTTTTAACACAACATTGCTTATGAACTCACCAACATTTCATATGTTGACGTTTTTCCAAAATAACTTGTATTCTCAGGTAACAGGTAAGCAGAAGAGTAATATGAAGTAATGTTAGATGTTATGTTGTTAAAAGCACTCAAACAATTTATGTTATGAATGTGTAATGTTAAATACTATGCACTTGATGTAAACAATTCCAGTTGTAATATATTGATGCATGGTGACGTTTATGTTATGATTCATGTATATTCATTGTGATTATATTCAATTTAAGTCACGCGAGCCCTCGGATGTTTCCGTCCTCTGGTTCGGGGTGTGACAGAGAGCATGGATTAGACATATTCATTGTCCTTAGTCCTAGAGTATGGTGAAGACATAGTTATTTGTCATTAATGTGGGAGTATGGATTAGACATAGTCAATTGTCCTTAGTCCGAGAGTATGGAATGGTCATAGTTATTGATCCGACAGCATGGATTAGACATACCTGATCCAGGAGTATGGATTAGGTATAGAGGTTAATTTTAGATCTGAGAATATAGATCATGTCGTTGTAAGGATCGACGGGGTGGGGTAAAGTTGCTTATATGAGGTGAAATTGTATATATATATATATATATATATATATATATATATATATATATATATATATATATTGTGAGTTCTAACACACACACATGCACACACACATGTATATATATATATATATATACATATTAGATAACATTGTGGGATTGAAATCCCTATGTACTCACCAGGTTTCCCAACCTGACCCACTCAGTTTATTTGTATCACAGGTATCAATACGAAGACACATTCCACTGTGAAATTAAAGGAGATGTAAATCATTAGTGTAAATGAATGTAATGTCTGTTTATGCTTATGTTTATGTATTGACAATGACTTCCCAAAGTTTTAATACAAACAAAATACATTTCTTCGGAATTGCTTTGATAATATATGAATCATGTTTTTTGGGAACAAATTTCACAACATTATTCTTTAAAATGAATACTTTGATTTTTAAATAAGAAAAATTAAAGTTTTTAAAATGATGGTGAATTTGGGGATGTCACAATATGAGGTACAAAAGGGATCCAATCATTCCTCGGTAGGTCTTCTAATCAACTAATTTTCCTGATGGACCAACATACATTTTTTGTACCGAAGGACATGAGCACTTTTGAAGATGTATAGTTGTCCACATAATACTTCTTGATTCGTTCATAAGTATATTTCTCATGATGATGGAACGTACCTAGGAGCATTTATTTAACCTGCATACCTAGAAAGAAATTAATTTCACGATTCATGCTCATTTGAAATTTACTGATCATCAGTTTTGAGAAATCAACAACCATAGATTCATCAGATAATTTGAATAGAGTATGGTTAACATAAATTTGCACAAGCATCAAATGCTTTTGATTTGTTCTTTAGAATAAGGTTAGATTAGCATATCCTTTGATGAATCCGGAGCTTTCAATGAATTTTTTCAGTTTCTCTTACCAAGCATGTGGAGCTTGTTTGAGACCATAGACAACTTTCATCAATTTGTAGTAGTGGTTAGGAAGATCCAAATTTTCAAAGCTTGAATATTGTTGAATGTAGACTTCTTTTAATTCTCCATTGAGAAAAGCACTTTTGCCGCCCATTTGATGTACTTTGATGTTTTTGTTAGCTGTATTGGCCAGAAAAATACAAATACCTTATAATATTACAACATGAGCATATGTTTCGTTGTATTAGTTTCCTTCTTGTTGAATGTAGCCTTTTGTAACTAGTCTAGCTTTATTCCTTAAAACTGTACCTGACTCATCAACCTTGGTTCAAAATACCCAGTAAGTTCTAATAATTACTACATGATTTGGGGGAGAGATAAGAATTCAAACCTTGTGTCTTTAAAATTCAACTAATTCATCTTGCATGGTTGTGATCCAATCAGAATGTTCTAGTGCATAATAGATCTTCTTAGGTTCTACCAATGAGATAAATGCAACATAGTGGCATTCATCTTGGATGGATTTGGTTGATCTTGTTTGAACAATGGTATTAGGATTATCAATGACTTGGTTTGGTGGATGATCCTTGGTCCAAATATGAAGATAAAGGTAACATGATCGATTGCAGAAGTTGATGTGATTTCTTAAGTTGCACCATGAGGATCTCTAGAAATGTTTCAACTAGAAGCTCCCCCTGAAACGTTGACCTTTCAGGAGATATATTATCAGAAGGTATAGAGGAGCCATTCGGAGGAGTAGGAGATTTTTGAGAAGATTGAGGTACTAGGGGTCAGAGTGCCCCCCTCCCTAGATGATGAATTTGTCGGATAAGGAGTGGGAGTGACCTTGATATTCTCCCCTTCTATCAGAGAGGATGAATCCTCACTGGTTGAAGGTTCATTTTTAATGGACACGAAGGAATATGTATAGACTGGAACTTTGGTGGAGCGTAAGACGTTAACATCAAAAGATCCTTTGGTAGGCCAGAACATGGAATCAAAGTTAAAGCTTATGTAATTTGCTAAACATGTTTATCTAATGAAGGAGTGTCAATGTCCATAATATGGGTAGTGACATGATTTTGTAAAATTTTTTGAACAAAGAAGTCATCAAAAGTAACATCAAAACTTTCTTCAATTAAGCGAGTTCTTCTATTCATAACTCTATATGCAACTCCTTTGGTGGAATATCCGAGGAGGATTTCCTGGTCACACTTCAGTTGTCTCAAGTGGTCTTTGTTATTCTTGATGAAACACCTACAATCAAAGATATGAAAGAATTTAACATTAGGTTTCTTACCATTTATGGCTTGATAAGGAGTGCATTTGAGACATTTTTTTTATTAAGTTTTGGTTTTGAACAAAACAAGCAGTGGCTATAATATTAGCCCAGAAGTGTAAAGGAAGATTCACAAAATTTAGTATGGATCTGGCAGATTTGGCAAGAGTTATGCTTCTTCATTCAACGACACCATTCTACTAAGGAATGTAAGGAGCATTGAAGTTGTGTTCAATTCACTTATGAACTAGAAAGTTGTTTAGTCGAACATTGGTGAATTCGGTGCCATTATCATTCGGACATGAAGCTTCATGCGGACCTTAATTCGTTTGATGAATTTGATCAACCCTTGAGGATTTTCTTATTTTTTACGAAGAAAGAAGACCTATGTAAATCGAGTGTGATCGTCCACAGTTACCAAGATATATTTCTTCCTAAACATGCTTTATTGTGTAGTAACTGCATAGGTTCGTTGATGGAATAATCAATTATCAGAGGATATTTTTTCCTACTAATCATTCCATATTCATAGGAAACATAGAGGGTGTTGTTGTCAAACTTTAGCAGAGGCATTCCTCGCACAAGTTCAGCGGTAACCAAGTTGTTGATATATTTGAAATTCGAGTGTGCGAGATGTCGATGCAACAACCAAATTTCATTTGAGGAAACTTTAACAATAAAAAATAACTGATGTTTCCTATCATGATTTCAATCTACAGAGGCTACATATTTCCATTCCTCTTTGAAGTAATGGGACACTTGGATCGATCTTGTGATAGAACATAATTATGTTTTTCATCAAACTCAACTCGGAATTGAACATTGGACAACATTGCTACATTGATAAGATTGTACTTAAGTCCAGTTACATAAGAAACCTTTTGAAAGGTGAATGTGCTATTTGTGAGTACATCATAGCCTTTAATCACGTTGTTGAATCATTTCCATATGTAACATATTCCACTTTTGAGGTTGGTCTGAAGTCTCGTAGATATTCTAATATGCTTGTAATGTGTAAGGAGCAAGCACTATCAATAAACCAATTTTATCTCGCTTGTCTTAACATAGTTCTTTAATAAAATAAAACAGTTAGTTTCGGCACACATGATTGTTTGGGGCCAGAGTTTTTCTGGACTGAGGAGTTATTGACTATAGTAGCAGTTTTATGATTATTGTTAATTTGGGACTTAGGCTTTGGAGTGGGCTTTGAATGGACTATTAGGTAAATACAAGAAGTGAGATTAGCTTCATTAATCCATCATGTGTAGTGAGATTAGAGGACTTTTGATTCTTTGGAAGTACAGAAGGTAATGAGTTCTCTTTCTGTTCTGACAACATACGTTGGTTGCATAGGTTTTTGTGATGCTTCCCTAGATAGTATTTTCACATGTTCTATGAGTTGTTTCGTCTTATTTTGGGAACTATATCTTTTGGGACTTGGTTTTTCTAATAGCCTTAGCAATATACTGGTTTTTTTATTTTGGCGTTAATTTGGGAGTTGGTTTCCTATGGAACTAATGCTAAACTTCAACTCTGGGCGGAAAGATATCAAAAACATTCTACTATTCTTTTCTATTGGCAAGGGTTTACTGAGGTATCTTAAGATCTAAGGAGCTGATTCTTTTCTTAGCTCCAGAATCTTTCCCCTTCTATTATATTTGTGACATTAAACTTAATTGGAGCAGTTGAGCATGTACTTTTTAACGTTGGTTTAACAGCCACAAATGATGCAAAAGCTGATGGGTTTTAACCATATGAACATTCCTATGTGCACATGCAACCCTAAGGCTTGGATCTAGGTTTCTCTAATTGAACATACATTGAATCCAAGACTTCTAATGGCTAATAGAGTATAATAACAATATGAAATCAGCGATTAGAAGTTTACCTTGAATCACTTGCTTGATCTTGTTGTCCTTGAGGCTTTAGAGTCACAATTGTCACTCCTCTAATGGCTTACAAACACCAACTAGCAAGAAGATGATTTAGGAGAGAGGAGAGGGAATCAAATCGGCCAGGGTTTCTACTCAAAGCATAAGTCATGAATTCCCTTAGCCCTAGGGGTCTATTTATACTAGTAAGGCTCCTAGGGTTTCACCCTTAAACCCTAATTGGATAACTTAAGCCCTAAGCAATCCAAATCCTTTCCATGATAAGCCTTGGACGATTTTATGGCTATCCTTAGCCCTAGAAATCGTCCACCCCTTATCCATAAAGGATATATAGCCCAAAGTGCAACTATCAAACAATTGACAGTTTATACCCCTTTATTTAATTAATCTCTTTAAGTCACCAAATTAATTCCTAATTAATTTATGACTTATATTAATCAAATAATAATATTATTATTCCTTATATTATTCTTATATTCATATTATTCCTTCTCTCATTATAAATCATCCTGTCAAGTTGCTATGGTGAAGGCAACCCAAAAAGACCATGCTCAACCGGGTCACATACTTGCCTAATATCGTTGTAGCCTTAGACACTATTCCAACAGTCTCCCACTTGGATAAGTCTAGTAACTATGTATATACAAGTATATTCCGATTAGCAATCGTAGCTCTCAAAGACGGTGTCAAACTCTGATCTAATCAATCTTGTCCTTTAGATAAGGGATCGTACAGTCCTCTGTTTAGATATCATGCTGACAATTCTATGGAACAATTTGTCTAGGATTTGGTTTCTCGATCTCCGATTCATTTGACATAGAACTTAATCGAACACATCAATTCAGTTCTGACCGGGCCCGACACATAATTCAAATCAAATCATCGTGCGGCCGAGATATCGCTTTTACTCTCTTGGGATCAAAGTAACAGATAAACTTCGACTTATATGCATTTACTTATTCATTAATCAACCATACACAACAATGCGTTTTATAACATCAAGTTACTGATGCGGTTTCGCATTATCAATGTACAACCAATCAACAAATAACAAACCATATATCTTGGTTTTAAGACTATATGATATTATCGTCTTGCGATCACCCCTTTTATCACATTCCATAAGGTGATTCCAGCAAGCCCGGGTCTGTTCCAATGCTCAAAACTAGTTCATAAGCACTCATGAACGTTGCAGCAAACTTTTGCTATGTCTAATACCATTTAGACAATCTACACACCAATTCATGACAATCTTCATTCATATCTACTTCCAACATATGAACGATTGTGGACAATTTGAACAATTCGATTATTCTTAATAAACTCAATTATTCTGGAAGTCAAAACATTCAAAATGAAACAATAGTTAAACAATTAACATAAGACAGTAACATTACTCATAAATAATACTCTTTTATTTAATCATCAAATGTTAATTACATCTATCTATTACACGTTTCTACTATTATCTAATCTATACTAATATCATCCTTCAGCCCAATACTCCTAGCATGCTGCAAGTGCTTAACCCTACTCAGTCCCTTCGTAAGCGGATCTGCTGGGTTATCTTCTAATGATATCCTCTTCACTACGAGTTGTCCTTCTTCTACACGATGTCTAATAAAGTGATACTTTCTGTCGATATGTCGTGATATACCATGATCCCTCGGTTCCTTGGTTAGGGCAACCGCTCCTTCATTATCATAGAAAATCTCCATGGGCTCTTTTATGGCGGGTACAATTCCAAGATCACCGATGAAGTTCTTTAACCATATTGCCTCCTTCGACACTTCGCTCGCTGCAATGTACTCTGATTCGCACGTTGAATCAGCTACGGTTTCCTGCTTGGAACTTTTCCAAGTTACTGCTCCTCCATTCAGGGTAAAGACCCAGCCCAACTACGAACGGTAGTTGTCCCCGTCGGTCTGAAAACAGGCGTCACTATACCCTCGCACCTTCAAGTCATCACTCCCTCCGAGAACTAAGAACCATTCCTTCGTCCTCCGAAGGTACTTAAGGATATTCTTAACCGCAATCTAATGGGCTCTGCCAGGGTTCCCTTGATATCTACTGACCATGCTCAAAGAAAAGGCTACATCAGGGCGAGTACAAGTCATAGCATACATGATTTAGCCAACTGCGGAAGCGTATGGTACTCGGCTCATTTCTGCTATTTCAGCTTCGGTACTCAGACTTTGAGTCTTACTCAATTTGGCATTACTCTGTATCGGTAATTCTCCCTTATTCGAATTCTCCATACTAAAACGTTTTAGTACCTTATCTAAGTAAGTGTTCTGACTAAGTCCTATTAGTCTCTTACTTCTTTCTCTCACTATCCTTATTCCCAAAATATAGGAAGCCTCTCCGAGGTCCTTCATAGCGAAGCACTTCCCGAGCCAGGACTTAACCTCCTGCAGAGTTGGGACGTCGTCTCCTATGAGTAGTATGTCGTCGACATATAGAACGAGGAAGCTTACTATACTCCCACTGGCTTTGACATATACACACGATTCATCTTCGCTTCTTACAAATCCAAACTCTTTGACTTTCTCATCGAAGCAAAGATTCCACCTGCGAGACGCTTGCTTAAGTCCATAAATGGACTTCTCAAGCTTACACACTCTATTTGGATGCTTCGGATCGACAAAACCCTCTAGCTGATCCATGTAAACATCCTCGGCCAACTTCCCATTAAGGAAAGCGGTTTTGACATCCATTTTCCAAATCTCATAATCATGAAATGCGGAAATTGCTAGCATCACTCTAATAGATTTTATCTTCGCAACTAGTGAGAAGGTCTCATCATAGTCAACTCCAGGAGTTTGAGTAAAGCCCTTCGCGACCAATCACGCCTTATATGTGTGTACGTTTCCATCCAAGTTGGTCTTCTTCTTGAAGATCCATTTGCACCCGATGGTCTTACGTCCGGGCACATTATCAACCAAATTCCAAACTTGGTTGTCATACATGGACTGAATCTCGCTGTCCATCGCCTCTTTCCATTTCATAGACTCCGGGGCTGCCATGGCTTCCTTATAGCTATTAGGTTCATCTAGATTTATTAGTGTACCATCACTAATATACGTGTCCCCTTCGGTAGTAATATGAAAACCATAAAACTGGGGTTGAACTCTAACTCTTTCGGAACGTCTAAGAGGTAATGACTCGTCAATTGGTTCAACTGGAGTTTCCACCTCGAGTTGAGTGTCAGCGGTAGAGGTTCCTTCATCTATCAACTCTTGAATCTCTTCAAGCTCGATTTGCCTCCCACTTTCTCCTTGGCTTATGAGTTCTCGTTCTTAGAAAACTCCTCTCCTCGCCACAAAGACAACATTTTCCTTCGGTCTATAGAAGAGATATCCAAAGGATTTCTGCGGGTAGCCGATGAAAATACATCGCTCACTACGAGATTCGAGCTTGTCGTGAGTATCTCGTCTTACGAAAGCCTCGCAACCCCAAACCTTGATATGTGCCAACGAGGGAGCTTTCCCTGTCCACATCTCGTGAGGTGTTTTGGCAACCTTCTTAGTGGGGAATCGGTTAAGGATATGGGCGGCAGTCTCTAAGGCATACCCCCAAAAAGAGATAGGTAGTGAAGCACGGCTCATCATAGAGCGAACCATATCTAACAAGGTTCGATTACGCCTTTCTGCCACACCATTCAACTGCGGTGTCCTAGGTAGCGTCAATTGTGAAACTATTCCACACTCCTTGAGATAATCGTGGAATTCAAGACTTGGGTACTCTCCTTCTCGATCGAATCGAAGCATCTTGATTTTCCTGCCCAATTGATTCTCCACTTCATTCTTGAATTCTTTGAACTTTTCAAATGTTTCTGACTTTTGCTTGATTAAGTAGATATACCCATATCTACTATAGTCATCGGTAAAAGTCACATAGAAGCGGTTCCCATCCTTCGTGGTTAATCTAAACGGTCCACATACATTGGTATGTATTAGGTCTAATAGACCTTCACCCCTTTCACACGTACTTGTGAAGGGTGACTTAGTCATCTTTCCAAGCAAACAAGACTCCCATATGTCATCTTCCCTAAGGTCGAATGACTCCAACACTCGATCCTTTTGGAGTTGGGCTATACGCTTCTTGTTGACATGTTGTAACAACGGAAATTTTAAAACAAAATTTTCATTTCTTAAAAATATATTTCCATCCAAAATAAGTTATAAAGATCCAATGTATCATGTCATAATACAAATCATATAAATCCCAAGATCATAAATCCCCCCATCAGTGTGTACAGATCACGTCGGTGCCTTCCCACGGTCCTCGCTGGTACCTGAAACACATATCACAACAACTGTAAGCATAAATGCTTAGTGAGTTCCCCAAAATACAACCTACGCACATACGCCTTTCCAGGCCCTGACCTTCCGGTCCATGTGTCTCAGGGGACTTCCGTCCCGACTAGGTAAACCTTCCGGTCCTACCCACGCCAACCTTACGGTCCACATTACAACGCCTTCCGGCCCATAACATATTCGCCTTCCGGCCCATATCAAGCATATCATACATAGCACATATAACAATTAACTTATCACACATAAAACATATATCTCATGCCAACTCCGACCTTCCGGTCACACAGTCAAACCCTTCCAGGTATAGTATAGTGAGAAGACTCACCTCGTGGAAAGTCTAAGATCTCGAGTCCTTGCTAGCACCGACCCCGAACGACGGCTCAACCTCGCCTAAACATAAAAGTATCATTTATTACACAAGGACTTTCACCACTTAGAACTTTACTCCTCATCATCATTCCTCAGAGGGTAAAAGACCATTTTACCCTTCCTTGACCTAAAGTCCTCAAGTTGACCAAAACCCTAAAAGTCAACAAAAGTCAAACCCTGAGAGTACGCGGGGCGTACTCTAGATGTACGCGGAGCGTACGTCGCCAACCCCTCCCTGATCAGGGTCTCCACCCAGTACGCTGCACGTATTGGAAGCTACGCCCAGCGTAACCCCTAGAATCAGCCACTCTCCATTTTTGGTCTTAATCGGTTAAGCCATTACTTCCACTTCTAGATCCGACTCTTCTAATGTGTCTAAACCCATAAATTCGAGACCTTTAAGCCTTGGCACGGCTGTAAAGGCTCCAACATCACAATACAACCTTTTATTCAAACTCAAGGACCTAGATCTCATGCATGGTGAAATCCCCACGTCCAAGATGCCATTTTTATGAGTCTACAACTCCAATAGATCAGAAATATGAAGTATCTAAGCTTATGGAGGCCATTTGCACAAAAGTCTCCACCTTTGGGACTTAAACCCTAGAAAATAACCTTTTAAGCATACAACATGAACCAAGTGACAAGATCCGAACTTTATACCTGGAAATGAAGCTTTAGCCCTTGCAAAGTTCAGATCTACACTTGAGCACCACTTCTAGCCTCTCCAACAAGCTCTTCTTCTTCTATGCAACCTTGAAATGGCACCACCAAGCTTAGAATACACACACAATGGCCTAAGAACGAGGGTACACTCTTTTTAGGGTTTCACTCAGAGGGATGGTGGCTGAGAAGACCAGCCACATGTTCCTTTTATAGCCCCATCAAAGGAAATTTAGGGTTTGGGACTGAATAAGTTACGCCGGGCGTAACCTTGGGTACACCCCGCGTACCTGAGGGGAAACGCATCCAAAATGAGGTGCGCGAGTACGCGTAGCGTACACCTTGTACGCCCAGCGTACTCGCCTACCATGAAAACCCTAAATCACTAACTTAACCAAGATGTAAAGCCAAAAGAAGAATACTTGGATTTCGGGCTGTTACAATTCTCCCCCACTAGAATCAGACTTCGCCCCCGAAGTCTCATACCGAAAACAACTATGGATACTGATCCCGCATCTCATGTTCGGTCTCCCATGTCAGCTCGGACCCTTTCCGATGCTGCCACTGCACTTGTACCAGGGGTATTTCCTTGTTCCTCAAAACCTTAACTTTCCGATCCCTGATCGCTACTGGTCTCTCCATATAGTCCAGGCCTGCATCCACCTGAATATCATCCAATGGCACCACTACCAACTCGTCAGCAATACATTTCCTCAACTGCGAGACATGAAAGGTATCATGAATCTGCCCCAACTCAGCAGGTAGCTCCAACCGGTAGGCTACCCAGCCCACCCTAGCAATTACCCTGAAGGTTCCAATATACCGGGGTCCCAACTTGCCCCTTTTCCTGAATCGTATCACCCCTTTCCAAGGAGAGACCTTTAGGAGCACAAGGTCGCCAACCTGAAACTCGAGCTCGGACCGCCGCCTGTCCGCATAACTCTTCTGGCGACTCTGCGTAGTCAACAACCTCTGCCTGACCTGCTGAATCTGCTCGGTCGTCTGGAGTACAATCTCCGTGCTACCCATCACCCTCTGCCCCACTTCTCCCCAACAGATGGGGTGCGACACCTCCGACCATACAACAGCTCAAAGGGTGGCATACCAATGCTCGAATGATGGTTGTTGTTGTACGAAAACTCTGTTAAAGGCAGTTAGGTGTCCCAGCTCCCTCCAAAATCCAAAACACATGCACGGAGCATATCCTCAAGCGTCTGAATCGTCCGCTCGCTCTGTCCGTCTGTCTGCGGATGGTATGCGGTACTGAAATGCAGTCTCGTACCCAACTCCTCATGAAACTTCTTCCAAAACCTGGAAGTAAAACGCACATCACGATCTGAAACATCGACATCGGGACCCCATGCCGCGATACCACCTCCCTCACGTATAGTTCCGCCAACTTCTCCGTAGAAGAGCTCTCGCTGATGGCTAGAAAATGAGCGCTCTTCGTCAATCTATCCACGATCACCCAAATCGCGTCGACTCCCCTCACAGTCCGCGGCAATTTGGTGATAAAATCCATGGTAATCTATTCCCACTTCCATTCAGGAATCTCTAGCGGCTGCAACTTATCGTGCGGACGTTGGTGCTCGGCCTTAACCTGCCGACAAGTCAGGCATCTCTCAACAAACCATGCAACATCCTTTTTCATACAGGGCCACCAATACTCCTTCCTTAGGTCCAAATACATTTTCGTATCCCCGTGATGAATCGAGAATTTCGATCGATGTGCTTCCTCCATCAAAATAGTACGTGTACCGCCCACAAACGGTACCCAAATCCGACCCTGAAAAGTCATAAGTCCTCGACCATCCGTAACGAATCCTGATACCTAACCTACAACCCGCTCCCTCTTCTGGTTTTCTGGTTTCGCAGTCTCAGCCTGAGCTCCTCGAATGGTATCTAAAATCGGGGTCATCACCATCAACCTCATACAAATATCTCGGATCGGGGCGCTTTCCGCCCTACGGCTCAACGCGTCGGCTACCACATTAGCCTTACCCGGGTGGTACAGGATCTCACAATCGTAATCCTTGACCACATCCAACCATCTCCTCTGTCGCATATTCAGGTTTGGCTGATCCATCAAGTACTTTAGACTCTTGTGGTCCGTGTAGATGGTACACTGAACCCCATAAAGATAATGCCGCCAGATCTTGAGGGCAAGCACCACGGCCCCCAATTCCATGTCATGGGTGGGATATCTCGACTCATGAGGCTTCAACTGCCTCGAAGCATACGCTATCACATGCCCCCTCTGCATAAGTACCGCCCCTAAACCCGATATAGATGCATCACAGTACACCACAAAATCCTCCATCCCTTCCGGGAGTGCAAGCACCGGGGCCTCGCACAATTTCTGACGAAGGGTCTCGAATGAGGACTGCTGCTCCAGTCCCCACGAAAATGCAACACCCTTCCGGGTCATCCTAGTAAGTGGCATGGAGATCTTGGAGAAATCCTTGATAAACGTGCGATAATATCCAGCCAAACCCAGAAAGCTCCTGATCTCGGTGGGCGAACTCGGCATTTCCCATCTCATCACCGCCTCTATCTTGGCCGGATCGACCAAAATCCCTTTCTAGTTAACGAGTGCCCTAGGAACTGGACCTCTCGTAACTAGAAATCACACTTGGAGAATTTGGCATGCAGCCTCTCCGATCTCAGAACCCCAAGAATCTCCCTCAAATGCTCCTCGTGTTGCTCCTTAGACCTCGAATATACCATAATATCATCAATGAATACGATCACCGACCGATCCAGCATCGGCCTACACACCCTGTTCATGAGATCCATGAACGCAGCTGGGGCATTGGTGAGCCCGAAAGGCATCACCACAAACTCATAATGTCCATAACGAGTTCTGAAAGCAGTCTTCTGAATATCTTCATCCCGAACCCTCATTTGATGATAACCCGACCTCAAGTCTATCTTGGAGAACCAAGATGCCCCCTGCAACTAATCGAATAGATCGTCGATCATAGGTAACGGATACCGGTTCTTAACCGTCAACTTGTTCAACTCCCGGTAATCGATACACATCCGGTGTGAACCATCCTTTTTCTTGACGAACAAAATCGGCGCTCCCCAAGGTGAGCTACTCGGCCGGATAAACCCCTTCCCCAACAGCTCCTGAAGCTGCGAGGATAACTCTTGCATTTCCGGTGGAGCGAGACGATAAGGCGCCTTGGCGATGGGCGCCACTCCCGGAACCAAATCGATACGGAACTCCACTTGCCTTTCCGGAGGCACACCTGGTAACTCTTCGGGGAACACATCCGAAAACTCGCATACAACAGGAACGTCATCAACCGAATTGGGCCTCCCCGCGGCCACTTGAGTATCCATCACGTAGGCTATGAATCCATTGCAGCCCTGCTGCAAACTCTGCCTCGCCCTGGCAGCCGAACAAAACGCCGACCCACACCGGGTCCCCTCGCCAAACACTGAAAGCACTCCCCCACTAGGGTCTCGAATCGTCACCAGCTGTCTCTCGCAGTCAATAACTGCCCCAAACTTACTCAACCAGTCCATGCCCACGATAACGCAGACATCCCCCATCACTATAGGAACCAAGTCTATAGGGAATCCGACACCAAAAATCTCGAGCACACATCCTCGAATCACGTCTGCGGCATATATCACTTTCTCATCAGCTATGGAAACCCTCAGAGGTCGACTCATCACTTCCGATCAGTACCGAGGTGCTGACTAAAAGCCAGAGATACGAAAGACCGACTCGCACCCGAGTCAAATAATACTAAAGCAGGTACAGAATTCACAAGGAAAGTACCTATGCATATCATGAAATAAGCATAACATCCCATAAAAGAATAATAAATACATGAAAGAATACATACCAGCCACAACATCAGGCGCCGCACAGACCTCCTCTGCAGTCAACTGGAAAGCTCTCCCACGAGCCCTCGGGGCCTCGGCCTTCACTGGTCGAGTCTCAGTAGCCCTAGCAGCTTGTGCAAATCCCTGGAGAAGCTGAGGGCACTCGGCCTTCCGATGGCCGGTCTGGTTGCAATGAAAGCAGACCATAAACCCCTTGGGGCAATCCCTAGCAATGTGCCCCTCTTTGCCACACTTGTAGCAAGCACCTGAGCGACATGTCCCCTCGTGACCCTTGCCGCACTTTCCGCAAGTGCGGCCCTTCTGACCTCCCGTCCTCGAATCGGCGGACTTAGTCCGCTTGGCTGCCGGCTGAGACTGAGCTGGCCGCCGATCCACCCGTTGAGACTCGGCCTCCTCCCTGGCCTGGGTCTCCAACTCGATCTCGCGCTTCCTGGCATTCGCCTGAAGCTCAGCAAAAGTCTGATATGTCGAGTTCGATACGAACTCCCGGATATCCCTCCTTAACACACCCAAATACAGGCTCATCCGAGCCTGCTCTGTGGACACCTGCTCGGGGCAGAACATCACCCTCTCATGAAACTTCCGCGTGATCACCGTGACAGAATCATTACCTTGCTTGAGGGTCAAGAACTCCTGAACTAACCGTTCGCTCTCCACCGGGGGAACATACTCGTCTCTGAACATGGTGGTAAATCTCTCCCATGTCACAGCTGAAACCTCTGCCAGAGTGAAGTTCGCCGTCACGAACTTCCACCAATCCTTTGCTCCCAGGTGGAGCTGGTTCAAGGCGAACCGTACCCTCAGATGCTCTGGACATGAACAAGTGTAGAAGCATCCCTCGATATCAGCAATCCATCTCATCGCAGCGATCGGATCTTGTGTCCCGTCAAACTCAGGTGGCTTCATGTTGCTGAACTCCCGGAACAGCAACGAGTCACCTCCCTGTGGTCTGGCAGCGGCCACAGCTGCGGTAGCTGCAGCGGCTGCAGCCTCAGTCAACGCGGCGTACCGCTCATCAAATGTCTCCATCAGAGTGGTCTTAATAGACCCAAACATCTCCGGAATCTCAGCCCGGATCGCTGCAGCCACCTCCTCATGAATCATCTGACGAATCTTCTCGTCACTCACACTGCTCGAACTAGGTCTGTGGCGTGGTCCAACCATGATGCCTCTGAAATACAACATAGAAATATCAGAGACTCTATCGAGCATAATCGCACTCGATAACGCAGCCCTACTCAGTCTCCGATACCCAGGGATTCTTACTTGGGTTGCCCACTGACCCGGTGTCTTCGGTAGTACGGGCCCAATACTACCGACTACACTGCATCAGCATTCACCCCAAGTCCTCCTCCCCAAACCCCGGATTCTGAGTACTCTATTCTTGCCATGCACTAGCTACCCGCTTACTCTCAAAGCATCTCAAAGCAACAGATTTCCCTAGACTAAGGCATCACAAATCAGGTCACTCTAGTCCTAATATGAATACCTAGTCTTCTAGCATGCATGTCATATCATATCATATCTCATAACACATATTGTAAGGGTATTTTGGGGATTTTTACCGTTCGGGCGCTGGCTGATCGTACACACTGCTTCATCCTTAGTTACCACAAAATCCTTTATAAAAATTTTATGCTTTTGTTTCTGAAAGATTTTCTCAAATCCTCGGTTTGAGTTCAGTTATGCCCGAAGGTGTACCCGAATCCCTCAAACCAAGGCTCTGATACCAACTTGTAACAACGGAAATTTTAAAACAAATTTTTCATTTCTTAAAAATATATTTTCATCCAAAATAAGTCATAAAGATCCAATGTATCATGTCATAATACAAATCATATAAATACCAAGATCATAAATCCCTCCATCAGTGTGTACAGATCACGCGGTGCCTTCCCACGGTCCTCGCTGGTACCTGAAACACATATCACAACAACTGTAAGCATAAATGCTTAGTGAGTTCCCCAAAATACAACCTACGCACATACGCCTTTCCAGGCCCTGACCTTCCGGTCCATGTGTCTCAGGGGACTTCTGTCCCGACTAGGTAAACCTTCCGGTCCTACCCACGCCAACCTTACGGTCCACATTACAACGCCTTCCGGCCCATAACATATTCGCCTTCTAACCCATAACATAATGCCTTCCCGCCCATATCAAGCATATCATACATAGCACATATAATAATTAACTTATCACACATAACACATATATCTCATGCCAACTCCGACCTTCCGGTCACACAGTCAAACCCTTCCGGGTATAGTATAGTGAGAAGACTCACCTCGTGGAAAGTCTAAGATCTCAAGTCCTTGCTAACACCGACCCTGAACGACGGCTCAACCTCGCCTAAACATAAAAATATCATTTATTACACAAGGACTTTCACCACTTAGAACTTTACTCCTCATTATCATTCCTCAGAGGGTAAAAGACCATTTTACCCTTCCTTGACCTAAAGTCCTCAAGTTGACCAAAACCCTAAAAGTCAACAAAAGTCAAACCCTGAGAGTATGCGGGGCGTACTCTAGATGTACGCGGAGCGTACGTCGCCAACCCCTCCCTGATCAGGGTCTCCACCCAGTACGTTGCACGTACTGGAAGCTACGCCCAACGTAACCCCCAGAATCAGCCACTCTCCATTTCTGGTCTTAATCGGTTAAGCCATTACTTCCACTTCTAGATCCGACTCTTCTAATGTGTCTAAACCCATAAAGTCGAGACCTTTAAGCCTTGGCATGGCTGTAAAGGCTCCAACATCACAATACAACCTTTTATTCAAACTCAAGGACCTAGATCTCATGCATGGTGAAATCCCCACGTCCAAGATGCCATTTTTATGAGTCTACAACTCCAATAGATCAGAAATATGAAGTATCTAAGCTTATGGAGGCCATTTGCACAAAAGTCTCCACCTTTGGGACTTAAACCCTAGAAAATAACCTTTTAAGCATACAACATGAACCAAGTGACAAGATCCGAACTTTATACCTGGAAATGAAGCTTTAGCCCTTGCAAAGTTCAGATCTACACTTGAGCACCACTTCTAGCCTCTCCAACAAGCTCTTCTTCTTCTATGCAACCTTGAAATGGCACCACCAAGCTTAGAATACACACACAATGGCCTAAGAACGAGGGTACACTCTTTTTAGGGTTTCACTCAGAGGGATGGTGGCTGAGAAGACCAGCCACATGTTCCTTTTATAGCCCCTTCAAAGGAAATTTAGGGTTTGGGACTGAATAAGTTACGCCGGGCGTAACCTTGGGTACGCCCCGCGTACCTGAGGGGAAACGCATCCAAAATGAGGTGCGCGAGTACGCGTAGCGTACACCTTGTACGCCCAGCGTACTCGCCTACCATGAAAACCCTAAATCACTAACTTAACCAAGATGTAAAGCCAAAAGAAGAATACCTGGATTTCGGGCTGTTACACATGTCCAAGACGACAATGCCACAAGGATGCTCTATCCATACCATTGGAAGAATCCATGCATAAAATATCATTTCCTAAGTTATCTACAATCATAACAGTTTCATAAATTCCATTACATGGTGAAGCTTCAAAATATAAGACACCATTTAGATAAGCAAGAATAGAACCATTCTCATTATTAAAAGAAAATCTAAAACCTTGTCTAAACAAACCATGAAAAGAAATGATGTTTCTAGCCATTTCTGGCGAATAGCAACAATTGTTCAAATCTAAAGATAAACCGTTCCTAAGCACTAGAGAATACACTCCAATCTTGGTCACAGGCGACGATCTTCTATTCCCCATGATTAGATTTATTCTTCCATGCTCCATATCCCTATTTGTTCTTAGTCCTTGCAATTCAGAACAAATATGGTAACCACAACCGGTATCAAGGACCCAAGAATAGCATGAGATGAATCGTTAGATTTAATTGTATATATATACCTGCGAAAGATGGCTTGATCTTTCCTTCCCTTATGGCTTGCAGGTAGTCTGGGCAGCTTCTCTTCCAATGCCCTATTTTATGGCAATGATAGCACTCTGCCTCCTTAGGGTTAGGACAGGGTTTAGCAGGATCAACTTTGGTCCCACTAGAAGAAGAACCATCTCGGGACTTTCCCTTGTGGTAGCTCTTAGACGGAGCCTTCCTCTTCTTGCCTCTTCCTTGCCCTATGGCCAAAACAGGAGCAGCGGGTGGATTGGGAGCGGGTGCAACAGACTTGTCCTTGAGGTTGCTTTCAGCAACCCTAAGGAGACCTTGGAGCTTACTTAGGGTGACCTCTTCTTTGTTCATGCGGTAGGTCATCCTAAATTGATTGTAACACGAAGGCAAAGAGTGAAGCACCATGTCGATCGCCAAGTCTTCCCCAAAGTCCACATTCAACTTGCGAAGACGGTCGACATACCTTTGCATCTTTTGCAGGTGCACGGTAAGAGATTCTCCATGACCCATTTTGGCGGAAATCATGTTAGTGAAAATCTCATAACGCTCTTGCCTCGCATTTTGGTGGTATCTCTCCAACAAGTCTTGGTGCATTTCGTACGGATACATGTCCTCATAGGACTTTTAGAATTCGGAATTCATGGTGGCTATCATGATGCAATGTACCTTCATTGCATCACGTTCATGAGTCTCAAAAGCAGTCATTTCAGCCGGAGTAGCGATTTATGGGTTGATTTTCTCGAGCTTTTCATCTAGGACATACTCCTTGTCCTTATAGCGAGCAATTGTGCGAATGTATCTTATCCATTCGCTAAAGTTCGTCCCATCGAAAGTCACCTTTTGACAAAGGCTCATCAATGTGAATGAACTAGCAGCAGCGTTGTTAGCGTTCAACATCTACAAATAGAAAGGACAAAGATAGATTAGAATATGAATCCCTAATTATCACCCAATAAGAAAAATTAGGGCCAAGATCCAATAACAATATTTACATTAGAAAAGGGATACCGTAATCTAACATGCAAACAATTTGAAGGTAAGTGAATGACGATTCACTAATTCTCCATCATGAAAACATAACCTTAAGTTCTAAATATATTGAGAATTCCTAGGTTTGGATGAGATTCATTGAAACTTTTCAATGGCATGTTTAAATCTCGATATGCCCCTCTCGTTTGTGACTGGGATACCGAGGATCACAAAGTGGGTGTGAATTACCATGCAAATTTACATGGTGCCTTCATTGTAACGATCACCTATTCGATGTACCGGTAAACCACACACGCTCCATCGAACTATGATAAACAATGAATCACCCTTTGCCACCTTTGCTTAAAACTAATTAGTGTGTCGGTAAACCACACACGCTCCACTAACTTTTTAGCAAGGGTGCAAAGTGTAATTTCATGGGATTGCATCAATTCACTTTTCCTAAAGTAACTAAGATTGGGAAATTTTAAAAACATGTAGTTACTTTGTATTTCATATAATACTTTTAATGAAGAGATGAGGTTTCCCTATCCTACCCGTTCGGCTAATGACCCTCCACCGATCAAGCAAGCGGTGGGTGTGAGTGTACACCCATTAAGCGCCATTTTATAGGCAGCAACCTTATACCCACCTTATAGATCGACTTCGTGAATGAGGCCTACTAACGGTAAGACTAGCATTTTTAATCATATATATATATATATATATATATATATATATATATATACATACATATATATATATATATATATATATATATATATATATATATATATTAATCTTGTAATATTATATTAGTATAGGGTTGAATTTTAAACTTGTAAAATTCTAGGGTTTGAAATTTAAATTGTCTAAATTAAAACTTTTAATCACAAAACATAAATTTCAAAACTTGAGGGCAAGTTTTAAACTTTTTTCAAAACATAGAGGATCAAATAACAAATAATCCAAATTAACAATTAATCACATAATTATCCATATTTGATTATTTAATGATTTCTTGCAAAACAATTTACCAATTAAATTAAAATAATTAATCAATTATCATATAAGGAAATAAATATTTAATCAATTGATAAATATCTTCAATTAGGTCAATAATATACTCATATATATCATAAAATCGGATTTATATTGATCTAATATGATTAAGGCAAGTATCTCAAAGATAAACAACAAGATCCCAAAGTTTCCTTTTTCTGACGCTCGAACTCGCCGAGTACCCTGATGGACTCGCCGAGTTGAGCCTACTCGCCGAGTACCACCATGGGACTCGCCGAGTTCATCAGGCAGAGGACAAAAAAACGATTTTTTCAGCAACAAACAAGCAATCCAAGTATGAATTCAATAGAAACCAATCTAGGCTCTGATACCACTGATGGGTTTTAACCATATGAACATTCCGATGTGCACATGCAACCCTAAGTCTTAGATCTAGGTTTCTCTAATTGAACATACATTGAATCCAAGACTTCTAATGGCTAATAGAGTATAATAACAACATGAAATCAGAGATTAGAAGTTTACCTTGAATCACTTGCTTGGTCTTATTGTCCTTGAGGCTTTAGAGTCACAATTGTCACTCCTCTAATGGATTACAAACACCAACTAGCAAGAAGATGATTTAGGATAGAGGAGAGGGAATCAAATCGGCCAGGGTTTCTACTCAAAGCATAAGTCATGAATTCCCTTAGCCCTAGGGGTCTATTTATACTAGTAAGGCTCCTAAGGTTTCACCCTTAAATCCTAATTGGATAACTTAAGCCCTAAGCAATCCAAATCCTTTCCATGATAAGCCTTGGATGATTTTATGGCTATCCTTAGCCCTAGAAATTATCCACCCCTTATCCATAAAGGATATATAGCCCAAAGTGCAACTATCAAACAATTGACAATTTATACCCCTTTATTTAATTAATCTCTTTAAGTCACCAAATTAATTCCTAATTAATTTATGACTTTTATTAATCAAATAATAATATTATTATTCCTTATATTATTCTTATATTAATATTATTCCTTCTCTCATTATAAATCATCCTGTCAAGTTGCTATGGTGAAGACAACCCAAAAGGATTATGCTCAACCGGGTCAAATACTTGCCTAATATAGTTGTAGCCTTAGACACTATTCCAACAAAAGCTTCAACATATGAATGATGTTTTGGTTTCAAAATAACAATTTTTTCAGACGAACATGTCTGACTTCAGAGGAGTTTATGGCTTCATAACGAAGAGACAGTGAATTACAGAAATTATCAGGGATGTTGTTAATGGTAATTTCCTTATCTACAAATTATTCATTAGTAGATCCTGCCTATATAATTCCTCTGATTTCAACAGACTGAACAAAATCATGTTCAAAGGTTTCTAGAATGATTTCCTCAATTACTCAATTGTTTGGAATTAATCCCTTTGTGTTACATGCTACTTGATCTTTGAGAAAATAATTTTGAATTTTGGAAGATGAAATGTTTTCAATGACTTCGGAAGGAACATCAAAGGTTCTTAGAACAAAACTTGCATTTTAAAATTCATTGAAAATTGGTACTCCTTCAAAATCAACAGTAGAATTGTTTTGTCATCATATTCCAGTTTTAGAATATTTTCCATAGTTTTCTTTTAGTTCCTGCTAAGGAGTACATTTTTTTCGTGCCAAGACCTCCTCGTTTGGACCATGAATATTGAAAATTATTCATGAGATGTTCCTTTTTCTTGATATGATTAATAGTAGAATAAATCTATTAAACCATTCAAACATACATTATCAACTTCTAACACATCTCGTTGCTTTAATGCTAGTACATGTCTACTATTAGCCCAAATTCTAGCATCTTTTTCTAAGCAAAGCTCGTTCTCCAAACAATCTATTCTTCACTTCTTCCCCTCAAAACAGCCTCTTATTCATTAAAGCTCTTGGTATGTCAAGTCACGATTTCTTTGTATTTATTTTTTTCTCTACTTACATTTTTGGCATTCTATTAAGGTAGTTCTTCTATCTTTTCTCCAACGCATTGAATAACCTCTATGGTTGATGCTAAAACCACATCAAAATTTACCAAAGATGAAGATGAATATGAAATTTTTACATAGAAGGAATATTTAGGTTTCGATATGGTATAAAATGGTGTCTATGGTTTTATTTATAGAAAATTAAAAATGCAAAAAATGAAAAACAAATATTTAAAAAAGAGTCGTTAGCATTGGTTGAAAATGAAGTAATAACCACCTTCCGAGTTCCAATGCCGAGAACTCCTTTCGAAGGACGAGGCACAAGGTTTGCCAAGTCCAGTAAGGCAATATCGAGCTTAATGTCTTACCAATCAGTGCAACCTTAGTTGTTGGTATATCCACTACTAGAAAAAATTACCTTTAATGATACGCATTGCATATTATAAAAGGGGTCATATGACACGCAGATGCATGTAATTGAAGGTCATGTCATAAATGAAAATGACATGCATTTGCTAGTCATTTGTTTACGACACACACTTACGGCATGCATTTACGACACCCATTCACGACATGCTTTTACTACACCTATTTACGACGTGTATTTATTTACGATGCATAATTTGCGTATCATAATATTACGTGATTTAAGATTTTTTTTATACATTTACTAATTTTCAAATTAAATTACAATTACTATGTCATAATACAAAATAAAATTCATATATTGCCAAATAAATCATTTCATACGCTAACATCATATCAAACTAGTTATCAAAAATATTGTAGAGATCATATGTCAAATACTAACAAAGTTAACATTTGAAAGTTAACTAAAATATTGCATCAAAATATCATTTGAAAATAAAGTTTGCCACAAAGGATTACCATTCGTCACAAATTGCATCAATATTAGAATCTATGTACTTATCTTTTCCACTCCCAACCTGATCAGAAAAAAAAATTGTTATTATAGATTGTACTTTAAAGTAAATAAAATTGCATTGTTATTTTATGCATATAACCAATTGTTTCGATTATAATAATGAAAATAGAATGCTATATTCAACAAATAAACATAAAATGATCCGTCTTTCAATTCAATTCTTAATAGAGCACTGCACTTTCAAATAAGTGAAATTATATTGTTATTTCTTGCATATAGTAGTGAGAGTAGGATGCTATAATTGCATTGCCAGTGACCAACACTTCAACTCCTTCCCTAACTCTCTTTCATGAACTTTAACATATAGTAGCCACATTCAGTACCTCCCGCTGCAATGGACACTACACAATTACATAATAAATTATCATCGTAACATTAATCCAAATGATGAATTTAAACCTGCAATTTTAATAAGGAATTAAATATTGACTTTAACATTGACCCGATTGAGTTTAACTCTCTTGTTAGATCCACTTTGTGTAGTGTACAAGACCATTTCTCTATAAGAAAAATTAAGAAATTTATCAAAGAATATGATAAATAAATTAAGTAATATACCACTTCCCAATAATTTATATTACTTACGCATCGATAATTTGCCCCAACTGTAAATTGACATTGCTAGGCCTCAGATTGCTCGGGCTGCTTGGTTACTCTTTAAACTCTACATTTTGCTATCTTCGACCAAAATGTTAAATAAAATTAATGATGGGACAGAAAATGAAAAAATGAAACCGAAGTAATGGACTTGAGAAAAGTTGAGGAGATATTAACAAAAACAGATGCAAGTGAAAATGGTTGCAGTTTCATACATATGAGGAGTGAGAGGATGAATTTTGTTAAAAATGTTACTTTGCAATGTCTAAATGTTATGACCATATTTAAGTCAATGCATATGGCCTTTGTTTCCCTTGTTTATACTTTGTTTATTGTGGTTATAAAATCTTTGGTATATAATTTTAATCACTAATTCACCATACATATGATAAAAATTGGTGGTTTAATGGATGTTACCACCAAAATTTCTCATGACACCTTAAGGAGAGATATGGCATTAGTGAAATATTCTATTATTCTGTTATTTAAAAAAATATAATATATGTAATATCCTAATATTCTAAAACAATATTTTTAATATATTTTACATTGAAATATTCTAAAAGCATATAATGTTAAATATTATACATATTATATTTTTATGATGATTAGAATTTTAGAATATTTCACTAGAAAAAATTGGTCTCACGGTCTCACAAAATTATTTTCGTGTCAAATGAACCTCTCTCTCTCGCTCTCTCTCTCTCTCTCTCTCTCTCTCTCTCTCTATCTATCTATCTATATATATATATATATATATATATATATATATATATATATATATATATATATATATAATTTTGTTTTTCATATTTTGAGTATAAGCAAATGTAATATGATATTTTCCGTAACTACATAACTAGATAAGATTGATAGGTTTTAAATAATTATAAAAAAATAATTTATTAAAAAGTTCTTAAGTTTTTTTAGCACATCAAACATACACATACTCCTTATTTCTTGTTTATTATATTATAATTTTACATTTTGACAACATATTTATAATTTCATTTTACATTTCTCACTAATTATATATTGTAGATCGTAAATGTAGATGTAAATACCTAATTTTATTTATTTTTAACCAATATTATTTTTATGTCATACATTGATTATATATTTATAATTTCACTTTACTTTTAATGTTGTGTATATAAAAGTTTTTACAAATTTATAAATAGTTTGTAGAATTTTATTTCTCATAACATTTTATTTTACCTCTTACCAATATTTTTATTCTTAGTTCCAATACATATTTTAAGGTCCTATACCTCCTTACCTTCAATAACCTTCAACGTTTTATTCTTAGTTTCAATACAACATTTTTATTCAAAGTTTCAACAAACTTCAACATTTTATTCAAATTCACTTATGAGTGAAATTCCAAATGAATTTCATCCATGCGTTACAAACATTAAAGATGTGGAGGTGGATGAAAAAAGTGGCTTTCGGGCAATAGTTGTCTCCTGCGGCTATAGTCACAATTATTGGCGTCAAATTTGCTTAGAATTACACAACAATTTATTAGAAAACGGGGGATGATATGCAATGATTTTTCAGGATTATATAAACAACGTACATCACTCGCTGAGTCTCACTGGATTGGGTTCTGCACAAAATGAATAGCGGTTGATTATGTCGGATACTGAATTCCTCAATGCTAATAAGTATGGTGTAATCGTCTATTTTTGTAATGACCCAAAATTTTCAAATACATTTTTCATTTTTAATTAGCCAAACATTCCCATAATACGTGAAGTAACATTAACCATTGTTTTCAAAATTCATAACATTAACATTTTATTCAAAACATCAGAGTGTCCCATCAAAACAAATATCGGAGAGTGCACGCCACGCCATTAAGTCTTGCCCTTGCCCTTAGGCTTAGATGTACCTGAAACAAATCAACAAACTGTAAGCTAATGCTTAGTGAGTTCCCCAGAGCATGCCCCACACAATCCACATAAACACATAATCATATTAGCTATAAAAGTTGCATACATCACAACAACCATGCATACAAACATATAGGGATGTTGTGGGCTCATCCCCAGGGTCTTACTCCAGGATTCCATGGGCTCCCCACATGATCTTACAACTAAGTGCCATGGGATATCCCATGGTCTTTAATAGGAAATCTATGGGCTCTCCACATGGTCCTACATCCTGTTGTCATGGGCTCTCCCATGGTCTTCCATACAAGCATACCACATATGCAACTAACATACATCATAACACATAACCACTATCATGTCTCATAATATAACTTCAGCTAATGTACCACATATCATAAAATGGGCCGGCCTTGGTGCCTTACACACATTGGTATGGTGATGAGACTCACTTTTGTCTACTAAATCTGAAAGCTGCTCTCCTAATATTCTGAAACCACTCGTTCTGAACAATAATAACATTACCCAAGGTTAGGACTGAATACACTCCAATTGAACAACCCAAACCCCAAGTCCTTTCGCAATGGCCCAAAAGTCTGTTGGATAAGGTGTCTAAGTCCATAACTTATTTGGTATATACTTGACCCGACCGGCATGGTCCATTTGGGTTGCATCTCATCCAAACTATTTATGGATAATTTTATGAGAGTTATACACATATGTTTATTAATATATTATAAGTTATAATATATTAATATGAAGTTATGTTATTTAATTAGTATTAGTCTTAAATTAATTATGAATTAATTTAGAGATTAAAAGGAAGACTAATTAGATTATGGGCTATTGATTTTATATGGTGTGGGCTAACACTCATTTGTTAATGGGCTAGGCTTTGATGGAAGTCCATGGGTGATCCATGGAGCTTTTAACCCATGGATCCTTGGAAAGGAAAAGTCATGGGTTATTAGGGTTTCACCCTAACCATGTACACTATATAAGCATGCTTATGGTGCATGAAATGGCAACTAGTGAACTAGTGTGTGTGTGCTTGTGTGTGGCCGAAATATACAAGTGTGTATACTCTCTCAAAGTTTTCCAAGAGTTTGTGGTGTTTTGTGATTCCATTTGAGGCATTCACACTATTGGTGCTTGGCCCTCAAACTTCTCAAGAACCAAACTCATCAAAAAGGTATGTAATCTCTTCTAACTTTTTATGTTGAAATGTTCCCCATGCCATGTTAGATAGGTTATAAACCTTGGAAAATTATTATTTTGCATGTATTTAGACAAACATAGATTCATGGTTTATTAGGGTTGCATGCACACTTAGGAAGTGTTAGATTGCTCAAAACTCAACAGTGGTATCAGAGCCTAGGCTTGCTTGTTTGATACTTGATGCAAAATAGTTGAAAAAGTCAAAAAAACTTGTTGTCTGACTGATGAACTCGCCGAGTCCATGTGTATCTTCAACCTACTCGTCGAGTAGGTTCATGCACTCGACGAGTAGGAGTGACAGAGTGCAGATTTTCAACTTTTGCTGCTGGAAATGGACTAGAAACATTACCCTAAACTGTTTTGGTGTTTTAAAACTTGTTTTAGTTGGTGTAATGGTTGTTCTAATCCATTTACAATAGCATATATCAAAATTCCATGATTTTATGTGTTCATATAATTCTTGAAATTTTGATGATCATGTTCATGTTCTTATGAATTTAGAAGATGATAGGAATTATTTGCTGAATTGTTTAGAATTAATTCTTGATCATTTATGTGTTTTAATGGAGTCCATAATTTGTCCTCAAGTTATGGATATCCAAAGGTCACTTTCTTTAACACACACATTTAAACACATAAGTTACATGAAAGTGAAGAGTCTTCATTTTTATGAACCTTTAATTCATAAGTTATGAAATGAAAAGTTTTGGATAGTTACAAAACTTGTCCTCAAGTTTTGGAATTTGTAAAGTTTCACACACTTTAATAAACTTTAATTCCAACCCTTAGAGTTTTAATAGTTAAAATTCAACCCTTATACTATTTATAACATTAATGGTTAATTATTATATATATGTATAAGAATAAGTCGTTCTACCGTTAGTAGGCCTCATTCACGAAGCCGGTCTATAAGGTGGGTATAAGGTTGTTGCCTATAAAATGATGACTTAATGGGTGTCCACTCTTACCCACCGCTCGCTTGACTGGTGGAGGGTCGTTAGCCGAACGGGTAGGACAATGACTTTAAATCCTCATTAAAAGTATAATGATTATTATAAAGTAACTAAACCTTTTTAATTCCTAATCTTAGTTATTTTAGGAAAAATGTGAACATGGTGCTAGTCCATGGAATTCACACTTTGTACCTTACCAAGTCGTTGGTGGAGCGTGTGTGGTTAACCGGCACACTAACTTGGACTAGTAAGGATCACGAAGGGTGACTTAATGTTTGTCATGGATCAATGGAGCGTGTGTGGTTTACCGGCACATTGATTAGGTGATAATATTAAGGGTACCAAGTGAATTAGCATGGTTATTCACACCTTGTTTTGTGATCCTCGGCATCCCAGTCACAAAACTTGAAGGGCACAATCGAGATTGAAACATGCCATTGAAAAGTTCAATGAATCTCAAAAGAATCTAGGAATTTCAAATCCAATTAAAACCTAATAATTCATTTTGTTTTTCATGGTGGAAATTGGTGAATCGTCATTCACCTACCTTTCAAATATATTATTACTTAGATTACGGCATCTCTCTTCTAAGTATAATATATTGTGATTGGGTCCTAGCCTTAATATTACATTTGGGTGTCTTATTAAGGATTCTATATATCTAATCTAAACTTGCTTTCTTCCTTCAGATGTCTTCCAACACTAATGCTTCAGGCTCTAACCCAACTGGTTCTTTCTCTCTCATGAATCTTTGTGGGAGGGTCATCTTTGATGGTTCCAACTTCATGGATTGGATTAGGAACATCAGGATGGTTACTCGTTATGAGGACAATGAATATGTCCTTGATAAGGAGTTAAAAGAGCTTGATGAGTCTACTGCAACTCCTGAGGAGATCGCTAAATTCAGGACACATGAGAGAGATGCTACTAAGGTGGCATGTATCATGACGGCCACGATGACAGCCGAGCTCCAAAAGTCATATGAAGATTACTACCCTTTTGAGATGCACCAAGACCTGATGGAAAGGTACCATCAGAGTGCTCGTCAGGAGCGGTATGAAATAATCTCCTCCATAATAACTACCCGCATGAAGGACGGTGATTCCGTCACGGCTCACATGCAAAAGATGCAAAGGTATGTGGATCGTTTGCTGAAGCTGAATGTGAACATCCCTGAGGAGTTGGCAATTGACATCATTTTGCACTCCTTACCTTCTTGTTATGACCATTTTCGTATGACATATCATATGAACAAGGAGGAAGTTACCCTCAGCAAGCTTAAAGGACTCTTGAAGACCGCGGAAACCGGTCTTAAGGGCAAGGCGGTTGTTACCTCTACTACTCCTACTCCAACATCTACCCCTGTTTTGGCTATCGGGCAAGGCAAAGGGAAAAAGAGGAAGCACCCTTCGAAGGGTACCAAGGGAAAGTCTCTTGAAGGCTCCTCATCGAAGACCAAGAGTGGTTCTGTCACTCCTTTTGCCATTCCCAAGGATGCTGAATGCTTCTATTGCCATGAAAAGGCACACTGGAAGCGAAACTGCCCTAAGTACTTGCAGGATCTAAAGGATGGGAAAGTGAAACCCACCCATGCAGGTATTTACACTATATTGTCTAATTACTCATTATATTCTAACTCTTGGGTGCTTGATACAGGATGTGGTATTCACATATGTTCTGATATGCAGGGCCTAAGAAGAAGTGAGGATGTGGAGCACGGGAAGATAAACTTGATCATGGGGAACAGGAAGGCTTCACCCGTTTCCAAGATTGGAGTTTATACTTTGTTGCTTAATAATGGGTTAAAATTAGATTTGAATAAATGTGTGTACTCGTCTGAAATGGCGAGAAATATTATTTCTTTTCATGCTTTGTACAAACAAGGTTTTACCTTTTCGTTTGATAATGAATGTGGTGGTATTAATGCTTTCTTTAAAAATGTGTTTTATTTTAAAGCATTACCTTATGATGGTGTGTATGAAACTGTGTCGATTGTAGACAACTTAGGAAATAATGTGTTGTATATTGATTCTTCTACTAGCCTAGATAAAGCATCATTGTGGCATTGTCGTCTTGGACATGTAAACAAGAAACGCATAGGCCAACTCCAAAAGAGTGGAGTCTTGGAGTCATTCGACCTTAAATCGGATGATAGTTGTGAATCTTGTCTACTTGGAAAGATGACAAAATCACCCTTCACTGGAACTTGTGAAAGGGGTGAGGGTTTGCTGGACCTAATACATACTGATGTATGTGGGCCATTCAAAACCGCCACAAGGGATGCTAATCGGTATTATGTGATGATTTTAGTAGATATGGGTATGTGTACTTAATCAAACATAAGTCAGAAACCTTTGAAAGGTTTAAGGAATTCAAACAGGAAGTAGAAAATCAATTGGGCAGGAATATTAAGATGCTTCGATCCGATCGAGGTGGTGAGTATCTTAGTACTGAGTTCCTTGACTATCTTAAGGAGTGTGGGATTGTCTCACAATTGACTCCTCCCAGGACACCACAACTGAATAGTGTAGCTGAGAGGCGTAATCGAACCTTGTTGGACATGGTTCGCTCTATGATGAGTCGAGTTTCGCTACCAATCTCTTTTTGGGGGTATGCCTTAGAGACTGCCGCCCATATCCTTAATTTAGTCCCTACAAAGAAGGTTACCAAAACACCTCATGAGATGTGGACTGGGAAGGTTCCCAATTTGAACCACATCAAGATTTGGGGTTGCGAGGCTTTCGTGAGGCGTGAGACTCATGATAAGCTCGAACCCCGAAGTGAAAGGTGTATTTTCATCGGCTACCTACAGAAATCCTTCGGTTACCTCTTCTACAGACCCAGTGAGAATGTGGTTTTTGTAGCAAGAAGAGGGGTCTTCCGTGAGAGGGAGTTTATAAGCCAAGGAGACAGTGGGAGGCAAATTGATCTTGAAGAAATTCAAGAAGCAATTGGTGAAGGAACCTCAGACACTAGCAATCAACCTGAGGAGGAAACTCCTGTTGAGCAAGCTGACATGTCTGTACCTCCGAGGCGTTCCACACGGGTTAGGAACACACCTTCGTTTTATTATGGCTTTCATATTACTACGAAGGTGATACGTTTATCAGTGATAGTACACTGGTAAATTTGGATGAACCTAGCAGTGTTAAGGAAGCCATGGCAGGCCCAGAGTCTGCTAAATGGAAGGAGGCTATGGACAGCGAGATACAGTCCATGTATGACAATCAAGTTTGGAACTTGGTTGACAATGTACCAGGCCGTAAAACAGTCGCGTGCAAATGGATCTTCAAGAAGAAGACCGACATGGAAGGAAAAGTGCATACTTATAAGGCTCGACTGGTTGCGAAGGGTTTTACTCAAACTCAAGGTATTGATTATGATGAAACCTTCTCGCCGATAGCCAAGATTAAGTCTATTAGGGTTATGTTAGCCATTGCTGCATTTCATGATTATGAAATATGGCAAATGGATGTCAAAACCGCTTTCCTTAATGGAAAGTTGGCTGAGGATGTGTACATGAATCAGCCAGAGGGTTTTGTCAGTGCAGTGTACCCTAATAGAGTATGCAAGCTTGAGAAATCCATTTATGGATTAAAACAAGCATCTCGTAGCTAGAATCTTTGTTTTGATGAGAAGGTAAAAGAGTTTGGTTTCTCGAGAAGTGAAGATGAGTCTTGCGTGTATGTTAGAGCTAGTGGGAGTATAGTTAGCTTCTTGGTACTGTATGTGGATGACATACTACTTATAGGAAATGACATCCCAACCTTGCAGGAGGTTAAGTCTTGGCTTGGGAAGTGCTTTGCTATGAAGGACCTAGGGGAGGCCACCTATATCCTAGGGATAAGGATATTAAGAGAAAGGAGTAAAAGACTAATTGGACTTAGTCAGAGTACCTACTTGGATAAGGTGTTGAAAAGGTTCAACATGCAGAATTCCAAGAAAGGAGATTTACCGATCCAAAGCAATGCCAAACTAAGTAAGACTCGGAGTCCGAGTATAGAGGCAGAGATAGCTATGATGAGCCAACTACCGTATGCTTCCGCTGTTGGCTCGATCATGTATGCTATGACTTGTACCTGCCCTGATGTGGCATTTGCTTTGAGCATGGTCAGCAGGTATCAAGGGAACCCTGGCAAGGCTCATTGGACCGCGGTAAAGAATATTCTCAAGTATCTGCGGAGGACTAAGGATTGGATCCTTACCCTTGGTGGGAGTGATGACTTGAGAGTATTAGGGTATAGTGATGCTGGTTTTCAGACTAATAGGGATAACTTCTGCTCTCAGTCGGGCTGGATCTTTACCTTAAATGGAGGGGCAATTTCTTGGAAGAGTTCCAAGCAGGAGACGGTGGCTGATTCGACTTGTGAATCAGAGTATATAGCAGCGAGTGAAGCAGCAAAGGAGGCGATATGGCTAAAGAACTTCATCGGAGACCTTGGAGTTGTACCAGCTATTAAAGAACCTATGGAGATTTTCTGTGACAACAATAGTGCAGTTGCCTTAGCCAAGGAACCAAGAGATCATGACAGATCCCGACACATTGACAGAAAATATCACTTCATAAGACACAAGATTGAAGAAGGACTCCTCGTGGCAAGGAGGATATCGTCAGATGAGAATCATACAGATCCCCTTACAAAGGGACTGACGAGGGATAAGCATTTTCAGCATGCGAGGCGCATCAGGCTGAGGGACGATATTAGTTTTACAGATTAGATAGTTTTCCTGAAACTTGTAAAATGTAATCGACGTTTTGATGATGAATAAAATTTGTGATTTATTTATGAGTAAAGTGTTACTATCATTGTCAATTATTTACTATTGTTTCAGTTTTGCATGTTTTGACTTCCAGAATAATTAATTTATTCAAACCTCCACAATCGGTCATACGTCGGAAGTAGGTATGAATCAAGATTGTCATGAATTGGGTTTGTAGATGGCTAAAGGTGTTTAGACATGGCAATGGTTGCTGCAACATTCATGAGTACTCATTAATTATAAGTATTGGTATAAACCCACGCTCACTTGTATCACTTCATGGAATTTATCTCGAGTAATCGTGAGACGATAATATCATATAAGTCTTCAAACCTAGAGATATGAGTTGTTACCTATGAATTGGTTGTGCATTGATTGCACGAAACCACATCAGTAACTTGATGTTATAAAACGTGCCTTTGTGTACAATTCAACAAGTAGTAGAACAAGCATATGAGTCGAAGTTTATCTGTTCCTTCTAGAAATAGAAGCGATATTTGGGCCCCTCGATGATTTTGTGTTGACCCATGTACCGGGCCCGGTTAGAACTAAACTGATGTGTTCAGTGAAGTTCTTAGTCAAACAAATCGGAAATCGAGAAACAACTGCTAGACAATAAGCAAGACATAGTTCCATGTGTTTGTCCGGCTGATATCAAGAGAACAGAGGATTATATGATCACTTTTCTTAAAATGGCGCTTCATAGTTCAACGGAGTTTTCGAGAGCTACGATTGCTGGTTGGTTCCTGAAGTTATATAGGCAAATACAGTTATTAGACTTATCCAAGTGGGAGTCTGTTGGATAAGGTGTCTAAGTCCATAACTTATTTGGTATATACTTGACCCGACCGGCATGGTCCATTTGGGTTGCATCTCATCCAAACTATTTATGGATAATTTTATGAGAGTTATACACATATGTTTATTAATATATTATAAGTTATAATATATTAATATGAAGTTATGTTATTTAATTAGTATTAGTCTTAAATTAATTATGAATTAATTTAGAGATTAAAAGGAAGACTAATTAGATTATGGGCTATTGATTTTATATGGTGTGGGCTAACACTCATTTGTTAATGGGCTAGGCTTTGATGGAAGTCCATGGGTGATCCATGGAGCTTTTAACCCATGGATCCTTGGAAAGGAAAAGTCATGGGTTATTAGGGTTTCACCCTAACCATGTACACTATATAAGCATGCTTATGGTGCATGAAATGGCAACTAGTGAACTAGTGTGTGTGTGCTTGTGTGTGGCCGGAATATACAAGTGTGTATACTCTCTCAAAGTTTTCCAAGAGTTTGTGGTGTTTTGTGATTCCATTTGAGGCATTCACACTATTGGTGCTTGGCCCTCAAACTCCTCAAGAACCAAACTCATCAAAAAGGTATGTAATCTCTTCTAACTTTTTATGTTGAAATGTTCCCCATGCCATGTTAGATAGGTTATAAACCTTGGAAAATTATTATTTTGCATGTATTTAGACAAACATAGATCCAAGGTTTATTAGGGTTGCATGCACACTTAGGAAGTGTTAGATTGCTCAAAACCCAACAAAGTCTTCCTTTGCTAATGGGCCTAAAGTCCATGTCCAAAATCATTAATGGGCTCCATGGCCCAATAAAGCCAAAGCATAGTATCCATGGCCCAAAACAGATAAGCTAGCCCACTAACTCCAAAACATGACCAGGCCCAATGACTAATTAAGGCCCAAAAGCTTACAATCCCAAAACAAGTCCAAGCCCATCTGACGTGCGTACCCCCTGGTACGCGCAACGTACTGAGTCCCTGAGCTGTACGTGCGGCGTACTAAAACTTACGTCCAACGTACAAACAGATTAAGCACTTTCTTTCATTAAGTGCTTAATACTCAATGTTCTAACATCCAATATCAGATCTGAACTCATTAATACTTTCTAGGGCAACAAGTTGGCAACTTTATGCCCTTACATGCTATATGGGACTTAAAAACTTCATACTTCACATTAAGACTTCATATAAGGCTTCAAACTCATGCATGGAGTCTAGATACTCCTAAAGCTAGCACCTTTATGCATCTAGCATGCTCACAAAGCTCAGATGTAACCATTTAAGCCTATGGAGTTGCTCAACTCTCAAGTGGAGGTCAAAAACCAACTAAAGGGACCAAATAGAAAACCCTAGCTAGATCTAATGAAAAAGATGACAAGATCAAAGCTTTATACCTCCATAAGCTCTTCAAGGTGAACTGGATGTAGATTCTTGAAGCCCAATGCCACTCCACACTTGCTTAGCAACTCCTTCTTCTTGAATGGACACTAAAATGGCCACAAATGCACTCCATAAGCTCAAAACACACTCTCTAATGGTTTTAGGGTTTTCAGGGACGTTTGAAGGTGAAGGAGGCTGGTTAGGGTGAAGTTCAAATGAAATAAGGATGCTTATATTGGTCTCAATTCTGGAAATTAGGGTTTGAACATCTGTCACATACGCCACGTGTACCTTTTGGTATGCCCAAAGTACATGCTGGTCCTACGCAATCATCCATGCATGGTACGCTAAGCGTACCTATGAAGTATGCCCATCATAGTTAAGGGACTTATTATGCAACATTTAAAATTTCAAGGGATTCAATGGTAATACCTGATTTGGAGTGTTACAACTCTCCCCCACTTGGACTAAACTTCATTCTCGAAGTCCGTAGATGCAAACAAATCGGGGTAATGCTCCCGCATCTCATCCTACGGTTCCCATGTCCATTCAGAGCCCCTTTGGTGCTACCATTGCACCTTTACTAGCTTCACTTCCTTGGTCTAAAGAACCTTGGTCTTCCTATCTAAAATCACACCGGGCCTCTCAATGTAGTTTAGGACCTCGTACACCTGAATGTCGTCTAGAGAAACGATTGTGGCCTCGTATGTGACACACTTCCGAAGCTAGGACACATGGAAGGTGTTGTGTATCTAGCTAAGTTCATCCGACATATCCAAATGATAGGCCACCTTGCCCACCTGGGTCGTAATCCTGAACGGTCCAATATATCGGGGTCCCAACTTGCCGCTCTTCCGAAACCTGATGACTTCCTTCCATGGCGACACCTTTAATAGCATGAAGTCCCCTACCTGGAACTCAAGATCGGATCGTCGTCGGTCAGCATAGCTTTTATGATGGCTCTACACGAGTCGCATCCAGTCGCGCACCTGCTGAATTAGCCCAGTAGTCATGAGCACTACGTCAGTGCTCTCCATGACCCGGTGTCCAACCTCAGCCCAACAAAACGGGGTCCTACATCTCCTACCATAAAACATTTAAAACGCGGGTCGGTCGATACTGGCATAGTAACTATTGTTGTATGAAAACTCTGCCAATGGGAGGTATGTATCCCAACTCCCTCCAAAATACAACGCGCATGCCCGAAGCATATCCTCCAGTGTCTGGATCGTTTTCTCACTCTGGCCATCTATTTGGGGGTGGTACGTCGTGCTGAAATGTAACTAAGTGCTCAGTTCCTCCTGGAACTTCTTGTAGAATCTAGATGTAAATCGAACATCTCTGTCAGAGACTACCAACACTGGCACCCCGTGTCTAGCCACCACCTCTCTTATATAAATATCCGCCAACTTCTCAGTGGATATACTATCAGAGATAGATCGGAATAAAGTGGGCACTCTTTGTCAATTTATGCACAATCACCCATATAGCATCCACACCCCTCGTTGTGCTCGGTAGCTTCGTGATGAAGTCTATAGTGATCTCTTCCCACTTCCATATGGGAATTGGTAGCGGCTGAACCTTCCATATGGTCGCTAATGTTCGGCCTTGACCTTCCTACAGGTCAAGAACCGCTCAATTAACCAAGCGATCTCCCGCTTCATGCCAGGCCACCAGTAACTCAGTCTCAAGTATCTATACATTTTAGTAGCCCCCGGGTGTTTAGAGAACTTGGACATATGTACCTCCTCCAATATCTTTTGTCTCACTCCTCCAGTCATCCTTACCCACACCTGGCCACACTGTGTCAGAAGACCTCGGCTATCCTGAACAAACAAGGGATACTGGCCCTGAATCCGCTCTATCTTCGAGTTCTCTTTCTTGACACCCTTGACTTCAGCCTCTTTGATCATATCCAATAATGGAGAGATCACCGTCATCCTCAAACAAACATTCCCAATCGGGGAACCCACCGTATTGCGGCTCAAAGCATTGGCCACCACGTTGGCCTTCCCTGGATGGGATAAGATCTCGCAATCATAGTCTTTCAGCACATCCAACCACCTCCTCTGTCGCATGTTGAGGTTCTGCTGATCCATCAAATACTTCAGGCTCTTATGATCAGTATAAATAGTGCATCGTACCCCATAAAAGTAATGCTTCCAAATCTTGAGGGCAAGCACCAATGCCCCCAATTACAGGCCTTGGGTGGGGTAATTCGCCTCATGAGGCTTCAACTGCCTCGAGGCGTAAGCTATCACATGCCCCCTCTGCATCAGTACCGCTCCTAACCCTAAGACCGATGCATCGCAGTACACTACTAAGTCATCCAACCCCTCAGGTAGTACTAGAATTAGAGCCTCACATAACCTCCGTCTTAGGGTCTCAAAACCCAACTGCTGATCCAGGGCCCATCGAAATGTCACATTCTTCTTGGTCAAGCAGGTTAAAGGCACAATGATCTTGGAGAAATCCTGAATGAATCTCCAGTAATAGCCCGCTAAACCTAAAAAGCTATGGATGTCGGATGCATTCTTCGGTACTTCTAATTCATCACTACCTCAACCTTGGCTGGATCCACCGAAATACCCTCCTAGTTGATGATGTGCCCCAAAAATTGCACCTCTTGCAGCCAGAAATCACACTTTGAGAAATTGGCATAAAGCCTTTCCGCTCTCAGTAGCTCCAATACCTCCCTCAGATGCTGCTCATGTTGCTCCTTGGCCTTAGAATAGACCAGGATGTCATCTAAAAACACGATCACAGACCGATAAAGCATTGGTCTACACACCCTATTCATGAGATCCATGAACGTCGCTAGTGCATTGGTGAGCCCGAATGGCATCACCACAAACTCATAGTGTCCATACTGAGTCCTGAAGGCTATCTTCGGTATATCCTCATCCCGAATCCTCATCTGATGGTACCCCGAACGAAGATCAATCTTGGCAAACCAACCTGCAGCTGATCAAACAAATTGTCTATCCTCGGGAGCGAATAACGGGTTTTCACCTTTAGCTTGTTCAACTCTAGATAATCAATACACATCCTGTGTAACCCATCCTTCTTTTTCACGAACATGATTGGTGCTCCCCATGGGGAACTACTTGGAAAAATAAACCCTCGGTCCAGTAGCTCCTGAAGGTGCGTAGATAGCTCCTGCATCTCGGACGAAGCTAGTCGGTACGGTGTCTTGGCTATCAGAGCGGCACCTGACACCAAATTAGTGTGAAACTCCACCTGCCTCTCCGGAGGTACCCCAGGTAAATCCTCGGGAAAGACATCCTGGAATTCCTGTATGACCGGAACACTGCCCACATCCGTCGTGGTCTCAACCCTCGTATCTGGGATATATGCCAAAAATTCCGAACAACCCTGATGAAGCAATCTCCTAACCCTCGCGACTCAACCGAGGATTGGCCCCTGCGAGGCTTTTTCTCCATGAATAACCAGTTCTCCCCCACTTTGGGTTCGAACCCTCACCATCTAGCGCTCGTAATCTATCATGGCCCCGTTGGCTCCCAGCCAGTTCATCCCGACAACCACCTTCAACCCTCACAAAGGTATTAGGACTAGATCAACACGGAACCTCTCTCCAAGCACATCAAGGACACAGTCCAGATCATGGTTCTAAATGGCGTGAGGCGTGGCATGGCGGCAAGGTCAAGCCTCAAGCTTAACGAGCCATGGCGAGCCATGGCGTTTTTCAAGGCATGATGTAAGGCGGCGATTTTGTACTAATTTAAAATTATATTACCACATAAATATAAATCTATATTAAATATAACTACTTTTTAGAAGTGTTAGATCAATAACTAGTAACAAAAATTTAATGAAAACCATAATACTTGTATCTCCGATTAGAAAAGACATAACAAAGAGCAAAAAACCGTGTCTCAAACGAAAAAACACGAGCCATAAGGCGCCATCGCGCGCCATATCATGCCTTGCCACGCGCCACGCCTAACAGCAACGTTATGAGGTTTTTCGTAACGGCGGAGCCACGCCTCACGCCATGGCGCGCCTTGGCGCACGCCATGGCGCGCCTTTTAGAACACTGGTCCAGATACACAATCAGGGTTAGGACTGAACACAATCCAATTGAAGAACCCAAACCCCAAGTCCTTTCACAATGGCCCAAAAGTCTTCCTTTGCTAATGGGCCCAAAGTCCATGTCCAAAATCATTAATGGGCTCTGTGGCCCAATAAAGCCCAACCATAATATCCATGGCCCAAAACAGATAAGCTAGCCCATTAACTCCAAAAGATGACCAGGCCCAATGACTAATTAAGGCCCAAAAGCTTACAATCCCAAAACAAGTCCAAGCCTATCTGAGGTGCGTACCCCCTGGTACACGCAACGTACTAAAACTTACCTCCGGCATACAAACAGATTAAGCACTTTCTTCCATTAAGTGCTTAATACTCGATGTTCTAACGTCCAATATCAGATCTGAACTCATTAAGACTTTCTAGGGCAAAAAGTTGGCAACTTTATGCCCTTACATGCTATATGGGACTTAAAAACTTCATTCTTTACATTAGGACTTCATATAAGGCTTCAAACTCATGCATGGAGTCTTGATACTCCCCAAGCTAGCACCTTTTATGCATGTAGCATGCTCACAAAGCTCAGATCTAACCATTTCAGCCTCTAGAGTTGCTCAACTCTCAAGAGGAGGTCCAAAACCAACTAATGGGACCCAATAGAAAACCCTAGCTAGATCTAATAAATAAGACGGCAAGATCAAAGCTTTATACCTCAAGACACTCTTTAAGGTGAACTGGATGCAGATTCTTAAAGCCCAATGTCACTCCAAGCCTACTTAGCAACTCCTTCTTCTTGAATGGAAACTAAAGTGGCCACAAATGCACTGCTTAAGCTCAAAACACACTCTCTAATGATTTTAGGGTTTTCAGGCACGTTTGAAGGTGAAGGAGGTTGGTTAGGGTGAAGTTCAAATGAGATAAGGATGCTTATATAGGTCTCAAGTCCGAAAATTAGGGTTTGAACATCCTTCACGTATCCCCCGCGTACCCTTTGGTACACCCAGCATACGTGCTGGCCCTCCGTGATCATACATGCATGGTACGCTAAGCGTACCAATGAAGTACGCCGAACGTACTTAAAGGACTTATTATGCAACATTTAAATTTTCAATGGCTTCAAAGGTAATACCTGATTTGGAGTGTTACAATTTTTTAGACTAACAAGGTTCGTTGACCTGTTTTCCGCTTTGGCATGATCCGCAAGACATCTCACTTCATAAATCTATTGTTTTCATCTTCATTCATAATGTCTATTACGTAAAAGTTGATTTACAAGAATCACATGCAATGCCTATAATTTTGTCACTTTGGCATCACAACATATCAGAATGTTCTGTTGAATGAGAAATATTATATGATGCTCGACTTAATGCATATATATTCCACCGAATGCACCACGTAATAATTGTAATATTCATGTAGTTGATGTCTCTGATAATTAATAAAATTAAAATATGACAGTGTTTGATAAAACTGTAGTAATAAAAATTATAATTTTATTTATTATAATTGTGAAAAAACATTCTAGTAGTTATTCAAAAATATGTTTATTATTGGTGGGGTCTAATCGTTAAAGATGTTTGGTGATCGTTGGACCACCAACTTCACAAAAGTTGCTGATTACGGGGACTCCACTCGAGCCTTAATTAGTTGGTATCTGATGTGGTCTGATAACCGAAATTTTGTTGCTTATATGACATTGCACCAACTACTATTTGTCCTTAGAGTTTACTTCATTTGCTCAAACCACCCCTCAATTATTGTAAATATTTTTTAACCTTTAAAGTTCTTTAAAAAATTTTGTGTTAGTTTTATAACTAACTTTAATTGTGACATACGATAAAAAGAACTTTTGTCATTTGATGGATCCTATGTGCATGTTTTTGGACTGGCATAGAGATAGAATGGAAGAGAGTAAAGATGCACCAATTACAATTCTTTTTAAAAACGACATAGGAGTGCACTTGTACGTGGTTGGATGTTACGTGTGATTATGTATTATTGTTGGAAAAAATTTATTTATGTGATACCCGTTTTGATCCGAATGACAAATGAATATAGGCTTTTAGATTTAACTTGAAGCAACATAAACATTAATGTACCAAAATTCTAATTTGGAATGAAAGAAATTTTAAGACGTTAGAAAAGTGAGTACATCACAAATAAGAAATTGCATTAATTTGGTTGTGATCGACGAACCTAATTCAATTTTTACTCTTATTGAAAATCTAAATATAAGTTTGTAAGACAATTATATCAAACATCATCGTTCTTCTTCTTCTTTTCTTTTTTTTTTTTTTTTTTTTTTTTGGTTTGAGCGTTTGAATTAATGTGTTTTTACGAAGGTTCAAAATAATCCAAAATGTTCGAATGATAACGATATCCAGTCGCTTACTTTGAGCTATGTTTCAAGTTGTATTATCCGCCATAAGATCCAATCATCAACCAGTGAGCTATTCAAAATGTCAGGTCTCCACAACTTCCCAATTTGTGTCCAAATAAATATAACAACCGACCAACCAACAAAAAGGTGGTTCATGGTCTAATTTTGACTATTACAAATGGGACAGAGGAACGAGTCACCATTTAACTCATTTTTAAACCAACTTGACCCTATAATGCAAGTTTGTAATGATATAATAGGGTGTAATGATCTTTTCAAAAAGTGTTAATTATGTAATGAAATTTCTTATAAATGTTAGTACAGCAATGAAATGAGTTAGTTGTGTGGTGTTGAAGGATTTCTTTTTAGTTTTAATAAACTCGTTACTCGAGAGCTCGTATATAAGGCAATGGAAACCAGACTTAATAATGTTAAGATAAACGATTCTTTATTTTGAAATGCAGAACATTTGAGCAGAAAAGCGACTAAAACAGAGTCTGTAGGAGGATTTTGTTGGATTAGTGTCTACGGCTGTAACTATATTTGGTAAGTACTTGACCCGGTTATACATGGTCATTTTGGGTTGCCTTCACCATAGCAACTTGACATGACGATTTGTTAAGAGAGAAGATATATTATTTTTAATATATTATGAGAATAATATATTAAAAGAATATTAATGTTAATTGATTAATATAAGTCATATATATTAATTGAGAATTAATTTGGTGATTTAAAGAGGTTAATTGAATAAATGGGCATAAACTGTCAAATGTGTGATAGTTGTGTTTTGGGCTATGTATCCTTATGGATATAAGGGTGGACGGATTTTAGGGTTAGGAGACCATAAAATCGTCCAAGCCTAGTATCTAGGAGGATCTTGGATTGCTTAGGGCCTAAGTAATTCAATTAGGGTTAAAGGTGAAACCTTAGTAGCTCATAGTATAAATAGATCCCTTGGGTGAGGGAAATCGGCACTCATGCAAGGCAAGAAACCCTAGAGCCGATTTCTCACCCTCCTCTCTCTCTCTCTCTCTCTCAAGATCATTCTCTTGCTAGTTGGTGTTTGTAAGCCATTAGAGGAGTGAAAATTGTGACTCTAAGATCTAAGAAGAAGAAGTATCAAGCAAGTAATCCAAGGTATTGTTCTAGATCCAAATTCATATGATTAGATTCAATTGTTTACATTAGATCTAGTATTGTAAGTCTTGGATACAATGCATGTTCAATTAGAGAAACCTAGATCCAAGCAATTAGGGTTTGCATGTGCACATAGGAAAGTTCTTATGGCTCAAACCCATCAGTGGTATCAGAGCTTTGATTGATTTCTATTGAATTGATGCATTGATTGATTGCTTGTTGCTTGAAAAATTCGATTTTTGTGATTCCGCCTGATGAACTCGGCGAGTTCCACTATGGACTCGGCGAGTAGCTCCAACTCGGCGAGTCCATAGAGGAACTCGGCGAGTTCGAGTGTCAGAAGGAGGTAGTTTCAGGATTTCTTGCTGTTTTTCTTGAGGATACTTGCCTTAACTGTTTTGGGTCATTAAAATCCGATTTTAATCAAATATATGAGTATATTCTTGACCAAATAAAAGATAATTACCAATTAGTTGAATAATAATTTCCTTATATAATAATAATTGATTATTTGAATTGAATTGGTGGATTGTCTTGCAAGTGATATTGAATAAGATCAAATTGAGATAATCTAATTAGTTGATTTATATTATTTGCTATTTGATCCTTATGTTTTGAAAAGTTTAAAACTTGTCCTCAAGTTTTGAAATTTATGTTTTGTGATTAAAAGTTTAATTTGAATAATTTAAATTTCAAACCTTAGAATTTTACAAGTTTAAAATTCAACACTATACTAATATATAGCTTAATATATATATATATATATATATATATATATATATATATATATATATATATATATATATATGTATGATTAAAAATGCTTGTGTTACCGTTAGTAGGCCTCATTCACGAAGCCCGTCTATAAGGTGGGTATAAGGTTGCTGCCTATAAAATGGCGCTTAATGGGTGTACACTCACACTCACCGCTTGCTTGACTGGTGGAGGGTCGTTAGCCGAACGGGTAGGATAGGGCAAACCCCCTCTCATTAATAAGTATAATGAATCTATATAAAGTAACTAAACGTGTTTCATAAAATTCACAATCTTAGTTACTTTAGGAAAAGTGAATTGATGCAATCCCATGAAATTACACTTTGCACCCTCGCTGAGAAGTTAGTGGAGCGTGTGTGGTTAACCGGCACACTAATTGGTTCGAAGCAAAGTTGGAAAAGGATGATTCATTGTTTGTCATAGTTCGATGGAGCGTGTGTGGTTTACCAACACATCGAATAGGTGATTGTAACAATGAAGACACCATGTAGATTTGCATGGTTATTCACACCCGCTTTGTGATCCTTGGCATCCCAGTCACAAACTAGAGGGGCATATCGAGATTTAAACATGCCATTGAAAGGTTCAATGAATCTCAAAGAAAAACTAGGAATTCTCAATACATTTAAAACTTAAGCTTATGTTTTTCATGGTGAAGAATTAGTGAATCGTCATTCACTTACCTCCAAATTATTTGCATGTTGGATCACGACATCCCTTTTTCTAATGTGTAAATAATGTTGTTGGGTCCTAGCCATAATTTTTCGTTTTGGGTGATAATTAGGGACTTAATTCTAATCAACTTTGTTCCTTTCTATTTGTAGATGTCTAACGTAAACAACGCTGCTGCTAGCTCATTCACGCTAATGATCCTTTGTCAAAAAGTGACTTTCGATGGATCGAACTTTAGCGAATGGATAAGATGCATTTGCACAATCGCATGTTACGAGGACAAGGAGTATGTTCTCGATGAGAAACTCGAGAAGATCAATCCAGAAATTTCTACTCCCGAAGAAATAGCTGTCTTTCAGACCCATGAACGTGATGCAACGAAAGTCCATTGCATCATGATAGCCACAATGAACTCCGAATTCCAAAAGTCCTATGAGGACATGTATCCTTATGGGATGCATCTAGACTTGATGGAGAGATATCACCAAAGCGCGAGGCAAGAGCGCTATGAGATCATAACGAATATGATCACTGCTAAAATGGGAAGTGGAGAGTCTCTAACCGTGCACTTGCAAAAGATGCAAAGGTATGTTGATCGTCTTTCGCAAGTTGAATGTCAACTTTGGGGAAGATTTGGCTATCGACATTGTTCTTCACTCCTTTCCCTCATGCTACAACCAATTTAGGATGACCTACCACATGAACAAGGAAGAGGTCACCCTAAGTGAACTCTAAGGGCTCCTAAGGACTGCTGAGAGCAACCTGAAGTACAAGTCTGTTGCACTAACTCCTAATCCAACCGATGCTCCTGTTTTTGCTATTGGGCAGGGAAGGGGCAAGAAGAGGAATGCTTCTTCTAAGAACCACCACAAGGGAAAGTCCCAAGATGGTTCCTCTTCTAGTGGGACCAAGGTTGATCCTGCTAAGCCCAACCCAAACCCAAAGGAGGCAGAGTGCCATCATTGCCACAAAATAGGGCATTGGAAGAGAAGCTTCCCGGAATATCTGCAAGCCATCAAGGATGGAAAGATCAAGCCATCTTTCACAGGTATTTACACAATTAAATCTAATGATTCATCTCATGTTATTTCTTGGGTTCTTGATACAGGTTGTGGTTACCTCATTTGTTCTGATTTGCAGGGACTAGGAAGAAATAGGGATGTGCAGCTTGGAAGAATAAATCTAATCATGGGGAACAGAAGATCGTCGCCTGTTACCAAGATTGGAGTATATTATTTAGTGCTTAGTAATGGATTGAATTTAGATTTAAATAATTATTGCTACTCGCCAGATATGGCAAGAAACATCATTTCTTTTCATGGTTTATTTAGACAAGGATTTAGATATTCGTTCAATATTGAGAATGGTTCGATTTATGCTTATCTAAATGGTGTTTTATATTTTGAAGCAATGCCTTGTAATGGAATTTATGAAACTGTTATGATTGTAGATAACCTAGGAAATGATGTGTTGTGTATGGATTCTTCCAATAGTATGAATAAAGCATCCTTGTGGCATTGTCGTCATGGACATGTCAGCAAGAAGCACATAGCCCAACTCCAAAAAGGATGGAGTGTTGGAGTCATTCGACCTTAGGGAAGATGACACGTACGAATCTTGTTTACTTGGAAAGATGACCAAGTCACCCTTCACTGGCACTTGTGAGAGGGGTGAGGGTTTATTGGATCTCATACACACCGACGTGTGTGGACCCTTTAGATCCACCACAAAGGATGGGAACCGCTTCTACGTGACTTTCACCGATGATTATAGTAGGTATGGGTATATTTACTTAATTAAGCACAAGTCAGGAATGCTTGAAAAGTTCAAAGAGTTCAAGCATGAAGTGGAGAATCAATTGGGCAGGAAAATCAAGATGCTTCGATCTGATCGAGGAGGAGAGTACCTAAGTTTTGAATTCCACGACTATCTCAAGGAATGCAAAATAGTTTCGCAATTGATGCCACCTAGGACACCGTAGTTGAATGGTGTGGCAGAAAAGCATAATCGAACCCTGTTAGACATGGTCCGTTCTATGATGAGTCGTGCTTCACTACCTATCTCATTCTGGGGGTATTCATTAGAGACTGCCGCCCATATCCATAACCGAGTCCCTACAAAGAAGGTTGCCAAAACACCTCACGAGATGTGGACAGGGAAAGCTCCCTCATTGGCACATATCAAGGTTTGGGGCAGTGAAGTTTTCGTAAGACGAGAAACTCACGACAAGCTCGAACATCGTAGTGAGTGGTGTACTTTCATTGGCTACCCGCAGAAATCCTTTGGATATCTCTTCTATAGACCGAGTGACAATGTTGTATTCGTTGCGAGGAGAGGGGTTTTCTGAGAACTAGAACTCACAAGCCAAGGGAGGCGAATCGATCTTGAAGAGATTGAAGAATCGAGCGATGAAGGAACCTCTAACGCTGGCGCTTAACCCGAGGAGGAACTCCGGTTGAACCGATTGAAGAGTCCTTACCTCTTAGACGTTCCGAAAGAGTTAGAGTTCAACCCCAGTTTTATGGTTTTCATATTACTACCGAAGGGGACACGTATATTAGTAATGGTACACTAATAAATCTAGATGAATCTAATAGCTATAAGGAAGCCATGGCAGGCCTAGAGTCTGTAAAATGGAAAGAGGCGATAGACAACGAGATTCAGTCCATGTATGACAACCAAGTTTGGAATTTAGTTGACAATGTGCCCGGACGTAAGACGGTAGGGTGCAAATGGATCTTCAAGAAGAAGACCGATGTGGATGGAAATGTGCACACGTATAAGGCACGATTGGTGGCAAAGGGCTTTACTCAAACTCTCGGAGTTGACTATGATGAGACCTTCTCGCCAGTTGCTAAGATAAAGTCTATTAGGGTGATGCTAGCCATTGTTGCATTTCATGATTATGATATATGGCAAATGGATGTCAAGACCGCTTTCCTCAATGGGAAGTTGGTTGAGGATGTTTACATGGCTCAGCCAGAAGGTTTTGTCGATCCGAAGCATCCCAATAGAATGTGCAAGCTTGAGAAGTCCATTTATGGACTTAAGCAAGCATCTCGCAGATAGAATCTTTGCTTCGATGAGAAAGGCAAATAGTTTGGATTTGTACGAAGTGAAGATAAATCACGTGTATATGTCAAGGCCAGTGGGAGTATAGTTAGCTTCCTCGTTTTGTATGTTGATGACATACTGCTCATAGGAAACGATGTCCCGACTTTGCAGGAGGTTAAGTCTTGGCTCGGGAAGTTCTTCGCTATGAAGGACCTCGGAGAGGCTTTCTATATTTTGGTAATAAGGATAGTGAGAGAACGAAGTAAGAGACTAATATGACTTAGTCATAATACTTACTTGGATAAAGTACTAAAACGTTTTAGTATGGAAAACTCAAAGAAAGGAGAACTACCGATATAGAGTAATGCCAAATTGAGTAAGACTCAAAGTCCGAGTACAGAAGCTGAGATAGCTGAGATGAGCTGAGTACCCTACGCTTCCACAGTTGGCTCAATCATGTACGCTATGACTTGTACTCACCCTGATGTGGCCTTTGCTTTGAGCATGGTCAGTAGATATCAAGGGAAACCTGGCAGAGCTCATTGGATTGTGGTCAAGAATATACTTAGGTACCTTCGGAGGACCAAGGAATGGTTTTTAGTCCTCGGAGGGAGTGATGACTTAAAAGTGTGAGGGTATAGTGATGCCAGCTTCCAGACCGACAGGGACAACTACCGTTCGCAGTCGGGCTGGGTCTTTACCCTTAATGGAGGAGCAGTGACTTGGAAAAGTTCCAAACAAGAAACTGTAGCTGATTCGACGTGCGAATCAGAGTACATTGCAGCGAGCAAAGCGTAAAAGGAGGCGATGTGGTTAAAGAACTTCATTAGTGATCTTGGAGTTGTGCCTACCATAAAGGAGCCTATGGAAATTTTCTATGATAATGAAGGAGCGGTTGCCTTGACCAAGGAACCAAGGGATCATGGTAGATCTCGACATATCGACGGAAAATATCACTTTATTAGACATCTAGTAGAAGAAGGACACATCGTAGTAAAGAGGGTATCGTCTGAGGATAACCCAGCAGATCCGCTTACAAAGGGACTGAGCAGGGTTAAGCATTTGCAGCACGCTAGGAGCATTGGGCTGAAAGACAATATTAGTTTAGGTTATATAGTTTTGGAAACATGTAATAGATAAATGTAATTGACATTTGATGATTAAATAAAGGAGTATTATTTATAAGTAAAGCTACTGTCTTATGTTAATTGTTTAACTATTGTTTCACTTTGCATGTTTTGACTTCCTGAATAATTGAGTTATTAAGAATAATCGAATTATTCGAATGGTCCACAATCATTCATATGTTGGAAGTAGGTATGAATGAAGATTGTCATGAATTGGTATGTAGATTGTCTAAAATGTATTAGACATAGCAAAAGTTTGCTACAACGTTCATGAGTGCTTATGTTTTGAGCATTGGAATAAAACCCGCGCTTGCTGGAATCACTTTATGGAATGTGACACAAGTGATCGCAAGACGATAATATCATATGGTCTTAAAACCAAGATATATGGTTCAGTGTTTATTAATTGGTTGTGCATTGATAATGCGAAACCACATCAGTAAATTGATGTCATAAAACACATTATTGTGTATGATTGATTAGTAAATAATAGGTGCCTATAAGTCAAAGTTTATCTGTTACTTTTATTCTAAGAGGGTAAAGCGATATCAGGGCCGCTTGATGATTTGATTTGACTTATGTGTCGGGCCCGGTCAGGACTAAATTGATGTGCTCAATTAAGTTCTATGTCAAATGAATCTGAGTTCGAGAAACCAACTGCTGGACAATAAGTTCCATGAGATTGTCCACATAATATCTAAACAGAGGACTGTACGATCCCTTATCTAAAGGACATGATACTGATAAGATCAGAGTTTAACAGTGTCTTTGAGAGCTACGATTGCTAATCGGATTGTGTTTTCATATATAGTTACTAGAATTATCCAAGTGGGAGACTATCAAATGTGTGATAGTTGTGTTTTGGGCTATGTATCCTTATGGATATAAGGGTGGATGGATTTTAGGGTTAGGAGACCATAAAATCGTCCAAGCCTAGTATCTAGGAGGATCTTGGATTTCTTAGGGCCTAAGTAGTTCAATTAGGGTTAAAGGTGAAACCCTAGTAGCTCATACTATAAATTGTAAGTCCCTAAAATGCATGTGTATCAATCAGATCCGTTTGATGGTGCGGAATCCCAATCAAACGGATGATGTCAGATCAAATAGAAGAGAATGAGAAGAAGAATAATATGAATCTCTGTATGAATTGATTAGAATTAAAGTTCCAGATACAAAAGATTCACACAAAAAAATGCTCTCTGGCCGTAAACTCTATTCTCTCATTCATCAATCTCTACTCCTCAACCCTAACACACACACACACACACACACACACACACACACATATATATATATATATATATATATATATATATATATATATATACTAGGGAACATGGGCCGTAAATGGGTTTACGGCCATAAACACAGCCGTAAACACCTTACGGCCGTAAATACCAAGTTGTTTACGGTCCAAGACACAAAAAATATATTTTTCTAGAAAAGTAAAGTATAAACCATATTTTTGACCCAACAATCTCCCCCTTGGTTTATAACTTTCTTTTCTTAATTGAACCAACAAGCTCCCCCTAAAAAGTAGTTGGCTTTTCTTGTTAATCTTCAATGGGAGCTTTGGCTTTAGCTTTAATCTTCGATGACTTCACGGCTTCAAGATGAACATATGAATCTTCAATGAATGACTTCATCTTGAGCACTTGAGGTTTTCTTCAGAATTTGGCATTGAACGCACATTGGGTGAGGAGGCTTCTTGTACTGATTTAGAAAGATGGCACTTTCAGCTTGAGAATCTTCAGAGAGAACATCAGAGAGAAATAATCCTCTGGATCGCTTCAGCAGGTTTAAGATAGCAGTAGACTGATTGAGGAGGCTTCAATGCAATCTGTCACATAATCTTCAATTTCAGCTTCACCTTGCTTCTGGGGTTGAAAGATTAAATGTTGAAAGAATAATCTTCATTTCTTGCTCCTTCGAATGAGAATTCTTCGATGCTCACGGACGAAGCCTTGGCTCATAAATCTTCGACACAAACTCCATGAGTTTCATCTTCACATGAAATCACTTTTCAAGACAAAAACAAAACTAAAAGAAAACTTACCACACAAATTAAAACAGAAACAAAAATATTTTTGGATTTTTTATTTTTCTGAACAAGAAATAACACTATTTTTTATTTTGAATTTTCTGATTTTTTTTATTTTTTTATTTTTATTTTTTTATTTTTATTTTTTATTTATTTATTTATATATATATATATATATATATATATATATATATATATATATATATATATATATATATATATATTAATTTTCCCCTGATATTTAAATTAGAAGAAAACTATGAACAAACTTAACTAAAATAGAATGATATCTAACTTTAAGAATGATTTGCGATCAAAGTTTTTAGACAACCTTTATCTGCTTGTCGGTACCTTCTATCTTCACGTCTTTGTCTGGTCGATCGCTAGTATTGTGGCACTTAAACACGAAAAATTTGTGACAATTTTCGACAATTTACCAATGACATGATACATGCATATATCTAATTATAACTTTATTATCATGATTGGCCCTAATTCTTAAATAGATTTTTTCTTATGACCATTTAACTGACTACAACCAGGGATATTGTTGTCCACCTAAATCGAGCAGCGAGATCTACAGACAATCTGTATATGTTTAATTTTTAAGTGTACTAGAACGTGTTTCCCGCTTCCTGATATGCCCCAGCCATCAAGAACTTCGAGAGTACTCCTTACACCGGGTGAGCAAACAATCATTCAGAGAGAGGATAGATTCAGAATTCTATTACTTATTGTTTCAGAGGGGTTGAGAAGTAGAAGGTTGCATATGCTGTGTACCGGGTCAGATTAGAAGTCACACAAAGGAGACAACATATGGCTAACAGATAAGAGGAATTTCATATATATAGCCTGCAGAGAAATAGAGTTGCATATGTTGTGTACCAGGTCGGATTGGAAGTCACGCAAAGGAGACAACATATGACTAACAGACGGAAAGAAAGAAAACGATTTTCTACAGACCTAATTTATCGGAATTTACCAGTCGCCCCATCCAACCGGAATTAAGGACAGAATCCGCACATCGAGTAAAAGTGAAACCACAATTCTAGATACGGGTTAATTAATGTGACCGGTAGATTCCCATGTATATCTCCCTGCTCAACCTATCCGAGCTTCGTGAAATCAGGTTAAACAGATCTAACTAGGTCAAAGTTTGTCAAGTCCTTAAATTCATTAGGTTCAACTTTCCCTAATCAAGTCCATTTAAAATCTTTCGTGCCTACCAACGCATCGAACACAGAGCGTAGACCCTTCAACTTTGGGTATGTTACGCCGATTCAGATTGCCTGTTATCACTTGCTAATTTCATTTCCCAAAACATCTCCCACAAGCACATTCCATTAACACCACATTTTTGATTTTCTGATTTTCTAATGTTTTTGGATTTTTTAAAATTTTCTAAATTTTGATTTGTTTTTATTTTGTCCCCCTAAATTTGTGTATAGGAGAGAAACGAAAGTAAATGCGCAAATTTACACTATGCTAAAACAAAAATTAGTTTTTAAAGCGAATCAGCTTAAGAAAAACTCCTTAGTATAGAGAATAAAATGCAAACCGTAATTCACCGATTGAATCTGCATTCAGAAGGTCTGAGAACAGCAAGCATAATCTCATAACAGATCCGAAAATTCTTCATATCATTAAGCACTAACCCCATTTGTGATCTCTTCCTTTCTTCCTTTCCCGCAAAAGGACACATACTCTCAACAAAGGTATGAATGTTGTACAGTTGAGAGATGTCTCCTATCATATGCCTGGAACAACCACTACCAACAAACCGAAGTCTGATGATATGCCTCCATAGCTGCTCCGACACAGAGCGGGATTAATTGGTCTTTGGAACCCAGTCCATTTTGAAATTGAGTCGACCTTTTTCATCCTTGCAGGGTACTCTCTCCCATGACATATCCTGTTTATCACAAACAGAAGGTGATGAAATATTAGAGTCATTACAAGATTTGGGAGTTTTCACCTTTGGTACCCATATATATTCGGGTTTAACCCATTTCTTGTTCGATCCGATGGGTGCCTCGGCACTTGCTTTGGAACTTGAAGTCGACTGCTGAGATGACTTTGACCTAACCAGTCTTGGCTTCACTGGAGCATCTCTTGGATTGGGCTTCTTGGCCAGCATTCCCTTCTTGCCTTTGGGATTTAGATTCTTGGCCTTGTGCGCGTTCCAGTCACCATTGTCTAAACGTGACCTGGAAGGATTTCTTTTGAAGTATCTCCCACTTGGCGCGTTTTTTCATCCTTGTGCGCAGTAGGGAACATATGCGCGATTTGGACAGTTTCAGGAAATGTGTCCAGGTGTTCCACAGTGAAAACATGTCTTTTTCTTCACTGTGAAGTTGTTTCTTCCTGCCCCTAGTGGCGTATCCTTGCCTTGTCTCTAATTTTTCCCACATGCACAATTACAGGAGGCACTCTGTTTCACTGGAATCGGTGGCCTGTATTTCTCAACAGCAGGTTTGTTAGGACTAACAGAATTCGAAGCAACAAATTCTGAGTTCAAAGAGTCATTGGTTTGTTCAATAGTGCTCTCCTTGTTCTCATCTTCTGCTACTTTACCTGCACATGAAGTAGAAACATTAGTATTTTGTACCTGAATACCTCCTGACACAAACCCAGCTGGTTTTCCATATCGAAGATGTGCCTCCCTGTCAATTTCTTCCTGTGTCATAGGGATGGATGTGTAGTTATGCTTGAAAGGTGGAGGAACACTATCATACCCTAGACCCTTGTTTTGATTATCTTTGAATTTTAATTGGGTTTCAAATAAGGACTCGACTGTCTGACTTGACGCAGTATAATTTTTAAAACTAACATTTGTTTTTCCACACTTAATTTTCAAAGTGTCAAGTTCTTTAGTTACAGCAGCAAGTTGTCTCTTAATATAGTCATAATTTTCACACTTGTTGCTATACTCTTCCTGAAGCTTCCTAAAGTCTTTGATTTTTGCTTCTAATTCAGCCTTCAAAGGTTTCTGTCCTTTTCTGAGTTGATATCCTTCATATCTCACGTCCTCAACTTCTCTTTTTAATAAATCAATTTGGTCCCGAAGAAATTTAATCGTAGTTTCACAAGCTGGAGTACATGTAACTTCAGTGACCGGAATGTATTCAGAACTCATTGTTTTTCTACACTTCAAAGCATCAAGTTCTTGAATTACATCAGCAGGACTAAGATGATTGAGATCTTTTGTCTTCTTGATGTAGCCACGTTCATATCCTACGATTTCGGAAGTGAATTTAGCAGCTTTTTGTTTATCTCGGACTTAGTCAAGAAGATCCCGGCTATATTCATCTCAGTAGCGAGTGTAGTAAATCGTTGCAACTGAGTTTCGAGGGTTTCTCCAGGGATATAATTGAAAATGTTGAAACTTTGTCTTAACATATCTTGACGACTCTCTTTCATGTTTTCAACTCCCTCGTAGACCTTAAAATCAATTAAAAAGCACAACTAAAAACCAAAAACAAACTTAAAAGTCAAACCCTTTGATAATAAATCTCAAAAGTCAACCTTAAAAGTCAAATTTAAAAAGTTAAACTCAAAATTCAAACTTGAAAAGTCAAACTTAAAAGTCAAACCGAAAAGCTAAATTTTAAAGTTTAAAAGTTAAACTAAAAAGTCAAAGTTTAAAGTCAAAGGTCAAACTTGGAAGTCAAAGTCAAAATAAAAAATCAAAAATAAAAGTCACAAATAAATTTTTTTTACTATTATATTATTATTATTATTATTATTAATTTTAATTTTTTTATTTTGGATTAAAAAAGGAATTTAAAATTAAAAAAAAAATTGAGTTTTGGGGTTAAAAGTGTCAAATTTCGAAAGTAGATGCGAAAGTGAATCTTTATCAATTAAATTCGGGAGTAATGAAACAAGATTCAGGTTGGTTCAACTAGTAAGGTGTTGAAGAAGGAAGAATGGGAGACCCGGGTTCGCTTCCGGTCGTCGACAATTTCGCTTCTCCCCTTTCTTTTTTTTTTAAATGAAGCGCGGCTACTAATCTGATTTCCTTAGCCGATCACCGAGCCTATCCCACCAAGCCGAGCCGAGCCGCAAGTTGCCGAACCTTAAACGCCGGCCGCAAACCGCTGGCCACAAACCTCCGGCGACCGTGAACAGTTTCTGGCCGTAAACTCCGGCCGTGAACACTGAAACCCTAGCCGTTGGCCGCAAACTCCGCCACACCCTCGTAGGTTTCGACCAAAAACACCGATTTTTCGACTTTGAAGCTCCAAAACTCGATCAAAAACTCTTTTTTATGAAAAACACGAAGAACAACCCCCCCCCCCTTATTTTTCAGAGATCTATCCAAAAACGCAAGAATATTTTGAAAATAAGATCAAATAATGCCCCACATCTGACAAAATTGACTGATACAACTTGGCTCTGATTCCAATTGTAAGTCCCTAAAATGCATGTGTATCAATCAAATTTTATGTTTGAAGTTGAGTCAGGTTCAAGCTAGTGAAAAGTACATTTCCCAAATAAGCGGATTTACAGATTACACAAACTATGGTTTACACACAGCCCGTGTAATGTTTTCGAAGTCTTAAAGAGTGTGTGGTCAAAGTACATTGCTAAGATGGCTAAGTTTTAGAAAAACACAGACATTCTTTTATTTACATGGACTATGTAATTGTGTTAAAGTTTGTTAAGCATGATAAACGCTTAAGTCAACTCCTATTATCTCAAAAAACACCTCAAATATACCCAAAATCTTCTAGAGGCATGGGAGAACGTCCATAAAGATATGAACATCAAAATGAAGCCAACAAAGAAGAATCAGGAGAGAATTCAAGATTTAATTTTTATCAAATGAAACAAAAGTAAACTCTCTAATTTCATTAAGAATATCTTAGCTCTAACTTGTATAAGGAGAACCTTAATATATATATATAGCTAAGGACCATCAAAAATAAATGGAGTTAGTATTGTGATGATTTGAAAATTTGTAAATCAAAGCTTAATTTGGGCTAATTTTTTAGGAACTTGGAAATAAGCTTGTTTTCTTACTAACTCAAGTAAATTAAAGCTTTAGTTCATGAAAATTTAAAGATATGAACTAGCAAGTTAAAGCTCAAGTCATGTAAGGGCTTAATTTACAACGAAGATGGTTAGGGAATGTTATGAAGTTAAATATCTTAACATGCTTGTTGTGTTGTTGAGTTTAGATACTTAACCATGATGTTTTGTTTTAACAACTTTAGAGACAAAAGGTGATAATGAACTCCAATAATCGAGAACCCATCTGCATACAATATCATAAGGTTAGTAACCATGCTTCCTTCCTTGTTTATTGGCATGTTGACATGTTGTTACGTGACTATGTGCGAAAGATAAATATGAAGGAATGGTGCATAATTGTAAAGATTTATGGTCGTAAACCATAATTGGTTTCAATCTCTGATATGGAGGCTGAGAAATGAGCCTTAACATCCTTTAAATAGTGCACAAGCCAAACATTTAGGGTTTGCATCTGGACCCGTTACGCCCAGCGTAACCCTGGGTATGCCCAGCGTACCCAAGCGAGTCCGCGTCCAAATTAAGCGCATGAGTACGCGCAACGTACTCCCCAGTATGCCCAGCGTACTCATTTGCTACAAGAACTCTCTCAAGGGACCAATCTTGACAACTTGACAAAATAGAAGGGTTAAATAGCTTTACCTTAATTTTGGGATGTTACAATTCTCCCCCACTAGAACCAGACTTCGCCCTCGAAGTCTCATGCTGAAATAACTCCGGATGCTGCTCCCGGATCTTTGACTCTGGCTCCAAGTTAGCTCGGACCCCCTCTGATGCTGCCACTGGACCTGAACCAGTGGCGCCTCCTTGTTCCTCAGAACCTTGCCCTTCCGGTCCAAGATCGCGATCGGTCTCTCAACATAATTCAGACCTGCGTGCACCTAGATATCCTCCAATGGCACCACTGCCGACTCGTCGGCTATACACTTCCTCAGCTGAGACACATGGAAGGTATCATGAATCTGGCTCAACTCCGCAGGTAGCTCCAATCGATATGCTACCCTAGCCACCCTCACGATCACCCTAAATGCTCCAATGTACCGGGGCCCCAACTTGCCCCTTTTCCTGGATCAGATCACTCCTTTCCAAGGAGACACCTTCAGGAGTACAAAATCTCCAACCTGAAACTCAAGCTTGGATCGATGCCTATCCGCGTAACTCTTTTGGCGACTCTGGGCCTTGAGCAATCTCTGTCTAACCTGTTGTATCTGCTCTGTCGTCTGAAGCACTATCTCAGTGTTGCCCATCACTCGCTGCCCTACCTCTCCCCAAAAAATGGGAGTCCGACACCTCCTCCCATACAATAACTCAAAGGGAGACATACCAATGCTCGAATGGTGGCTGTTGTTATAGGGGAAACTCAGCCAAAGGCAGATACGTGTCCCAACTCCCTCCGAAGTCCAATACACATGCCCGAAGCATGTCCTCGAGCGTCTGAATCGTCCGCTCACTATGTCCGTCCGTATATGGGTGGTAAGCGGTACTGAAATGCAGCGTAGTACCCAACTCCTCATGGAAGTTCTTCCAAAACCTAGAAGTGAAACACACATCTCGATCTGACACAATCGAGATCGGTACACTATGTCGCGATACCACCTCCCTCACATACACCTCTGCCAGGCTCTATGTGGAAGAGCTCTCACTGATAGCAAGAAAATGAGCGCTCTTTGTCAGCTGGTCGACGATCACCCAAATTGCATCGACGCCTCTCGCAATCCTCGGCAATTTGGTGATAAAATCCATGGAAATATGTTCCCACTTCCACTGGGGAACCTCAAGCGGCTGCAACTTGCCATGTGGACACTGGTGCTCGGCCTTAACCCTGCGACATGTCAAGCACCTCTCTACACATAGTGACGCCAGATCTTGAGGGCGAACACCACAGCCCCCAACTCCAGATCGTGAGTAGGATACCTCGTCTCATGAGGCTTCAGATGCCTCGATGCGTATGCTATCACATGCCCTCTCTGCATCAGCACCGCACCCAGTCCCGATATTGACGTGTCACAATATATCACAAAGTCCTCCATTCCCTCCGGAAGGGCCAACACTGGGGCTTCGCACAATCTCTGGCGAAGTGTCTCGAATGAGGTGTAACGCCCGCAGATCCGGGCTAGTCAAATTAGAGGCAATAGGGGTCGAAAACGACTTTTCGACAAAAAGATTATTTAGAATAAATAACCTTAACCAAGTTGTAGAATATGTCACAAGGTTTCCGTACATATAAAGAACGCCGAAATCCGAGTTATAACGAAGAAGTTATGGCCCGTCGAAGTTTTACGGCAAAACCGACACGGCACCGAGAAGCGTAAATAGTGAATTTATGATAGAACGAGATTTAGCCTTAGCAATCTAAACAAAAGTTGTAGAATATGTTAAACTAAGAGCGTCGATAAAAAGAACGCCCAAATCTGACTTCGTATGAGGAAGTTATGATTTTTCTAAGATTCGGCTTAGTAGTGCACGGCCCGAAACTCGAATTTTAGTTCGAGCTGTTTTTGGCTTACGCAACCTAAATGAGAGTTGAAGATCTCATTAATAGGAACTCAACGGTAAAAAGATGGACGAAAACGGAGTTCGTATGAAGGAGTTACAAATTCTTCGCGGTCATTTAACAGTCTAAACGCCTCCTACTGCTAAATTTGAGATCGGTCAAGAATTAGCTGATGGAGTCTAAATGAAAGTTGTAGATCTTAATTTTACCTACGCGTGGATATAAAGAACGTCGAAAACGGAGCTCGTATGCGAGAGTTATGATTTTTCTAAGTTCGAAGGCTGATACGCGATAGGTGGTGACGTGGCACCACCAGAAGGCCACCACATGGACCAACTCGGCGAGTAGGCCCCCCTACTCGGCGAGTAGGCCAGTCAGCACCCCTATAAATAGAGGTGCCGGGTTCCCTCATTCTTCACACCTTCCTAAACTATTCTTTCTCTCTCTAGACTCTCTCTCTAGACCCCTAACCCCCCTAAAAGCCTAGGTAAACCCCCTAGCACCCGAAGGAAGCCTCGAGGCTCCCGGAGTCCCGAGAAAAGAGCCTTTCAGCTCGGGAACGCTGCTCCAACGAAGCCCAGTTTTCGAGAAAACCCGCTGTAAGTGAGCTACGCCTAACCTATCTTTAGTATAGCTTATGTTTTAATATAGTAACATTATTAGGAACTTATAATGAGTATTTGGGCTATTATTATGAGTTATATTGAGTGTTATTTATCGCTTATATAATAAAAATAATAATAATAATAATAATAATAATAATAATAATAATAATAATAATAATAATAGTCAAACTATTAGTTTGTCACGGTTATCGTTAGACTAAACCCTAGTGGTATTGATACTAGGTTTTATCGAAGGAAATTGTTTTGAGAGTATCGAAGCGCTGTTCGAGTGCTGAGTCACCACCTACTCAGGTAAGTGCATGGTCCCTTTCAGCTTACACATAGATATGAAGTATTTTATTATAAATTACATGCTATGTGTGCATATTGTCTGAATACTTGTTGTCTATGCTGGTGAAAGATTTTTATACATGTTTTAAATGATGTAAACTGTGTAAAGTATTTTATATCTACAAAATATGTTGGGTAAAACATGGGTAGATGAATGATGAGGGATAAAAGCTGAAATAGAGGAACATTAGTAGCATGGACCTAGTGCCCTATAGGTATACATTGGCAGCAGTGGACCTAATACCCTATAGATGAGCACTGGCAGCTGCGCCACAACCCGTTGATGTTTTAGATCTACGGTAAACGTCCTAGCAGCTGCGCTCTAAGGACAGTATCGGCAGCTGCGCCTAATGGGGAGCCTTATGACCATGACAGTAGCGTTTAAATGTCAATATCGGCAGAAGCACCTCATAGAAAATGTCACAATTCTGGCAGCTGCGCCTAAGTGACAAGATTAGCAGCTGCGCTTAACCAATGTGTCATTGGCAACAATGGACTTCATGTTGTTTCCTTAGGATGATCCTTAGGAATGAATGAATGAGAAATAGCTGATTCTTAGGGTAGATCCTTAAGAATAAAGAAGATAATGGGGATGGGTAATTGGGTTAATTGTTTGATGATCGAACATAATAATTATATTAATGTGGGTTGAAAACCCTTTGTACTCACCAGGTTTCCCAACCTGACCCACTCAGTTTATTTATATCACAGGTGACGATATGAAGTAACATTACACTGAGAGATTTAAAGAGATGTAGATCACTAGTGTAAATCATTGTAAGTTCTGTTTATGCTTATGTGTTTGTATTAACGATGACATCCCAAACGTTTTAAAATGAAATAAATACGTTTCTTCGAAAATGTTTTAATAACGTATTTATCGTATTTTTCTGGGAACAAATTCCGCAACATTTTTATAAAAAGAAGTACTCTGATTTTTATAAAGCATAAACAAAATCGGTCTTTTCTGGCCGTGAAAAATGGGGATGTCACAGTTGGTATCAGAGCATTAGTTTAAGCGAACTAGGAATATGGATTTATTTCTAGACTTAAACTTAGAATGTTAAACGATGATTGTGAGATGTGAGCACTAGATTATTTTAGGAATTGTGCCTAAAATGCTTTTATGTGCTAAATACTTCTGCCTGATATGCTGTTATTTGTTCGGATCTATGGTCTGTTGCCGACCGGATCTGGAAACCTTATGTGTTTCCTACAACTGTTGGTCTACAGATAGAGGTTGCACTCAAAGGACTTTGAGACCAACCTCTAGTCTTCAAAATTTTGAATGGTAATGATAGTGGAGACCGAGAGCTAGGATCCCCAAAGGGTATTACTTTTGAAATCAAGGTGGTTGACTGTGAGTTTACAGGGATAGATGGCATGGTGGTGGCGTTGATGTGGCTTACTCATACATAAAAGATGCTTCGAATGATCAAGTTTACCGTGGAAGATAAAGTGCAACAAATTAACTTTAAAGAGAAGCCCATTTTTGGTGGGATATGATAAGCAAATACTTGGAACAAATTTGGTACAAATGTTAACCTAGAAGTAGTTTAAAAGTATGTTGAATGAAGAATATTGCTCAAATGTGTGGATCAAATAGTCAGAAGAAGCGTTTATGGATTTCTCGTAACACCTAAATTTTCAAATAATTTTTCACATTTTAAAAACACACTTTCATTCATAATTGTTATAAAAATATCATTGTATCACATAATCAGTTCATAACATCAAATCCCAAGATCATAAAACGCAAAAGCTACTCATGTTTGTACTGATCAAGCCGACGCCTTCCCGCGATCCTCACTGGTACCTGAAACACATAACACAATACTGTAAGCATAAATGCTTAGTGAGTTCCATTGCAATTACCAATATTCAAGTTCCAACCCAACTTGGATCGTAATGGGCTCATCCCTTGACATAAGTATGGATGATGTGAGCTATAATAATGATAAATTGGTACTCGCCACATGGCATGTGTTGTGGCAAAATTTGTGTGCATGGTAACATGGGAAGCTAATATGGACGTAGATTAATGCATGGGAGTTATAATGGAGATGGTTAAGTGTGATGGAGTTATAGAGTGGGAGTTACAAATAAATCATTAATGTGATGGAGTTATGGAGTGGGAGTTAAAAATAAATCATTAGTGGTCATTAGTGGAGTGGGAGTTACAAATAAATCATTAGTGGTCATTAGTGGTTTGTTTATTTCAGCTTTTAATAAGCCTTTAGTTGACATAGTTATTAGAGTGTCTTTTGAGTTTTTAACCGTTATCTTGTAAGGCTATATATAGTCATTTCCTTTCATTTGTAAGGAGAGAATTATGTTTTTGAATATACTGAAAATTGAACTGTTGTTCATTCCGAGTTGTTGTGACAATTCAAAATTTGATCCTTATTAGGACGCGCCTCTTAATATTGATCTTGAACTCAAGTTAATAGGTCTTAACTTGTTCTCACAGAATTTCAAGCTATAGGTCTAGTTTGATATTCAAATCTATCCCTTTTCATAATTTTGTTCTTGTCAAATCCATTGTTGTTTATTCCGCTGCTTTTTCAACCCCATTTGATATTATTTGTGGTGTCAAACCCAATATTAGTATCAGTTGTTAGTTGGACTTGGAGTGGTCCATACACGTATCATAAGTGGTATCAGAGCCCAGTTCTGATTGGGTGTTTTTGATTTCTTGTTTAGTAAAAAAGAGGTTATTGTCGAGTGTTGCTGATTTGTTGTTGTTAAGTTCTTGGCAAAATCTGTTGTTGCTGTTACTGAAGAAGAAATAAAATATGCCAAGTGTTATCACGAATTCAGTTATAATGGATTGGGATGATCCGAATTTTCTTCGTGTTCTTCGTGAAGCTATGAAATATGTATCCAAAGAATCAAGTAGAAGGAAACCTAGGCGTGAGCAGCCAAGGAATGTGGGGGAGTTGAAGATAAATGAATTGCCTAAATTCATTGGAGGATTCAATCCAGAAAAATATTTGGATTGGGAGAAGGAGACGGAAAGAGTTTTTCAGTTCAAATGTGTGGACGATGAATGGAGTTGCAAATATGTCATTCTAAGGTTGAGAGGAGAAGCTGAATTGTGGTATGAAAAGTTGAAGGAAAAAAGAACCCGTGAAGGAAAGGGAAAGCTTTCTTCCTAGGAATCTCTGAAACGAAAACTCCGAGAGAGGTATGCGCCAATGACCTTTGAGGATGTTAATTTCAAAAGAAGGGTGGAGATATTTACGAAGGCAGTTATGATCAAAGAGGAAGAAGAAGAGTACAAAGCCTCGGCTGTTGACACGGTTATGGTATTTGAAACTTCACAAACCTTTGATGACCAAGCTAATGTTGTTGATGTTAGGGTGGAAGAAGTCAAGGTGGAAGAGGTTAATTTCGTTCTTTAAGACGAAATTGTTGAAGTAATTATTGAAGAAACTAATTTCACGATTATAGACGATAGGACTAAAGCAATGGATGAGTTCGTTGAAGAAGTTGAGGAAGGAGATAAATCCAAGGTCGAAATTCTTGAAACTGTGAAGGCAATCATGGAAGAAAATAATTTTGTTGATGCGAACAAATTTTTTGAGAAGGAGGTAGTTTTGGTTGAACCAAGAAAGAAATTCCAAGAGTCCATCACGTCTACAACAGTGTATCCCATAGATGACGAACAAGTCCAGAAGCATTCGACTATATTAAAGAGTGAAATCAAGGTGGAGCATATTAAATGCAAAGATGTGATTGTGGTGCAAGAGGATGCAAAAGTGATGGAGGTTTCGCATCAAGAAGACCCAAATGTTGATTTACCCATGGTGTGTCAGGATGTGACTCCAACAGATCGACCACCAGAGGAGACGAAGGGTGACGTTTGTGTGAACCCTTATATCACTGTTGTTATTTTGTCGTATTTCACTATTACTTTTGATAAAAAGTTTTGCATGATTTGAGATGGTGAAGTTTTGTTCGTGATTCAAAGATTCCAAGGCCAATTATTATTGGATGGTGGTAGAATGTTATACACTCCAGAAGACGATATGAGGGAGGTTTCACAAAGAAATATTCTTGGTGTTTGCGATCAGACACAAAATGTTGCTTCGCATGGCGAATCTAAATTTTTGTGTTGGCTACAAATAACTGATGTTTTTATTGGTTCTTCGTTTGTTATTCGAGAACATCAGCAGATATGGAGTGAAGTTGGTGATGAAAGAACGGAGAAGGATGGTGTCTATTCTGTTACAAACCATCTTTCAGAAAGAAAAAAAAGGAGTGAATCAACATGAAGAGTCAAGTCCCAAGTATTCACATGGGACGGGGTTCATGATGTTTGGATTCTTATTTTGGTGGTGTACCTTAAGTTAGGAAGCCACAATGTTAGGAGGTGCTATTCATCAATCCACGAATGTAAACCATGATCCGTTCTCTCAAAGGACTACTGTTAACCATTTCTATTTTCACAAAGTTAATTTTCAGGGTCCTTATCTTGTTCATAACAAGTTGCGAAAATGGTTTTTGTTCCACAAATGGAGAGCGTGGTTGGGAATAAATTCAACAAGTTATTCAAAGAAGAATATTTGTAGATGGAGGCGAGACAAATTGGTGAAGGAGGAAAGCCAACATTGTTCTCGTTCATTACAAGGAGAAACATCGTTTCAAACAGAAGGAAGTCATTATCATTGCAATTGGTCACATCGTTACGATTGGAAAAGTTACATCGTTGCAATTGAAACAGTTGCATAATTGCGAACAAAAGGAAGTTATCATTATGATCAATTTGTTATGGTGTTGTTGGTAATGAACAAGAAACATGTGATAGTTTCTCCTATGTTGATATGGCCAAATCTTTTCTATCTTTTCAATTTCATGATTGTATACCTTGATGAAATCTTGGTGTATCACGAAAGCATGGAACAATATTTGGTGAATTTTAAGCAGTTGTTTGAAGCGCCTAGATCTCAAAGATTATATGAGAAGCAGGAGAAGAGTTTAGTCCTTGTTGTTTCAAAAGGGGAATGGAATTCGAAGGGCGAGGTTCACAAAGCAAGGACGTTAATCAGAAACAAACAAGGCTTTAGTACTCTTATGAAAACTGAGAGTTACTATGCTGATGGTGGTAATTTCGATGATCTTGGACAATGTGCTAAAGGTGCCACAGAAGATTTTGTGTTGCAAAATTGTTTTTTCTTCAATGGGAAACAAAATTTTGTTCTAAGGTGTCAGATTCATGAATGGTTAGTACGAGAAGCATGTGGTGATGGTTTAACTGGTCATTTTGGGATGATCTAGACTTTGGAAGTGTTCGAAGGGCATTTCCTTTGGCCCAAAATGTTGTATTCGCATAGAGTTTCCAAGACGAATGTTTCAGACATGACTCTAAGTTTTTGAGATACTTCTGGAATACCATGCCGAGGAAGATCGATTTCTTTTCATCATATCTTGAAGATGCTCGTCTTGCAGAATTGAGGTCAATTCCTTTTGAAGTAGGAGGGGATGATATGAATTTGGATTGCGATTCCCAATATTCAAGTTCCAACCCAATTTGGATCTTAATGGGCTCATCCCTTGACATAAGTATGGATGATGTGAGCTATAATAATGATAAATTGGTACTCGCCACATGGCATGTGTTGTGGCAAAATTTGTGTGCATGGTAACATGGGAAGCTAATATGGACGTAGATTAATGCATTGGAGTTATAATGGAGATGGTTAAGTGTGATGGAGTTATAGAGTGGGAGTTACAAATAAATCATTAATGTGATGGAGTTATGGAGTGGGAGTTAAAAATAAATCATTAGTGGTCATTAGTGGAGTGGGAGTTACAAATGAATCATTAGTGGTCAATAGTGGTGTGTTTATTTCAGCTTTTAATAAGCCTTTAGTTGGCATAGTTATTAGAGTGTCTTTTGAGTTTTTAACCGTTATCTTGTAAGGCTATATATAGTCATTTCCTTTCATTTGTAAGGAGAGAGTTATGTTTTTGAATATATTGAAAATTGAACTGTTGTTCATTTCGAGTTGTTGTGACAATTCAAAATTTGATCCTTATTAGGACGCGCCTCTTAATATTGATCTTAAACTCAAGTTAATAGGTCTTAACTTGTTTTCACAGAATTTCAAGCTATAGGTCTAGTTTGATATTCAAATCTATCCCTTTTTCATTATTTTGTTCTTGTCAAATCCATTGTTGTTTATTCCGCTGCATTTTCAAACCCATTTGATATTATTTGTGGTGTCAAACCCAATATTAGTATCAGTTGTTGTGTTAGAAGTCTAGATTCGTGTTAGTTGGACTTGGAGTGGTCCATACACGTATCAAGTATGTTGAATGAAGAATATTGCTCAAATGTGTGGATCAAATAGTCAGAAGAAGCGTTTATGGATTTCTTGTAACACCCAAATTTTCAAATAATTTTTCACATTTTAAAAACACACTTTCATTCATAATTGTTATAAAAATATCATTGTATCACATAATTAGTTCATAACATCACATCCCAAGATCATAAAATGCAAAAGCTCCTCATGTTTGTACTGATCAAGCTGACACCTTCCCGCGATCCTCACTAGTACCCGAAACACATAACACAACACTGTAAGCATAAATGCTTAGTGAGTTCCCCAAAATACCACACACAACACATATTAGCCACTCAAGGCTATAACTCTGTTTGACCCTCTGGTCAATGTGTCTCAGTGGGACCTCCAGTCCCATAACTCTGTGGGCCCTCTAGCCCTAACTCTGTGGACCTTCTAGTCCTAACTCTGAAAACTCTGTAACATACATACTATAAATCACATAGAAATCACATCATGCAAAAGCATACAAAATACTCTGTCACATGACTCTAATTACCACTCTAGGTAAAGTATAGTGAGAAGACTCACCTCAGGTAACTCGGTAATCTCGAACTCTGTAAAATCGGGTCTAGCCTCTGCCTAATCATATGAAATTAACACTCTAAATCAATACATCTCTCAAGGCTAGACTATTCCCTCTCTTAGTACTCTTAGAAGGGTAAAAGACCATTTTACCCATCTCATGGCTCAAAGACTCTAAAGTTGACCAAACCCTAAAAGTCAACAAAAGTCAACTCTCCGGGTTACGTTGCGCGTACCAAACATGTACGCTGGGCGTACCCGGCGTCCTCACAGAAACGGGGTGCGCGACCCCTTACGCCGCGCGTACTGGGATTACGCCCCGCGTAACTCCTGGTTTTAGACTCTAAGCTCTTAAGGTCTTAAACAGTTAAGATCCACGTCCAACTTCTAGATCTGACCATTTCTAAGCCTCTTAATCCATAAAGTTGGTGACTTTAAGCCTTTGCATGGCTGGACAAGTCACTAACTCCCATAACATTTCATTTCCCAACTCTAGAAAGCTCATAACTCAAGCATGACCTAATAACAACGACCAAGATGGAAACTTTATGGATCTATAACACAAATCTCACTGAAATGGGACATATCTAGGTCCATGGAGTACATTACACTCATAAAGTCTCCACCTTTGGGACTTTTAACCCTAGAAATGGACCATGCAATCATCAAACCAAATAAAGAGGAAAGTTTTGAACTTTATACCTCTAGATGAAGCTCCTTTCTCTGTGGATCTCAGATCCAAACTTGCACTTCAAGCCCTAGCCTCTACAAGCTCTTCTCCTTCTTCTTCACAAACACACCAAGACACTTTTAGATCCAAAACAAACACACTCAAGCTAAGGACAATGGAAGGCTCTCTCTTAGGGTTTCAATCTCTGATATGGAGGCTGAGAAATGAGCCTTAACATCCTTTAAATAGTGCACAAGCCAAACATTTAGGGTTTGCATCTGGACCCGTTACGCCCAGCGTAACCCTGGGTATGCCCAGCGTACCCAAGCGAGTCCGCGTCCAAATTAAGCGCATGAGTACGCGCAACGTACTCCCCAGTATGCCCAGCGTACTCATTTGCTACAAGAACTCTCTCAAGGGACCAATCTTGACAACTTGACAAAATAGAAGGGTTAAATAGCTTTACCTTAATTTTGGGATGTTACAATTCTCCCCCACTAGAACCAAACTTCGCCCTCGAAGTCTCATGCTGAAATAACTCCGGATGCTGCTCCCGGATCTTTGACTCCGGCTCCAAGTTAGCTCGGACCCCCTCCGATGCTGCCACTGGACCTGAACCAGTGGCACCTCCTTGTTCCTCAGAACCTTGCCCTTCCGGTCCAAGATCGCGATCGGTCTCTCAACATAATTCAGACCTGCGTGCACCTAGATATCCTCCAATGGCACCACTGCCGACTCGTCGGCTATACACTTCCTCAGCTGAGACACGTGGAAGGTATCATGAATCTGGCTCAACTCCGCAGGTAGCTCCAATCGATATGCTACCCTAGCCACCCTCACGATCACCCTAAATGCTCCAATGTACCGGGGGCCCAACTTGCCCCTTTTCCTGGATCAGATCACTCCTTTCCAAGGAGACACCTTCAGGAGTACAAAATCTCCAACCTAAAACTCAAGCTTGGATCGATGCCTATCCGCGTAACTCTTCTAGCGACTCTGGGCCTTGAGCAATCTCTGTCTAACCTGTTGTATCTGCTCTGTCGTCTGAAGCACTATCTCAGTGTTGCCCATCACTCGCTGCCCTACCTCTCCCCAACAAATGGGAGTCCGACACCTCCTCCCATACAATAACTCAAAGGGAGACATACCAATGCTCGAATGGTGGCTGTTGTTATAGGGGAAACTCAGCCAAAGGCAGATACGTGTCCCAACTCCCTCCGAAGTCCAATACACATGCCCGAAGCATGTCCTCGAGCGTCTGAATCGTCCGCTCACTATGTCCGTCCGTATATGGGTGGTAAGCGGTACTGAAATGCAGCGTAGTACCCAACTCCTCATGGAAGTTCTTCCAAAACCTAGAAGTGAAACACACATCTCGATCTGACACAATCGAGATCGGTACACTATGTCGCGATACCACCTCCCTCACATACACCTCTGCCAGGCTCTATGTGGAAGAGCTCTCACTGATAGCAAGAAAATGAGCGCTCTTTGTCAGCTGGTCGACGATCACCCAAATTGCATCGACGCCTCTCGCAATCCTCGGCAATTTGGTGATAAAATCCATGGAAATATGTTCCCACTTCCACTGGGGAACCTCAAGCGGCTGCAACTTGCCATGTGGACACTGGTGCTCGGCCTTAACCCTGCGACATGTCAAGCACCTCTCTACACATAGTGACGCCAGATCTTGAGGGCGAACACCACAGCCCCCAACTCCAGATCGTGAGTAGGATACCTCGTCTCATGAGGCTTCAGATGCCTCGATGCGTATGCTATCACATGCCCTCTCTGCATCAGCACCGCACCCAGTCCCGATATTGACGTGTCACAATATATCACAAAGTCCTCCATTCCCTCCGGAAGGGCCAACACTGGGGCTTCGCACAATCTCTGGCGAAGTGTCTCGAATGAGGTGTAACGCCTGCAGATCCGGGCTAGTCAAATTAGAGGCAATAGGGGTCGAAAACGACTTTTCGACAAAAAGATTATTTAGAATAAATAACCTTAACCAAGTTGTAGAATATGTCACAAGGTTTCCGTACATATAAAGAACGCCGAAATCCGAGTTATAACGAAGAAGTTATGGCCCGTCGAAGTTTTACGGCAAAACCGACACGGCACCGAGAAGCGTAAATAGTGAATTTATGATAGAACGAGATTTAGCCTTAGCAATCTAAACAAAAGTTGTAGAATATGTTAAACTAAGAGCGTCGATAAAAAGAACGCCCAAATCTGACTTCGTATGAGGAAGTTATGATTTTTCTAAGATTCGGCTTAGTAGTGCACGGCCCGAAACTCGAATTTTAGTTCGAGCTGTTTTTGGCTTACGCAACCTAAATGAGAGTTGAAGATCTCATTAATAGGAACTCAACGGTAAAAAGATGGACGAAAACGGAGTTCGTATGAAGGAGTTACAAATTCTTCGCGGTCATTTAACAGTCTAAACGCCTCCTACTGCTAAATTTGAGATCGGTCAAGAATTAGCTGATGGAGTCTAAATGAAAGTTGTAGATCTTAATTTTACCTACGCGTGGATATAAAGAACGTCGAAAACGGAGCTCGTATGCGAGAGTTATGATTTTTCTAAGTTCGAAGGCTGATACGCGATAGGTGGTGACGTGGCACCACCAGAATTGGACACGTGGCACCACCAGAAGGCCACCACATGGACCAACTCGGCGAGTAGGCCCCCCTACTCGGCGAGTAGGCCAGTCAGCACCCCTATAAATAGAGGTGCCGGGTTCCCTCATTCTTCACACCTTCCTAAACTATTCTTTCTCTCTCTAGACTCTCTCTCTAGCCCCCTAACCCCCCTAAAAGCCTAGGTAAACCCCCTAGCACCCGAAGGAAGCCTAGAGGCTCCCAGAGTCCCGAGAAAAGGGCCTTTCAGCTCGGGAACGCTGCTCCAGCGAAGCCCGGTTTTCGAGAAAACCCGCTGTAAGTGAGCTACGCTTAACCTATCTTTAGTATAGCTTATGTTTTAATATAGTAACATTATTAGGAACTTATAATGAGTATTTGGGCTATTATTATGAGTTATATTGAGTGTTATTTATCGCTTATATAATAAAAATAATAATAATAATAATAATAAAAATAATAATAATAATAATAATAATAATAATAATAATAATAATAATAATAATAATAATAATAATAATAATAATAATAGTCAGACTATTAGTTTGTCGCGGTTATCGTTAGACTAAACCCTAGTGGTATTGATACTAGGTTTTATCGAAGGAAATTGTTTTGAGAGTATCGAAGCGCTGTTCGAGTGCTGAGTCACCACTTACTCAGGTGAGTGCATGGTCCCTTTCAGCTTACACATAGATATGAAGTATTTTATTATAAATTACATGCTATGTGTGCATATTGTCTGAATACTTGTTGTCTATGCTGGTGAAAGATTTTTATACATGTTTTAAATGATGTAAACTGTGTAAAGTATTTTATATCTACAAAATATGTTGGGTAAAACATGGGTAGATGAATGATGAGGGATAAAAGCTGAAATAGAGGAACATTAGTAGCATGGACCTAGTGCCCTATAGGTATACATTGGCAGCAGTGGACCTAATACCCTATAGATGAGCACTGGCAGCTGCGCCACAACCCGTTGATGTTTTAGATCTACGGTAAACGTCCTAGCAGCTGCGCTCTAAGGACAGTATCGGCAGCTGCGCCTAATGGGGAGCCTTATGACCATGACAGTAGCGTTTAAAGGTCAATATCGGCAGAAGCACCTCATAGAAAATGTCACAATTCTGGCAGCTGCGCCTAAGTGACAAGATTAGCAGCTGCGCTTAACCAATGTGTCATTGGCAACAATGGACTTCATGTTGTTTCCTTAGGATGATCCTTAGGAATGAATGAATGAGAAATAGCTGATTCTTAGGGTAGATCCTTAAGAAAAAAGAAGATAATGGGGATGGGTAATTGGGTTAATTGTTTGATGATCGAACATAATAATTATATTAATGTGGGTTGAAAACCCTTTGTACTCACCAGGTTTCCCAACCTGACCCACTCAGTTTATTTATATCACAGGTGACGATATGAAGTAACATTACACTGAGAGATTTAAAGAGATGTAGATCACTAGTGTAAATCATTGTAAGTTCTGTTTATGCTTATGTGTTTGTATTAACGATGACATCCCAAACGTTTTAAAATGAAATAAATACGTTTCTTCGAAAATGTTTTAATAACGTATTTATCGTATTTTTCTGGGAACAAATTCCGCAACATTTTTATAAAAAGAAGTACTCTGATTTTTATAAAGCATAAACAAAATCGGTCTTTTCTGGCCGTGAAAAATGGGGATGTCACAGTTGGTATCAGAGCATTAGTTTAAGCGAACTAGGAATATGGATTTATTTCTAGACTTAAACTTAGAATGCTAAACGATGATTGTGAGATGTGAGCACTAGATTATTTTAGGAATTGTGCCTAAAATGATTTTATGTGCTAAATACTTATGCCTGATATGCTGTTATTTGTTCGGATCTATGGTCTGTTGCCGACCGGATCTGGAAACCTTATGTGTTTAGGATTCTAAGCGTTTAACTACGATATTAGAACTAGCATATAAACGTTTCGGAGTGATAAGGATGATTTAACCGTCAATCCTAAGTAAAGGTCTCGATTCACGTTATTCGGTGTATAGATCAAGATGGCAAGAACCCGTAGCGGAAACGTGAATGCAAATGGGAATTGAAACCAACCCCCAGTAATTGAGCAAATACCGGTTGTGGTAGCCGCTGCTGAGCCAATAACAATGGTCGGAGTGCAAGCAATGATCCAGGCGATGTTGGATCGTCAAATGGAGGAAACCAGGAGTTTGCTCCAGCAAAATCGAGAGGAAGCGACCATTTAGATCGAACAGCCCGAGTTGAACGAAGGGCAGACTGAGGAAGGAAACTACAGTGGGAGTATTGGTCAAGTCAACCCACCAATAGTTCGACAAAACAACCAAGATGACGAAGTCGAGAGGAATGGATGCAAGTACAAGGATTTTCTGACTTGCAAGCCATTGACTTTCACTGGAAAGGAGGATCCGATCGGGGTCATGGATTGGATCTCGGAGATGGAATTAGCTTTCATGACGTGCGGTTGCAAGGGAAAACAACAGACCACATTTGCAGTGTGTCAGTTTCGAGGAGGCGCTGTACGTTGGTGGAATACCTTGGGGAAGACTCTGAGCCCCAATGAGCCCCTGCAACTGACATGGGCAGAATTTCTGGTGCAATTAAAACGTAAGTACTGCTCAGCCCAAAATCTGCTCGAGCTAGAAAACCAATTCCTTACCATGAAGAAAGAAAGCATGTCTGTTGATGAATACACCAACAACTTTACAGAGAAGATGGAGTTCGCCTTGCGCCTTGTTCCGGATGAGCTGACGAAAATCGACAGGTACACAAAGGCACTTCCATGGGAGTACGCGGTGCCAGTGCGTCAGGCACCTACTCTGGAGGCAGCTATCTGGGCTGCCAAGTCTGTGGAAGATATGATTAAGGGAAGAGCTGCCAACAAGATTGAGGTTGGTGAAAAGAGGAAGTTTGAGGGGTCTGCAAAGCCCGATGAGAGAAGCAAGACCAGTACCAGGAGGTTTAGAGGAGGGAGCGAAGAAAGATGGTGCGAGAAGTGCAAAAAGAAACACTCTATAAAATGCGGTGAGGAGATGACTTGTTTCAAGTGTGGGAAGCATGGGCATTATTCCAACGAGTGTAAATTCAACAAAAGGGTGTGTTACGAATGTAACGAGGAAGGGCACTTCAAGCAAGATTGCCCAAAGAGAGAAGGGGCTACAAAGCCAAATGTGTCGCCAAAACCAAAGGCAAGAGCATTTCAAATGATCCTTGACGAAGCAGCTGACGATGCAAGGAATCAGGAGTAAGGATGGATATATAGAGATCAAGTTATGAAGAAGCCATATAGATAGTGTCATATGATGTAGCCTATTAGAGGCATAATCTAGGGTGAACTTGAACACCCATGTAATTGTTTCAAGAAATAATATAACACCTTTGTTTTGTTATCTGATGTGTTAAGTTGCTGTGTGGTTTTCTTGTAAGGTGACTTGGAAAAACTGCGGGACAATACTTGGAACGAGTATGAGTAGGTGTGAATGGTAGTAGAGGCCTATACTACCGGAAGCACATGACTCACACTTGGATCAGGGAAAGTCACAAGGTTACCAAGAAGCTGGTAATTGATTTCGTTTTATTCTAGTGTGTCGTTACCATCGTTTCGGTAATGACTAAGAAGATTATTTATATTCCAACCCTAGTGGTCATATCGAATTGAGTCCGACTACGCTAAGTATCCTATGTGGTTTAGAAAATCAAGATCGGTCTAGCGTCCGACTTAAACCAAACGATTGAAATCAAAGCGATCAATAGAAATATCGCGCTCGTTGTTAAAGAAGTTGATAGCTAGAAATGCCTAATGTTAAAGTGTGATTATATCACATTAGAACATGAAGGAAGGCATAGTCTGTTTTAGAGTTTAACTCTAAGAGACCTAAGTCTAAGTGTTGCAACGTACGATGATAGGTCATTAGAATATGACACATCGATCCTTAGTAGTAATAAAAGAAATCATCTCAAGTTCGTATCCAGTAAGGATCGAGATTGTGACTTGAAGGTCATAATTGGGAGTCTAGCCTGAGGTGGAGATCAGGTGCACGATCAAGTACTGCTTACAATCAATGAGTCTAAAAGATAGACTTGAAGGAATATAGAAGTTATAATTAATACCTAGGATGAAGAGATGACGTATGGAGTCATTATACGACCCTGTTTCGTTGATGATTCCGGGACGTAATCATCCTAAGGGGGAGATAATTGTAACGCCCACAGATCCGGGCTAGTCAAATTAGAGGCAATAGGGGTCGAAAACGACTTTTCGACAAAAAGATTATTTAGAATAAATAACCTTAAACAAGTTTTATAATATGTCACAAGGTTTTCGTACATATAAAGAACGCCGAAATCCGAGTTATAACGAAAAAGTTATGGCCCGTCGAAGTTTTACGGCAAAACCGACACGGCACCGAGAAGCGTAAATAGTGAATTTACGATAGAGCGAGATTTAGCCTTAGCAATCTAAACAAAAGTTGTAGAATATGTTAAAATAAGAGCGTCGATAAAAAGAACGCCCAAATCTGACTTCGTATGAGGAAGTTATGATTTTTCTAAGATTCGGCTTAGTAGTGCACGGCCCGAAACTCGAATTTTAGTTTGAGCGGTTTTTGGCTTACGCGACCTAAATGAGAGTTGAAGATCTCATTAATAGGAACTCAACGGCAAAAAGATGGACGAAAACGGATTTCGTATGAAGGAGTTACAAATTCTTCGCGGTCATTTAACAGTCTAAACGCCTCCTACTGTTAAATTTGAGATCGATCGAGAATTAGCCGACGGAGTCTAAATGAAAGTTGTAGATCTTAATTTTACCTACGCGTGGATATAAATAACGTCGAAAACGGAGCTCGTATGCGAGAGTTATGATTTTTCTGAGTTCGAAGGCTGATACGCGATGGGGGGTGACGTGACACCACCAGAAGGCCACCACATGGACCAAATCAGCGAGTAGGAACCCCTACTCGGTGAGTAGGCCAGTCAGCACCCCTATATATAGAGGTGCTGGGTTCCCTCATTCTTCACACCTTCGTAAACTATTCTTTCTCTCTCTAGACTCTCTCTCTAGACTCTCTCTCTAGCCCCCTAACCCCCCTAAAAGCCTAGGTAAACCCCCTAGCACCCGAAGGAAGCCTCGAGGCTCCCGGAGTCCCGAGAAAAGAGCCTTTCGGCTGGGGAACGCTACTCCAGCGAAGCCCGGTTTTCGAGAAAACCCGTTGTAAGTGAGCTACGCCTAACCTATCTTTAGTATAGCTTATGTTTTAACATAGTAACATTATTAGGAACTTATAATCAGTATTTGGGCTATTATTATGAGTTATATTGAGTGTTATTTAACGTTTATATAATAATAATAATAATAATAATAATAATAATAATAATAATAATAATAATAATAATAATAATAATAATAATAGTCAGACTATTAATTTGTCGTGGTTATCGTTAGACTAAACCCTAGTGGTATTGCTACTAGGTTTTATCGAAGGAAATTGTTTTGAGAGTATCGAAGCGCTGTTCGAGTGCTGAGTCACCACTTACTCAGGTGAGTGCATGGTCCCTTTCAGCTTACACATAGATATGAAGTATTTTATTATAAATTACATGCTATGTGTGCATATTGTCTGAATACTTGTTGTCTATGCTGGTGAAAGATTTTTATACATGTTTTAAATGATGTAAACTGTGTAAAGTATTTTATATCTACAAAATATGTTGGGTAAAACATGGGTAGATGAATGATGAGGGATAAAAGCTGAAATAGAGGAACATTAGTAGCATGGACCTAGTGCCCTATAGGTATACATTGGCAGCAGTGGACCTAATACCCTATAGATGAGCACTGGCAGCTGCGCCACAACCCGTTGATGTTTTAGATCTACGGTAAACGTCCTAGCAGCTGCGCTCTAAGGACAGTATCGGCAGCTGCGCCTAATGGGGAGCCTTATGACCATGACAGTAGCGTTTAAAGGTCAATATCGGCAGAAGCACCTCATAGAAAATGTCACAATTCTGGCAGCTGCGCCTAAGTGACAAGATTAGCAGCTGCGCTTAACCAATGTGTCATTGGCAACAATGGACTTCATGTTGTTTCCTTAGGATGATCCTTAGGAATGAATGAATGAGAAATAGTTGATTCTTAGGGTAGATCCTTAAGAATAAAGAAGATAATGGGGATGGGTAATTGGGTTAATTGTTTGATGATCGAACATAATAATTATATTAATGTGGGTTGAAAACCCTTTGTACTCACCAGGTTTCCCAACCTGACCCACTCAGTTTATTTATATCACAGGTGACGATATGAAGTAACATTACACTGAGAGATTTAAAGAGATGTACATCACTAGTGTAAATCATTGTAAGTTCTGTTTATGCTTATGTGTTTGTATTAACGATGACATCCCAAACGTTTTAAAATGAAATAAATACGTTTCTTCGAAAATGTTTTAATAACGTATTTATCGTATTTTTCTGGGAACAAATTCCGCAACATTTTTATAAAAAAAAAGTACTCTGATTTTTATAAAGCATAAACAAAATCCGTCTTTTCTGGCCGTGAAAAATAGGGATGTCACATGAGGCCTGCTGCTCTGCGCCCCAACTAAAAGCCACACCCTTCTGGGTCAGCCTGGTGAGAGGAACAACAATCCTGGAGAAATCCTGGTTGAATCTCCAATAATATCCGGCCAACCCCAGGAAACTCCTAATCTCCGAAGGGGATCTCGGCACCTGCCAACTCATCACCGCCTCAATCTTGGCCAGATCGAATAATATCCCATTCTGGTTGACGAGGTGTCCTAGAAACTGGACCTCCTGTAACCAGAAATCGCACTTGGAGAATTTGGCGTAAAGCCTCTCCGATCTCAGAACTCCGAGGATCTCCCTTAAATGCTCCTCATGCTGCTCTCTGGACCTCGAATACACCAATATATCATCAATGAACACGACCACCGAACGATCCAACATCGGCCTGCACACCCTGTTCATGAGATCCATGAATGTCGTAGGTGCATTGGTGAGCCCGAAAGGCATCACCACGAACTCGTAATGCCCGTAACGAGTCCTGAACGCTGTCTTCTAGATATCCTCATCGCGCACCCCGATCTGATGATATCCAGACCTCAAATCAATCTTGGAGAACCAAGACACTCACTGCAACTGATCGAACAAATCGTCGATCCTCGGTAAGGGGTAACGGTTCTTGACCATCAGCTTGTTCAACTCCCGGTAATCAATGCACATCCGGTGTGAACCATCCTTTTTCTTGACAAAAGGATCGACGCTCCCCACGACGAGCTACTCGGCCATATAAACCCCTTTCCCAGTAGCTCCTGAAGCTGTGAGGAAAACTCCTGCATCTCTAGAGGTGCAAGGTGATAGGGCGCCTTGGTGATAGCCGCTGCCCCCGGAACCAAATCGATACGAAACTCCACCTGCCTCTTGGGAGGCACACCCGACAACTCCTTGGGGAAAACATCCGGGAACTAACACACTATCGGGACCTCATCAACCGACCTCGGTCTCTCTACACCTACCCTCGTATCCACCACATAAGACACATACCCACTACAGCCCTGCTATAGACTCTGCCTCGCTCTCGCAACTGAACAAAATGCCGACCCAGAACGGGTACCCTCTCCATAAACCGTAAGAACTCCCCCACTAAGGTCTCGTATGGTCACCAACTGTCGCTCGCAGTCGATAACCACTCCAAATCTGCTCAAATAGTCCATGCCCACGATGACACAGACATCTCCCATAGCAATCGGGACCAAAGCAATCGGAAACTCAATGTCGAAGATCTCGAGTACACATCCTCGAATCACATCAGTGGCATACACTGCTCTCTCATCAGCAATGGAAACTTGCAATGGTCGACTCAACGCCTCACGACGAATACTGATGTGTTGACTAAAGGCTAATGACACAAAATACCGACTCGCACCCGAGTCAAATAACACCAAATCAGGTACAGAACACACAAGAATTGTACCTACGCACATCACAACATAAGCATAACACCACAAACTCAAAATAAACAGAGGAAAGAATACATACCAGCAACAACATCGGGTGTTGCGCGGACCTCCTCCGCTGTTAACTGGAAGGCTGTCCCGCGAGCCTTCGGTGCCTCGGCCTTCATCGGCCAACTCTTCGTAGCTCGAACAGCAATAGGGATAGATCCCTAAGATGCTCCCTGAGCTGACCCTCGTAACTACGGACACTCGGCCTTCCGGTGTCCGGTCTGGTTGCAGTGAAAACAAATTGCAAACCCCTTGGGGCAATCCTTGGCCATGTGCCCCTCCTTGTCACACTTGTAGCAAGACCCTGATCTGCAAACCCCCTCATGACTCTTGCCACACTTGCCACAAGTGCGGCCCTTCTGGTTCCCAGATCTGGAATTGGCGGGCTTAGCCTGCTTGGCAGCCGGCTGGGACTGTGTCGGTCGCCGATCCCTCCCTGAGACTCTGCCTCCTCCTTGGCCTGAGTCTCTAGCTCAATCTCCCTATTCCGGGCATTTTCCTGAAGCTCGGAAAATTTCCAATACGTTGAGTTCGCCATGAACTCGCAGATGTCTCTCCTCAAAATACTCAAATACCGAATCATACGTGCCTTCTCAGAAGACACATGCTCAGGGCAGAACATCGCCCTCTGATGAAACATCCTGGTGATCACAGTAACAGACTCACTTGTGACAACCCGAAATTTCCATTATGTACAAACTATATCACTTCAATAGAAGTTATAGCAGTCACAGTTAACTTTCAGACTTTCTGCGTAAGTTTGAGTAATTCAGGGTTTACACTTCAGGAAATATCAGGAGAGTGGGTGCACTAGGGTTTTGTGCAACACTATTATTCCAACACTCTATTACATTAGAGATCATTTCTGGAATAAAAATATTTTCTGCCAATAATATCTCAGGACTATAAATAGATTTCTGAACCAAATTCATTCATTATTCACATTTCCAACTAGAGAAAAGCCATTTTCTCTCTGACGGATCTTTGGGTTTTTATCCCAAATTGTGAGTACCCTTTTCTAGTAGTGTTAGAATGCTTATTATGTGTTTATAACATGATTTTGAAGGCTAAATCACTAGATCTAGGAGTTTACTCCCCAAGGTGTTCTTGGGCGGTAAACTCCCAAAACGAAGCCAAAACCGACCCTTGTGTTATACCACTGCCCTAGACTCATTTGTATATGTATTTAGGACAAGAAAACATCCATAAATCACCCAAGTTTGGGAGTTCACGGCCCAAGAGTTTCATAGGCCGTAAACTCCCTTTTCAACCTCAAAATGGTGTTTTAAGGCCACTAAAGCTTTAAGGCTTTTATCAAGGCTAGTTACCATTTAATCTAACGCCTTAAACACATCAAAGAACACCAACAAATGAGAGTTTACGGCCCAAGTGTATCTTAGGCCGTAAACTCCATAGAAATGGACCAAAGGGTGTTTTTAAGACACCTAAAGCCCTAGACCTTTACATGGAAATGTTCCCCACTTAATCTAAGGACCAAAGCACATCAAAACCACAATTCAAAGTGAGTTTACGTCCATGACATGGTTCATGGGCCGTAAACTCATTAAAGGGGCACCAAAGTGTGTCAATGGTCCTCATTAGCTTTAAACAATTGACTAGAACCTATCCTCCAAATGCATGAGGCTTGAAAACAACAAAACCAACACCCCAAGGGAGTTTACAGCCGTAAACTCCAAGGGGAATGGCCTTGGGGCCGTAAACTCCTAAATGGAGTGTTTCTAGACCTTAAACCCCTTCAAGGATGGAACCACCAAGTTAGAATAATTCTAGAAAGCATTTGGGACTTCAAAACACACAAATACCCCATGGTTGGGAGTTTATGGTCGTAAACTCAAGAGTTTACAACCGTAAACGCCATGTGTGTTAGTATATGAGGAGTAAACTCATATATGGGGTCCTTTGGAACCCTAAACACAAATACCTTGTCCCACCATAGCTTAGATGCAATCCTTAGGGCCTAAAACACTTATATAAAGTGTTTATTATGTCTAGGATGTCTTAACTTTATCAATTAGTGATTTAAGACTAATTGAATGCATATATGTGTGATTATATGTTCATTAGGATCGTAGTGTGTGTACAAGTCCTCGCTTGACACCTAGCCATCCTATACCGTTCAGTTCATCCCAATCACCAACTACAGGTGAGTTCATACCCCTAATAAATATTTTAAATGATTTTAAATGCTTTAATGGGGGGAATACAAGTAGAAACAAACATGTTATCGAATCATTAATATGTATTTTATAACTGTGTTTGTCTTTTAACAGATTTCACATGCTACAAAAATGTGATGCATGAAATGGTTTTACATCTTAAAAACACATTGTTACCAAATGTTTTACCTTTGAAATGTTTATTAAAATGACATCAAGTCATTGTTAATTATTGTTCAAAACCCATAAGATGTCTTTCAAAACCATTTTACATTCTTGAACTAAACTATGCATATACACTTATATTCTTATATATGTATTGATGTTATTGTTTACATCTTTCATTTAGTTTCCCACACCCTTGAGTAGTAAGAGTGTATAAACCTACATGATCAACCAATTATATTACAGTAAATTATCATAGGGATAATTTGAAGATATCAAACATTACTTCTATTACAAGGAATCACACAAGAGTCAGTTCATTCATGAGTCTATACTAGTATATTACCTGATACATGAGTACTTACAGATGTTTACCTGATACATGAATATGTTTACATATACTTACCTGTTACATGGACACACATACATGAATACCATACAGGAACACTTTTACATAGGTGCATTATCCTGTATTCACTTACCTGGATACTTGTACTTAGGACTATGAGGATGATTTATTAGTACTTACTGTGTAAATTATCTTTTCCCTATCTCGGTTCAATGGGATAGCTCGGCGGGACTTACCATTCCGAACCCCACTGATTAGCACCAGTGGTGGATGACCATCTACGGAGGTCTAAGGTTACTACTTATATTAGGTAGATCAATTGGGACTAACCCTTCCACCCACCTGCTGCTGCTACAGAGGACAATTGGACAATCTTCGGATGTTCATTAGGTTATACCTTTCGCTTATTGTGATGATTGTGTTACTCCTAGTTCCCAGCGATGACACTTACATTAATACTTGTTTTGGACAATCTTCGGATGTTCATTAGGTTACATATTTCGCTTAATGCGATGTTGTGTTAGTCCTAGTACCCAGTGACAACACTTACAGTAGTACATTTTCCTATTTACTTTATTTTGTGATACATTCACATAAACGATGAGTTAGACTAAGCACTTTTAGTACTAGTCAATACAAAGGAAAAACTATCATTTTACAAAGAAAACATTCGGGTCTTGGTAGAAGACTACATCTCAACTGATAGAAAATAAGGGATTTTCTAGGGTTTTTCATACGTACATCAACATTTTCATTTAACGTTTTACATGGCCTTCATAACAGATTTTCACAAACAAGGCAATGACACTTATATACTTATGAATTCACCAGCTTTAAAGCTGATACTCGCTTTCAAAATAAGTTGTTTTCTCAGGTCATCAGTATGCAGGTACGAAGGCCAGGTTTTGAGAAGACGGAGCAGACAAGTCTCGTCTTTTATTTTGATTGTATATTTTTGGTGCCTTATTACAATGAAAGAACACACATGTATTAAACTTTACTTATAATGCAATGGATGATGTTGTTGCTTGTTTATTATATTACACTGTTGTGATACTGTACATGACGTCCTCCACCCCTGAATGTTTCCGCCGTTCGTGGTTTTGGGGTGTGACAGATTGGTATCAGAGCATTGTTTATAGTGAATTAAGTATATCAACCCATAAAAGATATTCTAACTATAAATACATGGGATTAAAATACTCTGTCTCAGAGTTATACTTTTAAATAATAAAATATTTAAGTAAGTATACGTGCCTGCATTCATACTAAAATCAGTGTCACAATGACAAGAACAAAAGTATTACGATTGTTGAATATCACAAGTAAGCCTGGGGATATATGGTCAGTCTTGGGAATGGCATAGCCTGATCAACTATGCTGGTCTGAGGAGTGATTAGATTATGCCCAAGAATGGTTGTGATATGGCAGCAAGTCTAAAAACTTACCAACACAACCATAAAGAAATACCATAGGGGTATTTAGTCTTACTGTAATTATCTTAGTCAGTTCATCTATTTTAGCTATTCCTTCTGTTGTTGGACTATGGGGATTAGTCCACGAGACACATCCATTAATCATTTATTCTTATCCATGTCGTCATCTTTAAATGTATAGTTAAAGATGCCGCCACGCAGGAATCCAAGGAGAAACCCAAACAACGAAGCACCAATACCACCACCTCCACCACCACCTGAACCTCTTCAACCACCAAACCCTTTCGATGCCAACATGTTCCAGGCAGCTTTCACAGCAGCAGTTGCAGCTGCTGTGTCAGCAATCAATGCTCCTGCCCCTAGTGGATCAGGAACAGGTGCACCACCCTCGAACCACGGCGAAAGCCATGGACACCCTCGGGAATGCACCTACAAGGACTTCACTAACGCCAAACCCCACAGCTTCAATGGAACTGGGGGTGTTATGGTGTTGAGACAATGGATTGAGAAGATGGAATCGGTCTTTGAGATATGCGGATGCCAAGAAGGAAACAAGGTCAAGTTCGCAGCTTGTACCTTCTCTGACAGAGCACTAACGTGGTGGAACAGCCATGTTAACTATCTGACTTTGGTGGTGGCGTATTCCATCAGTTGGGAAAAATTGAAAGACATGCTGATGAAAGAATACTGTCCTCGAGGCGAAGTACAAAAACTCAAGCAGGAATTCTGGGGTCTACAAATGGTTGGATCCGACATCACGGCCTACACAAATAGGTTCTGTGATCTGGCAAACTTATGCCCTGATATGGTTGCTCTCCAGAGAAAAAATATCGAGAGATATATTTGGGGACTGTCGCCCTAGATCCAGTCAAGTGTGATCGCTTCCAGGCCTATTACTTGTGATAGCGCCAAGGAACTGGCACAATCTCTTATCGATCACCGGAAACCTCAGAACACAACAATCCCTACACCCGTACCCCAAGAGTCCAGCCCTGGCAACAACCAGAAAGGGTGGTCTAAGAGGAAAAGGGGGGCTTCGCAAGGATCCTCCAAGAGACAACAACTTGTGGCAATCAATGCTGCCACAGTGACTCCCTCTGTCTCTACGAACCCCTTACCAACAAAAACTTATGCTGGATCTCTCCCGAAGTGCACCAAGTGCAACTTCCACCACCGCGGACCTTGCAGGGAGATGCAATGCACCAACTGCAACCGGAAGGGGCACACAGCCCGTTTCTGCCAGACTCCAACAGCTCAAACCGCACAGGCTCCTAACGCTGGTATGGGCCAAACTTGCTACAGTTGTGGCGAAGTGGGCCACTAGAAGAGGAACTGCCCTAAAGCAGGAATGGATGGAGGGGTAGGAAGAGTTATGGCCCTAGGCCACGAGGAAGTAGTAGTTGATCCTACGATAGTTACTGGTACGTTCCTCCTCGATAACTCATATGCTTTCATACTTTTCGATAGCGGAGCCGAGAAAAGTTTTGTAAGTCACAAATTTGCACACCTGATTAAACAAAAACCATGTGCATTAGATAGTTCATTCACGGTAGAAATGGCTAATGGGAAAATAGAGAGTACAAACTGCATATACGTAGGTTGTACCTTAACTTTAGATGGCCATACTTTCAAGATAGATCTCATGCCAGTCCCAATTAAATGTTTCGACGTTATCATCGGTATGGATTGGTTGAGTCTTCTTCGTGCCGACATTATGTGCTTCGAAAAAGCAGTTCGTCTTAACCTTCCTAACAACGAAACCTTAGTTATCTACATCGATAAACCTAGTACGAGCCTTCACATCATTTCGTGCATTCAAGCGCATAAGTGCTTGCGGAAGGAGTACCATGCATTTCTCGCACACGTCGTTGATACCAGCCAAGAACAAAAAGACATCCAGAAAATCCCAGAAGTACGCGACTTTCTCGACATATTCCCAGAAGAACTTCCCGGTTTACCACCACAACGCCAAGTCGAGTTCAAAATCGACTTAGTGCCAGGGGCTACCCCCGTAGCCAAATCTCCTTATCGTCTGGCACCGGCTGAAATGCAGGAACTTTCCAGTCAACTTAACGAACTTCTCAAGAAGGGATTCATTCGACCAAGCTTCTCACCATGGGGAGCACCGGTCTTGTTCGTCAAGAAGAAAGATGGATCGTTTCGCATGTGCATCGACTATAGAGAACTCAACAAACTTACCATTAAAAATCGTTATCCCTTGCCCCGCATTGATGATTTGTTTGATCAACTTCAAGGAGCCAACTACTTCTCGAAGATAGATCTGCGATCCGGGTATCACCAACTACGAGTATTAGAGGAGGATGTTCCCAAGACAACTTTCTGAACTCGTTATGGGCACTACGAGTTTGTAGTGATGCCATTCGGATTAACTAACGCGCCCGCAGTATTCATGGATCTGATGAATAGGGTGTGTCGTCCTTACTTGGATCAGTTCGTCATCGTCTTCATCGATGACATACTTATCTACTCTCGAAGTAAGGAGGAACATAGTCAACATCTCCGTAAAATCTTAGAAACATTGCGATCGGAGAAGCTCTACACGAAGTTCTCAAAGTGCGAATTTTGGATTCGGCGAGTTGAATTCTTGGACCATGTGGTTAGCGAAGAAGGTATACACGTGGACCCTTCCAAAATTAATGCCATCGAGAACTGGTCAGCACCAAAGACACCTACCGAAATTCGTCAATTTCTAGGTCTAGCTGGCTACTATCGCAGGTTAATTCAGAACTTCTCCAGCATAGCGAAACCTCTTACAACCCTGACCCAGAAAGGCGTGGCCTTTGACTGGGAAGAGAAACAGGAAAGAGCATTCCAAACGCTCAAACGAGCCTTGTGCACCGCCCCGATACTATCCCTTCCCGAAGGGATAGAAGACTTCATTGTCTATTGCGATGCATCCAATCAAGGACTCGGATGTGTTCTGATGCAGCGAGGTAAAGTCATCGCCTATGCCTTGAGACAGCTGAAGACACATGAGGTTAACTACACAACCCACGATCTTGAACTAGGAGCAGTTGTGTTTGCTCTGAAGATCTGGCGACATTACCTATACGGTACAAAAAGCAATATCTTTACAGACCATAAGAGTCTACAACACATTTTCAACTAGAAAGAGCTCAACATGAGACAACGACGGTGGGTCGAGCTACTTAGTGATTACGAGTGCGAAATTCGTTATCATCCGGGTAAAGCCAATGTAGTAGCCGACGCCCTAAGTCGGAAAGAATATACTGGTCGTAGAGTCAAATCTTTGACTATAACTATCCATTCACACTTGTCCACGCAAATAAAGGAGGCTTAGCTCGACGCTTTGAAACCTGAAAACGTGGTGGGTGAATCCCTTAGAGGGATGGCTAAGAACTTGGAAGTCAAGGGTGGCAGAGCCTTATACCTCATGGATCGGATCTGGACACCGAAACACGGTGGCTTCAGAGACTTGGTCATGACCGAAGCTCACAACACTCGTTATTCCCTCCACCCGGGTTCAGATAAGATGTATCTGGATCTTAAAAAGTTATACTGGTGGCCTAACATGAAAGCAGATATTGCTACCTTCGTGAGTAAATGCCTTACTTGCGCAAAGGTCAAGGTCGAATACCAGAAACCCTCCGGTCTCCTACAACAACCGGAGATACCAGAATGGAAGTGGGAGCGGATCACTATGGACTTCATAACCAAGTTGCCCAAGACGACGGGTGGACTTGATTCCATATGGGTCATCGTCGATAGACTGACCAAGTTTGCACACTTCCTACCGATCAAAGAAACAGACAAGATGGAGAAACTTACCAGAACTTACATTAGGGAGATTGTAAGGCTGCACGGTGTTCCTTTATCTATCATCTCAGACCGAGATAGTAGATTCACTTCGAGGTTCTGGCAGTCATTACAAAGTTCCCTAGGAACTAGGTTGGACATGAGTACAGCCTACCATCCACAGACCGACGGGCAAAGTGAGAGAACTATCCAAACCTTAGAAGATATGTTGCGTGCCTGTGTGATTGACTCTAGAAAAGCTTGGGATACTCATTTACCCCTTGTTGAATTTTCCTACAATAACAGTTATCACACGAGCATAAAGGCAGCTCCATTCGAGGCCCTCTATGGCCGAAAGTGCAGATCCCCTCTGTGCTGGGCTGAAGTGGGTGATACCCAGTTAGCTAAGGGACGAGTTCCCGAAAGCACTCTCATGGGTCCGGAGATCATTTGGTAAACGATAGAGAAGATCGTTCAAATTCAAGAACGATTGAAAGCCTCTAGAGACCGACAGAAAAGCTACGCTGACAAGCGTAGGAAACCATTGGAGTTCCAGGTGGGCGACCGAGTCCTACTGAAGGTCTCACCGTGGAAGGGCTTGATACGCTTTGGAAAGCGTGGGAAGCTCAATCCAAGATACATAGGGCCTTTCGAGATTCTCGCGAGAATTGGCCCTGTGGCTTACAAACTCAATCTACCGCAAGAACTCAGTAACGTACATCCTACCTTCCACGTGTCAAACTTGAAAAAGTGTCTATCCGACGAGACTCTTGTTATTCCACTCGATGAGATCGAGATCAACGAGAGCCTCAACTTCGTGGAGGAACCAGTAGAAATCATGGACCGAGAGGTCAAGCAAACAAAGCAGAGCCGTATCCCGATAGTGAAGGTGCGCTAGAACGCAAAGCATGGACCGGAATTCACTTGGGAACGTGAGGATCAGATGAAACTGAAATACCCTCACCTTTTTGCTTAGTTATTTGAAATTTCTTACTTGCTTAAATTCTAATTTCTGGACGAAATTCCTTCTAACGGGGGAGATGATGTGACAACCCGAAATTTCCATTCTGTACAAACTATATCACTTCAATAGAAGTTATAACAGTCACAGTTAACTTTCATACTTTCTGCGTAAGTTTGAGTAATTCAGGGTTTACACTTCAGGAAATATCAGGAGAATGGGTGCACTACGGTTTTGTGCAACACTATTATTCCAACACTCTATTATATTAGAGATCATTTTTGGAATAAAAATATTTTCTGCCAAAAATATCTCAGGACTATAAATAGATTTCTGAACCAAATTCATTCATTATTCACATTTCCAACTAGAGAAAAGCCATTTTCTCTCTGACGGATCTTTGAGTTTTTATCCCAAATTGTGAGTACCCTTTTCTAGTAGTGTTAGAATGCTTATTATGTGTTTATAACATGATTTAGAAGGCTAAATCACTAGATCTAGGAGTTTACTCCCCAAGGTGTTCTTGGGCGGTAAACTCCCAAAACGAAGCCCAAACCGACCCTTGTGTTATACCACTGCCCTAGACTTATTTGTATATGTATTTAGGACAAGAAAACATCGATAAATCACCCAAGTTTGGGAGTTCACGGCCCAAGAGTTTCATAGGCCGTAAACTCCCTTTTCAACCTCAAAATGGTGTTTTAAGGCCACTAAAGCTTTAAGGCTTTTATCAAAACTAGTTCCCATTTAATCTAAGGCCTTAAACACATCAAAGAACACCAACAAATGAGAGTTTACGGCCCAAGTGTATCTTAGGCCGTAAACTCCATAAAATGGACCAAAGGGTGTTTTTAAGACACCTAAAGCCCTAGACCTTTACATGGAAATGTTCCCCACTTAATCTAAGGACCAAAGCACATCAAAACCACAATTCAAAGTGATTTTACATCCATGACATTGTTCATGGGCCGTAAACTCATTAAAGGGGCACCAAAGTGTGTGAATGGTCCTCATTAGCTTTAAACAATTGACTAGAACCTATCCTTCAAATGCATGAGGCTTGAAAACAACAAAAACAACACCCCAAGGAGTTTACGGCTGTAAACTCCAAGGGGAATGGCCTTGGGGCCGTAAACTCCTAAATGGAGTGTTTCTAGACCTTAAACCCCTTCAAGGATGGAACCACCAAGTTAGAATAATTCTAGAAAGCATTTGGGACTTCAAAACACACAAATACCCCATGGTTGGGAGTTTACGGTCGTAAACTCCAGAGTTTACAACCGTAAACTCCATGTGTGTTAGTATATGAGGAGTAAACTCATATATGGGTTCCTTTGGAACCCTAAACACAAATACCTTGTCCCACCATAGCTTAGATGCAATCCTTAGGGCCTAAAACACTTATATAAAGTGTTTATTATGTCTAGGATGTCTTAACTTTATCAATTAGTGATTTAAGACTAATTGAATGCATATATGTGTGATTATATGTTCATTAGGATCATAGTGTGTGTACAAGTCCTCGCTTGACACCTAGCCATCCTATACCGTTCAATTCATCCCAATCACCAACTACAGGTGAGTTCATACCCCTAATCAATATTTTAAATGATTTTAAATGCTTTAATGGGGGGGGGGGGGATACAAGTAGAAACAAACATGTTATTGAATCATTAATATGTATTTTATAACTGTGTTTGTCATTTAATAGATTTCACATGCTACAAAAATGTGATGCATGAAATGGTTTTACATCTTAAAAACACATTGTTACCAAATGTTTTACCTTTGAAATGTTTATTAAAATGACATCAAGTCATTGTTAGTTATTGTTCAAAACCCATAAGATGTCTTACAAAACCATTTTACATTCTTGAACTAAACTATGCATATACACTTATATTCTTATATATGTATTGATGTTATAGTTTACATCTTTCATTTAGTTTCCCACACCCTTGAGTAGTAAGAGTGTATAAACCTACATGATCAACCAGTTATATTATAGTAAATTATCATAGGGATAATTTGAAGATATCAAGCATTACTTCTATTACAAGGAATCATACAAGAGTCAGTTCATTCATGAGTCTATACTAGTACATTACCTGATACATGAGTACTTACAGATGTTTACCTGATACATGAATATGTTTACATATACTTACCTGTTACATGGACACACATACATGAATACCATACAGGAACACTTTTACATAGGTGCATTATCCTGTATTGTGACAATAGTCAAATTCGGGTCAAGTCTAAGCCGGACAAGGTCAACGAGTCAAACCGGTCAACTCAATTAAACCTTGTATAATAGGGTTTGTATTATGTAGTTTCTGTATAACTCACTATCTTAATGAGAAAACATCACTTGGAAAGTTCGTGTGTTTAAATTTCTTTAACCTTAGTGCTAAACAATGAACAAGAACAATAAAACAATGTTGCATACTCATAGGGAGTGTGTAAGATCCTAAAACATGGCATAACGGGGTTTACGGACCTTGCATTGCGAAGCCGGACACTCACATTCGTCACACACGAAACTGCTCTCAATCATTTTCACTCTATCTCTTCTTATCGAGAAATCTCTCCAAGTATGTCAAATCTCTCCCAAATCTCTCTAAGAATATGAAATCTCTCCCAAATATCTCTTTGTATGTGAAATCTCTCCAAGTATGTCAAATCTCTCCCAAATCTCTCTAAGAATATGAAATCTCTCCCAAATATCTCTTTGTATGAGAAATCTCTCCAAGAATGTCAAATCTCTCTAAGAATATGGAATCTCTCCCAAATATCTCTTTGTATGTGAAATCTCTCCAAGAATGTCAAATCTCTCCCAAATCTCTCTGAGAATATGAAATCTCTCCCAAATATCTCTTTGTATGTGAAATCTCTCCAAGAATGTCAAATCTCTCCCAAATCTCTCTAAGAATATGAAATCTCTCCCAAATATCTCTTTGTATGTGAAATCTCTCCAAGAATGTCAAATCTCTCCCAAATCTCTCTGAGAATATGAAATCTCTCCCAAATATCTCTTTGTATGTGAAATCTCTCCAAGAATGTCAAATCTCTCCCAAATCTCTCTAAGAAAGTGAAATCTCTCCCAAATATCTCTTTGTATGTCAAAACTCTCCAAGAATGTCAAATCTCTCCCAAATCTCTCTAAGAATATGAAATCTATCCCAAATATCTCTCTGTATGTGAAATCTCTCCAAGTATGTCAAATCTCTCCCAAATATCTCTTTGTATGTGAAATATCTCCAAGAATGTCAAATCCCTCCCAAATCTCTCTGAGTATGTGGAATCTCTCTCGAAATCTCTCCCAACTTTCTATAATCACTCGGGGCATCCCGACCCTCGAATTTCGCGAAAACAGCCCAAAAACGGAAGTCTAAGCGAAAAACGAACCTAAGGAACCGAAACCCCTCTTATGAACCGAAACCCCTCTTAGGAACCGAAAGTCCCCTTAGGAACCGAACCCTCCTGATGAAGAAGGCTGACGAACCGAACCCTCCTGATGAAGAAGAACCGAACCGAACCCTCCTGATGAAGAAGAACCGAACCGAACCTTCGGACGGACCCTCGCCCTTCGCTTCTCGCTTCTGGCTCGCGCCTTTCACTTCTGACTCAGCACCAGCAAGGACCGAACCTCGGCCTAGGGACCGAACCTCAGCCTAGGACTGAGAGGTCTCGCTGGGAACGCTTTTTCTCCCGGTTTTCGACTAAATTCGCATTTTAGGCCCGTTTTTAATTGTTTTAACATGAGATTTTCACCCAAAACTTTATTTTAACATATAAGACACCTTAAGTAATGAATAATCACGTTATAAGGATAAAACCTTATCCAAAAGAGAGTAGGTAAAGTACAAAGGTAGAGTGTTGACTTTACCTTATTTTATGACACAAGCAACCCCATACCCACTCCATGCTTAACCCACACTCCTCTCCACCATACCTTGTCACTTCCTTGTACCTTTTACCCCTCTCACAAGTCATCCCCACGTTTTTAGGGCTGGTCACTCAACTTCTCCCCTCATTTTCTTTCAATTACTCTCATTTCACCAAAGATCCAACTCCAACTTTTCTCTCCAACTTTTCTCTCTAATTCAAGATCCCAAGGCTGATCATCAAGTGTTATTCCACTCTTGGTAAGTATAGTTCATCCTCCTTGTGATTATTGCACTTCATTCTACTCAAATCATTGATTGCTTACACAAACTCCATAACTATGATGCTAGATTCTCGAAAATCTTCAAGGCATCTCCAAGTGTTCTTGAGTGAAACACTTCCATTCTTCAACAATCATCTACTGTAATCACTTAAGGTGAGTTCATACCCCTACATTTTTATGTTTTCTTAAGTTTTTAGGGGGGGAATACAAGTTAAAACACCAAGAACATAACTAAAATTTTCTAACAGCTTTCATCAGAAAAGTTGGACTCCATTCACGGACTGTTTTGGACAACTTAAACATTTTTGTTTGAAAAACTATTTTAGGTGTAAGTAGTTCCTGTTCTTAGCTTTAAAATGACTAGTTGCACATCTCCATACGAGTTTTCTACAATGTATGGTGATTTTTACAAAACTGTCTATCATTTCAAACACCAATCCGGACCAGTCTGTGATTATGGACTTTTTCACCCAAGTTGGAGGTCATTAAAAATCATGATAAAAATTATGAGTAAACTAGACACATTTTGGGAACTCTCAGAATTTACGGATTTAGTTTTCAACTTCGTATGATTTTTCTATGACTTTTCAAAAACAGTGTAGAAAGGTTGAAAATTTGTTAACAGCTTATAACCTTCATAACACTTTGTATTATGTTGAGCAAAGTGTATAACGATAAGTTCTAAATATTGAATGTGTTACCTTGTTAGTTTATCATCATAAACTGAAATATAGTCATTCATGATAAGATTATTCATTTATTTAGAACACGTATATTAAACTATAATGAGCATAGTTTATGGATTCATAGCATTAAAGCATTCATAAAAGAATTCTTATACATTACAAACGTTTTGGATAAACTATAATAGGTATAGTTTATGTATCATTTACTTCTCAAACTTATTTACCAAAGGTTTTCAGTTTAGTTCACGTAAATCTGTTAATGAATAAATTTGTGAGTCATTCCCTTCGGGTTACTTCCAAAGTAACAAAGTCGAAAAGTCCTGTAAATTGTAACCAGAGTCTCTTGTAGGGAGAACGTGATAGTTGTGTATAGATTTATATTGGGTTTGACAAACCCACACCAGAGCTGCTTGCAACAGCTAGACCGGCAGGTCTGTGGTGACAAGTGTCATTTAACGGCGACGCCTGAAGAACGTCGCATTACGAGGCCGTCTATGTCAAGTATGGTTATAATAACTCACGGAAAGTATTAAAAAACTTAAGAATTTACGAGAATTTCACTAATATCATACGCGTTTATATCGAAATAAACTCACGTTATTTTTTGTAAATAAGGAAGATTACTCATACGTTTCAGTCTTTGGGTACAAGACTACAACATTCATTTTAAGGAAAATATCGGATTTTTCTAGAACAGTTATGCAATTACGAGACAAGCTATTTCATAATTATATACAAAAACTTATGAACTCACCAACCATTGTGTTGACACTTTTTCAAACTATTTGTATTCTCAGGAAATCGCTAAACAGGTAACAAAGTACTTTTGAGGATGGGACGTTGAGGCGTCAAACTTATCATATTTTGTCAACATATTGTAATTGATTTTGAAACATGTAATTCATACAATGATGTAACTCTTTCAATTATATATATGTTGGTTGTGTTTACTTAAATCACTATTGCCATTGTTGTTATGATACTACACATGAAGTCCTCCACCCTCGGACGTTTCCGCCATCCTTGGTTTGGGGGTGTGACAGATTGGTATCAGAGCACGGTTTATAGTGAATTAAGTATATCAAACAACATAGGATATACAAACTATAAACACATTTGGGACTAAGAGTCTCTGATTTTAAAACATTCTAACGGGTTATACTTTTAGAAAATGAATGGATTCTTGTTTAAAAATATACCTACATGCATTGCATACTCGCGTAGTGTCATAACTAGAAGAACATAAACTAAAAGAAGAGGAGTTGAACGCTAAGAGTATGCCTTGGTATGAGTAATCAGTTTTGGGAAGGATATAGCCTGATCAACTATATTAGTCCGGGAAGTGACTTACTCATATCGGGAGATAGTCGTAGGAGGACAACAAATCTAATAACCTAACTTCACCCTACAAAGAATGTTATAAGAACCAAATCTAAACATTTAAAATACTATAGGAGCATTTGTATGTTGCTATATCGCAATATTATTAATATCTACCGCTATCTGCTTCTTACCCGTCTATTCTCGCGCAGACGACATGGCAGGATTTCACCTACCAGGAGACCCATACTTTCCCAACCAGGGAAATGCCGGCTGGATTGAGGAAGAGCCCGAAGAGCTGATTGAAGAGGATCTCGAAGAGGATCCCGAAGAAGAACCCGAAGAAGAAGAAGAGGAGGTAGACGAAGAAGAAGAAGAAGAAGAGGAAGACGACGAGGTGGACATGGATGAGGATGAAGGTGAAGAAGAGCCAGAGGAGGAAGTCTTCAACCCTCCTTACATTGCAAGGGTACCTGCAAACCGATGGGGGCACAACGGGCCTGAGCCCCGTTGGGCAACCATGATCGAGAGGTGGAGCCGGCAACAACGCCAGAGGTCACCCTATGGCGACCAACGAGGTTACTATGACCTCAGTCACGGGGGACCGGCTGACAGAGCTCTCCCCTTTATGATCCAGCACACACCAACTTGGGGAACCAGAGTAGGGAAATGGCAGACCAGGTTCGAAGTCTCAGTGCTATTACAGCATCCACCGATGCACGCACCCGGGATTTGGAGAGGGACTTCTATCCATTGGACCAAATCATCGAGGACCTTACCGCTGCTCGAGCGGAGGTAAGGGAGTACCAGGAGAGGCACGCAGCTCTCGAGGAGAGAGTGATCGCGGCCGAACGCTGGATTGCGGAGCTTCAGGGAGTCTCGACCTCATCCCAGGGCCACCATGGACCAGATGCTACCCGCCACGAGTAGTGTTCGCGCTACTTATATTTTGTTATAAATCTATTATTTTGAGTATGCGTTGGCGCTACTCTTTATTGCGAATAGGTTGACCTCGCGACTAAGTGATCACACTAGTCAAAGGGGCTTTTGTACTGCCAAAACTTTATCTTTTATTATGATGTAATGTAGGCCCTTATGAGGCAAAATTTCTTAAAACAATATGTACTAACAAATTATCAATGAATGTGGCATGTATTTTACTTCCTAAGATGCTGACACGAACCAAACACATGACTCTGCTCGAGTCAACACTATTTAATTCATAAGTTTAATTGCATAAACTTTTCGACGAATTACCTTCTAAATTAGTAAACTCGGATAAAATACAATTGAGATGAAACAAGTAACGCTCGACTCATTATCACCATTGAAGTCTTACCGACAAGTCTTTCTTTTTATTTTCTTATGTCAGAACCATGCCACCAAGGAAAAGACCAAGACCTTCCGGAAACTCAGCACCACCCCCTCCGCCACCACCTCCAGAGTTTGATCCTGTGATTTTTCAGGCTGCAGTAACAGCAGCCGTGGCGGCAGCAATGTCGCAAATGGGTACAAATGGTTCCGGCGGTTCCGGATCCGGGAATACTAACTCGAATCAGGGGGACAGCACGGGGTGTACTAAGGAGTGTTCGTACAAAGACTTCACTAATGGCAAACCCGATCCTTTCGACGGAAGCGGGGGCGTCATAGCGCTGATGCAATGGTTCGAAAGGACCGAAGTAGTCTTCGAAATCTGTGCTTGTCCCGAAGCGAGCAAAGTCAAGTATGCGGCATTCACTTTCACAAGAAAAGCTCTTACTTGGTGGAATGGCCGAGTTAAGTCACTTACTCCTGCAGTGGCTAACTCCATAGGCTGGGAAAACTTAAAAGCGTTGATGTTAAAGGAGTATTGCCTGAGGGGAGAAATACAAAAACTCAAAGAGGAACTCTGGAATCTCAAGATGTCGGGGACGGATCTCGAAGCTTATACCGCCCGATTCAATGACCTAGCACTCCTCTGTCCTGCAATGGTCACTCCGGAGGATAAAAAGGTAGAACGATACCTATGGGGGCTATCATCCCAGATTCATGATAGTGTTTTGGCCTCGAAACCTACTACCTTTGAAAGTGCCAAGGAATTGGCACAACAACTTATCGATCATAGGGCCAGCCGTGGCATCATGGTCGCCACCACCGACCAAACAAAAGGAGGGAACAACAAGAGGAAGTTCTGGAACAGTAAAAAGAAACAACCGACGCAGGACCCCACAAAGAAGCAACAGAATGTTGCTATCCGTGCAACCACTACTGCTACCACTCCAGCGCCACCAAAGCAATACGCAGGAACTCTTCCCAAGTGCAACAAGTGCAACTTCCACCATACCGGTGCTTGTCGGGAAATGCACTGCAGAAATTGCAACCGGAAGGGGCACACTACTCGATTCTGTAAAGTGCCAGCCCAATCCGCCCCTCAAGTCGCCCCATCCGCCAACACCGGAGCAAGTCAAACCTGTTACGGATGTGGAGAGGCAGGGCACTTCAAAAGAAACTGCCCAAAAGTACAAAACACCAATGCTGGAGGTGTAGGGAGAGTCCTGACGATGGGACACGGAGAAGCAGTCAAGGACCCCTCGGTGGTTTCTAGTACGTTTCTCCTCAATAACACATATGCATGCGTACTATTTGATAGTGGAGCAGAGAGGAGTTTTGTGAGCCATGAATTCAAACAATTACTAAAACAAACCCCTCATTCGTTAAAAGACACATACGTAGTAGAAATGGCTAATGGGAAAGAAGAGCACACTAATGATATATACTCAGGGTGTACCCTCACTCTAAACAACCATTCGTTTAAAGTAGACCTGATGCCGGTCACAATAAAATGCTTTGACATAATCATCGGTATGGATTGGTTAAGTTCCCATCGTGCTGACATTCTATGTTACGAAAGGGCCGTTCGCCTTAATCTGCCAAATGGCGAAACCCTCTTCATCTATGGCGACAAACCCAATTCAAATTTGCAAGTCATCTCTTGCATCAAGGCCCAAAAGTATCTCCGAAAGGAATACCACGCATTTCTAGCCCACGTAGTAGATACGAAACAAGAGGTGAAGGATATCAACGACATTCCCGAGGTGTGCAACTATCCCGATGTATTCCCCGAAGATCTTCCAGGTGTACCCCTTGCACGACAAGTCGAGTTCCGGATCGACTTAATCCTAGGAGCTACCCCCGTCGCCAAGGCTCCATACCGCTTAGCACCGACAGAAATGCAAGAACTTTCCAGCCAGTTAAATGAACTATTGAGCAAAGGATTCATCAGGCCAAGCTTCTCACCCTGGGGAGCACCAATCCTGTTTGTAAAGAAGAAGGACGGATCTTTTCGCATGTGCATAGACTACCGGGAGCTAAACAAACTCACTATCAAGAACCGATATCCCCTACCCCGAATCGATGACCTCTTCGACCAACTCCAAGGAGCAAGCTACTTTTCAAAAATCGACCTGAGGTCGGGTTATCATCAACTACGAGTTCAAGAAGAGGATATTCCCAAGACTGCGTTCAGAACTCGCTACGGGCACTATGAGTTTGTGGTAATGCCCTTCGGATTAACGAACGCACCGGCAGTATTTATGGACTTGATGAATCGAGTGTGTCGACCCTACTTAGACAAATTCGTGATTGTATTCATCGATGATATTTTAATCTACTCCCGAAGCGAGGAAGAGCACCGTCAACATCTCCGGCTAATCTTGGAAACACTGAGGGCTGAGAAGCTTTACGCCAAATTCTCTAAATGCGAATTCTAGATTAGAGAAGTGAATTTTCTTGGCCATGTGGTTAGCGAGAAGGGGATACACGTGGATCCCGCTAAAATCAAAGCTATCAAAAACTGGTCAGCACCTACAACGCCGACGGAAATTCGACAATTTTTAGGGCTCGCCGGCTACTACCGAAGATTCATACAAAACTTCTCCAAGATCGCCAAACCACTCACCACCCTGACTCAAAAAGGTGTACTATTTAAGTGGGGAGATAAACAAGAAGCCGCTTTCCAGACATTAAAACAAGCCCTATGCAGCGCACCAGTTTTGTCTCTTCCAGAAGGAACTGATGACTTCATGGTATATTGCAATGCTTCAAAGCAAGGCCTCGGATGCGTGCTCATGCAGAGAGGGAAAGTCATCGCCTACGCGTCAAGACAACTTAAAACACACGAAGTTAATTACACTATCCATGACCTTGAACTGGGGGCGGTAGTGTTCGCCTTAAAGATCTGGAGACACTACCACTACGGCACAAAATGCACCATCTTCACCGATCACAAAAGTCTTCAGCATATCCTCAATCAAAAAGAGCTCAACATGCGGCAACGGAGATGGGTTGAACTGCTAAACGACTATGAGTGCGAAATTCGCTACCACCCGGGTAAGGCCAATGTAGTGGCTGATGCCCTAAGCAGGAAGGAATACTCGGGCCGCCGAGTAAGATCCTTAACCATGACCATCCATTCCCACCTGCCCACGCAAATCAGGGAAGCCCAACTAGAAGCCTTGAAACCAGAGAATGTGGCAGGTGAGGCATTAAGGGGAATGGATAAGAACTTAGAAGTCAAGGATGACGGAACTCGTTATCTCAGTAACCGAATCTGGACACCGAAGTTTTGTGGGATCCGAGACGTGGTCATGAATGAAGCACACAAGACTCGATACTCCATCCATCCAGGGTCAGACAAGATGTATCTAGACCTCAAAAATTTATACTGGTGGCCGAATATGAAAGCCGAGATTGCTACTTATGTGGGAAAGTGTCTGACTTGCGCCAAGGTCAAGGTGGAATACCAGAAACCCTCAGGACTACTACAACAGCCTGATATACCGAAATGGAAGTGGGAACGGATAACCATGGACTTCATAACCAAGTTGCCTAAGACTTCAGGCGGGTTTGACACTATATGGGTAATCGTAGACAGATTGACCAAGTCTGCGCACTTCCTACCAATAAAGGAAACCGACAAGATGGAGAAGTTAACCAGGATATACATCAAGGAGGTTGTGCGACTGCATGGTGTACCAATATCTATTATCTCCGACCGAGATAGTAGATTCACTTCGCGATTTTGGCAGTCCCTGCAGAAATCCTTGGGAACTAGGCTAGACATGAGTACAGCCTACCATCCACAAACCGACGGGCAAAGCGAGCGCACTATACAAACATTAGAAGACATGTTGAGAGCATGTGTGATAGACTTTGGTAAAGCATGGGATACCTATTTGCCGCTGATTGAATTCTCCTACAATAACAGCTATCACACTAGCATTAAGGTTGCTCCATTCGAGGCTCTTTACAGTCGCAAGTGCAGATCACCCCTATGTTGGGCTGAAGTGGGGGATACTCAGATAGCTAGGGGGCAAGTCCCTAATAGCACCCTCACTGGTCCTGAAATCATAAGGGAGACTACAGAAAAGATTGTTCAAATCCGAGAAAGGCTGAAGGCCTCCCGAGATCGGCAAAAGAGTTACGCGGATAAGCGACGCAAACCTTTGGAATTCCAGGTTGGTGATCAAGTGCTACTAAAAGTTTCCCCTTGGAAAGGAATGGTGCGTTTTGGCAAGCGTGGGAAACTGAATCCAAGGTATATTGGTCCATTTGAAATCCTTGCCAGGATGGGACCAGTGGCATATAAACTTCGATTACCTCAAGAACTTGATAAGGTACATCCCACCTTTCACGTATCGAACCTGAAGAAGTGTCTGTCCGACGAGACACTTGTAATACCTCTCGACGAGATCGAAGTTAACGAAAATCTCCACTTCGTAGAGGAGCCAGTTGAGATTATGGATCGGGAGGTCAAAAGAACGAAACAAAGTCGTATTCCCATCGTGAAGGTTCGATGGAACGCTAAACGAGGACCTGAGTTCACCTGGGAGCGCGAAGACCAAATGAAACAAAAGTACCCGCATCTTTTCCTAAACTCTTAAAGTCATGGCCAAAGCGTAAACTTCGGGACGAAATTCCCTCTAACGGGGGGATGATGTGACAATAGTCAAATGCGGGTCAAGTATAAGCCGGACAAGGTCAACAAGTCAAACCGGTCAACTCAATTAAACCTTGTATAATAGGGTTTGTATTATGTAGTTTCTGTATAACTCACTATCTTAATGAGAAAACATCACTTGGAAAGTTCGTGTGTTTAAATTTCTTTAACCTTAGTGCTAAACAATGAACAAGAACAATAAAACAATGTTGCATACTTATAGGGAGTGTGTAAGATCCTAAAACATGGCATAACGGGGTTTACGGACCTTGCATTGCGAAGCGGGAGACTCACATTCGTCACACACGGAACCGCTCTCAATCGTTTTCACTCTATCTCTTCTTATCGAGAAATCTCTCCAAGTATGTCAAATCTCTCCCAAATCTCTCTAAGAATATGAAATCTCTCCCAAATATCTCTCTGTATGTGAAATCTCACCAAGTATGTCAAATCTTTCCCAAATCTCTCTAAGAATATGAAATCTCTCCCAAATATCTCTTTGTATGTGAAATCTCTCCAAGAATGTCAAATCTCTCCCAAATCTCTCTAAGAATATGAAATCTCTCCCAAATATCTCTTTGTATGTGAAATCTCTCCAAGAATGTCAAATCTCTCCCAAATCTCTCTGAGAATATGAAATCTCTCCCAAATATCTCTTTGTATGTGAAATCTCTCCAAGAATGTCAAATCTCTCCCAAATATCTCTTTGTATGTGAAATCTCTCCAAGAATGTCAACTCTCTCCCAAATCTCTTTGAGAATATGAAATCTCTCCCAAATATCTCTTTGTATGTGAAATCTCTCCAAGAATGTCAAATCTCTCCCAAATCTCTCTAAGAAAGTGAAATCTCTCCCAAATATCTCATTGTATGTCAAAACTCTCCAAGAATGTCAAATCTCTCCCAAATCTCTCTAAGAATATGAAATCTCTCCCAAATATCTCTCTGTATGTGAAATCTCTCCAAGTATGTCAAATCTCTCCCAAATCTCTCTAAGAATATGAAATCTCTCCCAAATATCTCTTTGTATGTGAAATCTCTCCAAGAATGTCAAATCCCTCCCAAATCTCTCTGAGTATGTGGAATCTCTCTCAAATCTCTCTCGAAATCTCTCCCAACTTTCTATAATCACTCGGGGCATCCTGACCCTCGAATTTCGCGAAAACAACCCAATAACGGAAGTCTAAGCGAAAAACGTACCTAAGGAACCGAAACCCCTCTTATGAACCGAAACCCCTCTTAGGAACCGAAAGTCCCCTTAAGAACCGAACCCTCCTGATGAAGAAGGCTGCCGAACCGAACCCTCCTGATGAAGAAGAACCGAACCGAACCCTCCTGATGAAGAAGAACCGAACCGAACCTTCGGACGGACCCTCGCCCTTCGCTTCTCGCTTCTCGCTCGCGCCTTTCGCTTCCGACTCAGCACCAGCAACGACCGAACCTCGGCCTAGGACCGAGAGGTCTCGCTGGGAACTCTTTTTCTCCCGGTTTTCGACTAAATTCACATTTTAGGCCCGTTTTTAATTGTTTTAACATGGGATTTTCACCCAAAACTTTATTTTAACATATAAGACACCTTAAGTAATGAATAATCACGTTATAAGGATAAAACCTTATCCAAAAGAGAGTAGGTAAAATACAAAGGTAGAGTATTGACTTTACCTTATTTTATGCACAAGCAACCCCATACCCACTCCATGCTTAACCCACACTCCTCTCCAGCATACCTTGTCACTTCCTTGTACCTTTTATCCCTCTCACAAGCCATCCCCACGTTTTTAGGGCTGGTCACTCAACCTCTCCCCTCATTTTCTTTCAATTACTCTAATTTCACCAAAGATCCAACTCCAACTTTTCTCTCCAACTTTTCTCTCTAATTCAAGATCCCAAGGCTGATCATCAAGTGTTATTCCACTCTTGGTAAGTATAATTCATCCTCCTTGTGATTATTGCACTTCATTCTACTCAAATCATTGATTGCTTACACAAACTCCATAACTATGATGCTAGATTCTCGAAAATCTTCAAGGCATCTCCAAGTGTTCTTGAGTGAAACACTTACATTCTTCAACAATCATCTACTGAAATCACTTAAGGTGAGTTCATACCCCTACATTTTTATGTTTTCTTAAGTTTTTAGGGGGGGAATACAAGTTAAAACACCAAGAACATAACTAAAATTTTCTAACAGCTTTCATCAGAAAAGTTGGACTCCACTCACGGACTGTTTTGGACAACTTAAACATTTTTGTTTGAAAAACTGTTTTAGGTGTAAGTAGTTCCAGTTCTTAGCTTTAAAATTACTACTTGCACATCTCCATACGATTTTTCTACAATTTATGGTGATATTTACAAAACTGCCTATCATTTCAAACACCAATCCGGACCAGTCTGTGATTATGGACTTTTTCACCCAAGTTGGAGGTCATTAAAAATCATGATAAAAATTATGAGTAAACTAGACACATTTTGGGAACTCTCAGAATTTACGGATTTAGTTTTCAACTTCGTATGATTTTTCTATGACTTTTCAAAAATAGTGTAGAAAGGTTGAAAATTTGTTAACAGCTTATAACCTTCATAACACATTGTATTATGTTGAGCAAACTGTATAACGATAAGTTCTAAATATTGAATGTGTTACCTTGTTAGTTTATCATCATAAACTGAAATATAGTCATTCATGATAAAATTATTCATTTATTTAGAACACGTATATTAAACTATAATGAGCATAGTTTATGGATTCATAGCATTAAAGCATTCATAAAAGAATTCTTATACATTACAAACGTTTTGGATAAACTATAATAGGTATAATTTATGTATCATTTACTTCTCAAACTTATTTACCAAAGGTTTTCAGTTTAGTTCACGTAAATCTGTTAATGAATAAATTTGTGAGTCATTCCCTTCGGGTTACTTCCAAAGTAACAAAGTCGAAAAGTCCTGTAAATTGTAACCAGAGTCTCTTGTAGGGAGAACGTGATAGTTGTGTATAGATCTATATTGGGTTTGACAAACCCACACCAGAGCTGCTTGCAACAGCTAGACCGGCAGGTCTGTGGTGACAAGTGTCATTTAACGGCGACGCCTGAAGAACGTCGCATTACGAGGCCGTCTATGTCAAGTATGGTTATAATAACTCACGGAAAGTATTAACAAACTTAAGAATTTACGAGAATTTCACTAATATCATACACGTTTATATCGAAATAAACTCACGTTATTTTCTGTAAATAAGGAAGATTACTCATACGTTTCAGTCTTTGGGTACAAGACTACAGCATTCATTTTAAGGAAAATATCGGATTTTTCTAGAACAGCTATGCAATTACGAGACAAGCTATTTCATAATTATATACAAAAACTTATGAACTCACCAACCATTGTGTTGAAACTTTTTCAAACTATTTGTATTCTCAGGAAATCGCTAAACAGGTAACAAAGTACTTTTGAGGATGGGACGTTGAGGCGTCAAACTTATCATATTTTGTCAACATATTGTAATTGATTTTGAAACATGTAATTCACACAATGATGTAACTCTTTCAATTATATATATGTTGGTTGTGTTTACTTACATCACTATTGCCATTGTTGTTATGATACTACACATGAAGTCCTCCACCCTCGGACGTTTCCGCCATCCTTGGTTTGGGGGTGTGACATGTATTCACTTACCTGGATACTTGTACTTAGGACTATGAGGATGATTTATTAGTACTTATTGTGTAAATTATCTTTTCCCTATCTCAGTTCAATGGGATAGCTCGGCGGGACTTACCATTCCGAACCCCACTGATTAGCACCAGTGGTCGATGACCATCTACGGAGGTCTAAGGTTACTACTTATATTAGGTAGATCGATTGGGACTAACCCTTCCATCCACCTGCTGCTGCTACAGAGGACAATTGGACAATCTTCGGATGTTCATTAAGTTATACCTTTCGCTTATTGCGATGATTGTGTTACTCCTAGTACCCAGCGATGACACTTACATTAATACTTGTTTTGGACAATCTTCGGATGTTCATTAGGTTACATATTTCGCTTAATGCGATGTTGTGTTAGTCCTAGTACCCAGTGACAACACTTACAATAGTACATTTTCCTATTTACTTTATTTTGTGATACATTCACATAAACGATGAGTTAGACTAAGCACTTTTAGTACTAGTCAATACAAAGGAAAAACTATCATTTTACAAACAAAACATTCGGTTCATGGTAGAAGACTACATCTCAACTGATAGAAAATAAGGGATTTTCTAGGGTTTTTCATACGTACATCAACATTTTCATTTAACGTTTTACATGGCCTTCATAATAGATTTTCACAAACAAGGCAATGACACTTATATACTTATGAATTCACCAGCTTTAAAGCTGATACTCGCTTTCAAAATAACTTGTATTCTCAGGACATCAGTAGACAGGTACGGAGGCCAGGTTTTGAGAAGACGGAGCAGACAAGTCTCGTCTTTTATTTTGATTGTATATTTTTGGTGTCTTATTACAATGAAAGAACACACATGTATTAAACTTTACTTATAATGCAATGGATGATGTTGTTGCTTGTTTATTATATTACACTGTTGTGATACTGTACATGACGTCCTCCACCCCTGAACATTTCCGCCGTTCGTGGTTTTGGGGTCTGACATGAGTACCCTGCTTGAGGGTCAAGAACTCTTGGCCCAAACGCTCCTTTTCCACCGCATCACGAAACATAGCGGTGAACCTCTCCTAGGTCACCGTAGCAAGCTCTATAGAAGAATAGTGCACTATCACAAACTTCCACCAGTCCTTCGCCCCCAAGCAAAGCTGGTTCAGTGCGAACCGAACTCTCAGATGCTCCAGACATGAACATGTGTAGAAGCACCCCTAAATGTCAGAGATCCACCTCATTGCAACTATTGGATCCTGATTCCCATCAAACTTTGGTGGCTTCGTGTTGCTGAACTCCCGGTACAGCAACGCGTCACCCCCTTGCGGCCTGGCAGCAGCAACGGCTACAGTGGCTGCAACAACAAAAACATCAGTAAGAGCAACATACCGCTCATCAAAAGTCTCAATCAGTGTGGTCTTGATAGACCCAAACATCTCTGGAATCTCAGCACGGATGGCAGCATCCACCTCATCATGAATCATCTGGCGGAGCTCCTCATTGCTCGCACCCCCTCTTTAGTCCCTGGCCTATAGCGTGTCCCAACCATGATGTCTCTCTGAAATACAACACAAGATATCAGAGACTCACTCGAGCGTATACACACTCGATATCCCATTCCTACTTGATCCCTGGTACCCTAAAGATTCTTACTTGGGCTGCACACTGATCCAGTGCCTTCGGTAGTACGGGCCCAATACTACCGTCCACATCGCGTCAATATTCACCCCAAGTCCTCTTCCTAGGATCCCAAGTCCTAAGTACTCTACTGTCTCTATACATAGTCTACCCTCTAGCAGGTCTCTCATAAGCTCCTCGCTGCTATCTATTCACTCTCAAGCATCTCCTAGCAGCAAAATCCCTAGGCTAAGGCATCACAAATCAGGCCACTCTAGTCCTAATAAGAATACCTAGCCTACTATAGCATGCATGTCATATCATAACATATCTCATAACTCAGAATGTAAGGGTATTTTGGGAAATCACTGTTCGGGCGCTGGCGGATCGTACACACTGCTCTGCTCTGCTCTTTCAACACTTTTTACTCTTGAGAAAAATTTTGTGAATTTTATTTTGAAAATCTCTCGAATCCTCAGTTTGAGTTTAGATACGCCCAAAGGTGCACTCGAATCCCTCAAACCAAGGCTTTGATACCAACTAGTAACACCCAAATTTTCAAATAATTTTTCACATTTTAAAAACACACTTTCATTCATAGTTGTTATAAAAATATCATTGTATCACATAATCAGTTCATAACATCACATCCCAAGATCATAAAATGAAAAAGCTCCTCTTGTGTGTACTGATCAAGCCGACGCCTTCCCGCGATCCTCACTGGTACCTGAAACACATAACACAACACTATAAGCATAAATGCTTAGTGAGTTCCCTAAAATACCACACACAACACGTATTAGCCACTCGAGGGCTATAACTCTGTTTGACCCTCTGGTCAATGTGTCTCAGTGGGACCCTCCAGTCCCATAACTATGTGGGCCCTCTTGCCCTAAATCTGTGGACTTTCCAGTCCTAACTCTGAAAACTATGTAACATACATAGCATAAATCACATAAAAAGCACATCATGAAAAAGCATACAAAATACTCTGTCATATGACTCTAATTACCACTCTAGGTAAAGTATATTGAGAAGACTTACCTCGGGTAACTTGGTAATCTCGAACTCTGTAAAATCGGGTCTAGCCTCCGCCTAATCATATGAAATAAACAGTCTAAATCAATACATCTCTCAAGGCTAGACTACTCACTCTCTTAGCAATCATTTAGCACCTCTCAACGCTTTAAATGAATAATACCACTTCAGTATGTATCTCACCTCTAAATGTTTCAGAATTATAATCCAAATTCAGTATGTCGTTCGTATGTTGGAGTTCAGATGTCAGATTTCTCATGTTAGATTTCAATGATAGATTTTGGATGAATGATTTCGAATGATGGACTTTGGATGACAGAAAAGTAACCTTTCGATTTCAGTATGATCTTTCTTCACATTTCCAAACTTCATAACACATCTTAATCGTTGGATCATCATTTTGGAACTTTAGTAGAAAAACAAGCATAACATATACACCTAAAAAAATCTTTAAAAAGAAATTGAAACACAATCTTTTTGGTTTTTTGGTTTCTTTTTGAGGATTCAAACAAAAACAAGAAAAAAAAAATCTTTTTGAGGTTTCGGGATTTGTCTAAGGCTATGAAGATCAAAAAACATTTTTTTATTATGTTTTTCGATTTTCTGGAGACAAAAAAATGACAAAGAAGAAAAAACTCTTTTTGTTTTTTTCTTGAAAATTTTCATTATAAGAGAGGGTAGAAAGAAACAAATATAAAAGTGGTTGAGGTTTATGGGTTAATGATGAAAATCAGCTCTTATGTCTGAAGCATAGCTAAGTTTCGAATATTAACCTTTCTTCATCAAAATTACCAGCACACATATTGCAATAAAGCCTGACAATATGTTTTCTAAGACATGTCAAAATTTTCTGCAACATTTGTTGTTTGACAATACATGCTTTTTCACGTAAACGATTTCCATAACATGTTTTGCAGAAACCATGTCTTCAGTAACCTAGATAAACACTGATCAATCACTTCATCTATCTCCTTACACACTAACCATATGAAGATCATTTTCATTGAGATGCATGTAAAACATGTTTCCAACCACTTTTTGGCACAACATAAGAAAGAGTATGGTGAGTGTGACACGCGCACATTCGGACTAGTCAATTAAGTTATAATAAGCATTAAAAATGACTTTTTCATAAAAGGTTATTTAGAATAAATAACTTTAAACAAAGTTATAGTATATGCGACAAGGATTTTGTACATATAAAGAACGCTGAAATCTGACTTTGTATGAATAAGTTATGCTTCTTCTAAGTTTTGCAATATAATAGATACAACATCGAGTGTCATAAATAGTAAATCAGAGATAGATTTCTTATGAGCCTAAGCAGTTTAAATGAAAGTCCTAGTAATCATAAAATCGAGAGTGTGCATGTAGAGAACGCGAAAATCTAACTTTGTAAGAGGAAGTTACGATTTTTCTAAGTTTCAGCGCAGCAGTGTGCAATAGTGGTATCGAAATTCATAAAGGTCGATTGTTAGGAAAAAATAATATAAACGGAAATTGAAGATCTCGTTAATAGGAATTTTTCGATGTAACAACCCATTATTTCATATCAATATAAGTCTAAACTACAATAGTATGCAAGTGATTTTACATCATAACAATAATACAATAAGAACTTTAGATACCAAGAATACATACTTGTATATACATACACTTTGAAAATAATACTTATATAAGGTAGATATACTTATATTGAAAAATCATGCAAATATATTTTTATATATGGTGCTATAAGTCAATATAAGTCAAAAGGTGAAGTTAAAATCCATATTTTACACGTTATATACATGAATTCGGTCTAGGGAATCTTGGAAACAACGAGAATTCTGTCATGAACATCTAGAAACAAAGAGAATTCGGTTTTGAGCATCTATGAAAAAAAAATTATGAATTCGATTTTGCCATTCACTTTATCACCGAAATCATCAAATTTAGATACATAGGGACTGAAATCACTTAGTTAATACACATACAGACCGAAATCTATTCATTTTCTGGCCGAAAACTACAATGGTAATCCATTTGACACACTTTTCCAAGCTTACAACCGCCTTACTTTTTCCTTCATACTTAAGATACTATATTAACATTTTAATTCATTTCACACACATCCAGTACATGAAAACTTTTCCAATTCTCTCAAGTATCAAAAAAATATTTCACATCTGCAAGCAGTTACCCAAAAACCTTCAAACTTTCATAAAGAATTTCTCCACAATTAGTAAGTTATCTATACAAACTAGTGTTAATTATCATGTTAATATTGATAGCTATCTAACTTATGCATATAATTATGTGTAAAATATAATTACATACGATTAGTTACACGTATTCTATCCCGGGAATCATCGCAACCACACCGTACCTAACCAAGAATACTTACCCGCGGTGAGTTCATACCTCTACGTTTTCACGATTTTTAATTGTTTTAGGGGGGGGGGGGGGGGGAATAAAAGTAAAACACAAGAAATCTTGTGTTTAAAAATATAAATTGTTTATTTTTTTCTTACCGTAATATAACGTTACACATGAAATTTACTAAATTTGCAAACGATTGTTACTATTGAATTTACAAACGATTTATCAAAAACATGTTGAGAAGCAATGATTTTCACACCAACACGGAAAAACTAACTTATAAACTATAATAGGTATAGTTTATGGGACAAAGGAACTATTTTACAAAGTACATGGTTATAACACGGAAAACAAACTTATAAACTATAATAGGTATAGTTTATGGAATAAAGGAACTATTTTACAAAGTACACGGTTATAACACAGAAAAGAAACTTATAAACTATAATAGGTATAGTTTATGTGTAACGTCCCAAAATTCGTACCAAAAATTTTCTTTAAATCATTACCAAAACCATGTTCGTAAAAACATATCATAAGTCATAACATGAATTCAGAGTATCATTTCCAAAACATATTTTCATTATCAGAGTAAAACATCCCAGGCTGTCTAAACTATGGTTTGTGCCATGCGATCACCCCGAGCTCTTCCCTCTGCCACTAGAAGTACCTGAAACCAAAACTGAAAACCGTAAGCACGAAGCTTAGTGAGTTCCCCAACCTACCACATACCCTGCATCAACACATACAACATATACTGGGCCACACCCACTATTTCGGGCCTTGCCCGCTACAATGGCCCCGTCTGCCTTCGAGCCCCGTTCGGATACAGATCTGTTTCACTTAGGCCACGCCTGTCACTGGGCCTCGCCCGCTAACATGTACTAACACATAGGCCTATCATAACACATAAGCTAACATATACAAATAAATCCTGTCCTGAGGCCTCGCCTATCTTGGGCCTCGCCCTTGTCCTGCTACTGATGAGTTATGGAACCCCGTCCACGCTCCTACTGATAATGAGATACGGGCCTAGCCCACACTCACTCTTTCCCTAACTTGGGCCTCGCCCCTGTTCTGCTGCTAATGAGATGTGGAAAACCGTCCACACTCTGCTATTGGTGAGATACGGGACCTCGCCCACACTCACCTCCCTACCAGGCACATACATGTATCACACAGACAACAAGTATAAACTATAATATAAACCATTCCTTGGGCACTCGGCCGCTATCATTGGACCTTGGTCCTGAATATCATTCTAGCAAACCGAGCCTAGGGCTAACCCCCGGGTCTTCCTACTCATAACTACATAGGCCGGTATTGTGGCCGTAGACCCATTCACACAAAAGGAAACTCACCTGGTACTGCTGAACTTCCTACTAACCCCTCTGGATGCTGACCGACAATTCCCTGAACCGCTGCTCCACTAGCTCCCCGAGCTAACAATACCAAAACATATATCACTTAGCTTAACTGTTCTCCAAAAGTCAACTAAGTCAACTCTGGTCAAAGTCAACCTTCTAGGTCAGCCCTACTCACCGAGTCTGCCTACTGACTCGTTGAGTTCATTAGCTCAGAATCCTTTCATTCGCGACTCGACTCGCCAAGTTATCCCCTGACTTGCCGAGTCTATCGATTTCTGAGTCCTGACCTATCCAAATCACTGAGTCCCCACTCAACTCACTGATCCGAGTCCTAACTTGAAGGGTTTGGGGTTTCACGACTTGACTCACCGAGTGCAAGAACAGACTCGCCGAGTCCCAGGCAATCTTCAACAGACTCGGCGAGTTGTTCTTCCAACTCGCCGAGTTCCTGCCCAACTTCATCCAACTCGTCGAGTCCACCCATGTGACTCGCCGAGTCACTCCAGGTCTTAATCCATTCAGTGGCTTTTCGAGTCATGCAGGGGCTCCAAATCATAGATCCATACTTCCAAAGTCTATCCCTCACGTAAAGGTGCAAACTTTACGTGTAGCTAAGGAGATCTAGGCCCAAAACACTCCAAACTCGGGTTTAGGACAACCATGCTTCACCTACACCCCCAAGACTGATACTTTATGACTCTTTAGGCCAGAATACACTTAGATCTGATGTAGCAACTTTAGATTTAGGCACTAACTCGAAATGGTTCAAGGACATGGCATAAAAGCCCCAAATCTCATAACAAGGGAAAACTAGATGAAGAAGGGTGAAAATAACGATTTAATACCTTCAATAACTCTGAAAGCTGACCCAGACTCTAGATCTAAATCCAATCCTTGAAGCCCCAACGATTCCTTCCTTCCTTCTTCCTTCAAATCACCCAAAAATGGCAAGAGACTTGAATATGAAACAATGGAGGCTGAGGGTTTTAGTTTCTGGATGAGAGAGGCTCCAAGGAACCCTAATGGAGAGAATAAGATGCTTAAATAGTGCCCAAAGTCCTATACTTAGGGTTTCCCTTCTTCAGACCGGACTCGCCGAGTCCTCCTTGCCGAATCGCCGAGTCGGCTACTTAATCGATCCCCCGGATCCCACTCCGACTCGTCGAGTACCTCCCTGGACTCAACGAGTTGACCCTTTGACTTAGGGTTTTTCCTTTCCTTTCATGGTCTTTCTGATTATGGGTGTTACATTATGGAACAAAGGATCTATATTACAAAGTACATGTTAACATATGAACAAAAAGAGTTTTCAGCTATTACTCGTAAAAACTTGAAGCAATTTGTGAGACGTCTTCATGTACTTATCTAAATACGGGTAAAAGTCCTGATTTACAGTAGGTCGGCCGGCCTGGGATGACAAATGCCTTTAACTATCCGATGCCTGAAAAATGTCGTAATCAGGCCGACTGGGTCAGTATGGATATGAAAACTCACAAAGAGAAAACAACGACATACTTACGACTAATATATTATCAAATAGTATTAATTGATTATTAACCTTACATTCAGATTTCAAAGCAAATATACTTTCAAAGGTTTTATTTAAATTTAAAACTATATTACATTATTTTTTTAGTACATAAGTTCTAGATTTACACACAGTTACACGAAAAGCAAAACTTTATACTATTTACCGATATGGTATAAACAGAAATTCAGAATAACATATATCAAGTATTCTTATTACTAAAATCTATGATCACTTAATGTATACGTTAGGATTTTATATAATGAAGATCCGATAGGCAGTGGAATGTGTGATTTCCGCTTTTCTTCCTGTTCCTTGTTTGGTAGTGGGCTTAAGGCAAAATCACCCAATCGACTGTCTATTCAATTTTAATTATATATAATTTGTATACACTAAGTAATCGTAGGAGGTAAAAGTATGGGTCATACCAATCACATGAATCAGAACCTTGAATCACATATTATAAATATAAAGAAACTTATATTTTTTTATTTCAAAGTACTAAGATTATGTGACAACCCGAAATTCTTTCCGTCATTGTAACCCGTTCCGTCAATAAAATTCGTCGTTTTCGAATTGTTTTCGTTTCATTATTAAATTAAGTCATTAAATTTGAGTCGTTTATTATGACTTAATGGGTGTTCAAACACGTTAATATCACAAGAAAATGTTCCAAATTAACAATTAGAAAAAATTTAGTTTCGACCACATCGGGTTACGACAACTTTATCGGGTGCGACCAAAAGCATCGTATAACGTCAGTATCGGGTAGAATTCCAACGTCATAGAAATGCTCATTCCAACGTTGCTCATCTTTCAATCTTTTAGCAGATAAATTATCTGCTTTGATTACTCATTCCTGCTTTATCGCTTAATAGAATTCAATATTTTTCATATCTCTTGATTCAATTCAGAGGACTTACCATCCTCTCTTTCCTGATCTTTATAGATCAAGATGTCTCCAAGAAAGAGACCCAGCTCAGAGAACAACAATCCTCCTCCACCACCACCTCCTCCTCAATTTGATCCTGTGATGTTTCAGGTAGCTATTACTGCCGCAGTAGTAGCCGCCATGTCGCAAATGAACCCCGGTGGTTCAGGAGGTGGTCCCCAGCCCCAAAACCAGGACGATGGTCAGGGACACCGGAAGGAGTGTTCCTATAAAGATTTTATGAACGTGAAACCCACATCCTTCGATGGCACTGGAGGTGTCATTTCCTTAACCCGATGGTTCGAGAAAATCGAATCTATCTTTGAAATATGTGCTTGTTCGGAGTCTGATAAGGTGAAGTTCGCCGCTTGTACCTTCACAGATAAAGGCTTGACTTGGTGGAACGGCCGAGTCAAATCCTTAACTCTACCTGTAGCTAATGCTATGGGTTGGGAGGCCATGAAGGAACTTCTTCTAGCTGAGTACTGCCCTCGGGGCAAAATACAAAAGCTGGAGCATGAAATCTGGAACCTAAAGATGAAGGGTTCCGATATCGCCGCTTACACTTCCAGATTCGATGACCTAGCGCTACTCTGTCCGGGACTGGTTACCCCGGAGAGTAAAAAGATCGAGAGATTCATCTGGGGGCTGACCCAACCGACCAAAGGAAATGTCTTAGCTGCGAGGCCGGATACATATGACAGCGCCAAAAGCTTAGCCCAGACTCTGATTGACCACAGTGATGACCACGAGGAAGCAACCACTACTCCTGAACCGACCAAGAGGAGTGGTGAGAAAAGAAAGTTTTGGAAGAAAAAGAAGAGTCAGCCTTCTCAAGGATCCTCAAAGAAACAACAGACTGTAGCACTCCATGCTGCTACTATCCCTGCTGCTGCTGCTTCTGCCGTGGGATCCACAACTCAAACATCTACTAGTAGGTATGCTGGTAACCTTCCCCTATGCGACAATTGTAAATACCACCATAACCTCGACCCCTGCCGTGAACTTGCATGCAACAACTATGGTAAAAAGGGGCATACGATTCGATTCTGCAAAGCACCAGCTCAATCAGCCAATCAATATTCCGGAGCAGGTGTTGGTTAGGCCTGCTACAATTATGGAGAAGTCGGGCATTTCAAGAGAAGCTTCCCTAAGAAGGTGACAACTGATAACACCGGGAGAGTCCTAGCCATGGGACGAGAGGAGGCAGTCGCTGATCCTACCGTTGTCTCGGGTACGTTCCTTCTCGACAACTCTTATGCTAGTATTCTTTTCGATTCGGGTGTTGAAAGAAGCTTTGTTAGTCATTCGTTCAAGCATAACCTTAAACATAATCCCCAACCATTAACCAAAATGTTTACCGTCGAGACGGCTAATGGTGAGAAAGAAAACGCTAGCGATATCTTCATAGGCTGTATCCTTACCTTGAACGACCATTCTTTTCCCATTGATCTTATGCCAGTCTCCATAAAGAGATTTAATGAAATCATTGGCATCGATTTGTTGAGTCCCAATCATGCTGATATCCTTTGTTACGAAAAAGCCATCCGTCTCAACCTCCCATGTGGTCAGACTATCATGATCTATGGCGATAAGCTTAGCTCCAATCTTCGTATCATTTCCTGCATCAAAGCTCAAAAGCTTTTGCGAAAGGAGTGCCAAGCATTCCTAGCCCATGTCATTAACAAGAAACAGGAAGTTAAAGACCTCACGAGCATCCCCGAAGTCTGCAACTTTCCTGACGTCTTTCCCGAAGAGCTCCTGGGAATTCCTCTTGAACGTCAAGTTGAGTTTCGCATCGACCTAATCCCTGGAGCTACCCTCGTAGCCAAGTCTCCATATCGCTTAGCTCCAACACAAATGCAAGAGTTATCCAGCCAACTCAACGAGTTGCTCAGCAAAGGGTTCATCAGACTGAGTTCCTCACCCTGGGGAGCTCCGGTATTGTTTGTAAAGAAGAAAGATGGATCCTTCCGGATGTGTATCGACTACCGTGAGCTGAACAAGTTAACCATCAAAAACCGATATCCCCTTCCGCGAATAGATGACCTCTTCGATCAACTTCAGGGAGCCAGCTATTTCTCAAAGATAGACCTTAGGTCAGGGTACTATCAGCTACGAGTTCATGAGAGTGATGTTTCCAAAACAGCTTTTAGGACTCGGTATGGACACTACGAGTTCATAGTAATGCCCTTCGGTCTAACCAACGCACCGGCAGTGTTCATGGACCTGATGAACCAGGTGTGTCGCCCTTTTCTGGACAAGTTTGTCATTGTGTTCATTGATGACATACTTGTCTACTCCAGAAGCGGAGAAGATCACAAACAACACTTGAGGTTAGTGTTGGAAACCCTTAGATCCGAAATGTTGTATGCAAAATTTTCCAAGTGTGAATTCTGGATTCGGAAGGTAACTTTCCTCGGTCACGTGGTAAGCGAAGAGGGTATTCACGTGGATCCATCCAAGATCAAAGCGATAGAGAATTGGTCGGCACCCGAAGACACCCACAGAAATCCGTCAATTCTTGGGTCTCGCCGGCTATTATCGGAGATTCATCCATAATTTTTCCAGAATCGCCAAACCTCTAACCACTCTAACACAGAAAGGTGTACCCTTTTGTTGGAGTGAAAAGCAAGAATCTGCGTTCCAAACATTAAAGCAAGCCTTGTGCAGCGTGCCTGTTCTGTCCCTACCCGAAGGGACGGAGGACTTCGTTGTCTATTGTGATGCGTCTAATCAGGGCTTAGGCGGTGTGCTTATGCAAAGAGGAAAAGTTATCGCTTATGCCTCGAGACAGCTGAAGGCACACGAGGTCAACTATACCACCCACGACCTTGAGTTAGGTGCCGTAGTCTTTGCACTGAATATTTGGAGACATTATCTCTACGGAACCAAGTGTACGATCTTCACCGACCATAAGATCCTGCAGCACATCTTCGATCAGAAAGACTTAAACATGAGGCAACAACGATGGGTAGAGCTACTCAGTGACTATGAGTGCGAGATTCGCTACCATCCCGACAAGGCCAATGTGATAGCAGATGCCCTTAGCCGAAAGGAAAGTTCAAGCCGTAGAGTGAAGACACTGACGATGACTATCCATTCTCACTTATCCATGCAAATCCGAGAAGCCTAATTGGAAGCCCTCAAACTAGAGAATGTATCAAGCGAAGCCTTGAGGGGAATGGATAAGAAACTTGAGATCAGAGGTGACGGAGTCTACTGTTTCATGGATCGGATCTGGACTCTAAAGTTTGGAGGATTCATGGAAGTTGTCATGGAGGAAGCATACAAGACCAAATACTCTGTTCACCCGGGTTCGGATAAGATGTACCTGGATCTCAAGAAACAATATTGGTGGCCAAACATGAAAGCCGAGATCGCTACTTTTGTGAGCAAGTGTCTGACTTGCGCCAAGGTAAAAGTCGAGTATCAGAAGCCCTCGGGTCTGCTCCAGCAGCCCGAGATACCTGAATGGAAATGGGAGATGATTACCATGGATTTCATCACCAAGTTACCCAAATCTCCGAGTGGATACGATACCATTTGGGTAATTGTTGATGGTTTGACAAAATCCGCTCACTTCATCCTAATTAAAGAATCATTCAAGATGGAAAGACTCACGCGAATCTACATCCAAGAAGTAGTCTGACTGCACAGTGTACCTGTGTCCACTATCTCCGACCGAGATAGCAAGTTTACCTCAAGGTTTTGTAGTCCCTTCAGAAATCTCTTGGAACTAAGCTGGATATGAGTACGACTTATCATCCTCAAACTGACGGACAGAGTGAGAGAACTGTCCAAACCCTGGAAGACATGCTGAGAGCATGTGTCATCGATTTCGGAAAGTCGTGGGACACACATCTGCCTTTGATCGAGTTCTCATATAATAATAGTTACCACACTAGCATCAAGGCTGCCCCGTTTGAAGCCCTCTACGGTCGTAAGTGCAAATCCCCTCTGTGCTGGGCCGAGGTAGGGGACACGTAGCTAATCAAGTGTCAAGTCCCCGACAGTGCTCTCACTAGTCCTGAAATCATCCGCAAAACCACATAGAAGATCATCCAAATCCAAGAACGACTGAAAGCTTCACGAGACCAACATAAAAGTTACGCCGATGTACGACGGAAACCTCTGGAGTTCCAGGTTGGAGACCATGTCTTGTTGAAGGTCTCGCCTTGGAATGTCATGGTACGCTTCGGAAAGCGTGGAAAACTTATCCCCAGGTACATTGGACCTTTCGAGATCCTCGTCCGGATCGGTCCTATAGCCTATAAACTCCAATTACCTCAAGAGCTTAGTAACATCCACCCCGTCTTTCACATCTCGAACCTTAAAAAGTGCTTATCCGATGAAACCCTCGTGATCCCTCCGGAAAAGATCGAGATCAACGAAAACCTAAACTTCATGGAGGAACCAATTGAAATCATGGATCGAGAGATCAAACGTACGAAGCAAAGCCGCATTCCGATAGTGAAGGTTCGCTGGAACGCCAAGCGGGGACCAGAATTCACTTGGGAGCGCGAAGACTCGATGAAACAGAAGTATCCGCATCTCTTTTCGAATCCATTATTTGTATCTTAATCTTGAATTTCGGGACGAAATTCCCCCTAACGGGGGGATAATGTGACAACCCGAAATTCTTTCCGTCATTGTAACCCGTTCCGTCAATAAAATTTGTCGTTTTCGAATTGTTTCCGTTTCGTTATTAAATTAAGTCATTAAATTTGAGTCGTTTATTATGACTTAATGGGTGTTCAAACATGTTAATATCACAAGAAAATATTCCAAATTAACAATTAGAAAATTTTTACTTTCGACCACATCGGGTTACGACAACTTTATCGGGTGCGACCAAAAGCATCGTATAACGTCAGTATCGGGTAGAATTCCACCGTGTCCCAAAGTTGAACCATATATAAAGCTCAATGACTTCATTTGAAGCTTTTTCACCCTCTCTCACTACTCTCTTTCTCTACAACTCAATTCTTGGTCCAAAGTCATTGAATTCAAGCCCCAAATCATCAATCTTTTAGCGTTATCAAGCCCCGAACCAACACATAGCATCCAAACCGACACGTTTTCTCGTCTGGTGAGTTCATACCCCTACCCTTTTTCAGTGTTTTTCAATGTTTTCAGGGGGAGAATACAAGCAAAAGTACAAGAATATCTTGTATTTAACTATTTATTACATTTAAAAAGTTTGATATTCACATGCTTTTAACATTGGAAATAGTATTAACCAAACGTTAAACATGTACAGTCAGTTTTCAAACTATTTATGAAACTCTTTATAAACTGTTATGTTTTATATTTCACAAATGATTTGTTCCATATCATTATTGTTAAAAGCAACATATTAGTACGTTTGATTTGTCCTCGGTAACACTCCACAGAGATATGCGAGTGGAGGATTCACTGTTTGTAACCGGACCTTTCTGTATTATTACTAGTAAATTTGTTATTCCAATAAAGTGGAGACACACCCCCGGAAACACTCCACAGAGATATGCAAGTGGAGGACCGCTTATGTAACCAGAATCTCTTAGATAGTGTAACAACCCGAAGTTGTTCTTCGCCGAAAACCCGTTCTACCCGAATAACTCGTCGGAAATCGAAATGTCCCATTATCGCTTTTGGGCTTAGTTATCTAAAATTATATATTTATTTTCATTCAATGAGGGTTCAAATCATTTAGGAACTCATGAATTTAGTCCAAAACATTTATTTCATAAGTTTTAGAAATATCCTCGTCGGGTGACGAAAACTCAATCGGGTGCGACCCAAAGCATCGTTTGAGGCCAGTATCGGGTAGAATTCCACCGTGTCCAAGTTTTAGGGACTATATAAGAGTGTTTAAGCACTCATTTGAAGCTTTTTCCTTCTCTCTCTACTCTCTCTCTAACCTCTCTCCTAAATCCAAAGATTAAGTGTCGAAAACTCAAATTTAAGGCTTCAAATCCTTAAGGTACCTTCCTAGCCTTAATCTATAGCATGTTTAGCTTTCAAATTAGACACTTAATCATGAAATTGGACAAGATATGTGAGTTTACGGCCCAGGAGGCAGCCTAGGCCGTAAACACCATTTTGAAGGGTTTTTAGCCCTTAAACTCCTTCCTAGACTCAATTGGACTTTAGATATGGCTAAGGGACTTCAAGATATGGACTTAGAACACCTAAAACTATAATTTTGTGGACTTTGAAGGAGTTTACGGCCAAGGAATAAGCTTGGGCCGTAAACTCATAAAAATGGTGTTTTTCATGTCTTTAAACCCTTCCAAATCACCTCTATGGCTTAGATATGAATTATAGGACTTTGATTCTTGCATTTGGACACTTGAAACATAAATTTTGAGGGACTTAGATGAGTTTACGGCCAAGGAGAGTTCTTGGGCCGTAAACTCCACAAAACTTGGCATAAATCTCATTCTAAGGTGTTAGAAAGCCATCCAACACCACCAAAAGCCTTGGAATAAATCAAGGGACCAACCAAAAATACTTTAAGGGCCTAAAACACATCTTTTATGGGATTTCTAAGAGTTTACGGCCAAGACCTGTTCTTGGGCCGTAAACTCCAAAATTTTTGGTGTTAGAATGCAAACTAAACACCCCTAAGGCCCTTAGATGGATTTTAGAAGTCCTTTCATGCATGTTCTAGACCTTGAAACACCTTGGAACACCACACACAAGAGTTTACGGCCATGAAGGGGGTTTCATGGGCCGTAAACTCCATAAATCCCCCAAAAATCCCATGCAAACTCATGTTAGGCCTTGGATTAATTTTACCAATCACATGTGATTTGTTCTAGCACCATTTAGCATCATTTTCATAAGGATTAAGGAGTTTACGGCCAGGAGCCTATGCTAGGCCGTAAACTCCCATAAATTAATCATTTTGGTGATTTTAATCCATTCCATGCATTTAGATCAAAGCCTAGAATCATTTCCCATGTCCATGTAAGCCATTTAAGCCATTTAAACACCCAAAACCACACCCACATGAGTTTACGGCCGTAAACTCATGTATGTGTGTGTTTTGTGGTTGTAAACTCATTTAAAAGTTTACTCATAGGGAGTAAACTCAAGTACCAAGTCCCTAGTGTCATTTCACATCCTTAAACGCCACCCGGGTCCCTCCAAACACTCGTATCGGAGTGTTTTCGCGACTAGAAGTAATGGTCCCTATCCAACAATCAATCTAAGTCTTAATTAGATACAAATGTGTATCTTTACATTATAATTAGGAACCTCGTGTGTTTACATGCCCCGGATCAACTCTTAGCATCCAAACCATCTCATATCTCGTCCGGTGAGTTCATACCCCTACGCCTTTTTCACTGTTTTTTTTAACTGTTTTCAGGGGGGAATACAAGCAAACCAAAACTGTTTTCAAATCATAACATTTATGTGTTTCAAATAATATCTGGCAATCTTATAAACTCTTTTACTCCTTATGTATTATGTTGAGCATAAGGAATGATTTATCAATTACAACTAAATGGATTTTAGTTAAGAAAATAACCAAACTAATCAAATTATTATGGGAATAATTTGGGGTTCTATGTTACTCTTTATATCAAGTATTGATATCTGTATTAAGTTATTAGATAAACTATATCTGATTCAGTTTATCTCTATATCGTTTGAATGTTTTGCCAGATAGTCTCATTGTATGTAACTATTTTCACTGTATCACGTCTTAAAATCTTTGTATGTCTGTTATCGTATGAGAATCCTGTGAATAGTTTAATACTAACTTGTGAGATAGTCACTACCCTTTATGGATGATCAAGTAAATCCTCTCCGGAAGTGTAACCAGAGTCTCCTGGAGGGAGAGCGAGGAATTTGTGAATAGATCTATTCGGGACTGACAATCCCACACCTTAACTGCTAGCTACAGTTAGGCGGGCACGCCTGGGGTGACAAATTTTGTATATCATTCGATGTCTAACTAACGTCAAGGAGGTCTCGTGGTCATATCAGTATGGTTACCCGACTCACAATACGTATTAATATAAACTTATTCACAACTATGATTTCGTTTAGAATCTATATCTTGTTCGGGATGGTAATCCCATGGTTTTATGTCTATATCTCGTTCGGGATGGTAATCCCATGGTTTTATGTCTATATCTCGTTCGGGATGATAATCCCATGATCTTGTGTCCATATTTCGTTCGGGATGGCAATCCCATGGTATTGAAACTAAATCTTATACGGGATGTTAATCCCATGATTTTATTAATCTATCATATATCTAGTTTCGGGATAGTGATCCCATGGTTTATCGAGCTATCTTATATCTACTTTCGGGATAGTGATCCCATGGTTTTTATCGAATTACCTTATAACTGGTTCGGGATGTAGTCCCAAGGTTTTCAAAATGCCTTCTATTTACAGTTCATCTAAATTATAGTTTTGTGTATTAAACTATACTATGTGTTATCTAATCAATCTTACAATTAGGAAAATATGGGATTTTCCTGGGGTTAACTTATATCTATAACAGAACTGTAATGAAAGATAACTTAACTACTTTACATAAGAAAATATGGGATTTCTTGGATATCAAATCTTTTCAGAAAATTAAAGGAAATCGATACATTTTCACAAAACAAAACCGCTTATGAACTCACCAGCTTTATGCTGATTTTCAAACCGCTTGTATTCTCAGGTCTAAGTTAGACAGGTACCCGGCGATATCTTTTGGTGAAGACGGAGTGCTCTGAAGACTCATCTCTTTTGTTCATATGATATATGTATAACTTTGTACAATTTACTTTTGAACCAAATGTAAATCTTTCATATATATGTAATGTAATGGTTGTTTACTGTGATTACTATGTACATTGGATTTGATACACAACATGGAGTCAACCCCGGGAACGTTTCCGCCTTTGGTTTTCGGGGTGTGACAGATTGGTATCAGAGCCCTTGTTTATAGTGAACAGAGTATACCAAACCTTACATGGTATAAAACTATAAACATTAAGGGGCCTAAGTGCTCTGAACTAAAAGTATCCTACAATATATAAGTATTTTTAAAAGTATTTAAGTATGCCGAGCCGTCGAAATCCGTAGCTATAAGTAGAACAAAACATAAGTAAATGGGTGTTGTACACTGTGGTTAAACCTGGGCAGTTATGTAGTCGTGTCTAGGGTCAATATAGCCTGGCCAACTATATTCATTCGAGACACGGCCAACATGTGCTTGGGAGTGACTGTGGCATGCGGCATACCTAAAACTTACCCAATATCCCAAACAACGAATCGTCGCTGCAGCGAACCATGAAATACTATGGGAGTATTTCTTGAGCCAATCCTTTCTAGAAATTCTCGTATACGCGTTATCCCTTGATCATTCCTCTAGCGATAAAATGTTCTATATTGATAACTCCTTTCTGCTTTATCGCTTTGTATGATGCTATATTTGCCTTGATGAGATATCTCCTGTCCCATATCTCTTGATTCAATTCAGAGGACTTATGATCCTCTCTTTCCTGATCTTTTTAGATCAAGATGCCTCCAAGAAAGAGACCCAGCTCAAAGAACAACAACAATCCTCCTCCGCCACCACCTCCTCTTCAACTTGATCTTGCATCGCTTCAGACAGTTCTGACTGCTGCAATGGTAGCAGCCATGTCGCAAATGAACTCTAGTAACTCAAGAGGTGGTCCCCAACCCCAAAACCCAGACGACAGCCAGGGACACCAAAAAGGGGGTTCCTATAAAGACTTCATGAACGCGAAACCGACATTCTTCGATGGCACAGGGGGTGTCATTGCCCTAACCCGATGGTTCGAGAGAATCGAATCAATTTTTGAAATATGTGGCTGTTCGGAGTCTGATAGAGTCAAGTTTGCCGCCTGCACCTTCCTAGACAAAGCCCTGACTTGGTGGAATAGCCGAGTCAAAATCCTTAACTTTACTTGTAGCTAATGCTATGGGTTGGGAAGCTATGAAGGAGCTTCTTCTCGCTGAGTATTGCCCTTGGGGCGAACTTCAGAAACTAGAACATGAACTTTGGAACCTTAAGATGAAGGGTTCCGACATAGCTGCTTATACCTCAAGATTCGATGATCTGGAGCTACTTTGTCCGGGAATGGTTACCCTGGAAAGTAAAAAGATAGAGAGATTCATCTGGGGGTTGACCCAGCCAACAAAGGGGAATGTCTTGGCTGCGAAGCCAGACACTTATGATAGTGCCAAATGTCTTGCGAAAATCCTGATAGATCACGAAGACAACTCTGATGAAGAAGCTACTACCCCCGAGCCAGTCACTAGTGGAGGCGGAAGTAAAAGGAAATCCTGGAACAAGCGTAAGGCCCAGAGTACGCAAGGGTCTTCTAAGAAACAGCAAACGGTAGCAGTCCATGCTGCTACTGCCCCTGTTGCTGTTTCAGCTGTAGGGTCCACAGCCCAAACTCCCGCCAGTGGATACACTGGTACCCTTCCTTGGTGTGGTAAGTGTAACTACCACCACCGTATTCCTGGTCCCTGTCGCGAAAGGATCTGCGACAACTGTGGCAATAAGGGCCATCTTGCGCGAACCTGCAGAAAACCAGCCAAACCAACGAACCAATCATCTGGAACGGGAATCAGTCCGGCCTGCTACAATTGTGGTGAAGCTGGGCACTTCAAAAGGAATTGTCCCAAGACAGCTACAACCACAAATCCCTCTGCTGCCGCAGGTATATCTCTTTGAAAATTTCTATACTTGCAACTCTTTTCGATTTTGGGTACAAAAAGGGAAACCTGTTATCTATCTATTCGAACGTATTCTAAACTAAATCTTTCGCATGTAATCGAAATGTATACCGTCGAGACGACTAACTAGTGAGATAGAGAACACTAACTTCGTACCTATAGATTAAATACTCAGTCTGGAGGACTATTCTATTCCATTCAAGTTATAACGGGGGAAACTTTCTATGAAAATACTTTGATGCCATGTTTAACCAGAAATGACCGAGTTTTCGTTCGCATTGTTATCCTTACTTTCGAAGGGGTCGCCCGTCTAGATTTTCCTCGGCCCGGTTCTTGTGATCTTCGGCATCAAACTTTTGTATCATTCCATGTCTTAGAACTCAAAAGTTTTCCCAATATGGATTATCATGCATCCCTCGTTTCTGTGATTATTAAGAAACGGGAAGTTAGCAACTATTTCCTCTAAATGTCTATCCCGAAGGATTCCCGGGAGTTTCTTTCGAGCATCCAGACCTTTCGAGATCTTCGTAGAGATCGATTCTGTAACCTTCAAGTTTCGGATATCCTTAGAGCTTGGTAATATCTATCTAGACCATCACGTCTCGAATCCTTAGAAACGTCTGCCCAACGAAACCCTAGTGATTCCTTTGAGGAAACCGAAGTCGTCCAGGGTTGGAACTTCCACGAGAAAGCAGATTGATATCGTAGATTGAGAGAGAGTCAAGAAGCGAAACCAAGGCATGTCCCGATAATGAGAATTCGTTAGATCGCCCAGTAGAGACTTGATTCCACTTGAGAAAGTGAAGATCCGAAGTAACAAATCCATTCGTATCTCATTCCAATCCATGACATGTATCTTATTCTTTGAATTTCGGAACGAAATTCCCTCTAACGGGGGGATAATGTAACAACCCGAAGTTGTTCTTCGCCGAAAACCCGTTCTACCCGAATAACTCGTCGGAAATCGAAATGTCCCGTTATCGCTTTTGGGCTTAGTTATCTAAAATTATATATTTATTTTCATTCAATGAGGGTTCAAATCATTTAGGAACTCATGAATTTAGCCCAAAACATTTATTTCATAAGTTTTAGAAATATCCTTGTCGGGTGACGAAAACTCAATCGGGTGCGACCCAAAGCATCGTTTGAGGCCAGTATCGGGTAGAATTCCACCGTGTCCAAGTTTTAGGGACTATATAAGAGTGTTTAAGCACTCATTTGAAGCTTTTTCCTTCTTTCTCTACTCTCTCTCTAACCTCTCTCCTAAATCCAAAGATTAAGTGTCCAAAACTCAAATTTAAGGCTTCAAATCCTTAAGGTACCTTCCTAGCCTTAATCTATAGCATGTTTAGCTTTCAAATTAGACACTTAATCATGAAATTGGACAAGATATGTGAGTTTACGGCCCAGGAGGCAGCCTAGGCCGTAAACACCATTTTGAAGGGTTTTTAGCCCTTAAACTCCTTCCTAGACTCAATTGGACTTTAGATATGGCTAAGGGACTTCAAGATATGGACTTAGAACACCTAAAACTATAATTTTGTGGACTTTGAAGGAGTTTACGGCCAAGGCATAAGCTTGGGCCGTAAACTCATAAAAATGGTGTTTTTCATGTCTTTAAACCCTTCCAAATCACCTCTATGGCTTAGATATGAATTATAGGACTTTGATTCTTGCATTTGGACACTTGAAACATTAATTTTGAGGGACTTAGATGAGTTTACGGCCATGGAGAGTTCTTGGGCCGTAAACTCCACAAAACTTGGCATAAATCTCATTCTAAGGTGTTAGAAAGCCATCCAACACCACCAAAAGCCTTGGAATAAATCAAGGGACCAACCAAAAATACTTTAAGGGCCTAAAACACATCTTTTATGGGATTTCTAAGAGTTTACGGCCAAGACCTGTTCTTGGGCCGTAAACTCCAAAATTTTTTGTGTTAGAATGCAAACTAAACACCCCTAAGGCCCTTAGATGAATTTTAGAAGTCCTTTCATGCATGTTCTAGACCTTGAAACACCTTGGAACACCACACACAAGAGTTTACGGCCATGAAGGGGGTTTCATGGGCCGTAAACTCCATAAATCCCCCAACAATCAATCTAAGTCCTAATTAGATACAAATGTGTATCTTTACATTATAATTAGGAACCTCGTGTGTTTACAAGCCCCAGATCAACTCTTAGCATCCAAACCATCTCATATCTCGTCCGGTGAGTTCATACCCCTACGCCTTTTTCACTGTTTTTTTTAACTGTTTTTAGGGGGGGGAATACAAGCAAACCAAAACTGTTTTCAAATCATAACATTTATGTGTTTCAAATAATATCTGGCAATCTTATAAACTCTTTTACTCCTTATGTATTATGTTGAGCATAAGGAATGATTTATCAATTACAACTAAATGGATTTTAGTTAAGAAAATAACCAAACTAATCAAATTATTATGGGAATAATTTGGGGTTCTATGTTACTCTTTATATCAAGTATTGATATCTGTATTAAGTTATTAGATAAACTATGTCTGATTCAGTTTATCTCTATATCGTTTGAATGTTTTGCCAGATAGTCTCATTATATGTAACTATTTTCACTGTATCACGTCTTAAAATCTTTGTATGTCTGTTATCGTATGAGAATCCTGTGAATAGTTTAATACTAACTTGTGAGATAGTCACTACCCTTTATGGATGATCAAGTAAATCCTCTCCGGAAGTGTAACCAGAGTCTCCTGGAGGGAGAGCGAGGAATTTGTGAATAGATCTATTCGGGACTGACAATCCCACACCTTAACTGCTAGCTACAGTTAGGCGGGCACGCCTGGGGTGACAAATTGTGTATATCATTCGACGTCTGACTAACGTCAAGGAGGTCTCGTGGTCATATCAGTATGGTTACCCGACTCACAATATGTATTAATATAAACTTATTCACAGCTATGATTTCGTTTAGAATCTATATCTTGTTCGGGATGGTAATCCCATGGTTTTATGTCTATATCTCGTTCGGGATGGTAATCCCATGGTTTTATGTCTATATCTCGTTCGGGATGATAATCCCATGATCTTGTGTCCATATTTCGTTCGGGATGGCAATCCCATGGTATTGAAACTAAATCTTATACGGGATGTTAATCCCATGATTTTATTAATCTATCATATATCTAGTTTCGGGATAGTGATCCCATGGTTTATCGAGCTATCTTATATCTACTTTCGGGATAGTGATCCCATGGTTTTTATCGAATTACCTTATAACTAGTTCGGGATGTAGTCCCAAGGTTTTCAAAATGCCTTCTATTTACAGTTCATCTAAATTATAGTTTTGTGTATTAAACTATACTATGTGTTATCTAATCAATCTTACAATTAGGAAAATATGAGATTTTCCTGGGGTTAACTTATATCTATAACAGAACTGTAATGAAAGATAACTTAACTACTTTACATAAGAAAATATGGGATTTCTTGGATATCAAATCTTTTCAGAAAATTAAAGGAAATCGATACATTTTCACAAAACAAAACCGCTTATGAACTCACCAGCTTTATGCTGATTTTCAAACCGCTTGTATTCTCAGGTCCAAGTTAGACAGGTACCCGGCGATATCTTTTGGTGAAGACGGAGTGCTCTGAAGACTCGTCTCTTTTGTTCATATGATATATGTATAACTTTGTACAATTTACTTTTGAACCAAATGTAAATCTTTCATATATATGTAATATAATGGTTGTTTACTGTGATTACTATGTACATTGGATTTGATACACAACATGGAGTCAACCCCGGGAACGTTTCCGCCTTTGGTTTTCGGGGTGTGACAGATAGGGAGCGTGACTTGAGTGTATAGATCTATACGGGGCTGACTACCCCGCACCTGGCTGCTAGCTACAGCCGAACCGAAAGGTTCAAGGGTGACGAAAGTCATAAAATGATTTGGACTACTTATTGTCATATCTAGTCTATCGTATGGTTATGGAACTCGCAATTTGGATAACAGAGATTTACTTTTTAGTAATAATGGGTTAGTAACTAGTTTACTTTATACTTATTAGTTTTATATACATGTTAAAACTAATACACTTCGCAAGGATAACCAGGTCTTTAGAATACATCTTTTACATTACATTTCGGATTGATAACCAACTTTTAGGAAAAATATGGGATTTTCCTGGAATAACAGTTGTTCATAACCAGATTTGTGTAACAAAACAAATAACCACACTTTACATATAAGAAAATATGGGATTTTCTTGGGTTCGTAACTTTTTCAGAAACCGAAAGGAAACTTGTTCATTTTTCAGAAAACAAAACCGCTTATGAACTCACCAGCTTTATGCTGATTTTAAAACTGCTTGTATTCTCAGGTCCGCATTAGACAGGTACCCAGCAATCCTTTTGGCGAAGTCGGAGTACGTAGAAGACACGTCTTTACTTTTGTTCATATATACATATGTATAACACTTGTAACACTTTAATTTTAAACAAATGTAAATTCTAATATGTAATGTAATGTAATGGTTGTTTACTTTGCTTACTATGTACATTGGTTGTGATACTTAACATGAAGTCACCTCCGCCCCGGAACGTTTCTGCCATGGGTTTCGGGGTGTGATAGATTACATTCCATTTTACTATGAAAATATAGGATCTTCTGGAGGAACACACGAACAACTTCAAAGAACAAAGAACATATCGTTTCCAACAAAATACTTATGAAGTAACCAACTTTAATGTGACACTTTTCAAACCATTTGTATGCTTAGGAAGGTTTGTAGATAGGTATCCTCTCAGGCGTTACGAAGACAGAGCATAGTAGTATTACGTCTTACCTTATGCTATAGTTTTAATGTTATACAACTAATGTTTCGAACACAATGTAAATACTATGTTATTAATACAATGGTTGTTATTGCTTTGATTACTATTATACAATTGTTGTGATATTGTATATGATGTCCTCTGCCCGCGAACGCTTTCGCATTTCCGGTTTGAGGGTGCGACAGATTGGTATCAGAGCATTGTTTATAGTGAATGAAGTATATCAATCTATAAAATATATACAACTATAAATACAATGGGGCCGAAGTGCTTTGACTAAAAGTATACTTTTAAATATAACAATATTTTTATAAAAGTATGCGTACATACATGCTTACATACTAGAACAAGTGTCACAAGAAGAACAAAAACAAATAAAACATATCATTCATATAAAAACTAAGGATCCTTACAGGTGAGCTATGATGGCTTAGTGTAACATTAGAGTCATATATAGTTAAGGTCGGAAGGCTTAGAGTGAGTGATTCTGCCTTGTTTCCTATTTCTTGTTTGATTATGGATTTAGGGCAGAGTTACTCAGTCAAATGTCTTCTCAATCTTAACTGTATATATAATTTGTATACACTAAGCGATTATAGAGGGACTTTGTAGGGATCATATTACAAGATTTCATTAGTAATTATCGAAGTACTATTACTGCCTATATTCGCTAAATGCGGTACAAATATTCACAGTAGTAGTAACAAGGATAAAACAGAGAACACTAAAGACATAAACATAGAATGTACTATGGTTCTAACAAACAATTCCTCCTAATTGACTTAACTCCCATTACGATAAAAATTCTGACGACGTCATTAGATAAAAATTGGCTTGGTCCTCACCATACCAACACTATGTACAACGAAAAGACCCTTCGTGTTAACTAATCGTTTGACGAAAAATTTTCAAACTATAACAACAAACCCAACACAAAAATCCGTATCGTCTTTCGATTGAAAACTTAGAAGTACCCATGCAAGGGGTACCAGGCCTTCCTAAATCACTCTATAACTTGAAACGAAATAAATCGAGGATATTTCAGAAGTCAGTAAACTTCCCGAAGTATCCTCAACAGACCTCCTAGGAATACCACATGTACTACAAGGCAAGTTTAAGAATAGAGACTAAGGACCCATGCAACTAGTCTATCACTACTAAGGGTATACACAAGGGTGTTATATAATTAAGATTCTACAGATTTAGGATGTGTGATTCCGCCCTAACTCCTCTCCCTTGTCTGGTTGTGGACTTGGGGCAGAGCCACCCATCCGAACGTCTTTTCTATCTTAATTATATATGACTTGTATACACGATGTGATGGTGGATGATCCATGTATGATTCCTACCATGAAATTCAGGACAAAGCTACCCAAGACTAGGAGTGAATATGCTACCATTCGAGTGAACATAGACAAGTAAACTAAACCCACACTTTCTCCCTTCTGAAGAATAGCTTACCATCCCAACACAGACAAACAAACTAAACAAAACAAGGTTGCATACTATTAGTTAAGGTCCGCTGGAACACCAAATGTGGACCTGAAGTGACCTAGGAACGAGACGACCAGATGAAACAAAAATACAAACATCTTTTCCGTAGTTTAAGAGTCTTCACTTTGGAACTAATTTTGGGACGAAAATTCCCTCTAACGGGGGGATAATGTAACAACCCGTTATTTCAGATCAATATAAGTCTAAACTACAATAGTATGCAAGTGATTTAATATCATAACATTAATACAATAAGAACTTTAGATACCAATAATAGATACTTGTATATACATACACTTTGAAAATAATACTTATATAAGTTAGATATATTTATATTGAAAAATCATGCAAATTATGTTTATATAAGGTGTTATAAGTCAACATAAGTCAAAAGGTCAAGTTAAAATCCATATTTTACACCTTGTATACATGAATTTGGTCTAGGGAATCTTGGAAACAAAGAGAATTCGGTCATGAGCATCTAGAAACAAAGAGAATTCGGTTTTGAGCATCTTTGAAACAAACTTTATGAATTCGGTTTTGGCATTCACTTTATCACCGAAATCACCAAATTTAGATACATAGGGATCGACATCACTTAGTTAATACACATAAGGACCAAAATCTATTCATTTCTTTGCCAAAAACTACAATGGTAATCCATTTGACACACTTTTCCAAGCTTACAACCGGCTTACGTTTTCCTTCATACTTAAGATACCATATTAACATTTTAATTCATTTCACACACATCCAGTACACGAAAACTTTCCCTATTCTCTCAAGTATCAAAAAAATCTTTCATATCTGCAAGTAGTTACCCAAAAACCTTCAAACTTACATAAAGAACTTCTCCACAATTAGTAAGTGATCTATAAAAACTAGTGTTAAATATCATGTTAATATTATTATCTATCTAATTTATGCATATAATTATGTGTAAAATATAATTAGATACGGTTAATTACATGTATTATGTCCTGGGAATCATCGCAACCACACCGTACCTAATCAAGAACATGTACCCGAGGTGAGTTCATACCCTTACATTTTCATGATTTTTAATTGTTTTAAGGGGGGAATACAAGTAAAACACAAGAAATCTTGTGTTTAAAAATATAAATTGTGTATTTTTTTTCTTACCTTAATATACCGTTAAACGTGAAATTACTAAATTTGCAAAATATTGTTACTATTGAATTTGCAAAAGATTTATAAAATACATGTTGAGACGCAACGATTTTCACACCAAGACGGAAAGACAAACTTATAAACTATAATAGGTATAGTTTATGAGAAATTAAATATCTTCCTACTTTTATTCCTAAAAATCCTCCTACCCAATTAAATAAAGACATGTGTCATATTAGTATATTAAAATTTCATTAAATGGGCATTAAATGTTACACATGTCTTGATTTAATTGGGTAGGAGGATTTGTAATAACAAAAAGTAGGAGGATATTTAATTTCTCATAGTTTATGGAACAAAGGAACTATTTTACAAAGTACATAGTTATAACACGGAAAACAAACTTATTAACTATAATAGGTATAATTTATGTAACAAAGGAACTATTTTACGATGTACATGGTTATAACACGGAAAACAAACTTATAAACTATAATATGTATAGTTTATGGAACAAAGGATCTATATTACAAAGTACTTGTTAACATATAAACAAAAGGGTTTTTAGCTATTACTTGTAAAAACATTGAAGCAATTTGTGAGACATCTTCATGTACTTATCTAAGTACGGGTAAAAGTGTTGATTTATAACCAAAGTATCTTGTAGGGAGAGTGAGATATTTGTGTATAGATCTAGTTGGGACTGACAATCTCACATCCCGACTGTTAGCTATAGTCAGGTCGGCAGGCCTGGGATGACAAATGTCTTTAACGTTCTAACGCCTGAAAAACGTCGTAATCAGGCCGACTGGGTCAGTATGGTTATAAAAACTCACAAAGAGAAAACAAAGACATACTTACGAATAATATATTATCAAATAATCTTAATTGATTATTAACCTTACATTCGGATTTCAGAGCAAATATACTTTCAAAGGTTTTATTTAAATTTAAAACTATATTACATAATTTTTCTAGTACATAAGTTCTAGATTTACACGCAGTTACACGAAAAGCAAAACTTTATACTATTTACCGATATGGTATAAACAGAAGTTCAGAATAATATACATCAAGTATTCTTATTACTAAAGTCTATGATCACTTAATGTATACGTTAGGATTCTATATAATGAAGATCCGATAGGCAGTGGAATGTGTGATTTCCGCTTTTCTTCTTGTTCCTTGTTTGGTTGTGGGCTTAAGGCAAAATCACCCAATCGACTGTCTGTTCGATTTTAATTATATATAATTTGTATACACTAAGTAATCGTAGGAGGTAAAAGTATAGGTCATAACAATCACATGAATCAGAACCTTGAATCACATATTATAAATATAAGGAATCTTATACTTTTTGGTTTCAAAGTACTAAGATTACATTCCATTTTACTATGAAAATATAGGATCTTCTGGAGGAACACACAAACAACTTCAAAGAACAAAGAACATATCCTTTCCAACAAAATACTTATGAACTCACCAACTTAAATGTTGACACTTTTTCAAACCACTTGTATGCTCAGGAAGGTTTGTAGACAGGTATCCTCTCAGGCGTTACGAAGACGGAGCCTAGTGGTATTACATCTTACCTTTTGCTATAGTTTTAATGTTAAACAAGTAATGTTTTGAACACAATGTAAATACTATGTTATTAATACAATGTTTTTTGTTGCTTTGATTACTATTATACAATATTTGTGATACTGTACATGACGTCCTCCGCCCCCGAACGTTTCCTCCGTTTCGGTTTGGTGGTACGACAGTTTGTTATCAAAGCATTGTTTATAGTGAATTAAGTATATCAACCTTTAAAAGATATACCACTATAAATACAATGGGGTTGAAGTTCTCTGACTAAAACTATACTTTTAAAATATAACAATATTTTTATAAAAGTATATGTACATACATGCTTACGTACTAGAACAAATATCACAAGAAGAACACAACAAAAGTATTTAGATGTTGGACACTATAGTCAAACCTAAACAGTTATGTAATTATATATGGGATAAATATAGCCTGATCAACTATATTTATATGAGATATGACCAACATGTGTCTGGGAGTGATAGTGGTGTGACAACAAGTCTAAAACTTACTAACTCCATATACAAGGGAATACAAGAACCAAACATAAAGTTTAAAATACTATAGGAGTATTTTATGATACTATACAATAACAACAAGTCTAAAAACTTATCAACTTCGTATACAAAGAAGCTTTATAATCAAACATATAATTAAAATACTATAGGAGTATTTTAAGCACTATAACTAACTTATGTGAAAACTAAAAGACCTTTACACATTAAGGTTTTATATAATTGAGATTCTATAGACTTAGAATTTGTGATTTTCACTCTACTTCCTGTTCCTCGATTGGTTGTGGTCTTAGAGTAGGATCATTTATTCGAAGGTCTATTTGATCTTGGTTATATATAATCTATATTCACTACGTGATTATAGAAAGTCCCGGTATGGATCATCCTTGTAAAAATTTATTTTAATAAAAATGTTTTATTAATCTCGTAGATTCTTTAGACACTCTCATTCTGGCACGAACAACATAGGTAGATGTAACCACTCCATTACAATAGCCAAAAGAGGAGTTGAGGAAGAACCAAAATAGGGATTCATGAGGAGGATTCCGAGAAAGGACCGAATGAAGAGAAAGGTAGTAGAGAGATCATTAACGGACCTTACCCTATTAGGAACAAACTAGAAAGCACTCTATATGCCACACTAGTAATTCATAAAAGGGTATAACTTAGTGAGTTAGTGATTACACTACTCACACTATGTGTTAGGTTTATCACTTTTTTCGTAACAACAAACACTAGTACATCAAGTTATAGAATTTCGTTTAAGGGTGATAACTATTAAAAATTCATAAATTTATTCTATATAGATTTTTGTTATGAATTGTTTAAAAAACTCTATAAAAGTCAGAACATGATATGCACAGAACCAAGATAACATAGTTCAAGCGAAACACGAGTTATAGCTACTACTAAAGACTTACTACCGTTTCATCCTTTTAAACCTTATGGTAGAAAGATGCCTTTCTGTAGATTTATAGGGTGCGATCATACCAGCATTAATGCATCAGATCATATCAGAACTCCACAGCTAAGCATGCTTGGGCAAGAGTAGTACTAGTATGACTGAACTTAACCTTTGTACAATATCTATTTCTACTCACTACCATGAATACATCATAGGGATGTAGGTTGAAACATTGAGAATTTCACAACAAAACGAGAAAATTTATATGTACCTATAAATAGGTAAAATACAACTAGCAACGACCATAATTACTTACGAACTCATCTCACATTATGCAATAGAATCATGTCTTCACATGGAAATAACCGGACAACCAAAGAAACCCTGATTCTACATATAGACTCTGCTACATTCCAAGCTACCGTGACAACTGTCATGGCGCAATTCAACGCTAGCAACACAAACGAAAATGGAAACAGTATCGACAATTCAAACCGTAATAATAACCAAGTAACACAACGACTGTCGGTCATCAAGGGCTCCCTAGACCACAAACCCAAAAGCAGGAAACGAAAGTTCTTGAACAAAAAGGAGCGCAAATTATCTCAAAGACTTACCAAGAGATAGCAACCTGTGGCAGCCCCTGTGGCCACAACATCTACCACTCCGATACAAGCCAGTCGATATGTTGGAACACTACCGAAGTGTAACAAGTGTGACTACCATCAAAAGGGAGTCTGTCGGGAGTTGCATTGCAAGAACTGCAACAAGAATGGGCACTCTACTCGTTTTTGTAGAACTCCGATCCAACACATCACCTCAGCCACCAATGCTCGTAAAAGTCAAGTATGCCATGCATGTGGTGAAATAGGACATTTCAAGAGAGATTGTCCAATAGAGAGGAATAACGGAGGAACATGAGAAGTTTAACAAATAGGACATAGTGAAGCAACAAGGAACTCTTCTGGAGTTTTGGTATGTTTTCTAAATAACAATAATTAAGCATCAAATTTTCACAAAAGTAATTGACAATTAACATTCAAAATCATAAATTGCCATCTCATTCAAATGAAACATATCATTCGTATAAAAACTAAGGATCCTTATAGGTAGGCTATGATAGCTTAGTGTAACATTAGAGTCATATATAGTTAAGGTCGACAGGCTTAGAGTGAGTGATTCCGCCTCATTTCCTGTTTCTTGTTTGATTGTGGATTTAGGTCAAGGTTACTCAGTCGAATGTCTTCTTAATCTTAACTGTATATGATTTGTATACACTAAGCGATTATAGAGGGACTTTGTAGGGATCATATTACGAGATTTCATCAGTAATTATTGAAGTACTCTTACTTCCTATATTCACTAAGTACAGTACAAATATTCACAATAGTAATAACAAGGATAAAACAGAGAACACTAAAGACAAAAACATAGAATGTACTATGGTTCTAACAAACACTTCCTCCTAGTTGACTTAACACCCACGACAAGAATTCTGACGACGTCATTAGATATGAATTGGCTTGGTCCTCACCATACCAACTCTATGTACTACGAAAAGACCCTTCAACTTAACCAGTCGTTTAACGAAAACTTTTCAATCTGTAACGAAAAATTTAACACAAACATCCGTATCGTCTTTCGCTTCAAAACTCAGAAGTACCCATGCGAAGGGTACCATGCCTACCTAACTCACTCTGTAACTTGAAACAAAAAACACCAAGGATATTCCGGAAGTCATTAACCTTCCCGAAGTATCCTCAGCAGACCTCTAAAGAATACCACACGTACTACAAGGTAAGTTTAAGAATAGAGACTAAGGACCCATGCAACTAGTCTATCACTAATAAGGGTATACACGAGGGTGTTATATAATTAAGATTCTACGGTTTTAGGATGTGTGATTCCGCCCTAATTCTTTTTCCTTGTCTGGTTGTGGACTTGGGGCAGAGCCACCCATTCGAACATTTTTTCAATCTTAATTATATACGGCTTATATACATGAAGTGATGGTGGATGATCCAAGTATGAGTCCTACCATGAAATTTAGGACAAAGCTGCCCAAGACTAGGAGTGAATATGCTACCATTCGAGTGAACATAGACAAGTAAACTAAACCCACGCTTTCTCACTTCTTAAGAATAGCTTACCATCCCAACACAGACAAACAGACTAAACAAAACAAGGTTGCATACTATTAATAAAGGTCCGTTGGAACACCAAGCGAGGACCTGAATTAACCTAGGAATGAGAAGACCAGATGAAACAAAAATACCAACATCTTTTCCCTAGTTTAAGAGTGTTCACTTTGAAACAAATTTCGGGATGAAATTCCCTCTAACGAGGGGATAATTTAACAACCCGTTATTTCAGATCAATATAAGTCGAAAGTATGCAAGTTATTTAACATCATAACAATAATACAATAAGAACTTTAGATACCAAGAACACATAATTGTATATACATACACTTTGAAAATAATCCTTATATAAGTTAGATATACTTAAATTGAAAAATCATGCAAATATATGTTTATATAAGGTGTTATAAGTCAAAAGGTGACGTTAAAATCCATATTTTACACCTTATATACATGAATTTGGTCTAGGGAATCTTGGAAACAAAGAGAATTCGGTCATGAACATCAAGAAACAAAGAGAATTCTGCTTTTGAGCATATTTGAAACAAACTTTATGAATTCGGTTTTGGCATTCACTTTATCACCGAAATCACCAAATTTAGATACATAGGGACAGAAATCACTTAGTTAATACACATAAGGACCAAAATCTATTCATTTTTTGGCCGAAAACTACAATGGTAATCCATTTGACACACTTTTCCAAGCTTACAACCGCCTTACTTTTTCCATCATACTTAAGATACCATATTAACATTTTAATTCATTTCACACACATCCTGTACACGAAAACTTTTCCAATTCTCTCAAGTATCAAAAAAATCTTTCACATCTGCAAGCAGTTACCCAGAAACCTTCAAACCTTCAAACTTTCATAAAGAATTTTTCCACAATTAGTAAGTGATCTATACAAACTAGTGTTAATTATCATGTTAATATTATTAGCTATCTAATTTATGCATATAATTATGTGTAAAATATAATTAGATACGGTTAATTACACGTATTCTATTCCGGGAATCATCGCAACCACACCGTACCTAACCAAGAACACTTACCCGCAGTAAGTTCATACCTCTACGTTTTCACGATTTTTAATTGTTTGAGAGGGGGGGGGGGGGGGGGATACAAGTAAAACACAAGAAATCTTGTGTTTAAAAATATATATTGTTTATTTTTTTCTTACCGTAATATAACGTTACACATGAAATTTACTAAATTTGCAAAAGATTGTTACTATTGAATTTACAAACAATTTATCAAAAACATGTTGAGACGCAATGATTTTCACACCAACACGGTAAAACAAACTTATAAACTATAATAGGTATAGTTTATGAGACAAAGGAACTATTTTAAAAAGTACATGGTTATAACACGGAAAACAAACTTATAAACTATAATAGGTATAGTTTATGGAACAAAGGATCTATATTACAAAGTACATGTTAACATATAAACAAAAGGGTTTTTTGCTATTACTCGTAAAAACATTGAAGCAAATTGTGAGACGTCTTCATGTACTTATCTAATTATTAGGTCAAAATATGGTTTATACTTTGCTTTTCTGGGCAATTATATTTTTGTGTAATATTTATGAATTTATGGCCTAGTTTACGGCCGTAAACACCTTACGGCCGTAAACTTATTTACGACCCATTTGTTTCCGACCCATGTTCCCTAGTATAAATAGAGGTGTTAGGGTGAGGAGTAGAGAGTGATGAATCCTAGAGAGATTACGGTCAGAGAAAAATAGGAGCTTTTATGTGTGTGTGAATCTTTTGTATCCGGATCATAATTCTAATCAATTCATACATAGATTCATCATATTCTTCTTCTTCTTCTCTTCTATTTTATCTGACATCAGCCGTTTGATTGGGATTCCGCACCATCAAACGGATCTGACTGATACACAGGAAAATTAGGGACTTACAATTGGTATCAGAGCCAAGTTGTATAAGTCAAAAGGATTTATTGTTTCATCCAAATATCGAATATTCTGTGTTTACGGCCCAAGCTTACGGCCGTAAACACTGAGTTCTTGGGCCGTAAACTCTATTTTGGAGCATTATTTGATCTTATTTTCGAAATACTTTTGTGTTTTTGGATAGATCTCGCAAAAATAAGGGGGGTTTGTTCTTCGTGTTTTTCATAAAAAGGGGTTTTTGATCGAGTTTTGGAGCTTCAAAGTCGAAAAATCGCTGTTTTTCACGAAATCGTTGAAGGCTTTTCGGCCGGAGCTTACTGCCGGAAACAGTTCACGGATGGCGGCGGGGTTCCCGAGCTTGCGGCTCGGTTGGAGTATACGGCTCGGATTTGGGCTCGGCTAGGGAAGCCGGCTAAGCAAGCCGCACAACGTTTCAATAAAAATAAGGGCGCGCAGCGATTTTAGGGGGTGTCGGGATTCAAACCCGGGTCTCCCGCATAGAAGACCAACATCTTACCAGTTGAACTAGCTTGAATCTTGTTTTATTACTCCGAAATATTAAACTTAAACACTTCCAGTCGCATCCAACTTTCGAAATTTTGTCAAATTTAACCCAAAAACTCAATTTCTTTTATTTTTAAATTCCTTTTTCATTCAAAATAAAAAAAAATTATAATAAAATAATAAATAATAAAATTAATTAAAATTAATAATAATAATAATAATAATAATAATATAATAAAAAATAAAAAAAATTATTTTTTAAACTTTTATTTTTGATTTTTGATTTTTTATTTAAAATTTTGATTTTGTCTTTTAAGTTTGACCTTTGATTTTAAACTTTGACTTTTTCGTTTAACCTTTAAAATTTCAAATTTAACTTTTCGTTTTGACTTTTACGTTTGACTTTTGAGTTTAATTTTTAAAATTTGACTTTTAAGGTTGACTTAAAAAAAAGGCATTTTAAATTTGATTTTTAAGTTTTATTTTAGCTTCTAGTTGTATTTTTTTTAATCGATTTTAAGGTCTACGAGGGAATTTGAAAACATGAAAGAGAGTCGTCAGGAGACGTTAAGACAAAATTTCAACTTTTTCGATTTTATCCCTGGAGAAACCCTCGAAACTCAATTGCAAAGATTTACTACACTCACTACTGAGATGAATCTGGCCGGGATCTTCTTGTCCAAATCAGAGATAAACAAAAAGCTGCTAAATTCACTTCCGAAATCGTGGGATATGAACATAGCTGTCATCAAGAAGACAAAAGATCTTAATCGTCTTAGTATTGCTGAAGTAATTGAAGAGCTTGACGCTTTAAAGAGTTCTGTAAACCTTCCAATCAATGAAGTGTCATGTTCTCATTCATGTAAAGTTTCATGTTCTCAATCATGTGAAGATACGATTAAGTTTCTTCGAGAACAAATTGATGTATTTAAAAGAGAAGTTGAGGACCTGAGATATGAAGGATATCAACTCAGGAAAGGACAGAAACCCCTTAATGCTGAGTTAGAAGCTAAAACCAAGGACTTTAGGAAACTTCAGGAAGACTATAGTAACAAAGGTGAAAACTATGATTATGTAGTCAAACAAAATGCTGAGCTAGTGGCTGAAGTTGAATCTTTGAAAGGAAAGTTTGAAACCGCCAAACTTGATGTTAGAAAATATGATTTCTCAAGTGAGGTGGTTGCAAATATGATAGACCAAAGCATGCAGTTTAAAAGGAATCAAAACAAGGGTCTAGGGTATGATAGTGTACCTCCTCCTTTCAATCATAACTACACATCCATCCCCATGACAAAGAAAGAAATTGACAGGGAGGCACATCTTAAATATGGAAAACCAGCTGGATTTGTGTCAGGAGGGGTTATTAATGTTGAAAATACTGATGTTTCTGTTACATGTGCAGGTAAAGTAGCAGAGGATGAGAACAAGGAGAGTTCTTCTGAACAAACCAATGACTCCTTGAACTCTAAATCTGTTGCTTCGAACTCAACTGCTTCTGATAAACCTGCCGTTGAGAAATACAGGCCTCCAATTCCAGCGCAACAAAGTGCCTGTTGTAAGTGTGCATATGGGAACAACAAGAGACAAGGCAAGGATACGCCACCAGGGGCAGGAAGAAATAACTTCACAGTGAAGAAAAAGACTTGCTTTCACTGTGGAACACCTGGACACATTGCCAGAAATTGTCCTAATCGCGCATATGTTCCCTACTATGCACAAGGCTGGCAGAACGCGCCAAGAGGGAGATTTTTCAAAAGAAACCCCTCAAAGTCACGTTCAAACCATGATGACTGGAACGCGCAGAAGGCCAAGAATCAAACTCCAAAGTCCAAGAATCCGAATGCCAATGGAAAGAAGGAAATGTCGGCCCATAAGTCTAGTTCAAGACATGCTCCTGTGAAGCCAAGACCGGTTAGGTCAAAGTCATTTAGGCAGACGGCTTCAAGTTCCAAATCAAGTACCGAGCCACCCATCGGATCGAAAAAGAAAAGGGTTAAACCCAACTACAAATGGGTTCCAAAGGCTCACTCTCCTAAATCAACTAATGACTCTAATATTTCTTCATCTTCTATTTGTGATAAACAGGATATGTCATGGGAGAGAGTATCGTGCAAGGAAGACAAAGGTCGAACCAGTTTTGTAACAGCCCGGAATTCCAAGTATTGTAATAATTATGTTTTTGGGGTGTTTTAAGAGGGGACTCGGCGAGTTGGAGCCTAGACTCGCCGAGTAGGATCGCAGACCTGGTCGCGGGTTCGCGACTGGACTCGACGAGTCCAGATATGGACTCGGCGAGTCTGCGCTGTTTAGCGAAAACCCTAACCGTTCAGGTTTGGGACGTATAAAAGGGACTTATTGGCCGTCATTGTTCATTTTAGCATTCTGAGAAGAACCCTAAATCGATTGTGTGCATCTGGAGCAAGGTTATAGGCCATTGTTGATTATAGAAGAGTTGTTGTGCAAGGAAGAGAAGGGCTTGGCTAAAAGAACAGCAAGGGAGTCACGTTCTGAGGATTGGGGACACAGAGAGTACATCATCCAGGTAAGAATTCGAGTATACTCTGCTATGTTGATGTGTTTATGGAATTAGGGTTTGTGGAACCCTTTTGTGATTAGATTGAATGCTACCCTAGTCCCCCAAACGATTGTAACCCTGTATTGGGACCTTTGGAGGTCCAGAATGTCCCATGCCTGTACATTTCGGGAATTGATGAAGGTTTTGGATTGGAATCCTTATGCCTTAGGTCAATATGTATGTTATGAATCATGGGGTGTATCATGAGCACTAAAAGGAGGACCTTACGTGATGGATCAGTCTAGGAAGGCCAGACCTATGAATGGTCGGAGCAGTTCTGACCCTAGGAAGCAGTTTGAGCGGTTGCATGGCATGGACTCGCCGAGTCCGATGAACAGACTCGGCGAGTAGCTTGAAGATTTACTGGGACTCGTCGAGTTGTTCTTCAGACTCGGCGAGTTGAGTCGGGGTGGCCCCGCTATTCTTCCAGGAGGAACTCGTCGAGTAAAAAGGGGATACTCGACGTGTAGAAAGGGTGTCTTAAGGAATCGGTGAGTTAAGGGCGAGTGGACTCAGAGTCGTTGAACTCGGCGAGTCTTGGGGTGACTCGGCGAGTTAAATCGCGGGTTGAGTGAAGTTCTGAGTATGGGGACTCGGCGAGTCATAGGGTTGACTCGGCGAGTAGGGTCAGTCAGGGGTTGACTTTGACCTTGTCTTTGACCAAGGATTTACCAGTGGTTCCAGGGGTATTTTGGTAATTGTTGTTATTGTTTGAGTTCAGTGCATTGGTGACTGTCCAGAGGTGGAGATCGTATCAGTGATCGGAGCAGCTTGAGCTATCTGTTCAGTCGGCAGTTTCGAGGTGAGTTATCCTCACTATATCGCTAGGGTTTATGGCACCAATGCCAACCCTTTTATCGGATGGAAATCCAGGTAGTTGTCAGTTGTTATATGTTATGGGCCGGAAGGCAATACATGTTATGGGCCGGAAGGCATTACTATGTGGACCGGAAGGTCATGGCCTGGAAAGGCGTATGTATGCATTTAGTATGTTGACTGATTCATAGGGTAATGTTATGCTAGTGACCGGCCAGACCGGTATCTTGTTTAGAGTAATTCTATGATATGTGATCTGTTGATCGATTGTTGTCTATGAACTGCTATATGATTATTTGTTATGTTATATATGCATTTTATGCTTATGGGCCGGAAGGCGATATGTTATGGGCCGGAAGGCAATATGTTGTGTGATGGACCGGAAGGTCGGCGTGGGTAGGACCGGAAGGTTTACCCAGCAGGGACGGAAGTCCCCTGAGACACATGGACCGGAAGGTCAGGGCCTGGAAAGGCGTATATGTGGTTGGTATTCTAGGGTATCTCACTAAGCTTTCGGGCTTACAGTTGTGGTTTTATGTTTCAGGTTCTCAAGAGGCTGTGGCAAGGCAAAGGCGTGATCGTACCGTTCCTCGCGTTGGTGTTTTATGATATGAACCTGGGGAAAATACTCTGTTAAATAATGTATTGAAAACCTTTTTGTAACAACATTATTATAATGAGTGGTTTTGAAAAGTTTTAATTGTTTTGAAATTTTGGATGTTACAAGTTGGTATCAGAGCCTTGGTTTGAGTGAATTGGGGAAACATTCGTGTGACTCCAGTCTCAAATCGAGGAGGATTTTAAAAAGAGAAATTAAAATGAGAAATTAAAATGGTTTTCAAATTTAGTAAAGGAGGACGCGGAGGTACGATCAGCCGGAGCCAGTAAGTAACACCAAGATACCATACATGATATTTGTTTTATTGAGCTTGATAGAACAGCATGCTAGAGTTAGGCTAGGGATCTTCAGGAATTCATGATAATGTTGCCTGATTGTGATGCCTGTAGCCTAGGGTCCCTTATGGGATATTCTCAGTGTTCCTCTAGTGGTGAGGGTTGATAGTTGTTATGCATGTTCTCTAGGGTATTGTGGTAGTACTTCATACAAATATGGGTAGGTGTGGAAGGTAGTATGGGCCCGTACTACTGAAAGCACAGGACCCATACGCGTATCAGGGAAACCATGATCTCTAGGGTAGGGTTGCGAGAGTTGGATCCCAGGATTGTGGGAAGTGTCTGAGATTGGTAGGGTGCCTTCAGTATGGAGATTTCGAGGCATGACGATAGTGGATCCGGATCAGGATCGGGAGCGGGAGAGCGAGTTCCGGGTGAATCGGTGCCGTCGGAGGTTATCGATCGGACGAGCACGAGCGAGCGGGATGCGAGGATTCGTGAGATCCTGCGTGATGAGGTTGCTGCATTGTTACGGGCTGAGTTGCCAGAATGGTTTGGGTCGATCAGGACCGCCATGGTTGAGTAGTTTGATGAGCGATATGCGGCTCTCGCAGAGACGGCTGCCGCGGCGGTTACATCGGCTGTAGCAGCGGCAAAGGGAAGACCTAGTCGGGGTTTCAGTATCGGAACTTCTATTATACGAAGCCTCCCACATTCGATGGAGTTCAGGACCCGATTGTTGCTATGAGATGGTTATCAGACATGGAGGGGTGTTTCTCCACGAGTTTATGCCCTGTTGATCAGAGGGTGAGGTGTGCTCTGAACCTATTGAGGCTCGGGGCGAAGGATTGGTGGAGATTGACCACGGGGTCATATTTCGACGCGCAGAGGGCTGCGGTTTCAGGGGATCAGTTCAGAGAGATGTTCAGTACTCGCTATGTGCCGCGAAATGAGAGGGAGAGATTGGCTCGGGAGTTCCTTGAGCTGAAGCAGGATTTGGAGTCGGTGACTGAGAGCACCAGGATGTTTATTGAGAGGGCGAAGTTTTGCCTTGAGTTCGCTTCGGAGCAGGCTCAGATGTCCCGATATCTGAGTATGCTCAAGGGGGATATCAGACAGTTCGTGTCTGCGCAGAGGTGTGAGACCTTGTTGGAGTTGCAGGAGGCCGCCCTGTGGCGTGAGTTAGAGGTTGAGTTGCAGTTACGTGAGTTGAGGCAGGCCCCGATGCAGTCGCAGCCGGCGCCGAAACGGTCCAGGACCGTAGATGTTAGAATGGGGGATCGGAGCGGCCACACTTGTGGGAAGTGTGGGAGGGGTTACACCGGAGCTTGCTGGTCCGGTGGTGCATGCCGCAAGTGCGGAAAGGAGGGGCACTGTGCACGGGATTGTCGGCAGTCAGTGCCAATTCGGGATTTGAGGATTTGTTATCAGTGTCGACAGGTTGGACATTTGAGGGTCAACTGTCCACAGCTTTCTGCAGGACCGGTGCAGGCTCTAGCACCGGCCACCTTGAGGAGTTCAGGAGGAGGACAGGATGGAGCGGAGCCCCAAGGGCTCAGGGTCATGCTTATCGGCTTGCGGCAGAGGGAGACAGAGCAGTGCCGGAGGCAGCTGCGGGTATGATGCTTTCTTGATGTCTTGATTGCCTTGCGTTGATTGTGGCGTATTGTTTGTGCTGGTATCTTGTGTGGATTTCGATGCGGTATTCGTTGTTTCGCGGGTTTGGCATGGTTATGGATTGGTGCTTCAGGTTTTCGCTTTGGCATTCGTTGTTCCCTGATGGTTTGGTATGGTTATAGTTTGGTGTTTTGGTGCCGGTAGCCTTGTGCGGTTTTCGATGCGGTATTCATCCTTTGGCAGGTTGTGGGTTTGGTTACGGGTTATTGTTGGGAATTCCGTTGGTTATCGTTCGTGAGGGTTGTTAATGGAGATGCGGCACTGGGTTGAATGTCGGGTAGCATCTGCAGTCGTAGAGTGGATAATTGAAAGACCGGATTCTTTTGAGTGGATTGATCAGGGAGGAGATGTGTTTTGCTGAGGGTTGCTTATGCTTGTGGGAAGCAGTCAGTGTGTAAATGTTCTCTTTGTGCAGGATTGTTCAGAAAGGTCGATAATGACGATCGGTGGCAGTTAGTCAGTGCTTTAGTGGGGGAGAATTGGAGAATTCTCCGGGAGATCGATGAGTATGTGAGGGTGCTTAGCTGTTGGGATTCAGCAGTGTTTGTCAGCTCAGAGTATAGGCCGACGAGAGCGAGTGTCGGGTATGCGGGGCGGGATACAGACCTAGGGCATTTGATTGTGGAGGCCTGAGAGAAGGCCGGGATCAAGCTTGAGTAAGTAACCGGGGTTATGCGATCAGAGTATTTGTATGTTTGAGGTACGTGATGGGTTGTACTGCATTAATCCCACGGGATTATGTTGTGCATGTTTCTAGAGCTGGAACCGGAAGGTTCCCAGAGTTAGAACCTGAGGGTTCGAAGAGTTTGGGTGTACGGACCCACAGAGATATAGCCTCGAGTGGCTAGTATGTGTTATGAGAGTCGGTCCAGTCATGCTGGAGACTCTGTTGGTATTGCTGGATCAGTTTGAGATTGCGGATTGTGTATGTTGCAGTGTGATTGCATTGGAAGGTCTGGCCCCGGGTTAGTGATCTTGTTTAGCTAAGGCAGTGATTTTGATGAGTGGAGAGAGTGCATGGGATTGAGAGCCCCTGCAATGAGAACCAGAGTATGTGAATAGCGGTTACGCAAAAAGGGTGGTGTCGCTTGGGGCAAGCACCGTGGCACCGGTTGGAGTGGCATTATGGCCAAGAGGGTCCCTTGGAAGGAAAAGAGAAAGGTGTGTAACTCCGAAGGGGAGTGCAAGTTCACGAGAATGAAAGCTGCAGAGCAAAGTTATGGTTATAGTATTTCGAGTATGGCTTCGAGCATCGTGTTCGCGGCAGCGAAGTAGGAACCCATCCGGTTTGGGGATGTCTGTTGAGGCTCAGAAGGGATGCAGGGGGAGAGAGAATCTTAAATTCTCAGTGTGATTCTGATCAGAGTGTAGGGTGGATGTAGTGGTTCATCTTGGGAGATGTTCGAGGATATCATCAGTGTATCGGGTCTTCCAACCTGCGGGTGTTGGGGCTAGTTCAGCATGTGTATGTGATGGCAAGAGGAGAACTTGTGAGAATTGCTCTGAGAGTGAGAATGGATCTCTCAGTCGGTCCGGAATGGACAAAGTGGGCTTTGGATCGGGGATCCGGTGGTTCATGGTTTCCTAACCCTTATGGGTCGAGTGATCGTTGAGATTTAGAGCAGAGTTGCATCTTGGGTAATTTTCGGTTACAGAGAGTGATGTGCAGTACAGAGATCGTGCTTCAGTCGGAAGAGCAGATTCAGCAGGTTAGACAGAGGTTATTGACCGCCCAGAGCCGACAGGAAAAGTTATGCAAACAGACGCCGATCCGAGCTTGAGTTTCAGGTCGGCGACCTTGTACTCCTGAAGGCCTCTCCTTGGAGAGGAGTGATTCGATTCAGGAAGAGGGGCAAGTTGGGGCCCCGATATATTGGGCCTTTTCATGTGATTGCGGGGGTAGGCCGGGTGGCCTAACGTTTGGAGTTGCCCATGGATTTGAGACAAATCCACGACATTTTTCATGTGTCGCAATTGAGAAAGTGTAAAGCCGATGAGTCGGCAGTGGTCCCATTAGAAGACATTCAGGTGGATGCGGGCCTGAATTATGCTGAGAGACCAGTGGTCATCAGAGATCGGAAGATCGAGGTTCTGAGGAATAAGGAGATACCTCTGGTGTTAGTTCAGTGGCAGCGCCGGAGGGGATCGGAAATGACCTGTGAGCCGGAGCGTGAGATGTGGGAGCAGCATCCGGAGCTATTTTCAGAGTGAGACTTCGAGGGCGAAGTCTAGTCCTAGTGGGGGAGAGTTGTAACAGCCCGGAATTCCAAGTATTGTAATAATTATGTTTTTGGGGTGTTTTAAGAGGGGACTCGGCGAGTTGGAGCCTAGACTCGCCGAGTAGGATCGCAGACCTGGTCGCGGGTTCGTGACTGGACTCGACGAGTCCAGATATGGACTCGGCGAGTCTGCGCTGTTTAGCAAAAACCCTAACCGTTCAGGTTTGGGACGTATAAAAGGGACTTATTGGCCGTCATTGTTCATTTTAGCATTCTGAGAAGAACCCTAAATCGATTGTGTGCATCTGGAGCAAGGTTATAGGCCATTGTTGATTATAGAAGAGTTGTTGTGCAAGGAAGAGAAGGGCTTGGCTAAAAGAACAGCAAGGGAGTCACGTTCTGAGGATTGGGGACACAGAGAGTACATCATCCAGGTAAGAATTCGAGTATACTCTGCTATGTTGATGTGTTTATGGAATTAGGGTTTGTGGAACCCTTTTGTGATTAGATTGAATGCTACCCTAGTCCCCCAAACGATTGTAACCCTGTATTGGGACCTTTGGAGGTCCAGAATGTCCCATGCCTGTACATTTCGGGAATTGATGAAGGTTTTGGATTGGAATCCTTATGCCTTAGGTCAATATGTATGTTATGAATCATGGGGTGTATCATGAGCACTAAAAGGAGGACCTTACGTGATGGATCAGTCTAGGAAGGCCAGACCTATGAATGGTCGGAGCAGTTCTGACCCTAGGAAGCAGTTTGAGCGGTTGCATGGCATGGACTCGCCGAGTCCGATGAACAGACTCGGCGAGTAGCTTGAAGATTTACTGGGACTCGTCGAGTTGTTCTTCAGACTCGGCGAGTTGAGTCGGGGTGGCCCCGCTATTCTTCCAGGAGGAACTCGTCGAGTAAAAAGGGGATACTCGACGTGTAGAAAGGGTGTCTTAAGGAATCGGTGAGTTAAGGGCGAGTGGACTCAGAGTCGTTGAACTCGGCGAGTCTTGGGGTGACTCGGCGAGTTAGATCACGGGTTGAGTGAAGTTCTGAGTATGGGGACTCGGCGAGTCATAGGGTTGACTCGGCGAGTAGGGTCAGTCAGGGGTTGACTTTGACCTTGTCTTTGACCAAGGATTTACCAGTGGTTCCAGGGGTATTTTGGTAATTGTTGTTATTGTTTGAGTTCAGTGCATTGGTGACTGTCCAGAGGTGGAGATCGTATCAGTGATCGGAGCAGCTTGAGCTATCTGTTCAGTCGGCAGTTTCGAGGTGAGTTATCCTCACTATATCGCTAGGGTTTATGGCACCAATGCCAACCCTTTTATCGGATGGAAATCCGGGTAGTTGTCAGTTGTTATATGTTATGGGCCGGAAGGCAATACATGTTATGGGCCGGAAGGCATTACTATGTGGACCGGAAGGTCATGGCCTGGAAAGGCGTATGTATGCATTTAGTATGTTGACTGATTCATAGGGTAATGTTATGCTAGTGACCGGCCAGACCGGTATCTTGTTTAGAGTAATTCTATGATATGTGATCTGTTGATCGATTGTTGTCTATGAACTGCTATATGATTATTTGTTATGTTATATATGCATTTTATGCTTATGGGCCGGAAGGCGATATGTTATGGGCCGGAAGGCAATATGTTGTGTGATGGACCGGAAGGTCGGCGTGGGTAGGACCGGAAGGTTTACCCAGCAGGGACGGAAGTCCCCTGAGACACATGGACCGGAAGGTCAGGGCCTGGAAAGGCGTATATGTGGTTGGTATTCTGGGGGTATCTCACTAAGCTTTCGGGCTTACAGTTGTGGTTTTATGTTTCAGGTTCTCAAGAGGCTGTGGCAAGGCAAAGGCATGATTGTACCGTTCCTCGCGTTGGTGTTTTATGATATGAACCTGGGGAAAATACTCTGTTAAATAATGTATTGAAAACCTTTTTGTAACAACGTTATTAAAATGAGTGGTTTTGAAAAGTTTTAATTGTTTTGAAATTTTGGATGTTACAAGTTTCAAAATGGACTGGGTTCCAAAGACCAACCGATCCCGCTCTGTGCTGGAGCAGCTATGGAGGCATATCATCAGACTTCGGTTTGTTGGTAGTAGCTGTTCCAGGCACATGATATGAGGCGTCTCTCAATCGTGCAACATTTTGACCTTTGCTTGAGAGTATGTGTCCTTTTGCGCGAAGGGAAGAAAGGAAGGGATCACTCATGGGGTTGGTGTTAATGACGTAAAGAATTTTCGGATCTGTTATGAGATTACATGTGCTGTTCTCAGATCTTCTGGATGCAGATTCAATCCGTGACTTACAGTTTGCGTTTTCTTCTCTATACTCCTGAGTTTTTCTTAAGCTGATTCGCTTTAAAGACTGATTTTTGTTTTAGGTTAGTTTAAATTTGCGCATTTATTTTCGTTTCTCTTCTATGCACAAATTTAGGGGGAGAAATAAAAACAAAACAAAAATTAGAAAATTTTAAAAAAAAATCCAAAAACATTAGAAAATCAGAAAATCAAAAATGTGGTGTTAATGGAATGTGCGTGCAAGAGATGTTTTGGGAAGCGATATTATCAAGTGATAACAGGCAACCTGATTCTGCGTAACGTACCCAAACTTGAAGGGTCTATGCTCTGGTTTGATGCGTCGGTAGGCACGAAAAATTTTAAATGGACTTGACTAGGGAGATTTGAACTTAGGAAATTTATAGACTTGACAAATCTTGACCTAGTTAGATCCATTCAGCCTGACAATACGATGCTCGGATAGGTTGAGCAGGGATATATATATATATATATATATATATATATATATATATATATATATATATATATATATATGGGAATCTACTCGTCACATTAAATGAACCCGTACTTGGAACCGTGGCTTAACTTTTCCTCGATGTGCGGATTCTGTCCTTAATTCCAGTTGGATGGGGTGACTGGTAAATTCCGATAAATTAGGTCTGTAGAATATCATTTTCTTTCTTTCCGTCTGTTATACATATGTTGTCTCCTTTGCGTGACTTCCAATCCGACCTGGTACACAACATATGCAACTCTATTTCTCTACAGGCTATATATATGTGAAATACTTCTTATCTGTTAGCCATATGTTGTCTCCTTTGCGCGACTTCTAATCCGACCTGGTACACAGCATATGCAACCTTCTTCTTCTCAACCCCTCTGAAGTAGTTAGCAATAGAATTCTGAATCTCTTCTCTCTTTGAATGGTTGTCTGCTCACCCGGTGTAAGGAGTACTCTGGAAGTTCTTGATGGCTGGGGCATATCAGGAAGCGGGAAACACGTTCCAATACACTTAAAATTGAACTCATACATATTGTCTATAGATCTCGCTGCTCAATTTAGGAGGACAACAATATCCCTGGTCGTCGTCAGATGAATGGACCTTAAGATATAGTATCTAAGAAATTAGGATCAGATATAAATTTTAGGTTTTTAAGTTCACCTTGTCTTGTAACAAATAGTATATCCTAAATCTGTCACAAATTTTTCGTGTTTAAGTGGACCACAATACCGACGATCGACCAGACAAAGATATGAATATGGAAGGTACCGACAAGTGGATAAAGGTTGTCTAAAAACTTTGATCCCAAATCACTCTTAAAGTTATATATCATTTTTATTTTTGTTAAATTTGTCATAGTTTCTTCTAATTTAAATATTAGGGGAGAATTAAAAATTAAAAATAATGAAAAAAAAATCAAAGAAAAATAAAAATTTAAAAATCCAAAAATAGTGTTATTTATGTTTTATTTCTTGTTCAGAAAAATAAAAAAAATCCAAAAATATTTTTCTTTCTGTTTTAATTTGTGTGCTAAGTTTTTCTTTTAGTTTTGTTTTGTCTTGAAAAGTGATTTTAGGTATAGATAAGACTCATGGAGTTTGTGTTGAAGATTTCTGAGCCAAAGCCTCGTCCGTGAGCATCGAAGAATTCGCATTCGAAGGAGCAAGAAATGAAGATTATTCTTTCAACATTCAATCCTTCAACCCCAGAAACAAGGTGAAGCTGCAACTAAAGATTATGTGACAGATTGCATTGAAGCCTCCTCAATCAGTCTGCTGCTATTGTTGTACCCGCTGAAGTGATCCAGAAGATTTGTTCTCTCTAATGCTCTCTTTGAAGATTCTCAAGCTGAAAGCGCTATCTTTCAAGAATCAGTACGTCAAGCCTCCTCACCAAACGTGCATTCAATGTCAAATTCTGAAGAAAAACCCAACCGCTCAAGATGAAGTCAATTATTGAAGATTCATATGTTCATCCTGATGTTGTGAAGAAATCGAAGGTTAAAGCATAAGCCAAGCTCTCATTGAAGATTGACAAGAAGAGCCAGCTACTTTTTAGGGGAGCTTGTTGGGTCATTAAGAAAAGAAAGCTATAAACCAAGGGGGATATTGTTAGGTCAAAATATGGTTTATACTTTGCTTTTCTGGGCAATTATATTTTTGTGTAATATTTATGAATTTATGGCCTAGTTTACGGCTGAGTTTACAGCCGTAAACTCATTTACGGCCCATTTGTTTCCGGCCCATGTTCCCTAGTATAAATAGAGGTGTTAGGGTGAGGAGTAGAGAGTGATGAACCCTAGAGAGATTACGGCCAGAGAAAAACAGGAGCTTTTATGTGTGTGTGAATCTTTTGTATCCGGATCATAATTCTAATCAATTCATACATAGATTCATCATATTCTTCTTCTTCTTCTCTTCTATTTTATCTGACATCACCCGTTTGATTGGGATTCCGCACCATCAAACGGATCTGACTGATACACAGGCAAATTAGGGACTTACAATCTAAGTACAGGTAAAAGTCCTGATTTATAACCAAAGTCTCTTGTAGGGAGAGCAAGATATTTGTGTATAGATCTTGTTGGGACTGACAATCTCACATCCCGACTGTTAGCTACAGTCAAGTCGGCATGCCTGGGATGACAAATGTCTTTAATGTTCCGACGCCTAAAAAACGTCATAATCAGGCCGTCTGGGTCAGTATGGTTATAAAAACTCACAAAGAGAAAACAAAGCATACATTATCAAATAATTTTTAATTGATTATTAACCTTACATTCATATTTTAGAGCAAATATACTTTCAAAGGTTTTATTGAAATATAAAACTATATTACATTATTTTGCTAGTACATAAGTTCTAGATTTACACGCGATTACATGAAAAGCAAAACTTTGTACTATTTGTCGATATTGTATAAACAGAAGTTCATAATAATATATATCAAGTATTCTTATTACTAAAGTCTATGATCACTTAATGTATACGTTAGGATTCTATATAATGAAGATCAGATAGGTAGTGGAATGTGTGATTTCCGCCTTTCTTCTTATTCCTTGTTTGGTTGTGGGCATAAGGCAGAATCACCCAATCAACTGTCTGTTCGATTTTAATTATATATAATTTTTATACACTAAGTAATCATAGGAGCTAACAGTACGGGTCATACCGATTACATGAATCAGAACCTTGAATCACAAATTATAAATATAAAGAAACTTATACTATTTGGTTTCAAAGTAATAAGATTACATTCCATTTTACTAAGAAAATATAGGATTTTCTGGAGGAACACACAAACAACTTCAAAGAACAAAGAACATATCTTTTCCAACAAAATACTTATGAAGTCACCAACTTTAATGTTGACACTTTTTCAAACCACTTGTATGCTCAGGAAGGTTTGTAGATAGGTATCCTCTCAGGCGTTACGAAGACAGAGCATAGTAGTATTGCGTCTTACCTTTTGCTATAGTTTTAATGTTAAACAAGTTATGTTTTGAACACAATGCAAATACTATGTTATTAATGTTGACACATGTCACCATGAGATTCTGATACGACATCATCCGAGAACTTGCACGACATGCCTAGACAAGGTGCATGGCACACATCTGCTTTTTTTTGCATATAAATTGCCTTCGAAGTTCAGTTCTGTTCCTACACCTTCCTTACATTTCTCTCACATTTTCACTCCATTTTGGTCGAAAGTTTCCTTAGTTTTAGTCTTCCGTGAAGCCTTGAGGTGTTAGATAGCTAGTGCATGCAAGCTCCTGGATCAGAGTTATGTCCGTATAATTCTCGGTTTTCTCTAAAAGCTTTGTAAGTTAAGCTACACTTACTTTATTCAGGTGTAACTTTTAATTATAGTCATGGTCATTATTATGAACCTAGAATTAAGATTTATTGGTTATTACATGTCATTATACTGATTGATCTACTTACGGGGATGATGTCTAGTATGGATTTACTGATGTGCTTAAAGTGAGATTTCCAAACAGTATACTTTGTTTACCAAATGGACCCAACCACCGATATGATCATACCTGGTTGTTCCTTGCTTGATAGATCTTGATGTAGACATTGAGATTAGTGAGGAATCCAGACTATTATTAGTTGCTAGGAATGTAAGACTAAGGCTTAAGTGACATTCATATCTAAGTCATGTCAGAACGAAAGACAAGGAGATTGGTGGAGCCCTGCCGAATTCTCTAGTCACCCACCTAAGTCAAGTAAGTGCATAATTACGTTCATCTTACACATAAATATGAAGTATCTAATTAATTAATTGCTATATGTGCTTATGTGCAAAAATGTTATTGTTGGATTAGGTGTCTAAGAAAATAACTAAATTAATATAATCTTGAATTATTAGCAAAGTCCTTTTGGGTTGCCCTCAAACGTAGTAATAGACTGGAATGTTATTTGGAGAGATAGACTGATTTATTTATTTATTATATGATTAATAGATTAACTATAAATCAAAATAAATAATTTGTTAATATATTATGAGAATAATATATTAGTTAAAAATTATATTGTTTATTTAAGAATTAATCAAAAATTAAATGGAATTAATTTTGGGATTAATTAGATTAATTAAAAGTAGAAGGACTAAAGGTGACAATGTTCAAGAATTGAACATTGACCAATTCTTGAACTTCCGTAGGAGGAGGGACGAAATTATTGATGATTATAGGGTTTCTAGAGGTATTCTTCGGCTCTAAGGAAGCTTGGAATGACTTGGGGAGGAAGCAATGGGAAATAGTTATCTAAAAGGAAACCTGCCTTATCCTTAGCCTCTCTATCACCTATATAAATTCCCTTGGGTTATAAATTTTGAAATTCACCTCATTCCAAATAGAATTTCAAAAATTTCCTTCCTCCTCATCTCTCCTCTTTAGCCTCTAATTTGCTAGGGTTTGGGTGTGAGACTTCTGGTGCTTGCTTTCTAAAGCTAGATCAAGAAGGAATCATTGTTTATTTACTACAATAAAAATAAGGTAACTATTTTCTAATAACCTTTAGTATTTTCGAAAATAGCATTGTACTTGTAGGGTTGTTGATGTTCAATAGTTGTTTTCAAATCATATTGAGAACATAGACCCTTTAGGGTGTATAAAAAGTTAGGGTTCATGTTTTTCCGTCAAAAATAAGATTTTTGAAATGTGGAAAACCCATCAGTGGTATCAGAGCCATTGTTATCATTTATCTTGCACAAATTTGAATAGATAAAAATTAGGGTTTATAGAAACTAAATCCTAAGGATGTATTTTCGAAAATGCAATATGGTTCTTGAAACCCTGGCCTCCACCCTATATTTTCGAAATCTACAAGGGTTTTACAAACCATAAGCCCCTTTGCCTGTTTTTTGAAAATTAAGGAACCCTTTTAGGGTTTACCTTGTTTCCTTATTTGTTATATTAAAAACCTTAAATTTTGAACTATTAAAACATGATAAACCGTAGCCTATTTTTCATAAATTAGAAGGCTTAGGATAAGGATTAAATTGAATTGTTTTAATAATTGTTTAATTATAAATAATTATTTGATCCATATTGTTTTAATTAAATTAATTAATCGTTTAATTAAAAGATAAAGATTAAATCAAAATTGGTTTATATTTAAATTAAATTAATTTTATATTAATTTCAAAATTTAAAATTTAAACCTATAATTTTAGAAAAGTTTAAAAATACACCTTATATGTATACTATTAAAAGTTTAATATATGTATACGAAAAGTCAGTCAAATTGCTAGTACGCCTCATTCAGTAAACCATACTATAAAGAGGGTATAGGGAAACGACACATAAAATGGTCGTTGAATGGGTGTCCACTCTAACCCACCACTCTCATGTGTCGTGGAGGGTCGTTAGCCGAACAGATTTGATAGGATATAATCTTATTAATAAGTATACTGATATAAAGTAACTAAACTATTTCTAAAATCTCACTCTTAGTTACTTTAGGAAAAATATGAAAAGTGTGGTAATCCATGAAAACGCCTATCATGTTTTATATGTCATTAGTGGAGCGTGTGTGGTTAATAGCACACTAATAGGGACTATAAAGAGATATGATAGGCCTCGCGAGAGTTATCATTGTTGATAGAGTGTGTGTGGTGAACCGGAACGTCAATGTGAGATGATAAATGACATCGAGATTGCCAAGCGGGTTTGCATGGTTATTCACATCTCGTTTGTGATCATCGGCATCTCAATAAAAAAAATGAGAGCATAATCTGAGGTTAAACATGCCATTGATAAGAATCAATGAATCTCAAAAGATCTAGGAGTTTCATAATCTTGGAATTGGTAAAGCCTTACCTACCTAAAATAGATATGAATTTGATTACAACATCCCTCTTCAATGTTCAAATAAAAAATATGGATCCTAGACTTCATTTAAAACTTATGGGTTAATAATTATGAACTAAAATCAACTAACTTGAATTATATTTTTCTCCTATTTTAAAATATCTTATGAAGATCGAAATCGTCTTCCTCATTTTTAAGGAAACAGTTTTCCTCAATCTTCTAGATATGGTCTTCCAATTTCAAGTCAATGTAAAATTATTTTTCCTTCCTTAGGAAATGATGGAACTAGAAATCATCTTTCTTCCACCTCCTCTTCCTGTGACTCTCCCAACATTACATTTTCTTCAAACTTGAAAGATACAAGACAACCCAATCCCTATTGACATATAAACATAAAGATGAAAACTTTGTGTGTACACGTGTTCTGAATAGAAACCGTACATTGACAAGTTGGATATAGTGGGTGTCAATTTCCTAAAGAAGTGAGCCATTGATTTGGTTCTTCTTTTGCTACCAAATTAATACGAGCAGTTAATTGAGAACTTTTATATGAGGAATATCGACATGACCCTAATTGATATGACCTAAATTTTGATTAATGTTGAAGCAGAAATTCTTAAGGGCATATCAAAAGCTGAGATGCTTATTGGGTCTAATTCCAATGTTTCCATGGACATTGACAATGGTGACAATTATGGTCCAAAAAAGATTTCTCTTTTTCGAAGATCAAACTATTTGATCATATGATAAATAGAAATGGCTAGTTTTGGGATCGTTCCATGTGTTGACCCTAAAGAGTCCATTTGTTTTACTACCAATTGAAGAGACATTAGAAACAAAGCTGCCCAAAATACCTGAAAGACCTTAGAGATAGTAAAGTTAAGTCGTGTGACTCTAGTTCAGGCAAATCCATTATCCGACTCCATTGTTTTATAGATTCCTATTCGCAAACTCTTAATACATGATGTGATGATCATATTTTGATTGTATTAAAGGAACTAAGAGAAAGAAGGAAGCTTGAGCAAGGTGAGCTAAATCTTATCGTGAGAAATGGACTTTGGTCACATTGTTCGAACATCAGAATTTGGAGTTACTACTAAGGAGTTGGGATAATTTAATAGATTGTTATTACTCTTAGGAAATGTCTAGAAACATAGTTTTTCATTTTATACGTTGTAAAGACAAGTTTCAATTTTCCGCTAATTTTGAATAAATTGAAATTTTGTTTTATTTGGTTGACTTATTTTGTATTTTCTTGCAATGACATTTATGAAAGTGTTGGTTACATTTCTAATATTAGCAATAATAATTGTGTATTTGATTTTTATGATATCGCTTGTGGAATTGTCTTAATTGACTATGTGAAAAGAAATCTCATCACCAACTGAACAGATATGTGGTGTTATACAAGTCATATTGTATAGTTGTATGAGAATCTTGTTCATTGGAAAATTATAACTAATTCATTGATTGCATGTCTATGTGAGTCAAGTGAAGGATAATGGATCTAGTACATGGTGATATGGACTATTCAGATCCACAACAAAGAACAATAACTCTATTCGTCATGATTTATAGATATTTCAGTAAATATGGTTGTGTTTATAAGATTAAGCATAGTTCTGATACTTTGAAAAGATTCAAATGTTAGCAGAACGAATATGAAGAATCTATTAGGCAGAAAGACAAAGATTCTCCAATCTGAAAGGAAAGGAGAGTACTTTAGTATCATGTTTTATGATCATCTTAGTGATTGTGAAATTGTATCACAATTGACTCCTCTAAGAACATCTTAGTACAATTGTATGACAAAGAAGACGAATCGAACATTATTGAAAATGGTTTGATCATAGATGAGTTATACTTTATTCTAATCAAGTCTTAGTTTCATACTCTAGTAACTACAAATCATATCTTGAAATTCATTTCAAACTAAGAAGGTTGAAAACACCTTGAAATATGTGGAGTAAAAATGTTTTCTTACTGTAGCACATATATAATTGGAGTTATGATGTTTTCGTTAATCGAGAAACAAAGGATAAACTGACACATATTCTATAAAGTGTTTTCTTGTTGGGAATCCACACGAACTTTTGAATATTTGTTTTAGCTCGTCAAGGAATGTTCAACTTGAGAGAAAACACATATTTTAAGAAGTTAGTGGGAGTTGTATTGATCTTTAGAGTTTCAAGAGTCAACTGAAAACAAAAATTTTAATTATCACTAGCACACGACCTATGGTTGATAACTTATCGTGCTTGATTAACACATTCTTATTTATGTGCACTTGTGGTTGAGTTGGCAATGCATATGAGTTCTATGATTTTCATTAAACTACAAAAGTAAAAAAGCACGTTGGTCAGTGAAAATACATTGATCAATATGGTTGAGCTGCTAACAACATTGAAGCATTGGTATGCCTTTGTGCTACCAGAGGGCAAGAAATTTAGAAGAAGAAAAGTTTAGTCCATGAAAGGAAAGCTAAATTTGAATTCGGCTTTGTTCTAAAACTTGTATTATGATCGTAGGTTGGAAATGATAGATTCACATGGATGGGAATGTATGCACCATAAAATCTAAGTGGCAAAGTTTTTCGCTCTAATTCATGAGAATGATTATCCGGAAAGACTTAAGCTAATAGATTTTAAAGGATCTGATAAAGATCAGTATGGATATTTGTTGTATTAACTGAATTCTCAAATTCATAATATGATTATGACATTCCTCTTCATATTTTGATTCTAAGGAATGACATGGAATTGTTTGAACTTTCAAGGTTTATAGTTATAAGTTATGAAAGGGTTTGAACACATACATATGCTATTCATGGAGGGTTTTGAGTACTATAACACTCCTATGGTGCACATACAACCCTAATAGCTTTGGATCTAACTTTTCTCTAGTTATACATGCAATAAAATTTCCAAAGCATGAAGCATACAACTAGCATACAATTTTGACATATAAATCATAAAACCTAGTTACAAGAATGCCTCTTTATTACAACTTGTAGTTCTAGCCTTTCAAGAGCTTAGCACCTCAAGTGTGATGCCTCAAATGGTTCACAAACACCATGAACAAAGGAGGACTTAGAGAGAGAGAGTATGGAGTACACTAAAATCAGTTATAGCTCTTCCTAAAAGACTTAAGGAAACCGATTTTGGCTAAGGGATACCATATATATAGTGTAGGATTCCAAAAGTCATGGGTAAACCCTAATCTATACACATAGGTTACGATCCATACACGTCCGTCGCATACTCGACAACCTTAAATAACAAACGTGATTTGTAGGATCTCGTGGTTCTTTTCTTCTCGTCTGTTAGGCTCATCATAAATTCAAGTAAACAAATACAGGTCGATAATCAATAGTAATCAAATTCATTGGGATTTAGTGAGTAATAACGGGTGACACCAACGAGTGTCAGTCATAGTCTGTAGTTATAATCAAAGTCTCCTGGAGGGAGAGCTAGAGTTTGTGTATAGATCTATACAGGGGTGACTCCCCCCACACCTCAGTTGTTCGCTACAGTTAGACTCGGCCAGTCTAGGGTGACAAAATCTTAAGATCAATTACGGCGTTCGCCAGAGTGCCGAGACAAACGAACTAGCCATTATCATGCATGGTTATAACGACTCACATAAATAAATCCAATACTATTCGAGTAATCAAGGCAATTCAAAATCATTCGTTGTGATGGAATAACAATTCGAACAGTTATATGATATTTTGTTATCGGAAAACATCGGGTTTTCTAGGGAAGATCATCATTTTCACTGGTACTTTTAATACAAAGCTTTTCATTTATACATGTTTTGAAATCATCATGCATATATTTACGGATCTTCACACTTTTATATAAACAACTGTCTTTTCAGAAAATATCGGATTTTCTTGGTTGTTCTCTGACAAACTATACAAAACATTTTCATATCAAACTTGCTTATGAACTCACTAACATTCCATATGTTGACCGTTTTCAAAATAACTTGTATTCTTAGGGTATTATGATTTTGGAAAAAACTATCAAACAATTTATATTATGGATATGTAATGATTAAACAATGTACTTGATGTGAACAATGTTAGTTGTAATGTGTTGATGCATGGTGATGTTTATGTTATGATTCATGTATATTTATTGTGATGATATTCAATTTAAGTCACACAAGCCCTCGGATGTTTCCGTCGTCTAGTTCGGGGGTGTGATACGAATAGTCTTATCATTCTTTGTGGTGGACCTGACCAACACACAACCAAGTGTACCCGATCCCCTAGTCCTTCACTTGACTCACATAACATGTGAACAAGGAATTACTCTTAATTTCCCAATGACGAAGGTTCTCATTCATCATACAATACAATTTGCATGATTCCAAGTTTCTATCCAATTGAGACTTGGTGATGAGAATCTTTACTTATTTGGTAAATTTAGACACTACCACAAACGAAAGAATCAAATCCATATCGCTAAAAATAGAAACATACAAAAATCAATTTTCACAAATGCCAGTGCAAGGAAATATAAATAAGATAAAATCAAAATTCTTTCTTTATTTATAAAACGTCGAAAATCTTGTCCTTACAACGCAAGTACATATGAAAACTATGTTGCTACATATTTCTATGCAATATATCATAACTCCTAAGCAACAGCTCCAAATTATGAACATCAAACTATGCGATTGAAATCCATCTCTTCGAGATCAGAATCAACTTACTCTTCTTTCAAGCTTCCTTTATCTTCTTTGATCCTACAAAAATCAAAATGCAATATTATCACATCATGTATTAAGAATATATAAGTAGTAACTTAATGGAGTTAGATAGTGAACTTACCTGAAACAAAGTCATACATTTTCAATTTACCATCTATTAGATCTCTCAGGTAGTCAGGGCAGCTTCGAAACCAATGCTCTTTCTCTTGGCAATAGAAACAAACACACTCTTTTGGAATGGTACATGAGACAATCTCAGAATTAGCGTTTCCCTTTCCTTTGGAAAGAGAAATATAATCTGGAGTTCAAATATTTCCATTGTCAATGTCCATCGAAGTTCGGGAAGTAGATCTTCCAATCAAATTTGCATTACCAGTGCGACAAGTCATTGTTGATTCAACATCAATTAGCAAGTATGTAAGATTGATAAGGGACATGTCGCGGTCTGTCATATAGTAATCTTAAACAAACTCAACATATGACTCAGGAAGTGACTGAAGAACCAAGTCAACAACCAACTTCCTCGACACAATGACTCCTAACATTCCCATGATGTCAATGTGTGACTTCATCTCTAAAAAATGTGCACATACAGACATTCCATCTTGGTGTTTGCTAGCCAATAGGGCTTGAGTGACCTTGAAATTTTCAAGTCTTTGAACTTGTGGGTTAGGGAGAATTATTGGAGGAGGTGGAGGAAGTGAAGTATGATTTCTGGGAACATCATCTTCATGAGGAAAGCTTTTTCCAAATGGTTCCGGAGGACCATGGTTGTCAACACTAGACATCTATAAGGTAGAAATTCAAGCTTAGTTGATTTAAGTCCTTAATATAACACCCAACATGAAATATTAAGGCTAGGACCCAACACAATATTCTACAATTCGGAAGAGGGATGTCGTAATCCAATTGTAAAATATTTGAAGGTAGGTAAATGACGATTTACCAATTTCCACCATGAAAAATAATAATGAATTTTAGGTTTTAAATGAATTGAAATTTCTAGATACTTTGAGATTCATTGAAATTTTCAATGGCATGTTTAAATCTCGATTACGCCCTTCAAGTTTGCGATTGGGAGTCCGAGGATCACAAACAAGGTGTGAATAACCATGCAAATTAGCTTGGTACACTTAATGTTACAAATCACCTAATCAATGGGTTGGTTAACCACACATGCTCCATTGATCCATGATTAACATCGAGCTACCTATTGCCATCCTTCATTAGTCCCATATTAGTGTGTCGGTTAACCACAGATGCTCCACTAACGACTAATAAGGTGAAATGTGCAATTTCATGGGTTTGAATCAAATTCACATTTTCCTAAGTAACTAAGATTGGGAATCTATAAAACTATTTAGTTACTTGGTGTCTCATTATACTTTTAATGAGAATTAATGGCATATCCTACCCGTTCGGCTAACGACCCTCCACCAGTTAAGGAAGCGGTGGATGAGAGTGGACACCCATTAAACCACCATTTTATAGGTAGTAACCTTATACCCCCTTATACACCGGCTTCGTGAATAAGGCCTACTAACGGTACGACTGACCTTTTACTTATACATATATAATAGATTATACTTTTAATTTTATATAATATAAGGGTGTATTTTAAACATTTAAAATACTAGGTGGTTTAATCTTTTAATTAAATTAGACTTTTAATTTAATTAAATTCAAACCATATAGTTATGCATTTATTAATACTCTTTTAATTAAACACTTTAATCAATTTAATAAAGTCCATAAGGTGTAATTGAACTATTCAAAGCATCTAGGTTATTAAAAAATCAAAATTAAAACTATTTAATTAATTTTTAAGTTATCAACTCAAGAGTTGCGTCTTTTGAAACCTTTCAACTACTAGTTGTTTTAGAATTCAATATGCAAATTAAAACTTTTTTAATTAAACTTTTCAAATTCCAAAAATTGAGGGCAAGTTTTGAAACTCTTTAAAACTCTTCATTTCCATAACTTATGAGTTTAATGTTATTTTAATGGATGAGACTTTTCATGTTCCATAACTTGAGTACAAATTATGGAACTCATTAAAAACATTTAGATCAATTTCAACAGATAAAATTATCATATAATTCATGATTGGTATAACTAAACTAATAAAGCAAGATAATATCAAATCAACAATTTACAAGTAACTTTGTTTATCATATAACCAACAATGATCTTCAAAAATTTGACAATTATCTTTTCATTGGATAAGTATAATCACTACAATATCAGAAAAAACAGATTTTAAGATACAAAACAGTTTCTGTTAGTGATCCTAATCCAATATAGGCCAAAAAACCCAAAATTCTGCCATCTGCCAGTGCAACTCGTCGATCCAGGATTTGGACTTGACGAGTTCAGCCTGACAGAAGGCCTTTTTCAGTTTGCTTCAAAGTTGAACAATGAACAATGCAAATATATAACAGAAAACTACCCAAGGCTCTTATACCACTATTGAGTTTTGAGTACTATAACACTCCTATGGTGCACATACAACCCTAATAGCTTTGGATCTAAGTTTTCTCTAGTTATACATGCAATTAAATTTCCAAAGCATGAAGCCTACAACTAGCATACTATTTGTACATATAAATCATAAAATCAAGTTAGAAGAATACCTATATATATTGTAGCTTGTAGTTTTGGCCTTTCAAGAGCTTAACACCTCAAGTGTGATGCCTCAAATGGTTCACAAACACCATGAACAAAGGAGGATTTTGAAAGAGAGTATGGAGCACACTAAAATCGGTTATAGCTCTTCCTAGAAGACTTAGGGCAACCGGTTGTGGCTAAGGGATAACACATATATAGTGTAGGATTCCAAGAGTCATGGGTAAACCCTAATCTATACACTTAGGTTATGATCCATATCTCATGTGGACTAAATCTTCATGGATACTTACATAAACTTATCCCATCATGGATCAATAGCCCAAACACTATATATATATCACTGATTTACATAATTAGTCCCTTTTAATTTAATTAGTCTCTTTTGATCACTAAATTAATTCCAAATTAATTCTTGATCAATACTAATTAAATAATATGATTTCACAATTAGTATATTATACTTGTAATATATTGATAAATCATAAATAACCTCTTTCTCAAATATCCATCCTATCAGATTGTTCTGGTGAAGGCAACCCAAATGGACCATGCTACTCTTGGGTCAAGTACATACCAATTATAGTTATGGTCTTACACACCTAATCCAACAATTCAATGAAGGTTTATAAGCATAAGAAGTCTAGTTGGAGACATATCGAAGCATCGCATGACAGAAATTTGCCCTTCAGTAAGAAAGTCAAGAGTATTGATTTCTAGAAGTCTAGTTGATTTCTAGGTACATTTTAGAGCTAGTGGGAGCATAATTGTTATGCTAGTATTGTATATTGACAATACTGTTCATAGGGAACAATGTTTTGGATTTGAAAATTGCAAAGTTTCGCAAATGTTTCGCTATGATATACTTAAGGGAGAGGTCACCCATACTTTGTTTTGGATCTAAAGGATTAGATCATGAAGTTTAACAGAACGTAGTCATTGACATATGTAAGTATCATGTTTAATTGGTTCAACATAAGAAATTCCATATATGAAAACATTATAACAAGAGATTAAACATATATAGGATATAATGAATCGAGTCCTATATGCTTCAAATATAGGGTCGATTACATATGCTATAATATTCACTTATTCTAATTTTTCAAATGCTTGGAGCATTATGAGAGAAAAGAACTAGAATTTTGTATGACTAAAGTTATTAAACGACTATCAAGAACATTCTAATGTTATACCAAAATATTGGTTACTTGTGGACAGTTAGAAGTATGATATTTGGATGGATCATAGTGACATAATTCTGGATTGAGAAGGTTCTTAATCAGAATTGGAAAGCCTACATGTGAGTTGGAAAATCCAATGCAAGAGAAGTATTCAAGGTGTGTACTTTGAATTAGAACCTTTATTACCATGGAAGTGTTTCTAATAACAAAATTTAAATGGGATATTCTGTAATATCAAAGATTAAGTCTTTGAGACTTTAGAATTTTGATATCATAGGAGTTCAATGCATGTTAAGTTAGAATTCCGTCACATCTTGGATAGTGATAAGAATTTGAAATTATGAAATGAGCATCATTAGAATAATGTACAATTGATATGTTCACAAAGAAAGGACCTTAGAGAGGAATAGTATGCATGTTCATAACATGGCATGACTAATGCTTAATTCAAGTGGCTAGTTGATTACTCGAAACATTACAATGAATAAATTCTTAATTATCATGGTGATTAAATAATAAGAGTTTCATTTAAGTTGAATAGTTTTGAGACCATACTTAATTAGTTTATTATCGTGTTTCACTTTTCATGTTTTACTTCCTGAATAATTCAATTATTCGAAATTCCACAGCCGATCATACCTTTTGGAAGTAAGTAGTGAATGAAGATTGTCATGAATTGGATTGTATATTGTCTAAACAAATTAGACAAAGAAAATTGCATTGCTACAATATTCATGAGTACTTGGAAAATGGAGATTTTGAGTATTAGGTAAACCTACGCTCAGAGAATTACTTCATTGATTTTATCACGAGTAATTCTGAGACAATAATATCTTATATTCTTGAAATGGAGATATATGCGTTGTAATTTACAAGTCAGTTGTGCATTAGTGTTGCGTAATCGCATCAGTAACGCGATGTTATAAAACATAGTGTCATGTATGCCTTGGTGAGTAAAAGATACAAGCGTATGAATCGAAGTTTATTCATTCCTTTTTCCCTAATAGGAAAAGCGATATCTTTAGGCCATTCGATGATGTGACGTCGACATCTGAAGAGCTTGGTCGAGCCCGGACTAAATTGATGTGTTCAATTAGAAGTCTGAATTCAATCTTCATAACTCAGGAAATCGGGAAACAAAATATTGGACTATGAGATAGATTCTAATCTGTGTCTCATGTCCATACGATATCTTGTAGAATAAAGGAATTTTTGATCACTTTTCCAAAGGACGGATATCTAATTGGATCAGAGTTTAGCAGTTGCTTTGGAAAGCACCCTTTGCTATTTAATTTATAAGTTATACCTGTAATTTAGTTTTAGAATTATCCAAGTGGGAGACTATTGGATTAGGTGTCTAATCCAATAACTAAATTACTATAATCTTGAATTATTAGCCAAGTCCTTTTAGGTTTCCCTTAAACCTAGTAATAGATTGGAATGCTATTTGGAGAGAGAGACTGATTTATTAATTTATTATATGATTAATAAATTAATTAGAAGTGAAAATAATTTGTTAATATATTATGAGAACAATATATTAATTAAAATTGTATTGTTTAAGGAAGCTTGGAATGCCTTAGGGAGGAAGCTCGTATACGCGTTATTCTTTGAAAATTTTCCTTCCTCCCTTTCTCCTCTTTAGCTTCCAATTTGTTAGGGTTTAGGTGTGAGTCATTAGAGGCACGAGACTTCTAGTGTTTGCATTCTAAAGCTAAATCAAGAAAGAATCATTGTTTATTTACTAAAATAAACATAAGGTAAGTATTTTATAATAACCTTTAGTATTTTCAAAAATAGCATTGTACTTGTAGGGTTCTTGATGTTCAATAATTGTTTGCAAATCATAGTGAGAACATAGATCCTTTAGGGTGTATGCAAACTTAGGGTTTATGTTTTTCTACCAAAAATATGATTTTTGAAACATGTTAAACCCATTAGTTATTTGTTATACGACATGTTATACAGATAAGTTTATATGATTTATACCGTATATGTATTTTTATAAATATTATACATTGGCTCACAAAGGGTAATGAAAGATGTCATAGTACGACCAAATATAGGACGCCATAGTATGAGGAACGATGTAGGCAATGAAAAAAAGCCACACATTTACAAATGGTACTAGTGTACTAACGATATAGGAATGGTACTAGCATGCCAAGTATATAGGAATGGTACTAGTCTACCAATGATGTAGTCAACTAACAAAGTCTAGGTCACGACCATAGGAATATTCATGACCGTCCCGTGGAACACTGACATCGATAAATGTCACACCCCGAAAACCAAAGGCGGAAACGTTCTCGGGGTTGACTCCATGTTGTGTATCAAATCCAATGTACATAGTAATCACAGTAAACAACCATTACATTATATATATATATGAAAGTTTACATTTGGTTCAAAAATAAATTGTACAAAGTTATACATATATCATATCAACAAAAGAGACGAGTCTTCAGAGCACTCCGTCTTCACCAAAAGATATCGCCGCGTACCTGTCTAACTTGGACCTGAGAATACAAGCGGTTTGAAAATCAGCATAAAGCTGGTGAGTTCATAAGCGGTTTTGTTTTGTGAAAATGTATCGATTTCCTTTAGTTTTCTGAAAAGATTTGATATCCAAGAAAATCCCATATTTTCTTATGTAAAGTAGTTAAGTTATCTTTCATTACAGTTCTGTTATAGATATAAGTTAACCCCAGGAAAATCCCATATTTTCCTAATTGTAAGATTGATTAGATAACACATAGTATAGTTTAATTCACAAAACTATAATTTAGACGAACTGTAAATAGAAAGTATTTCGAAAACCTTGGGACTACATCCCGAACCAGTTATAAGATAATTCGATAAAACCATGGGATCACTATCCCGAAAGTAGATATAAGATAGTTTGATAAACCATGGGATCACTAACCCGAAACTAGATATAAGATAGCTTAATAAAATCATAGGATTATCATCCCGTATAAGATTTAGTTTCAAAACCATGGGATTGCCATCCCGAACGAAATATAGATTCTAAACAGATCCTAGCTGTGAATAGGTTTATATTAATACGTATTGTGAGTCGGGTAACCATACTGATACGACAACGAGACCTCCTTGACGTTAGTCAGACGTCGAATGATATCCAGAATTTGTCACCCCAGGCGTGCCCGCCCAACTGTAGCTAGCAGTTAAGGTGTGGGATTGTCAGTCCCGAATAGATCTATTCACAAACTCTTCGCTCTCCCTCCAGGAGACTCTGGTTACACTTCCGGAGAGGATTTACTTGATCATCCATAAAGGGTAGTGACTATCTCACAAACTAGTATTAAACTATTCACAGGATTCTCATACGATAACAAACATACAAAGGCTTTAAGACATGATACAGTGAAAATAGTTACATACAATGAGACTATCTGGTAAAACATTCAAACGATATAGAGATAAACTGAATCAGACATAGTTTATCTAATAACTTAATACAGATATCAATACTTGATATAAAGAGTAACATAGAATCCCAAATTATTCCCATAATAATTTTATTAGATTGGTTATTTTCTTAATTAAAATCCATTTAGTTGTAATTGATAATCATTCCTTATGCTCAACATAATACATAAGGAGTAAAAAGAATTTATAAGATTGCCAGATATTATTTGAAACACATAGTTTATGATTTGTAAACAGTTTTGGTTTGCTTGTATTCCCCCCCCCCCCTGAAAACAGATAAAAACAGTGAAAAAGGCGTAGGGGTATGAACTCACCGGACGAGAAGTATGACGATTTGGATGCTAAGAGTGGATCCGGGGCTTGTAAATACACGAGGTTCCTAATTATAATGTAAAGATACACATTTGTATCTAATTAGGACTTAGTTTATTCATTTGATAGGGACACTTGCTTCAAGTCGCGAAAACACTCCGATACGAGTGTTTGGAGGGACCCGGGTGGCGTTTAGGGATGAGAAATAACACTAGGGACTTGGGACTTGAGTTTACTCCCCATGAGTAAACTTATACAAGAGTTTTAGGTCCAAAACACCCATTCCCCATGAGTTTACGGCCGTAAACTCATGGTAGGGTGGTTTAGAGTGCAAATTTGGGTTATAAATGGATATGGACACTTGGAAATGCTTGGACTAATTTTTCTTAAGGCTTGGATTAATTTAAAAACATCATTTACAACACATAAGGGAGTTTACGGCCTAGGCATGGGTTCTTTGGCCGTAAACTCTCAATTCTCCAAGATTTAGTGTTTTTAAGTTGTTAAAATCAATCACATGTGATTCTAAAAATTCCCACAAGCCTAGAAATGAGTTTATATGGAACATATGAGGCTTTTATGGAGTTTACGGCCTATGAGACCCCCCTCATGGCCGTAAACTCTAATATATGGAGCTACAATGTGTTTCAAGATCTAAAACTTGCATGAATGGACTTCTAAAATTCATCTAAAGGCTGTAGGGGTGTTTAGTTTGCATTCTAACACCATAATTTTTGGATTTTACGGCCCAAGAACAGGTCTTGGCCGTAAACTCTTAGAAATCCCACAAAAGTTGTGTTTAAGGCCTTTAAAGTATTTTTGGTTGGTCCCTTGATTTATTCCAAGGCTTTTGGTGGTGTTGGATGGCTTTCTAACACCTTAGAATTGGATTTATGCTAAGTTTTGGGGAGTTTACGGCCCAAGCACTATCCTTGGCCGTAAACTCTTCTAAATCCCCCAAAATTCATGTTTCAAGTGTCCAAATGCTAATACCAAGGCCCTATAATTCATATCTAAGCCATAGAGGTGATTTGGAAGGGTTTAAAGACATGAAAAACACCATTTTCATGAGTTTACGGCCCAAGCTTATGCCTTGGCCGTAAACTCCTTCAAAGTCCACAAAATTATAGTTTTAGGTGTTCTAAGTCCATATCTTGAAGTCCCTTAGCCATATCTAAAGTCCATTTGAGTCTAGGAAGGAGTTTAAGGGCTAAAAACCCTTCAAAATGGTGTTTACGGCCTAGGCTGCCTCCTGGGCCATAAACTCACATATATTGTCCAATTTCATGATTAAGTGTCTAATTTGGAAGCTAAACATGCTATAGATTAAGGCTAGGAAGATACCTTAAGGATTTGAAGCCTTAAATTTGAGTTTTGGACATTTAATCTTTGGATTTAGGAGAGAGGTTAGAGAGAGAGTAGAGAGAGAAGGAAAAAGCTTCAAATGAGTGCTAAAACATGTTTATATAGTCCCTAAAACTTGGACACGGTGGAATTCTACCCGATACCGGCCTTAAACGATGCTTTGGGTTGCACCCGATTGAGTTTTCGTCACCCGACGAGGATATTTCTAAAACTTATAAAATACATGTCTTGGGCTAATTTCATGAGTTCCTAAATGATTTGGACCCTCATTGAATGATAATAAACATATAACTTTTAGTTAACTAAGCCCAAAAACGATATCGGGACATTTCGATTTCCGACGAGTTATTCGGGTAGAACGGGTTTTCGGCGATGAACAACTTCGGGTTGTTACAATAAACTTCACACCTATTAGATAAACATTGGCAATGATAGACTTCATGCCTAATAGATAAGCACAGTAAGCAATGGACATCATGCATATTCCTTAGACAAACTAGGGATGAGATTTAGAACCAGAAAACCAGACTGGAATCGGAATCAGACCGAAACCGAAACCATTAGAACCAGAATATGTAGAAACGGTCTAGGTCCCAGGTTTAAAGAATGGATTTATCCGAGTTCCGGGTAATCAGGGTTTTGGGTCATTCTGGTCCGGGTAAACCGGGTTTAAGAATCGGAACCGTGTTAGGAAATGGAAACGGTTTTAGGGGTCGAAACTAGTTTTTATGTAAAGTTTAAAACATGAATATCTAATTCGTTTGAAGTCGGATTATCATGACATTTTTTTGCAACATCTAGTTTAAATTTTATACATTATTTTAGACTATAATTTTGTCATTTTTGGTTTCATATTCATCGACTTATAGTTTCCCAAAGTTTGGATATCAATGTTGTGAATTTTCTATTTTTCAGCTTTATTTTTATATTTTGTGAAATTTTATAAATTCATATCTAATTCGTTTGAAGTTGGATTATCATGAGGTTTTTGCAACGTATAGTTTAGAGTTTATACATGATTTAAACTGTAATTTTGTCATTTTTGGTTTAATATTCAATGATTTACTGTCCCACGAAGTTGGGATATCAAAGTTGAAAATTTTTGAAGTTCAACCACTAAGTAATTACCAAAAAAATTCGGATTTTTCGGGTTTTCCGGTTGTAGACCCACTTTACCCGGTTCCACCCGACCCACTTCAATGCTTTTGAGTTTTCCGGTTCTAGACCCACTTTACCCGGTACCTTAACCATAATCAAACCGGAACCGGTTCCTATATACCGGTCTGGTTTCCAGTCCTACAAAATCCCGTTAACCGGTTCTGGGTCTACCAGTCCGTGTTTAGACCCACTCTCATCCCTAGGACAAACCCTTAGGAATGAAAATACAAGGAAACATACTGACATGTATTGCGGAGAAATCCCTATAACAGTGTTGTCAGCAACGACGATTTAAAAATAACCTTTAAGATAGATCCTTACGGAAGAATATGGGGATGGGTAATCAAATTAATTGTTTGATAATTAAACATGAATACATGTATTATTGTGGGTTCAAAACCCTATGTACTCACCAAGTTTACCAACCTGAACCACTCAATTTGTTTGTATAACAGGTAACGGTATGAAGATATTAGAAGTTTGGACCTGATGAGAGATTAAAGGAAATGTAGGCCATTAGATGTTGGAAGACCAACAATAATCATGTTTATACTTATGTTCTTGTATCATTTGTGGCATTCCCAACCACAATAAATCAATGGAAACATTTCTTCAAAAATACTTTTATGGAACAAAATTCTGCATTAATGAATAAACTCTATTTTAAATAAGCATAAATAAAAAAAATTTAAAATGACCGTAAAAATGGGGATGTCATAGTTCGTATCAGAGCATTCGTTTAAGTGAACTAGGAATTTTAGGATTTCTAGACTTAAACTTAGAATGTTAAGCGATGATTGTGAGATGTGTGTGTTTATTATATTTTAGGTAGTACACCTAAATTGACACAGGAACTAGCTTACTTTAGGAAAAGATGCCTAATGTGATTTTATGTGCTAAATGGTTTGCATTATAGCATGCCTTAGGTTTCCTATATAAATTGCTATTATATGCATAAGTTAGACGTCTGTTACCGACCTATAATTAGATAAATTTATATGTTCGGGTTTCTAAATGTTTAATTACAGTATTAGAACTAGCATGTAACTTTTTGGAGTCATAAGGAGGACTTATGTGTCTATCATAAATAAAACCTTCCCAATCTATACTCTCATCTCGATACATTGAATGCCTTCTTTTGTGTATAGAACATTATGGTGAGGACATGAAGAGGATTAGGAAACAGAGATGGAAGCCAATAGCTTGAACCTCGACATGCAATCGAGCGTGCACTAGAAGTTGTGCCAGCAGCTAAACCTCTCACAATAGCAGGAGTTCAGGCAATGATGCAAATAATGATAGATCAAATAATGGAGGAGACAAGACAACTACTTCGGAAGAATAAGGATGAAACTACTGCACCATTTGTGCAATCTAAGTTGAATAAAGGACAGTCAGAGGAAGGAAATTGTTGTAGAGCCGTTAGACAGGTTGAACCATGAAGGAGTAACAAGGACAATACCAAGGAAGAGATTGATAGAGGTGGATGCAAGTATGAAGACTTCATGGCATCCCAACCACCAATCCCATCCGAAAAGCTGACACCAGTATCAGTGATGGATTGGATTTATGAAATGGAGATGGCATTTGAAAGCTACAATTGTAGCGACAAACAAAAAAGGATCTTCAAAGCCAGACAACTACATACTAATGTGTTAAGCTGGTGCAAAGGAGTGGTCATCACCATGATGAATGGAGAAGCATGGAATATTTCATGAGAAGACTTCCTTGTGCAACTGAAGAGGGAATACTACTTAGAAAAAGACCTCTCAGGATTGAGCAAGGAATTCCAAAATCTGAATAAAGGAGACATGAGCGTCAGTGAGTATGCTTCAGCCTTTATTGGGAAAATGAAGTTAGTTTCTCACCTGGTTCCTATGGAACCCTCCAAGTTAGAAAATTTTGATGATGGACTACCACCGAATTTCAGTCTAATGGTGAAGTTAGTAACTACTTTGGAAGCAGCCATCCGAGTTGCCAAATTTTGTGAAGACATGATCAAAAGAAGGACCTCCAGCTAAGTGGAAGTCAGAGAGAAGAGGAGTAATGAAGGATCCTCATAATCCGAAAAAAGGTAAATTTTCAAAACCTAGACCCAAAGGTAAAAGGTCAGAGGATAACAATGAAGCCAAGTGGTGCGAGAAGTACAGAAGGAAACACTTCGGAGGATGCATTGAAGGAGTGATCTGATTCAAGTGTGGGAAAATTGGTCATTATGCCAATGAATGTAGACTCATTGAAAGAGTATGTTTTCAATGTAAAGAAGGACATATAGCAAAGGACTACCCAAGAAGGAAGGAAGTTGCACAAACATCTTAGATGACCCTCGGGACGGTAAAGGAGGAAGCAGAACTAGCTTCAAGAAGCCAATAGGAACAAGTTGTTTATCCAGGATGTTTAATATATAAAGTAGCCAACCCATATAAATAGTATTCTATGATGTAGCCTTATGACAAAGACATAATGATGAACTTGAACAACAATGTAATTGTTTTCAATAAGTAATATAATCCTTGGTTATGTTACATAACTTATGTGTTAAATTGCTATATGATTTTCTTTTATGGTGATTTGGTGAACTTTAAAACAATACTTGGGATGAGTATGTGTAGGTGAGAAAGGTAGTAGAGGACTATACTACCGGAATCATAGGACTAACACTTGGATCAGAGAAAGTCACTAGGACACTAAGTCTCTAAGTAGTTGAGTTATTTTGTTAATTTCTCTCATTACCTTTGTTTATGTAATGACTATGAAGAAAAATATTAGGATCAGATCTATATGTTACAAAAATCTTATTTTGGTGGAAAAACTTAAACCCTAAGTTTACATGCAACCTAAATGATCTATGTTCTCATTATGATTTGCAACAAACAATTGAATATCAAGAACCCTAAAATTATGTTGCTATTTTCAAAATTAAGAAAGGTTGATAGAAATGACAAACCTTTAGTTTATTATAGCAAATAAACTAGTATTCCTTCTTGATTGGTCTTTGGAAAGAAAGCACTAGAAGTCTCGTGCCTCTAATGGCCCACACCCAAACCATAGAAATTGGAAGATAAAGAGGAGATAGAAGCAGAAGGAAGAATTTCGGTCTAAGACTCTTAGAATGAGATAGATTTCGAAATTCTAAACACTTAGGGGTTTATATAGGTGTTAGGAAGGTTGTATGTAAGGTAGGTTCCTTATAAATAACCCTTACCTCATTGCTTCCTCCCTAAGGCATTCCAAACTTCCTTAGAGTCCAAGAATACCTCTAGAAACAATGTAGAAACCGTCCCCTTTATGGGAGGTTCTAGAATTGGTCAATACTCAACTTTTGAACATTGTCACCTTTAGTCCTTCTACTTTTAATTAATCCAAGTAATCCTAAAATCAATTCTAATTAATTTCTGATTAATTTTTAATTAAATAATACTATTTCTAATTAATATATTATTCTCATATTATATTAACAAATTATTTGTTTTGATTTCTAATTAATTTATTAATCATATAATAAATTAATAATACAGTCTCTCTCTCCAAAAAGCATTCCACTCAATTACAAGGTTTGAGGGCAACCCAAAAGATCTCTGCTAATAACTCAAGATTATTCTAATTTAGTTATAGACTTAGACACCTAATCCAACAATCTCCCACTTGGATAAGTCTAAAACTAAATTACATGTATAACTTCTAAATCAAATAGCAAAGGGTGTTTTCCAAAGCAACTGTCGGACTCTGATGCGATTAGATATTAGACCTTAGATAAGTGATAAAATATTCCTCCATTCTACAAGATATTGAATGGACATGAGAGATGGATTAGAATCATTCTCATAGTCCAAGATTCTATTTCTCAATTTCCTGATTTGTGATGACGTCATAAGACTGCAAATTGAACACATCAATTTAGTCTTGGTTGGGCCCAACACTAGAAGTCAACACCAAATCACCGATGGGCCCAATGATATTGCTTTTCCCGTCAGGGCAAAAGGAATGAATAAACTTTGACTCATATGCTTGTATCTTTTACTCACCAAATCACACATGACACTATGTTTTATAACATCAAGTTACTAATGCATTTTTGCAATACCAATGTACAACCAACTTGTAACTTACAACTAATATATCTCCATTTTACAAATATAATATATTATCGTCTCATAACTACTCATGGTATAATCCATGAAGTAATTCTATGAGCGTTAGTTTATCCAATACTTAAATCTCCATTTTCTAAGTACTCGTGAATGTTGTAGCAACACAATTGATATGTCTAAACTCCTTATACAATATAAAATCCAATTCATGACAATCTTTATTCACTACTTACTTCCTAAAGTATGAGCGACCATGGAGATTCGAATAATCAAATCATTCAGGCAGTAAAACATGCAAACTCAAACACAATAATAAATTTATTAACTATGGTCTCAAAACTATTGAATATAAATAATCATTATTAATTCATTACCATAATAATTACGATTTTGTTCATTGTATAATGTTTCGAGTAATCAACTAATCACTTGAATTAAACATCAGCCATGCCACGTTATGAACATGCATACTATCCAAGATGTGATGGAATTCTGACTTAACATGCATTAATCTCATGTGATATTAAGATTCCAAATCTCAAAGATTGATCCTTTGATATTACATAATATCCCATTGGAGCTTTGTTACTAGAAACAATTCGTTGGTAATTTCTAATTCAAGGTACACTCCTTGGACATTTCTCTTTGCATTAAAGTTTCCAACTCACTTATAGTTTTTTTTAAGTATCTACCATTATAGAAATATTTCCATATTTCCATGTGACCATCAACTCTGATCAAATCCATAATTGTGTCACTATGGTCCATCTAAATTAATATAATACTTCTAACTATCCACAAGCAACCAGTCCTTTGGTATAACCTTAGAATGTTCTTGACAGTTGTTTAACACCTTTAGTCATACAAAAATCTAGTCCTTTTCCTCATCATGCTATGAGCATTTGAAAAATAAGAATAACTAAATATTATAGCATATTTAATTGATCCTATATTCAAAGCATACGGGAATCGATTCATTATGTCTCACATAAGGATTTGATATATTTTTAGTCTCTTGCTATAATATTTTCATATATAGAATTTTCTATGATGAACCGTTTCAATAAGATATTCATATACGTCTATGACTAATTTATATTAAACCATATGATCTAAACCTTTAGAATCTAAAAGAAGTATGAGTGCCCTCTCCCTTAAGTCTACTGTAGTGAAACAATTCCTAAACTTTGCAATTTGCAAACTGAAAACTTTGTTCCATACAAACAATATTGTTAACATGCAATACTAGCATAATTATGCACCTACTAGCTTTGACATGTACCCAGAGATGAACTAGACATATAGAAATCAATACTCTTGACATTCTTACTAAAGTACAAAAATCTGTTACACGATGCTTCAATAAGTCTCCAACTAGACTTCTTAAGCTTATATACCTTAATTGGATAGCATATATATGTCTTTGAACCCTTCTAGAACTTATTGATATATTTCATGAAATTTTAAACAATTCCTTGTCACTCATCACAATTTGAAATATGAAGAGGGGTGTCGTAATCACATTGTGAATTTGAGAATGCAATTAACACAACCAACATCCATGTTGATGTTTATCAGATCTTATAATCTATGAGAAAAAGTATTTCCTCACAATCATTTTCATGAATTAGAGAGAAAACTTTTTCATATAGATTTTATGGTGCATACGTTCCCATGCATGTGAATCTATCATTTCCAACCTACAATCATAAGACAAGGTTTAGGACAAAACCAAATTTGAATTTAGCTTTCCTTCATGGACTGAACTTTGCTATTCTAAATTTCTTGCCCTTGTAGATTTTGAAAATATAGGGTGGAGGCTAGGGTTTCAAAAACCATATGGCATTTTTGAAATTACATCCTTAGGATTTAGTTTCTATAAACCCTAATTTTGATCTATTCAACTTTGTGCAAGATCAATGAGAACAATGGCTCTGATACCACTGATGGGTTTTACACATTTCAAAAATCATATTTTTGGGGAAAAACATAAACCCTAACTTTAGATACACCCTAAAGGTTCTTTGTTCTCAATATGATTTGAAAACAACTATTGAACATCAAGAACCCTACAATTACATTGGTATTTTCGAAAATACTAAAGGTTATTAGAAGTTCGTGTGGATTCTCGACAAGAAAAAACACTTCATAGAATAGGTATTGATTTATATTTTGTTACTCGATTAAAGAAAACATCACAACCCAAATTCTATATGTGCTAGAGTAAGAAATCATTTTGCTCCACATATTTCGTGATGTTTTCAACCTTGTTAACTTCAAGATATGAGTCATAGTTACTAAAGCATGGCTCTACAACTTGATTTGGAATGAAGTATGACTCATCTCATGATCGAACTATTTCCAACAATATCCAATTCCTCATCTTTGTCATTCAAATGCACTATGATATTTTTCAAGGATTGATTGTGATATAAATCGACACTCACTAAGATGATCATAAAACATTATACTAAAGCATTCTCCTTTCTTATCAGATTGGAGGATCTTTTGTCTTTCTGCCTAATAGATTCTTTTTATTCGTTCTGCTACTCTTTGAATATTTTCAAAGCATCATAATTATGCTTAATCTTATAAAGACAACCATATTTACTGAAACATCAAAAAATCAAGACAAATGGAGTTATCATCCTTTATGGTGGACCTGAATAGTCCATATCAACATGTACTAGATCTATTAGACATTCACTTGACTCACATGAACATGTGATCAATGAATTAGTTTTAATTTTCAAATGAACAAGATTCTCATATACTATACAATGCGACTTGTACAATACCAAGTATATGTCCAGTTGGTGATGAGATTTCTTTTCAGTTGGTCATTTATGACAATACCACATACCATATCATAGGAATCAAATCCACAATTAATATTGATAATATTAGAAATATAACCAGCACTTTCATAAATTCCATTTCAAGGAAAATAGGAAATATAAAATAAGGCAACCAGATAAACCAAAATTTCATAATTATTGAAAATAAACGAAAAATTAGAACTTGTCCTTACACTGCATAAAATGAAAACTATTTTTCTAGACATCTTCGAAGAGTAATAATAATCTATTAAATTATCTAAACTCATTAGTAGTAGCTCCAAATTCTTATCTTCTATCCATTTCTCATGATCAGATTTAGCTTACCTTGCTCAAGCTTCCTTCTTTCTCTTAGCACGTTTAATACCATCAAAATGTGATCATCACATCATGTATTAAGAGTCTATGAATTGGAACTTATAAAACAATGGAGTCAGATAATGGATATACATGAAGTAGAGTCACACTACTTGACTTTACTATCTCTAAGATCTTTTCGGTATTTTGGGCAGCTTTGTTTCTGATTTCCCTTCAATTGGTAGTAAAAAAACAAATGGAATCTTTGGGATCAACACATGGAATGATCCCATAACTAGCCTTTCACTTTTCCATACGATCAAACAATATGATCTTGGACTACCCCTTTCCAATTGGAAGGGAAATCCTTTCTGCATCACCATTGTCACCATTCTCAATGGCCATGGAAACCTTGGAATTAGACCTTATAAGCATCTATGCTTCAAATGTGCTCTTAAGCATTTCTGCTTCAGCAACCATCAACTTTGGGTTAGATCAATTAGGGTCATGTCGATATCCCTCATATAAAAAGTTCTCAATGAATTGATCATATGACTTTGAAAGCGTAAGAAGAACCAAGACAATGACTTTCTCCCTTGGAAACACGACACCCAATCTATCCAACTTGTCAATGTACGATTTCATGCGCACACACAAAGCTTCCATCTTGATGTTCACATGACAATAGGGTATGAGTAGTCTCCTATCTTTCAACCTAACCAAAAATGTGATGTTAGGAAAGTCACGGGAAGAGAAGGTTGAAGAGTTGAAGAAACATGGTATTCAGTTCCATCATTTCCTAAGAATAGAAAAATAATTTCGCTTTGACTTGAAATTTGAATACCATCTCTAGAATATTGAGGAAAAACATTTCCATAAGAAAGAGTATGATCATTTCTATCTTCATAAGACATAAAAAAATGGGATAAAAGAGAATTCAAGTTTAGTTGATTTTAATCCTTAATTATTAACCCATAAATTTAAAATAAGGCTAGGATCCATATTTTCGATCTGGACTTTGAAAAGGGATATCGTAATCAAATTCGAATCTATTTTAGATAGGTAAGGCTTGTACCAATTCCAATCTTATGAAACCCCTAGATCCTTTTAGATTCATTGAATCTTATTAATGATATGTTTAATCTTGGATTATGCTCTCACTGTTGTGACTGGGATGTCGAGGATCACAAACGAGATGTGAATAACCATGCAAACCCGCATGACAACCTTGATGTCATTTATCATCTCTAATTGATGGGCCGGTTAACCACACATGCTCCATTAACAAAGATAATTTTCAAGATAATCATTATATCTCTTTATAGTCCATATTTGTGTGTCGGTTAATTACACACACTCCACTAACGACATATAAAGCATGATGTGCGTTTTTCATAGATTAGGATATTTTTCATATTTTTTTCTAAAGTAACTTGATGGGATTTTATAAATATAGTTTAGTTATTTTATATCATTATACTTATTAATGATATTTTGTCCTATCAAATCCGTTCGGCTAACGACCCTCTACCATGCAAGATAGCGGTGGATAAAAATGGATACCCAGTGCAGTCATTTTATAGGCCGCTTCCTTAAACTCCTCTTATAGTATGACTTCTTGAATGAGGCGTACTAGTGATTTGACTTACTTGTATTATACATATAATATATTAATCTTTTAATTATGTATAGTATAAGGTGTATTTTAAAACTTTTCTAAAATACTACGTTTAAATTTAAATTTTTGAAATTAATTTAATTTTAAAATAAACCAATTTTATTTGATCTTTATACTTTAATTAAACAATTAATTAAATTAATTAAATTACTTAAATCATTATGGATTAAATAATTAGTTACAATTATCCAATTTATAAAATAATTCAAATTTAATCTTAATCCTAAACCTCCTAATTTTCGAAAATTGGCTAGGGTTTACCAGGTTTTAGTTTTTCATATTTTAATTCTTTCAAAATAACAAATAAGGAAACAAGGTAAACCCTAAAAGGGACACCTCAATATTCGAAAATGGGCAAGGCAGGCTAGGGTTTCTAAAACCCTTCATGTGGAAGATATGGTGGATAACTTATTGACCCATGTTCAAATCTTGGCACCATTCAGCGCTTGTAGCCATGGAGGTTCGCCTGCAGTGACTCCAGGGCATGAGGCAAAGCTTTATGTTTGCAGCGGGGGATTAGTCGGTGCGTGAAAGCTCGCCCGGAAACCCTCGTTAGGGAAGTTCTGTTTACAAAAATATAAGGGTGGAGGCTAGGGTTTCAAGAATTGTATGGATTTTCGAAAATTGTCTCCTTAGGGTTTAGTTTCTATAAACCCTAATTTTGATCTATTCAACTTTGTGCAAGGTCAATGAGAACAATGGCTCTGATACCACTGATGGGATTTATAATCTTATTTTGGCAGGAAAAACTTAAATCCTAAGTTTACATGCAACCTAAATGATCTATGTTCTCACTATGATTTGCAACAAACAACTGAATATCAAGAACCCTAAAATCATCTTGTTATTTTCAAAATTAAGAAAGGTTTCTAGAAATTATATACATTTAGTCTTTTATAGCAAATAAACAAGTGTTCCTTCTTGATTAGCCTTTGGAAAGGAAACACTAGAAGTCTTGTGCCTCTAATGGCTCACACCCAAACCCTAATAATTGGAAGCTAAAGAGGAAAGAGAATAAGAAGGAAGAATTTTGGTCTAAGAGTCTTAGAATGAGATGGATTTCGAAATTCTAAACCCTTATGGGTTTATATAGGTGTTAGGAAGGTTGTATGTAAGGTAGGTTCCTTTTAAATAACCCTTACCCCATTGCTTCCTCCCTATGGCATTCCAAGTTTCCTTGGAGCCCAAGAATACCTATAGAAATCCTCTAGAAACCGTCCCCTCTACGGGAGGTTCTAGAATTGGTAAATACGCAACTTTTGAACATTGTACCCTTTAGTTCTTCTACTTTTAATTAATCTAATTAATCCCAAAAATAAATTCTAACTAAGTTCTAATTAATTTTTAATTAAACAATACTATTTCTTATTAATATATTATTCTCATAATATATTAAAAAATTATTTGTTTGATTTATAATTAATTTATTATTCATATAATAATTTAATAAACCAGTCTCTCTCTCTCTCTCTCTCTCTCTCTCTCCAAAAAGCATTCCAGTCAATTACCAGATTTGAGGGTAACCCAAAAGGACTCTGCTAATAATTCCGGATTACACTATTATAGGCTTGAAAACCTAATTCAACATATTATTCCTACCTTAGTGTTCATGTTGAATCGAGTTTAACTAATCTACGAAGTAAGTTCGACGTAGCACCCGACCTTTAGATTGAAATAAAAGATAATCGAAGTGATTGATAGAATTATTGTAGTCGTCGTTAAGATTTGGTAGCCTATAGGTAGAAGTGTTAGATGCTAGAATGTGATTATATCACATTTGAACATGAAAGGGGGTATCTTTCATGTTATAGTCTGACGCAAAGAGACCTGAGTCTAGCCATTGCACCATATGATGAAAGGTCATTAGAGCATGACTCATTGGTATGTTACGATAGTCGAAGCAAAGAACTTATCATAGATTATGTTAATTCTAGATGGAGAAGGAGCCTCCAATATAGAGAAAATTTAGAAAGAATATGAGGTGCATAATTGATCAAAGTCAACAGTCAAGAAGTCTACTCAATATAAAAGTCAAAGGAGTTACAGTTATTACCTAGGATGGAAAGGTAACATGCACATTCATTATACAAGACTTGTTTTTTTGAAAATTCTAGGAAGTAATCATCCTAAAGGGAGATAATTGTAACACCCACATATTCGGGCTAGTCTATTAATATAAAATAAGCGTTAAAAATAAATTTTTGATAGAAGGTTATTTAGGATAAATAACCTTAAACAAAGTTATAGTATATGTGACAAGCATTTCTTACATATAAAGAATGCTGAAATCTAACTTCGTATGAAAAAGTTATGCTTCTTCTAAGTTTTGCGCTTTAACCGATATGGCATCCAGTGTCGTAAATAGTAAATCAGAGATAGATTGATTATTAGCCTAAGTAGTCTAAAAGAAAGTCATAGTAATAATAAAACTGAGAGTGTGCATGTGGAGAACGCCAAAATCTAACTTCGTAAGAGGAAATTACAATTTTACTAAGTTTCAGTGCAACAGTGCGCAACACTGGTATCAAAATTCATAACGGTCGATAGTTAGGAGAAAATCTAAATGAGAATAGAAGATCTCGTTAATAGGAATCCGTCAAGATATATACAGTCAATAACGAACGTTAGACGAGAGTGTTATAAATTTTTAATGGACTGTAATAGTCTAAGCCTGTTACGAATTTAACTTTAAAAATAAAATCAAAATTAGCCGACGGAGTCTAAATGAAATATGTAGATCTCATTGATAGTTATGCGCATATAAAACTCGTCGAAAACAGAGCTCTTATGAAGAATATTTGAATTTTCTAAGAAATCGGAAATTTCTACACGCAGTCGCGCGTGCAGACAGAGGGTGTGGCACACCTCTAACGTGCCATGAGATTGCGACACGCGTGACCATGAGACTGTAACACCTCATCATCCGAAAACTTACGTGGCATGGCCAGACAAGGTGCACGATGCGATTATGCTTTTTTCATGTATAAATAACCTTCGAAGTCCAGTTCATTTCTTACACCTTCTCTACGTATCTCTCTCGATTTCACTCAACTTTGGTTGAAAGTTTCCTTAGTTTTAGTCTTTAGCGAAGCCCTATAGTGTTAGATAGTCAGTAAATAGAAGCTCCCAGATCAGAGTTCTACCCACATATTTCCCGGTTTTCACTAAAAGCTCTATAAGTTAAGCTACACTTATTTTATTCAAGTGTAACTATTAATTATAGTCATAGTCATCATTATGAACCTATAATTAAGATTTATCAGTGCTCAGGTCATTATATTGATTGATCATTTATGGAGATGATGTCTAGATTGGATTTAGTGATGTGTTTAAGGTGGGACTTTCAATCAGTATACTCTGTATATCAAACAGATCCTACCTAGTTGTTGTAGACATTGGGAATAGTGAGGAATCTAGAATATTGTTATTTGCCACGAATATAAGCCTAAGACTTAATTAGACATTCGTATGTAGGTCATGTCAGAAGAAAATTCAACGAGATTGGTGGAGCGTTGCCGAATTCTCCGGTCACCCATCTATTTCAGGTGAGTGCATAGTTAGTTTCATCCTACACAAAAATATGAAGTATATAATTAATTAATTGATATATGTGCTTATGTTCAAAGATGTTATGTGTTAGATGAAATGTTATAAAGATAAGTTTTTATGATTTATATTGTATATGTATTTGCAAAGATGTTATGTGTTACATGAAATATTATAAAGATAAGTTTATATGATTTATACTATATATGTATTTATAGAAATATTATACATTAGCTACCGAAGGGTAGTGAAAGATGTGATAGTACGAAGAAAGATAGGATGCCATAGTATGATGAAAGATATTGGCAATGATAGAATAACACAACTTCAGAACTGGTACTAGTGTACTAATGATATAGGAATGATACTAGCATGCCAACGATATAGGAATGGTACTAGTGTACCAATAATGTAGTCACCTAATAAAGTATAGATGACGACCACCGAACTATTCATGACCGTCCCGTGGAACACTAGAAACGATGGACTTCGTGCCTATTAGATAAACACTAGCAGCGATGGACTTCATGTCTATTACATAAGCACAAAGAGTGATGGACTTCGTGCATATTCCTTGAGAAAAACCCTTAGGATTGAAAATATAAGGATACCTACTGACAAGTATTGTAGAAAAATCCTAGTAACAGTACTATCAACAACGATGATTAAAATAACCCTTAGGATAGATCCTTAGGGAATAATAAGGAAGAAAACGAGGACGGGTAATCAGATTAATATTTTGATAATAAAATACGAATAGCTATATTATTATGGGTTGAAAATCCTATGTACTCACCAGGTTTCCCAACCTGACCCACTCAGTTTCTTTGTATAATAGGTAACGGTACGAAGAGATTTGATGTTTGGACCTTATGAGAGATTAAAGGAATGTAGGCCATTAGATGTTGTAAGGCCAGCAATAATCACGGTTATGCGCATGTTCTTATATCAATTATGGCATCCCCAACCTTAACAAATCAATGGAAGCATTTCTTCAGAAATACTTTTATGGGACCAAATTCCACATTAATGAATACACTATGTATTAAATAAGCGTAAATGACCATAAAAGTGGGGATGTCACAGTGAATGTATAGCTAGAGCATGCATTTATCACATCCGACAAAAGCCATTGCAGGGAATCTCTATCAAAACTGCTTTTAATTAATCAAGTGGGACCATAGTAGGATGCTTCGGGTGAACATATTTTCCTCTAAGGTTGAAGTAAGACAAACCTATAATATCCCAAGAAATTCCCATGTCATTCAGACCTACATGCTCTATTTTGATCAATTTTACATCTCATGCATGCATCCGAATTCATTTTATTTGCTTTGGGTCATCATTAACTTCATATATACTCTTGAATCATCGTGTTAACGACTTCTACAAAGCTGAGTAAATTCCACGTCACTAGCATGCTTCTTATTTTTTATTTTCTTGTAACTTTAGGGTTTCATTCAAAAATAGTCTATAATAAACTATGAGTCTAGCAACAGAAACATTAAAATTTGAATAACATTAAAACCATTTTATACCCAACAAGGATCATTTTGCAAAACATGGAAATATTAAATCGGCCATAGAAAGTAAAGATTACAACCTTTGAAGACATTGATTCTCATGAGAGTGTGATGTTGATGAAGTGAGGCAAAAGACTCAATGTAGACGCTCTCTACAAGTATCTACCAAGCAAAAGTAAACCACTAAAATATGTTAGTCTTCACATATATTAAGCACTAAAGAAGATATACCAAAAAATCCTTAAAGGAGAAGCAACTTAGAACACCTTAAATTTCTACTACACCAAGCAAGAAAGGAAAGGGGAAAGAGCATATGTGCTCTTAGCTTTTAAGAAAAAAAAAGATGACCTAAAAAACTAGAGAAGTTTTTGTCTCTTCTCTTCCTTTTACTTAGATATGTGTACAAGGGCCATAAATTTCAACAAGTTAAAGCATGACATCTAATGACATGTATGGGATGTAAGAAGCAATACCAACATACAATCTCTTATCTTGGAAGAAATTCACGGAAATGAGAACAATGATATGATGGTGGTGTATGTTTTACTCCAACTCATTAACTATCATATGCACTCTTTTATTATATAAGCTATCTTTATATAAATGAACCTCTACAAGTCTAAAAAGATGAATAAAGCATATAAATCATACAACATGAGTTACTAATTAATTTTTCTCTCTTAGAAAATATTACTTCCACAAATAATAATTTCCAAATTAAATACAAGTGTTGATAACAATTATTAGTAATAAATTTCTAATAAATAATCAATAAGTAGTAACTTGTTCTAGGTTCTGTCCCTATAGGATCATATGTCAATAGAATATATCATTTTATAATGACTCTTAGGCACAAAGATCTTTTAATCTCCCACTTGCACAAAACTCATCATAGCTTGTTATAGATAGTGGTGAAGGTCTAGGAATATTTCATTACCCTCAATAACACATGAGGAAAAATGACCTTCATCAACATCCAATTCCTAAAGGGTTTCCTAAATCCCAAAAAGCTTTGGTGTGTGCCCTTTTTAGAAAAATCGTCTAAGATATGGAAGTCGAATTCAACATGATTGTTAGACAGAAAGCAGTCTTTGAGTGTCTGCGGGCACCTCATGCTCAGGATTTTCTGCTAACTATCTCTATTGATGGTCTTGGCCAGCATATGTCTCCTGTGGACTACCGAATTATCCTTCATCACCGCCTCATGATTCCCATATTCCCAATTGACGAGATATGCCCAGTTTATTGCAAGGCATGTTTGGATACCTTTGGGGAACACGCGGTTCATTGTAGAGAGCTCCCTGGTTTCAAGTATAGACATGATGTGGTTTGGCATGTTCTCTGTGATGCTTGTCGGCATGTTGGTATTTCTGTGAAGAAAGAAGCGCCAGTGAACTTTTTGACGGACCCGCAGGATGGCAGGTCCACACTTAGACCGGCTAACATTTTGGTCTTTGGATGGATAGGAGGGAAGCATGCGTGCATGGATCTTACTAGGGTCTCTCCTCTTGTTGGTTTGGGGAGCTGGGGTTTCACATCTGGGCATGCCGCTATGAAAGCCGTTGCGTGCAAAGTGGTAAAGCATGAGAATACATGTAGAGAAAATCAACATGTGTTTGTTCCTTTTGCATTCCATACATTTGGTTTTCTCGCACCAGAGGCGGTAGAGCTCCTTAATGGAGTCCAACGGGTCATGCATTCTAATGTCATATCTCCTATATCCACAAATGTTGTTTTCTAAAGAATTGGTTTTGCCATCTAGAAAGGACTAGCGGCGCAGCTTGTTGCCCGTTTGCCTTCAATCGATATGTATTGAACTAGAATATGTAGCACCTAAAGTAGAATGCCTGTAAAGAATCACAACCAAAAGACTAAACACCAGGGAATTAGGAGATATGAGAAGAGGATTGTAAAACTTGAAATCACAGAGTGCAAGGAAACTATGATCGAAATTTATAAAGGTCGGTAGGGTCTATTTATAGCAGAGCAAACTTACTAGAAAAGCAAATTTGAATTAACTAAATAATCATATTTAATTTAATTCAAATTTATTCCTTATCAACAACTATGGACGAAAATATTAAAGGGATTTATCCCTTCAAAATCGTCCAAACCTTCTAGGGTTCCAGAACATTTCGGTTGCTCAAATATTGAACAATTAATATTCAGTCTCTATGCTTTTAAATAATTTCTAATTAATTCCAATTATATCCAAATAAAATCAAATTAATCCGAAATTAAATTTAACAAGTTTCTAATTAATTTATCAAGTTTTGGTAAATCAATAAACTATTTATCTCACTCTCTTAAATCTTTTTCTAACTATTTTAGCTCTTGAGGGCAACCCTAAAAGGGCTTTATTATTACTCCCAAAGTTATATCAATTAGTTATGAAATTGGACACTCATTTTCAATAGTCTGCCACTTAGACAAGTCATTAATTACTATTGGTCAAATAATCTTCGAATAACCAACAAAGCTTGCCTTTTACAACAAAAGTAAAACTCTGATCTAATTAAGAATCAGTCCTTAGATAAGTGATCAAATATTCCTTTGTTTCTATAAGTTATCATTATGAACTGAATCATATATTATAAATCAACCTAACAGTTAAAAAGTATATTTCTTGATTTCCGATTTATGATGATAAAATAAGACTGCTAATCGAAAACATCAATTAAGTTCGGGCTAGGCCTAGCTAGCACATGAGTGTCATAAACATATCACCGATGGGCCCATAGATATCGCTTTTCCTATTAAGGAAAAAAGGAACAACTAAACTTTGACTGCATAGTTTTTGTTTACTCTTCAAATCACATATATAAATACTCCTTACAACCTCTTATTATGTATATTGTTAAAGTAAGACTTATACACAACCAACTTGTATGCAATGAACTCAACGTCTCTCCGTTATATGAAAAAAAGATATTATCTTCTCAGTATTACTCGTGATGAAATACATGAAATAATCTCTCTGAGTGCGGGTTTCTCTAATACTTAAATCTCAAATAAGTACTCATGAACATTAGTCGCAATCTCCAAACTATGTCTAATCACTATAGACAGTCAACTAATACTAAATGACAATTGTAACTCAATATTGACTCCCAAGAGTATGACAGATTGTGGATTTTTTAGTAAATTAGTACTCGAAAAGTGGGGATCTAGACATGCAAAAACAAAACACAATAATAATTTAATTCTAAATGGTAACACTCCTTCAAACAAATAATTCTCCATTATTTAATCATCATAATAATTACAAAATTTATTCATTGTTATAAATGTTTTAACTAATCAACTAATTACTAACATTTACATCATCTCTCATGCATATGCTCCTAGCATGCATATTATGTATTTCCTTGTTCATCCCATTTGTGAATAGATTAATTGGAGTTTCCTTTGATGATACACGCTTCACAATAAGATCTTTATCCTATACTCTGCCTCGAATGTAATAACACTTCCTTTTCATATGCCTCAACCTTCTGTAATCCCTAGGTTCCTTAGTTAGAGAGACCGCACCTTCATTATCCTAAAATATTTCCATAGGATCTTTATTACATGGAACAACTCCAAGATCACCAATCAATTTCCTGATCCAGGTTGCTTCCTTGGATGCCTCGCTAACAACAATATATTCAAACTCGCAAGTAGAGTCTACTACTATTTCTTGTTTGGAACTTTTCCATGTACCACACTACCATTAAACATAAATACCAATCCAGAGTGTGACTTGGAGTCATCTCTATCTGTTTGGTAACTAGCATAACTATATAGCCTTTCACAACTATTTCTCATTCACCCAAATACACAAGCAATATATGTTTTGTATTTCTCAAATAATTAAGAATGTTCTTGACAATTTTCTAATGATCTAGTCCAGGGTTTTCCCGATATCAACTCACATGCTCAAATCATATGAGACATCAGGACGAGTACATGTCATAGCATACTTGATCGATCATATAGTCGAAGCATATGGGACTCGACTCATTTTATCCTGGTCATCATTACAACTATGACATTGAGATTTACTAAATTTAACGTTATGATGTATATGAACAGTTCCCTTTTATGGAGTTTTCCATATTGAATCTTATCAATACCTTATCCACATAAGTACTCTGACTAAGTCCTATTATACGCTTAGATCTATCTCTATAGATTCTTATACCAAGTGTGTATGCCACTTCACTCAATTCATTCATAGTGAAACATTTCCCAAGCCAAGTTTTCACACTTTGCAGCTTAGGGATATCATTTCCTATGAGTAGTATGTCAACCACATACAATACTAGGAAGACAATGACACTCCCACTAGATTTTACATATACGCATGACTCATTTGGACTTCTAGAAAAACCATACTCTTTGACTTTTTCATGCAATAAGAGATTCCAGGTTTGTGATGCTTCTTTAAGTCCGTAGATTGACCTCTCAATCTTACATACTCTATTCAGATACTTTACATGTTCATAACCTTCATATTGTGCCATATATACATTCTCTGAAAGTTTTCCTTTAAGGAATATGGTTTTAACATCCACATTGTAATCATAAAAGGTAGCTATAGAAAGTAGTATCCTAATAGACTTTATCTTAGCTACTGGTGAAAACATTTCCTCATAATCAATTCCTTGATTTTGAGTGAAAACTGTTGCCATCTGCCTAGCTTTAAATGTGTAAACATTCTCATCCATGTCGGTCTTCTTCCTGAAGATCCATTTATAGCCCATTGTCTTATGACCATGTGTTGCATCAACCAAATTCCACACTTGGTTATCTTTTGTGGACTGAATTTTGTAGTCCAATGTCTCTTTTCATTGGGTATCATCAAGTTCTAACATCGCTTCCTTGTAGTTAGATTGCTCATCCAGATTGACCAGTGTTTATCACTAATGAAAGTATTTCCTCCGTCGTTATCTTAGGACCCCTTGTGTTGTGTTGGTTGTTATTCATTTATTCATAATTTATAATAAATAAATATGCATTTTTTTCATTTGTTTACTTGTTTATAATATATTAATTTAAACTAGTTTTATTTCTTTTTCCAAATGAAATAAGATGAAGATATTACCAAGAATGGAAGATGGTTCCAAGTCTTAACTAGTTAAGAATATAATCCCGACCTTGAGTTTGTACTCATGTTTTTAGGCTTAATTATGGTCTTCATGGTTTATGTCCTATGCCTTCACAAAACATGGACTCTTGAAGTCCTTTTGGAAACAAAAGTTGTTTTGATAAGTGGGAGCTAGAAGACCTTTCTGAAGTGTCCCTTAAGTTTTTTAGAAATAAATTAATAATTCTTGTGTTGGCGCATAAAAATTATTAGTAGTAAATGTCTTGGTTTATATATTTTTGATGTAAGCTGGTGATGTTTATTTTATGCTAGTATCTATAATGCTATGTGTATGAAAATGAGTTTTGTAGGCTAAACAACATTTTATCATAAATTAAGATTACTTGGAGTTTGAGAATTAAATATCTAGACTATAATGTAAGACGTTTAAAATTAAGTTTTTATTAAAAGCGTTTAAAATGTTTATTAAAAATAAAAAATTTTAAAAACTCTTAATAGCCAACTTTGAAATATTTAAAAGATTTTTTTATTAAAATGACTAAAATTTGATTTATAGCGTCATGACATCAATCTATAACATTAGATATCAGTTTTACGTCAAAACTATATATATATATATATATATATATATATATATATATATATATATATATATATATATATATATATATATATATATATATATGATATTGTGTTTGTAAATTTAACGTGTTATGATGATTTTATTTATTATGCGTGCTAAATAGAATTTAAAACATAATTACCATCACATGATTTTGGTTTATCAAAGTATGTGGTTTAAACATAAGATGTGTAAAATGTGTTTATAAAATAAATTGAGTATTATTATACAAATTCATAAGGTCAAAAGATTTTGATTACCTAAAGGAGATTTAAAATAATGATTTCATAAATCATCCAAACTCTAAGTCTTTACCATAAGTTTTATTAAAAGACTATAATTGGTTTTTAAAGCTCTCAATCGCTAAAAATCAAATATAAGATACTTGTATATAATTAATCACAGCTAAAGGGTTAGTAAAATAAAGTATGATTTAGAACCAACAGAACCTTATATAAGAATTATGTTTCTACAAAAGGTAAGATGAATTGTTTTGGATGCATGCAATATTCATGAGACTATGTGTTATATATATATATATATATATATATATATATATATATATATATATATATATATATATATATATATAAGATGTTTGTATATAATTGATCACAGCTAAAGGGTTAGTAAAATAGAGTATTATTTAGAACCAACAGAACCTTATATAAGAACTATATTTCTATAAAAGGTAAGATGAATTGTTTTGGATGCATGCAATATTCATGAGACTATGTGTTTTATATATATATATATATATATATATATATATATATATATATATATATATATTTAACTTTTACATAAAATACAACTCAATGTCGTCCCTTTTTAAGAACACACGTGCATCGTTTGTATGGTCTTTATGGGCGATGGATCACTGAACCACTTGGATTTTTTCTTATAATGGTAGAGGTAGTTTTTTTATTATCTAGTGGGATAAAGGTCACCTAACCACTAGTTAGATGTCGATGCTACAAGTTTTTCAAGAAGGATAACTTTATCAGGGATCTTGTATGATAAAGGTCAACTAAGCATGAGAGGTTTGCGGAATAGATGAAATCAAACATGACAAGTTTAACCAAAGTTATTTAGGATCCCATTACTATGAATTATATTTGATGAAATTGGTAATCGTTACCTACCTTATTGGTTAAGTGGATGCGATAAAGGTTACCTAACCATTTACTTGCTTCGTAACTTGCATCGTAGACTTTAACAAAAAAAAAATTGAAACACTAAAAGGTATTAATTTTTAAAGAATTAATATTGAAAATACTAAATGAATTTTGTTAAATTATATATGTTAATACTCTCACTCCCATGTGCAACCCCTCTCTTGATTTGCAAGAGATAGTAACATTTGATGGTTATAATTTCTAAAACTGGTATTGTGCCTTGAGAATTTCTCTTAAATACGAACATAAGTTATACATACTAAAACCGGGGTTCAAAGAGTAACTCATATTTAAGAGAGTGAGGGCTAAAGTTGGATACTTGGAGGAAGAACCAACGGCATTCCTTTTACTTCTCTGTCCACAGATACCAGGATCTATCCAAGGAATTCGTTAGAAAGATCCTTTTCAAGTTCGAATTTGTTCATTTGGAATCTGATTTCTTCTTCTTCATTTTTATTTACTTATTTTATTTTCATTTTTATTTACTTGTTTTATTGATTTTTATTTAATATCGATATTTTTGATGTTTTATTCCTAAACAACCTCTAACAACCGGTCACTCTGATCATGGTGCTTAGTGGAAGCATTATTGTGATGATATTGATGTGTCTCATATCATATTGGGAACAATGATCCCTGGCCTCCAGAAGGTCTTGGAAAATTACAAAGTATATAAGATGTTTCATCAGGTATAGAAGATATTCAGATAGAAGAGTGATGTTTGATACATACTTGTTCAATCATTGGACGCTGACAATATCTAAGAGAGTCAGAATGTGTGCTCAAAGAGACATTTGGTTAAAAAAAGGGAAAGACAACATACACCTAAGAAATCATGACAGGACACTAGAAAAGGAATTGCTCCTCTTATCTTACTGAGCTGAGGATGTCTGGTATGACCAAAACTTTAGGTATCTATATCATAGAACTATTTACTTTTCAATATACACTTGAGTATATGATATTGCATGTGACTCCAATATTTGATGTTATATTTAGATGTTTACAAGAAGTATATAATTGATTACATGCATATTAGTATTCCATGTTGGAGACAAGAAAATGTAGTTATTGAGATTGATGGAACTTTTGATTACCATATAGTTTGTATTTGATTATAACTGATAGTTGCATAGTACCTATTATCCCTAGGAACATGTAACAATTGCAAATTTCGAAGCAATCTTGATTTACTTATTGTTAATGGATGTTTATGTTCATGTTTTGAAACAATGAACACAATATCAAGAATATTTTCTCATAATGTTATTTTTGAAGTAAATCTATATTTTTTCATTAAGTTAATAGTTCTAAAGACGACACCAAAATAATCAAAAGATATATGATTTAATTTGATCTATAATATTATCATCCTTATCATATAAATAAAAAACACATATCCTAACTTCAAAGGATGGTATTTTGTAAATGAGTCTGGCTCATTTGATATATGTGAGTAAAAGGTGATTCACAAGTATCTTTATCTAATAGTAGTGAAAGAGAAAAAGGTTTGCTCAAGAATTATACATAGTGATATATGTAGTCTTTTATATCAATTGATAAGATATGGTGATAGGTACTTAATTGGCTTCATTGATGACTTTTATTCGTTATTGTTGAAACTTTTGAAATTCTCAAATTGTTTCATAGTAACGATGAAAATAACTCAGTGAGACTATAAAAACCCCTCATTATAATAAAGAAAACAAGATCTTAAACCAAGACTTCTTTTCTAACATCTACTAAGAGCATTTATATTAAATATCCTTAAAGATTGTTTAGGATTATGTTTCTATAATCTCACAATTCATTATTATAAAAAGATGCATCATTAGATTTTTGCATCATAGTTTGGAACTTTAAAGGTTAAAGAGCCATATAAATACATCATAGTTTGGAACTAGCAAGTTAACAAAAGTTTGTTGAACCTATTCAAATGGTTAACTGAAAGTTAGTAAAACACAAAGTGTTCATGGATATGGTAGAATTTATTAGAAGATATAGAAAATTTGGTTTTATCATATATATTGTTGGAAGTTTTATAGTAAACACTTCAAACTACCAAACCGCTACATTAAATTCTTAATCTGACAAATAAATTAAAGCCATGAAAATAAAGAGATTTGTTCGTGTATGATCATCAAGTACGGGCTTTATTTATCGTTATTAGTATATTATAACTATAAATAGTAAGTGATTTTTCAAAGGAGAACGCATATATGGACGTAAATCTTCTAAGAATTTAAGTCACCGTCTCAAAGTAAGAATCTTCTTTTTATAAGAAAATCACAAATGTGATTTCATAATAAATAAAGACGACTCTTGCATTATCCGGAAAGCTCGTGGAATCACGATTACATTATATGACTTGTAGGTTTTTAACAAACTAATTCCTTTACTTAAACTCAGGAACTAGGTGTTAGAGTCTTATTTCTTGAACCATGCAATATCTTGACAATCAATGCAATTTTACTTAATCCTTTAAGTTGTCAGTATGTATATATATAGATCATGAAAACTTAAAGGATTAAGTAAAGTTGTATTGATTGTCAAGATCTTGCATGGTTCAAGAAATAAGACCCTAACACCTAGTTCCCGAGTTTAAGTAAAGGAAAAAAAAGAAAGGGAAAGAAAATATGGAGAGAAAAAATATGGAGGGGAGGTAAATGAATAACTACTTTCATGTTCCTGATTTTGAAGGAAATAGAAGAAAAAAATGTGTTCCCGAGTTGAAAGGATAAGAAAACATGAGAAAGAAAAACAACATCTTTACAATTTTACCCTTAATATTTTTCCCACCTACAGATAATGATAGAGTTTAAAATATGGAGTGTTATGAGGTAACAATATTTTTATTGCTTCCTCTCATGTTAATGGATAACATGGTGACATTGTTACAATGCGTTTTCAGTTTTGGTGCATGATTATTGCTTCATCATAATTCATGCACATACATAATATTAAGTATATAGACTTAAGAAATAATAAAAAAACATTTTAAATAATTGTTGGCTTATCGCAAGTAATTCTGTAATACACAAACATACATGTCTACTCAATAAAAAAAGGTTCAAATGGATTGTTCAACAAAAAAGTAGTAGGGAAGACGTTTCTAGAATAAAAACAATTTGTTCAAAGATCCTGACCAAAAATATATCAAAGATCCTAACATTACCAAATAATACCACATAATAGTATAGTGCATTACTGATTCCCCAATTTCCATCTTCCATTTGATACATACAACTCAAGAAAATCAAAGTTTTGGCATCTATAAAAAACAATAATTAGTTGGTAGTAAAGAATGAAGTAGAAGAAGCTATATTAGAATATGTATTATTGTGCAATGTTGAACTCAATTCTTAGTAGGTTTGATGCTTTCTAGGGATGAAGAAAATATAAGAATATATGTTAATAACTTAAGATACATCGACTATTTATAAGTTGGTTTAAAGGGTAATATTGTAAAGTTATCATGCCAAGGATAAGGAGACGATTTCTTTCTCTCAAAATCTCTCTAATTTGGGAGGAAGATTAAGAGAGAATATCAAGCCTTAACTTCCTTTATCTTCTACCCAAATCATTCTAAAACAAATTCTTGGGGACACGTTTTTTTCATCATTCTCTCCACTTCCCTCTGTAAGTGAGACTCGAAAACAAGGTGTAAGATAGTTTTTCTTACCAATACCACATGACACGGTTTTGAACATGACTTAGAATCCTAACATAAAGGTTGAGCTAGCCAATATGATTGTACTCCATATAATGTTGCAATTGGATCCATCATATGTGCCATGTAATGCATTAAGGCCAAATATGTCTTATGCTTAGAGAATGAAAAAATAGATAACAATATAATTTGAGGTATTCTTCAACCCCAATGGCCTTCTAGAAGGTTTTATTAGTTACTTTCAGAACACGACTGTAAGTAAGCATAACTTCAATGTAATCATCATTAAGAACTTTGAACCTAGAGAAGGCAAGTTCTAATATATTGGACGAAAGGTTTTTGGAACTATAGTAAAATGAATGTGTAAGGGATGAATGGAAAGAAAATCTACCATTACTCTCTCTTATAATATGCTATTCCTTAGAATTAATTGGAATCAAAAGGTCTATTAGCTTGATTGTTAAACCAGATGGTGAAAAACTCACCATATCTTGATTATCAGACCCTTTGTAGATTTTTGCGACTTTGATTTGGGAGCCATTATATAGAATGGAAAGATATTTGATTAGCATGAACATGGCAGTTAAAAAACTAGTATTTGAAATAGAGAAGATGAAATCATACAAAAGGAATGGTAGTTATCAAAAACTATAAGGGGATTTTGATGCTCTTTGATCGGTTCGGAAAGGAATGATAACACCCACTCTTGATACTTGGGTACATTGAATGGAAAGGAATCGAGTTCCATGTCCCAATGCTGAAAGCAATTTTTATTTGAATTTTTTGAAAATTATTAGGTGAAACGGCAATTCCATTGTGATAATTACATGCTCTCAATTTATTACATATGCAAGATATGACATCCTCATTGTTATGGCCAAAAAAGACTGATTTGTTCATGCTTATTAAATTAGAGTATTCTTTTAAAAAGATTAACTATGCGAAATTTGTCACAAAAACATGATCATAATATTATCAAAATATTTTCAAAGAAATGTGTTTTATTTATAAAACTCGGGACATAATTGTCAATATAGAAACATTAGCGTAACGAAATATCACAAGCCTTACAGTATTCAATATTTATACTAGAAGCCTACAAACTCCTTAAATCTTTCAACAGACACATATCATTATCTAGATAACTTCGTATCGCTACCTATGATACAAAGAAGCTAAGTGGGTCAGGTTGGGAAACCTCGTGAGTACATAAGGATTTCAAATCTCACAATGTTATAATCTATATATATATATATATATATATATATATATATATATCTTAAAAACCTCAATATAAAATTCACCTCATATAAGAAATCTACCCCATCTTGTCGATCCTTACATTTTACTCCTATACAATGACACATTTCATACTCTCGAATTCAGAAATTAATGACTTTACCTAATCCTTACTCTCGTATCGAGAATAAATGACTATATCTAATTCATACTCTTGGATCAGAAATGAATGATTTTCTCTAATCCATGCTCTCGCATCAATGTTAAATGACTATGGTTAATCCATACTCTTGGACCAGGGATAAATAATTATGGTTAATCCATGCTCTCGGATTCAGTGGCAGATGACTATACCTAATACATACTCTCGGGCCAGGGACCAATGTCAAACTTCTACCCTCCATGTATATCTGACACATATTCTTAAAGGGATGCTACCCAAAATACATCTTCATTAACTTAGGTCTCTAGTGAAAGCCTTATTTTATTTCTAGGTAAGACTATGATGCTCAACTCCTAATACTTTTATTATTATCATGAAAACATACACACACACACACACATATATATATATATATATATATATATATATATATATATATATATACACATCTTAACGCATATAAAACCATACTTGCTTCGCATATCATATATTATCAAATAAGTTCATAACACATATTCTACGCAATGAGCACATAGCTCACATATAAACTCTTTAACATACATTTAATACTTTAATTAATACTTGTACTAAAATCATGTTCATGAAAGGGACTATGCACTCACTTGATGAAAGTGGATGCCTTGGAATTTAGGCAGAACTTCACCTTAGCACTTTAACTTTTCTTCTGGTGTAGCATAAGATAATGATTCATAAGTCTTAGTCTAATACTCCTGGTGACTTAATGATAATGTAGATTCCTCATTAATCTCCATGAGTATTGAGATTTCTATATAATAAGGATTAGCCAGACAGGACGGTTGGGAGGCGGGATCATATTAGCATATAGTTTTTCTGAAATCCAACAACCAAGACAATATGACCATTATAGATACCTATCATATAAGTAGATCAATCAATATTATGACTTGAAATTACTAATAAATCTTATTTATTGGTTCATAATAACGACTTATGAATATAAATATAAGTTACACTAAAAATAGAAGAATGTAGCTTAACTTACAAAGGTTCTTGATGAAACCAGGAACTAAGTGGGCAGAACACTGACTTGGGGTCTCCTACTTGAAGGTTACAACTAGTTGAGCACTCAGCCATGTCGCATGGATTCTCCACAAGCCAGAAACTCAAGGAAAAAGGGTCCACAAGAAGGAGATTTGAGAGAGAGAGAGAGAGAAGCTCTAGGGGCTGAATGTGAGAGGCTTATATGGAAATGAAGCATATATATAGACCTTGGAAAATTGTGTCGTGCATGCATAGGGGTGTGCCACGCATATGAGTCATCCTGGCTCCTGTGGCCTTCTGCCACATGTCGTTTCGTCATTCATCTACACCTCCTTCTTCTATGTCATAACCGGCAAAATTAGGTCAAGATGTGAATTCCTAGAACAATATAATCTCCTTGTATAAGCCCAAAACTCGACCCAATAAGCCCTCAACTTAGTTCTTAAGACATTCCTATTTGGCCTTTTAGGCCGAAAACATATACTAGGACCTTAGTTGGGCCAATAGTTATTATTTTTTGGCCCTTTGGACCAAAAACCCTTACCTAAGCTTTAATGAGCCAAGAATCCTTCATAGAATTATAAGTGGAACGAGAATCCTTATTGGGCTGAACCACAAATTGAAACTACCCATCTTGGGCCACTCTTTTGGGACGAGGACCCTCTTGGGTTGTGTGACAACCGAAATTTCCATTTGGTCAAACCCTAAAAGTCAACCACTTTGTATCATAAATTAATGTCATTATTTCTTATTTTTAAGAAATATAAAGTTCGTTTGATTATTTTAATATTATTTTTAAACGAACGGGTGAAAGAAAATGTTGTCTCGGGTTTTGAGTTTTAAAAACCACAAACACTTCGCGTCTTAGAAATTCCCGACCAAAATTTTATGTTTGGGTTGAAAAATCACCCAAAAACCGTGAACTCATACCTATGTATGAGTTTACTCCCCAAAAGTTAGTCATTTGTGTTTACTCCCAAAGTTCATAAAAGAGTAAACTCCAAAAACTCTTTCAAGTATCATCCTAGATTGAATTCCAAATCTTCAAAGTTGTAAGTGTTCTAACCATTTCAAGTTAGTAAAACACTTAATCTAGTGTTTGTACATCTATTCATCCATTCATTTATGTATTTTGTCTAGATTTCCAATACACCAAGAACACACACTAAGTGTTCTTGGCCTTTAAGCTCAAATCAAGCTTCATTATAGTAAGTACTTCCATCCTTGAGTGTTATTAAGCTAGTATTACATTTATACATCAAGAAATTATGCCAAGAACACAAGGGTTGAGGTGTTCACGGTCCAAGGAGATGCTTGGGCCGTAAACACCATACAGGGCACCGAAGTGTGCCTAAGTCCTTATCTAAGCCCTAGTTTGATGTCTAAGCCTTCCTTGATATGTTTAAACCTTCCTTTGATGTATTTAAGCCTTGAAAAACACCAAAATCCAACATTATTAGGTGTTTACGGTTTGGGATCTCCCAAAACCATAAACACCCTAAAGTGTGTATAAATGGGTTATTTTCCTTCCTTAGGATTAAAAACTAGCTTCGATAATTACCTTGTTGTGTTAAGGACTTGAAAACATGGCAATACCCTTCCCCATGAGGTTTTATGGTAGTAAACCCAAAGGGAAATGCCAAGAGGCCGTAAACTCCTCAAAGGAGGTGTTTTGTTGCCCTAGTTCCTTCCAAAGACCAAACCACTTAGTAAAAATGCTTCAAAGGGCTTGTTAAACCACAAAACAACACTTGGACATTAGGACTAGAGTTTACGACCGTAAAATCTAGATTTTACTGCCGTAAACTCCTTGATTTATGACCATCAATACCGTAAACTCCAAGGGAGTTTACCCTTGAACCCTAAACACCCTAGCTTTGCCCTACCAACACTTGGATGCAATCCTTGTGATCTTTAACACTTGAAACAAAGTGTTTTCATGTTCTAGAGTGTCCCAACTTATTTTATTAGTTATAATTTGGCTAATTAGTTATATATATGTTCATTATATGATAACTAGGCTCGTACGTGTGTACAAGTCTTCATTTGTCACCTAGCACCGTACCCGACACTTCAATCCAATCCACTCACCGCAAGTGGGTTCATACCCCTTAACTAACCTTTGAAATACTTTTAAATGTTTTAAATTCTTTAATGGGGGGGGATACAAGTTGAATACTTATAGTTATTACATTAGTCACATGTGATTAATAACTATAAAACCAATGATTTTCTTACTGTTCAAACTGTTTATCAAACTGCTCTACTTCAAACTGCTTTACAAACTCTTTTACTTATCAAATACTTTTACTTAAACTTTGTTACACTTATTGTAAATTACAAGCCCGTATATAAAAGCAACGTTTAAAAGGCTTAGGAAGCCCATCCGCCCTATTTCCTTTTCGCGCTTGAGATGTGGTCTGGTGGGATATCGGGTAGCCGTCCGAAAGTCGTTTCAATATTAATTATATATCATGTGTACATAGATAGAAATAAAAGTGCTTCCATATTCATGCGTACTAGTTACATCATTAGTAAGTTACCATCGGGGTAGCACAGGATCATACTTATATTATTGCTAGATCAATGAGTCAGTTCATTCATGAGTCGATACTTATTACTATGAGAACATATACATTACATTAGAATGAGAACATATACAACTATACTAGGAGAAGAACATATACAACTATACTAGAGGAAGAACATATACAACTATACTAGAAGAAGAACATATACAACTATACTAGAAGAAGAACATATACAACTATACTAGAGAGAGAACATATACAACGATACTAGTACAAGTTACAATACATTACATATATATAAAGACGTTGATAAAATTGTGATCCACTATATCGAAGAATGCCTTAAATGTCATGGCCCGAGTTGTAGCCAGAGTCTCTTGGAGGGAGAGCGTGATTTTGCGTATAGATCATACTGGATTGACTATCCTACACCTTGTTGCTAGCTACAGCCAGACCTGCAGGTCTACGGGTGCCAAACATCATACCTTTTTACGTGCTACATTCGTCTTTGTTACCTAGTCGATAGTATGGTACAATTAATCACATGATACCTTAATATAAATCCGGTTTAAGGTAGTTAGTACAGCAGTAGTTCTTATAATACAACACTACAGTACTACAATAATTTACCCTTTATATACATTTAGTGATCATTTCACTTAAACATTAATGTACAAACTATATTTTGTTAATGATAGTTACACTTGGGAAAATTACACACTTTTACGATAAACGAACATACAAAATAGTTACGCCTTGGTAGAAGGCTACTTTTAATAGAAAATATAGGTTTTTCTGAGAGATTCAGACTATTACAAACATTTACAAACATTCACGTACTTTTATCACCAATGTTTACAAATTCATGTTTAAAACCACGTTCAAACGTTTTGATACAAACACGGACACTAAATTACTTATGAACTCACCAGCTTAATGCGGATAAACTCTTTCAAAATAGCTTGTATTCTCAGGTCGACAGTAGACAGGTACCGAGGCCAGCTTTTGAGAAGATGGAGCACATCCAAGACTCATCTTATTATTTTGATTTACTTTTTGGTGTCTATAACTGTTCAGAACACTTGTATTAAAATTATATATTTAATGCAATGGATGATGTTGTTTGCTTATTTACTGTTATACTGTGTTGTGATACTTTACATGACGTCCTCCACCCCAGAATGTTTCCGCCGTTCTTAGTTTTGGGGTGTTACAGATTGGTATCAGAGCATTGTTTATAGTGAATTGAGTATATCAACCCATAAAAGATATACTAAGTATAAACCAATTTGGGATTAAAACACTCTGACCAAGAGTCTATACATTAAATATTAAAATATTTAATTAAGTATACTAGTCTGTATTCATACTGAAATCAGTGTCACAATGACAAGAACAAAAGTATTACAATTTTTAAATATCACAAGTGAGCTCGGGGATGTATGGTCAGTCCTGGGAATGGCATAGCCTGATTAACTATGCTGGTCCGAGGAGTGATTAGCATATGCCCTAGAATGGTTTGTATATGTTAAAAAGTCTAAAAACTTACCAACAATACCACAAGGAGATCAGTAGAACCTAAACTTAAAATACTATAGGGGTATTTTGTGCTACTACAAGCTACTTATATACTATATTCTTATATCTCTCTTCTCGCGTAGATTTAAAATGGTTGGATTCCATCATGGCGACCCGTACTTCCCAAATGAAGGCAACGCGGGGTGGATCGAAGAAGAGCCCGAAGATGAGCATCCAATCCCTTTGGATGATCACCTCGCAGAAGGCTTTTCTGATGGATCTGACTCTGATCCTGAAGTCAACAACCTACCGCCAGTATGTCAAGCCCCGAACAACAACCCTCGACCAGCTTTCCCAGGTCCCACTCCCTTGTGGGCAACCAACTTGAATCGCTGGAGTGACGAACAGGGTCAACCCTTACCTTACTTTGGGGACCGAAGCTTTTACAACGCCAACGAAGGTGGCTCTGCGGATCGAGCTCTGCCCGTCATTATCCGCAGAATAGCTCGTAATGTTGAGCAAGGTCGAGCAGCCATCGACCGGGTCATGGAGATTGATGCTAATTCTGGTGTCAACACAGTCCGCATCCGCCGTCTTGAGGAAGAAATGGAACGGACCAGGAGAACCAATGAAACCTTACAACAATAACTGGCTGCCTCCCGAGCCGAAGTCATGGAACTTCAAGCCCGTCAGAGGGCTCATGAGCGACACCTTCAAGAGGTGGTTCGTCAAGTGGCAGACCTCAGGGCTCGCCCGAGGAATTCCCATCGCCGTTAGAAGATGCCTAGTACATCTTTGTCTTTTGGTTAAGGAATAACCTTTAATATCTGTGCTCTATGTAGCACTTGTCTGTAAAATATTCCTAACTTTCAGTACTCTAACTAGGAATCTAGGAACTGTCAAACTTTTCATATGGTATGATGTAAGACCTACTGTTAGGTTGATTTTCCCTGAACTTAATATATCAGTAATGCCAGTATTATTGACAACTACCTAATCTGTGGGAAAAATCTGTACATTTGTGTTTTCCTACTAATCTTCTTTGTTGTGATCTCAAACACTCATTCAACTGTTGGGCTATGGCTAATTAGTCCATGTGTCACTCTCACCCCACTTATAATTGATTCTTACCATTTTGTTTATCTTTATTAACTTATAGCTGAAAGATGCCTCCTCGCAAATCGCCCAGGAATAACCCTGCACCTCCAACACCTCCTCCTCCTCCGGTCATCGATACTGCAGCCCTGAATGCTGCCGTGGCTGCAGCAGTGGCAACTGCCATGGCTCAGTATCACTCTACTGATGCCAGCAGAGGTGCAACCCCTGTTGACTCAATTCCTGTTGAAATCCCTGTGCGCTCGAGAGAGTGCTCCTACAAGGATTTCACCAACTGCAAGCCGAAGTCCTTTCATGGAACCGGCGGAGTCATTGCCCTCTCGCAATGGTTCGAGAAGACTGAAATAGTCTTCGAAATTTGTTCGTGCCCTGCGGCGAGCAAAGTCAAATATGCTGCATGCACCTTTGAAGGAAAAGCCCTGACGTGGTGGAACGGACACGTTAAAGCGCTAACTCTCATAGTGGTGAATGACATGGGTTGGGAAACCATGAAGGACCTCATGATTGAGGAATACTGCCCGAGGGGCGAAATCCAGAAATTGGAGCAGGAGTTGTGGAGCCTAACCATGAAGGGCTCTGACGTAGTCTCATATACCACCAGGTTCAGCGAACTGGTGGCCCTCTGCCCCAATATGGTTCCCACTGAAGGTAAAAAGATCGAGAGGTACATATGGGGGCTAGTGCCTCCGTATCAAGGGAATGTCATATCATCAAACCCTGCTACCTACGACAGTGCCAAGCGACTGGCATAGCAACTCATCGACCATGGAGTCAAAGCCCCAGCAGCAACAACAACCCTAGCCATCTCGGAACCCTCCAAACCCGCTGACACTAAGCAAAAGTTCTGGATGGAAAAAGAAGAAGAAACAGCGAGCTGCTAAAAAGCAGCAAATTGTGGCAGTGCATGCCGCAATAACACCTGCTGCTGCTACTACTCCGGTGGGACAGTATGCTGGAAGTTTGCCTAAGTGAAACAAATGCAACTACCACCAAAACGGCCCCTTTCGTGAAATGCAGTGCTCCAACTGCAACAGGAAAGGACACACAGTCCGTTTCTGTAAATCTCCAGCGAGGCCGATCGCCCAAGTCCCTGGCTCTCGCGTGAGCCCGACCTACTATGGATATGGTGAAGCAGGCCACTATAAGAGGGACTGCCCCAAAGCAAAGAATGTTGGCTGAGCAGGTAGGGTACTAGCAATAGGCCATGGGGAAGTAGTTTCTGACCCGACGGTGGTGACTGGTATGTTTCTCCTCGATAACTCCTATGCATGCATTCTGTTCGATAGTGGAGCGGAGCGAAGCTTCGTGAATCATACATTTGCTCGCATGCTTAAACAACAACCACACATACTTAAAAAACAATTCACAGTGGAAATGGCTAATGGAAACACAGAAAGCACGAATAGCATATACTTAGGTTGTACCCTAACCCTAGATAACCATTCATTCCCAATCGACCTTATGCAGGTCTCGATTAAAAGCTTCGACGTTATCATCGGCATGGATTGGTTAAGTCTTCATCGCGACGACATCATGTGTTACAAGAAAGCCGTCCGTTTAAACCTCCCATCTAACGAAACTCTTATCGTCTACGGCGACAAACCCGGTGCGAGTCTTCGTATTATATCAGGTATTCAAGCACATAAGTATCTATGTAAAGAATACCATGAATTCCTTGCTCACGTTGTCGATACGAGCCTCGAATTGAAAGAACTAAAGAACATCCCAGTAGTGAGCGACTTCCCCGACATCTTCCCAGAAGAGCTACCAGGATTACCTCCGCAAGGACAGGTCAAGTTCAGAATCGACTTAGTCCCAGGAGCTACCCCAGTAGCCAAGTCGCCCTACCGATTAGCGCCAGCAGAGATGCAGGAACTATCTGGTCAACTTAACGAACTGGTCAGCAAGGGCTTTATAAGACCAAGTTTCTCACCTTGGGGAGCACCAGTCTTGTTCGTTAAGAAGAAAGACGGATCATTCCATATGTGCATCGACTATAGAGAACTCTCAACAAACTGACGGTCAAGAATCGTTACCCTCTGCCGCACATAGACGATCTATTTGATCAACTGCAAGGGGCGAACTACTTTTCCGAAATTGATCTAAGATCCGGATATCACCAGTTACGAGTGCTAGAGGAGGATGTTCCGAAGACAGCCTTCCGAACTTGTTACGGACACTACGAGTTCGTGGTGATGCCATTCGGATTGACCAATGCGCCCATAGTTTTCATGGATCTGATGAATCAAGTATGCCGACCTTACTTGGATCAGTTCGTTATTGTCTTCATCGATGACATCCTGATCAACTCCCAAAGTAAGAAAGAGCATGGCGATCACTTGCGACAAGTTCTAGGAACTTTACGAACGGAGAAGCTCTATGAGAAGTTCTCTAAATGTGAATTTTGGATACGAAGAGTCGAATTCTTAGGACACGTGGTAAGCGAAGAGGGAATCCATGTGGACCCATACAAAATTAAGGCCATTGAGAATTGGTCAGCACCGAAGACGCCTACAGAAATTCGTCAATTTCTAGGTCTCGCTGGCTACTACCGCAGGTTCACACAGAACTTCTCCTGAATTGCGAAACCTCTTACAACACTGACCCAGAAAGGCGTGGCCTTTGACTGGGAAGAGAAACATGAGAGAGCGTTCCAAACGCTCAAGCGAGCCTTGTGTACCGCACCAATACTATCCCTCCCCGAAGGGATAGAATACTTTGTAGTCTATTGCGATGCATCAAATCAAGGGCTTGGGTGTGTTCTGATGTAGTGAGGTAAGGTCATCGCCTATGCCTCGAGACAATTGAAGACACACGAAGTTAACTACACGACCCACGATCTTGAGCTAGGAGCAGTCGTGTTTGCTCTGAAGATCTGGAGACATTACTTGTATGGAACGAAAAGCACTATCTTTACCAACCACAAGAGTTTGCAACACATATTCGATTAGAAGGAGCTCAACATGAGACAACGACGGTGGGTCGAACTACTCAGTGACTACGAATGCGAAATTTGTTATCATTTGGGTAAAGCCAACGTAGTAGCGGACGCCCTAAGTCGGAAGGAATATTCTGGTCGAAGAGTCAAGTTGTTGACAATGACTATCCATTCACACTTGTCTAAGCAAATTCAGGTGGCCCAGCTTGAAGCCATGAAACCTAAAAACGTGACGAGTGAATCCCTTAGAGGAATGGATAAAAATTTAGAAGCCAAGGGTGGCGGAGCCTTATATTTCATGAACCGGATCTGGACACCGAAACACGGTGGTTTTCGAGACTTGGTCATGACTGAGGCACACAACACTCGGTATTCCGTCCACCTAGGTTCAGATAAGATGTATCTGGATCTTAAAAAGCTATACTGGTGACCTAATATGAAAGAAGAGATTGCTACCTTCGTAAGTAAATGCCTTACTTGCGCAAAGGTTAAGGTCGAGTACCAGAAGCCCACCGGTTTATTACAACAACCAGAGATTCCAGAATGGAAGTGGGAGCGGATCACTATGGATTTCATAACCAAGTTGCCCAAGACAATGGGTGGACTTGATACCATATGGGTCATCGTCGATAGATTGACCAAGTCTGCACACTTCCTGCCTATCAAAGAAACTGACAAGATAGAGAAGCTTACGAGAACATACATTAGGTAAATCGTACAACTACATGGTGTACCTATATCCATTATCTTCGATAGAGATAGTACGTTCACCTCAAGATTTTGGCAATCGCTACAACATTCCCTGGGAACAAGGCTGGACATGAGCACAGCCTACCATCCACAAACCGACGGACAAAGTGACAGGACCATCCAAACACTGGAAGATATGTTGAGAGCCTGTGTGATTGACTTTGGAAAGACATGGGATACTCACTTACCCCTTGTCGAGTTTTCCTACAATAACAGTTATCACACGAGCATCAAGGCTGCTCCATTTGAAGCCCTCTATGGCCGAAAGTGTAGATCCCTTCTGTGCTGGGCTGAAGTGGGTGATACCTAATTAGCTAGGGGGCAAGTTTCTGACAGTACTCTCACAGGTCCGGAAATCATTCGGGAAACGAAAGAGATGATTGTTCAGATCCGTGAACGGTTGAAAGCCTCTGGAGACCGACAGAAGAGCTACGCTGATAAGCGAAGGAAACCTTTGGAATTCTAGGTGGGAGACCGAGTCCTTCTTAAAGACTCACCCTGGAAGGGCTTAATACGCTTCAGTAAGCGTGGGAAGCTTAATCCGAGATATATAGGACCCTTCGAGATTCTCGCAAGAATTGGCCCTGTAGCTTACAAACTCAATCTACCCGACGAACTTCGTAATGTACATTCTACATTCCACGTATCTAACTTGAAAAAGTGTTTGTCCGAAGAGACTCTTGTAATCCCACTCGACGAGATCGAGATTAACGAGAGCCTCAACTTCGTGGTAGAACCAGTAGAGATCATGGACCGAGAAGTCAAGCAGACGAAGCAAAGCCGTATCCCAATTGTGAAAGTTTGCTGGAACGCCAAGCGAGGACCGGAATTCACTTGGGAGCGTGAGGATCAGATGAAACTGAAATATCCCCATCTTTTCGCTTAGTTATTTGTAACTACTTTATTTGTCTAGAATTTAATTTCGGGACGAAATTCCCTTTAACAGGGGGATGATGTGACAACCCGAAATTTCCATTCGGTCAAACCCTAAAAGTCAACCACTTCGTATCATAAATTAATGTCATTATTTCTTATTTTTAAGAAATATAAAGTTCGTTTGATTATTTTAATATTATTTTTAAACGAACGGGTGAAAGAAAGTGTCGTCTCGGGTTTTGAATTTTAAAAACCGCAAACACTTCGCGTCTTAGAAATTCCCGACCAAACTTTTATGTTTGGGTTGAAAAATCACCCAAAAACCGTGAACTCATACCTATGTATGAGTTTACTCCCCAAAAGTTAGTCATTTGTGTTTACTCCCCAAGTTCACAAAAGAGTAAACTCCAAAAACTCTTTCAAGTATCATCCTATATTTAATTCCAAATCTTCAAAGTTGTAAGTGTTCTAACCATTTCAAGTTAGTAAAACACTTAATCTAGTGTGTGTACATCTATTCATCCATTCATTTATGTATTTTGTCTAGATTTCCAAAACACCAAGAACACACACTAAGTGTTCTTGGCCTTTTAGCTCAAATAAATCTTCATTATAGTAAGTACTTCCATCCTTCAGTGTTATTAAGCTAGTATCACATTTATACATCAAGAAATTATGCCAAGAACACAAGGGTTGAGGTGTTCACGGTCTAAGGAGATGCTTGGGCCGTAAACACCATAAAGGGCACCAAAGTGTGCCTAAGTCCTTATCTAAGCCCTAGTTTGATGTCTAAGCCTTCCTTGGTATGTTTAAACCTTACTTTGATGTATTTAAGCCTTGAAAAACACCAAAATCCAACATTATTAGGTGTTTACGGTTTGGGGATCTCCCAAAACCGTAAACACCCTAAAGTGTGTATAAATGGGTTATTTTCCTTCCTTAGGCTTAAGAACTAGCTTAGATAATTACCTTGTTGTGTTAAGGACTTGAAAACATGGAAATACCCTTCCCCATGAAGTAAAACCAAAGGGAAATGCCATGAGGCCGTAAACTCCTCAAAGGAGGTGTTTTGTTGCCCTAGTTCCTTCCAAAGACCAAACCACTTAGTAGAAATGCCTCAAAGGGCTTGTTAAACCACAAAACAACACTTAGTCACTAGGACTAGATTTTACGACCGTAAACTCTAGAGTTTACTGCCGTAAACTCCTTAAGTTATGACGATCAATACCGTAAACTCCAAGGGAGTTTACCCTTGAACCCTAAACACCCTAGCTTTGCCCTACCAACACTTGGATGCAATCCTTGTGATCTTTAACACTTGAAACAAAGTGTTTTCATGTTCTAGAGTGTCCCAACTTATTTAATTAGTTATAATTTGGCTAATTAGTTATATATATGTTCATTATATGATAACTTGGCTCGTGCGTGTGTACAAGTCTTTATTTGTCACCTAGCACCGTACCGACACTTCAATCCAATCCACTCACCGCAAGTGAGTTCATACCCCTTAACTAAACTTTGAAATACTTTAAATATTTTAAATGCTTTAATGGGGGGGATACAAGTTGAATACTTATAGTTATTACATCAATCACATGTGATTAATAACTATAAAACCAATGATTTTCTTACTGTTCAAACTGTTTATCAAACTGCTCTACTTCAAACTGCTTTACAAACTCTTTTACTAATCAAATACTTTTACTTAAACTTTGTTACACTTATTATAAATTACATGCCCGTATATTTATAGTTATATAAGCAATATTTAAAAGGATTAGGAAGGCCATCCACCCTATTTCCTTTTCGCGCTTGAGATGTGGTCTGGTGGGATATCAGGTAGTCGTCCGAAAGTCGTTTCAATATTAATTATATATCATGTGTACATATATAGACATAAAAGTGCTTCCATATTCATGCATACTAGTTACATCATTAGTAAGTTACCATCGGGGTAGCACAGGATCATACTTATACTATTGCTAGATCAATGAGTCAGTTCATTCATGAGTCAATACTTATTAATATGAGAACATATACATTACATTACGATGAGAACATATACAACTATACTAGGAGAAGAAAATATACAACTATACTAGAGGAAGAACATATACAACCATACTAGAAGAAGAACATATACAACTATACTAGAGGAAGAAAATATACAACTATACTAGAGAGAGAACATATACAACGATACTAGAAAAAGTAACAATACATTACGTATATATAAATACGTTGACAAAATTGTGATCCAGTGTATCGGAGCATGCCTTAAATGTCATGGCCCGAGTTGTAGCCAGAGTCTCTTGGAGGGAGAGCGTGATTTTGCGTATAGATCATACTGGATTGACTATCCTACACCTTGTTGCTAGCTACAGCCAGACCTACAGGTCTACGGGTGCCAAACATCATACCTTTTTACGTGCTACATTCGTCTTTGTTACCTAGTCGATAGTATGGTACAATTAATCACATGATACCTTAATATAAATCCGGTTTAAGGTAGTTAGTACAGCAGTAGTTCTTATAATACAACACTACAGTACTACAATAATTTACCCTTTATATACATTTAGTGATCATTTCACTTAAACATTAATGTACAAACTATATTTTGTTAATGATAGTTACACTTGGGAAAATTACACACTTTTACGATAAACGAACATACAAAACAGTTACGCCTTGGTAGAAGGCTACTTTTAATAGAAAATATAGGTTTTTCTGAGAGATTCAGACTATTACAAACATTTACAAACATTCACGTACTTTTATCACCAATGTTTACAAATTCATGTTTAAAACCATGTTCAAACGTTTTGATACAAACACGGACACTAAATTACTTATGAACTCACCAGCTTAATGCTGATAAACTCTTTCAAAATAGCTTGTATTCTCAGGTCGACAGTAGACAGGTACCGAGGCCAGCTTTTGAGAAGATGGAGCACATCCAAGACTCATCTTATTATTTTGATTTACTTTTTGGTGTCTATAACTGTTCAGAACACTTGTATTAAAATTATATATTTAATGCAATAGATGATGTTGTTTGCTTATTTACTGTTATACTGTGTTGTGATACTTTACATGACGTCCTCCACCCCTGAACGTTTCCGCCGTTCTTGGTTTTGAGGTGTGACAGGTTGGTTGGCCCATCAAAAGAGAGAGAGAGAGAGAGAGAGAGAGAGAGAGAGAGAGAGAGAATAGGGTGATTTATCTAAGCATGCCACCTCACAAATGTACACCATGTAACCAAGCGTTTATCTTCCATGTAACCAAGAACTTCACATCATAGAAGTCAACCCTTCTCTCTCTCTCTCTTCTCTCCATCTCTCTACCTCTCGGCCACTCTCTCTATCACTCTCATTCCTCACTTCAAACTTCACTCCCGTCCTCCTTTCTCTCTAATCTTCAAGTGCTCTCTCATATTTCCTCCAAAATTTTGTGGTTAAGAGTGTTCATCAAAGAGTTCTCATCAAAGATCATAACTTGGTATGTTTACTTCACACACAAGTTGTTTATTCCTTCCTATGCTAAGATCATTCCTCAAAACCACTCTAAATTTTGTGATTATACTCTTAGAACACCAAAACTACACAAATCTCATCAAGAACTCAAGCTAAGTTCAAAGTTGCATCATCTTCTTCTTCATCTACATCTCAAAAACCCCCTAAGGTGAGTTCATACTCCCTTGTTTTCAGTTTTATAATGTTTTTAGGGGAGAATACAAGTGTTTTTGTGTTAGATCTATGTATATATGTGTGTTTATGTGTTTAACTTTTAGATATTTACTTGAAAATGAAGTTTACCACTTGGATCTTCATATAAACCTTAAGAAAAGTATGTGTCCTCACATATAATACTTTTAAACTTGTAGATCTGGGATTTATCCACTTAAAATAGCAAAAACAAGTGTTGTGAACAAACTTAGATAACTTAAACTCAAAAATCAGCCCTTGACATAAAACGTTTTAGTCCAATCTCGAACTGTTTTGACTTCCTTAATGGTAATATTTTTCAAAACAGTTTTACATTAAACAAGTTTAGGTTTTCACCTTTAAAATGACTACCCTCACGTTTTCATTCGATTTTTGTACAATTTTTGGCGAATTTTATAAAACTGCCTATCATATTTGAAAATAATTTTGGACCAACCTGTTAAGGTGAGCAATTTCACACTTTTTAGAGACCAATAAAAATTATGAGAAAAATTGTGAACAAAGTACACAAAATTTCAAAACTTCCAGACTTTACGGATCCAATTTTCGACTTACGATGATTTTTCTACAAATTTTCCAACAACTAGGTCAGAAAAGCCAAAAAACCAGAAAAATGTGTATTTCACAAAAATCAAGCCAAAAGTGATATTTTTGACAAAAACGGGTTTAAAATTTTATTTTTACCACAGACTAGTCAAAAACACAAGTTTTGAACAAAATGGGGGCTAAAGTGTTATTTTTACTATAATTGGGCCTTAATTGAACACTTTGTGGCTTATTGGGCCAAGAACGTCATTTTTACAAAAAGTGGGCTTTTTATATCAATTTTGTAAATAATCAAGCTAAAATAAACAAAGCAATAACAAACGGATTAAAAACGATATTCATATCTTTATTGGGCCTGGAAATAATATACATGTTTAGTGGGCCTTAGTTTCCTCTTACATGTATATTGGGCTCAGGATAGACATTCATATTCCTTTGAGCCTGGAAATTATGGACACGTATAGTGGGCCTTAGTGGTTCACTTGCATGTTTATTGGGCCTAGTAATGAGTTTTATATGTGTTCTTCTCTCTTTTCCATGTAAATTTTAGATTAAGGATCTAGTGAGACCTGTCGGTTGGCACATTTGAGTGTACAATCGTAGCCTGTAGTTATAACCAGAGTTTCCTGCAGGGAAAGCGGGAGTTTGTGTATAGATCTATACGGGGGTGACACCCCACACCTGAGCTGTTCGCTGTTAGACTAGGCCAGTCTAGGGTGACAAAAACCTTATTCTATTCTGGCGGCGTCCCAACGACGCAAAGACAAGTGAAATTGTCATTATTATGTATGGTTATAGCGACTCACTTAGAGGAATTAATGTTATAAGATTTACGGGAAACCATTCTATTTTCTTTTGGGGATGAAACGGGAAACCTTTTTTTTATAAAACAACAACCTATAAGCATCGGTACTCAACCACCGGGGTTGAGATTTCAGCAGTATCTATTGCAGACAACATCGGGTTGTCCAGAAATCATTCTCTTTCTATTTTCGCAAACATTAACACACATGCATTAATATAAGATCGGACACAAATATTTCAAACCATTTCTTTTAGAAAATACTGGATTTTTGAAAGCACTATGAAAACGATTCTAAATAAGTACAAAAACCATTTTTATTCAAAATTGCTTATGAACTCACCAACTTTTTAGTTGACGCTTTTCAAAATGACTTGTATTCTTAGGAATTCCAGTAGCAGGTAATAAGTTCGACTATAAGATCAAGTGGTGCGACTTCAAGAAATTTTACTTTCTTACTTTTGTGTAACTGGTGAACAAGTTCAATATGTAAGCTATGTAAGTGTGTATTTCTAATGTATGATGTTTGGTTGCTATGTTTCATTTATATTCAATTGTTATGATATTGTACATGAAGTCATCCGCCCCCGGACGTTTCCGTCATCCAAGTTCGGGGGTGTGACAGGTTGGTATCAGAGCATTGTTTATAGTGAACTAGTATATCTGACCATATAAGATATATAACTATAAATACAATGGGACTAAAAACACACTAACTAAAAGTATACCTTAAGAATATAAGTATCTTCTAAAAGTATACATACTTGCTAGAACCGTATCATAATAAGAAAAAAACAAAAGTATTTAGATGTTGAACACTACAGTCAAACCTGGGTAGTTATGTAATCATATATGGAATAAATAGAGCCTGATCAACTGTATTTATTCGAGATACGACCAACATATGTTTGGGAGTGATGGTGGTGTTGCAACAAGTCTAAAACTTACAAACCCTACATGCAAAGGAGCAGTAGAACCAAACCTAAGGTTTAAAATACTATAGGAGTATTTTATGATACTAAACAATAAAAGCAAGTCTAAAAACGTATCGATTTGGTACATCCAGAAGTCCTAGGATCAAACATGTAATACTATAGTAGCATTTTAGAATACCATATGATCTCCACACTTAAATCTTCTACATGTATCTCATACCTCCACTCTCGCGAAGGCAACATGACTGAGCTTCACCCCAAAGACCCCTACTACCCTAAGATGATAGCCAACGAATGGACCGAGGGAGAACCAGAGGAAGTGCAAAGGGTGAACCCAAAATTGGGTCCTAAAGAATACCAAGAGAGGAACCCCAAGGGAAAGGATTCTGATGAGGATTTAGACATGGATGATGGCGCCAGATAAATCCTTAGCGAGCCTTACCCCCTTAGAAGCAATACCGAACCAACACGCAGAACAGGAAGACCTTACCAATCATATCCGCCCCTTAGAAGAGGAGGTGACCACCCTAAGTAATAGCTCATGGAAGTTGAGGCTAGGGTAGCCTTAGTAGAGCAGAGAGCGGAAGAGGCCACTCGTGAGATTAGCGAAATGGTTGGACACCATTATGCTATTTAGGCATATAAGAGTCATCACACTAAGTCCTAGGTCTACCATGTAACTCGTCACAACTAGTAGTAGTCAATCGAGAGAGGTACGCCCTACGAGAACTCATGTAACCTGAGCCAGCTTAAGGACCTGATATCTACAATCCATTAGGGTAACTTAACATTTGTACAATACCTATTTCTACATACTACCATTAATACATCATAGGGATGTAGGTCGAAACCACGAGAATCGTACAACAAAACATGCGATTCATATGCATAGATGCATAAGTTCATATCGATAATCATAGATGAGATACAACTAGATATAACCATAGTTACTCACGAACCAGTTTCTCATCATGCAACAGAATCATGTCTTCCCATGGAAACAACCAGCTAGCCGGCGAAACACCAATTCTGTAGATGGACCCCGCAACCTTCCAAGCCACTGTAACAGCTGTCGTGACAGCCGTCATGGAAGAACTCAAGGCCAACACTCCAAATGGAAATGGAAATGGTGTCGATAAATCCAACCGTAGTATCAACCAAGGAAACCAACGAAGGACAACTTACCCAAACACCTCAAACTCCAAACCTAAGGTCATGCAGCGAAAGCATGGAAAAAGAAAGGAAGCGGGTCGACTCAAGAGCTCCCAAAAGGCAACAAGTTGTAGCAGCCCCTACCCCACCAGCCCCCCAGCACCGAGAAAACTGTATCATGGATACCTCCCACTCTGCAGCAAGTGCCGCTACCATCATCATGGAGTCTGCCGGGAATTGCATTGCAATAGGTGCAACAGGAAGGGGGCACATCTCCCACATCTGTAGGGCCCCCGCCCCATGCGTCACTTCAACCCTCAACCAAGAAGTAAGTCCAATATGCCATACATGCGATGGTACGGGACACTTCAAGAGGAATTGTCCAACAGAGAAGAATGACGAAGGACCAGGAGGAGTTTAACAAAAGGACATGATGAAGCAACAAGGAACCCTACTGGGATTACCGGTACGTTTCAAAACAACAAAAATTAAGCATCGCATTTTCACAAAATATTTGCCAATTAAAAATCATAATCATAAAGTGGACCCCCCCCCATCCAAACTAACCATATCCATCGTAGGAAAAACTAAAGATCATTACGAAAGTTATGTTAACTTAGTTTAAACGTAAGGCCGTGTGTAATTAAGATTCTACAAACTTAGAGTGTGTGGACCCACCTTAATTCTTATTCTTTGGTTGACTGTGGATTTAGGGCATAACCACTCAGTCTACAACCTTTTCAATCTTGAATTACGTACGACTAAGCTATATCAAAGCATCATAGAGAGGTCTAATAAAAATCAGACTATGATATCACATCGTTTATACCAAGGCACTCGTATTGCTAGGGCACCCAAAAAAAATTCAGACCGAGACAACCACAATAGTAATACCAAGAACGAAGTGGGTGACATTACAAATGTGTACATAGAACACACTATCATTTCAAACAATTATCCCTTTCAGATCAATCCAGCACCTATTACAATAAGGAGCCCAACGATGTCAATTGACATGGGCTGACTTGATCCTCGCCATACGAAATTCATGTACCAATGAGACTCTTCACCTTAGCAATCGATTAACGAAACCCCTACAACTTGTAACAACAATCCCCGAACTATCTCAGACATCTAAACCCTTAGGTACCCGTGCAAGTAATACCACACTCATTTCTAGCCCATAATAAGGATAAGAAACGAGGAGCAAAGGACACCAAGGGTAACCCACAGATTTCTAAACCCCCCTAAGATGTTTCCAAAGCCCTTTCTAAAACATCACCTACATGCCAAGTTGAGTTCGGAGATTGACTCAACTCATGGAGCCATTCTCGTATCCATACCACCAAAACCACTTAGCACCAACATAAACACCAAAGGTATCCGGTCGATGGAACGACCCAGTAAGTATGAAGTTATCAAACCAAGACTTGAACCTTAGAGGACGCCAATCCAACTCATAAATAGGAAAGGCTAAGTGTCCATAGGACCACTGACTACTAAGGATCGAATGAACCCATCCTCAAGGATCGATATCTCCTATCCCAAATCAAGGATTTACTAGACCTACTCATTGAAACAAGCAAAGATCAACCTCCCACTAGTTCAAAATCTCTTAGTAAGAAAATCCCATGGCAACTTAAGAAGTATGAGGCCAACCACACCGCACGAAACTTTAACTTTGGTAACAAACGTGTTTGCCCTAGGGTTTAGAGGCACTACTGTTGGGATGCCAAGTACACAATCCTCAATTACCATGACCTTCCATTCACTTCACCATACAGGAAGCAAAAGCAGAATGCCTCTATGATTGGTCGAGATGACCATCACCTAGCTAACCAAAGGAGCAAGGTCAAAGAGTAGTAGAAAAGGTTCGCTAGAACACTAAGCAAAGACTCCAATTCTCCTAAGAACAAAGATACTAGACATAACAGAGACCCTCACACCTTTTCCATGATGCTTGAAATGCCGCATTAGAATGAATTTCGGGACGAAATTCCCTCTAACGGGGGGATGATGTCATAACCGGTAAAATTAGGTCAAGATGTGAATTCCTAAAACAATATAATCTCCTTGTATAAGCCCAAACCTCGATCCAATAAGCCCTCGACTTAGTTCTTTTGGGCCATAAGACATTCCTATTGGGCCTTTTGGGCCAAAAACATATACTAGGACCTTAGTTGGGCCAATAATTATTATTTTTGGGCCCTTTGAACCAAAAACCCTTTCCTAAGCTTTAATGAGCCAAGAATCCTTCATAGAATTATAAGTGGACCGAGAATCCTTATTGGGCCGAACCACAAATCGAAACTACCTTTCTTGGGCCACTCTTGTGGGCCGAGGACCCTCTTGGGTTGGTTGGCCCATCAAGAGAGAGAGAGAGAGAGAGAGAGAGAGAGAGAGAGAATAGGGTGACTTATCTAAGCATGCCACCTCACCAATGTACACCATGCAACCAAGCATTTATCTTCCATGTAACCAAGCACTTCACATCATAGAAGTCAACCCTTTTCTCTCTCTCTTCTCTCCATCTCTCTACCTCTCGGCCACTTTCTCTATCACTCTCATTCCTCACTTCAAACTTCACTCCCATCCTTCTTTCTCTCTAATCTTCAAGTGCTCTCTCATATTTCCTCCAAAAAATTCGTGTTTAAGAGTGTTCATCCAAGAGTTCTCATCAAAGATTATAACTTGGTAAGTTTACTTCACACACAATTTGTTTATTCCTTCTCATGCTAAGATCATTCCTCAAAACCACTCTAAATTTTGTGATTATACTCTTAGAACACCAAAACTACACAAATCTCATCAAGAACTCAAGCTAGGTTCAAAGTTCCATCATCTTCTTCTTCATCTACATCTCAAAAACCCCCCAAGGTGAGTTCATACCCCCTTGTTTTCAGTTTTATAATGTTTTTGGGGGAGAATACAAGTGCTTTTGTGTTAGATCTATGTATATATGCGTGTTTATGTGTTTAACTTTTAGATCTTTACTTGAAAATGAAGTTTATCACTTGGATATTCATATAAACCTTGAGAAAAGTATGCGTCCGCACATATAATACTTTTAAACTTGTAGATCTGGGATTTATCCACTTAAAATAGCAAAAACAAGTGTTGTGAACAAACTTAGATAACTTAAACTCAAAAATCAGCCCTTGACAGAAAAGTTTTAGTCCAATCCGAACTGTTTTGACCTCTTTAATGGTAGTATTTTTCAAAACTGTTTTACATGCAAAATGCTCAGGTTTTTACCTTCAAAATGACTACTGTCACGTTTTCATACGATTTTTCACACTTGTTAGAGACCAATAGAAATTATGAGAAAAATTGTGAACAAAGTAGACAAAATTTCCAAACTTCCAGAATTTACAGATCCAATTTTCAACGTACGATGATTTTTCTACAAATTTTCCAACAACTAGGTCAGAAAAGCCCAAAAACCAGAAAAATGTGTATTTCACAAAAATCAAGCCAAAAGTGATATTTTTGACAAAAATGAGTTTAAAATGTTATTTTTACCACAAACTAGTCAAACAGACAAGTTTTGAACAAAATGGGCGCTAAAGTGTAATTTTTGCTATAATCGGGCCTTAATTGAACACTTTGTAGCTTATTGGGCCAAGAACGCCATTTTTACAAAAAAACTGGGCTTTTTATATCAATTTTGTAAATAATCAAGCTAAAATAATTAAAACAATAACAAATGGGTTAAAAACGATATTCATATCCTTATTGGGCCTAGAAATAATATACATGTTTAGTGGGCCTTAGTGTCCTCTTACATGTATATTGGGCTCATGATAGACATTCATATTCCTTTGAGCCTGGAAATAATGCTCAAGATAGACATTCATATTCCTTTGAGCCTGGAAATAATGCTCAGGATAGACATTCATATTCCTTTGAGCCTGGAAATAATGGACACGTATAGTGGGCCTTAGTGGTCCACTTGCATGTTTATTGGGCCTAAGAATGAGTTTTATATGTGTTCTTCTTTCTTTTCCGTGTAAATTTTAGATTAAGGATCTAGTGAGACCTGTCGGTGGCACCTTTGAGTGTACAATCGTAGCCTGTAGTTATAACCAGAGTTTCCTGCAGGGAAAGCGGGAGTTTGTGTATAGATCTATACGAGGGTGACACCCCACACCTGAGATGTTCGCTACAGTTAGACTAGGCCAGTCTAGGGTGACAAAAACCTTATTCTATTATGGTGGCATCCCAACGACGCAAAGACAGGCGAAATTGTCATTATTATGTATGGTTATAGTGACTCACTTAGAGGAATTAACGTTATAAGATTTACGGGAAACCATTCTATTTTCTTTTTGGGATGAAACGACAAACCTTCTTTTTGATTAAACAATAACCTATAAGCATCGGTACTCAACCACCGGGGTTGAGAATTCAGCAGATGCAGACAACATTGGGTTTTTTGGAAATCATTCTCTTTCTATTTTCACAAACATTAACACACATGCATTAATATAAGACCGGACACAAATATTTAAAACCATTTCTTTTAGAAAATATTGGATTTTTGAAAGCACAATGAAAACGATTCTATACAAGTATAACAACCATTTTTATTCAAAACTGCTTATAAACTCACCAACTTTTTAGTTGACGCTTTTCAAAACGACTTGTATTCTCAAGAATTCCAGTAGCAGGTAATAAGTTCGACTATAAGATCAAGTGGTGCGACTTCAAGAAATTTTACTTTCTTACTTTTGTGTAACTGATGAGCAAGTTCAATATGTAAACTATGTAAGTGTGTATTTCTAATGTATGATGTTTGGTTGATATGCTTCATTTATATTCAATTGTTATGATACTGTACATGAAGTCATCCGCCCCCGGATGTTTCCGCCGTCCAGGTTCGGGGGTGTGACATTCTAGATGGTGACACGTGTAACATTATTATGGATCCACATGTCACATTTTTGTGGAGTTATTTTGATATGTCGCTCAGAGGAAGGCGGCTCCCGATCATGCCACATGGCGCCCTCTCGTGGTGCCATGTCATCAGCGCGTAACGCAACTCATGCGTACAATTTTTTAGATTTTTGAAATGGCGTATCTTTTTCATACGAGCTTCGTTTTTTACGTTCTTTATATCCCCAGAAATCTATCGGTTAGATCTACAACTTTCCTTTAGATCCCTATAGCTAGATCCCACTCTATCAAAAATTTATATTTTTGATAGGCTTAGGCTGTTACAAATCACTGCGAGAATCATAACTCCAACATATAGACTCCATTATTGATATTATCTATACGATAGACTCCTATTTATGAGATCTTTAACTTTTGTCTAGTTTATTTTGTCTAACAACCTACCATTCCATAATTCGGTTTTTGTGTGCACACTATTGCGCTGAAACCTTGAAAAATTATAACTTCCTCTCACGAAGTCAGATTTGGACGTTCTGTCATTCTCTATATGCATGCTCTCAGTTTAATGACTACTACAACTTTAGTTTAGATCACTTAGGTTAGAAAGTAACATATCAAAAATTCACTTTTTACGATACAAAGAGTCGTGTCGGTTTAATTGCGAAACTTCGTAGAAGCATAACTTCCATATACGAAGTCGGATTTAAATGTTCTTTATATGTAGGGTATCCTTATCATATATAATATGACTTTGTTTAAGATTATTCATCCTAAATAATCTTCCATTAAAAAGTCATTTTTAACACTTATAATCTCTAATTGAGTAGCCCGAATATGCGGGCGTTACAATTATACCCCCCTTAGGATGATTACATCTTGGAATCATCAACAAAATAGGGCTTGTATAATAACTCTGCATGTTACCTCTCCATCCTAGGTAATAATCGTAACTCTTATGTATTTTCTATTCAATTTCTAACTCCTAAACTTCATGACTGTTGGTGGTGTTTGATCTTGCACCTGCTCTTCATTCTAAATTTGATCTTCATCGAAGACTCCTACTCCTTCTTGAGCAGTCTTAACTTGATAATAAGATATTTTCTTTAACTGTCATGACGGACTGATGGATCATGTTCTAATCACCTCTCGTCATATGATGCAATGGCTAGACTCAGGTCTTTTTAAGTCAGATTCTAGCATGGAATGTATCTTCCTTCATACTCTAATGTGATAAAATCTCATTATAGCAGGTAGCAATCTCTAACTATTGGCTGCTAAGCTCTAATGATGATTTACAATCTGTATGTTGATTATGTCGATCCTTTCCCTCTTCAATCTTTGACTAAAGTCAAACACTACGTCGAACATGGTTCTCATAACCAAGTCTATTATTTATGAATATATCTTAGTCGGACTCGATTTGATATGACCACTATAGTTGGAATAATATTTATATTCATAGTTAGTATCAAAACAAAGGTAATAATGAAAATCAAGAAAATAGCTCAACTACTAGTGTCTTAATAACCTTGCAACTTTCCGTGATCCAAGTGTGAGTCTTATGCTTCCGTTAGTATTGGCCTCTGCTACCTCTCACACCTACTCATACTTGTCCCAAATATTGTCTTGCAATTCACTAAGTTATAAAAGAAAACCACACAGAAACTCAACATATAATATAATTTAGGAAATTATATTGCTTCTTAAAATGATTACAATGAGTATTTATATGTTACGCCTATTCCATTAGGTACACAACCTAATACTAAGATAATTTCTTCATATTTTGAACTTTGGTTAAGTAGCTCTCTGTTCTCGTCCTATTGTTGCTTCATCAAGGACCATATGATATGCTCTGGCCTTTTGGCTTTGGCGGCACTTTTAGCTTCGTAGCTTCTTCTCTCTTTGGGCAGTCTTGCTTGAAGTGTCCTTCTTCACCACACTTAAAAGCATACTTCCTCCTTGGTCGTGAGTTTGTTGGCATAGTGACCAGTCTTCCCGCATTTCAAGCAAGTCACGTCTTCAGAGAATTTCCTATAGTGCTTCCTTCTGCACTTGTAATACTACTTTTCTTCATTGCTACCCCCATACCTCTTGCCCTTGGGATCAAATTTGGAGAACACTTTTGCCTCGTCGGATCCTGAAGATCCTTCAAGCTTCCTTTTTCATACTGTCTCCGCTTTCTCCATAACCCTCTCTCATATTTAGGTCTCCACATTCCTAGCTTCCCAGATGAATGTTTTCAGAGTAGATGCTAGTTTCAATGCTGCCCCACAGTCCGCTTGTAGTCCCATACTGAACTTATTTACCCTGGAAAGTTAGGTAGGAACTAAGTAAGGAAGTAGCTTCATCTTTTCCGTGAAAATTGCAGCATACTTGCTACACTCATCCTTCCTTTCTTCAGGTTATGGAATTCAGTGTTGATTTGCAAAAGATCTTGTTTAGCGCAATATTGCATCTTCAATTCTTCCAGGAAGTTCTCCTAAGACATCTTCCCCGCTTCCCCTTTTGGCATGGAATCAGCCAACATCTTCCACCCGCTCAAAACTCTTGTCTTCAGTTGTCCGACCGATAAGATGGTCTTTTGTCAGTTGCTACAGTCACAACTTTGAAACACCATTTCCATCTCGGAAATCCGATCTATAACTTCCACTGGGGTTGGGCTCCCAGAAATACTTGGTGGCTTGGATTCCATGAAATATTTATACTTGCATCCATGTCCATCATCTCCTCCATTTGGTTGGTTCTTTCTAACCCTTCTTGGCTTGGCTTTCTCTAACAATTTGGTTGTAGCTTCCTTCCTTTGTTTGTTCCATGTTCAACTCAGGTTGCTCAATAGGTGCCTTAGGCTCTCTTCCATTACCATAGATTAGTTGCTTCATCTTTTCCCTTTGTTTAGCCATCATAATTTGGATCATTGCTTGGACTCCTACCATCATGAGCTCCTCTTGTGTAGGCACTTCCGCTTGTGCATGCTCGACTACATGAGACTCAAGCGGCTGATTATGGTTTCTTAATCTACTTCGAGTTCTCACCATGTCGATCTGTACACTACATCAGGCGTTCAGTATACCGAGATGACAATATTCAGATAGAGAGCGTTTTGTCTATGATAGATGAATAAGTCATCCTTATACTCCAAAAATTTGTATGTCGGTTCTAATACCATAATTAAACGTTTAGAAACTTGAACACATAAAATTTCCTAATTCTAGGTCCGCAACAAACCTTAAACCTAAAAATAGCAATTTAGATAAGCAACCTAAGGCATGTTATAATTCAAACCATTTAGCACATAAAAGCAAGTTAGGTGCCTTTTCCTAAAGTAAGCTTGTGCTCGTGTAAATTCAAGTGTACTACCTAAAATATAATAGATACACATCTCATGATCATCGCTTAGCATTCTAAGTTTAAGTCTAGAAACCCTCTTAATTCCTAGTTTGCTTAAACTAATGCTTTGATACCAACTATGACATCCCCATTTTTACGGCCAGTAAAGACCGATTTGTTTATGATTAATAAATTAGAGTATTCTTTTAAAAAGATTAATTATGTGGAATTTGTCCCAAAAACATGATAATAATGTCATCAACATTTCTGAAGAAATGTATTTTATTTACAAAACTCAGAATGTCATCGTCAATACAGAAACATAAACATAACGAAATATCACAGGCCTTACAATATTTATACTAGAAGCCTACAGAGTCCTTAAATCTTTCAGCAAAAATATATATCGTTATCCAGATAACTTCGTATCACTACGTATGATTCAAAGAAGCTGAGTAGCTCAATAAATTAAAACCCGCAATATATTAATTCGCCTCATATAAGCAATCTCCCCCATCCCGTCGATCCTTACATTTTAATCTTATACAACTACATAATACATACTATTAAGAAATGAATGGTTTTACCTAATCCTTACTCTAGGATCGGGAATAAATGACTATATCAAATCGATACTCTCGGACCATGGACAAATGTCTATGTTTAATCCATACTCTCGGATCAGAAATGAATGATTTAATTTGTCTAATCCATGCTCTCAGATTAGAAATGAATGATTTTGTCTAATCCATGCTCTCGGATCATTGAAAAATGACTGTGTCTAATCCGTACTCTTGAACCAAGGATGAAAGATTATGCCTAATCCGTGGTCTCGGTTTAATGACAAATGACTATATCTAATCCATACTCTCGGACCAGGGATCAATGTCAGAGGTCTACCCTCCATGTATATCGCACACATATTCTTAAAGGGATACTACCCATCCTCTATCTTAATTAATTTAGGTCTCCTGTGTAAGTCTTATTTTGTCTCTTGGTAAGACTATGATGCTCAACTCCTAATACTTTTATTATTATCATGACATGATATATATATATATATATATATATATATATATATATATATATATATATATATATATATCTTAACGCATATTGAACCATACTTGGTTCGCATATCATATATTATCAAATAAATTCTTAACATGTATTCAAGGCAATAAGCACATAGCTCACATAAAAATCTTTAACATACATTTAATACTTTTATTAAAATAATGCTGATGAAAGGGACTATGCACTCACTTGATAAAAGTGGATGCCTCAAAATTTGGACAGAACTTTGCATTTTCACTTTAACTATACTTTTGATGTAACCTATGGATAATGATTACAAAGTCATAGTCTAATACTCAAGGTGACTTAATGATAGTCTATATTCTTTACTCATCCTAATGAATACTAAGAGTTCTATAAAATAAGGATCAACTAGGTACGATAGTTGGGAGGCAAGATCATTTCAGCATATAGCTTTTCTGAAATCGAACAACCCAGCCAACATGACCATTCTAGATACCTATCCCATAAGTAGATCAATCAATATTATGATTTGAAATTACTGGTAAATCTTATTTATAGGTTCATAATAATGACTTATGACTATAAATATAAATTACACTTAAAACAGAAGAGTGTAGCTTAACTTATAGAGGTTCTTGATGAAACCAGGAACTATGCGGGCAGAACACACACTCGGGGTCTCCCACTTGAAGGTAACAACTAGTTGAGCACTCAGGGGTGTCGTAGGGCAGAAACTCAAGGAAAATGGGTCTACAAGAGGGAGATTTGAGAGAGATAGCGACCCTAGAATGTGACACGTGTCACATTCTTATGGAGCCACATATCACGTTTTTGTCAATCCATGCTCACGTGTCTCTCAGAGGAAGGCCACTATTTACCATGCCACATTGCGCCCTCTCGTGGTGCCACGTCATCAGTGTGGGCGGCATACTTCGCGCATACAATTTTTTAGATTTCGAAATGGCGTATCTTCTTCATACGAGCTTCATTTTCGATGTTCTTTATATCCCTAGAAAACCCCCGATGAGATCTACATCTCTCCTTTAGATCCCAACAACTAATTCCCACTCTATCAGAAATTTATACTTTTGATAGGCTTAGGCTGTTAGAAATCGCCGCGGAAATCGTAACTCCTACATACGGACTCCTGTCTCGATATTATCTATATCGACATACTCCTATTAACGAGATTTTCCAATCTTGTTTATTTTATTTTTTCTAATAACCTACTGTTCTAGAATTTTATTTTTGCGTGCATATTGTTGCGCTGAAACCTTGAAAAATTATAACTTCCTCACATGAAGTCAGATTTGGATGTTCTCTATATGCATATTCTCGATTTAACAATTACTATGACTTTCGTTTAGATCACTTAGGTTCAAAAGTAATTTATCAAATATTCACTTTTTAAGATACGCAAAGTCGTGTCGGTTTAATCATGAAACTTCGAAGAAGCATAATTATTTCGTACGAAGTCGGATTTTAAAGTACTTTATATGTACGAAATCTTTGTCACATATACTATGACTTTGGTTAAGATTATTTATCCTAAATAATCGTCCATTAAAAAGTCATTTTTAACACTTATTATCTCTACATTGACTAGCCCAAATATGTGGGCGTTACACAAGACACATTCCTCTCTTATTAGGATTTAAAAATCTTTAACAACAAATAAAAATGGAATTAAAGAATCATTCCTCAGACAATTAATATTAAATTCAAATTCTATTTATATGAAGAGATAAATGTTATTAAATATGTAAAATATAAAATCATTTATTCCAGGTTGAAACATCGGTTACAAAATGTCACACCACGCTAAAGCGGAAACACAAGGCGTGGCGGTACAAAGGGTCTCATAGCAAAAGTTTAAAGACAACACCAACCATAGTATTAAAAATCATTACAGGTTTACAATGAGTTTCAACAACTTTTTAAAAGAAATTTCAATGTATTTAAAAGTCAACACATGTAAATGCTCCTACAAGTGTTGTGTCTCTACGTGCCTCTTACTAGATGATTCCTGAAAAAGAATGTAAAACGAACGTCAACTATAAAAATAGTTGGTGAGTACTCACAGATTAAAAATAATATTGGTTTCAAGAATCGAAATCAAACTCATTGTTACATGGAGCAAAAAATTTCATTGCTAAAACAAGTCTATAAGTTTTCAGTAATAAAAGTTTGTTGCTATAATGAGAAACAAAGTTTGTTGCTATAATAAGCATAAAAGTTTCGTTGCTATAATAAGCATAAAAGTTTCATTGCTAAAATAAGTATACAAGTTTCATTGCTAAAATAAGTATACAAGTGTCGTTGCTAATATGAGAATACAAGTTTCGTATGTGCATAAAGATTCCATTCATGAGTTCACAACCCAAGCCTAATGACCGAATTGTGCCCTATTGATTACTATGTGTATCGAAAACATAGAGAATAAAATGGTAAAATGCACTCAAGAGAATCGTGCGAGTAAGGAGTTGTCTACTTCCTGATAGCGCTATCCATAATAACCATAGGCTCAAAAGAGTTAATGAGTTGTTTTGAATGATTCCAGGGAATTAACCGCGATATAGTCCTCATGAATTAAAGTAACATACACATACATGAAAAATATAGCAACCAAGTTTATACGAGTCAAAATAAATACAAAGAACATAAACAGTTTTTGGACATGCTTTTTCACCCCAAAACATTTAAAAACCGAAAATAGGGGGGGTCGTGAATACTTACAATATGCAAAATATAGCAACCAAGTTTATACGAGTCAAATAAATACAATGAGCATAAATAGTTTAGGACACGTTTTCCACCCCAAAACATTTAAAAACCGAAATAGGGAGTCATGAATACTCACACTGCTTTAAGATGGTGCAAATGATGTCTTAAACTACGTTCTATTTGTACCACTATCGATTCCTACACGATGTTACACACTAATGAGTCTTTAATAGAAAGCTAATACTAGTATACTTGCCACTACAATAGAATTATGCCAATATTGTGTCAAAATTTAATATTGATAAGTTACAAACAATTTTCTGAAATGGTAAAATTTTATAACTCATGTGATTAAGATAATTTTGGATATTATTTTCCAGATTTTTGTAATATTAATTGAGGGCATTTCAATACATTTAAAAGTGTTTTAAGCTCCTAAAAATCCAAAATATTATCAAATAGTTTCCAAAAATTCTCAAACTTTGATTTGTCAATCTAAACATAGTAGAGGTCTTCCAGAAAATTTCCCTGGAATTTTTGATGTGATTAACTATTTTTCCAAATTTTTATGCCTTCATAACAATATAAATTCGTGAAAAATAGAATCCAGATGTTAAAAAAATCCCAAATTTTTTATAATACCTCCATTAGACATACTTAAACTGGGGAAAATATAAAAATGGATTTCTAAACTGTTTAACCTAGTTGTATGATTTTTGTGCATTTATTCTAATAAAACTTGAAATAAATAGAAAACAATTTTCAAAATTGCCCAAACTTTTTGTAACACTGTAATTATATATATAAAAGCTTTGAAAAATATAAAAGATATTTTTCAATTAGTCTTGCTATTTTTTCTTTGTTTTATCCTCTTAAATAATCATTAATTGGAGAATAATTATTAAACAGTTAAAGTAAATTACCAAAAATTTTGTAAACTTCAGTTATAGTGTAAACAATCTGGGAAAAATACAAAATTTTCATTCACAAAACCATTATTTTTGGCTTAGAAAATAAGGTTAAATACTAATGACTTAAATTTTGTTTCTCCTTGGTTATATTTTACTAATTCGAGTTATTTTAAAATTATATTATAAAGTCCATACCAAATTTTATGGATTTTTAGGTGTTAGAGTTTATAAATTTGAGTTTTTAGGGTTTTTAGGGTCTTGAGATTTAATAAATATTTGGATATCAAAATAAATTGAATTATTTAAGATTTCAATTTATGTTAGAGTTTCATAACTCTTTTCTAGTTAAAAATAATGCTTGTAATTTATTTTTATCGATTTATTGACATTCTATGTAGTGGTTTCGAGATTCAAGCAAAATTGAGGAATCGAGTATACTAGTCCTAGTCTTCAACTTTGACTTAAATTTCTATGAGACTTTGACCTAATTTCTACTTTTAAGTCAAGTGCATGATGTGTGTATATGATTCATGAGAAGGTGTTCGAGTCAAAGAGTGACTCAAATATGGATAGTCTCTACAGTTAAGTAGTTGTAGAATTCACATATCAATGTGAAATCTAAGTACACTATCCTTCGAACCTACTTGTTTCCAAGTTTCTAGTAGGTTATAACTTAGCTTCTAGCTACTAAGTCTAGTATGTGTCGTGCCTATATGTGCAACTAAGCTTAGTCAAATCTAGAACCGACTCGAATTTTTACAGTTGTCACAGTCTCCCCCGGTTGAAAGAATTTCGTCCCGAAATTCAATTCGTGATGTATTCTATTAGAAATTAGCCGAATACAATTGTATGGCTGGAGAGGTGGTGACTTGAAGTGTTCTTTGATTATTTTGGGTTTATTTCCTCAAAGTAAGAACCCAATTCTTTAGCTATAGTCAAATTAGTGTTTCCTTAATTCGAGTTCTTTCGTCTAGATTATGGAAAATTTGGTTCATGGAATCATGATCCAACCACAGCAACCTAGTCAAACAAGATCAGCTAGTTAGATATTATCTGAATTAAGAGAGTGGTATAAGTTTTGCTGAAGCACGAACTGCACTGAGCGTTAAATCCACATTGATCCTTAAGTTGCATTCTAAATTAACACTAAGTTTAAGTTCGTCGCCTAATAAAGAAGATATTAGGAACAATTTGTTCACTTTCGGGTTGGCTATTACATCTGGAAAAGATATATTCCGAAATAAGAAGTTGTAGCACGACTAAAATGGAAGTGATCGAGGGTAAGTTCCTAAAAATACGTACTAAGGGTAGGCAACGAAGTTTTGGTACAACTCAAATGTAAAGGCTATTTGAGTGTCGTCGACAAAATAAATTACGAAATGATTGAGGATCTCCGAGGCCATAATTACTACTACGGTTAATCTTACAATAATAAAACCTTATTCGAAGAATAAATATATTTTGAGAGTCATTGTTGCAAATCGAGGTGATGAAAGTTTATGATAAATTAAATCACATTGTGTAGATAGCATTTTAAGTGTTTAGAAGTGATAAAAATCTCACTGTTATCAAAGTGTGTGTTTAGAATGATAATTAATCTCACTATTATCAAAATGTGTAATAATTCCAAGATAATGAATTTACATGTGTGTGTCACACCCCAAAACCAAGAACGGCGGAAACGTTCTAGGGCGGAGGACGTCATGTACAGTATCACAACAATGTAAAGTACTAAACAAGCAACAACATCATCCATTGCATTAATAATATAATTAGTATACAAGTGTTCTGTCAAATTTTGATAAACACTAAAGCATAAATCAAAATGAAAGATGAGTCTTGAACAAGCTCCATCTTCCCTTCTCCTTGCATCGATACCTGTCTATGATGACCTAAGGATACAAGTAATTTTGAAAGCGAGTATCAGCTTTGAAGCTGGTGAGATCATAAGTATTTTAGTGTCTTAATTTGTATGTAAGAATTTGTAAGTTTGGAAAATGTATATGAACTGTAAATGTAAGAATTTGTAAGTTTGGAAAATGTATATGAACTGTAAATGTAAGAATTTGTAAGTTTGGAAAATGTATATGAACTGTAAATGTAAGAATTTGTAAGTTTGGAAACTATAAGTATGGAAATGTTTGTGAAACAACTGTAAACGTTTGAAAAACTCTAGAAATCCCTTTGATTCCTACTATTATATAAGGGTGTCTTCTACCAAGACCTAACTGTTTTTAATGTAGTCTTCTACCAAGACTTAACTGTTCTAACTGTTCGTGTTATGTAAAAGTGTGTAATTTTCCCAAGTGTAACTATTATTAACAAAATATAGTTTTTACATTTATATTTTAAGTGAAAAGATCACTAAATATATGTACAGGGAAAATTAATGTAGTACTAAAACGTAGCGCTATAAGAACTACTGCTATACTAATTACCTTAAACCGAATTTATATTAAGGCATCATGTGATTAATTGTACCATACTATTGACTAGTAACAATGACATAAGAATGGTCATAATAACGGAATGACGTTTGGCACCCGCAGACCTGCAGGTCCTGCTGTAGCTAGCAGCAAGGTGTAGGATTGTCAATCCAGTATAGATCTATACGCAAACTCACGCTCTCCCTTCAAGAGACTCTGGCTACAACTCGGGCCATGACATTTAAGGCATGCTCCGATACAGTGGATCACAATTTTATTAACGTATTCATGTAAGTGTAATGTACGAAACTGTTCTACGTGTGCTAGCTGTAATGTGTGTTCTTTCTCTATCTAGCAAGTATAGTAATGTAATCGTTCTAGTATCGTCGTATATGTTCTGTTCCTAGTATCGTAGTATATGTAATGTACTGTAATGTTCTAGAAAGTATTGACTCATGAATGAACTGACTCATTGTATGATATCGTGTTCTAGTAATTGTTCTAGTATCTTCCTAAACTACCCATATGGTAGTTTACTAGTAATCTAACTGGTACGTATGGACATGGTTGTATACCCTTGCTACCCAAGGGCATGGGATGAACTGGAAGGACCTTTTATGACTATATATGTACACATGATATATAACTAATATTTAAACGACCTTCGGACGAGTACCCGATATCCCACCAGACCACATCTCAAGCGCGAAAAGGAAATAGGGTGGATAGCCTTCCTAAGTCTTTTAAACATTTCTTATATAACTATAAATATAGAGGCATGCAATTTATAATATAAAAGCATAAATAAGTTTTGTAAAACATTTGAACATAATTATTATTTTCAGAAAAGATCGACTTAATGTCAACCAATAAAACAGTTTGAAGGCATAGGTTTGATAAAACAGTTTAAGTATAAGGAAACATTTGTTTGGAACACAATTGTAATTAAGTTTGAAATTTGATATACAGAGTAAAATGTACAGTGTAATAAGGAGTTTAAAACATATAAAATGTTTATAAAAATCATTTGAAGGAAACTGTTTGGTAAAACGGCTAATGTGTAGTAAATCATTTGAATGCTGCATATTAATCACATGTGATTGATATAATAACTAGCGTAATTCTACTTATTAATCACATGTGATTGATATAATAACTAGCATAATTCTACTTGTACCCCCCCCCCCCCCCATAAAACATTTAAAACAGTTTAAAACATTGATTAAGGGGTCTGAACTCACCTGCAGTAAGTGACTGGAATTGAACGGACTGTTATCGTAAGGAAGGATCGGCAAGTGCTTGGTGTCAAGTGAAGACTTTAGACACACACAATGATCCTAATTACATATGAAGACATATGTATATAAATAATTAGTGATTTAAACACTAATTATACAAGTATAAACATTTTAACGCGAGGAAAACACTTTTGGTCAAGTGCTAGGAGGCTAATGGGTTGCAACAAAGGAGTGCAAGGCCTCTAATGGGAGTTTAAGGTCTAATGACCATTTGTTTTGGAGTTTAAGGGCCAGGGCAGTAAACTCCTGGCCGTAAACTCTCCTTAGGGTCACTAAATGAAGCTTAGAATTACTACAACTCTAGTGGTGAATTGTTTCAAGGATAAATCAAGTGTTTGGGCTTCCTATTAACTCCTTTAAGGAGTTTACGGCCCTGGGACCATATTCCCTTGGAGTTTACGGCCATAAACTCCCTTGGGAGGGTGTTTATGGTGTTTTCAAGTCTCTAACATTTCAAGGTTATGATCTATGTTGGGTTCTAGGCATAAGGAAGGAGTTAGGGTGTCATTTGACCCCTTTATAGGGGTTTACGACCCAAGAACTTGTCTTGGCTGTAAACTCCTCAACACTTGTGATTCCTTATGTTTTCTAGGCTTTAAACACTTTAGGGTACATGTCTAAAATAAAGTCTAAGCCTTGGGTGCCTTAAAAGCACCATTTTGAGCATTCTTTTTGGAGTTTACGGCCTAAGATATTCTTGGGCCGTGAACTCCCAAACTTGGGTGATTCTTGGTTGATTTCATGTCCCTAATACACTCCTATACACTTGTGATTCCACTCGTTTGTAGACTTTGTCTAGAATCCATGATACGATAAATCATTTTATTGGAAATGTAAATGTAGTCATGAAATGCGCCTGCTTAGTCAAGATTCCCATAATAAATATTCAAGTGCATTACAAAGTTGTACATGTATGAATAATGTCCTTTCGTAGGTTATGTTTTGAAGAGAAGAAAAAATGAATCTCATAAAGTCATTAATATCAGTAGGAGATGATGTGGGATTTGTTGTAAATGAGTAAAGGAAAAAATGAATCAGGAGGGTAACCAACTGTTGCGTTTGTTCTCATTTGGTCCCTTTTTTTTGTACTCAATATACCATCGAACTTGTTGTTTGTGTTCACCATAACCCTTTGACCGGCTATCACAAGTCAAAAGCCGGTCAAAAGGGCTATGGTAAACACCAACAACAAGTTCGATGGTATATTGAATACAAAAAAAAAGGGACCAAATGAGTACAAACACAAAAGTTAATTACCCTCAAGAGTCATTTTCCCAACTTACCTTGTATCAAAAAAGCTCTAAGGAATTCAAACATAAACAATTAAAATACTAGAGGAGTATTTTGGAGTGCTATCTACATACTCTCTTTACACGTTTCTCACCCCTCGTGCAGACACTATAGCCAGATTCCACCATCCAGGAGATCCCTACTTCCCCAACCAGTGGAATGGTGGATGGTTGGAGCCAGAGGAGGAGCCAGAGGAGGATCCAGAGGAAGGACCCGAGGAAGAACCTATAGGAGGACCGATAGAACCGATAGCAGACTCAGATGAGGAGGAGGCTAATAGCAGTGATGCGGATGACTCTGACGCGGAGTCTAAAGTTATCAATCCGCCATAGATGGCTAGGGTGCCCCCATGGGCACACGAGATCTGGAGGTGGAGCCGCCAACAAGGGGTGCGACCCCCATTTGGTATCAACCGGGACTACTACGACTTGAGTCATGGTGGAGCTGCAGACCGAGCCCTACCTATGATGGTAAGGTGCACATGCGACATCGGCGAGGAGGCACAAGTTACCGCCGGCCAAATGGTTGCCATGAGAGCCACGGTTAAGCGCGTGGAAAGGATGACATATGAGGTAGTCAGGGACTACCAGGCACAACAGACAGCATTGGAAGCCCGACTTCGGGCCGCTGAGCATCACCTGACCAGACTCCAGGGTGCATCCACCTTGTCGCCAGCACCACCAGACCCTTCTCATCGCACCTAGTATCCGTTCATCTGCTACCTACTAACGTTATGATTTTCTTTTATGTAATACTCTACGTACAATTGACTACATGATTAAGTGATTACACTACTCATGGAGTCATTACTCTGTCGGATTTTATTCCCTTCCATGTATTGTATGCCTTATAAATGAAAATTTTCATGTATCAAAAGATTTTCATTAATGAAATCGATTATATATTTTCTCATGATGTTATTATCTATTATGTGTTCTATTACTTTTATTACACATTGATTGTATGCACCCACTTACTTACACGCAACCGCATCATCGACACTATTCTATAATCAAGAAATCGTGAAACTAGAATACACTGAATACTCAACATCTTTCTGTTCCATGACAGAATATGCCTTGAAGACCGATACACAGAAACCGCAACGCAACACCACCACCACCGCCTCCACCAGAAGTGGACTCAGCTGCATTTCAAGCAGCAGTTTCATCTGCAGTTACAACAACACTGGCTCATATTCACCATGGGAACAACAGTGAGGGTAATGGGCAATGGGACGGAAGTTCAAACCAGGGGATTAACCAAGTGTTGGATTAATATCTAAGTCCATAACTATAATTGGTAAGACTTGACCCAACCCGACATGGTCCATTTGGGTTGCATGGCATCATGCACTTGGATAGACTAAATGAGAGAAATAAGACACTTATGGTTATTAATATATTATAAGTTCTAGTATATTAATAATAAGAATAATAATATTTAATTAGTATTGATCAAGAACTAATTTAGAATTAATTATGTGATCAAAAGAAGACTAATTAAATATATGGGTTGATTGTGCAAATCATCCATAACTTATATAGTGGGCCAAAGCTCCATGGATAATCAAGTTGGGTTAAACCCATAGGATTCTCCATGGATGCTCCATGGAGGTTACATAACCCATGGGTCATGGAAATGTAAGGTCATGACAATTAGGGTTTACATGGTGTAACCCTAATTGTAACACACTATATAAGCATCATATTATTCACCAAAATTGGCCACTAGTGTGTGTAAAAGAAGGCCTAGCCGATTTCATGAGTTGTGGATTTCTCTCAAGTCATTCCAAGTGTATTTGGTGTTGTGTGAACCATTTGAGGTGTCACACTTAAGGCACTAGGCACTCAAGCTTCATGAAGACATTATACATCAAAGAGGTATGTATTCTAACTTGTTATATTCATTGTTTGTATGCTAGATTAGGATAATACCTTGGATGTTCATATTTGTATGTATAATAGAGAAAACATAGATCCAAGGTATTTAGGGTTGCATGTACACTTAGGAGTGTTAGAATGCTCAAAACCCAACACCAAGGACCCACAAGAACCTGTACCTACAAAGACTTAACTAATGCCAAGCCTCGAACCTTCAACGGGATGGGAGGCATCATAACTCTGAAAAGGTGGATAGAAAAAGTGGAATGGGTATTCAAGATCTACGAATGTCCCGAGGAGTGAAAGGTGAAGTTTGCAGCTCGCACATTCGTCGATCAATCTCTTTCTTGGTGGAATGATCACCTAGAGGCCATGACACTCCCATTGGCTAACACTATGCCATGGGAGGAGCTGAAAGAACTGCTGATGGCAGAGTACTGTCCAAGGGGAGAAATCCAGAAGATGGACCAGGAACCATGGAATCTCATAGTTCAAAACTCCAACATTGATGCTTACATCTCGAGGTTTAGTGAGTTGTCATTCTTGTGTCCAGGGATGATCACGTCCGAAGGGAAGAAGATTGAAAGATTCATTCGGGGACTGACCTCTCCAATTCAAGGAAATGTAATAGCAGCTTACCCGGAGATGTATGACAGTGCTAAAAGGCTAGCCAAGAAGTTATACGACCATGGAAACAAGAAGGGTGCCAAAGCAGGGGAAAGTGAAGTAAAAAAGGAAGGTGATAACAAGAAAGGCAAGAACAATAAGCCAAAAGAGCGACAAACCAAGAGTCATCAAAGAAGCAACAAACAGTAGTAGTCCACGCTGCTACTGCTCAGGTCACCTCAACTTCACATGCTCTAACCTCATCTACACCAATTACTCGCAGACAATACTCAGGAACCCTACTCGAGTGTAGCAAATGTGTCTTTCACCACCATGGAGTATGCAGGGAGATGCATTGCATGAGTTACAACCGAAAGGGTCATACCGCACGATTTTGTAGATCCCAACCCTAACAGAACCAAAAGCTAAACAACAACAGCAACAAAAACCACAACAACAGTAACGATGGGGCTAGTCTCACATGTTATGGGTGTGGAGGAACTAGCCATTTCATAAGAAATTGCCCCAAAGCCGACAACCAAGGGGCAGGAGGATCAGGAAGGGTATTGACGTTGGGTCAAGGTGAAGCAGTTCAAGACCCGACAGTTGTTACTGGTACATTCCCACTTAACAACATTTATGCATGCATTTTATTCGATAGCAGAGCCGAGCGAAGCTTTGTTAGTAACACATTCAAACACTTACTAAATCAACAACCCCAGTAGCTCAACGAAGCCTTCACGGTGGAGATGGCTAATGGGAAAACCGAAACAACCAAAGATGTTTATGTAGGGTGCACATTAACACTAAAGAACCACTCATTTCAAATAGGTTTGATGGTAGTAAATATTAGGAGTTTTCATGTGATAATCGGCATGGATTGGTTAAGCCCCCGCCATGTTGATATTATGTGTTGCGAGAAGGTCGTTCACCTTCACCTCCCCTATCACGAAACCCTGATAATCTATGGTGATAAACCTGGCGCCAATCTTCGTCTGATCTCGTGCATCAAGGCACAAAAGTGCATGCACAAGAAAAGCTATGCTTTCCTAGCTCACGTTGTGGATAAAGACAAGGAATAAGTAAACATTAAAGACATCCCAGTGTCATGCAACTTCCTAGATGTATTTCCTGAAGACCTTCCGGGAATACCCCCAGAAGGACAGGTCGAATTCCGAATCGACCTAATACCAGGAGCCACATCAATTGCCAAATCACCCTACAAGTTAGCTCCCGCCGAAATGCAGGAGTTATCCAACCAATTAAGGGAATTGTTGAGCAATGGGTTCATCAGACCAAGCTTCTCACCCTGGGGTGCTCCGGTCTTGTTTGTCAAGAAGAAGGACGGATCCTTCAGGATGTGCATCGATTATAGGGAACCGAATAAGCTCACTATCAAAAACCGATACCCACTCCCTCAGATTGATGATCTACTCAACCAGCTTCAAGGAGCTAGTCATTTATCCAAAATAGATCTAAGATCCGGTTACAATCAATTTCGATTCCTGGAAGAGGACATTTCAAAAACTGCTTTTCGAACTCGATACGGTCATTACCATTTTTTTGTGATGCCCTTCAGTCTAACGAATGCCCCCGCTGCATTTATGGACCTCATGAATCGAGTCTTCTACCCATTGCTCGATAATTTTGTAATTGTATTAATCGATGACATTCTCATATACTCCCGAAGAAAGGAGGAGCACGGTCAACATCTCCGTCAAATCTTGGAAACCCTAAGCGCTGAAAGGTTATATGCGAAGCTCTCCAAATGCGAATTCTAGATTTGCAGTGTAAACTTCTTGGGTCATGTAGTTAGTGAGAAAGGGATTCACGTAGATCCTTCCAAGAGCAAGGCCATTGAAGGCGCTTAAAGGTTATATGCAAAGCTCCTCCTTTCATTGTATTTATTTTGACTCGTATAAACTTGGTTTCTATATTTTTCATGTATGTGTATGTTACTTTAATTCATGAGGACTGTATCGTGGTTAATTCCCTGGAATCATTTGAAACAACTCATTAACTCTTTTGAGCCTATGGTTATTATGGATAGCGCTATCAGGAGGTAGACGACTCCTCACTCGCACGATTCGCTTGAGTGCATTTTACCATTTTATTCTCTATGCTTGCGATACACATAATAGTCAATAGGGCACGATTCGGTCATTAGGCTTGGGTTGTGAACTCATGAATGGAATCTTTATGCATATATGTAACTTGTATTCTCATGTTAGCAACGACACTTGTATACTTATTTTAGCAATGAAACTTGTATACTTATTTTAGCAACGAAAATTTTATGCTTATTATAGCAACGAACTTTGTTTCTCATTATAGCAATGAACTTTTATTACGGAAAACTTATAGACTTGTTTTATCAATGAAATTGTTTGCTCCATGTAACAACGAATTTTATTTCGATTCTTGAAACCAATATTGTTTTTAATCTGTGAGTACTCACCAACTATTTTTATAGTTGACGTTCGTTTTACATGCTTTTTCAGGAATCATCTAGTAAAAGGCACGTAGAGACACAACAATTGTAGGAGCATTTGCATGTGTTGACTTTTAAATACATTGTAATTTCTTTTAAAAAGTTGTTGAAACTCATTGTAAATTTGTAATGATTTTTAATACTATGGTTGGTGTTGTCTTTAAACTTTTGCTATGAGACCCTTTGTACTGCCACGTGTTTTCGCTTTAGCGGGGTGTGACAGAAATGGTACCAGTGCCGAAGGTTGTAGAGAATATCGGTTTTCCTTTGGAGAACCACAAATATAGCCAAAAAAAATTTCAAAACGTTTTAAAATATAGAACATACTACTGGTATAACTAATTCGAGTACGCATTATTAGACTTTAATTAAGTATAGCCTAGCCAATTATGCTTAATTAAGGAAAATTAATGCGAGGTTGGAAACGGTTATAGTAGAATTATGTTCAAAACAATTTTCAACTTAAACTTTTGAAAAACAAAGTTTTTCTTTGTGCGTACGGGAATTGCATATTATAGGCATTCATCTAGATACACTTAGAAACTAAGTGCACTTTTATAACAATGCCTTTATTTAGAAATACTCTTATCCCTTATCAAGTTCTAGGTTAACCACTTAGGTTATATCAATAGCCACTCTAGGAGCAATGCAATTAGTATTGAGAATGGGTATCCCTCGGTAGCTATTTACTTAGATGTAAGGTTAGTAGCTAGATATACAGTAGTAATAATCTTAAGTCGAAACCTATATCAATAATTCCTTAATACCTCTTCATCGTCTTCTTACTAGAGTTACAACTAGGAAAAAACATTTTCATACCGACACAAATGATAATTGAAGCATCGCGTAAGGAGGTAGATGAGTCACCACTAATTAATCACTTGGATACCATTGGCGGGCATTCCTGATTCGACTCACGAGGAGACACGGAGGTTTAACCCGTACGTGAGACCTTATTACTACGCTACGATTTAGCTCTATGTTGTTTCCACCTTGAGCTTAAAACTTAACATATGATGCCCCTTTGACCTCTATGAATGGTTGTAAACTACATTGACACTATAAAATGTTTTTCAAACAGGTCTTCTTGTCCTTTATCTTGGGGAAAAAGACATCGGTACTCCCCTTATACTCGGCTTGTACTCGCCTTAGTATTTAGGTACGATCAGCTACACTAACATACTTATTCCTTACTTCTTAATCTTCTATCAAAAAGTTATTTCACTTCATCAGTTTTATTTATCATCAATAAAATATTTTATAACCACTTTATTCAACTTAGTAGACATTTCCTAACAATGTAAGCCATATTCTCGCTAAAAATCTTTTGACAACTCGCTTTAACTAACACTTTTCTTCAAAACTCAATTTAACTAATATTGGTTTTAACATTGCTATTTCAATTTAATTTCAAATCCATTTCAATGGGTAAATGTGCTTTTAAGGGCATATAAACCATTTTAAACGTTGCTTACCATTTTGGCACGTTTTCGAAAAACTTAGAAACATTCTCTTTTATAAAATTGTTTAAATTCTATGCTATAAAACTTAAACATATGACGTTAAAGTTCATATTATGTGTAAAAGTTTCATCGGATTTTCAAACCACTTTTGTTTTAAGTCTTTTGACTGCTTTCTCATTTAGGCATTGTACTTTAATTAAATGTGTTTTCTTGAATCCTAACATGATATTTTCACAACTCTCTACTTCACACATGTTTCTAAGATATCTCTAATTCTTAAATTTCCAATACACATCATTTGTTTATTTTATTTCAAATTAGTTTTATAATCTGTGTTCATAAAATTTACGACATTGCAAAACTTAGTGTTCACTTTTAAACTTCCAGCCACGTACTTTTGACAATGCACAATTATTCATTTAAATATGTTAAGTATTTACCTTATTCGTTTTAACCATTGTTGGACCCCAGTCAAAAAGGTCAAAACTGTCAGATTTTCAATGACAAGTTTTAGTGTTTTTTTTTTCGTAAATTGAGTTTAACTTAATGGATAACTCATGATTTTTAGCAAACACTTTAAAACTTTCACATCTCTATTTAATCATCAACATACCTCAAATATTGAAGTTTGAAATATATCTCAACCTAGTTTTAAATATACATATAGGTATTGTTCTTAGAATTTTAACAATAGCAATCATTACTGCTATCTTCCTTTTCTTTCCCCCGCACTTGATTTCTTGCTCTCCTTCTGATTTTAAATCCCGCACACCCATAATAGTAACATAATACATTTTCTAACTTTGTTTCTATCTATTTTTCTTCTCCTGGTATCATGTTCGTACACATAAAGACTAGAAGTCTACCCTTTTGTTTTGAGCAACTAATACATGTATATTCATGAGGCATACCTTTAATTTAGTCAACTTTGATATATTCAATTACGCCTTTTATCATGTACATCTTGTTTCTATTTTGAAATCTACTATAAACAAGTGATCCTTATTTACATTTTCTCTTTCGTTCCAAATTCAGAAACTTGATTTAAAATGCAAGTTTCATTGTATTTTTCCTTATAATTAATACACTAGATGAATACCCTTATGCTTATAATTTTTCTATATCTGAAAAATATATGTGACAGATATGTTTCCTGATGTTTCTTATTTTCTTTAAATACATCAAAAGTTTTGAATTTTATGATTATCTATTCTCTAAATGATTGTTTTTGTAGAAATACTAAACTATGAATCTACTATTTTCAAAGATTGACATTTTTACACCATTCTTAAAATAGTATTTTACTTTGCAATTTTTAGTGAGTTCCTAAACTATAAACTTGTTTTCATAAGTATTGTGACCCCTCGTAAACTTGAATTTGTCCTGACTTAGACAATTGGACAATTTCTCAAAAATTTAATACAAATATTTTTCTATACAAATTCCTTTGATGACGACTTAAACCTTTAACCTTAATTAATCTTTATATTATTTTACTACTTCGTTGGATTTTCACACTATGACAACCCGAAATTTCCATTCTGAACAAACCATTTGAAGCCAATAGAAGTAGAACAATTACAGTGAAAACTCAGATTTCGAGTATAAGTTTGGCAATTTTCAGGATTTTACACTTAAGGAGATATTAAGAGAGTGGATGCAATAGGGCTTTGTGCAACACTGTTATTCCAATACTCTAGGACATTAGAATTCGTTTCAGGAATAAAAATAAATTCTGCCAAAATATCTCAGGACTATAAATAGAATTCTGAACCAAATTGGTTCATTAATTAAATTCCAATTAGAGAAAAGCCAAAATTCTCTCTCACGGATCTTTGGGTTTTTATCCCAAATTGTGAGTAACTCTTTCTAGTAGTGTTAGAAAGCTTTAAATGTGTTCATAACATAGATTACATAGCTAAATCATCTGATTTAGGAGTTTACTCCCCAAGGTGTTCTTGGGCGGTAAACTCCCGAAACCAAGCCTAGATTGTCCCCCGTGATATACTACTACCTTGGACTTGTATAGGAGTGTATTAGGGACATGAAATCAACCAAGAATCACCTAATTTTGGGAGTTCACGGCCCAAGAATATCTTAGGCCGTAAACTCCAAAAAGAAGGCTCAAAATGGTGCTTTTAAGGCACCCAAGGCTTAGACTTTATTTTAGACATGTAACCTAAAGTGTTTAAAGCCTAGAAAACATAAGGAATCACAAGTGTTGAGGAGTTTACGACCAAGACAAGTTCTTGGGCCGTAAACCCCTATAAAGGGGTCAAATGACACCCTAACTCCTTCCTTATGCCTAGAACCCAACATAGATCATAACCTTGAAATGTTAGAGACTTGAAAACACCATAAACACCCTCCCAAGGGAGTTTACGGCCGTAAAATCCAAGGTAATATGGTCCCAGGGCTGTAAACTCCTTAAAGGAGTTAATAGGAAGCCCAAACACTTGATTTAGCCTTGAAACAATTCACCACTAGAGTTGTAGTAATTCTAAGCTTCATTTAGTGACCCTAAGGAGAGTTTACGGCCAGGAGTTTACTCCCTTGGGCCGTAAACTCCAAAACAAATGGTCATTAGACCTTAAACTCCCATTATAGGCCTTGCACTCCTTTGTTGCAACCCATTAGCCTCCTAGCACTTGACCAAAAGTGTTTTCCTCGCGTTAAAATGTTTATACTTGTATAATTAGTGTTTAAATCACTAATTATTTATATAAATATGTCTTCATATGTAATTAGGATCATTGTGTGTGTCTAAAGTCTTCACTTGACACCAAGCACTTGCCCGATCCTTCCTTACGATAACAGTCCGCTCAATTCCAGTCACTTACTGCAGGTGAGTTCATACCCCTTAATCAATGTTTTAAACTGTTTTAAATGTTTTATGGGGGGGGGGGTACAAGTAGAATTATGCTAGTTATTATATCGATCACATGTGATTAATAAGTAGAATTACGCTAGTTATTATATCAATCACATGTGATTAATATGCAGCATTCAAATGATTTACTACACATTAGCCGTTTTACCAAACAGTTTCCTTCAAATGATTTTATAAACATTTTATATGTTTTAAACTCCTTATTACACTGTAAATTTTACTCTGTATATCACATTTCAAACTTAATTACAATTGTGTTCCAAACAAATGTTTCCTTATACTTAAACTGTTTTATCAAACCTAAGCCTTCAAACTATTTTATTGGTTGACATCAAGTCGATCTTTTCTGAAAATAATAATTATGTTCAAATGTTTTACAAAACTTATTTATGCTTTTATATTATAAATTGCATGCCTCTATATTTATAGTTATATAAGAAATGTTTAAAAGACTTAGGAAGGCTATCCACCCTATTTCCTTTTCGCGCTTGAGATGTGGTCTGGTGGGATATCGGGTACTCGTCTGAAGGTCGTTTAAATATTAGTTATATATCATGTGTACATATATAGTAATAAAAGGTCCTTCCAGTTCATCCCATGCCCTTGGGTAGCAAGGGTATACATCCATGTCCATACGTACCAGTTAGATTACTAGTAAACTACCATATGGGTAGTTTAGGAAGATACTAGAACAATTACTAGAACGCGATATCATACAATGAGTCAGTTCATTCATGAGTCAATACTTTCTAGAACATTACAGTACATTACATATACTACGATACTAGGAACATAACATATACAACGATACTAGAACGATTACATTACTATACTTGCTAGATAGAGAAAGAACACACATTACAGCTAGCACACGTAGAACAGTTCTGTACATTACACTTACATGAATACGTTAATAAAATTGTGTTCCACTGTATCGGAGCATGCCTTAAATGTCATGGCCCGAGTTGTAGCCAGAGTCTCTTGAAGGGAGAGCGTGAGTTTGCGTATAGATCTATACTGGATTGATAATCCTACACCTTGCTACTAGCTACATCGGGACCTGCAGGTCTGCAGGTGCCAAACGTCATTCCGTTATTACGACCATTCTTATGTCGTTGTTACTAGTCAATAGTATGGTACAATTAATCACATGATGCCTTAATATAAATCCGGTTTAAGGTAATTAGTACAGCAGTAGTTCTTATAGCGCTACGTTTTAGTACTACATTAATTTTCCCTGTACATATATTTAGTGATCTTTTCACTTAAAATATAAATGTAAAAACTATATTTTGTTAATAATAGTTACACTTGGGAAAATTACACACTTTTACATAACACGAACAGTTAGAATAGTTAAGTCTTGGTAGAAGACTACATTGAGAACAGTTAGGTCTTGGTAGAAGACACCCTCATATAATAGTAGGAATCATAGGGATTTCTAGAGTTTTTCAAACGTTTACAGTTGTTTCACAAACATTTCCATACTTACAGTTTCCAAACTTACAAATTCTTACATTTACAGTTCATATACATTTTCCAAACTTACAAATTCTTACATACAAATTGAGACACTAAAATACTTATGATCTCACCAGCTTCAAAGCTGATACTCGCTTTCAAAATTACTTGTATCCTCAGGTCATCATTGACAGGTACCGATGCAAGGAGAAGGGAAGATGTAGCTTGTTCAAGACTCATCTTTCATTTTGATTTATGCTTTAGTGTTTATCAAAATTTGACAGAACACTTGTATAATAATTATATTATTAATGCAATGGATGATGTTGTTGCTTGTTTACTACTTTTCATTGTTGTGATACTGTACATGACATCCTCCGCCCCAGAACGTTTCCGCCGTTCTTGGTTTTGGGGTGTGACAGATTGGTATCAGAGCATTGTTTATAGTGAATTAAGTATATCAACCCATAAAAGATATACTAACTATAAATACATAAGGGATTAAAAAATACTCTGACCAAGAGTTTATACTTTAAATAATAAAATATTTAATAAACTATACGTGCCTGCATTCATACTAAAATCAGTGTCACTAGGACAGTACGAAAGAATTACGATTGTTGGGCAACGCAAGTGGGCTTAGAGACATATGGTCAACACTGGGAAGATATAGCCTGATCACCTATATTATCTGAGGGTTGACTAGCATGTGCCTAAGTTTAATTGTGTGGTTGCAACAATGCTAAAATCTTACCAACCCTACCACAATGAGAACAATAGAACATAACATTAAATTTAAAATACTATAGGAGTATTTGGTGTTACTATAAGTACTTTATACTTGAGAACTAAAAACGGGATCTTCATTACTAAGTTGATAGTTGCTAAGTGGATACACTAAGGCTATATGTAATTAGGATGTTATAGACTTAGAATCTGTGGAAATTTTACTTCACCCCTATTCTGTGTGAATACGAAGTTATGGTCACTTATTCGAAGGTCTATCCTGTTTAGATTACATATAACTGGTATGCACTTCACAAATAGCGATGTAACTAATGAAGGTTTTCTAAATAATTATCTAGATAGTTCATCTAATAATTATTCTCTTACCCTAAATTCTCGCATAGAAAACATAGTTGGACTCCATCCCCACGGCAACCAGTATCTTCCGAATGAAGTAATAGGTGGTTGGTTTGGAGAAGAACCAGATAATGATCATCCTATCCTTTTGAGTGATTACCATGACGAAGACCTTTCTGATGATGCTAACTCCGAACCAGAGGTTGAGAACCTACCCCGAGCAGCTCCCTTTCAAATTCCTAACCCTCGTCCGACATTTCATGGCCCGACCCCTGAGTGGGTGGAATGCTTGGGAACAAGGAGCCAAGGACAAGATCAGCCCATGCCATTTAATGGCGACCGAATCTTTGACGACCTGAACAATAGGGGCTCAGCATGCAGAATCTTGCCAATCTTGGTCCACAGAGTGGCCCGAAATGAGATACAAGGCAGGACAGCCTTACATCAGATTACCGAAGTTGTCGCCGATGCGAGAATGCATACCCTCTGCACCATTCGTCTAGAAGATGCTCATGGGAGATCAGAGAGAAACCATGAAACCCTGCTGCAAGCGCTGGCTGAATCACGAGCCGAAGTCATAGAGCTCCGAGTACGCCAGAGGGTGTACGAAAGACACCTACTGGACGTGGAACGTCAACTGGATGAACTGAGAGTTCACCAGAAGGATGACTGTTGCCGGTAGTAGACGCTTTACTTTATTTTTCCTTATAAAAAGGAATCGTGTTTTTTTGTCTATGCCCGATGTGGCATTTTCTATGAAATTATCTTGTACCGTAAGTACTTTAGTTAGGTCTTTATGCTGTCAAGAACTATCTTCTCTGCGGTTATGATGTAAGACCTTCACAAGGTCATTTTCCTGAACCTTTACATCGTGAATATCAAAGATATTGACAGCCGGCTAACTTTTGTGTCATTCTTCATTCAAGTACTCTTATCATACTTTCATTGGGGTCTATCTGAAACATGCTTTAGTCAAGTCATTGGACTATAGTGATTTATCTCCGGAGACATTTCCAAGTCTCTTTCAGTGTTTGGATCTTGTTATTCACCAACCCACGATGCCTCGGCTTGCACAACAAACGTTTTGAGACCATTCTACGAACTTACTTCTACTCATTACTAGGACTGCATCATAGGGATGTAGGTTAAACTTTCGAGAACATATTCGTACTCTTTACTTGAAAAAAATCTAAGTACATCTAGGTTCAACCATGCTCGCTCACAAATTCATTTTCTTTCCATGAAACAGAATCATGTCGCCCAAGAAAAATGATCAACCCCTCAACCAAACACCAACTCTTCAGATTGATGCAGCTACCTTTCAAGCTGCAGTCTCGGCTGCCGTGTCAGCTATTCTGACCCACTTTAACGCTAACAACGCGAATGGTAGCGGGATTGTTAACAACAATTCCAATCCGAGTAACAATCAAACACCGCAACGAGCAGCAAACTACCACGACACCCCGAGTTCCGAGACAAAGAGTAACAAACGGAAGTTTTGGGCTAGAAAGAAGGACAAATCGCTTAGAGGGACGAACAAGAAACAACCACCGGTAACGACCTTCACAACTATGACATCTGTACCTCCTACTACCATCCCTTCGGATATACCAGTTGTCCCTAACCCAACCCGACAATATGCTGGAAATCTCCCAAATTGCATCAAATGTAATTATCACCACCATGGACCTTGTCGGGAGATGCAGTGCTCAAACTGCAACAAAAAGGGGCACACCAAACGTTACTGCAAGAGCCTAACAAGACCGATCAACAATTCGCCCAACGCCGATGGGAACCAAACTTGCTATAGTTGTGGCAAGGTAGGGCACTACAAAAGAAACTGCCCGGAGGCAACAAAGGATGGTACAAACGGAATTATACTACCGACCACCGCCGCTAGAGCCAGCCAGGGTTGCTATCATTATGGTGAGTTTGGGCACTATAAAAGAGATTGCCCGAAAAAGGAAAGAACCCGCATCCCCATAACTCCTACTCGACACTTCACTTCCTCCACTGATGTGGGTGATGTCCAGATATGTCACCAATGCGGTGAAATTGGGCACCCCAAGAAGGATTGCCCGATAACGCAGAACTCTGGCGAAGACGGGAAAATTCTCAGGATCACAGCTGTAGGAGAGCCTGCTCCGGAACCACGTTAATGTAATTTAGGCGTTTCATTGTAACAGACTTATAAACTATCCAGAACTAGTGCAACTAGAGTCTTACCTTTTGCGAGATCTTGTCTGTATAGGGATTCTTGTGATGCGTATACTTGTCTTTTGTAGTATATCTTATTCGCAACAATAGTCTAGTGGTAAATCTGAAGTACCGTAACTCTGTTCATGGTTGTACGGTTGTGTTTTTTCTGTAAACGTCTTATGTTCAAATCTAATGTCTTTAAGTTTTAGTATGATTCCGACATTATCATACGACTCGATTCAATTTGTTCTTCACGAAAACAGCTTTATACATACATCTCTTTCTTCTAGATCACTTTTCCAGCGAAGCCGTCATATCAGAACACCGAAGTACTCATGCCAGGAGTACCTCTTAGTTATTTTTCCAAAGAAACCCCCGAAGTCCACTCGTGCAGTACGTCCAGTTCAATCCAAGGATTTATACGATTGATCTATCACCGAGAAATGTATGCATAAGGTGATATATAATCAAGGTTCTACAGGTTTAGAATTGATGATTCCACTTTAACTTCTTTTTCCCCCAGGGGATGTGAGCTTAAAGAAGAATCAGTTATTCGACTACCTTTTCAATCTTAATTATATACGACTCGTATACACGAAAAAGTGATTGTGAAACCGGGTATGAATCCTAATATGAACTTCAGGACGGAGAACTGCCTAAACCTACGAGTAATCGCATCGTCATGTGAACAAACTTAGAACCCAGTACGACTCTTGTAAACAGATCACCCTATAGTCGAAACACCCACGGAGATACCGGAATAGTACAAACAACTTAACGAACTGCACAACGATAGAATAAGAAGACTAGGCTTCTCACCCTGGAGAAACCCTAGTCTTATTCTCCCAGAGATCGACGGATTGCATCGTATGTGCCTCGGATTTCGAGGACTCCGTCAAGATTTTTCATTAGAAATTGTTATCTCTGCCGCACATAGATGAAATAGTTGAGCAAACACAAGGAAAGAATTACTTTCAGAAATGGATCTGAGATCCGAATATCACCAGTTCGAGTGTTAGGGAAGGATATCCGAAAGACTATCTTCCGAACTCGATGCGGACACTTCGAGTCCGTAGTGATACCCTTCGGATAGGACCAATACGCCCATAGCTTTCATGAGCTAAATGAGTAGGGTACGTCTTTCTTACTTGGATCAGTTCGTCATTTCTCCATGTAATGACTTACTTATCTACCCTCATAGTAAGAAGAAAACCCTTGGAAACATTTCCTTCAGAGGAACTTCTCGCGAAGTTCTCTAGGCATGAGTTTTGAAATTGAAAAGTCAAATTTCTATGACACACTGTTAGTAATGTGAGAAATTTTGAGTACTCTTTCAATTTGTCAAAACTGTTGAGAATTAGTCGACACCGGAGATGCCGACAGTCATTCGCCAAATTCTAGGTCCTACCGACCGACTATCAAAGTTCATTCAGAACTCCTCGCAAACTACAGAAACCCATACGACTTTGACCCAGCAGGGGGTGGCCTTTGTCTGGGAAGTTAAACAAGAAAAAGAAACCTTGGAGATTCCAAGTGAGTGACCAAATTCTTTAGGAAGTCTCACTCGGGAACGGCTTAATATGCTTCGTAAAGCGTGGAAAGCTAAATCCAAGATAGACAGGACCTCCGAGATTCTTACCAGAATCAGTTCTATATCTCGCAAACTAGACCTACTCCGCGAACTCAGTAACGTACATTCTACTCTTCGTGTCTCTATCGTGAAACCATACCTTTCCGTTCGGACTCTTGTAAGTCCACTCGTCGAGATCCTCGCCTTCGTATTTGAACCGTAGTGACCCTCGACCGAGAGGTCAAGCGGACGAAGCAGCGCCATCGCCCGATAGTGAAGGTTCGTTGGGATTCCAACCGAGAACCTGATTTCACTTAAGTGCGCTAGAACCAATCGATTAGGAAGTTTCCTCCTCACGACTCGGTCATTCGTACATACTTCCTTGCCTAAATTCTAATTTCGGGACGAAATTCCCTTCAACAGGGGGATGATGTGACAACCCGAAATTTCCATTATGAACAAACCATTTGAAGCCAATAGAAGTAGAACAGTTACAGTGAAAACTCAGATTTCGAGTATAAGTTTGGCAGTTTTCAGGATTTTACACTTAAGGAGATATTAGGAGAGTGGATACACTAGGGTTTTGTGCAACATTGTTATTCCAATACTCTAGGACATTAGAATTCGTTTTAGGAATAAAAATAAATTCTGCCAAAATATCTTAGGACTATAAATAGAATTCTGAACCAAATTGGTTCATTAGTTGAATTCCAATTAGAGAAAAGCCAAAATTCTCTCTCACGGATCTTCGGGTTTTTATCCCAAATTGTGAGTAACTCTTTCTAGTAGTGTTAGAAAGCTTTAAATATGTTCATAACATAGATTACATAGCTAAATCATCCGATTTAGGAGTTTACTCCCCAAGGTGTTCTTGGGCGGTAAACTCCCGATACCAAGCCTAGATTGTCCCCCGTGATATACTACATGATTTTTGAGTTTACTTAGCTTTAAGATCGAACTCATGGGATAAGATACAACATCAATATGTACAATATGATGGTGATGTGTCTACAAAAGCAGCATGATATTGTACATATTGATGTTGTATCTTATCCCATGAGTTCGATCTTAAAGCTAAGTAAACTCCAAAATCACAACACTTGTGATTCCACTCGTTTGTAGACTTGTCTAGAATCCATGATACGATAAATCATTTGATTGCAAATGTAAATGTAGTCATGAAATGCGCCTGCTTAGTCAAGATTCCCCTAATAAATATTCAAGTGCATTACAAAGTTGTACATGTATGAATAATGTCCTTTCGTAGGTTATGTTTTGAAGAGAAGCAAGAATGAATCTCATAAAGTCATTAATATCAGTAGGAGATGATGTGGGATTTGTTGTAAATTAGTAAAGGGAAATGAATCAGGAGGGTAACCAACTGTTGCGTTTGTTCTCATTTGGTCCCTTTCCTTTTTTTTGTACTCAATATACCATCGAACTTGTTGTTTGTGTTCACCATAACCCTTTGACCGGCTATCACAGGTCAAAAGCCGGTCAAAAGGGCTATGGTAAACACCCACAACAAGTTCGATGGTATATTGAATACAAAAAAAAGGACCAAATGAGTACAAACGCAAAAGTTAATTACCCTCAAGAGTCATTTTCCCCGGTAAGTTTCTAGATTCATTTCCCAACATGATCACCCCCAGCCACATGTTGGTCGTATTTTGAATAAATATAGTTGATCAGGCTATATTTACCCCTAATACGACTACATAGTTGTCCGGGTTTCACGACAGTGTTCAATTTCCTCCAGAGACTTTTAGGGTTAGAGTATTAACGCACACCTAGGTATGTATTTTATTCAGAGTGTTTTAGTCCCATTATATTTCTAGTTGCATATCTTATATGATTAGATATGCCAGTTCAGTATAAACAATGCTCTGATACCAATCTGTCACACCCCCGAACCAGTCGGCGGAAACGTCCGGGGGCTTGATGTGACTTCATTTCTGTAGTATCATCACAGATTTTATAATCGAAACATAACATCATCATCACCACACATAGAATATTACAACTATCATTGGTTTATATCAAGTATTGTATTTCAATATTAAATGCCAAAATATGATGAAACAAAATATCCATAATTTCCTTCTGTCTAACCTGCTCAACGGTTTCCTGAGAATACAAGTTAATTTAAAAGGTCGACATAAAAATGTTGGTGAGTTCATAAGAATGTTTGAGAAAATGGTCCCGAACCAGACGGCGGAAACGTCCGGGGGCTTGATGTGACTTCATTTTTGTAGTATCATCACAGAGTTTATAATTGAAACATAACATCATCATCACCACACATAGAATATTACAACTGTCATTGGTTTATATCAAGTATTGTATTTCAATATTACATGCCAAAATATGATGAAACAAAACATAACAAAATATCCATAATTTCCTTCTGCCCAACCTGCTCAATGGTTTCCTGAGAATACAAGTTAATTTAAAAGGTCAACATAAAAATGTTGGTGAGTTCATAAGCATGTTTGAGAAAATGATTTGTATTACTTTGTAAACACCAAAAAATCCGATATTTTCTGAAAAACCATTTGATATGTTTGTTTCCGATCTTGTATTAATGCATGTGTGTTAATGTTTTCTAGAATGTAAAAATAGTATGGAGAGAATATCAAAGAGAATATAACGAGAATACAACGAGAACGTAAAGAGAATGATCGCAGACAACCTGATGTTGTCTGTGAAAGAGAATGTTGGTATCTCAACCCCCGAGGTTGAGTACCAACGCGAGTATGTTACCGAATAACCCAAAGAGAAAAGAGAATGGTTTCGCTGTATATTTTATAACGTTAATTCCTATAGGGAAGCCATGGCAGGCCCTAAGTCTGCTAAATGGAAAGAGGCTATGGACAGTGAGATTCAGTCCATATATGACAATCAAGTTTGGAACTTGGTTAACAATGTACCGGGTCATAAGACAGCCAGGTGCAAATGGATCTTCAAGAAAAAGACCGACATGGATGGGAAAGTGCACACTTATAAGTCTATTAGGGTTATGCTAGCCATTATTGCATTTCATGATTATGAAATATGGCAAATGAATGTCAAAACCACATTCCTTAATGGAAAGTTGGCTGACGATGTTTACATGAGTCAGCCAGAGGGTTTTTACAATGCAGAGTACCCCAATAGAGTGTGTAAGCTTGAGAAATCCCTCTATGCATTGAAACAAGTTGGTATCAGTGTACAGCTTGAGCGGATCAAACACATCTCGGTGTGTTTCAACTCAAGTTTGTGGCTCAAAAGTGGTTTTCTTTAAAAAGTTTGTAAAAGGAACTGAACATTTTTGGTGACAAGGATCGTGGACGTAGTGTGTATAGTCATTCGAGCCAAAGAAACGAGAGTAAATTATTTAATGTGTTTTATTGTTTTCTAGAACATAGGATGTATGTGCACTAGATAGCCTAATGCCTACATGCCATGATTGAATGCTTATTATATGTCACTTGGAGTTTTGCTAGCACTGGTAGGTTGTAAAGTAAATGCTTTAGGTCATATGCAGTATGAACTAAATAGACTTAGAATTCTTGATTTAGCCTAGTGCGCAACTCTTGCTTGATTCTAATCGTTCGGGAGCGGCATACATTATTCGAATGACTATCTGGCTTCTCATTGCATATGATTGTGCATTCATGAGGTGACATGTTAGGTTTGGAGGAACTTCCATGTTGATTAAAGTAGCAAGGCAAAAATGAATCCATTACACTAGGGAAGAAAATAATTGCTAATGTTGAGAGTACACTTCATAGAAATTGACAGCAAGGAGCAAATTGGACATTCCATAATGGATCTCGAAATGAACATGCATAGGTGTGAAAGATAGTAGTAGACCTCCTACTATCTAAAGCATAAGATCCACATTTGGGTCGGGAGAAGTCACGGAAAGTTCAAGGAGTTGAGAATAATAATATCGTTATGATTATTTGTGTATCAATAAACTGTAGTAACCTTAAGTTTTCCTATTTCATCGATAATTGTGACTATGAGATCCATGCAAGGGGATATATTATTGCACTGAGTGTCGATGAGATACTTTAGATAATTAAGATAGTAGTATTGTATACAATTGGGAAAGATGATCGAGGATAACAGTGAGCGGGTACATAGAGAGTAGTGTAATGATAACACTTTGAATACTTGGTGATGGGTTATGTTTATATTAAACATAATGGCGACTACACACGCGACTAGAAGAGTTTTCTGGTATCATTGGGTGGATCACTGATAGGTCAGCCAACAATTTCGAGGAGCGGGTTACATCTGTTCAAATTGTTGAGAGGATCGTGGAGGCGTATCAAGAAAGATAGCTTAGTTTGGAGGCATAGTTGGGAAGAGGAAGTGGGCATAGGGCTCAACTCTGCTAACCACTACCAAAAGCTAGATGTTGTTAGGTCGAGCACTAGGGAGGAGTTATAGCATGGACACATTAGGTACTAGTGTGCTTGTTTAGTGGTAGTGTGTCACAAGTCCCAATACCTGCAGTTTGTAGGAGATGGAGGCATGACATCAATATACAGTTTGTATGTGTCCTTCATGTTGTATGTTATTGTTCTTATATTCTTGTTACATATGTTCGAGTATGTATAGTTGACTTTATATCATTTATAGTGCAACTAAGTTTGAGAAGTCCCACGAGCAGGTCTATGTAGCCCTAGAAGTGCCTTAGTGATCGTGGATGGTGGGATTGCGACTCATTTATATATTGTATTTATAGGATCAAGTAGATCGTGATATTTGGAGTCTACACCATTCTCTTCTGGTTGAGGTCGTCGATCATAGGATGGTTATGGTTACCTATGGTTACCAAGGGTGCACCTTACAGGTCTTTCGCTAGAGGTTACTGGTCGATTTATTCTAATAGCTATGAAGGAACTGATGGGTCTTGAGAATTCTAACACTTCTTAAGTGTACATGCAACCCTAATAACCTTGGATCTATGTTTGTCTAATAATCATGCAAAGTTGAATTCCAAGGTTATATTCCTATCTAGCATACATGGGGAACAATTTTTAACTTGAATGAAAGATAGAATAACTTACCTTGTTGTTGCTTATGATCCTTGAAACCTTGTGAGCCTAGCACCCCAATTGTGATGCCTCAAATGCTTCACACAACACCAAATGCTTTTGGAATGACTTTAGAGAGAATACACACTTATAAAATCGGCCTAGCCCTCTTGTTTCTTATGTGTAGCCGATTTAGGTGGAGAATATGTTCTTTATATAGTGTTGACACATCTAGGGTTACACCATGTAAACCCTAATGTGTCATGACTCTTCATTTCCATGACCCATGAATTTGTAACTCCCATGGAGCATCTATGGAGCATCCTATGGGTGGAACCCAACTTGATAATCCATGGAGCCTCTTAGCCCACTATACAAGTTATGGATGATTTACATAATCAACCCATATATTTAATTAGTTATCTTTTGATCACTTAATTAATTCTAAATTAATTCTTGATCAAACTAATTAAATAATATTATTAATATATTAGAACTTATAATATATTAATAATCCGCAAGTGTTATTTCTCTCATTTAGTCTATCCAATTGCATGGTGCCATGCAACCCAAATGGACCATGCCGGGTCGGGTCAAGTACATACTAGAAATAGTTATGAACTTAGGCACCTTATCCAATAGTCTCCCACTTGGATAAGTCTAATAACTATAACTGTAATACTTCAGGAACCGAACGAAAATCGTAGCTCTTTCAATGTCTCTCGGAACTGAGAAGATGATGATACGCCATTTAAGATAAGTGATCATATAATCCTCTGTTCTAGATATCAGCCGGACAAATACATGGAACAATGTCTTAGTTATTGTCCAGCAGTTTGTTTCCCGATTTCCGATTTGTTTGACAAAGAACTTAATTGAACACATCAACTTAGTTCTGACCGGGCCTGGTACATAGGTCAAAACAAAATCATCGAGGAGCCCAGATATCAGCTTCTAATCCATGAAGGAACAGATAAACTTCGGCGCATATGTTTGTTCTACCACTCATTGAATTATACACAAGAGCACGTTTTATAACATCGAGTTACCAATGTGTTTTCATACAATCAATCCATAACCAACTCATAAGTAACAAATCATATCTCTAGGTTTGAAGAGTTATATGATATTACCGTCTCACGATCACTCGAGATAAATTCCATGAAGTGATTCCAGTGAGCGTGACTTGAGTCCAATTCTCATAACTTGTGAGCACTCATGATTGTTGTAGCCATGTCCAGCACCTTAGACCTCTACAACCAATCATGACAGTCTTGATTCATACCTACTTTCGACATGTGACCGACTGTGGAGGTTTGAATAATACGATATACCAAACATAATTATTTTGGAAGTCAAAACATGCAAAAGAAATATAGTAAACGATCGATAAGAGATAGCAACACTTTACTCGTAAATAAAACACCTTTTATTCATCATCTAATGTCAATTACACTTTACAAATTTCAAGGATATCCAAATACTAAATCTAATATCATCCTTCAGCCCTATGCTCCGAGCATGCTGGAGATGCTTAACCCGAGTTAGTCCCTTTGTGAGGGGATCTGCTGGATTCTCATCCGATGATACCCTCTTCACCATGAGGAGTCCTTCTTCTATTCAATGTCTGATGAAATGGTATTTTCTGTCGATGTTTCTAGATCTCTCGTGATCCCGTGGTTCCTTGGCTAAGGCAACAACACTTTCACTATCACAGAAAATTTCCATTGGCTCTTTAATAGCTGGTACAACTCCAAGGTCTCCAATGAAGTTCTTCAGCCATATCGCCTCCTTTGCTGCCTTGCTAGCTGCAATATACTCATATTCGCAAGTTGAATCAGCCACTGTCTCTTGCTTAGAACTCTTCCAAGAAATTGTTCCTCCGCTTAAGGTAAAGACCCAGCCTGATTGAGAACGGAAATTATCCCTATCAGTCTGAAAGCTAGCATCACTATACCCAACAACTCTTCAGCACTTTATCCAAGTAGGTACTTTGACTAAGTCCAATTAGTCTTTTACTCCGGTCTCTCAAGATCCTTATCCCTAGAATATAGGCAGCTTCTCCTAAGTCCTTCATAGAGAAACACTTCCCAAGCCATGACTTAACTTCCTGCAGAGTTGGGATGTCATTTCCTATGAGTAGTATGTCATCCACATAAAATACCAAAAAGCTAACTATACTCCCACTAGCCTTGACATGTACACAAGATTCATCTTCACTCCTATAAAAACCAAATTCTTTGACTTTCTCATCAAAGCAAAGATTCCATCTGCGAGGTGCTTGCTTTAACCCATAAATGGATTTCTCAAGCTTACACACTCTATTAAGGTACTCTGTATTGACAAAAACCCATTGGTTGACTTATGTAAACATCCTCAGCCAACTTTCCATTAAGGAAAGCGGTTTTGACATCCATTTTCCATATTTCACAGTCGTGCCTTATAAGTGTGTACATTACCATCCATGTCGGTCTTCTTCTTGAAGATCCATTTGCACCCTACAGTCTTACGACCTGGTACATTCTCAACCAAGTTCCAAACTTGATTGTCATACATGGACTGTATCTCGCTATCCATTGCCTCTTTCCACATGGCTGATTTAGGGCCTGCCATGGCTTCCGCGTAAATGTTAGGTTCATCCAGACCTATCAATGTCTCATCACTGATAAGTGTATCACCTTCCACAGTAATATGGAATCCATAGTAATGCTCAGGTGCATTCCTAACCCTTGTGGAACGCCTCAGAGGTACAGACTTGTCAATTGGCTCAACAGGAGTTTCCTCCTCAAGTTGAGTGCTAGGGTTTGAAGTTCCTTCACCACTTGACTCTTGAATTTCTTCAAGGTCAACTTGCCTCCCACTGTTTCCTTGTCTTATGAACTCTCTCTCTCTCTCTCGAAAGACAGCCCTCCTAGCTACAAAGACGACATTTTCACTAGGTCTGTAGAAGAGGTAACCAAAGGATTGTTGTGGGTAGCCGATGAAAATACACCTCTCGCTTCGAGGTTCGAGCTTATCATGAGTCTCGCGTCTCATGAAAGCCTCGCAACCCCAAATCTTGATGTGGTCTAGTTTGGGTACTTTACCAGTCCACATCTCATGAGGAGTTTTGGCAACTTTCTTTGTAAGGACTAGATTAAGGATATGGGCGGCAATCACTAAGGCATACCCCCAAAATGAGATTGGTAGCGAAGCTAGACTCATCATGGAACGAACCATATCCAACAAGGTTCGATTACGCCTCTCAGCCACACCATTCAACTGCGGTGTCCTGGGAGGTGTCAATTGTGAGACAATCTCACATTCCCTAAGATAGTCGAGGAACTCTGAACTAAGATACTCACCACCTCGATCAGATCGAAGCATCTTAATGTTCCTGCCTAATTGATTCTCGACTTCCTGTTTAAATTCTTTAAACCTTTCGAAAGTCTCTGACCTATGCTTGATTAAGTAGACATATCCATATCTACTGTAATCATCAGTAAAAGTCAAATAATAACGATTAGCATCCCTGGTGGCATGTTTGAAGGTTCCACACACATCCGTGTGTATAAGATCCAAAAAAACCTTCACCCCTCTCACAAGAACCTGTGAAGGGTGACTTTGTCATTTTTTCAAGTAAGCATGATTCACAACTATCATTTGAATTTAGGTAAAATGACTCTAAGACTCCATCCTTTTAGAGTTGGACTATGCATTTCTTGCTTATATGTCAAAGACAACAATGCCATAATGATGCTTTATCCAAGTTATTATCATTAACAGAATCAATACACAAAACATTATTTCCTACATTATCAACCACAGATACAGTTTCATACACACCATCACAAGGTAATGCTTTAAAATAAAGAACATTATTAAAGATAGCATTAATCGAACAAACTTCATTATCATATGAAAACGTGAAACCTTGTTTATACAATGCATGAAAGGAAATAATATTTCTTTCCATTTCTGGCGAATAACAAAATTTATTCAAATCTAAATTAAACCCACTACTTAGAGATAAAGTATAAACTCCAATCTTGGTGACAGGTAAAGCTTTCCTATTCCCCATGATTAAGTTTATTCTTCCATGCTCCACATTCTCACTTCTTCTTAGTCCCTACAAATCAAAACAGATATGAATACCACAACCGTTATCAAGGACCCAAGAGTTAGAATGGGGTGAGTTATTAGATAAGATAGTGTAAATATCTGCATGGTTGGGTTTAACTTTCCCATCCTTCACATCTTGCTGGTATTTTGGGCAGTTCCGCTTACAATGTGACTTTTCATGGCAATAGAAGCATTCAGCCTCTTTTTGTTTAGAAGAAGGAGTGATGAAACCTTTCTTGGTTCCACTTGAAGAAGAGCCATCAAGGGTCCTAGCCTTGGTACCCTTCGAAGAGCTCTTCCTCTTCTTCCCTCGACTTTTCGCGATTGCCAAAACCGGGGCGAAGTTTGGAGTAGGAGTGTTAACAACCGACTTCCCCTTAAGACCTGTTTCTGCGGTCTTGAGAAGTCCCTGAAGTTTGCTAAGTGTGACCTCTTCCTTATTCATTTGATATGTCATGCAGAATTGATCATAGCACGATGGTAAGGAGTGCAAAATGATATCGATTGCAAGTTCCTTAGGGAAGTTCACATTAAGCTTCAGCAACCGATCCACATACCTTTACATTTTCTACATGTGGCTCGTGACGGATTCCCCGTCCTTCATCATGTTTGTTATCATGGAGCAAATGATTTCATACCTCTCTTGTCGTGCACTTTGATGGGATCTTTCCATCAGATCTTGGTGCATTTCAAAAGGGTAGAAGTCCTCATAGGACTTTTGGAGTTCTGTTGTCATCGTGGCCAACATAATGCATGCCACTTTGGTAGCATCCCTTTCATGTGCCTGGAAGTCAGCGATCTCCTGGGGAGTTGCAGTGGTCTCATCAATCTCCTTAAGCTCCTTGTCGAGGACATATTATTTGTCCTCGTAGCGGGTAATCATCCTGATGTTTTTGATCCATTCATTAAAGTTGGATCCATCAAAAGTGACTTTCCCACACAAGTTCATAAGGGTAAAGGAGCCATTAGGATTAGAGCCAGAAGCAGCATTGTTTGAAGACATCTGAAAGAAGAGGACAAGATTAGTTCAGATATTAAGAGAGTCCTTAATAAAACACCCAAATGTAATATTAAGGCTAGGATCCAATCACAATATATTATAACTTAGAAGAGGTATGTCGTAATCAGAGCTATAACATATTTGAAAGGTGGGTGAATGACGATTCACCAATTTCCACCATGAAAAACGAAATATTAAATATTAGGTTTTTGATTGGTTCTTAGAAATTCCTAGATTCTTTTGAGATTCAATGAACTTTTCAAAGGAATGTTTCAATCTCGAGTGTGCCCTCCAAGTTTTGTGACTCGGATACTGAGGATCACAAAACGAGGTGTGAAGTAACCATGCAAATCACTTGGTACCCTTAAAGTTTATCACTCAATAGATGTGTCGGTAAACCACACACGCTCCACCGATACTATGATAAACCTTAAGTCACCCTTTACCTACCTTGTTAAGTCCAAGTTAGTGTGCCGGTTAACCACACACGCTCCACCAACGACTTAAACAAAGTGTAAAGTATAATTTCATGGATTAGCACCTTATTCACATTTTTCCTAAAGTAACTAAGATTGGGAACTTAATAAAACATTTAGTTACTTTATAATATTCATCATACTTTTAATGAGAATTTATAAGTCCTTGTCCTACCCGTTCGGCTATCGACCCTCCACCGATCAAGGAAGCGGTGGGTGATAGTGGACACCCATTAAGTTGCCATTTTATAGGCAACAACCTTATACCCCCCCCCCCCTTATAGACCGGCTTCGTGAATGAGGCGTACTAGCAGTAAGACGACTTGATCTTATACATACACACACACACACATATATATATATATATACATATATATATATATATATATATATATATATATATATATTAACTTATAATATTATAAAGTATAAGGATTGAATTTTAACTTTTAAAATTCTAAGGGTTGGAACTAAATTTTTAATCAAGACTTTACTTATTCCAAAACACGAGGGCAAGTTTTGTAAACTTTCAAAACTTTTCATTTCTTATAACTTATGAATTTAATTGAGTATTAAAAGTGAAGACTCTTCATTTTTATAACTCTAGTGTTCTTTTAATGGCTTTAATAAAATTGTGACTTTTGATTTTCCATAACTTGAGGACAAGTTATGGACTCCATTAAAACACTTTATGATCATGAATAAAACTACCATGAAGGTTACAAGCAATTCCTATGATCAACTAATCTTCATAAGTTCAAGAACATGAATCTGAACATTTCAAAAATCAAAAATTACACTTCAAAACTTTGTAATTTTGATAATTGCCATTGCAAATGGATTAGCATAAACATTACACCATCTAAAACAAGTTTTCAAGTACCAAAACAGTTTAGGGTAATGTTTCTAGTCCATTTCCAGCAAGAAAAGTCGAATTTCTGAAAACTGCAGCCTCTACTCTTCGAGTGCAAGAACAGACTCGACGAGTAGCTTGCATTTGTTCATGGACTCGTCGAGTCCCCCCATGGACTCGGCGAGTTCATACGAGCAGAAAACAGAAAAACGATTTTTTCAACGGTTTGCGCAAAAAATCAACAAACAAGCCTAGGCTCTGATACCACTGATGGGTCTTCAGCATTCTAACACTTCCTAAGTGTACATGCAACCCTAATAACCTTGGATCTATGTTTGTCTAATAATCATGCAAAGTTGAATTCCAAGGTTATGTTCCTATCTAGCATACATAGGGAACAATTTTTAACTTGAATGAAAGATAGAATAACTTACCTTGTTGTTGCTTATGATCCTTGAAACCTTGTGAGCCTAGCACCCCAAGTGTGATGCCTCAAATGCTTCACACAACACCAAATGCTTTTGGAATGACTTTAGAGAGAATACACATTTCTAAAATCGTCCTAGCCCTCCTGTTTCTTATGTGTAGCCGATTTTGGTGGAGAATATGTTCTTTATATAGTGTTGACACATCTAGGGTTACACCATGTAAACCCTAATGTGTCATGACTCTTCATTTCCATGACCCATGGATTTGTAACTCCCATGGAGCATCCATGGAGCATCCTATGGGTGGAACCCAACTTGATAATCCATGGAGCCACTTAGCCCACTATACAAGTTATGGATGATTTACATAATCAACCCATATATTTAATTAGTTATCTTTTGATCACTTAATTAATTCTAAATTAACTTGTCACACCCCCGAACCAGACGGCGGAAACGTCCGAGGGCTGTCGTGACTTAATTGAATACCATAACATTGAATATATATGAAACATAACAACATTCGTCACCATGCATTAATATAGTACAACCGATAAAGTTTACATGAAGTACATTGTTTAAACATTACATTCCCAAAAATAAATTGTTCGATTCGTTAATAAGTAAACTGCAAGCCATCACTGAGTACATTTTCCTTTGATTCACTGGTTACCTGAGAATACAAGTATTTTGAAAACCGTCAACATGTGAAATGTTGGTGAGTTCATAAGCGGTATTTGAAAAGCAATGTTTTGTATCATTTTGAAAACCACCAGAAAATCCGGAATTTTCTGAAAAGAGCTTTTGAAAACGTTTGTGAAGATCCATAAGTATGCTTGTTTGTTTCTATAGTTGTAAAAAAATGTTCATCAAAATTGTGTACATTTTGAAAACCGTATGTATTGAAAAACCCTAGGAAAACCCGATGTTTTCCTAGTTCTTTGAATTACATGAAGTTAAAAATAAAACCATTGCAGCGCGTGAAGTCATTAAGTCCATGCGACGTCGGATTATTTTTGCGCATGATTAATTGCTATAAACACGCGTTACACAAACGACCAGTTTATAACTATACTAATGATCCCGTAGGCGTCGTCCGTACTAATCACGTTATCCAACCGCCCTGAATTCGAGTAATCCCACATCTGAAGAGAAAGAGGACACGAAGACCCCGATGACTCCGTTAACCGGTTGGGGATAAAAAAGTACGAGGGGCCCTTGACCCGCCTCGCATAAAATACCGACTTTACTAGCAATACCATAGGACCCTTGGGGACCAATAGTATAAAATCCATTGAAAGTCCTTTTACGTTGTGTTAGATCATGTAAGACCCAACAACTCGTAAGGTAGAAGTCTTCGGGCCTTAAGATCAGGTCATTGGGCTAGCTAGGCCCAACAAACAAGATTTTACACTTTGGGGCCCAAAGATGGTGCGTAGATGTCTGTGCACTCTCACGTGTGTATTAAATTCCCAAATGTTACTTGTATGAATCGAGGTATCGTCGCGTTAGTAGTTTCGGATTTTTATTGGTTCGAGACCGAACCAATTCGTTTAACAACGATTTTTGGTATTGTTGTGTATTGTATTTTGTCGGTAGTCGCGGTGTCAATATTTGATCAAGTTGCGTGTATTGAATTAGCCTTGAAAGTTTTCTGTTTTCAGCCCCTCATTGTTTGTAAAATTTACTTTTTCAACCCTCTAATTAAATAACTTTCCGGTTTGGTCCTTAAATCATTTTTCTAGACATTTTAACACCAAAAATTATTGAAATTAATATTTTTCAGCATATTTTTCATTGAAAACAGCTTAAGTCCCTGAAAATGCAGTTTTCTCGGTTATAACCCCTCTTTTTCGCAGTTTTTACAATATTGGCCCAAATTGGAAAATTTTTGCAACTTTGGTCCTTTTTAAATTTGAAAAGCATTTTAAATCTTTGAAAAGTACTTGGAACACTAGTAGTCCACTGTTTTACAGAAAAACACAGTTTTGGCCCTTCCAAATAGAAAATTTCGCATCTTGGGCCCTATTGGGTCGAAAATGCCATTTTTAGCCCATTAAGCTAGAAATTTATGTTTTTAATCCTCCAAAAAGTATATTTTCAGAAAAATACATTATGGAAACTGTTTTGACTCATCTCACCCATCAGATTTCAAAATATTTCATTTTGGGCCCTTTAACTTTATATTTCTAACATTTTATGTCCAAAAATTGAGTTTTTAGCCCAAATAAAATGTTATTAAGCCATTTATCTATTTTTCTTGGAACACTTTGTGTGTAGAAATATATTTGATGCTAGTATCATTTAACATAAAGTATATCTCGATTTTTAGAGGTTTATGGCTAGATCCAACATTATAAACACACAAAAACACACATATAAGCATAGAAATCATACAAGGCATACAAAACACATATAGATCTACACTTTCACTTGTATTCCCCCCCCCCCCCCACAAAACTCATAGAAACAGAAAATAGGGGGTATGAAGCTCACCTTGGAGTTGATGGTTCGGTTTTTGGATGAAGAAAGTGAGAGATTTCGGCCTAGCTTGCTTCTTGAGAGGATCCTCAAAACTATGATGTTTCTAGTAGGATAATCAAGAGATTTGTGATGTTTCTAGGAGGATTTGATCATAGATGAATTTATACAACTTGAGGGTGAAGTAACTTACCTAGCATGTGAGTTTGATGAACTTTCTTGTGCACACACACCCACTCACGGGTTTATAGAGAAAATGGAAGAGTTCTTGAGGTTTTTGGGAGTGAAAGGAAACATGAATGATTTTTGGTGAGGGAGAATGGCCTTAGGCCGAGATTAAGAAGGGAGAGAGAAAGGAGATATTTTTTGCATGGAAACATGGGAAATACATAGATACATGATGTGTATTAGACTTGGTTATCCTCCATACAATAATGAGGTGTCATGTTTAGATTAGTTTGGTCCTCCTTGTTAAGATATTTATTTATTTTTACACACTTGGGCCGAAATGGAGTAATCATGGAGGAGTTTGGGCCTTATCTTGGTCCTTACTCAAAATTATGAAGCCCAAAAATAAATTTTCGGCCCATTGGGGCAAATGAAATCTTTTATGGCCCAACAAGGCTCATTAGAGATAAGATGGATTATTTTAGGCCCACATGGCCCAAAATGCTAAAGTTTTATGAATGTGGTCTATTTAGAGCCCAATTAGGGTTTCTAGGCCCAAGATATTCAAGTTGAAGGTTTATTGGTCCATTAGGCCCAATAAGAGAATCCTAGTCCATAGTGAACTTGAACCGGGATGTCTAGGGTTTTCAACTCTTATTTGAGCATATGAAATATATTTGGATGAGAATAGAGTATAGTATTCACTTAGAGTACAAGTTATTACCCTAGGTGAATGATTGCATGAGAGTAGAATTTCCTAGCAAAATTGCAAGTTGTGACATCATCCCCCCGTTAGAGGGAATTTCGTCCTGAAATTCTTTCGAAAGATAGGTTCATGAATGAGAGAATAGGTGAGGGTACTTCTGCTTAATCTAGTCCTTACATTCACTTGTGAGTTCCGACCTACGTTTTGCATTCCGTTGATCCTTCACAATCGGAATGCGGCTTTGTTTTGTACGCTTTACTTCCTTATCCAATACATTGACTGGTTCTTCGACGAACATGAGATTCTTGTTTATTTCGATCGCTCACAAAGGAATGATAAGAGTTTTGCCTGATAGGCACTTTTTCAGATCTGAGACGCTGAGCACAGGGTGTACGTTTCCGAGTTCTACAGGTAGCTGCAGACTATAAGTCCTTGGACTAATCCGATCAAGAATCTCGAACAGTCCGACGTGTCGTGGGTTTAGTTTGCTCGTTTTCTAAGGAGAATCATTCCTTTCCAAGGAGATTCCTTTAATGACCTGCGATCCCCGACTTTGACATCCTATTGGCTTATGCCGCTTGCCGGAGTAGCTCTTCTGTCGGTCTCGCGATGCTTGAAGTCAGGCTTTGATTTGGATTATCTTCCCTGTTGTTTCGCAAATGGTTTCTGGTCTCACGAGAGTACTGGCGAGTGATCTGCATTTATGACTATAAAGAGCTTCGAAACGAGCAATCTTGACGCTCGTGCGATAACTGTTATTGTAGGGGAATCCAATCATGGGCAATTGGGTATCCCATGACTTGCTGAATTCGAGCACCTAGACTTATAGCATGAATTTGAGTGGTTGAATAGTTCGTTCGCTTTGGCTAGCGGTTGAGAGTAGCAAACAATGCTCATATTTAGCTATGTTCCCATAGCCTTCTGGAATGACTGTCAAAGTCTTGATGTAATCATGTTATCTCGGTCTGAGATGGTAGTTACTGATACTTCATGGAGTCTCATGATCTGTATTGGCAAGAAATGGGCAGATTGGGTTAACCTATCGACGATCACCCGGATAGCGCCCAACTCAACTCTTATAATAATAATAAGCTTTGTCTTTTGACTTCCAGGGTTTTATCCATCCCTGCAGTGCTTTCATTCGATATTCTCCAGCTTTGATGCTTTCAAGGCTGGTCGTGGATGCTGACAGTGTTTTGTTCTTGCCTCGAGAGTAGATGAGTATGTTATTGATGAAAATAATGAAAAGGACGACTAGGAATGGTTGGGAAAACTCGGTTTGTAGGGTCCATGAATACCGTGGGAGCATTCGTTAGACCGAAGGGTATCATAATGAATTTGAAATGGTCGCGACGAGTTCGGAATGCAGTTTTGGAATGTCGCCTTCTCGGACTCAGAGTTGATGATAACCGATTCTTAGATCTATTTTAAAGAAGTAACGAGCTTCTTGGAGCTGGCCAAATAGATCTTCAGTCCGTGGAAGTAGGTATCGACTTTTAATAGGGAGATTATTCAATTTCCTAAAATCGAAGTACCTTCGGAAGGATCTGTCTTCTTGAAAAACAAGACCGGAGCTCTCTAGGATGAGAAGCTTGGTCTAATGAATCCTTTGCGCAACAATTCTACTCAGTTGACTGGATAACTTGTGAATTTTCGGCGGGAGTCAACCTATAGGGTGAATTGGCAATTGATGTGGTTCCCGGTATGAGGTCGATTCGAAATTCGACATGTCTCTCTGGGATATTCCCGAAAGTTCCTTGGGAAACACATTTGAAAAAAAATCATATGCTACTGGAATACCTTGTTTGCTTACTTCTTCCTTGGTCTTGTCCACAACCTGAGCAAGGAAAACGTAGTTCTTCTGGTGCAGGCACTTCTATGCCTTGATGCACGAGATAGGAAGAGGATTAGCGCCAGGTTTATCACCATGGATTATTAGAGTTTTCGTGATTAGGAAGGTGAAGGCAAACGACCTTCTCGCGACACATAGTATCAGCACGGTGGGGGCTTACCCAACCATGACGATTATCACACTAAAACTCCTAATATTTACTGGCATGGAATCTATTTGTAATGAATGGTTGTTTAGTGCTAAGGTGTACTCCACATAAGTACCCTAGGTTAAGTCAGTTTTTCCCCATTGGCCATGTCCATTGAAAAGGCTTAGCTTAGCTTTGGGAATGTGGTTTTAGTAAGGGTTTGAATATGTTACTAATCGAAACTTCGCTCGGAATTACCATTGAATAAGAGGTAAGCGAAAGAGTTGTCAAGTGGGAACGTACCAGTAACAACCGTTGGGTTTTGGATTGCTTCGCCTTGACCCAAGGTCAGGACCATTTCCGATCCTTCTGCTCCTCGATTGTTATCCCTAGGGCAATTGCACCTGATGTGACCAGTTCCTCCACACCTATAGCAAGTGCGACTGGTCTCATCATTGGTGTTGTTGTTAGGGTTGTTGCGATTGTTGTCGTTTTCATTTGGCCGACGATTCTGGCATGGATAAGTTCTACAGAATTTGGCGATGTGATTCTTTCGGTTGCATTTGTTACAATGCATCTCCCTGCAGGCTCCATTATGATGGAATTTGCACTGGTTGCATTTTGGAAGGTTTCCAGCATATGGTCTCCTGGTTGCTGGTGTAATAGGGGTCGTGGTCGCATGAACAGCAACAACACGTTGCTCCCTTGAGAACCCTTGAGTGTGTTGTCCCTTACTCTTACCTCCAGACCTCAACTTTCTGCTCTTAAGCTTGGGGTTTGGAGTTCCTTGACAGGTTGTCACTTGTTGGTTTCCATGTTTGTTCCTTTGGCTGGAGTTGTCAATGCTATTCCTGCCTCCATTAGGGTTGTTTGCATTGATCTGTGCCATAGCAGCGGTTACTGCTGCCATTACAGCAGCTTGAAATGTAGCAGAGTCCATCTGCAGGAGTGGTGTCTCGCGGGTGCGCTTGTTATTCTTGCGGGATGGCATTTTCCTGATGCACGTTGATAACCCAGATCGTAAGTAATGATCGTCATTCCTGGTTGTACTCTATAAATTTTGCATCTTGTTGTATAATTCTTACTGCCTCCATCTACATCCCTATGATGTATTTGCGGTAGTAGGTAATCACAGATTTGGCACGATTTTTACGTCTATCCTTAGATTATATGGGTTGTTTTAGTTTCGAGATCCTTAAGTATCTAGTGGTTTCGAGGGTTCGCTTGTGCATATAATTGAGTCTTTGCAGTAATATGAAATCAATATAGCACATAATTATTTCAGGGGTAAGTACCATCTCAGTACACGAAAGGGAGTCATGTCGGATAGTAGGGGAAAAAGAAAAGGCTGATCCTAATTGTGGCGGGAAGTGTCTGGTGGTGGTGCTGATGAAGTGGATGCACCTCGGAGACGAGCTACTTGTTGTTCGGTAGCTTGTAATCGTACTTCTCACAATAACTGTCTCGCTCGGGAGTCTCCGTTCACTTCCAATGTTTGCCTCTCATCTCTCAATAGCAAACCGCATTTGTTCCGTTCGATTTGGGGTGTCCTGAGCTTGGTTATCAATACCTCGGGTGCATCGGACCACGACTGGGAGGGCCCGGTCGGCTGGTCCTCTGTGGCTAAAATTAAAGTGACCTCAGCTCTTACTGTAGTGTGGTCGTATTCCCTACTGGTGACTCTATCCCCAAATATCGGGTGCCCTGGCTTTACATGGAGGATTGATGTCATTGGATTCTACATCTGTGTCGTCATCGTCATTGCCCTCCGGCTCTTCCTTTTCGAGGTCCACTTATTGACTTGGCGGGTTCACCTACGAGTTCTACTTCGTGTTCCTCCTGTGGTTCTTTCTCTGGGTCGTGCCACCCGACTATTCCTTGACTAGGGAGGTAGGATTTCCTGGCTAATGATACTCAATTGTAGCATATTGCACGAAGGGCTATGAATACTAGAAACAAATAGCATACCAATTACTCCTATCACTCTACGACTATTGCATAGATTCAGTTGAGGTTCCTTTCTTGGAGATTAAGGGGTATGTTTTTAGATTCCCTAGCTATCACGATTTCTTCAAGACATGTGATGGTTGTACCTTGAAGGGAATGTAGTTGATCAGGCTACATCCGCTCCTTGATACAACTAAGAACAGTCCTGGATTAACCGAGATACTAGCATTATCTTGTTTGGTTCGGTGTTAGGTTCGTATTCCTAATGCAAGCAAGGGTGTTTTATTTACTTTGTTTTGTTCAGAGTTATGTTAGTCCCTCTTTTTGGTTTATAGTTGCATATCAATGTGTGGCTAGACATGCTAGTTCACTATAAACAAAGCTCTGATACCAACCTGTCACACCCCCGAACCAGACGGCGGAAACGTCCGAGGGCTGTCGTGACTTAATTGAATACCATAACATTGAATATATATGAAACATAACAACATTCGTCACCATGCATTAATATAGTACAACCGATAAAGTTTACATGAAGTACATTGTTTAAACATTACATTCCCAAAAATAAATTGTTCGATTCGTTAATAAGTAAACTGCAAGCCATCACTGAGTACATTTTCCTTTGATTCACTGGTTACCTGAGAATACAAGTATTTTGAAAACCGTCAACATGTGAAATGTTGGTGAGTTCATAAGCGGTATTTGAAAAGCAATGTTTTGTATCATTTTGAAAACCACCAGAAAATCCGGAATTTTCTGAAAAGAGCTTTTGAAAACGTTTGTGAAGATCCATAAGTATGCTTGTTTGTTTCTATAGTTGTAAAAAAATGTTCATCAAAATTGTGTACATTTTGAAAACCGTATGTATTGAAAAACCCTAGGAAAACCCGATGTTTTCCTAGTTCTTTGAATTACATGAAGTTAAAAATAAAACCATTGCAGCGCGTGAAGTCATTAAGTCCATGCGACGTCGGATTATTTTTGCGCATGATTAATTGCTATAAACACGCGTTACACAAACGACCAGTTTATAACTATACTAACGATCCCGTAGGCGTCGTCCGTACTAATCACGTTATCCAACCGCCCTGACTTCGAGTAATCCCACATCCGAAGAGAAAGAGGACACGAAGACCCCGATGACTCCGTTAACCGGTTGGGGATAAAAAAGTACGAGGGGCCCTTGACCCGCCTCGCATAAAATACCGACTTTACTAGCAATACCATAGGACCCTTGGGGACCAATAGTATAAAAGCCATTGAAAGTCCTTTTACGTTGTGTTAGATCATGTAAGACCCAACAACTCGTAAGGTAGAAGTCTTCGGGCCTTAAGATCAGGTCATTGGGCTAGCTAGGCCCAACAAACAAGATTTTACACTTTGGGGCCCAAAGATGGTGCGTAGATGTCTGTGCACTCTCATGTGTGTATTAAATTCCCAAATGTTACTTGTATGAATCGAGGTATCGTCGCGTTAGTAGTTTCGGATTTCTATTGGTTCGAGACCGAACCAATTCGTTTAACAACGATTTTTGGTATTGTTGTGTATTGTATTTTGTCGGTAGTCGCGGTGTCAATATTTGATCAAGTTGCGTGTATTGAATTAGCCTTGAAAGTTTTCTGTTTTCAGCCCCTCATTGTTTGTAAAATTTACTTTTTCAACCCTCTAATTAAATAACTTTCCGGTTTGGTCCTTAAATCATTTTTCTAGACATTTTAACACCAAAAATTATTGAAATTAATATTTTTCAGCATATTTTTCATTGAAAACAGCTTAAGTCCCTGAAAATGCAGTTTTCTCGGTTATAACCCCTCTTTTTCGCAGTTTTTACAATATTGGCCCAAATTGGAAAAATTTTGCAACTTTGGTCCTTTTTAAATTTGAAAAGCATTTTAAATCTTTGAAAAGTACTTGGAACACTAGTAGTCCACTGTTTTACAGAAAAACACAGTTTTGGCCCTTCCAAATAGAAAATTTCGCATCTTGGGCCCTATTGGGTCGAAAATGCCATTTTTAGCCCATTAAGCTAGAAATTTATGTTTTTAATCCTCCAAAAAGTATATTTTCAGAAAAATACATTATGGAAACTGTTTTGACTCATCTCACCCATCAGATTTCAAAATATTTCATTTTGGGCCCTTTAACTTTATATTTCTAACATTTTATGTCCAAAAATTGAGTTTTTAGCCCAAATAAAATGTTATTAAGCCATTTAGCTATTTTTCTTGGAACACTTTGTGTGTAGAAATATATTTGATGCTAGTATCATTTAACATAAAGTATATCTCGATTTTTAGAGGTTTATGGCTAGATCCAACATTATAAACACACAAAAAGACACATATAAGCATAGAAATCATACAAGGCATACAAAACACATATAGATCTACACTTTCACTTGTATTCCCCCCCCCCCCCACAAAACTCATAGAAACAGAAAATAGGGGGTATGAAGCTCACCTTGGAGTTGATGGTTCGGTTTTTGGATGAAGAAAGTGAGAGATTTCGGCCTAGCTTGCTTCTTGAGAGGATCCTCAAAACTATGATGTTTCTAGTAGGATAATCAAGAGATTTGTGATGTTTCTAGGAGGATTTGATCATAGATGAATTTATACAACTTGAGGGTGAAGTAACTTACCTAGCATGTGAGTTTGATGAACTTTCTTGTGCACACACACCCACTCACGGGTTTATAGAGAAAATGGAAGAGTTCTTGAGGTTTTTGGGAGTGAAAGGAAACATGAATGATTTTTGGTGAGGGAGAATGGCCTTAGGCCGAGATTAAGAAGGGAGAGAGAAAGGAGATATTTTTTGCATGGAAACATGGGAAATACATAGATACATGATGTGTATTAGACTTGGTTATCCTCCATACAATAATGAGGTGTCATGTTTAGATTAGTTTGGTCCTCCTTGTTAAGATATTTATTTATTTTTACACACTTGGGCCGAAATGGAGTAATCATGGAGGAGTTTGGGCCTTATCTTGGTCCTTACTCAAAATTATGAAGCCCAAAAATAAATTTTCGGCCCATTGGGGCAAATGAAATCTTTTATGGCCCAACAAGGCTCATTAGAGATAAGATGGATTATTTTAGGCCCACATGGCCCAAAATGCTAAAGTTTTATGAATGTGGTCTATTTAGAGCCCAATTAGGGTTTCTAGGCCCAAGATATTCAAGTTGAAGGTTTATTGGTCCATTAGGCCCAATAAGAGAATCCTAGTCCATAGTGAACTTGAACCGGGATGTCTAGGGTTTTCAACTCTTATTTGAGCATATGAAATATATTTGGATGAGAATAGAGTATAGTATTCACTTAGAGTACAAGTTATTACCCTAGGTGAATGATTGCATGAGAGTAGAATTTCCTAGCAAAATTGCAAGTTGTGACATCATCCCCCCGTTAGAGGGAATTTCGTCCCGAAATTCTTTCGAAATATAGGTTCATGAATGAGAGAATAGGTGAGGGTACTTCTGCTTAATCTAGTCCTTACATTCACTTGTGAGTTCCGACCTACGTTTTGCATTCCGTTGATCCTTCACAATCGGAATGCGGCTTTGTTTTGTACGCTTTACTTCCTTATCCAATACATTGACTGGTTCTTCGACGAACATGGGATTCTTGTTTATTTCGATCGCTCACAAAGGAATGATAAGAGTTTTGCCTGATATGCACTTTTTCAGATCTGAGACGCTGAGCACAGGGTGTACGTTTCCGAGTTCTACAGGTAGCTGCAGACTATAAGTCCTTGGACTAATCCGATCAAGAATCTCGAACAGTCCGACGTGTCGTGGGTTTAGTTTGCTCGTTTTCTAAGGAGAATCATTCCTTTCCAAGGAGATTCCTTTAATGACCTGCGATCCCCGACTTTGACATCCTATTGGCTTATGCCGCTTGCCGGAGTAGCTCTTCTGTCGGTCTCGCGATGCTTGAAGTCAGGCTTTGATTTGGATTATCTTCCCTGTTGTTTCGCAAATGGTTTCTGGTCTCACGAGAGTACTGGCGAGTGATCTGCATTTATGACTATAAAGAGCTTCGAAACGAGCAATCTTGACGCTCGTGCGATAACTGTTATTGTAGGGGAATCCAATCATGGGCAATTGGGTATCCCATGACTTGCTGAATTCGAGCACCTAGACTTATAGCATGAATTTGAGTGGTTGAATAGTTCGTTCGCTTTGGCTAGCGGTTGAGAGTAGCAAACAATGCTCATATTTAGCTATGTTCCCATAGCCTTCTGGAATGACTGTCAAAGTCTTGATGTAATCATGTTATCTCGGTCTGAGATGGTAGTTACTGATACTTCATGGAGTCTCATGATCTGTATTGGCAAGAAATGGGCAGATTGGGTTAACCTATCGACGATCACCCGGATAGCGCCCAACTCAACTCTTATAATAATAATAAGCTTTGTCTTTTGACTTCCAGGGTTTTATCCATCCCTGCAGTGCTTTCATTCGATATTCTCCAGCTTTGATGCTTTCAAGGCTGGTCGTGGATGCTGACAGTGTTTTGTTCTTGCCTCGAGAGTAGATGAGTATGTTATTGATGAAAATAATGAAAAGGACGACTAGGAATGGTTGGGAAAACTCGGTTTGTAGGGTCCATGAATACCGTGGGAGCATTCGTTAGACCGAAGGGTATCATAATGAATTTGAAATGGTCGCGACGAGTTCGGAATGCAGTTTTGGAATGTCGCCTTCTCGGACTCAGAGTTGATGATAACCGATTCTTAGATCTATTTTAAAGAAGTAACGAGCTTCTTGGAGCTGGCCAAATAGATCGTCAGTCCGTGGAAGTAGGTATCGACTTTTAATAGGGAGATTATTCAATTTCCTAAAATCGAAGTACCTTCGGAAGGATCTGTCTTCTTGAAAAACAAGACCGGAGCTCTCTAGGATGAGAAGCTTGGTCTAATGAATCCTTTGCGCAACAATTCTACTCAGTTGACTGGATAACTTGTGAATTTTCGGCGGGAGTCAACCTATAGGGTGAATTGGCAATTGATGTGGTTCCCGGTATGAGGTCGATTCGAAATTCGACATGTCTCTCTGGGATATTCCCGAAAGTTCCTTGGGAAACACATTTGAAAAAAAATCATATGCTACTGGAATACCTTGTTTGCTTACTTCTTCCTTGGTCTTGTCCACAACCTGAGCAAGGAAAACGTAGTTCTTCTGGTGCAGGCACTTCTGTGCCTTGATGCACGAGATAGGAAGAGGATTAGCGCCAGGTTTATCACCATGGATTATTAGAGTTTTCGTGATTAGGAAGGTGAAGGCAAACGACCTTCTCGCGACACATAGTATCAGCACGGTGGGGGCTTACCCAACCATGACGATTATCACACTAAAACTCCTAATATTTACTGGCATGGAATCTATTTGTAATGAATGGTTGTTTAGTGCTAAGGTGTACTCCACATAAGTACCCTAGGTTAAGTCAGTTTTTCCCCATTGGCCATGTCCATTGAAAAGGCTTAGCTTAGCTTTGGGAATGTGGTTTTAGTAAGGGTTTGAATATGTTACTAATCGAAACTTCGCTCGGAATTACCATTGAATAAGAGGTAAGCGAAAGAGTTGTCAAGTGGGAACGTACCAGTAACAACCGTTGGGTTTTGGATTGCTTCGCCTTGACCCAAGGTCAGGACCATTTCCGATCCTTCTGCTCCTCGATTGTTATCCCTAGGGCAATTGCACCTGATGTGACCAGTTCCTCCACACCTATAGCAAGTGCGACTGGTCTCATCATTGGTGTTGTTGTTAGGGTTGTTGCGATTGTTGTCGTTTTCATTTGGCCGACGATTCTGGCATGGATAAGTTCTACAGAATTTGGCGATGTGATTCTTTCGGTTGCATTTGTTACAATGCATCTCCCTGCAGGCTCCATTATGATGGAATTTGCACTGGTTGCATTTTGGAAGGTTTCCAGCATATGGTCTCCTGGTTGCTGGTGTAATAGGGGTCGTGGTCGCATGAACAGCAACAACACGTTGCTCCCTTGAGAACCCTTGAGTGTGTTGTCCCTTACTCTTACCTCCAGACCTCAACTTTCTGCTCTTAAGCTTGGGGTTTGGAGTTCCTTGACAGGTTGTCACTTGTTGGTTTCCATGTTTGTTCCTTTGGCTGGAGTTGTCAATGCTATTCCTGCCTCCATTAGGGTTGTTTGCATTGATCTGTGCCATAGCAGCGGTTACTGCTGCCATTACAGCAGCTTGAAATGTAGCAGAGTCCATCTGCAGGAGTGGTGTCTCGCGGGTGCGCTTGTTATTCTTGCGGGATGGCATTTTCCTGATGCACGTTGATAACCCAGATCGTAAGTAATGATCGTCATTCCTGGTTGTACTCTATAAATTTTGCATCTTGTTGTATAATTCTTACTGCCTCCATCTACATCCCTATGATGTATTTGCGGTAGTAGGTAATCACAGATTTGGCACGATTTTTACGTCTATCCTTAGATTATATGGGTTGTTTTAGTTTCGAGATCCTTAAGTATCTAGTGGTTTCGAGGGTTCGCTTGTGCATATAATTGAGTCTTTGCAGTAATATGAAATCAATATAGCACATAATTATTTCAGGGGTAAGTACCATCTCAGTACACGAAAGGGAGTCATGTCGGATAGTAGGGGAAAAAGAAAAGGCTGATCCTAATTGTGGCGGGAAGTGTCTGGTGGTGGTGCTGATGAAGTGGATGCACCTCGGAGACGAGCTACTTGTTGTTCGGTAGCTTGTAATCGTACTTCTCACAATAACTGTCTCGCTCGGGAGTCTCCGTTCACTTCCAATGTTTGCCTCTCATCTCTCAATAGCAAACCGCATTTGTTCCGTTCGATTTGGGGTGTCCTGAGCTTGGTTATCAATACCTCGGGTGCATCGGACCACGACTGGGAGGGCCCGGTCGGCTGGTCCTCTGTGGCTAAAATTAAAGTGACCTCAGCTCTTACTGTAGTGTGGTCGTATTCCCTACTGGTGACTCTATCCCCAAATATCGGGTGCCCTGGCTTTACATGGAGGATTGATGTCATTGGATTCTACATCTGTGTCGTCATCGTCATTGCCCTCCGGCTCTTCCTTTTCGAGGTCCACTTATTGACTTGGCGGGTTCACCTACGAGTTCTACTTCGTGTTCCTCCTGTGGTTCTTTCTCTGGGTCGTGCCACCCGACTATTCCTTGACTAGGGAGGTAGGATTTCCTGGCTAATGATACTCAATTGTAGCATATTGCACGAAGGGCTATGAATACTAGAAACAAATAGCATACCAATTACTCCTATCACTCTACGACTATTGCATAGATTCAGTTGAGGTTCCTTTCTTGGAGATTAAGGGGTATGTTTTTAGATTCCCTAGCTATCACGATTTCTTCAAGACATGTGATGGTTGTACCTTGAAGGGAATGTAGTTGATCAGGCTACATCCGCTCCTTGATACAACTAAGAACAGTCCTGGATTAACCGAGATACTAGCATTATCTTGTTTGGTTCGGTGTTAGGTTCGTATTCCTAATGCAAGCAAGGGTGTTTTATTTACTTTGTTTTGTTCAGAGTTATGTTAGTCCCTCTTTTTGGTTTATAGTTGCATATCAATGTGTGGCTAGACATGCTAGTTCACTATAAACAAAGCTCTGATACCAACCTGTCACACCCCCGAACCAGACGGCGGAAACGTCCGAGGGCTGTCGTGACTTAATTGAATACCATAACATTGAATATATATGAAACATAACAACATTCGTCACCATGCATTAATATAGTACAACCGATAAAGTTTACATGAAGTACATTGTTTAAACATTACATTCCCAAAAATAAATTGTTCGATTCGTTAATAAGTAAACTGCAAGCCATCACTGAGTACATTTTCCTTTGATTCACTGGTTACCTGAGAATACAAGTATTTTGAAAACCGTCAACATGTGAAATGTTGGTGAGTTCATAAGCGGTATTTGAAAAGCAATGTTTTGTATCATTTTGAAAACCACCAGAAAATCCGGAATTTTCTGAAAAGAGCTTTTGAAAACGTTTGTGAAGATCCATAAGTATGCTTGTTTGTTTCTATAGTTGTAAAAAAATGTTCATCAAAATTGTGTACATTTTGAAAACCGTATGTATTGAAAAACCCTAGGAAAACCCGATGTTTTCCTAGTTCTTTGAATTACATGAAGTTAAAAATAAAACCATTGCAGCGCGTGAAGTCATTAAGTCCATGCGACGTCGGATTATTTTTGCGCATGATTAATTGCTATAAACACGCGTTACACAAACGACCAGTTTATAACTATACTAACGATCCCGTAGGCGTCGTCCGTACTAATCACGTTATCCAACCGCCCTGAATTCGAGTAATCCCACATCTGAAGAGAAAGAGGACACGAAGACCCCGATGACTCCGTTAACCGGTTGGGGATAAAAAAGTACGAGGGGCCCTTGACCCGCCTCGCATAAAATACCGACTTTACTAGCAATACCATAGGACCCTTGGGGACCAATAGTATAAAAGCCATTGAAAGTCCTTTTACGTTGTGTTAGATCATGTAAGACCCAACAACTCGTAAGGTAGAAGTCTTCGGGCCTTAAGATCAGGTCATTGGGCTAGCTAGGCCCAACAAACAAGATTTTACACTTTGGGGCCCAAAGATGGTGCGTAGATGTCTGTGCACTCTCACGTGTGTATTAAATTCCCAAATGTTACTTGTATGAATCGAGGTATCGTCGCGTTAGTAGTTTCGGATTTTTATTGGTTCGAGACCGAACCAATTCGTTTAACAACGATTTTTGGTATTGTTGTGTATTGTATTTTGTCGGTAGTCGCGGTGTCAATATTTGATCAAGTTGCGTGTATTGAATTAGCCTTGAAAGTTTTCTGTTTTCAGCCCCTCATTGTTTGTAAAATTTACTTTTTCAACCCTCTAATTAAATAACTTTCCGGTTTGGTCCTTAAATCATTTTTCTAGACATTTTAACACCAAAAATTATTGAAATTAATATTTTTCAGCATATTTTTCATTGAAAACAGCTTAAGTCCCTGAAAATGCAGTTTTCTCGGTTATAACCCCTCTTTTTCGCAGTTTTTACAATATTGGCCCAAATTGGAAAAATTTTGCAACTTTGGTCCTTTTTAAATTTGAAAAGCATTTTAAATCTTTGAAAAGTACTTGGAACACTAGTAGTCCACTGTTTTACAGAAAAACACAGTTTTGGCCCTTCCAAATAGAAAATTTCGCATCTTGGGCCCTATTGGGTCGAAAATGCCATTTTTAGCCCATTAAGCTAGAAATTTATGTTTTTAATCCTCCAAAAAGTATATTTTCAGAAAAATACATTATGGAAACTGTTTTGACTCATCTCACCCATCAGATTTCAAAATATTTCATTTTGGGCCCTTTAACTTTATATTTCTAACATTTTATGTCCAAAAATTGAGTTTTTAGCCCAAATAAAATGTTATTAAGCCATTTATCTATTTTTCTTGGAACACTTTGTGTGTAGAAATATATTTGATGCTAGTATCATTTAACATAAAGTATATCTCGATTTTTAGAGGTTTATGGCTAGATCCAACATTAGAAACACACAAAAACACACATATAAGCATAGAAATCATACAAGGCATACAAAACACATATAGATCTACACTTTCACTTGTATTCCCCCCCCCCCCCCACAAAACTCATAGAAACAGAAAATAGGGGGTATGAAGCTCACCTTGGAGTTGATGGTTCGGTTTTTGGATGAAGAAAGTGAGAGATTTCGGCCTAGCTTGCTTCTTGAGAGGATCCTCAAAACTATGATGTTTCTAGTAGGATAATCAAGAGATTTGTGATGTTTCTAGGAGGATTTGATCATAGATGAATTTATACAACTTGAGGGTGAAGTAACTTACCTAGCATGTGAGTTTGATGAACTTTCTTGTGCACACACACCCACTCACGGGTTTATAGAGAAAATGGAAGAGTTCTTGAGGTTTTTGGGAGTGAAAGGAAACATGAATGATTTTTGGTGAGGGAGAATGGCCTTAGGCCGAGATTAAGAAGGGAGAGAGAAAGGAGATATTTTTTGCATGGAAACATGGGAAATACATAGATACATGATGTGTATTAGACTTGGTTATCCTCCATACAATAATGAGGTGTCATGTTTAGATTAGTTTGGTCCTCCTTGTTAAGATATTTATTTATTTTTACACACTTGGGCCGAAATGGAGTAATCATGGAGGAGTTTGGGCCTTATCTTGGTCCTTACTCAAAATTATGAAGCCCAAAAATAAATTTTCGGCCCATTGGGGCAAATGAAATCTTTTATGGCCCAACAAGGCTCATTAGAGATAAGATGGATTATTTTAGGCCCACATGGCCCAAAATGCTAAAGTTTTATGAATGTGGTCTATTTAGAGCCCAATTAGGGTTTCTAGGCCCAAGATATTCAAGTTGAAGGTTTATTGGTCCATTAGGCCCAATAAGAGAATCCTAGTCCATAGTGAACTTGAACCGGGATGTCTAGGGTTTTCAACTCTTATTTGAGCATATGAAATATATTTGGATGAGAATAGAGTATAGTATTCACTTAGAGTACAAGTTATTACCCTAGGTGAATGATTGCATGAGAGTAGAATTTCCTAGCAAAATTGCAAGTTGTGACATCATCCCCCCGTTAGAGGGAATTTCGTCCCGAAATTCTTTCGAAATATAGGTTCATGAATGAGAGAATAGGTGAGGGTACTTCTGCTTAATCTAGTCCTTACATTCACTTGTGAGTTCCGACCTACGTTTTGCATTCCGTTGATCCTTCACAATCGGAATGCGGCTTTGTTTTGTACGCTTTACTTCCTTATCCAATACATTGACTGGTTCTTCGACGAACATGAGATTCTTGTTTATTTCGATCGCTCACAAAGGAATGATAAGAGTTTTGCCTGATAGGCACTTTTTCAGATCTGAGTTATGTTAGTCCCTCTTTTTGGTTTATAGTTGCATATCAATGTGTGGCTAGACATGCTAGTTCACTATAAACAAAGCTCTGATACCAACCTGTCACACCCCCGAACCAGACGGCGGAAACGTCCGAGGGCTGTCGTGACTTAATTGAATACCATAACATTGAATATATATGAAACATAACAACATTCGTCACCATGCATTAATATAGTACAACCGATAAAGTTTACATGAAGTACATTGTTTAAACATTACATTCCCAAAAATAAATTGTTCGATTCGTTAATAAGTAAACTGCAAGCCATCACTGAGTACATTTTCCTTTGATTCACTGGTTACCTGAGAATACAAGTATTTTGAAAAACGTCAACATGTGAAATGTTGGTGAGTTCATAAGCGGTATTTGAAAAGCAATGTTTTGTATCATTTTGAAAACCACCAGAAAATCCGGTATTTTCTGAAAAGAGCTTTTGAAAACATTTGTGAAGATCCATAAGTATGCTTGTTTGTTTCTATAGTTGTAAAAAAATGTTCATCAAAATTGTGTACATTTTGAAAACCGTATGTATTGAAAAACCCTAGGAAAACCCGATGTTTTCCTAGTTCTTTGAATTCCCTAAAGTTAAAAATAAAACCATTGCAGCGCGTGAAGTCATTAAGTCCATGCGACGTCGGATTATTTTTGCGCATGATTAATTGCTATAAACACGCGTTACACAAACGACCAGTTTATAACTATACTAACGATCCCGTAGGCGTCGTCCGTACTAATCACGTTATCCAACCGCCCTGACTTCGAGTAATCCCACATCCGAAGAGAAAGAGGACACGAAGACCCCGATGACTCCGTTAACCGGTTGGGGATAAAAAAGTACGAGGGGCCCTTGACCCGCCTTGCATAAAATACCGACTTTACTAGCAATACCATAGGACCCTTGGGGACCAATAGTATAAAAGCCATTGAAAGTCCTTTTACGTTGTGTTACAATGTTGGCTCAAAGTCATTGTTGCGTTACAATGTTGGGTTTTTTTTCAATTGTGAAGAATATGTAAGATAAATAAGAATAGAAGGTAGTCCAAGGGGATCAGGTCGTCAGAGAGTTTCGTAGATGTGTCTCTTGGAGATTTGTTGGGGATACCATCTGAGGTTCGAATGGTGTTCCATATTAGTTTTATTTGGGTGTTGCATAGTAATGCATCGTGAACAAGAAGGGTCACTTATTTTTGTAATATGATTGATCACTTTGAATCTGAATTATATGGCTCGTTTAAGATAGATTGGGATTGGATCCATCTAGGTGTATCAACAGAGGTTTGTTGGATTCCAAGTAGGAGAGATTCACTCACCATGATAAGAGTTTGAGGACTCCACAAACCTCAATATGGCAGGGAAGAGTCGAGTTTGCCGACGTAGATTTTTGGTTCAGGAATGGTGTATTGTTGCATCCTTCTATGTATTCAAGAATGGCGTGGGTTCGATCGTTATAGCTAGTGTAGCTTGTCTCGAATAAGTGATCTTTGGGAGTTTTAAGTCATCAAAATCTTCTCAAATATTACGTATATAGTCAGGCCTTGGCTTAGAAATGAGGCAAGAGTCCCATTGCATATTCTTCTCTGATAAAGTCTTGGATATTCAAGGCATGGTCCGATAACTAGATAGGATTGTCTAGCTTCCTAGGGCCGATACTTAATTATGTTCTTAGCTAGTATTTTTATGGGATGTGGGATGATGATTAAGTCCCTTCGGGTCAGTGGGATGATGTGTTATGTCTATAGTCCCATTGAGGTGTTGATTGTGGGCCAGACAGGCTCGATTGGGATGATAGCAAGACTGGAAGTTTTCGTGAGCTAAAGGGATGGTAATTGGAAACCTATAGATTTCTGGAATGATAGTTACATATATACCGACCCACAATGGTTGGTTATGGGATTAAGAATTAGTATGTATTGAATGCATGCTTAGAGTAGTTAGTTTGATATTTTGGTGACTAATTAATGAGGGTATCAAGGGGTAAGTTTTGGTGCGAGCTATGAGACCTTGGGTACGAAGAGGAACAATGTAAGAGTGTGAGTTGGACGTATCAATAGAATATCGATAGCCAGTATAGAGGATATGCCTCTTTCATGTAGTTGAAAGTGTTGTTTGATCGAAAGACAGCTAGAGTGTTAGAGTTATATAGACATGTATCAGAACCGCTATCCCTACCGAGATGATGAGGAGGTGTCGATCAAGATATTGCTTCATTTTGGAGTGGTAGAGTTCCTTGTAGAGGGATTAGCCCATTTTCTACCTGAAGAAGTATGAATGATCATCAATTATAGAAGGTCGGTATCGGAAATTCCAGTCAATAAATTTTAGAGACGTGGGAGTTTTGCGAAGAGTTGAGTCATGTTTCTTGACATTGTTAAGGATTTAGATGGTTAGATACTTTACTATCCTGATAAAGTAAATGTGGTTTTTGATAATCTTAGTCAAAGGTCGGCTGGTGAGCCACTTCGAGACTCGTGTCTATGAATGACATTGTTTACTCATATATTGGACTCAATGGAAAAGTTGCATGGGATGGCGTTCTAGGATGACATGCCATATACGTGAGAGTGTAAGGAAATATTTGGATTGTTAATCAGGACAAACATAGTTATTGACATATTATCGTCAGGTTCATATTTCTATGTTGAAGATATCAAGAAGACACCTATGTTAGAGAGGTTATAGCCAAGCATGGAGTGCCAGTTTCGTTTGTCTCTACTAGAAACATTCAATTCACATATCGATTTTGGGAAAGGTTTCAAGAAGAAATGGATAATCAGTTGCGGTTTAGCTCGGTTCCCCAACCACGAACATACGGTCAGACTAAATACATGCTTTGGGGGTAATTAGGATTGATATTTTCCATTAGCAAAGTTTTTCCCACAATAACGGTTTTCACTTTTATATTGGCATGTTGTCATTTGAAATGATGTGTAATAAGAAGTGTAGAACGCCTATGTGTTTGGTCGAGATTGGGCATTGGGTACTACGGAGAGTGTATAACGTGAGTAAGGGGAATGAGTTTATTCTGGTCTTACGGGCGCAATTTCTAACCACGTAGAGTCGACAAAAGGGTTACACTAACATGGAGACATTCGGATTTAGAATTTCAGGTAAGAGATTATAACATGTTGGCAGTTTCACCTTAGTAAGGGGTGATGCGGTTACGAAAGAAGGGAAAGTTGGGTCCTCGGTACATAGGTATGTATAAGATTATTGCTTGAGTGAGGAAGGTGGCATATCATTTAGAGTTCCCAGGTGGGTTGATATTTACCCACAACACTCTCCATGTATCCTAGTTGAAAAATGTTTTTGGTGGTTTAGAAAACACTAGTTCCACTAGCAGACATATAGATTGATAAGCGGCTAAATTATGTTAAGAAGCCAATTTCCCTCCTTGAGAGAAAGACTAAGACCTTGTGTGAGAAATACATTGGACTAGTGACGGTTTAGTGGCAACATCAGAAAGGTTCCAAGTGGACATGGGATATTGCCACCATGTTAAGATTCGGTTGATCCATGAGGTACCCCAAACTCTTGTGGTCCGTGTAAATGGTACAACCGACCCCATAGAGATAATGCCACCAAATCTTGAGGGCGAAAACCACAGCCCCCAGCTCTAAATCATGTGTCTGATAGTTAGCCTCGTGAGGCTTCAACTGCCTCAAAGTGTTAGCTGTCACGTGACCCCGTTGCATCAATATCGCACCCATTCCCATGATCGAAGCGTTATAGTAAACCTCGAAGTCATTGACTCCCTACGGCAAAGTTAAAATTGATGCCTCGTATCTGAGTGTCTCGAAGGCTGCCTGCTGCTAAGGCTCCAGTGGAGTGTCACCGACTTCTTGGTCAGTGGGGTCAAAGGAACAGCGATCTTGGAGAAATCCTGGATGAATCTCCAATAATAACCTGCTAGACCAAAAAAACTCCGAATCTCAGTTGGAGACCTCGGAACCTCCCACTGCATCATAGCCTCTATCTTGGTCGGGTCAACCAAAATACCCTTTTGGTTGACAAGGTGCCCTAGAAACTGCACCTCGTGTAACCAAAACTCACACTTGGAGAACTTTGCAAAAAGTCTCTCCCTCCTCGGTGTCTCCGTCACCTCCCTTAGGTGCTCCTCATGTTGCTCCTTATTCTTGGAGTAAACCAAGATGTCATATATGAAGACTATCATAGACTGGTCCAGCATCGGTCTGCACACGCGGTTCATGAGGTCCATGAATGTGACGGGAGCATTGGTGAGCCCAAACGGCATCACCAAAAACTCATAGTGACCATAGCGAGTCCTAAAAGCTGTCTTCTTCACATCCTCGTCTCTGACTCACATAGGATGACAACCCGATCGTAGATCAATATTGGAGAACCAAGATGCATCTTGTAGCTGGTCAATCAAATCATTGATCCTCGGGAGGGAATAAAGGTTCTTCACAGTTACCTTATTAAGCTCCAGGTAGGCTATACACATGCGATGTGACCCGTCCTTCTACTTCACAAACATGATCGGGGATCCCCATGGTGAACTGCTCGGCCTAATAAATCCCTTGTCTAGCAGCTCTTGCAGCTGCGTAGACAACTCCTGCATCTCAGGAGGAGCCAACCGATATGGTGCCTTGGCTATCAGAACCGCACCAAGGACTTGGTCAATCCTGAACTTAACCTGTCTCTCCGGAGGTATCCCAGGCAAATCCTCCGGGAATACATCCGGGTACTCTCGCACGACCGGTACATCATCCATTGTCGCCTTACCCTTATCCTGGGTATCCATAACATATGCGACATAACCTGCACCACCCTGCGGAAGGTAGCGTCTCGCTCTCACTACTTTACATAGAGTCGGTCCACCTTGTGGCCTCTCGCCTTGAATCACTAACCCTCCCTCACTAAGAGTCCAAACCCTCACTAGCTGTTACTAGCAGTCGACTATTGCCCATTGGGGCTCAACTAGTCCATACCCACTATAACCTTATTTCCTCTCAGGGGAATGGGGACCAAATCCACAGAAAACTGCTTGTCGGATAACTGTATTCTACATCCCTAATGCACCCTCGCAACCCTAACGGTCATGTCATCTACTATCTCCACATCAAGTGGGCAATCCAGCTCCCTTGGAGCCCCTACAAATCACTTGTTGATCGTGAGTGACACAAAAGATCGGGTAGCCCCCAAATCAAACAATACCAAAGCTGATATACCGTTCACTAAGAATGATCATGTAATAAAACAAGTAAACATAAGCGATAATCAATACAAATAAAGAGATAAGGAGAGAATACATACCCGTCACAACATCATGAGACACACGTTCCTCTTCTGCAGTAAGCTGGAAAGCCCTGCTCCTCGTCGTAGGTGCCTCTGCCCGGCCCTAACGGCCATCGATAATCCTCAACGTGGCAGGAGCGGGTGCATCCACCTGTCATGCTGCTACTAAACTCTCATATTGGGTCGTTTTGTGCCCCCTCTGATTGCACTAAAAGCAAATCAGATCTAAAACTATTGTGGTGGAGGTGGTAGCTATACAATCCCTGCTCATGTGACCAGTCCGGCCGCACTTAAAGCAGCTCGAACTCCCCACCTTGTATGTCCCCTCGTGCATGTTGCCGCACTTTCCACACCGGTTGCGACCCTACTGGCTCCTCGATCTATGATTTGATACCTTGGGCTTCTTGCCCGAACTACCTGTCTGAACTCCATTTGGTTTCCTCTTCCTCTTGAAGGGTTTTGAGCATTTTAACACTCATATGGTGTACAGGCAACCCTAGATGCTTTGGATCTACGTTTTCTCTAATATACATGCAAACTTTGTTTTTCCAAAGCATCATCCTAACTAGCATACAATGGAGTATCTTTACTACAAAATTCTAGTTAGATGACATACCTTTTGTTGTAGTTGGAAACCTTGGACTTTTAAGGATTTAGTGCCCCAAGTGTTGAACCTCAAATGGAATCACACACATCAACAACAATGGAGGAACTTGAGAGGAGGTTGTCTTCCTTCACTAAATCGGCTAGCACTCTTGTAAGCTTACTTAGGTAGATTTCATGAGCTATAAGGGTTCTTATATAGTGTGGCTTAATTAGGGTTACATCATGCAAACCCTAATGTGCATGACCTTCCATATTCCTCATGATCCTTAAGTTTACACCTCCATGGGTCACCACATGGGTTTAGCCCAACATAAGGAACTATGGAACATAAGCCCACATTATAATAATGAATGATTTACATAATCAATCCCCATATATTTAATTAGTATCTTTTGATCACAAAATGAATTCCAAATTAATTCTTGAACAATACCAATTAAATAATATGATTTCATATTAATATATTAGAACTTATAATATATTAATAAACCATAAATAATCTCTTCTAAATTATCCATCCTTCAGATTGTTCCGGTGCCATGCAACCTAAATGGACCATGCTACTCTCGGGTCAAGTACATACCAATTATAGTAATGGACTTAAACACTAATCTAACTGATGGGTTTTAAGCATTCTAACACTCCTATGGTGTACATGCAACCCTAGAAACCTTGGATCGATGTTTTCTCTAATATACATGCAAATTTGATTTTTCAAAGGTTCTCATCCTAACTAGCATGTTATGGGGTACCTGTAACATAAAATCTAGTAGAATGATATACCTTTATTCCTTGTGGTTGATTGCTTGGAGCTTCAAGAGCCTAGCACCAATAATGTCGATGTCTCAAGTGGAATCACAAATCACCACACAACTTGGAAAACTTGAGAGAATAGTAATGCACACTAGAAATCGGCCCACCTTCTCTATCATACACTCTAGTGCCATTTCATGTGCCAAAGACATCTTTATATAGTATGGTGGATTAGGGTTACATCCATGTAAACCCTAATACCCATGACCTTTCATTGCCATAGGATCTATGGGTTAAAAACTCCATGGACTATATATATACATATATATATATATATATATATATATATATATATATATATATATATATAAGAGTCCATACTTAATTAGTTTCTTTTGATCACTAAATTAATTCTTGATCAATACTAATTAAATAAGATGATTTCATATTAATATATTACAACTTATAATATATTAATAAACCATAAATATACTATTCTCAAAAGATTATCCATACAAATTGTTTCGGTGAAGTGCAACCCAAATGGACCATGTTGGGTCGGGTCAAGTATATACCAAATATAGTTACGGACTTAGACACCTTATCCAACAGTCTCCCACTTGGATAAGTCTGATAACTATAGTTGCAAGTATGACTTCAGGAACCGATTAGCAGTCGTAGCTCTTAAATCTCTGTTGAACTATGAAGTGCCATTTTAGATAAGTGATCATATAAACCTCTGTTCTAGATATCAATCGGACAAATACATGGAACAATGTCATACTTATTGTCCAGCAGTTTGTTTCCCGATTTCTGATTTGTTTGACATAGAACTGAACTGGACACATCAATTTGGTTCTGACCGGGCCCGACACATAGGTCAAAAAAACCATCGAGGGGCCCAGATATCGCTTTTAATCCTCCAAGGACTAAAAGGAATAGATAAACTTCGATTCATATGCTTGTACTAACTACTTGTTGAATCATACACAAAGGCACGTTTTATAACATCAAGTTATTGATGCGTTTTCGTACAATCAATGTACAACCAACTCATAGTCAACAACTCATATCTCTAGGTTTGAAGACTTATATGATATTACTGTCTCACAATCACTCGAGATAAATTCCATGAACTGATACAAGTGAGCATGGGTTTAATCCAATACTATGAAACTTATGAGCACTCATGAATGTTGTAGCAACTTTTGTTATGTCCAACACCTTAGACATCTACAAGCCCAATTCATGACAGTCTTGATTCATACCTACTTTCAAAGTATGATTAACTGTGGAGATTTGAATAAAGTAATTATTCTGGAAGTCAAAACATGCAAAGTTGAAACAATAGTTAACGATTGACACAAGATAGAAACACCTTACTTATAAATAAACAATAACTTTTATTTAATCATCAAATGTCTATTACATTTTACAAATTTCAGTAATAGTTGTCTAATCTATAAAACTAATATCGTCCTTCATCCGGATACGCCTCGCATGCTTTAAATGCCTAACCCTAGTCAGTCCCTTCGTGAGGGGATCTGTTGGGTTCTCTTCTGACGATACCCTCTTTGCCACGAGGAGTCCTTCTTCTATCTTGTGTCTTATGAAGTCATATTTTCTATCAATGTGGTTGGATCTGCCATGATCTCTCGGTTCCTTGGCTAAGGCAACCGCACTATTGTTGTCACAGAAATTCTCCATAGGCTCCTTTATAGTTGGTACAACTACAAGGTCTCCAATGAAGTTCTTCATCCATATCTCCTCCATCGCCGCTTCACTCGCTGCTATGTACTCTGATTCGCAAGTTGAATCAACTACCATATCCTGCTTGAAACTTTTCAAAGTAATCGCTCCTTCATTTAGGGTAAAGACCCAGCCCGACTGAGAGCGGAAATTATCCCTATCAGTTTGGAAACTAGCGTCACTATACCCCACTACTCTCAAGTCATCACTCCCACCATGGGTAAGGACCCAGTCCTTAGTCCTTCGCAGGTACTTGAGAATGTTCATCACCACAGTCTGGTGAGCCTTGCCAGGATTCCACTGATATCTGCTGACCATGCTCAAAGCAAAGGCCACATCAGAGCGGGTAAAAGTCATAGCATACATGATCGAGCCAACAGCGGAAGCATATGGTAATCGACTCATCTCAGCAATCTCTGCCTCTGTACTCGGACTCTAAGTCTTGCTCAGTTTGGCATTGATTTGGATCGGTAAATCACCTTTCTTGGAATTCTACATGTTGAACCTCTTCAACACCTTGTCCAAGTAGGTGCTCTGACTAAGTCCAATTAGTCTTTTACTCCTATCTCTCAATATCCTTATCCCTAGGATATGGCAGCTTCTCCAAGGTCCTTCATAGCAAAACACTTCCCAATCCAGGACTTAATCTCCTATAAAGTTGGGATGTCATTTCCCATGAGTGGTATCATCCACATATAATACCAAAAAGCTAACTATACTCCCACTAGCTCTGACATATACACATGACTCATCTTCGCTTCTCAAAAAACCAAACTCTTTGACTTTCTCATCAAAACAAAGATTTTGGCAGCAAGATGCTTGTTTCAATCCATAGAGGGATTTCTCAAGCTTACAAACTCTATTGGGGTACTCTGCATTGAAAAAACCCTCTGGCTGACTCATGTAAACATCCTCAGCCAACGTTCCATTAAGGAAAGTGGTTTTGACATCCATTTGCCATATTTCATAATCATGAAATGCAGCAATGGCTAGCATAACCCTAATAGACTTAATTTTCACTACTGGTGAGAACGTTTCATCATAGTCAACTCCCTGAGTTTGAGTGAATCCCTTCACAACCAATCGTGCCTTATAAGTGTGCACTTTCCCATCTATGTCGGTCTTCTTCTTGAAGATCCATTTGCACCCGGCTGTCTTATGACCCGGTACATTGTCAACCAAGTTCCAAACTTGATTGTCATACATGGACTGAATCTCACTGTCCATAGCCCCTTTCCATTTCGCAGACTTAGGGCCTACCATGGCTTCCCTATAGCTGTTAGGTTCATCCAAATTTACCAGTGTAATATCATATATAAATGTATCACTTTCCGTAGTAATATGGAAACCATAATAATGCTCAGGCAGATTTCTAACTCTAGTAGAACGCCTCAGAGGTATAGAATCATCAGTTTGTTCAATAGGAGTTTCCTCCTCAAGTTGATTGCTAGTGTTTGAGGTTCCTTCGCCGCTCGAATCTTGAAGCTCTTCAAGGTCAATTTGCCTCCCACTGTTTCCTTGGCTTATGAATTCTCTCTCACAAAAGACTCCTTTTCTTGCTACAAAGACAACACTTTCACTAGGTCTGTAGAAGAGGTAACCAGAGGATTTATGTGGGTAGTCGATGAAAATACACCGCTCACTATGAGGTTCGAGCTTGTCATGAGTCTCACACCTCACAAAAGCCTTGCACCCCCAAATCTTGATGTGGTCTAAATTGGGAACTTTCCCAGTCCACATATCGTGAAGTGTTTTGGCAACCTTCTTGGTAGAGACTAGATTAACGATATGGGCGGTAATCTCTAAGGGATACCCCCGGAATGAGATTGGTAACGAAGCTCGACTCATCATGGAATGAACCATGTCTAACAAGGTCCGATTACGCCTCTCAGCTACACCATTCAGTTGTGGTGTCCTTGGAGGTGTCAATTGTGAAACAATTCCACATTCCTTAAGATAGTCAAGGAACTCGATACTAAGATATTCACCACCTCAATCGGATCGGAGCATCTTTATCTTCCTGCCCAATTGATTCTCCACTTCCTGTTAAAACTATTTGAATTTTCAAAGGTTTCTGACTTGTGCTTGATTAAGTAGACATATCCATATCTATTGTAATCATCAGTAAAAGTCACATAGAAGCGGTTAGCACCCCTTGTGGCGGTTCTGAAGGGTCCACACACATCTGTATGTATGAGGTCCAACAAACCTCCCCCTAGCATAAGTACCAGTGAAGGGTGACTTAGTCATTTTTCCAAGTAAACAAGATTCGCAACTATCATCTGACCTTAAGTCAAATGACTCCAAGACTCCAGCCTTTTGGAGTTGGCCTATGCGCTTCTTGTTGACATGTCCAAGACGACAATGCCACAAGGAAGCCTTATCCAAACTAGTGGAAGAATCGATATGCAACACATTATTTCCTAAGTTGTCTACAACCGACACAGTTTCATATACACCATCACAAGGTAATGCTTTAAAATAAAGAACATTATTATAAAAAGAATTAATACCACCATATTCATTATCAAATGAAAAAGTAAATCCTTGTTTGTACAAATTGTGAAAAGAAATAATATTTCTCGCCATTTCAGTCGAGTAACAACACTCATTCAAATATAACATTAACCCACTACTCAGCAATAAAGAATAAACTCCAATCTTGGTGACAGGTGAAGCTTTGCTATTCCTCCTGATCAAGTTTATCTTCCAGTGCTTCACATCCTCACTTCTTCTTAGGCCCTGCAAATCAGATCATATGTGAATACCACAACCTGTATCAAGGAGCCAATAATTAGTATGCGGTGAGTTATTGGACAATATAGTGTAAATACATGCATGGGCAGATTTAACCTTCCCATCCTTAACATCTTCCAAGTACTTGGGGCAGTTTCGTTTCCAGTGCCTCTTATCATGACAATAGAGGCATCCAACTAATTTTGGGTTGGAAGAGGGAGTGACAGAACCACCTTTGGTTCCACTCAAAGAGGAGTCATCAAGAGACTCTCCCTTGGTACCCCTCAAAGGGGTCTTCCTCTTTTTCCCTTTACCGTATCCGATTGCTAGAACAGGGGTGGTGTTAGGAGTAGGATTGGTAACAACCAATTTACCTTTGATGCCACTTTCGGCGGTCTTTAAAAGTCATTGAAGCTTGCTGAGTGTGACCTCCTCCTTGTTCATATGATAGGTCATTTGGAACTGATCGTAACATGGAGGTAAGGAGTGCAGTATAATGATAATAGCCAACTCCTCAGGGAAGTTCACATTCAACTTCAGCAAAAGTTCCATAAACCTTTGCATTTTCTGCATGTGGGCCGTGATGAGTTCACTATCCTTCATTCGGGTTGTTATCATGGAGTAGATGATTTCATACCTCTCTTGACGAGCACTCTTATGGTATCTGTCCATCAGGTCCATGTGCATCCCAAAAGGGTAAAAGTCCTCATAGGACTTTTGGAGTTCAACTGTCATTGTGGCCAATATGATACATGCCACCTTGGTAGCATCTCTCTCATGAGTCCTAAAGTCATCGATCTCCTGTGGAGTAGCAGAAGACTCATCAATTTCTTTCAGCTCCTTATCAAGGACATATTCCTTGTCGTCGTAACGTGTGACCATCCTGATGTTCCTGATCCAATCATTAAAGTTTGAACCATCAAAGATGACTCTCCCACAAAGGTTCATGAGAGAGAAGGAGCCGGTAGGGTTTTATGCAGAAGCATTGTTGGAAGACATCTGAAAAGAAGAAAGACAAGTTTAGATTAGATAAATAGTACTTAATAAGACACCCAAATGTAATATTAAGGCTAGGACCCAACACAATATTTTATAATATGGAAGAGGGATGCCGTAATCCAAGCTATAAAATATTTGAAGGTAGGCGAATGATGATTCACCAATTTCCACCATGAAAAACAAAATAAGCATTAGGTTTTAATTGGATTGAAACTCCTAGATCTTTTGAGATTCATTAAACTTTTCAAGGGCATGTTTAAATCTCGATTGTTCCCTCTCAATTTTGTGACTGGGATGCCTAGGATCACAAAAGGGTGTGAATAACCATGCAAATTAACTTGGTACCCTTAACTTTATCACATAATCGATGTGTCAGTTAACCACACGCGCTCCACCAATCTATGATAAACATTAAGTTACCCTTTGCCACACTTACTAGTCCATGTTAGTGTGTCGGTTAACCACAGACGCTCCACTAACGACTTGGTAAGGTATAAAGTGTAATTTCAGGGGGTCAGCACCAAATTCACATTTTCCTAAATTAACTAAGATTAAGAATTTATAAAAGATTTAGTTACTTTATCATCATCATTATACTTTTAATAAGAATTATAGTCCTTGTCCTACCCATTCGGCTAACGACCCTCCATCAATCAAGGAAGCGGTGGGTGAGAGTGGACACCCATTAAGCTGCCATTTTGTAGGCAACAATCTTATACCCCCCTTATAGATCAGCTTCGTAAGTGAGGCCTACTAACGGTAAGACTGACTTGATCTTATACATACATACATACATATATACATATATATATATATATATATAACTTATATTACTATAAAGTATAAGGGTTGAATTTTAAACTTTTTAAAACTCTAGGGATTGGAATTAAAGTGTGAGTGAGACTTTACAAATTCCAAAACTTGAGGGCAAGTTTTGAAACTATTCAAGACATTTCATTTCTATAACTTATGAGTCTTAATGGTTTTAAATAAGAGACTTTTGGAATTCCATAACTTGAGGCCAAGTTATTATTAGATTAATGTCTAAGTCCATAACTATAATTGGTAAGACTTGACCCGACCCAGCATGGTCTATTTGGGTTGCATGGCATCATGCACTTGGATAGACTATAATGAGAGAAATAACACTTAAGGTTGATTAATATATTATAAGTTCTAATATATTAATAAGATTATTTAATTAGTATTGATCAAGAATTAATCTAGAATTAATTAAGTGATCAAAAGAAGACTAATTAAATATATGGGTTGATTGTGTAAATCATCCATACTTGTATAGTAGGCTAATGCTCCATGGATAATCAAGTTGGGCTAAAACCCATAGGATGGTCCATGGATGCTCCATGGTGTATTTGAACCCATGGATCCAAGGAAATGGAAGGCCATGACAATTAGGTTTACTCTAATTGTAACAACTATATAAGATCATATTCTCTGGAAAAAATCGATGACTATGAATAATAAGAAAGGGCTAGCCGATTTTAGGAGTGCTCAAGTTTCTCTCAAGTTATTCCAAGTGTATTTGGTGTTGTGTGAACCATTTGAGGTGTCACACTTGAGGCATTAGGTACTCAAGCTTCATGAAGACATTCTACATCAAAGAGTTATGTATTCTATCTTGTTATATTCATTATTTTGTATGCTAGATTAGGATAATACTTTGGATGTTCATAACTGCATGTATAATAGAGAAAACATAGATCCAAGGTATTTAGGGTTGCATGTACACTTAGGAGTGTTAGAATGCTCAAAACCCAATAGTGGTATCAGAGCCTAGGCTTATTTTCTTGTTATACTTGCAAAAGTAGCTGAAAAAATCGAGTTTTGATGCTGTCTGCACAGCATACTCGCCGATTCCAAGGCAAAATGCATCCAACTCGCCGATTTGGTTCTTGCACTCGACGAGTTGGACCCCCTGACAGCATATATTCAATTGTTTTGGCTAGAATTGGACTAGGAACATTACCCTAATATGTTTTTGGACTTATAAACTTGTTTTTGATGTGGTAATGTTCATGCTAATCCAATTTCTAAGATAATTGTCATAATTTCAAGATTTTTATTAGTTTGTATGTTCATGCTAATTTCTTGAAGATTGATGATTTGAATTATCTTGTTCTTAGATTAATAGAAAAGTTGTGTGAAATAATTGATTTCAATGCATTTTAATCTAAGAGTTGATTCCAAAGTGTGTTTTTGTAACTTGTCTTCAAGTTATATGAAAAGTCACATTTAAGAATCATAAAACTCATAAAAGTTGGCAAAAGTTACAAAATGAAGAGTCTAGTTCTAATTAAATGGTTTTATGACTCCATAAATTGTCCTCAAGTTATGGAGGTTCAAGAGTCTCTTCATTAAATAATAATAAAAAGTGTAACCTTAATTATTTCCGTAAGTTACAATAAAAAATGTTATTTTTTTATTAATTAGTTTAAAGTCTTCCATAACTTGTCCTCAAGTTATGGAACTTGAAGAGTTTTTTTAATAAAAACTACTTTAAACTCATAAGTTATGGAATAAATTAGTTTTGAATAGTTTCAAAACATGCCCTCAAGTTTTGGAATTTGAAAAAGTTTTCTCTTATGAATACTTTAATTCCAAGTTAAGCCCTTAGAATTTTAAAAGTTAAAATTCAACCCTTATACTTTATAATATTATAAGTTAATAATATTTATATATATGTATAAGAGCAAGTCGTCTTACCATTAGTAGGCCTCATTCACGAAGCCGGTCTATAAGGGGGGTATAAGGTTACTGCCTATAAAATGGCAACTTAATGGGTGTCCACTCTCACCCACCGCTTCCTTGACCAGTGGAGGGTCGTTAGCCGAACGGGTAGAACAAGGACTAGAATTCTCCCTTCATTAAAAGTATTAATGATAAATACTAAGTAACTAAACTTTTTATTAATACCCAATCTTAGTTACTTAGGAAAATGTGAATAAGGTGCTAATCCATGAAATTACACTTTGCACTTTGTTTAAGTCGGTTAGTGGAGCGGGTGTGGTTAACCGGCACACTAACTCGTATTTAACAAGGTAGGAAAAGGGTAACTTAATGTTTATCATAGTATCGATGGAGCGTGTGTGGTTAACCGACACATCGATTGAGGGGAAAACACTTAAGGGTACCAAGTAATTTGCATGGTTACTTCACACCTTGTTTTGTGATCCTCGGCATCCCAGTCACAAAACCTGAAGGGCACACTCGATATTGAAACATGCCATTGAACAGTTCAATGAATCTCAAAGATCTAGGAGTTTCAAAAACCAATTAAAACCTAATAATACATTTCGTTTATCTTGGTAGAAATTGGTGAATCGTCATTCACCTACCTTCAAATATTTTATAGCTTGGATTACGGCATCCCTCTTCTAAGTTATAAAACATTTTGTTGGGTCATAGCCTTAATATTTCATATTGGGTGTTATATTAAGGACTTTAGATCAACTATCTTGAATATCTCCCAAAAGATGTCTGGTTTAGACATTTATGATCTTCCCAAATCTCTTGAAACAAGCTTTCCTAAATGAAGATGATGTCCCATGGAAATCATACTTCTTTCACCTCCTCTAATTATTCTCCCTAACCCACAAGTTCTTGAAAAGTTTAAGGTCACTCAAGCCCTATTGGCAAGTAAAGGTCTATGTGTGGTCACATCTTGGAGATGTAGTCACATATTGACAAGCCGGGAGATTTGGGTGTCAAAGTCTTGAGAAAGTTGGTGGTTCAATCACTTTCTAAGTCACATAGTGAGTTCCTTTAGGACTCCTATGAAACAGACTAAGACAAGACCCTTAATGATCTTATCCATTTGCTAAGATCAACTTCCTAAAACTTTATGGACATTGACAATGATGACAATGGATATCTAGTAAAGCTGTCTCTTCCCAATGGAAAGGGATCGGCCATAGTCAACTCGGTTGACCAAATGGTAAAGAGAAAGGCTAAGTTTGTGATAGTCCCATGTTCCGTTACCAAAGTGTCCATATGCTAAATTGCCAAAGTAAGGGGCATTAGTTGCGAAGCTGCCAAATTTTACCTAAGGACGTTAAAGTCAATAAGTTTGACTCTACTTCAGGTAAAATCCACTATCTAACTCTTCTAAGTTTCTATTCTAAGATTCTTGATACATGATGTGACTGGGTCACATGTTGATGTTTTAAGAATCAAAGAAAAGTGAAGAAACTTAAAGAAAGAATATGTTGAATCTGATCGCGTAGATGCATTTCTATTGCATAGTTTGAAGATCGGATTCTTGAGCTAATTCTTAGGAGTTATGAGATATTGCTTAGGAATAGATAACAACAAGTTTTCATATGGATTGTAAGGATAAGTTTTTCCGCAAAGTTTTTTAAAATTAAAAGGAAATTTTTGATTTTATTTATTTTATGTATCCTTACAAAGGCGTTTGTGAAAAAAAATTGTTGCTTATATGATTCCATTAATAGCAAGAGTGGAAATTTGAAACTGATTCTTTCATTTGTGGTAATGTCTAAATTTACCAAATAAGGAAAGATCCTCATCACCCAAGTTTCAATTGGACCGAAACTTGGAATCATGCAAGTTGTATAGCATGATGAATGAGAACTTTCAAGCATTGGAAAATTAAGACTAACTACTTGTTAACATGGGTGTGTGAGTCAAGTAACGGACTAAGGGATCGAGTACACATTCTTGTGCACTGATTAAGTCCACCACAAAAGATCGATAAGAATATTCGTCATGATTTACTTAAGTTGAGTAAATATGGTTATACTAGTTTAAGTATAATTCTGAAACATTGGAAAAGTTTCAATGTAAGGCAAAACGATTAAGAACAGTCAAATTAGGCAGAAAGATAAAAGTTTCTCAAATCTGAAAAGATGGGAGAGTACTTTAGTATCAGTTTTTGTGATTGTCTTAATGATTAAGAAACCATATCACAATTAGTTCTCTAAGGAAGAGGAATCTTTAATTGTTGAAATGGTTAAATCAAGAAGATGAGTCATACTTCGTTCCAATACAAATTTTAGAGTCATACTCCAAGATTGTAACTTAAGTGACATGTCTTAAAGAAGGTTTAAGACACTTGTCAAATGTAAGAGTAAAAGTTTTCTACTCTTGTACATTTGAAATTGGTGAAGTGTTTGTCTTGACTATAATCCACACTAGCTCTTGCATATTTGACAAGAAAGTCTTATATGTCAAGAGGACAGTGGGAGTCTTAAAGGTCTTGAAAGTCTCAAGAACTAATCAAGAATAAAACCTGAAGTTCTTCACTAGCACACGAATTGAGGTTCATAACCTATCGTGTTGACATATTCTGTGCCCATCCCAATTGAAGTTGGTTTTGCATATGAGTTCTTAGAGTTCTCAATTGGTTGCACAACAACTTGGAAGCAATGGCAGGCCCTTGAGCTGCCAGGTGGCAAGAAATTAAGATTGAGTTCAGTCCATATGAGTTTGGATTTGTCATTATCCTTGTCTTGTGACTATGGTTTTGACAATTCACATGGATAAGAACACATACACCATTAAATCTAAGTGTCATAAGGTTTCTCTCCGATTCATGAAAATGATGGTGAGGAAACACTTTCACTAAGTAGATTTTAGCTAGATAGCAGTTGTGATATTTGCATTCTCAAAGTCGTTAGTGCAGTGTGTGTGGTTTACCGGCACACTAACATGGACTTGTAAGAAGTGGCAAAGGTCTAAACAATCAAGAGTATGATTACGGCATCCCTTTTCATAGTTCTTAAAATTGTTTAGACATACCTGTGAGCTATCTAAGATAAGGTGTATGATTATGATAAAGTTTTATCAAAGCAATCTAGTATCAGAAATCTGAACTTTGGTAAGAAAGTCAATAAGGTATTGATTTCTAGAAGTCCAGCTGATTTCTGAGTACATGTCAAAGCTAGTGGGAGCATAAGTGTTATGCTAATAATCATCATGTTAGTGGGAGCATGATAATTATGATAAGTATTGCAAGTTAGCAATGTTAATTATAGAAAACAAAAAGTTTCAATTGGGAAAGTGTTGTTTTGCTATAATTAAGGGAGAGGAAATTATACTTCATCTCAAATTCTAAAAGCTTAGATTGAGATTTTAATCAAATTTAGTTAAGAATATATATGAATTTCATAAGGAAATTCTATATATGGGTTCATTATTTGTGTTCTAAAATTCGATTATGATTATGGCATCCCTTATCATAATCTGAATTATGAGAACTTGGCAAATTGAAATGGAAATATTATAGCAAAAGACCGGTTTAGTCTTTATGTGAGACATCATGAAATGTGTTCCATATGCTTCGGATATAGGATCGGTTACATGTGCTATATTCATCCTTTCTAAAATTTTCCAAATGCCTGGGGCATTAAGAAGGGAAAAGGTCTAGAATTGGATAAGACTAAAATGATTAAGCAATTGTCGAGGACAATCTAAGGTTTACCAAAGATTGGTTGCTCAGGGACAGTTGGAAGTATAGTGTTAATTGTTGGAAGGACCATATTGACATATTCTGAAAAGAGGCAACTCTTGTTCATAAGTGATAGTCAAAAGGGGAATGTGGAAATGATCCTATTGGTGGAAGTTGTTCAATAAATCTGTGTAAGATAAGGAAACTTAATGCAAGAAGGATATTTCCAAGGAGTTGATCTCCTTTGGAATGCTCTGTAATGTTTGTTGTCAAGTCTTTGTGACTTTGTGCATAATCATTACAAGAGGATTAATGCATATAAGTTTAGAATCTAACAGATTTCGGTAAAATGGCATGAATTTGGAATTTCTGCATTTGCCATAAGAATTCGGGAGTGCGAAATTAGAATCATTGAAAGTTTGGTCAGTTGGTTTATTTCACAAAGTAGGGATCATAGACAAACATAGAGTGCATACTTGGTGTATGGCAAAGCTATTGTTTAGAAAAAACATAGTGTACATGCTTGGAGCATGGGACAGCTAGTGTTTTTAATTTAAGTATAAAGTTGATAAAACCAAAACAATGAATAATGAGTAATCAGTATGGTGATAAATAAAAGGTGTTTTATTTATATTCATAGTTTTGATACCATATTAGATTCATTTATTCTTGTGTTTCATTTTTCATGTTTTGACTTCCAGAATAAACTAGGTTATTCTTCTTGAATGACTAAGTTATTCAAACCATCCACAATCGGTCATATGTTGGAAGTAGATATGAATAAGACTGTCATAGGTTGGCTTGTAGAGGTCCAAGTTGGTGGACAAAGTGGTGCTACAACACTCATGAGTGCTCATAAGTTCTGAGTATTTGATTCAACCCGCGCTCATTTTAATCACTTCATGGATTTTATCACGAGTGATCATGAGACGATAATATCTTATATTCTTCTAACCTAAATATATGAGTTGTTACTATGAGTTGATAGTACATTAATTGCACGAAAACGCATTCGGTTACTCGGTGTTATAAAACGTGCCTTTGTGTATGATTCAACAAGTAGCAGAACAAGCCATATGTGTCGAAGTTTATCCATTCCTTTTACCTTCGGGATAAAAGTGATATATGTGGGCCCCTCGATGATTTAATGATGACACATGTCAGTGCTTGGCCAAGCCAGGACTGATTTGATTTGTTCAATTAGTCAGTCATCATGAATCGGAAATCGGGAAACAACAAATGGACAGAGAGAATGATTGATAACCCATGTCTCAGTCCATACGATATCCAGAATGGAGGAATATATGATCACTTATCTAATAGACAAGCCATTGACAAAGGTCAGAATTCATCGGCAAGGTCAGAGTTCGACGGAAGCTTTTGAGAGCTACGATTGCCTATCCGTTCTTGAATTCATACTTGCAATAATAGTTTTAGACTTATCCAAGTGGAAGACTGTTGGATTAATGTCTAAGTCCATAACTATAATTGGTAAGACTTGACCCGACCCGGCATGGTCCATTTGGGTTGCATGGCATCATTCACTTGGATAGACTATAATGAGAGAAATAACACTTAAGGTTGATTAATATATTATAAGTTCTAATATATTAATAAGATTATTTAATTAGTATTGATCAAGAATTAATCTAGAATTAATTAAGAGATCAAAAGAAGACTAATTAAATATATGGGTTGATCGTGTAAATCATCCATACTTGTATAGTGGGCTAATGCTCCATGGATAATCAAGTTGGGCTAAAACCCATAGGATGGTCCATGGATGCTCCATGGTGTATTTGAACCCATGGATCCAAGGAAATGGAAGGCCATGACAATTAGGGTTTACCCTAATTGTAACGACTATATAAGATCATATTCTCTGGAAAAAATCGGTGACTATGAATAATAAGAAAGGGCTAGCCGATTTTAGGAGTGCTCAAGTTTCTCTTAAGTTATTCCAAGTGTATTTGGTGTTGTGTGAACCATTTGAGGTGTCACACTTGAGGCATTAGGCACTCAAGCTTCATGAAGACATTCTACATCAAAGAGGTATGTATTCTATCTTGTTATATTCATTATTTTGTATCCTAGATTAGGATAATACCATGGATGTTCATAACTGCATGTATAGTAGAGAAAACATAGATCCAAGGTATTTAGGGTTGAATGTACACTTAGGAGTGTTAGAATGCTCATTAAAGTTTGAACCATCAAAGATGACTCTCCCACAAAGGTTCATGAGAGAGAAGGAGCCGGTAGGGTTTTATGCAGAAACATTGTTGGAAGACATCTGAAAAGAAGAAAGACAAGTTTAGATTAGATAAATAGTACTTAATAAGACACCCAAATGTAATATTAAGGGTAGGACCCAACACAATATTTTATAATATGGAAGAGGGATGCCGTAATCGAAGCTATAAAATATTTGAAGGTAGGGGAATGATGATTCACCAATATCCACCATGAAAAACGAAATAAGCATAAGGTTTTAATTGGATTGAAACTCCTAGATCTTTTGAGATTCATTAATCTTTTCAATGGCATGTTTAAATCTCGATTGTGCCCTCTCAATTTTGTGACTGGGATGCCGAGGATCACAAAAAGGTGTGACTAACCATGCAAATTAACTTGGTACCCTTAACTTTATCACATAATCGATGTGCCAGTTAACCACACGCGCTCCACCAATCTATGATAAACATTAAGTTACCCTTTGCCACACTTAATAGTCCATGTTAGTGTGTCAGCTAACCACACACGCTCCACTAACGACTTGGTAAGGTATAAAGTGTAATTTCAGGGGTCAGCACCAAATTCACATTTTCCTAAATTAACTAAGATTGAGAATTTATAAAAGTTTTAGTTACTGTAACATCGTAAATTTCAAAACAATTTTTCATTTTAAAATAATCTTTTAATTCTTAAAAACACTTGGCTTAAAATCTCATTCATAATCGAATTACAAAACATAACTCCATTTTTACTTGCATAATAAACCAGGATCGTCAAAACATGACTCTTTCTCTGGTGTGTACAATCGACCCGGTACCGTCCCGTGATCCTGAGAGAAACCTGAAACACATAACACAAAACACTGTAATCACGAAGCTTAGTAAGTTCCCCAAAATACCACACATAACACATATTAGCCACTCAAGGCTATATCTCTGTGGGTCCGTGGACCCTACTCTGTGAACCTTCCGGTTCTAACTCTGTGAACCTTCCGGTTCTAACTCTGGGAACCTTCCGGTTCTAACTCTTTAAACATGCACAGCATAAATCACATAGAAATAATGCAGTACAACATGTAACATACACAGCATACAAATACTCTGTCACATAACTCTGGTTGCCTACTCAAGGTAAAGTATAGTGAGAATACTCACCTCGCGTATCTCGAGAACTCGCAAATCCTGGAAATCACTTGCGCTCGATCCCCCGAGCTATAATCCTCCTATAACACAATATATCTCTAATTAACACTTTCACAACTAAGGTTGACTACCCCTGTCAAGTCAACATTGGTCAACTCTGGTCAACGGTCAACTTGACCGGACTCGGCGAGTGCACTAGAGCGACTCGGCGAGTCTATACGTGTTCACTGACTCACTAGGATCCTCTCTTGACACGTCGAGTACTTCCCTAACTCGACGAGTTCCACCTGGCATGTATTGCGGGGCCACCACGACTCGACTCGTCGAGTCTCATGAACAACTCGGCGAGTTCAGGCTTGACTCAGCCCCCTAATGACTCTCCCTAACTCACTGGGTCATCCCCCAACCCGGCGAGTCCACTCGCTGAACACTTTACGTGAAACCACAACCCTACTCGCCGAGTCTCAAGAACAACTCGGCGAGTTCATGCCATGCACAAACTCTATTGACCTTCTGAGGTTAGATCTACTTTCCCAAACCATAGATCTATTCTCCCCTAGCATGAATGTCACGTAAAGTTTGGAACTTGATGCTTGTATAACCCCACAAGGCATCAAAAGATGATTTGGTCCCAAAAAATGACCACCTAGGTCTAATAACTCCATAATAACCCAAAAAGCCCCAAGGGTTAAGGTCTCTGGACCTCTTTGAGTCCAGATCCAAGGCGCAAACTCGAAGAGGGACCATTTTCTTCACATAATCACTCTCCAAAGGGGTTATAAAACCCTAACTCTAAAAATCAACCCTAAAACTGAGGAGATTCGAACCATTACCTCAAAATGAAACCTCTGGACTCTGGATCTGCTGGAATCTCACCTCCTCCTTTCTCTTGCCACCTTCTTCTTGCTAAACAAGGAATACAAAGGCCCAAAAGTGACTTATTCTCTCCCAAAACGAATTAGCTCTCTTAGGGTTCTCTCAAGGGACTGGTAGCCGCAATGGGAGGCTATAAGTGCCCTTAAATAGGATCCAAACCCGGGGAATTAGGGTTTCATTAAACAGCATGGACTCGCCGAGTCCACCTTTTGGACTCGCCGAGTCCGGACGTGAACCCGTGCCCAAACTGCGATCATACTCGGCGAGTTTAACCTCCAACTCGCCGAGTCCCCTCACAAATCACCAAATTTATAAGAATAAATAATACCTGGGAATCCGGGCTGTTACAATTCTCCCCCACTAGAACTAGACTTCGCCCTCGAAGTCTCGCTCTGCAAATAACTCTGGATGCTGCTCACGCATCTCACGCTCCGGCTCCCAAGTCATCTCGGACCCCTTCCGATGCTACCACTGAACAAAAACCAAGGGTACCTCCTTTGTTCCTCAGAACCTTGATTTTCCGATCTCTGATTGCCACTGGTCTCTCAGCTTAATTCAGGCTCGCATCCACCTGAATATCCTTTAATGGAACCACTGCTGACTCATCGGCTATACACTTTCGCAGTTGCGACACATGGAAAGTGTCGCGAATATGCCCCAACTCTGCTGGCAAATCCAAACGATAGGCTACCCTGCCTACCCTCACGATCACCCGAAAAGGACCGATTTATCGGGGCCCCAACTTGCCCCTCTTCCTGAATCGGACCACTCCTTTCCAAGGAGGGACCTTCAGGAGTACAAAGTCACCGACCAAAACTTCGCGCTCGGACCGGCGCCTGTCCGTATAACTCTTCTGGCGACTCTGAGCGGTCAACAACCTCTACCTGACCTGTTGTATCTGCTCTGACGTCTGAAGCACGATCTCTGTACTTCCCATCACACGTTGCTCTACCTCTCCCCCGCAAACGGGGTCCGATACCCCCTTCCCTACAACAGCTCAAAGGGTGGCATACTGATGCACTAATGATGGTTGTTGTTGTAGGATAACTCTGCCAAGGGAAAATACGGGCCACAGTTCCCCCAACCCCCCCGAAATCAAATACACATGCCCGAAACATATCCTCGAGCATCTGAATCGTTCGCTCGCTCTGAAGTGTCCGCAAACATCACCATGGTAAACTCTAGCTCATTTCTCATATTCATCTTCGATACCGAGCACCAGGTCAGTCTTTGGCCCCACAACTTAACCCCAAAAGGTCACACATAAAATGATCCAAAACATCTCACTAACTTCCTCCCCGTGACCACTATCACGGCCCACTGACACGCAAGTCACGAAATCCCCTTTTCCTCATAAAAAAATACAATCCGATCGAAGATCGACTCAGCTCTAACCTTTAGCGTCTCCTGCCCATATTCTCCCGCGCGCCTCGCTGATCCTCCCGACAGAGACGGAGACCCCAGTCTCGCCCCGGTTTAACCACTAGGCTCCAAAAACTCAACACTAGGGCTACTCAAGCCTAAAACACTTCTGCATCATGCACTTATCGGAGAACACTCCATCATCACACTCTCTTGCCGTCTAGTGGGTACTATGGCTTCCCGCAACATTACAACAGCCTCTGACTAGTGACGGCTCCCCGTAGTATCACAACGCCAACTAACTAGTGAGTACTACGGCTCCCTATAGTACCACGCCTCCCTCCCTCTGACTTGTGAGTACTACGGCTCCCCGTAGCATCACAACACCCTCTCTCTCTGGCTTGTGAGTACTACGGCTCCCCGTAGCATCACAACACCCTCTGACTGGTGAATACTACGGCTCCCCGTAGCATCACGACTCTCTCTCTCTCTCTCTGACTTGTGAGTACTACGGCTCCCCGTAGCATCACAACACCCTCTGACTGGTGAATATTACGGCTCCCCGTAGCTTCACCCTATACTCTCATTCTCATTACAACGCCACACTATGTTCACTAACTCATGCACCGAAGACTATCATAGATAGTTACACACACACTTGCCCCAATATGCATTACAGACTCTGGCAGCAACCGCCATAACACAGAACCTACCTCTGCGGAGATCCACTTCCTTAAATAATCCCTCTTGATGACAATACACGAAGGACTCCCACTGGAACCATGGATACATGATACATCACTAACCATCTTAAACCCAAGACTCTAAATAACCCTGAAATCGGGACGCTATATGCGGAAACCACGGAACACCCTAACAGAGCATCACAATGTCCTGCCTCTACCACTGATTCCCTTACTCCCAGCACCATACACATACAACAATACATTTCCTCTGAATCCGATAATAATTTCCTATTTCACTCAATGCGCAACTTCAGTGCATCCAAATACTCAATTGGAATACAAGGAAGGCGCTAACTCTTCAGAACACACTGATGATCCTCCGAAACCCTTTCCACTACTGCTCAAAATCCAAGCAAGAATACACATCCCAGCCCGGGAGTTGGCTACTCGACAATCTTCTACCCATATTTCAACCCAGAAGTTCTCAACTGCCCATACCATCATTACGAGTCTTCCACTTGAAACGACTCTGACCACCACCAGATTCCTGACTATTGACCACCCGCTGTGGAGACATCCATCCTTCGCTCAGACATATACCACATGCATTATCTCGCCCTACACCTTTCCTTGATCACTAATAACCCTGATCTCATGAATTCAAGCCGCAGGTTTCTGTATCCAACCCCTAACTGCTCTTGCACAAATCTCTGGTTCTCTCAATAAACCACCTGGTTCTCCCCCACTTAGGGTTCGAACCATCACTATTTTACACATCAACAACCTCACAAACCATTTTCACCAGCAATAACGCACATGCCCCTGGAAAGTGCTACGCAACGCCCGATAATCCCCTTTAAGGAAATCAATCGATCTCATAACTCTGAACCTCATATGAAATCCTCAAGAACTTCTCGTCACGACTGCCTCTAGTCGTTCCAAGTCTCATACCAATCCAATATCAAACAACTCAACTGTCCAATAACATCACTGACTCATAGACTGGACCACGAAATCATCATACTCCCCCACCTCGACTCATCAACCGACGTTCCAACACATGGATCATCCCAAGAACAGGGACCCACTCCTATATTTAATACCCAACATAGATAGAAAAACTACTGCACTTATTAACTCGACTGGACTCCCCATTGATACCTCTACAACACGCCCTGCTATACTCAAATAGGTGTAACGTGGTCCTTGACTATCTCAGTCCCAACTAACTATCTGCTCATGGTAAATCACTACCTCGCGGCACACATGCTACATGATACTCTGATGGAAAATCATCACCAATGACAACCTGCAGGGTTTACCCCCAAACCCAAAACTTAAACATCATGCCTCTCATGTTCCGCACACGAACATAAATAGCACCACCCAGGTCATAGAAGGTGACATCTCCTCTATCGACTAATTGCTCAACTCAGACCGAAATTCTCCCCTCCCTCTGACTCCTTACCAAAGTACTCTGAAAGGCTCTTGACCTCCCTCTCAAGGGATGCCTCTTCGAACTCAATCATGGCCCACAGGCCTAACACCCATAGCATCCAATCTCTACCTCATCAATTGTGACCGGATAACCGGAGAACCACAAGCATTATTCACTACGAACCATGGCACTCATCCCATGACATCTCTTCTCAATATGCTCCGGTGTATGGTACCCGAACCATAGCATCACTCCTCCATCTTCTCCGATGTATGGTACTCGAACCATAACATCATTCCTTCATCCGCTCCGATTTATGGTACTCGAACCATAATTTCACTCCTCGATCCGCTCCGATGTATGGTACTCGAACCATAACATCACTCCTCAATCCGCTCCGATGTATGGTACTCGAACCACAACATCACTCCTCAATCTGCTCTGATGTATGGTACTCGAACCATAACATCACTCCTCAATCCGCTCCGATGTATGGTACTCGAACCATAACATCACTCCTCAATCTGCTCCGATGTATGGTACTCGAACCATAACATCACTCCTCAATCTGCTCCGATGTATGGTACTCGAACCATAACATCACTCCTCAATACGCTTCGATGTATGGTACTCGAACCATAACATCACTCCTCAATCCGCTCATTAGAACATTCAGAATACTCCCTGTATCAAGTATGGGTCCTCTGATTTCAATAGTACGGGCCCATACTACCTGCCACATCTATCCATACTTTCCACACGGACTATCCCGGAGCTTCTAAGTAGCTGCTCGACCTTCTCGTTCACCAATTCCGTCGCGCGCTCGCTCCCCAGCGAAATTCTCTACTCTGCCAGCGCACTCATCTGGCTAAGGTTACTCCCTAGGCTCTTCCTAGATTCCCACACTTCCCTGCCATTAGCTGCTGAAGAGCTCCTAATGATGCCAGCCATCTACCTCCTGAATATCGTCATATTCGCTTGGCAGCTGACTCCCATCATCGAGAGTTCCACAAAGCACGAAGCAAGCAGCATTTGAGCATCGAAGAATATATATGACTCACTCTGGGTGATAACTCCGCTTGCTCTGCTCATCCTCGAGAGTACCACCGAGCTCTGAAATCTTCCCCTCGCGGGTTCTAACTATTCTTTCTCTAAGTACCACGGTACTTATCTAGGTATCTCCCCTAGATTACTCCTCTACTCAAATCCCCTAAAGGATTCCAACTAAATATTCTCACTCATCACATACTCAAAAGCACATCTCATATAACAGCAATTCCTAGGCTAAGGCATCACAAATCAGGCCACTCTAGTCCTAAGATATGGAATACCTAGCCTGTCTCTAGCATGCATTAATATCTCATAAAGTGCATCATAAATATCTCATAACACAAAAGTAAGGGTATTTTGGGAAATCACCGTTCGGGCTCTGGCTGATTGTACACACTGCTCTTTCTCGCTTTCTCTTGAACTCTTATTCGCTTTAGAAAATTATTTCTTTGAAAACTTTTCTTACTTCCTCAGTTTGAGTCCAGATTTACCCAAAGGCGCATCCGAATCCCTCAAACCAAGGCTCTGATACCAACTTGTAACACCGTAAATTTCAAAACAATTTTTCATTTTAAAATAATCGTTTAATTCTTAAAAACACTTGGCTTAAAATCTCATTCATAATCGAATTACAAAACATAACTCCATTTTTACTTCCATAATAAACCAGGATCCTCAAAACATGACTCTTTCTCTGGTGTGTACAATCGATTCGGTGCCGTCCCGTGATCCTGAGAGAAACCTGAAACACATAACACAAAACACTGTAAGCACGAAGCTTAGTGAGTTCCCCAAAATACCACACATAACACATATTAGCCACTCGAGGCTATAACTCTGTGGGTCCGTGGACCCTACTCTGTGAACTTTTCGGTTCTAACTCTGTGAACCTTCCGGTTCTAACTCTGGAAACCTTCCGGTTCTAACTCTGTAAACATGCACAGCATAAATCACATAGAAATAATGCAGTACAACACGTAACATACACAGCATACAAATACTCTGTCACATAACTCTGGTTACCTACTCAAGGTAAGTATAGTGAGAAGACTCACCTCACATATCTCGATAACTCGCAAATCCTGGAAATCACTCACGCTCGATCCCCCGAGCTATAATCCTCCTATAACACAATATATCTCTAATTAACACTTTCACAACTAAGGTTGACTACCCCTGTCAAGTCAACACTGGTCAACTCTGGTCAACGGTCAACTTGACCGGACTCGGCGAGTGCACTAGAGCGACTCGGCAAGTCTATACGTGTTCACTGACTCCCTAGGATCCTCTCTTGACACGTCGAGTACTTCCCTAACTCGACGAGTTCCATCTGGCATGAATCGCGGGGCCACCACGACTCAACTCGCCGAGTCTCAAGAACAACTCGGCGAGTTCAGGCTTGACACAGCCCCCTAATGACTCTCCCTGACTCACTGGGTCATCCCCCAACCCGGGGAGTCCACTCGCTGAACACTTTACGTGAAACCCCGATCCTACTCGCCGAGTCTTAAGAACAACTCGGCGAGTTCATGCCATGCAGAAACTCTATTGACCTTCTGAGGTCAGATCTGCTTTCCCAAACCATAGATCTAGTCTCCCCTAGCATGAATGTCACGTAAAGTTTGGTACTTGATGCTTGTATAACCCCCACAAGGCATCAAAAGATGATTTGGTCCCAAAAAATGACCACCTAGGTCTAATAACTCCATAATAACCCAAAAAGCCCCAAGGGTTAAGGTCTCTGGACCTCTTTGAGTCCAGATCCAAGGCACAAACTCGAAGAGGGACCATTTGCTTCACATAATCACTCTCCAAAGGGGTTATAAAACCCTAACTCTAAAAATCAACCCTAAAACTGAGGAGATTCGAACAATTACCTCAAAATGAAACCTCTGGACTCTAGATCTGCTGGAATCTCACCTCCTCCTTGCTCTTGCCACCTTCTTCTTGCTAAACAAGGAATACAAAGGCCCAAAAGTGACTTATTCTCTCCCAAAACGAATTAGCTCTCTTAGGGTTCTCTCAAGGGACTGGTAGCCGCAATGGGAGGTTGTAAGTGCCCTTAAATAGGCTCCAAACCCGGGGAATTAGGGTTTCATTAAACAGAATGGACTCGCCGAGTCCACCTTTTGGACTCGCCGAGTCCGGACGTGAACCCGTGCCCAAACCACGATCATACTCGGCGAGTTTGACCTCCAACTCGCCGAGTCCCTTCACAAATCACCAAATTTATAAGAATAAATAATACCTGGGAATCCGGGCTATTACAGTTACTTTATCATCATCATTATACTTTTAATGAGAATTATAGTCCTTGTCCTACCCATTCGGCTAACGACCCTCCACCAATCAAGGAAGCGGTGGGTGAGAGTGGACACCCATTAAGCTGCCATTTTATAGGCAACAACCTTATACCCCCCTTATTGATCAGCTTCGTGAGTGAGGCCTACTAACGGTAAGACTGACTTGATCTTATACATACATACAAACATATATACATATATATATATATATATATATATATATATATATATATATATATAACTTATATTACTATAAAGTATAACGGTTGAATTTTAAACTTTTTAAAACTCTAGGTATTGGAATTAAAGTTGTGTGAGGCTTTACAAATTCCAAAACTTGAGGGCAAGTTTTGAAACTATTCAAGACATTTCATTTCTATAACTTATGAGTCTTAATGGTTTTAAAGAAGAGACTTTTGGAATTCCATAACTTGAGGCCAAGTTATTGTTGGATTAATGTCTAAGTCCATAACTGTAATTGGTAAGACTTGACCCGACCCAGCATGGTCCATTTGGGTTGCATGGCATCATGCACTTGGATAGACTATAATGAGAGAAATAACACTTAAGGTTGATTAATATATTATAAGTTCTAATATATTAATAAGATTATTTAATTAGTATTGATCAAGAATTAATCTAGAATTAATTAAGTGATCAAAAGAAGACTAATTAAATATATGCATTGATTGTGTAAATCATCCATACTTGTATAGTGGGCTAATGCTCCATGGATAATCAAGTTGGGCTAAAACCCGTAGGATGGTCCATGGATGCTCTATGCTGTATTTGAACCCATGGATCCAAGGAAATGGAAGGCCATGACAATTAGGGTTTACTCTAATTGTAACAACTATATAAGATCATATTCTCTGGAAAAAAATCGGCGACTACAAATAATAAGAAAGGGCTAGCCGGTTTTAGGAGTGTTCAAGTTTCTCTCAAGTTATTCCAAGTTTATTTGGTGTTGTGTGAACCATTTGAGGTGTCACACTTGAGGCACAAGGCACTCAAGCTTCATGAAGACATTCTACATCAAAGAGGTATGTATTCTATCTTGTTATATTAATTATTTTGTATGCTAGATTAGGATAATACCTTGGATGTTCATAATTGCATGTATAATAGAGAAAACATAGATCCAAGGTATTTAGGGTTGCATGTACACTTAGGAGTGTTAGAATGCTCAAAACCCAACAGTTATGGAGTCCATTAATTGGCATTTAGATCAAGAATTACACTAACAAACAATTTGCAAATAATTCCTATGATCTACCAAAACTCATAAGCATGAACATTCATAACAACAATTTTCAAGAATCATATAAACATATATAAAACTTGAAACTTTGATAATAACCATTGAAAATGGATTAGCATAATCATTACCACATCAAAAACAAATTTTATAAGTCCAAAACAGTTTAGGGTAATGATTCTAGTCCAATTCCAGCATTAAAACTCGAAATTCTGCACTCTAGGCCTCCTACTCGCCGAGTGCAAGAACCTACTCGACGAGTAGGATGAAGTTTCACTTGGACTCGTCGAGTCCCCCCATGGACTCGGCGATTCCACTGAATAATGAGCACAATTTCGATTTTTTCCAACAATTTGCATCAAGTATAATGAAAACAAGCCTAGGCTCTGATACCACTGATGGGTTTAAAGCATTCTAACACTTCTATTGTGTACACGCAACTCTAGAAACCTTGGATCTATGTTTTCTCTAATATACATGCAAATTTGATTTTTTCAACGTTCTCATCCTAACTAGCATGTTATGGGGTACTTGTAAAATAAAATCTAGTAGAATGACATACCTTTTTTTCCTTGTGGTTGATTGCTTGGAGCTTCAAGAGCCTAGCACCAATAATGTGGATGCCTCAAGTGGAATCACAAATCACCACACAACTTGGAAAACTTGAGAGAATATTAATGCACACTAGAAATCGGCCCACCTTCTCTATCACACACTTTAGTGTCATTTCATGTGCCAAAGACCTCTTTATATAGTATGGTGGATTAGGGTTACATCCATGTAAACCCTAATACCCATGACCTTTCATTTCCATAGGATCCATGGGTTAAAAACACCATGGACTATCCATGCAAGCTTAGCCCATCCTAAATGAACTTTGGCCCATTCTATTTATATAAGAGTCCATATTTAATTAGTTTCTTTTGATCACTCAATTAATTCCAAATTAATTTTGATCAATACTAATAAATAAAATGATTTCATATTAATATATTATAACTTATAATATACTAATAAATCATAAATATACTATTCTCAAAAGATTATCCATACAAATTGTTTCGGTGAAGTGCAACCCAAATGGACCATACTTGGTCGGGTCAAGTACATACCAAATATAGTTACGGACTTAGACACCTTATCCAACACCAACACCTCTCCATCTCCAAATCCAGCGCCCTCTCTCGCGCCCTAGCAATCTGATAGGATTAAAACCTCAAAAATCGAATAGATTCAAAGAGGTAAAGAATAAGAACACGATATTGATCAAACTGGAGTTGGATGATTAACAATGACGCCTCAGAAGAACTCGATGAAGAATTACTTCTGTAGAGGAGTAAAATAGGGTTACAAACATAATATAAAAGTTAACAAAAGTTGGAGATGGGACATCATAGGTTCGTACTTCTCTTTCTCTTTCTGCAACATGTTGAAAAGTACCATCCAGTCATTCGGGTTCAAATAAGGTAGATCTACGAGGGTGAATTTGTAGGCTTGACAAGTTGATCCTCTCGTAACTTTAAACTTAGCATTCAGAAAGCTTTCAGTCTCGATCGACCCAGTGACCTTCACAACGACAATCTTGTGTGCACTCCAAGTTTCAAACTGGGGCTTCATGTGCTTTAAGTAGAAAGCAAACAACATTTGATCCGCCCCGCTGTCAGTGAAAGGTTTATTCGCAACCTACACAAAGGCACGAAACCAGAAAGCCTTAGGAGTCAGTGGAAGATCCAATTGCGAATCATGAGTGTTTTGGATATCAAAGGATGCAACTGGGTCCAACCAATATTGGCATGGTAAATCCACGGCTTCGTTTTGAATATGCTTCAGGGTCTACTTAGGGAATAACATCATTCTACTCTTGAGAGTGTCCTGAGCTTCCTTTTCAACCCTTTCCTTTTCTTTTGCTTCCCTGACAATGCGAGCATGTTCATCTATTTCCTCTTCGCGAGCCTTCCGCCTTTTGATCTTAGCTTCATTAGGCTCTTCGTCTTCATCGTCATTGCCAATAAAGGGTTCATTTTCAGACAATTTTTCTTTCTCCTTGGGCTCATTCTTGACGACGAGCTTTACTGGGGCTTTGGAAGATTCGTTCTTTTGAGCAATCGAGCCACCTTCTCCCCTTGTTTCGAAAAAGACCTAGTTTTTGAAACACCCTCCTAACGGTGTAGTATTGTGAACACCGGTCTAAGTTTCTCACTCAAATGGTACTTAACAGTGATAGAGATCATGGGTCCCTTGTTTCAATGATATCAGAGAGCAGTCCAGTGACATCGGTGATACAACTTCTCACCATTGCCCTCTCAGAAAGCAAATCATCGACTTGTTTTTCAGCGTTATGAAGCTTTACACTCAACACTTTGCATTTTTCTTCTTTCAGGGCGAGAGTATCCATTATTTTGCTTTCCATCGCCAAGTCCTCCTGCAGCTTTGTGATTTTCTCAAGGATGGAAGATTGGAACACTTCTTGATCAGTCTGAAAGCCCTTGCGAAGTTCAACAAAGTTGACCTTTTCAGCTTTAAACAAAGCACCCACATTCTGAATGGCTTGATTCACAGTGACAGTGTTGGAGTTGTAAGTAGTTTTGTAATCCTCCATGAATTGAATGTTGTCAGTAATTAGTTTATCGACTTTTTCGGTCGTGGATTTGTAGACTTCAGCTGAATCAGATACTACCTTGGACATTTTCGTTTCATTAGCAGCATGCTCATTCGTGAGTCGCTCCAAAATATACTCAATTGTTGCTTTTGAGTATGCCTCAGAAGAAGAGGCCTAGGAAGTGAGAAGTAGTTGATCGATCTTCTTGTGAATAGACTTAATCTGCCCTTGTGACACAGTGGCTTCATCTTCACTTTCAGTCCGTATTTGAAAAGGACTATAAGTGAATCCGCCAAGGTCATCATCATCCTCTCCAAAGATCATATCATTATCACTGGTGCGAATAGGAGAGATGGGAGGTGAAACATGAGTTGAAAAACCTAAAGAAGTAGCCCCCGTATCAGATATGTTGACCGAACTTGCAGGTGCAACATAGGTTCTGGTTGGTATGGTGGAATTAGTAAAAATGGGGATAGAAACTGGAATAATTGTTAGTGGTTGAGAGGATACAAGTGGTGGACAAGGTGCAATGGTGATTGGGATAGAAGTGGTTGTTTTTGGTGAAGGAGTAGGAGAAGGAACTTAATCGTTAAGTGGTGGGGTTACCTCACGATTCGAAGATGGTGCCTTAGTGCGAACAGGTGATTCGTTGTGAACTTGTTCTCCCTCTTCATTGCGAATGGGCTGATTTTCTTCGATGTGAAGCTCAGACTCAGAATCAGATTCAATGTGTTCATCTTCACTTTGAGATAGAGAAGGAGTTGGAGACTTTCGCCTTCTAGCAGGGTACTTTCGTTGTTCTGGTGTAGCAGTAGACGCAGCTGCAGCCTTTTGCTTTTTAGGTTGAGGTTTTGCAGCATCAGACTGTCCTTCTTTCGCAGCATCTTTCTTGCTAACCTTCTTGGACCCTCTTCCCCCTTTCTTAGCCTTGTCTTCCTGATCCAAGATTTCTTGGAATTCTGCAGTCAATGGGAAAAATCCAAAGGGTGTAAGAGTTCGATAACCCTCTAAGATTTTGCTGCAGGCAGGCACATCACGAAACATGACCTCCGGTATCGATCCGATGAAGGAAAACTTTGAAGGATCGACCACAATGATGTTGGTGGTGTGTAAGGTAGCAATTGAAGCCAACAGTACATCATACATCACTGGAACTTTGAGTTTGTCAATGGCCCTGTAAACAATGATGGTCCAAAATCTCGCACAAGAGATCTCATTGTGACGAGTGACGAAATGAGTACTCTAGATAACTTGAGCCCAAAGGATGGAACCATAGTCAACATTTTGGCCAGTGTAAATCCCATACATTAGACCCATAACGAGCATACTTGCACAGTCGCTACCGATGACCCTTTCAGAAAAAGCTTTGAACAAGATGGTGAACAGAGCATTCCATGTGGGAGGAAGATTAGGTTTCTTGAACTTGGAAACGACAGTCTGAGTTTACTTGTACCCCATTTGATAGAACATCTCCAAGATAGAAGCATTCGAGATGGTATCCAGGTTAATCATGTTATCAGACTGAGGAAACCCTAACAAAGTGGAGAACGGGATTTGGAAATGGAGGTTGTATGGTTGCGAATATCGAAGTCGATCCGTTCTTCATTATTAACATAGTTAGCTGATGTGTATTCCTTGGAGAGAATCGACATTGGAACATTCTCCAGTTGAGTCAGAGGGGAGTATTTTAGACACTCGATCAACAGAACTAGAAACGTGTCATACTTACATGGGTCGAGATCAATGAAGAGGTTTTGGTGTTGCTTGATGGCCACGAGTGTTGATTCAACGGTTTGGTCTTGAACGGAAAGATTCTCAGATGAAGCCGCCATTGATGAACTTGAGGAAGAAAATGAACAGTGAAGAGCCTTTTGATCGATGGAAATCGCTTAGAGATTTTGAAAGTAGTAATGAGATATGGAATCGTCAAAATCCTTATATACGATTCGATTTGGTGAGTAACATCCGGAGAGAGAGTTTATCGATTGCTGAACCGTCGCCTGAAAAAACGCGATTTGACAACTGTGATGTAGCATCTCAACCGTTAGGTATCATTATTATTCCATTTAGAGTCCATGTTTTAAGGTCTACTCGGCGATTCGATGTTGTGACTCGTCGAGTAGCAGCGGGTCAGGACACGTCATTTAATGAGGGACTCGGCGAGTCGGCATAGGGTACTCGACGAGTAGGAGCTGGCAGAGGAAACCCTAAATTTCAGGGTTTTTGCACCCTATATATTGGACCATTAGCGCCTCCCACTGCCTTCTACCACCCTTGAGAGCCAGAAACCCTAAATCCCATGAGAGTGAGCGTGGAGAGTGTTCTGGAGCCTTGGGAAGTGATTTTTGTGAAGGAAAATCGTAGATCAAGAGGCTAGCATCAAGGATTCCATGTGGATCCAGAGTCTACTTCAGTTTGGGCACGTTTTGGATGTAACAAGTTGTAACCTTGGTCTCCTTTCTTCTAAGAACCTTTCATATGTGAAGATTAGGACTTTCTTTAGCTATTCATGAAGGGATTATGGCATGGGAGATAGATATGAAGTTGAAACTTCAGATTTGACCCCTTTTTGAGTCCTAAGTTCATAAAGTTCTTAATAGGGTCATGAGGGAACCCTTGTTTATGAGTGAAGTCCCATTTTAAGCTTAGATGTGGATTTTGAGTCATGAAAATACATAAAGGTAGCAACTTTACGTTGCTAATGCACTCTAGGGACCTAGATCTACTGATTGGAACAAAAGGATTGTTCAGAATCACTTGATCATGGGAATATGCGTATGGACTCGGCGAGTCTGGAAGATGACTCAGCGAGTCGGGTAGGATTTTGTCCAGATTGGTCCCGCATGGACTCGGCGAGGTCTGGGAGATGACCCGGCGAGTCAGTTTGGACTTCCAAGCACTGAGTCGCGTATCGACTCGGTAAGTCTGATAGAGACTCGGCGAGTTGAGTCGAGAAATTCTGGAATCAGGAGGGACTCGAGGCATAGAAAGTTATATTCAGCAAATAGGTCAACATGGATTGTTGACCATTGACCAATAAATTGATTTGACTATGGGATGTCTTGTACCTCCCAAGGGAATTTTGGTAATTTGAGTGATTATTGAGTGGGCCACTTAAGGGTACAGCAGAGGTGGTTGGAGTTATATCTAGAGGTGTGGGCAGTATCATTCCGAGCTACTAGCAAGGTGAGTTATCCTCACTATATCGATAGGGTCTAAGGCACCAAGGCCGGCCCTTTTAGTTGTTATCTTGGTTATGGCATGATGCATGTGGTATGATCTGTTAGATCGGTATCAGAATAGATAGTATGTTGTTATGCTCTTATGATCCGTTAGGATTGGCATGTTAGTGACCTGGTTAGGTTGGTGCTCTGGTTATGAGAGATTGCTATGATCGATGATCTGTGAGATAGTTATATCTGATATATGTATGTGCTAGTATATGTTAATCTTGTGCACATGGTTATTTGCTTGATGTTTGGGTTGAGGCAGTCCTGCTTTGTGCGAAAGGTCAGAATACCCTGCGAGCGGTCCGGGTAGACTAAAGGCACGAATGGCGGTCCAGTCGTACCGAAGGCTCGGGATAGATCTAAATAGACTCTAGGCCCTATCGGGCGGTCCAGTCAGGCCAAAGGCCTAGTACGCATGTTGTTGATTATCTGTTATTTAATAAGGTATATTTCGGTGTGGTATTGGTATTTTGGGGGTAGCTCACTAAGCCTTCGGGCTTACAGTTTCAGTTTATTGTTTCAGGTACTTCCGGAGATCGTGCAAGGTGAAGGCTTGACCATACCGCTCCTCATCCATATGATCATATTCCTGGGACACTCTGATGAATAATATTTTTGAAAACATTTTTGTAAAACACTATTTGGTTTTATGTTTGAAAAAGTTTAAATTTGGATTATAATTTTTGGGATGTTACAACTTGGTATCAGAGCTTTGGTCTGAGTGAATTGGAGGAACACTCGTGTGAATCCAGTCTCAAATCCAGGAAATTTTTGAATAAATTCTAAAGTGGCTTTCAAAATAAGGGATGGAGGATGCAGAGTGTACGATCAGTCGGAGCCATTAAGTAGACACCAAAATACCATACAATTATTTGATATTATTATCTGTTAGAACAGCATGCTAGTGCTAGGCTAGGGATCTTCAGGAATTGAATGATATATTTGCCCGATTATATGATGCCTACTAGCCTAGGGTTGTTTTTATATGGAATTGACATTATTACTGTAGTTGTTTAGTGTATGCATCTCGGTTGTGCATAATCAAGATCTTATAGCCTGAGAATGTTTGATTCGACCTTAGGGTAGAATTGGATATTCGAAAGTCTATCAGGTCCATCGTTATGTGTGGCTAGCATACACTAATGTTGGAGGGTTGGTGGAAGTTTCATGGATGGATGGGTCCGGAGAAGCCGTGAGGCCAGTTGTGAGATAGTTTCACATTCCTCTAGAAGTGAGGGTTGAGTGCTTGCTAAGTTGATGCCTATTGTTAGGGCGTTGTGGTGATACTTGAGACAAATATGGGTAGGTGTGGAAGGTAGTATGGGCCCTTACTACTGAAAGCACAAGACCCATATGCGTAGCAAGAAGTCACAACCCCTAGTGTTTGTGGGAATTGGTCTCCCGATATTATGTTGTTTATCTGACATCTTGGGCATATTTTCAGTATGGTGATGACGAAGCACTTTAAAACTGGATTAGGATCAGGATCAAGGGGCGGAGGCCCGGATGAGCCCATAGCACCTGAGCCCGTGGTGCAGGTAGGGACATAAGAGTTGGATGCCAGGATTCGGGAGATCCTACATGATGAGATTGTTGCTGCATTTCGAGCACAGCTACCAGAGATGTTTGGGTCGATCAAGACCATTATGGTCAAGTACTTTGATGAGCTTTATGCATCCTTAGTAGAGACGGCTACTGCTACAGCTACGTCGGCTGTAACAGCGGCAGGGGGTGGAGGAGGAGCCAACCGGAATTTCCAGTACCGGGACATCGATAACACGAAGTCCCCGACGTTTGATGGTACTCAGGATGCGATCAAGGCTATGAGGTAGTTATCTGACGTGGAGGGCTATTTCTTCACGTGCTAGTGTCCTACTGACCAGAAGGTCAGGTGTGCCCTGAACCTGCTGAGGCTTGGGGCCAAGGACTGGTGGAGCCTGACGACTGTGTCGTACACCGGTGATCAGAGAGCTGCTATTACTTGGGAGCAATTCAGGGATATGTTCCGCACCCTCTACGTTCCACGTGTGGAGCGGGAGCGGCCCTCAGGAGTTTTTGACATTGAGGAAGGATGGAGAGTTGGTGATGGAGATCACCCACATGTTCACAGAGAGGGCTATGTTTTGCCCAGAGTTTGCTTCTGAGCAGTCTCAGATGACCCGTTATATGAGTATGCTTAAGACTGATATCCGTCAGTTTGTTTGTAACAACCCGATATTTTAACTCTTTGTAATGACCTAAAAAGTCAAGTATTGTAACCACCTTGGAGTTAATAAAATTAACTTTGATAATAAAATGACCAAAAAGTATCTATTTAAATTCCTACTATGTTTAATATCATAAAACCGAGATCTCACGTAAAAAGAATGCCCAGATCCGGCTTCGTATATTGAAGTTAAGATTTTTCCAAGTTCGGCTTAGCAGCAGACAGCTAAAAACTCGAATCGGAGATCGAGCGACTTTTGGCCGGAATGACCTAAACGAGAATCGAAGGGCTCGACAATGGTATTTCAGCGGTAAAAAGTCTGGCAAAAACCGACGTCAGATAATGAAGTTATGAATTTTTAAAGAAATTCCTTAATCACGATATTTTATAAATAAATAATAAAAAAAATAATTTCATAATTTTCCAATGGAGTCTAAACGAAAGTTGTAGAGCATAGTCTCACCTACGCGTGGATATAAAGACCATCGAAAACGGAGTTCGTATGAAGGAGATATGATTTTTTGAAGTTTATTAAATAAATTATATATAAATTTAATTCAAAAATCTGGTAATATCCGAAGGAGGAGTCAGCGTCCTCATCCGGGTTACGCGTTGCGTAGCCTCGTACGCCCCGCGTACGTGAGGGCCTTGGTCTCGTTCCGTCCACGTCGCCCCTATGCGAAGCTACCCCCTTTCCGTCCCATCCGAAGCCGAGGCAGTCGAGGACTCGGTCATGCATGACGTACGCGTACGTGCTGCGTACGAGCGTACGCCCCGCATACCGAGGCGGTTCAGCACTCCTATAAATAGAAATGCGAGGGTTCCTGGGAATTTTGCTCATTCTCTCTATATTTTCTTGCGTTTTGCCTCGTTTTCCGTGCCCGCACTACCCCGAAGCCCTGATCATTTTGCTCAAGTCCCGAAGATCGATTTTACTTCCCGAGAATCCCGAGAAAAATCCGTTTCCCGAGACGAAGCTCTGCCCGGTTTTCCATCTCGCTATCTTCAAACTTTCAAGTGAGTTCATATTCCCTTCAAACACACTTTAAATACATTTTAAATGCTTTTATACTCTTTTAGGGGAGGAATACAAGTAAACATTCGGTTATTATCGTGTATTTCATAAAATTTCACTGTACTCGTTTTTATCAAATGAATCACTTGTGATTTAGTACTACTATGTGAAAACTCTTGTCATACTTCGCATGCACTAGATTTATACAAAGTATTTAGTAATTCCAAAGTATCCTTCGTTGCTAAACTGTTTTATACATTCTAAAAACTTATGATTTATGCTTTGTCAAACAATGTGAAAAAGGATAAACTTTTCATACAAAACTAATACTTTAATACAGACTTAGTTGAGAATCCATGAGACGTGTACATCTTCAAATACTGCCTTTTTATTAGAAGGTATCGCTACAAGTCTTGTCTATAACCAGAGTCTCCCGTTCGGAGAACGTGTCAAATGTGTATAGATCTATACGGGAAGTCATGATCCCGCGCCCTGACTGTTAGCTACAGTCCTTCCTTTGGGGTGACAGTTTGTCATAACGCTACGACGCCTGAAGAACGGCGCTACAAGCATATTATGTTTTGTATGGTTATAAAACTCATCGGATACACAACTATTATAGTACTTTTGACTGATGATTGAGTAGCTACTACAGTTATTCATTATCTAACAAACTGAAATCTTCTGATAGGTTTATTATATAAATCTATGTTTAAAATCTTCTAAAGCATGTGGATTGCTTCCAATTGTTAGTCTTGGACACTAAACAAACAACTATTAGGAAAATAAGGGATTTTCTTGGTTCAACTATCTACATTTTTCAACACAAATACTCTCATGCACTACATACTTTTATAAGAAAATAAGGGATTTTCTGGGAAAATATACACTCATTTTGGAATGGCATTCGATGTTTCTAAATCACTTATGAACTCACCAACTTAATTGTTGACACTTTTTCTTTGAAATAACTTGTATTCTCAGGGAACCGTTAAGCAGGTTTGGAAATCAACTTTTGGAGATTAACGCGTTGGCGTTAATTATTTCTTTTGAAAGATGTTTATGCATTTATCTTTTGAACATGTAATGAATACAATGATGTAAAAAATTTTAAAAACCTTATATATGTATGGTGGTGTGTACTTTCCTTTCTATGAACTGTTATGATACCGAATATGATGTCCTCCGCCCTCGAACGTTTCCGCCGTTCTGGTTTGGGGGTGTGACAGATTGGTATCAGAGCTATGTTTATAGGGAATTAAGTATATCAACACCATTTCTTTTTGGTATACAACTATAAACTCAACTGGGCAAAAACACTCTGAGAAGAGTCATACTTTGGAAATTAAATTTAATTAGTTTTAAAGTAGGCATGCACTCATTTCATACTAATAACAGTTTCATATCGGATAATTTTAGAAGTATTATAAATAAGTTGTTCAGTACAGGTACGCCTTGGGACATGTAATCGGAACTGGGAAGAATATAGCCTGATCAACTATATTTGTCCGAGAGCCGACTAACGTATGCCAAGGAGTGTCTGCAATGGACAACAAATTTAAAACTTACCAAAAGCACATCATTACATAATTCTAAGGGAGTTTTTGTGTTGTCATCAGCTATTAAACTTAAGGGTAAATTTCATGTACTCTAGCTTATAGTCAATTCTTAACCCTATTCTCGTACAGACCCAATGGCTGGATTCCACCACCCCAACGACCCCTACTACCCCAACCAAGGTAATGGAGGATGGGTCGAAGAAGATTCCGAAGAAGACGAAGAGCCGATAGAATTGGATGAGGGAGATGAATCTGGTACGGATTCAGAGCCAGAGGTTATCAATCCACTGGCCCCACAACCTCCTATCCATGTGAGGAACTTCCAAGGACCCACTCATGTGTGGGGAAGTCACCTCCACCATTGGAGCCAACAACAAAGCTTACGCCCTCCCTACGGCATGTGCCGAGACTTTTATGATGTCAGAGGCGGGGGATCGGTAGACCGAGCACTCCCAGTCATGGTTGGCAAACTAGCCAACCAATGCTATCAATCCGGAGTTCAAGCCAACCGGATCCGCGAGATCAACGTAGAAGTACAGGTTCACACTTCTGACATCCGTAGGCTGGATGGGATTCAGGACCATGCCCAACTCCAAACTGAGGCATTTCAGGCACAAATGATTGTAGCCCTAGCCGAGTTAAGGGAGCAACAAGCCGCTCTTGATAGGCGTCTAATGGAATCAAAGCAATCAGATGCGGAGTCAAGCTCCAAGCGCAACCTACGTCGCAAATAGTGCTTGCCAGGATTTCAAATTTTGTTATAAATTAGGACTTCGGATAAGAATATAATTTTCTTTAAAACTTTCTGTAATCGGAGACCTTTAGAAAGGTCAAAAAGTTTTGTCTAAACTCGGATGTAACACAACTATATGTTTAATATATATAGGGCATATCTCTTTCCTGTTTTAATTATGAGTAGTCCGATCAATTCATAAGTACATCTATTCAAACGTTATTTATGAATCAAGCTCAAAACCTTGTGTTGGCCAAACCAAATTCTTAAACTATTAAAGGAAGTTAACTCAATATCATTCAACTCGCAACCACCAAAACTTATAATCTCTCATTTTTTTTCTTTCTTTTAGCAGCGCAATGCCTCCTCGTAGATCAGCATGTACCAACGCAACCCCACCACCACCTCCACCACTGACATATGATCTGGCCATGGTCCAGGCTGCTATCACAGCAGCAGTAGCAGCCGCCCTCTCTTAAATAAACTCCAATGCAAATGGAGGTACAGGAAGCAGCACGAATCATCCCAATCGTGGCACCGGCCAGGGCCATGTAAGGGAATGTACTTACAAGGAGTTCTCCAACTCAAAGCCAAAGACTTTTAATGGCAGTGGGGGAGTCATTGCGCTAATGCAATGGTTCGAAAAGACCGAAACAGTCTTCGAGATCTGCTCGTGCCAAGAAACAAGCAAGGTCAAGTTCGCTGCTTGCACCTTCATAGATCGAGCCCTCACTTGGTGGAAAAGCCATGTGAATTCAGTGACACTCACTGTCGCTAACGCCATGAGTTGGGAAGAGCTGAAGGTTCTACTACTGGAAGAATACTGCCCAAGGGGCGAAGTGCAAAAGCTTGAGCAGGAGCTCTGGAATCTGAAAATGGCTGGGTCTGATCTAGTCGCCTACACAGCTAGGTTCAACGATCTCGCTGCTTTGTGCCCTACCATGGTCAACCCAGAATCAAAGAAGGTCGAAAGGTACATTTGGGGATTGTCACCCCAGATTCAAGGGCATGTCCTAGCTTCCAACCCTATCACCTACAACAATGCTAAACGCCTGTCTCAATGACTCATCGACCACGGAGTGAAACAGGGTACCATTGCAGCAACCGCAAATCCACCTAAGGAGGCTCAGGGCCAGAGTAAGCCTTGGAACAAGAGGAGGGGACAAACCCTCCAGGAGAACCCCAAGAAACAACAAGTAGTAGCGACCCACGCGATTACTGTACCTACCAACCCTGCCCCCACAAGCTCATACAATGGGAAACTTCCAAAGTGCAACCAATGCAACTTCCACCACCACGGTCTCTGTCGTGACCTTCAATGCACCAGGTGCAATAAGAAGGGACATACAGTCCGCTATTGCAAAGAGCCAACCCAACAATCCGCCCCCACTGCTAATACCGGAGTGAGTCGTGCCTGCTTTGAGTGCGGAGACACGGGACACTACCGCAGGGACTGCCCGAAGGCAAACAACAGGAATACCGGCGGAAGGGGCCGAGTTTTCGCAATGGGACAAGATGAAGCCGTTGCGGACCCTACTGTTGTTACGGGTACGTTTCTTCTCGATAACTTTTATGCATGCATTTTGTTTGATAGTGGAGCGGAAAGGAGTTTTGTGAGTCACGACTTTAAAGGCATGCTAAAACCAATACCACAATCATTAAGTGAACCATTCATAGTAGAAATGGCCAACGGAAAAACCGAAGGCACTAAGGAGATATACTTAAACTGCACCCTAACTCTAAACGATAATCCTTTTCCAATCAACCTCATGCTAGTCTCGATTAAGAGTTTCGATGTCATCATTGGCATGGGTTGGCTGAGTTCACATCGTGCGGACATTTTATGTTACGATAAGGCCGTTCGCCTTAATCTGCCAACCGGTGAAACCTTCCTTGTCTTGGGCGACAAACCTAGAACCACTCTTCATATCATCTCAAGTATCCGGGCTCAGAAGTACCTACGCAAGGAGTGCCATGCGTTTTTGGCTCATGTTGTAGATGTGAAGCGCGAAGTCCCGGACGTCAAGAATGTGCCGGACGTATGCGATTTTCCCGACGTTTTTCCCGAGGATCTTCCGGGAATACCACCCGCAAGACAAGTCGAGTTCAGAATCGATCTGATTCCCGGAGCTACCCCAGTAGCCAAAGCACCCTATTGATTAGCCCCGGCAGAGATGCAGGAGCTATCCGGCCAACTGAATGAACTACTTGGAAAAGGATTCATCAGGCCGATCTTCTCGCCATGGGGAGCACCCATGTTGTTCGTGAAAAAGAAGGATGGATCGTTCAGGATGTGCATCGACTACCGAGAACTCAACAAACTTACCATCAAGAACCGATGCCCCCTACCCCGAATCGACGACTTATTCGATCAACTCCAAGGAGCCAACTACTTCTCCAAGATCGATCTGAGGTCGGGGTATCACCAGCTACGAGTCCTGGAGAGTGATGTTCCCAAGACGGCCTTCCGAACGAGGTACGGACATTACGAATTCGTAGTGATGCCGTTCGGACTAACCAATGCCCCGGCCGTATTCATGGATCTAATGAATCGGGTATGTCGTCCATTCTTGGATAAATTTGTGATAGTATTCATAGACGACATACTCATTTATTCAAAGAATAAAGAAGAACATAGTCAACACCTGAGACAAGTCTTAGAGACGTTACGGACTGAGAGACTTTATGCAAAATTCTCAAAATGTGAGTTTTGGATTAGAAAGGTGGACTTCCTCGGTCACGTGGTCAGCAAGGAAGGAATCCACGTGGACCCCACAAAAATCAAGGCTATCGAAAACTGGTCCGCACCAACGACACCAACCGAAATTCGCCAGTTTCTAGGTCTTGCTGGTTATTATCGAAGATTCATCCAGAATTTCTCCAGCATCGCGAAGCCTCTTACCGCTTTAACCCAGAAAGGTGTGACCTACAACTGGGGAGAAAAGCAAGATGCTGCATTTCAGACTTTGAAACAGGCCCTTTGCAATGCACCCATCCTTTCTCTTCCAGAGGGGACCGAAGATTTTGTGGTGTATTGCGACGCTTCAAAGCAAGGACTGGGCTGTGTGCTGATGCAGAGGGGAAAGGTTATTGCATATGCCTCACGACAACTGAAAACACATGAGGTCAATTACACCACTCATGACTTAGAACTTGGAGCGGTGGTCTTCGCTCTTAAAATCTGGAGGCACTACCTATACGGTACCAAGTGCACTATCTTTACAAACCACAAGAGCCTCCAACACGTCTTCGACCAGAAGGAGTTAAACATGAGACAGCGACGTTGGGTCGAATTGCTCAACGACTACGAATGTGAGATTCGCTATCATCCGGGAAAGGCAAACGTCGTGGCCGATGCCCTTAGTCGAAAGGAGTACTCTGGCCGAAGAGTGAAGTCATTAGCCATGTCAATCCACTCGCACCTGTCAGCGCAAGTCAAGGAAGCTCAAATAGAGGCCTTGAAACCCGAAAACGTAACAGGTGAGGCCCTTAGGGGAATGAGCAAAGAACTTAGAAATCAAGAGTGACGGAGCACGCTACCTCATGAACCGGATCTGGACACCCAAGTTTGGTGGATTCAGAGAGGTAGTTATGAGCGAGGCACACAGGACTCCATACTCCGTACACCCAGGGTCAGACAAGATGTATCTAGACCTCAAGCAAATCTACTGGTGGCCAAACATGAAAGCGGAGATTGCTACCTATGTGAGCAAGTGTTTGACTTGCGCCAAAATAAAAATAGAACACCAGAAACCCTCAGGTCTACTCCAACAACCTGAAATACCTGAGTGGAAATGGGAGCAGATTTCTATGGACTTTATAACAAAACTACCCAAAGATCAGGGTGGCCAAGATACTATTTGGGTGATCGTCGACAGATTAACCAAGTCCGCTCATTTCTTACCGATCAAGGAAACTGATAGGATGGAAAAACTAGCAAGAACCTACATCCGGGAGATCGTATGACTTCATGGAGTACCGAGGTCCATCATTTCAGATAGAGACAGCAGATTCACTTCCAGATTCTAGCAATCATTGCAAAAATCCATGGGAACAAGGTTGGATATGAGTACAGCATACCACCCACAAACTGACGGACAGAGTGAGAGGACGATCCAAACCTTGGAAGACATGTTGTGAGCATGTGTAATCGACTTTGGTAAGGCATGGGATGTTCACTTACCTTTGGCCGAGTTCTCTTATAACAATAGTTATCATACTAGTATCAAGACTGCTCCATTTGAAGCCCTTTACGGCCGTAAGTGCATATCACCTCTATGCTAGACAGAAGTGGGCGACACGCAATTGGCAAAACGTCTAGTCCCTAATAGCACCCTCACTGGTCCGGAGATCATCAGAGAAATGACTGAAAAGATCGTGCAAATACGAGAACGACTGAAGTCCTCAAGGGATAGGCAAAAGAGCTATGCCGACAAAAGGCATAAACCCTTGGAATTCCAGATTGGCGACCGTGTACTACTAAAGGTCTCACCCTGGAAGGGCATGATACGCTTCGGAAAGCGTGGGAAGCTAAATCCTAGGTACATTGGACCCTTCGAAATCATTTCAAGAGTTGGTCCAGTGGCCTACAAGCTCCGTCTTCCAATCGAGCTTAACACAGTACACCCAGTATTCCACGTATCGAACCTGAAGAAGTGTTTGTCCGACGAAACACTTGTAATTCCACTCGATGAAATCGAACTAAATGAAAATCTTCACTTTGTGGAAGAACCCGTCGAGATCATGGATAGGGAAGTTAAACGAACTAAACAGAATCGCATTCCAATAGTAAAGGTTCGATGGAATGCTAAGAGAGGACCCGAGTTCACATGGGAACGGGAAGACCAAATGCAACAGAAGTATCCGCACCTCATCCTCAGCCCCTAAGACTTCTCTTTTGTATTAAAATTTCAGAACGAAATTCCCTCTAACGGGGGGATGATGTAACAACCCGATATTTCAACTCTTTGTAATAACCTAAAAAGTCAAGTATTGTAACCACCTTGGAGTTAATAAAATTAACTTTGATAATAAAATGACCAAAAAGTATCTATTTAAATTCGTACTATGTTTAATATCATTAAACCGGGATCTCACGTAAAAAGAATGCCCAGATCCGGCTTCGTATATTGAAGTTAAGATTTTTCCAAGTTCGGCTTAGCAGCAGACAGCTAAAAACTCGAATCGGAGATCGAGCGACTTTTGGCCGGAATGACCTAAACGAGAATCGAAGGGCTCGACAATGGTATTTCAGTGGTAAAAAGTCTGGCAAAAACCGACGTCAGATAATGAAGTTATGAATTTTTAAAGAAATTCCTTAATCACGATATTTTATAAATAAATAATAAAAAAAATAATTTCTTAATTTGCCAATGGAGTCTAAACGAAAGTTGTAGAGCATAGTCTCACCTACGCGTGGATATAAAGACCATCGAAAACGGAGTTCGTATGAAGGAGATATGATTTTTTGAAGTTTATTAAATAATTTATATATAAATTTAATTCAAAAATCTGGTAATATCCGAAGGAGGAGTCAGCGTCCTCATCCGGGTTACGCGTTGCGTAGCCTCGTACGCCCCGCGTACGTGAGGGCATTGGTCTCGTTCCGTCCACGTCGCCCCTATGCGAAGCTACCCCCTTTCCGTCCCATCCGAAGTTGAGGCAGTCGAGGACTCGGTCATGCATGACGTACGCGTACGTGCTGCGTACGAGCGTACGCCCCGCATACCGAGGCGGTTCAGCACTCCTATAAATAGAAAAGCGAGTGTTCCCGGGAATTTTGCTCATTCTCTCTCTATTTTCTTGCGTTTTGCCTCGTTTTCCGTGCCCGCACTACCCCGAAGCCCTGATCATTTTGCTCAAGTCCCGAAGATCGATTTTACTTCCCGAGAATCCCGAGAAAAATCCGTTTCCCGAGACGAAGCTCTGCCCGGTTTTCCATCTCGCTATCTTCAAACTTTCAAGTGAGTTCATATTCCCTTCAAACACACTTTAAATACATTTTAAATGCTTTTATACTCTTTTAGGGGAGGAATACAAGTAAACATTCGGTTATTATCGTGTATTTCATAAAATTTCACTGTACTCGTTTTTATCAAATGAATCACTTGTGATTTAGTACTACTATGTGAAAACTCTTGTCATACTTCGCATGCACTAGATTTATACAAAGTATTTAGTAATTCCAAAGTATCCTTCGTTGCTAAACCGTTTTATACATTCTAAAAACTTATGATTTATGCTTTGTCAAACAATGTGAAAAAGGATAAACTTTTCATACAAAACTAATACTTTAATACAGACTTAGTTGAGAATCCATGAGACGTGTACATCTTCAAATACTGCCTTTTTATTAGAAGGTATCGCTACAAGTCTTGTCTATAACCAGAGTCTCCCGTTCGGAGAACGTGTCAAATGTGTATAGATCTATACGGGAAGTCATGATCCCGCGCCCTGACTGTTAGCTACAGTCCTTCCTTTGGGGTGACAGTTTGTCATAACGCTACGACGCCTGAAGAACGTCGCTACAGGCATATTATGTTTAGTATGGTTATAAAACTCATCGGATACACAACTATTATAGTACTTTTGACTGATGATTGAGTAGCTACTACAGTTATTCATTATCTAACAAACTGAAATCTTCTAATAGGTTTATTATATAAATCTATGTTTAAAATCTTCTAAAGCATGTGGATTGCTTCCAATTGTTAGTCTTGGACACTAAACAAACAACTATTAGGAAAATAAGGGATTTTCTTGGTTCAACTATCTACATTTTTCAACACAAATACTCTCATGCACTACATACTTTTATAAGAAAATAAGGGATTTTCTGGGAAAATATACACTCATTTTGGAATGGCATTCAATGTTTCTAAATCACTTATGAACTCACCAACTTAATTGTTGACACTTTTTCTTTGAAATAACTTGTATTCTCAGGGAACCGTTAAGCAGGTTTGGAAATCAACTTTTGGAGATTAACGCGCTGGCGTTAATTATTTCTTTTGAAAGATGTTTATGCATTTATCTTTTGAACATGTAATGAATACAATGATGTAAACATTTTTAAAACCTTATATATGTATGGTGGTGTGTACTTTCCTTTCTGTGAACTGTTATGATACCGAATATGATGTCCTCCGCCCCCGAACGTTTCCGCCGTTCTGGTTTGGTGGTGTGACATAGTTGCTACGCAACATTGTGATACTCTTCTAGATCTTCAGGAAGCCGCGAGGCGGCGTGAGTTGGAGATAGAGCTGCAGTTGAAGGAGCAGTGTCAGCTTCCGGCACAGTCTCAGTCGGCACCTAAGCGGTCTAAGACCGCTGATACTAGGACCGGAGGTCAGCAGATCCGCACTTGTGGAAAGTGTGGCAGGGGTCATTTTGGAGTTTGTCGAACTTGTGGTGGTTGCCATAAGTGTGGCAAGGAGGGGCACTATTCCAGGGACTGTCGCCAGTCCGCCCCTCCTGCAGATATGAGGATATGTTATCACTATCATCAGGTTGGTCGTGTGAAGACCAACTATCTGCAGCTTGCCGCCAAGCCAGTGCAGATTCCTGCACCAGCTGCGTTGAGGATTGTAGATGGAAGGCCAGTCAAGACGGAGCCTCCAAAGGCTCAGGGGCGTGCCTTCCTGCTCACGGGCGAGGAGGCCAAGGCATCACCGGATGTGGTTGCTGGTATATTTCTATTCTCTATTTCGGTTATCATATTTGTGTTATGCTTATCTGCTGTACCTATCTCCCCTAACTAGCTCGCGAATACCATTACATATCACTAAGACTATATAATTCTTCGAATGAGAGATCCTACCCTACAACGGTTGGACTCAAACAAGAGCTACGAAATAGAGCTAGACCTAACCTTCTAAAATTATTTAGTCCATGCAATATGTAACTTAACATATTCATTTACTAGTTAGTAAAAGATAACTAAGACTCCTAAAAGCACAAAGCAGGCAACATTCGAGCATCGAGTAAACAACGGGAACAGACGTTGATGAGTTAGTTGGAGGAGAAGTTGATACGTTTGCATTTGTTTCTATTGATGATTTATAATCTTCATAAACATTTTCAGAAACAATTATGTTAGGATTTTCAATGAAAATATTTATAGCACAATGATTTTCACCATTGGAAAAAGGAAACTTGCAGTTTTCTCACATTGGCTTTGAAATTTTCATAAAATAATGCATCCCTTAAGATTTGTTTGACCATTATTTAATTATCACAATGTTTATCAATGATATCAGGCTCTCTTCATTCATTTGATTTGACAAAAATATGTTTTGTAGCTTGGAATGAGATCTTGAGAATTCGGAAAAAATGATTCCCCTTTAATTTACTCATATATGTGTATAACATCTAGAAAATTTTCACCAATTATTTTTACAACTTGAAATGAAATGTCAGAAGTTGTCCAATTCTTTATGATCTTTCTGATGTTTCAAAATTCAAAACAATCACATTTTTCTCTTCAAGAACGATGTTATTTAAGAACTTTTGATTCTCAACATCATCTTTTACCTTTGATATTTCATGATTTCTTATTGTAAGCTCATAAAACAAAGATTCATGTTTAGTTTTCAAAATAATTTTTTCTTGGTGAAATTTTCAAGATCGAGACACAAATAATCAAACATAATGTTTTTCTCATTATCAATATAATTTATTTACAAACTTTAAAACCATTAAACAGAGGATAGAATCATGAGTTGTGATGTCTTTTGCAGCTTGAGTCAGGTCTTTAAAAGATCTAAATCTACTACTTTCACTGAAGTCACCAATTTTTGCCATGAGACATACATTCTTCTTCTTAACATTCTCTTCATCAGTTGAATCTTCCTCTACCTCCCACTTTTTTTGTTGCTAAAAGCATCTTCGACCCAAGATTATGCTTCTTTAAACTTGCAATCGGTCGCTTATTTATTGCTTCATAAGACTCAACCTTCTGATCAGTGGTCTTTACATGACAATCCTAAGAAAAGTGACCAGTGTTTCCATAATTATAACGTTTATTAGTGAAACATCACAAAAATACGGTCCAAAAATTTTGTTTTAAATCATTTAAGAAAACCATAATTCATCAAATATAATAATAAAAACCATAATTCATGTATCCTAAAACATCGTATCAAAAGTACTTTATCAAAATCACGTGTAAAAACATCAAAGTCAAAACATCCCAGGATGAACGAATAGTGTATGCATTACAATCATCTTGAGCTCTTCCCCTTACTAGTGGAAGTACCTGAAACCAAAATGAAAAATGTAAGCGCGAAGCTTAGTGAGTCTCCCCAATTACCACATACCATACACATAATCACATAATCACATATACATACTTTGGGCCCCCACCTGGCTACATCGGGCATTGCCCGACATCGGCTTGTCCGGCATCAAGCCCCGCCCGGCATCATACGGCATCTGGCATCGGGCCCCGCCCGACATCGAGCAAACCTCGACATACATATCAACATATACATATAACAAATGCATAACCACTTAACTATAGACATATAAGCATTCCCTGAGCCCCACCCTACATCAAACCGAAATCCGGAAACATAAAATCATTCCTCGGGAACCGCCCCGGCATCGGACGGTAGTTCAGAAACATACAAATACATACACATGCAAGAATCACAAATACATCAAGCATACTAACATTCAACAGGTACCGTCCCGGCATCGGATCAAAATCCGGAAAAGCATATAAACCTACATCGGGCCCCGCCTGGAATCAGATCTTAATCCAGAACATACTAACATACGTAAACGGGTCGGCCTTGGTGCCATCAACCCATTCCTACTAGAGGAAAACTCACCTCTCAAGTTGGCTGCTAAAATCTCGTGTGAGGAATCTCTGATGGCTGGTCCAACGACTACCCGACTATTATTATCACAATAATCACTTAGTCAAAAACTAATAATCCTTCTAAGGGTAAATGACCATTTTACCCTTGTTCAAAGTCAACATGCTGGTTGACTCAACTCGCCAAGTTCTATAACTCAAACATCCTAGAATCACAATCCAACTCGCCGATTCAACCCCCCGACTCGCCTAGTTCCCTGGCTACTCATAGTCGTGATAAAATGATTCAAATCGTCGAGTCCCTTCACAGACTTGTCGAGTTCTACCTTTAACTGAATCAGGACATAACGACTCAACTCGTCGAGTCCTTCTCTGGACTCGTCGAGTTCCTCAGTCTATTTGGGCCATCTTAAGGGATTAAACCCCTAATCTTCAAATCAAATCTTCTTGTTCCTCTTATACACTGAATATGTCCTTTTACGGGTAAAGTTTCCAACTTTACCCGTTAATAGCCCCTCCTTCATAGGTTTATGTGACAACACGAAATTTTCTATCCTGTACAGTCAAACACTTCAATGAAATTCAAACTCATTACTGCTAACTTTTAGCCCGTTTAGAGTCTGTTTGAGCGTTCTGAGCCTAGTACACTTAAGGGATAAGTGTTGGGATTTATCTGCTGAAGCTATAGTACAAAGAACAAGCCTAAAACACCTTGACCATGTGTTCACGGCCACCACGATGGAGTTTACGGCCGTAAAATCCATGTGGGCCGTAAACTCACCCCATATGATCAAGTTTTGGCCATTTGTTTCATTCCATCACTTCCTTGACTGATTTCCTTACAAATCCTCTCAACTATCATCCCGAACATCACCTTAGATCTTCAAAACTAGTAAGTATTCTTCCTTGATTAGTTGATACACCTCTTAATCTAGCTTCATACATTGATTTCATCCATGAAAATCATGTTTTCAAAGATCTTCAAGTTTCATCGAGAACACCAAGAACACACACTAGTGTTCTTGGCCAAAACGACCAGTTCAAGCTCCTATATCGTCAGCACTCTTGTTCTAACTTGTTGTACACTAGAGTACACATGTTTACGCCTTAGAAACATTAAGAATCAAGGTTTGTATGAGATTTTACGGCCAAAGATCTCCCAAGGCCGTAAACTCCCTTTTATGGTGCAAAGTTGCCCTAATCTCCTTCCTTATGCATAGAACTTGGATTAGAACCAACCACCATTGAACTAGGGACCTTAAAACATAAAAAAGACCATGACACATTAGAGTTTATAGCCGTAAACACATGGATAAATGGTCCATGGGCCGTAAACTCCACAAAGGGGTGAAATGATGCCACAATCACTTCCAAAGGCTGAGACATGAAGTAGGAATGCTTCTTTATGACTTATAGGCTTTGATGTGCACAAAAGTACCCACTAATTTTAATATTTATAACCTAACAAACTTAGACTATCTATGCACTTATAGGCAGTGTACCTAGTCAGATTACAGTATAGCTTAGGTAAGTCGGGTGTCGATCACAGGGAACGGTGGATTAATTTAATATATTTGATTATAGGTTACAGGTCACAAAAAAATAATAAAGAAAATGGTTTAATAAATTTCAAACTAGCAATTAACAACTCTTGATAAATTAACAGAAAAGCAAATCTCTTCAGGTACTTTGGTTTAGATAAATTACACCTTAAAAACCTAGATAATTGCATACACAAATTCATTTATTCATGTTCACCGATTCCTAAAATGATTAGATTCGCGTTCACTATAACTAATCCTTTAGCAAACAAGTCAATTTAAACAGTGATCAATTGATTAAACTAACATGCATCCTAGTGTTCAGTTCGTATCAAGCAAGACTTGTAAATATAGTTAATCGAATTACCAATTCAATTTAACCTCTTGTTGATGGTCATCAAATAAGGCTCACACATTAATTTACTTATTCTCAAGTTAATCGTAGTTTCACATTCTTTATTCCTAGACTTATAATCTCGATGGTCATCAAAATCATAAGAGACAAGCAATCAAGCAGGTATTCACACAACTCAATTCACTTAACAATTAATAGAAAATAATCATCATTAACACATAAGGATCTTTTAACAAGCTTGGCAAGATAAATTAAACATAAACAATTCAATATAGCAATTAGTCTAATAATCAAAACTTCATTCAATCATAAACACAAAGTAAAAGGTTTTTACACCCAAATCAGAAACTGAATACAGAAAAGTACCACAATGGAATGCTAAACATGGTCACGTTAGCAACCCATATGATTACCGACATGTATCCGCTCTCCAATCCTTCCGATCTCCGCTCCTGTTAGCTTAACGGCCTTCCGGCCGCCTTCTAGACCCTCAAAACGGCTTAACAGAAGTTTAATATCGACTAAATTAAGTTGGTAGTCGAATCCCCCCTCCTGGTTAGCTGAAAATCAACTTTTATAACCTTTGTAGCCAACTTACGTACACTGGGCGTAAGTCGTATTACGCTGGGCGTACTAAGGATTACTACGCGATTAAACTTATCCGAGGCCAGCCATTACGCGGGGCGTACCCTTAAGTTACGCGGGGCGTAAGTCAATTTGGTCGTTACGTGGGGCGTAATTGCTATTTACGTTGGGCGTACTTGTTGCTCCAGCTTTCTTAATTACTTTTAGCTTCTAAGCCCGGTTTCCGCTTCAGTCTTTTCTTTTGTGCTTTATCAACAACGAATAGCTGCAAAACATAATTCAAAGCATTATGAGTACTTTTCAGTTCTAAAAGATAATAAATAAGGCCAAAATATTAAGATAAAGTGCATAAAAATATATATAAAAAATACACATATCAAAATACCCCACACTTAGCCTTTGCTTGCCCTTAAGCAAATTTTTATTTTATTTTACCAATATCGCATTAAACAATCCTTTTAAAACTCAGCCATTATGTCAAGACCGCAACGCATGCATCTGTGTCTAAAATTTTCCTAAAGTACCCCCCCCCCCATACTTTAAATACTCACAATCTTCATAAACACTTGCCCACTTTTTCTGAACAATGCTCATTTTATGCAACCCTCCGAATCCATCCGCAGAAAACCTCCTAACGTCAAGGTATTTTTAGTTGAGCAACCTAAGCATACATAATCTAGAATTACAACTTTTCAATACCACTATGGAGCTCTTTTGGGATTCTTCAATTCTTTGACATTTGATCTTTAATTTCTTTGAATTCACCACCTTTGTTGATTTGATTTCTGGTATCTTCAACTTTTTGGATTTCTTCATAATTTGATCTTTTGATCTTCACTTTATTTGCTCCAAAATTCTTCAAACTTTACTTGTAATTCTCTCTCTTTTTTTTTACATGTATCTCGCCTTTTTTTCACTCAAAACCTACATGCTTAAGCAGAGGCGCTCAACCTCAACCTTTATTGGTTAATGATAATAATTTTCCTGGATACATTTCAGGTTTAGGCTGCTAAACATATTGCATCCCTCAAACCAAGCGGGGTTATGTTTTTGTTCCATGATTTCACTAAAATAAGGGAGGCCACAAATGCACTATAACGTATATTGGCTCAACTAAGCATTTGAGTTCTCATCGGATCACTTCATACAATATTAGCACAAAATTTAAATTATCACTAGATTTTTCTAAATTAAACTATTATTTCAAGTTTTTTAAAATTTTAAATTTCCTAAATCTAGCAATTTCCTAACTATTATTTTATTTTTTATTTTATTTTTAATTTTAATTTACTTTTACAGACCCCCTACCCCACACTTATTTCATATAATGCCCTCATTGTATGCTAAAAGGAATTAAGAACATAAAAAGGGAGAAAAAGGAACAGACACCCCTGGGTAGTTGTGGCGAGATCGAATGAGGCTGCTACAAGTTGCTTCAAATATTACTGAAAGACTGAAAACTGGAACTGTTGCTTCAGGATTCGCCGAAAAATAAAATCAAGACCGTCGTCTTCAAAAATATAGTGCAAAAGATTGCAAACAAATGCAATGTGTAGTAACCATGACATGGGAAAGTGTCGAGCACGTCATGTCGTCAAGAATGGCATCTCTTCTCTCGCGATGAAAAATCCCCCACAACATAGGAAAGTATCAACCATGTCATGACAGCCGGGATGATACGTCTTCCTCGCGTCAAAATAAAATTCTATGGTGTGGGAACTGCTCATCCATATCATAAGAGTCAAAACATCGTAAAAATGTCAATCTTCAAAACGATCGCTCACGGAATCAATATGCACCCCACACTTATGACAAATGGTGGGTCTTGACTATAATCTTCGAACTCTCACACGGCTCTCTCTAGCAACAGTCGGACCTAGCTGCTGAACTTACTGCCAGCTTTCTAAGGGCGAAAATTCTGCAGAAATCTAAACAACCAAAGAGCATCAACATGGAAAACAAAAGTAAAACAAACTAAATTAAAGTTTAATGACATACCAAATAAAAATACTAAACTAAACTAAAAATAACACAAAAATAAAAATAAAAATAAAAAGGATCACTCATCGGATCCATCATCATGTTGTTGTGTCCCAGAAGTACCGGCCCCATCATGTCGTGGCTGGAATGGTGGTGGGTAGGGAACCGAATACAAAAACCCCTGGTGGGCAAAGAATGCATTCAACGCATCCCCATACCACCGTTGTTGCCTTTCCACATGTGCAACATACTCGCTAAGGTTCTAGACTCTCATTTCAAGACGGTCAATGCCCTGAGCTAGGTAGCGCATATCAATCTCCGGCTCAGGTCCCTGTTGCGCTCCCCGAGGAACAGGTCTACGCCGCTGGACCTGTCTCGGCTATGGCTCGGCGACACCCTCCTCATCCGCCACATCATCAGCTCGTACCCTCAAGACACCATCTCCACCCCGCTCTAATACACGCATCGACTCTAACAGCTGAAGACTCATCGGCCTCATGTCGTGAAACACCATCGATCTTGTGATCTCACGTGTCAGCAACTGATATGATTGAGCTAACCGCGTGACAAAATTCCCTCCACAAATTGGGCTATCCCCCCGAAGTCCCCTGGCCCTCCGTCCCAAATATGCAGCTAAAGCAACTGGAAGGTTCATATGCCTCCCTGGAGTAACAAGTGCCCATAGGAAATACAAGTCCGTCGAAGGCACTCTCTCACTATTCTTGTGATGCGTGAGAGACATAGAAATCAACCGGTGCAGCATTCGGTATGTAGTAGACCGAATCATCCCCCCCGTATGGTAGATGGTGTATAAACTCCTCCCATAATCTCGGCCCAAAAAGTGTTCTCGTTATAGTCTTCTGGCCAGTCCGTGAGACAATCGGCAAGGAATGTCGGGAAGTGGACACTCCTCGTCTCATCCGCTGTGTAAATACCCACTCGAGTCGCAAGCTCTATCACGTTGCATTCCCGACTCACTCCCCCCAGTCTGAAGGCAAAGGTTGTCCTGTCATCGGGTGCCTTCCTAGGATCATAGGAAACTGTAGCGTAGAACTCCAACAAAAATTCCCGATAGACAGGCTCCTGGATCCTGAACAAACGTGCCCATCCCTGACACACAAACAAATCCACACCACTCGCATTTGAGTACGTGTATTGCAAAAATTCCTGGATCAATGCAGCAAGTCCAGTCCTGGTAGCCAATTCCCAATCGAATGATGGTGCTATATCGATCTCCTTGGTGAGAAGCAAGCTCAAGTTGGTGACATAACGTGCCCGGGTTGCATCGTTCAGCGTTTGCGGAAACTATAAGAAACGGTGATCTGTCACATCCTCGGGTGGGTTGGTCCTTTGCGTCCTTTAGGCCATAATCTTAGTGTCGAATTCTACAAGGAAAGAAGAAGAATCGGAGATTATTTGAGAGAATTCGTCTATCACAGTTCGTGCGTGCGAGGAAATGAGTTGTGAAAAGAATAACAAAGAAGTCAAAGGGTCAAGAGATATACATGGTCGCTGATTTACGCAGGGTGTAAGACAATGCTACGCTAGGCGTAACACCAGCTACATGAAAATTGTATCCGCGATCCATGGCTGAATTACGCTTGGCGTACATGAAATGTACGCTGGGCGTAAATATTTCCTTATCTTTAATTGAAATTCCTTTCTTTTTTTAACTTTTTAATTAAGGGACTTTACAACTTATTATTTTTTTTCTTTTTAGTTTCTTTAGCAAATGACTTTCCGATGAGTGAAATAAAAAAATAATGAGACGTCACAATCACTTATCTTTGTCAAGATCAAACTACAATGGTTGATTAAAAACCATTGCATGCAAGAATTGGTTTGCGAAAATACCCACTTTCGGGACCCGTTAGAATATTTCCTTTGTTTTCCTTGCACCTTTAACTAAAAGCGGAACAAGAAGTGACCTAACTAGTCAACAACAGCAAGAGCTCGGTCTTCCACTTAACCACCATAATACGCCTTGCTATACTACGCCTCATGGATTGAGTTGGACAAATCAACAAAGTAGTAGGCTAAGCAGGTCAAGAATTCCCTAATCGCTTCCATCCTCGAAACCCATGCAACAAGTAAAGTCAAGCAATGTGTGCAATCCCAAATTCCTGCAAATAACAACAAGAACCTTCCCGACAAGTGAAATGATATCATTGAAAATCAAACTAAAAATAAAAACTAATTAAAAACAAATAACGAATAATCAAATAAAGTAAATTAATGACAAGTCGTTCCCCGGCAACGGCGCTAAAAACTTGATGTGCACAAAAGTACCCACTAATTTTAATATTTATAACCTAACAAACTTAGACTATCTATGCACTTATAGGCAGTGTACCTAGTCAGATTACAGTATAGCTTAGGTAAGTCGGGTGTCGATCACAGGGAACGGTGGATTAATTTAATATATTTGATTATAGCTTACAGGTCACACGAAAATAATAAAGAAAATGGTTTAATAAATTTCAAACTAGCAATTAACAACTCTCGATAAATTAACAGAAAAGCAAATCTCTTCAGGTACTTTGGTTTAGATAAAGTACACCTTAAAAACATAGATAATTGCATACACAAATTCATTTATTCATGTTCACCGATTCCTAAAATGATTAGATTCGCGTTCACTATAACTAATCCTTTAGCAAACAAGTCAATTTAAACAGTGATCAATTGATTAAACTAACATGCTTCCTAGTGTTTAGTTCGTATCAAGCAAGACTTGTAAATATAGTTAATCGAATTACCAATTCAATTTAACCTCTTGTTGATGGTCATCAAACAAGGCTCACACATTAATTTACTTATTCTCAAGTTAATCCTAGTTTCACATTCGTTATTCCTAGACTTATAATCTCGATGGTCATCAAAATCATATGAGACAAGCAATCAAGCAGGTATTCACACAACTCAATTCACTTAACAATTAACAGAAAATAATCATCATTAACACATAAGGATCTTTTAACAAGCTTGGCAAGATAAATTAAACATAAACAATTCAATTTAGCAATTAGTCTAATAATCAAAGCTTCATTCAATCATAAACACAAAGTAAAAGGTTTTTACACCCAAATCAGAAACTGAATACAGAAAAGTCCCATAATGGAATGCTAAACATGGTCACGTTAGCAACCCATATGATTACCGACATGTATCCACTCTCCAATCCTTCCGATCTCCGCTCCCGTTAGCTTAACGGCCTTCCGGCCGCCTTCTAGACCCTCAAAATGGCTTAACAGAAGTTTAATATCGACTAAATTAAGTTGGTAGTCGAATCCCCCCTCCTGGTTAGCTGAAAATCGACTTTTATAACCTTTGTAGCCGACTTACGTACATTGGGCGTAAGTCGGATTACGCTGGGCATACTAAGGATTACTACGCGATTGAACTTATCCGAGGCCAGCCATTACGCGGGGCGTACCCTTAAGTTACGCGGGGCGTAATTGCTATTTACGCTGGGCGTACTTGTTGCTCCAGCTTTCTTAATTACTTTTAGCTTCTAAGCCCGGTTTCTGCTTCAGTCTTTTCTTTTGTGCTTTATCAACAACGAATAGCTGCAAAACATAATTCAAAGCATTATGAGTACTTTTTAGTTCTAAAAGATAATAAATAAGGCCAAAATATTAAGATAAAGTGCATAAAAATATATATAAAAAATACACATATCAGGCTTCAAAACACAAAATGGTTGAAGTACCATGATTTTACGGCCGTAAACTCATGGGTTTGCAACCATAAACTCCACGGAAGTCGGTCCCAAAACCGTAAACTCATAAAGAGTTTACCCTTGGACCCTAAACCCACAATCCAAGTCCTACAACCCTTAGATGCAACCCTTAGGACTTATAGCACTTAAATCAAGTGTTTTACATGTATTAGGATGTCTTAACTTGGTTAATTAGTTGTTAAATGACTAATTGGATACGTATATGTGTTATTATATGTTAACTAGGATCCTTGTGTGTGTTCAAGTCTTCACTTGACACTTAGCATCCTATACAATCCGTTCATCCAAACCACTCACTACAGGTGAGCTCATACCCCTTAATTAACCTTTTAAATGTTTTTAAATGTTTATAAATGCTTTTATGGGGGGGATACAAGTTGAATCATGCTAGTTATTATATCAATCACATGTAATTAATAACTAGCAAGCAAATGAATTTACTACACTTTTAGTTGTTTTACTTAGTATACTACTTTGAAATGATTACTCAAAACACCTTTACATGTTAAACTCTTTATGAAACTGCCTTACATACTGTATCTTTCCTTTCAACTTTGTTACATTTGTATTTCAAACAAAGGATTTCTTATACTTTAAACTGTTCTTATCAAGCAAACTGTTTTCAAATCGTTTTATAAGCTGACATCAAGTCATCAATTTATCAAACTTTTCAAAGGTTTTAAAAAACTTCTTTTATACTTTTATATTGTCAATTGCATGCCTATATAGGTATAGTTATATAAGAAATGTTTAAAGGACTTAGGACTGCTAGCTCGCTTTAATTCCTTTTCCTTGTTTGGATGTGGCCTTAGGGTATCGGCTATTTGTCCGAATGTCGTCTAAATATTAGTTATATATTATGTATACATATATAGACATAAAAGTTTTGTCAGTCCATTTAGTACCTTTGGGTAGCAAAGGCATTCTTTCGGTTATGCACGTACATTACTAGTAACTATAATAGGTATAGTTAGGAGATACTAATTGCTATTCCAAGTACAAGGAATCACACAAGAGTCAATTCATTCATGAGTCTATACTAATACATACTATGAAGAGATACTAATACATACTATGAAGAGATACTAATACATACTATAAGAAGAGATACTAATACATACTATAAGAAGAGATACTATTATATACTATATGAATATGTACTTACTATACAGGACCGACCATTCTACACCCGGTTGTTAGCTACAGTGGGAAACTGCACATCGACGGATGTCTACGGTTGTACTGTTCGGCGAGTTACCACACCGTGAATATCCTAGTACAAAACGATACGATTTCAATAATTATATTATTTTCCTTATTACCTTTCTATTGTGTCACATTCACATAATCGATGAGGTGTACTAGATTTGAATAATAATAGTTGTACAAGGGAAAAACCTTCACTTATGTAGAGGTTCAAACCTTCAAAATAGTCAAGTCTTGGTAGAAGACTACATTTTATACTAGTAGGAAATATGAGATTTTCTAGGATTTTTGTACTTATACAAACTTATCCTTCAAACATTTACAAGTCTTTTCTTTACAGCTTTACAAATCAAAGACACGAAAATACTTATGAATTCACCAGCCTAAATGTTGATCTACGCTTTCAAAATAACTTGTATTCTCAGGTCACCAGTAGACATGTACGACGACCAGGTTTTGAGAAGACGGAGCGGTGAAGAGTCGTCTTTTATTTTTGATTACTTATTTTCATGTCTTATTCTATGAAAGAACACACTTGTATTAAAATTCTACTATTAATGCAATGGATGATGTTGTTGCTTGTTTATTACTTTACACTATTGTGATACTGTACATGATGTCCTCTGCCCCAGAACATTTCCGTGTTCTTGGTTTTGGGGTGTGACAGATTGGTATCAGAGCTTTGTTTATAGTGAATTGAGTATATCAACCCATAAAAGATATACTAACTATAAATACAATGGGATTAAAATACTCTGACCATGAGTTTATACTTATAAATAATAAAATATTTAACTAAGTATACATACCTGCATTCATACTAAAATCAGTGTCACAAGGACAAAAACAAAAGTATTACGGTTGTTGAATATCACAAGTAAGCTCGGGGATATATGGTCAGTCCTAGGAATGGTGTAGCCTGATCAACTATGTTGGTCCGAGGAGTGATTAGTATATGCCCAATAATAGTTGTGATGTGGCAACAAGTCTAAAAACTTACCAACACTACTACAATGAAGACATTAGGAGCATCCTGTGTTACTATAATCACTTAGTTGAGAACTAAAAAGATCTTCATTAGTAGGTCAATGGTTGCTGAGTGGATACACTAAGGTTATATGTAACTAGGATGATATAGACTTAGAATCTGTGAATTTTTGCTTTACCCCTGTTCCTTGTGAATTTGGAGTTAAGGTCACTTATTCGAAGGCCTATCATGTTATGATTACATATAACTGGTATACACTTTACAAATAGTGATGTAACTAATGAACATTATCTTATAATTATCTAGTTAGTTCATCTAATAATTATTTCCTTACCCCAATTCTCGCGTAGATAACATGGTTGGACTCCATCCCCACGGCGACCCCTACCTTCTGAACGAAGGCAATGTTGGATGGTTTGGAGAAGAACCAGAGGACGATCATCCAATCCATTTGAATGATCACCATGCTGAAGACTTGTCGGATGGTGCTAACTTCGAGCCCGAAGTTGAGAATCTACCCCAGGTAGCTCCCAACCCAATTCCTAACCCTCGTCCAGCTTTTCATGGCCCGACGCCTCCTTGGGTAGAATGCTTGGAAACATGGAGCGAAGAACAAGATCAACCTATGACATTCAATGGAGACCGAATTTTCTATAACATAAGCGAAGGAAGCTCAGCATGTAGAGTTCTGCCAATCCTGGTCCGTAGAGTTGCCCGAAACGAGATTCAAGGCAGGACAGCTCTCCATCGTATCGCAAAAGTTGATGCCAATGCAGGAATGTATACCATCCACACCAATCACCTTGAAAATGCGCATGAGAGATCTGAGAGAGACCAAGAGACCCTGCTACAAGCACTAGCTGAAACACGAGCCGAAGTCATAGAGCTCCGAGTATGCCAGAGGGTGTACAAAAGACACATGCTTGATATGGAGCGTCAACTGGCTGAACTAAGGGTTCACCAGAGGGATGCCCGTCGCCAGTAGGAGATGCTTTACTTTCCTTCCTAGTGTAAAGGAACCGTTTTTCCTATCTATGTCCTAGGTAGCACTTTTCTATGTAACTATCTTGTACTGTAGGTACTTTTAGTTAGGCCTTTATGTTGTCAAAACTTTTCTACTCCGGATATGATGTAAGACCTACTACAAGGTCAATTTTCCCTGACTTATTACATCACAAATATCAATGATATTGACAGTCAGCTAACTTCTGTGTCACTCTTTGTTCAAATACTTTCATCATACTATCGTTGAAGTCTATCTGAAACCCACTCTAGTCTAGTTATTGGACTAGGGTAATTTAGCTCAGGGATCATTCCCAATTCTCTTTCAGAGGTTGGATCATGTTATCCACCAACCAATGGTACCCTGGTTTGGACGACAAACATCTTGTAACCATTCTATGAACGTACCTCTACCCTTACTAGGACTACATAATAGGGATGTAGGTCAAACCCTCGAGAACATACTTCTACTCTTTACATGAATGATCGGAATACATCTAGGTTCAACCATAATCGCTCACGAACTCATTTTCTTATCATGTAATAGAATCATGTCGTCGAAGAAAAGCAAACAACCCATCAACCAAACACCAACTCTTCAGATTGATGTAGCTACCTTTCAAGTTGCAGTCTCAGCTGCCGTGACAGCTGTCATGAATCACCTAAACGCTAACAATGCAAATGTTAGCGGTATGGTTATCAATAATTCCAATCAAAGTAACAACCAAGTACATCAAAAAGTATCAAACTACCACGACATCCCGAACCTCAAACCCAAGGGTAATAAACGAAACTTCTGGGATAGTTTTAAAGGCAAGTCACCCCAAGGGACGAACAAGAAACAATCACCGGTGGTAGCCTTTGCGGCCATGACGTCTGTAGCTCCTACTACCATCCCTACTGGTATCCCAGTTATCCCTAACCCAGCCAGACATTATGCTCGTAATCTCCCAAAGTGCAACAAATGCAACTATCACCATCATGGACCTTGGCGAGAAATGCAGTGCTTAAACTGCAACAAAAGGGACACACTATCCGCTTCTGCAAGACTCGGATCCAACGCATTACTTCAACCACCAATGTTGAAATTTCTCGGATATGCCATCTATGTGGCGTAATGGGACATTTCAAAAGGGACTGCCCAATAGAGAAGGGTGATGGGGGAATAGGAGGAGTTTGACCCTAGAACAACAAAAGACGACAAAGGACCCTACTATAATATAGGAACACTTCAAATCGACAGTATTTAAGTATGCTTTCAAACTGTTAAAAACTAGTGCAACTCTAGTCTTATCTTTTGCGATATTCTGTCAGTCAAGGAACCTCGTGCTGCGTATACTTGCTTTTTATAGTATATCTTGTTCGCAGCAGTAGTCTTGTAGTTAATCTAAAGTACTGAAACTCTGTTAAAGGTTGTACTGTTATGTTTTGTCTGTAACGCCTTTATGATCTAATCTAATGCCTTTATTATTCCGAGTAGTCCGACATTGTCATTTGACTTGAGTCAATTCGATCGTCACATTACCAGTTCATGCGTACATCTCTTTCTCCGTAATCTCCTTTCTAGTGAAGCCGTCATTCCAAAACTCCGAGGTACTCATGCATAGATTACCTTATGATTCGTGTCCTTTCCGAAGAAACCTCAAAAAACCTTCTCGGAATACCAACTCATACAATACGTCAAGTTCAATACAAAGACCCTTACGGTTGATCTATCTCTGAAGAATGTATACGCAAGGGTGGTATATAATCAAGGTTCTACAGGTTTAGAATTGATGATTCCGCTTTAACTTCTTTTCCTTGTTTGGATGTGAGATTAAAGGAGAATCATTTATTCGACTACCTTTTCAATCTTAATTATATACGACTCGTATACACGAGATTGTGATTGATGAACCATGTATGACTTCTAATATGAACTTCAGGACGGAGACTGCTCAAGACTACGAGTGATCGTGTCGTCATGTGAATAAACTTAGAATCTAGTCAAAGGATACTCCTGTAACCAAATCGCCCGATAGTCTAACACCTACGGAGATGCAAGAACCGTCCGGGCAACTTAACGAACTACTTAGCAATGGAATTGAAAGACCAAACTCCCCACCCTGGAGAGTTCCGGTCTTGTTCTTCAAAAAGAAAGACGGATTGTTTCGTGGGTCCATCGACTAATGGAGACCTCGACAAGATTTCCATTAGGGATCGTTACCCTCTGCCTCACATAGATGAATTGGTTGACCAACCGCAAGGAACTAATTACCTTTCGAAGATGGATCTGAGATCCGAGTATTGCCAGTTACGAGTGTCAGAGAAGGATGTCCCGAGGACGACCTTCCGAACTCGATACGGACGCTATGAGTCCGTAGTGATACCCCTCGGATAAGACAAATGTGTTGTAGTATTGATGGACTTAATAAATAGAGTATGTCGTCCTTACTTGGATAAGTTCGTCATCTTCCTTATAAATGACCTACTTATCTTCTCACGTAGTAAGAAAGAGCATAGAAGCATCCACGACTCAGCCTACCCCGCGAACTCAGTAACGTACATTCTACCTTCTACGTCTCAAACTTCTAAAAGTATATGTCCGACGAGACTCTTGTAATTGTCACACCCCAAAACCAAGAACGGCGGAAACGTTCTGGGGCGGAGGACGTCATGTATAGTATCACACCACAGTAAATGTAAATAAGTAAACAACATCATCCATTGCATTAAATATATAATTTTAATACAAGCGTGTTCTGTACAGTTATAGACACCAAAATAATGTAAAACAAAATAATATGAGATGAGTCTTGAATGCACTCCATCTTCTCAAAAGTTGGCCTCGGTACCTGTCTACTGATGACCTGAGAATACAAGTTATTTTGAAAGAGTTTATCAGCATTAAGCTGGTGAGTTCATAAGTATTTTAGTGTCAATGTTTGTTGTCAAAACGTTTGAACCTGTCGCAAGTATAAGTTGAAAAATGTATGTAAGTGTTTGAAAGTGTTTGTAAAAGTTTGAATCTCTCAGAAAAACCTATATTTTCTATTAAAGTAACCTTCTACCAAGGCTTAACTGTTTTGTAAACTCGTCTGTTGTAAAAGTGTGTAATTTCCCAAGTGTAACTATCATATAATAAAATATAGTATGTACATTAATGTTTAAGTGAGGTTATCACTAAAATATGTAATGGGTAAATCATTGTAGTACTGTAGTTTTGTATAATAAGAACTACTGTTGTACTAATTACTACCTTAAACCGGATTTATATTAAGGTATAATGTGATAAATTGCACCATGCTATCGACTGGTAACAATGACATAATGAATGGTCGTAATAAAGAAATGACGTTTGGCACCCGCAGACCTGCAAGTCCGGCTGTAGCTAGCAGCAAGGTGTAGGATAGTCAATCCAGTATAGATCTATACGCAAACTCACGCTCTCCCTCCAAGAGAATTCTGGCTACAACTCGGGCCATGACATTTAAGGCATGCTCCGACACAGTGGATCACAATTGTTAACGTATTCATGTATATGTAATGTTTCTCGTTCTAGTATAGTTGTATATGTTCATGTTTCTAGTATAGCTGTATATGCTCATGTTTCTAGTATAGTTGTATATGTACTTGTTTCTAGTATAGCTGCATATGTACTTGTTTCTAGTATAGTTGTATATGTACTTGTTTCTAGTATAGCTGCATATGTACTTGTTTCTAGTATAGCTGTATATGTTCCTGTGTTACCCCGATGGTAACTAACTATTGATGTACTGATAAGTATGAATACGGAAGTACTTTTATGTCTATATATGTATATATGATATATAAGTAATATGGAAACGACCTTCGGATGGTCACCCGAAATCCCACCAGACCACATCCAAATCGAGAAAAAGGAAATAGGGCGGATGGCCTTCCTAAGCCCTTTAAACATTATTTATATATCTATACATATATGGGCATGCAATTGATAATATAAAGGCATAAATAAGTTTTGAAAAGACATTTGAAAGATAAATATAATTTCAAGAGAAGATCGGCTTGATGTCAATCTATAATACAATTTGAAGGCATAAGTTGATAAAACGGTTTAAGTATAAGAAACATTTGTTTGAAATTACAGTCTGTAAATAAGTTTGGATAGTAAAAGAGTTTGTAAAACATTTCAAAGTAAAGCAGTTTGATAAACAGTTTGAACAGTGGTAAAAATCGTTGTTTTCCTAGTTATTAATCACATGTGATTAAATGCAATCACATGTGATTGAAGCAATAACTATAAGTATTTGACTTGTATCCCCCTCCCATAAAGTATTTAAAACATTTAAAATCATTTCAAAGGTTGATTCAAGGGGTATGAACTCACTTGTGGTGAGCTGTACGAATCGCAGTCTCGGATACCGTGCTAGGTGGCAAACGGAGACTTGTTTACACGCACGAGCCTAGTTATCATATAATAAGCATATATATAACTAATTAGACAAATAATAACTTAATAAATAAGTTAGAACACTTAGGAACATGTAAACACTTTTTATAAGTGTTTAAGGTCCTAATGGTTGCATCTATGTTGTTACGGGACAAGGCAAAAGGGTTTGAAACATCAAATGGCCTTGCACAAGAGTTCACCACCCAACAAACCCCACCCTTTGGAGTTTACGGCCGTAAACTCATGGGTTTATGGCCGTGAACTCCTCACATGGTGGTTTTTGGGTGTTTTAAAGTGTTATCTTGATCCTAGAACACTCCTAGCTTTGTTGGAATAACACATGAAGTAGTTTAAGGCCCTAGAATGCTCCATAGGGGAGTTTACGGCCTATAGTCCATATACCCTAGAGTTTACAGCCGTAAACTCCTATGGGGTGATGGCTTTTAATTGTTTTGAGGCACTTGCACATCAAGGATAGCTTCCATGATTTTATCTAAGGCTAAAGGGGACAAGACGCACACATTTGTGCCTTCACTTGGAGTTTATGGCCCAAGAGGTGTTCCTTGGCCGTAAACTCCCTTTAAGGGATGTTCTTGATGTCTTTTACTCCTCATTCAAGTCCTAGGTGTTCAATGGTAATTGTCTTAAGGCCTTAGGGGTGTTTGGAATGCTTTTTACCCTAGAAAAAGGGGTTTACGGCCCAAGAGAGGTTCTTGGCCATAAACTCCTATAAACTTATGATTTTGAAGTGTTTTGATGTCCAAAATAGGTACAAGCATTTGAGGGTTTAAGTCCTTAAGCATTAGGGGTAGTTTAGGGCACTAAATGCCCTTGAAAAGGGGTTTACGACCCAAGAAAGGTCCTTGGCCGTAAACTCCTATTACTTGTTGATTTTGGATGCTTTCTAGTCTATAAAGATCATACACAAGGCCCTTAATAAGTTGCTTAACAAGAGAATGGGTCTAGGTAGCCTTAAAGCTCCATTTTGGAGTTTACTCCCCAAGAACGTTCTTGGGCGGTAAACTCCCGGATCTTGTAATCTAAACATGTAATTGATGTTATAAAGCATCTAACAAGTATTGAAACATATTTAGTAAAGTAGACTCACAATCTGGGATGAAAACCCGAAGATCCGTTAGAGAGAATATGGCTTTTCTCTATTTGGAATTGTGAATAATGAATTAATTTAATTTAGAAAACTATTTATAGTCCTAGAATATTTTGGCAGAAAATATTTTTATTCCTGCTATTGGACTGCAACATTATGAGACTTGGAATGCTCAAATTTCACAAAACCAGGAGCATCCACTCTCCTGATATCTCCTTAAACAGAAGCCCTAATGTACACAAACTGGTTCGGAAAAGTGTGAAAATCACTGAAACTGGACTAGCTTCTATTGAATAGATAATGTTCGTACAAATGGAAATTTCAGGTTGTCACAGTAATCCCACTCGACTAGATCGAGATCCACAAGAGCCTCACCTTCGTGGAAGAACCCTAGTGACCATGGACCGAGAGGTCAAGCGGATGAAGCAACGTCGCATCCCATTAGTGAAGGTTCGCTGGAATGCCAAGCAAGGACTTGAATTCACTTGGGAGTGTGAGGATTCAATAGAATAGGAAGTATCACCATCTCTTTGCTTGATTTTTCATACCTACTTCCTTACCTAAACTCTAATTTCGGGACGAAATTCCCACTAACGGGGGGATGATGTGACAACCCGAAATTTTCTATCCTGTACAGTCAAACACTTCATTGAAAGTCAAACTCATTCCTGCTAACTTTTAGCCCGTTTAGAGTCTTTTTGAATGTTCTGAGCCTAGTACACTTAAGGTATAAGTGTTGGGGTTTATCTGTTGAAGCTATAGTACAAAGAACAAGCCTAAAACACCTTGACCATGAGTTCACGGCCACCACAATGGATTTTACGGTCGTAAAATCCATGTGGGCCGTAAACTCACCCCATATGATCAAGTTTTGGCCACTTGTTTCATTCCATCACTTCCTTGACTGATTTCCTTACAAATCCTCTCAACTATCATCCCGAACAGCACCTTAGATCTTCAAAACTAGTAAGTATTCTTCCTTGATTAGTTGATACACCTCTTAATCTAGCTTCATACATTGATTTCATCCATGAAAATCATGTTTTCAAAGATCTTCAAGTTTCATCGAGAACACCAAGAACACACACTAGTGTTCTTGGCCAAAACGACCAGTTCAAGCTCCTATATCGTCAGCACTCTTGTTCTAACTTGTTGTACACTAGAGTACACATGTTTACGCCTTAGAAACATTAAGAATCAAGGTTTGTATGAGATTTTACGGCCAAAGATCTCCCAAGGCCGTAAACTCCCTTTTATGGTGCAAAGTTGCCCTAATCTCCTTCCTTATGCATAGAACTTGGATTAGAACCAACCACCATTGAACTAGGGACCTTAAAACATCAAAAAGACCATGAACCATTAGAGTTTACGGCCGTAAACACATGTAGAAATGGTCCATGGGCCGTAAACTCCACAAAGGGGTGAAATGATGCCACAATCACTTCCAAAGGCTGAGACATGAAGTAGGAATGCTTCTTTATGACTTATAGGCTTCAAAACACAACATGGTTGAAGTACCATGAGTTTACGGCCATAAACTCATGGTTTTACAACCATAAACTCCAAGGGAGTTGGTCCCAAAACCGTAAACTCATAAAGAGTTTACCCTTGGACCCTAAACCCAAAATCCAACTCCTATAACCCTTAGATGCAACCCTTAGGACTTATAGCACTTAAATCAAGTGTTTTACATGTCTTAGGATGTCTTAACTTGGTTAATTAGTTGTTAAATGACTAATTGAATATGTATAAGTGTTATAATATGTTAACTAGGATCCTTGTGTGTGTTCAAGTCTTCACTTGACACTTAGCATCCTATACTATCCGTTCATCCAAACCACTCACTACATGTGAGCTCATACCCCTTAATTAACCTTTTAAATGTTTTTAAATGTTTTTAAATGTTTATAAATGCTTTTATGGGGGGAATACAAGTTGAATCATGCTAGTTATTATATCAATCACATGTGATTAATAACTAGCAAGCAAATAAATTTACTACACTTTTAGCTATTTTACTCAGTATACTACTTCGAAATGATTACTTAAAACACCTTTACATGTTAAACTCTTTATGAAACTGCCTTACATACTGTATCTTTCCTTTTAACTCTATTACATTTGTATATCAAACAAAGGATTTCTTATACTTTAAACTGGTCTTATCAAGCAAACTGTTTTCAAATCGTTTATAAGCTGACATCAAGTCATCAATTTATCAAACTTTTCAAAGGTTTTACAAAACTTATTTTATACTTTTATATTGTCAATTGCATGCCTATATATGTATAGTTATATAAGAAATGTTTAAAGGACTTAGGACTACTAGCTCGCTTTAATTCCTTTTCCTTGTTTGGATGTGGCCTTAGGTATCGGCTATTTGTCCGAATGTCGTCTAAATATTAATTATATAGTATGTATACATATATAGACATAAAAGTTCTATCAGTCCATTTAGTACCTTTGGGTAGCAAAGGCATTCTTTCGGTTATGCACGTACATTACCGGTAACTAGAATAGGTATAGTTAGGAGATATGTCACACCCCGAAACCAATGGCGGAAACGTTCCGGGGCGGAGGACGTCATGTAGTATCGCAACCAATGTACATAGTAAGCATAGTAAACACAACCATTACATTACATAGAAATATTTACGTTGTCTAAAAACAAAGTGTTACAAGTGTTATACATATATATCATATGAACAAAAGTTAAGACGAGTCTTCTATACGCTCCGTCTTCTTCAAAAGGCCGTGGGGGTACCTGTCTAACGTGGACCTGAGAATACAAGCAGTTTGAAAATCAGCATAAAGCTGGTGAGTTCATAAGCGGTTTGTTTTTGAAAATGAACAAGTTTCCTTTGGTTTTCTGTAAAAGTTATGAATCCAAGAAAATCCCATATTTTCTTAAAAGTAAAGTTTAGTTACCCATTAGTTACACGGTTTAGTTAAGACCAGTTATGTTATCCCAGGAAAAACCCTTATTTTCCTAAAAGTCGTGGTTGGTTATCGATCCGGAATGAAGTGCACAAGTATCTACCATACATAATGTGTTTGTGTGAAGTTTCCTGAAAGTCTGTTATCCTTAAAAAGTACATTAGTCTTAACACGTATATAAAACTACTAAGTAACTAGAAAAGTTCTCATAATCTTGATTGCGAGTTCCATAACCATACTACAGACTAGATAAGGCTCAGAATGAGGCCAATATCCTTTTATGACTTTTGTCACCCTTGAACCTTTCGGTTCGGCTGTAGCTAGCAGCCAGGTGCGGGGTAGTCAATCCCGTATAGATCTATACACTCAACTCACGTTCTCTCCCCAGGAGATTCTGGTTACAGGGGTAGTTCTCCACTTTTGTATCTAAGGGAAGTGTTACAAAGGACATGTCTCCAATCTTAAGATCAATGAATTTTAAAAGTTGTCTTATACTCTCGTATCTAGGGGGAGTATTACCAAGGTCATTCAAAAGTAATAAAATAGAAAACTCTGTTTATTAGTCCTTCACTCTCGTATCTAGGGGGAGTGTTATCAAGGACGCGTCTAAAGTTCTAAATTTAATGTCATTTGTCCTTCACTCTCGTATCTAGGGGGAGTGTTATCAAGGACGGGTATAAAGTTCTAAGCTAATGCTTTTAACAATAATGATGATGGAAAATCATTTGTGAAAATAAAATATAACATTTAATAACGGAATTCACAAACGGTTCGAAAACTATCTCTGCAAGTTAAAACGGTTAGTTAATACGGATTTCAGTGCTAAAAGCATACGAAATATGAAACATTTCAAATGAAATAATAAGTTTGAGTACAATATTTCCTTGTACTTTTGCTTGTATTCCCCCCCCCCCTTGAAAACATTGAAAAACACGGAAAAAGGTGTAGGGGTATGAACTCACCAGACGAGGAATGTGTCGGATAGGAAGCTAAGTGTCAGTTCAGGGCTTGATTACACGCGAGGTTCCTATGTAATATGAAGAGATACACAATTGTATCTAATTAGACTTTGAACTACTAATTAGATAAGAATATACACTTCGAGACGCAAAAACACTTTATTTCAAGTGTTAGGAGTCATCCGGGTAATATCAAAGGATGTGTAGGGCCTAGATATGGAGTTTACTCTTCAAGAGTAAGCCCTAGGGGAGTTTACGGTCCAATGACCATATCCCCATGAGTTTACGGCCGTAAACTCATGGATGGTGTGTTCTTGGATGCTAAATGGTCAAACAATGCACAAGGGAAGGTTCTAGGGTTGATTCCATGGCTTAGGAAGTGATCGGGACTTGAAATGGCCTCGGAAAAGGAGTTTACGGTCTATGAAGATGTTCTTGGGGAGTTTACTACCTTAAACACATGAGTTTATAACCGTAAACTCATGTTTGTCCATGATTCATGGGTTTTAGTGGTTGTAGGTTAAACATTCAAAGTTCTAGGTCCAATTCTAAGCCATACAAGGTGTTAAGGGCACTTTAACACCCCTTGGAGGATTTTATGGTCTAAGAAGGGGTGTTTATGGTCCAAGAATGTTCTTGCGCCATAAACTCAAGTTTGACTCATTTGTGTATTTTTTTGGTGCATCTCATGAAGGATTATAAGGTTCTACACTCTCATGGAAGCATTTGGAGGTGTTTAGGGGCAATCTAACACCTTAAAAGGTGTTTATGGTCCATGAATGAGGGTTTACGTTCCAAGCATGTTCTTGGGCCGTAAACTCATGTCCATACCTCAAATGGTAAGATTTGGGGGTCCTAAGCTCATGCATGCAAGTTTCTAAGCCATATCTAAGCACTAGAAGGGGTTTGGAGGGGTTTTGGGGCTTCAAAACCCTCTTTGGGGGTGTTCGAGGTTTTGAGAGGGTTCCCAAACTATAAACACTTGTTCATGGGTGTTTTGAGTGATTCAAACATGGATTTTCATACCAATCAAGTTAAACAATAAGCTAGGATAGATTGCTTACCAAATTGAAGCTTGAAAGGGGATTTTTGGGATCAAACTCGAGTTCTAGGGAGAGAGTAGTGAGAGCAAGTGTTTAGAAGGAAAGAAAAGGCTTCAAAATGATGTCACTCAATCCCTTATATAGGGGTTGAGTTTATGGCCCGGTGGAATTCTACCTGATACTAACGTTAAACGGTGCTTTTGGTCGTACCCGATTAATTTGCCGTAATCACGACTTAGATGAAATTAAAAATTTTCCAAACGAATATGGAAAATATTTTAATGTTTATAATGCACCCCGACACTTATGAAACTGAAATGAAAGTCGCAATTAAATTAATTTAACTCGAAAGTTAACGGGGCAAATTGAATACAAACGGTTTTATTTAATGGGAATGGTTTATAATGACGGAATAAATTACGGGTTGTCACATTATCCCCCCGTTAGAGGAAATTTCGTCCCGAAATTCAAGATTAAGAAACAAATCATGGATTTGGAAAGAGATATGGATACTTCTATTTCATCGGATCTTCGCGTTCCCAAGAGAACTCGGGTCCTCGCATGGCATTCCAGCGAACCTTCGTTATCGGGATACGACTTTGTTTCGTACGTTTAATCTCCCGATCTATGATTTCGATTGGTTCTCCCATGAGGTTCAGACTTTCTTTGCTTTCGGTCGCATCAAAGGGATTACTAGGGTTTCATCGGATAGGCACTACTTAAGAATAGAGGCATGGAAGACAGGGTGAATGTTGCTAAGTTCTGAAGGTAGTTGGAGTTTGTAGGCTACGGGTCGATCCTAACGAGGATTTCAAAAGGTCCTATGTATTTCGGGTTAAGTTTTACGTGCTATCCAAAGCGTATCATGTCTTTTCAGGGCGAGACTTTCAACAGAACACGGTCTCCAACAAAAGAGTACACCTTTCTGTGTCGAAGTGGTTAGGGGTTTGGCGATCTTGGAAAATTTTTGAGTGAATCTACGATAGTAGTCGACGAGACCCAAGAATTGACAGATTTCTGTGGGTGTCTTCGGTGCCGACTAATTCTCTATCGCCTGGATCTTGGATGGGTCCATGTGTATGCCTTCCTCGCTTACCATGTGACCAGGTAAAGTGGTTAGACCGAAGGGCATCACTACGATCTCGTAGTGATCATATCGAGTCCTAAATGTCGTCTTGGAAACATCATTCTCGTGAACTCGTATCTGATGGTACTCTGACCTTAGGTCTATCTTCGCAAAGTATTTGGCTCCCTGAAGTTGATCGAAAAGGTCGTCTATTCAAGGAAGAGGATATCGGTTCTTGATGGTCAATTTGTTTAACTCACGGTAGTCGATACACATTCGAAAGGAACAAACAATATCGGGGCTCCTCAAGGTGAGGAACTCGGTTGGATGAACCCTTTGCAAAGTAGCTCATTAAGTTGACTGGATAACTCCTGCATTTTTGCTGGAGCTAAGTGATATGGGGACTTGGCTACAGGGGTAGTTCCAGGAATTAGGTCGATGCGAAACTCGATTTGACGTTCGGGAGGAATTCCTGGAAGCTCTTCGGGGAAAGACATCAGGAAAGTTACAAACTTCGGGGATGCTCTCGAGGTCTTTAACTTCCTGTTTCTTGCTGATTACACGAGCCAGAAATGCGTGACACTCCTTTCGCAGAAGCTTTTGAGCTTTGATGCAAGAAATGATGCGAAGATTGGAACTAAGTTTATCGCCGTAGATTATGAGAGTCTGACCAAAGGGGAGATCAAGACGGATGGCTTTTTCGTAATAAAGGATATCTGCATGATTGGGACTTAACCAATCCATGCCAATGATAATATCAAAGTTCTTTATTGAAAAACCGGCATAAGATCGATGGGAAAAGAATGATCACCGAGTTGGCCACATGCAAAAACTATTCATGCGATTCTGCTTGAATCCAGCTCATGTCATTCATAGATTTGGGTTTCTAGGGCATGAATAACACGTAAAGTTTCCAACTTTACATGTAAATAATCACCAATAAATGTTTTAGGGCTCAAAGTGCACCAAAAGGGGTAGATCTAGGACTTTCATGCAATATGACTCCATAAAGGCAGTAGATCCAAGCTCCAGGGACTAAATAGTGCCTAGATCTAAAGGCTAACAACTTAATACAACCCACAATGCACAAACAAGCTTGGGGAATGGCTCAAGAGGGACTTTCATGAAGCTAATAGAGACTACAAGCTTGAAAACAAAGGGGAAACGAGCTATACCTCAAGGGAAAACATTGAGATGTCACAAAGATGCTTGGCCTCCTTCTCCTCTTCTTGATCTACACTTCTTCCTCCTCAAAAACTTCAAGAACACACTAAAACACTTTAATCTCACAAGGAATGAGGGTAAAACGATGTTGGGAGCTCTGAGGGTGAATGGGGGCGAGCTTGGGGAGGAAATGAGGGTTTAAATAGGGTGCAAACCCTTGAAATTTAGGGTTTCATCAGACAGTTGTGACTCGCCGAGTCCAGAATATAGACTCGCCGAGTCGCCAACTTAAACGTGTTCCGGATCCCGTCCATACTCGGCGAGTCAGACCTGCAACTCGCCGAGTCCAAGGCTAAAAATGAAGAACACTAAGATAAATTTTACGTACCAGAAACCAGGTGCTACAAATCTCCCCCACTTATTTTAGACTTCGTCCTCGAAGTCTGCTGCTCGATCCTGAAACAGCTCGGGGTAATGCTCCATCATTTCTTCCACCAGTTCCCAAGTCCACTCGGACCCCTTTCAGTGCTGCCACTGCACTTTCACTAACTCCACCCTCTTGTTCCTTAGATCCTTCGACTTCTGGTCGAGGATTGCGACTGGGCGCTCAATGTAATTCAGACTGTCATTAACCTGAATATCCTCTAATGGCACCACCGCTGAAACATCCACGAGACACTTCCGCAGCTGGGAGACATGGAAGGTGTTGTGGATCTGGCTGAGCTCGGCTGGCAGATCCAGCCGATATGCCACCTTGCCCACCCGGGCTACAACCCTGAACGGTCCGATGAATCTCGGGCCCAACTTGCCCCGCTTCCTGAATCGAATGATGCCTTTCCAAGGCGACACCTTCAGGAGAACCATATCCCCGACCTGGAACTCCAGGTCGGATCGACGCTTGCCGGCGTAACTTTTCTGCCGACTCTGCGCATTCTGAAGCCTGCTCCGAACCTGTTGGATTCTCTCGGTCGTCTTGAGCACCACTTCGGTGCTCCCCATGACCCTCTGGCCAACTTCACCCCAGCATATCGGGGTCCTGCACCTCCGACCGTACAACATCTCGAATGGGGGACAGTCAACACTCGTGTGGTAGCTGTTGTTATACGAGAACTCAGCCAAGGGAAGATAGGTATCCTAGCTACCACCGAAATCTAACACGCATGCCCGCAACATATCCTCCAAAGTCTAGATGGTCCGCTCACTCTGACCATCCATCTGCGGGTGAAGGCGGTGCTAAAATGCAGACGAGTGCCCAACTCATCATGAAACCTCTTCCAAAACCTGGAAGTGAACCGCACATCTCGATCTGATATCACTGACACTGGCACCCCGTGCCGCGCCACAATCTCCCTGATGTAGATATCGGCCAACTTTTCGGCCGAGATACTCTCCTGAATTAGAATAAAATAGGCGCTCTTGGTCAACCGATCCACGATGACCCAAATCGAATCTACTCCTCGCGCCGTCCGGGGAAGCTTGGTGATAAAATCCATCGTAATATCCTCCCATTTCCATAATGGGATGTCCAACGGCTGCATCTTGTCGTGCGGTCTCTGATGCTCAGCCTTGACCTTCCTGCAGGTCAAACACCGCTCAACGTACCACGCCACATCCCGCTTCATGCAGGTCCACCAATAGTCTAGGCGAAGATCCCGATACATCTTCGTCGCCCCTGGATGAATAGAGAATCGAGATTTGTGCGCCTCCTCCAACAAGATCTGGCGCACGCCTCCATGATACGACACCCACACCCTACGGTGTAGTGTCAATAACCCCCGACTATCATAATCGAAAGAGGTGACTTGACCCACTATTCGCTCACTCTTCCGATGCTCTTCCTTCATAGCCTCCTGTTGAGCCTCACGGGTCTGCTCCAACAGGGGAGTCACCACAGTCATACTCTTACAAATATCCCTGATCGGCGCCGCCTTGCGGCTAAGTGTATCGGCCACTACATTGGCCTTCCCTGGGTGGTAAAGGATCTCGCAATCATAATCCTTCACCACGTCCAACCACCGACGCTGCCTCATGTTCAGATTCAGCTGATCCATGAGGTACTTCAAACTCTTGTGGTGCGTGTAAATGGTACATTGAACCCCGTAGAGGTAATGTCACCAAATCTTGAGGGCGAAAACCACAGCCCCCAACTCCAAGTCATGCGTCGAGTAGTTCGCCTCGTGAGGCTTCAGCTGCCTTGAGGCATAAGCAATGACATGCACCCTCTACATCAATACTGCACCTAATCCTGAGAGCGACGCATCGCACAATCTCTGCCTCAGAATCTCGAACGCTGCCTGCTGCTCAGGCCCCCATTGAAAGACCATGGCTTTCCTAGTCAACCGTGTCAGAGGTACGGCTATCTTGGAGAAATCCCGAATTAATCTCCGATAGTAGCCTGCCAATCCTAGGAAACTCCGAATCTCGAATGGAGACTTCGGAACCTCCCACCTCATCACGGCCTCCACCTTGTCCGGGTCTATTGAAATCCCGTTCTGGTTGACGAGGTGCCCAAGAAACTGCACCTCACGCAACCAAAACTCACATTTGGAGAACTTGGCGTACAAACTCTCCCTCCTCAGAGTCTCCAATACCTCTCTCAGATGCTCCTCATGCTCCTCCTGTGCTGCCAACTACTGGCCTCGAACGTAGTACCACCATTCTGAAATACAAAAGGAATGACAACTGTTAGCGATACTGATACCTCTGGAGGGATCACAATTACTACAAGTTCCCTGGTCTTATCTTGGCATTCCTCGATTCGGGTACGGATCCTCTGCTTTCACCACGTCCAACCACCGACGTTGCCTCATGTTCAGATTCAGCTGATCCATGAGGTACCTCAAACTCTTGTGGTCCATGTAAATGGTACATCAAACCCCGTAGAGGTAATGTCACCAAATCTTGAGGGAGAAAACCACAGCCCCCAACTCCAAGTCATGCGTCGGGTAGTTCGCCTCGTGAGGCTTCAGCTGCCTTGAGGCATAAGAAATGACATGCCCCCTCTGCATCAATACTGCACCTAATCCTGAGATCGATGCATCGCAATATATCACAAAATCCTCTACGCCCTCGGGCAGGGCTAAGATCGGTGCCTCGCACAATCTTTGCCTCAGAATCTCGAACGCTGCCTGCTGTTCAGGCCCCCATCGAAAGACCACGGCTTTCCTAGTCAACTGTGTCAGGGGTACGACTATCTTGGAGAAATCCTGAATGAATCTCCGATAGTAGCCTGCCAATCCTAGGAAACTCTGAATCTCGGATGGAGACTTCGGAACCTCCCACCTCATCACGGCCTCCACCTTGGACGGGTCTACTGAAATCTCGTTCTGGTTGACGAGGTGCCTAAGAAACTGCACCTTGCGCAACCAAAACTCACATTTGGAGAACTTGGCGTACAAGCTCTCCTTCCTCAGAGTCTCCAATACCTCTCTCAGATGCTCCTCATGCTCCTCCTGCACTGCCAACTGTTGGCCTCGAACGTAGTACCACCATTCTGAAATACAAAAGGAATGACAACTGTTAACGATACTGATACCTCTGGAGGGATCACAATTACTACAAGTTCCCTGGTCTTATCTTGGCATTCCTCGATTCGGGTACGGATCCTCTGCTTTCAGTAGTACGGGCCCATACTGTTGGGTTTTGAGCATTCTAACACTCCTATGGTGTACATGCAACCCTATAAACCTTGGATCTATGTTTTCTCTATTATACATGCAAATAAGAACTTTCGAAGGCTTTAATCCTAACTAGCATACTATGAGGTAACTATACTACAAAGACTAGTTAGATGACATACCTTTTCGTGTAGCTTGATGTCTTCAAGCTTTAAGAGCTTAGCCCCAATAGTGTGGAAGCCTCAAATGGAATCACAAATCATCAAAACACCTTGGAAGACTTTAGAGAATATGGATACTTGGTTCTCTCTAGTGAAATTGGCTAGCCCTCTTATTGTACCCACACTAGTGCCCATTTCACCAACCAAGGACATCTTTATATAGTGTGGAGGATTAGGGTTAAACCCTAATACCCATGACCTTTCATTTCCTAGGATCCATGGGTTAAAGCTCCATGGACTATCCATGAAGACTTAGCCCAACCTAAATGAACTTGGCCCACTACATATATATATATATATATATATATATATATATATATATATATATCTAAGAGTCCATATTTAATTAGTTCATTTTGATCACTTAATTAATTATAAATTAATTCTTGATCAATACTAATTAAATAATATGATTATATTAATATATTAGAACTTATAATATATTAATATAAATATACTATTCTCAAAATATTATCCATATAAATTGTGCCGGTGAAGTGCAACCCAAATGGACCATGTCGGGTCGAGTCAAGTACATACCAAATATAGTTATGGACTTAGACATTAATCCAACAGTCTCCCACTTGGATAAGTCTAAAACTATTATTGAGTATGACTTCAAAACCTAACTGGCAATCGTAGCTCTTAAAGCCGCTGTCGAACTTTGATCTTGTCAACGAACTTGTCCATTAGATAAGGGATCATATATTCCTCCATTCTAGATATCATATGGACTGAGACATGGATTATAATCATTCTCTCTGTCCATTTGTTGTTTCCCGATTTCCGATTCATGATGACTGACTGATTGAACAAATCAAATCAGTCCTGGCTTAGCCAAGCACTCATATGTATCATCATTAAATCATCAAGGGGCCTACAGATATCGCTTTTATCCCGAAGGTAAAAGGAATGGATAAACTTCGACGCATATGGCTTGTTCTACTACTTGTTGAATCATACACAAAGGCACGTTTTATAACACCGAGTTACCAAATGCGTTTTTGTGCAATCAATGTACAAACAACTCATAGTAACAACTCATATCTCTAGGTTTGAAGAATATAAGATATTATCGTCTCATGATCACTCGTGATAAAATCCATGAAGTGATTCCAATGAGCGCGGGTTGAATCCAATACTCATAACTTATGAGCACTCATGAGTGTTGTAGCCCTTTGTCCAACATCTTAGACCTCTACAAGCCAACCCATGACAGTCTTAATTCATATCTACTTCCAACATATGACCGACTGTGGATGGTTTGAATAACTTAGTCATTGCAGAAGAATAACCTAGTTTATTTGGGAAGTCAAAACATGCAAAGTGAAACACAAGAATAAATGAATCAAATATGGTATCAAACCCTATGAATATAAATAAACACTTTTATTTATCACCATACTGATTACTCATCATTCATTGTTTCGGTTTTATCAACTTTATACTTGAATTTAAAACAATAGTTGTCACATGCTCCAAGCATGTACACTATGTTTTCTAAACACTAGTCATGACATACACAAAGTATGCGTACTATGTTTGTCTATGATCTTTACTTTGTGAAATAGATCAATTGAGCATAACTCCAATGATCATCTTTTCACACTCCCAAACCCTTACTGCAAATGCAAGAATTCCAAATTCATGCCATTTACTAAAATCTGTTAGATTCTAAACTTATATGCATTGATCCTCTTGTAATGATTATGCACAAATTCAACCAGACTTGGCGACAATCATTACAGAGTATTCCAACAGAGATCAACTCCTTGGAAACATCCTTCTTGCATTAAGTTTCCTAATCTTACAGATTGAATACTTTCTAACTTTGAACCATTTCCATATTCCATTTTGACTATCACTTCCGAACAAGAGTTGCCTCTTTTCAGACTATGTCAATATGGTCCTTCCAAAGTCAACACTATACTTCCAACTGTCCTTGAGAAACCAATCCTTGGTAAACCTTAGATTGTCCTCAACAATTGCTTAATCATTTTAGTCATATCCAATTCTAGACCTTTTCCCTTCTTAATGCCCCAGGCATTTGGAAAATTTTAGAAAGGATGAATATATCACATGTAATCGATCCTATATCCGAAGCATATGGGACATGATTCATGATGTCTCACATAAAGACTAAACCAGTCTTTTGCTATAATATTTCCATTTCTATTTGCCAAGTTCTCATAATTCAGATTATGAAAAGGGATGTCGTAATCATAATCGAATTTTAGAACGCAAATAATGAACCCATACATAGAATTTCCTTATGTTGTGCCATTCCAACATGAAATTCATATATATATTCTTGACTAAATACGATTAAGACCTCAATCTAAGCTTTTAGATTTGAGATGAAGTATAATTTCCTCTCCCTTAATTATAGCAAAACAACTTTTCCCAATTGAGACCTTTTGTTTTCTATAATTAACATTGCTAACTTGCAACCTTTATCATGCTCCCACTACAATGATGATTAATAGCATAAGACTTATGCTCCCACTAGCTTTGACATGTAACCAAAAATCAAATGGACTTCTAGAAATCAATACTTTATTGACTTTCTTACCAAAGTTCAGATTTCTGAAACTAGATTGCCTTGATAAGACTTTATCAATATCATACACCTCTCTTAGATAGCTCACATGTGTGTCTAAACAATTTAAAAACTATGAAAAGGGATGCCGTAATCATAGTCTAAATTGTTTAGACCTTTTTGCCATTTCTCATAAGTCAATGTTAGTGTGTCGGTTAACCACGCACGCTCCACTAACGACTTTGAGAACTGCAAATATCACAATTGCTATCTACTTAAAATCTACTTAGTGAAAGAGTTTCCTTACCATCATTTTCATGAATCGAAGAGAAACCTTATGACACTTAGATTTTATGGTGTAAGCGTTCCTATCCATGTTAATTTGTCAAAACCATAACCACATGACTAGGTTAGTGACAAATCCTAACTCATATGGATTGAACTTGTGCAATCTTAACTTCTTGCCACCTGGCAGCTCAAGGGCCTGCCATTGCTTCCAAGTAGTTATCCAAAAAATTGAGAACATGTAGAACTCAAATGTATAGCCAATTTAACTAGAATGGGCACAGAAATGTCAACACGATAGGTTATAAACCTCTAGTTGTGTGCTAGTGATGAAATACAGGTTTTTGTTCTTGATTACTTCTTGAAACCCTTTCAGGATCTTTTAGACTCCCACTGTCTCCTTGACCTATAAGACTTTCTTGCCAAATATCCAAGAGATAGTGTGTGGATTCTAATCAAGACAGACACTTAACACAATTAGCCTTAGTTGATTTTTGTTTTATCCAAAACATCACAACTTACCAATTTCAAATGTACAAGAGTAGAAAACTTTTACTCTTACATTTGACAAGTGTTTTAAACCTTCTTTAATACATGTCACTCAAGTTACAATCTTAGAGTATAACTCTATAAACTGTTTTCGAATGAAGTATGAATCATCTTCTTGATTTAACCACTTCAATCATTCATAACTCGTCTTCTTAACTCTCAGAATGTACTTAGAGGATGAATTGTGATAAGGTCTCAAAATCATTAAGATGATCTTAAAACATGATACTAAAGGACTCTCCCATCTTTTCAGATTTGAGAAACTTTTATCCTTCTGCCTAATTTGATTCTTCTTATTCGTTCTTGTTGGATTAATGTCTAAGTCCATAACTATATTTGGTAAGACTTGACCCGACCCGGCATGGTCCATTTGGGTTGCATACCATCATGCACTTGGATGAGAGAAATAAGACACTTATGGTTATTAATATATTATAAGTTCTAGTATATTAATAATAAGAATAATAAGATTATTTAATTAGTATTGATCAAGAATTAATCTAGGATTAATTAAGTGATCAAAAGAAGACTAATTAAATATATGGGTTGATTGTGTAAATCATCCATACTTGTATAGTGGGCTAATGCTCCATGGATAATCAAGTTGGGCTAAAACCCATAGGATGGTTCATGGATGCTCCATGGTGTATTTGAACCCATGGATCCAAGGAAATGGAAAGTCATGACAATTAGGGTTTGCCCTAATTGTAACACTATATAAAGATATTATTCTTGGCAAAATCGGTGACTAGAATCACACTAGTGTGTGAAGTGAAAGGGCTAGCCGATTTTGATGAGTGTAGAATTCTCTCAAGTCATTCCAAGTGTTTTGATGATTGTGATTCCATTTGAGGTGTCACACTTGGGGCACTAGGCACTCAAGCTTCATGAAGACTTCCTACACCAAAGAGGTATGTATTCTATCTTGCTATAGTCATTGTTTTTGTATGCTAGATTAGGATAATACCTTGGAAGTTCTTATTTGCATGTATAATAGAGAAAACATAGATCCAAGGTATTTAGGGTTGCATGTACACTTAGGAGTGTTAGAATGCTCAAAACCCAACAGTGGTATCAGAGCCTAGGCTTGCTTTCTCTTATACTTGTAATTAAAAGTTGAAAAAAGTCAAAAACTTGCTGTCTGACGAATGGACTCGGCGAGTCCATGGGGGGGACTCGGCGAGTTCATGTGTATCTTCAACCTACTCGGCGAGTAGGTTCATGCAACCCGGCGAGTAGGGTCGACAAAGTGCAGATTTTCGACTTTAGTTGCTGGAAATGGATTGGAAACATTACCCTAAACTGTTTTGGTACTTGAAAACTTTTTTTAGCTGGTGTAATGTTTTTGCTAATTCATTTACAATAACTAGTTATCAAAATTACAAAGTTTAATGTGATTTTGATTCTTGAAAGTGTTCATATTCATGTTCTTGTTCATATGAAGTTTAGATGATCATAGGGATTATTTGTAACCTATATGGTAGTTTAATTCTTGATCATAATGTGTTTTAATGGAGTCCATAACTTGTCCTCAAGTTATGGAAAACCAAAAGTCTCTTGGATTAAAAAAAAAAAAAAAAAAAAAAAAAAAAAAAAAAAAAAAACCATTAAAAGAACACATGAGTTAGAAAAATGAAAAGTCCTCATTTTACTACTCTATTAAACTCATAAGTTACAAGAAATGAAAAGTTTTGAATAATTTCAAAACATGCCCTCAAGTTTTGGAATTTGTAAAGCTTTCACTTATGAATACTTTAATTCCAAGTTAGCCCTTAGAATTTTAAAAGTTAAAATTCAACCCTTATACTTTATAATATTATAAGTTAATAATATATATATGTATAAGAGTAAAGTCAGTCTTACCGCTAGTACGCCTCATTCACGAAGCCAGTCTATAAGGTGGGTATAAGGTTGTTGCCTATAAAATGGCAACTTAATGGGTGTCCACTCTCACCCACCGCTTGCTTGACTGGTGGAGGGTCGTTAGCCGAACGGGTTTGACAGGACTAGAATTCTCCCTTCATTAAAAGTATTAATGAAAAATACTAAGTAACTAAACTCTTAATAATACCCAATCTTAGTTACTTAGGAAAAATGTGAATAAGGTGCTAATCCATGAAATTACACTTTACACTTTGTCTAAGTCGTTAGTGGAGCGTGTGTGGTTAACCGGCACACTAACTTGGACTTAACAAGGTAGGTAAAGGGTGACTTAATATTTATCATAGTATCGATGGAGCGTGTGTGGTTAACCGGCACATCGATTGAGGGGTAATTTATTAAGGGTACCAAGTGATTTGCATGGTTACTTCACACCTTGTTTTGTGATCCTCGGCATCCCAGTCACAAAACCTGAAGGGCACACTCGAGATTGAAACATGCCTTTGAACAGTTCAATGAATCTCAAAGATCTAGGAGTTTCAAAACCAATTAAAACCTAATAATATATTTCGTTTATCTTGGTGGAAATTGGTGAATCGTCATTCACCTACCTTCAAATATTTTATAGCTTGGATTACGGCATACCTCTTCTAAGTTATAAAATAGTTTGTTGGGTCCTAGCCTTAATATTTCATATTGGGTGTCATATTAAGGACTTAAAATCAACTATCTTGAATATCTCCCAAAAGATGTCTGGTTTAGACACCTATGATCTTCCCAAATCTCTTGAAACAAGGTTTCCTAATGAGGTTGATGTCCCATGGATATCATACTTCTTTCTCCTCCTCCAATCATTCTCCCTAACCCACAAGTTCTTGAAAAGTTTAAGGTCACTCAAAGCCCTATTGGCAAGGCAAGGTCTAGGTGTGATCACATCTTGGAGATGTAGTCACATATTGACAAGCCGGGAGAGTTGGGTGTCAAAGTCTTGAGAAAGTTGGTGGTTCAACTACTTTCTAAGTCACATAGTGAGTTCTTTTAGAACACCTATGAAAAAGACTATGACAAGACCCTTAATGATCTTATCTATTTGTTAAGATCAACTTCCTTAAAACTTGATGGACATTGACAATAATGACACAGGAAATCCCGGAAAGCATTCTCTTCCCAATGGAAAGGGATAGGCCATAGTCAACTCGGTTGACCAAATGGTAAAGAGAAAAAGCTAAGTCTGTGATAGTCCCGTGTACCATTATCAAAGGGTCCATATGTTTATATTGCCAAAGAAAGGGGCATTGGTTGCGAAGCTGCCAAATTCACCTAAGGATGTTAAAGTCAATAAGTTTGACTCTACTTCAGGTAAATTCCACTAACTCTGTTAAGTTTCTATTCTGAGATTCTTGATACATGATGTGACTGGGTCACATGGTGATGTTTTAAGAATGAAAGAAAAGTGAAGAAACTTAAAGAAAGAATATGCTGAATCTGATGGCGTAGATGGATTTCTATCGCATAGTTTGAAGATCGGATTCTTGAGCTACTTCTCAGGAGTTATGAGATATTGCTTAGGAATAGATAACAACAAGTTTTCATATGGATTGTAAGGATAAGTTTTTCCGCAAAGTTTTAAAATAAAAGGAAAAATTTTGATTTTATTTATTTTAAAATATCCTTACAATGGCATTTGAGGAAAAATTGTTGCTTATATGATTCCATTAAGAGCAAGAGTGGAAATATGAAATTGATTCTTTCATTTGTGGTAATGTCTAGATTTACCAAATAAGGAAAGATTCTCATCACCCAAGTTTCAATTGGACCGGAACTTGGAATCATGCAAGTTGTATAGCATGATGAATGAGAACCTTCAAGTTTTGGAAAATTAAGACTAATTACTTGTTCACATGGATGTGTGAGTCAAGTAAAGGACTAAGGGATCGAGTACACATTCTTGTGCACTGGTCAAGTCCACCACAAAAAGATTGATAAAACTATTCGTCATAGTTTACTAAAGCACAGTAAATATGATTATACTTACAAGCTTAAGTGTAATTCTGAGACATTGGAAAAAGGTTCCAATGTATGGCAGAGCGAATAAGAAGAATCAATTTAGGCAGAAGGATAAAAGTTTCTCAAATCTGAAAAGATGGGAGAGTACTTTAGTATCAGCTTTCGTGATCATCTTAATGATTAAGAAACCATAGCACAATTAGTTCTCTAAGGAAATCTTAGTGCATTCTTATGACTAAGAAGAGGAACTTGAATTGTTGAAATGGTTAAATCAAGAAGATGAGTCATACTTCATTCCAATACAAGTCTTAGAGTCATGCTCCAAGATTGTAACTTGAGTGACATGTCTCAAAAGAAGGTTTAAAACACTTGTCAAATGTAAGAGTAAAAGTTTTCTACTCTTGTACATTTGAAATTGGTAAGTTGTGATGTTTTGGATAAAACAAAGACCAACTAAGGCCAATTGTGTGAAGTGTTTGTCTTGATTAGAATCCACACTATCTCTTGGATATTTGACAAGGGAGTCTTATAGGTCAAGAGGATAGTGGGAGTCTTAAAGGTCTTGAAAGTCTCAAGAACTAATCAATAATAAACCTGAAGTTCTTCACTAGCACACGACTTGAGGTTTATAACCTATCGTGTTGACATATTCTGTGCCCATTCCAGTTAAAGTTGGCTTTGCATATGAGTTCTTAGAGTTCTCAATTGGTTGCACAACAACTTGGAAGCAATGGCAGGCCTTGAGCTGCCAGGTGGCAAGAAATTAAGATTGAGTTCAGTCCATATGAGTTTGGGTTTGTCATTATCCTTGTCTTGTGACTATGATTTTGACCGTTCACATGGATAAGAACACATACACCAGTAAATCTAAGTGTCATAAGGTTTCTCTCCGATTCATGAAAATGATGGTGAGGAAACACTTTCACTAAGTAGATTTTAGCTAGATAGCAATTGTGATATTTGCATTCTCAAAGTCGTTAGTGGAGCGCGTGTGGTTAACCGGCACACTAATATGGACTTGTGAGAAGTGGCAAAAAGGTCTAACCATTATGATTACGGCATACCTCTTCATAACTGTTTAGACTCACAAGTGTGCTATCTAAAGGAAGGTGTATGATTTTGATAAAGTCTTATCAAAACAATCTAGTATCAGAAATCTGAACTTTGGTAACAAAGTGAGCTGATTTCTGGGTACATGTCAAAGCTAGTGGGAGCATAAGTGTTATGCTAATAATCATCATGTTAGTGGGAGCATGATAATTATGTTAAGTATTGCAAGCTAGCAATGTTAATTATAGAAAACAAAAGTTTCAATTGGGAAAAAGTTGTTTTGCTATAATTAAGGGAGAGGAAATTATACTTCATCTCAAATCTATAAGCTTAGATCATGAGGTTTTAATCATTTAGTCAAGGATATATATATGAATTTCATGTTGGAAAGGCTCAACATAAGGAAATTCTGTATATGGGTCCATTATTTGCGTTCTAAAATTTGATTATGATTACGGCATCCCTTTTCATAATCTGAATTATGAGAATTTGGCAAATTGAAATGGACATATTATAGCAAAAGACTAGTTTAGTCTTTATGTGAGACATCATGAATCGATTCCCATATGCTTCGGATATAGGATCGATTACATGTGATATATTCATCCTTTCTAAAATTTTCCAAATGCCTAGGGCATTAAGAAGGGAAAAGGTTTAGAACTGGATATGACTAAAAGGATTAAACAATTGTCGAGGACAATCTAAGGTTTACCAAAGATTGGTTGCTCAAGGACAGTTGGAAGTATAGTGATAATTCTGGAAGGACCATATTGACATATTCTGTAAGGAGGCAACTCTTGGTCAGAAGTGATAGTCAAAATGGAATCTGGAAATGTTTCAAAGTTAGAATTTTCAATATGTGTAAGATTAAGGAAACTTATTGCAAGAAGGATGTTTCCAAGGAAACGATCTTCTTTGGAATACTCTGTAATGATTGTTGTCAAGTCTTTCTGACTTTGTGCATAATCATTACAAGAGGATCAGTGCATATAAGTTTAAAATCTAACAGATTTCAGTAAATGGCATGAATTTGGAATTCTTGCATTTGCAGTAAGGATTTGGGAGTGTGAAAAGAGAATCAGTGAAGTTATGTTCAATGGATCTAGTTCACAAAGTAAAGATCATAGACAAACATAGTATGCATACTTGGTGTATGGCATGACTAGTGTTTAGAAAACATAGTGTACATGCTTGGAGCATGGGATCACTATTGTTTTAAATTCAAGAATAAAGTTGATAGTTGAAACAGTATACAATGAATAATGTGTAATCATATGGTGATAAATAAAAGGTGCTTTATTTATATTCATAAGTTCTGAGACCATATTGGATTCGATTATTATTGTGTTTCATTTTGCATGTTTTGACTTCCCGAATAAACTAGGTTATTCTTTCGGAATGACTAAGTTATTCAAACCATCCACAGTCGGTCATATGTTGGAAGTAGATATGAATTAAGACTGTCATGGGTTGGCTTGTAGAGGTCTAAGGTGTTGGACAAGGCTACAACACTCATGAGTGCTCATAAGTTCTGAGTATTGGATTCAACCCGCGCTCATTGGAGTCACTTCATGGATTTTATCACGAGTGATCATGAGACGATAATATCTTATATTCTTCAAACCTAGAGATATGAGTTGTTACTATGAGTTGATAGTACATTGATTGCACGAAACCGCATTTGGTAACTCTGTGCTATAAAACGTGCCTTTGTGTACGATTCAACAAGTAGTAGAACAAGCCATATGAGTCAAAGTTTATCCATTCCTTTTACCTCCGGGATAAAAGCGATATCTGTGGGGCCCTCGATGATTTGATGATGACAAATGGAAGTGCTCGGCCGGGCCAGGACTGATTTGATTTGTTCAATTAGTCAGTCGTCATAAATCGGAAATCGGGAAACAACAAATGGACAGAGAGAATGAATATAATCCATGTCTCAGTCCATATGATATCTAGAATGGAGGAATATATGATCCCTTATCTAATGGACAAGTCACTGACAAAGGTCAGAGTTCATCGACAAGGTCAGAGTTCGACAGAAGCTTCTGAGAGCTACGATTGCCAGTTGGTTCCTGAAGTCATACGCAATAATAGTTTTAGACTTATCCAAGTGGGAGACTGTTGGATTAATGTCTAAGTCCATAACTATATTCGGTAAGACTTGACCCGACCCGGCATGGTCCATTTGGGTTGCATACCATCATGCACTTGGATGAGAGAAATAAGACACTTATGGTTATTAATATATTATAAGTTCTAGTATATTAATAATAAGAATAATAAGATTATTTAATTAGTATTGATCAAGAATTAATCTAGGATTAATTAAGTGATCAAAAGAAGACTAATTAAATATATGGGTTGATTGTGTAAATCATCCATACTTGTATAGTGGGCTAATGCTCCATGGATAATCAAGTTGGGCTAAAACCCATAGGATGGTTCATGGATGCTCCATGGTGTATTTGAACCCATGGATCCAAGGAAATGGAAAGTCATGACAATTAGGGTTTGCCCTAATTGTAACACTATATAAAGATATTATTCTTGGCAAAATCGGTGACTAGAATCACACTAGTGTGTGAAGTGAAAGGGCTAGCCGATTTTGATGAGTGTAGAATTCTCTCAAGTCATTCCAAGTGTTTTGATGATTGTGATTCCATTTGAGGTGTCACACTTGGGGCACTAGGCACTCAAGCTTCATGAAGACTTCCTACACCAAAGAGGTATGTATTCTATCTTGCTATAGTCATTGTTTTTGTATGCTAGATTAGCATAATACCTTGGAAGTTCTTATTTGCATGTATAATAGAGAAAACATAGATCCAAGGTATTTAGGGTTGCATGTACACTTAGGAGTGTTAGAATGCTCAAAACCCAACAGTTCTGTCATACATTGAAAAAAATTTCAATGCTTCACAATTATACTTAAGCTTGTAAGTATAATCATATTTACTAAACCTTAGTAAATCATGATGAATAGTCGTATCCATCTTTTGTGGTGGATTTTGACAAGTGCACAAGAAAGTGTACTTGATCCCTTAGTCCTTCTCTTGACTCACACATCCATGTGAACAAGCAGTTAGTCTTAATTTTCCAATGCTCGAAAGTTCTCATTCATCATACTATACAACTTGCATGATTCCAAGTTTCTATCCAAATGAAACTTGGATGATGAGAATCTTTCCTTATTTGGTAAATTTAGACACTACCACAAATGAAAGACTCAAATTCATATTTTCAATATTGCTATCAATGGAATCATATAAACAACATCTTTTTCCCAAATGCCATTGTAAGGATATTTTTTTAAAATAAATAAAATTAAAAACTTTTCTTTTATTTTAAAACTTTGCGGAAAAGCTAATCCTTACAATGCAGATGTATATGAAAACTTGTTGTCATCTATTCCTAAGCAATCTATCATAACTCTTAAGCACGTGCTCAAAATTCTGATCACCGAACCATGCGATCGAAATCCATCTTCGCGATCAGAATCAGTATATACTTCCTTTAAGTTTCTTTACTTTTCTTTGATTCTTAAAACATCAACATGTGACCCAGCCACATCATGTAATAAGAATCTCCAAGTAGGAACTTAATAGAGTTAGACCATGGACTTTACCTTAAATCAAGTCAAACTTATTGACTTTATCATCCTTAGGTAAGTTTGGCAGATTCATAACCAAAGCCTCTTCCTTTGGCAATAGAAATATATGGATCCTTAGGTAATAGTACATGGGACTATCTCAGACTTAGCCTTTCTCTTTACCATTTGGTCAACCAAGTTGACTATGGCCAATCCCTTTCCATTGGGAAGAGAATGCATTTCTGGATTTCCTGTGTCACTATTGTCCCTGTCCATAAAGTTTTGGGAAGTTGATCTCCTAATCAAATTTGCTTTACTAGTACACTAAATCATTTCTGATTTAGCAGAACCAAGCAAATAGATAAGATCATTAAGGGTCTTGTCATAGTCTATCTCATAGGAGTCCCAAAGGAACTCACTATGTGTCTTAGAAAGTGATTGAACCACTAACTTTCTCAAGACTTTGACACCCAACTCTCCCGGCTTGTCAATATGTGACTTCATCTCCAAGATGTGATCACACCTAGACCTTGCCTTGCCAATAGGGCTTGAGTGACCTTGAACTTGTGGGTTAGGGAGAATAATTGGAGGAGGTGGAGGAAGTGAAGTTCCAAGATATTTGGGAAGATCATAGATGTCTGAACTTGACATCTTTTGGGAGATATTCAAGATAGTTGATTTAAAGTCCTTAATATAACACCCAATATGAAATATTAAGGCTAGGACCCAACAAACTATTTTATAACTTAGAAGAGGGATGCCGTAATCCAAGCTATAAAATATTTGAAGGTAGGTGAATGACGATTCACCAATTTCCACCATGAAAAACGAAATAATTAATTAGGTTTTAATTGGATTTGAAATTCCTAGATCTTTGAGATTCATTGAACTTTCAATGGCATGTTTCAATCTCGAGTGTGCCCTTCAGGTTTTGTGATTGGGATGTCGAGGATCACAAAACAAGGTGTGAAGTAACCATGCAAATTACTTGGTACCCTTAAGTGTTTACCCCTCAATCGATGTGTCGGTTAACCACACACGCTCCATCGATACTATGATAAACATTAAGTTACCCTTTGCCTACCTTGTTAAATACAAGTTAGTGTGCCGGTTAACCACACACGCTCCACTAACCGACTTAAACAAAGTGCAAAGTGTAATTTCATGGATTAGCACCTTATTCACATTTTCCTAAGTAACTAAGATTGGGTATTATTAAGAGTTTAGTTACTTAGTATTTATCATTAATACTTTTAATGAAGGGAGAATTATAGTCCTGTCAAACCCGTTTAAGTTGCCATTTTATAGGCAACAACCTTATACCCACCTTATAGATCGGCTTCGTGAATGAGGCGTACTAGCGGTAAGACAGACTTTACTCTTATACATATATATATATATATATATATATATATATATATATATATATATATATATTAACTTATAATATTATAAAGTATAAGGGTTGAATTTTAACTTTTAAAATTCTAAGGGCTAACTTGGAATTAAAGTATTCATAAGTGAAAACTTTTCAAATTCCAAAACTTGAGGGCAAGTTTTGTAACTTTCAAAACTTTTCTATTCCATAACTTATGTGTTTAAAGTAGTTTTAATTAAAAAACTCTTCAAGTTCCATAACTTGAGGACAAGTTATGGAAGACTTTAAACTAATAAAAGAATTAACTTTTCTTTATTTTATAACTTATGGAATTAAGGTTACACTTTTTTTATTTATTTCTTATTTAATGAAGAGACTCTTGGTTCTCCATAACTTGAGGACAAGTTATGGAGTCATAAAACCATTTAATAAGGAAAGACTCTTCATTTTTTTTGTAACATAAGACAATTTTTATGAGTTCTTAAGATTCATAAATGTGACTTTTCATATAACTTGAGGACAAGTTACAAAAACACATTTTATGAACAACTTTTAGATTAATTTGGATTGAAAACTATTAACACATATTTTTCATTAATCTAAAAAATAACTCATAAAACAAGGTAACACAAAAAAAAACTTTTGGATTCCATAACTTATGGAGTTTAATGTTTCTTTTATGATGAAACTTTTCATGTTCCATAACTTAAAAAGAAGTTATAGAATTCTTTAAAACATTAAGACCAAGTTTTGTAACTCCATAAAAAACTTTGAATCAATTTTTTTTAAACCTTTTCATATCCATAACTTATGGAGGTTTCAAAAAACTCTTTAGATCAAACTTTTAAAACTAATAAAATAATCATATAATTTTATCTTTTACTAAATTTGACCTAATCCAACTCATATAGAAAATGATTCAAATTTTACAAATAATTAGTGTTTCACAAAAACAAGTAATTATCTTAAAATTTGACAAACGTCATGTTTTTTTTCCTTTTTTTCAAATTTGAAAATAAAACATTTGCATTAATATAACAGAAAACAACCCATGTCTCTGATACCACTGTTGGGTTTTGAGCACTCTAACACTCCTATGGTGTACATGCAACCCTGTAAACCTTGGATCTATGTTTTCTCTATTATACATGCAAATAAGAACTTTCCAAGGCTTTAATCCTAACTAGCATACTATGAGGTAACTATACTACAAAGACTAGTTAGATGACATACCTTTTGGTGTAGCTTGATGTCTTCAAGCTTTAAGAGCTTAGCCCCAATAGTGTGGAAGCCTCAAATGGAATCACAAATCACCAAAACACCTTGGAAGACTATAGAGAATATGGATACTTGGTTCTCTCTAGTGAAATTGGCTAGCCCTCTTAGTGTACCCACACTAGTGCCCATTTCACCAACCAAGGACATCTTTATATAGTGTGGAGGATTAGGGTTAAACCCTAATACCCATGACCTTTCATTTCCTAGGATCCATGGGTTAAAGCTCCATGGACTATCCATGAAGACTTAGCCCAACCTAAATGAACTTGGCCCACTACACACACACACACACACACACACACACACACACATATATATATATATATATATATATATATATATATATCTAAGAGTCCATATTTAATTAGTTCATTTTGATCACTTAATTAATTATAAATTAATTCTTGATCAATACTAATTAAATAATATGATTATATTAATATATTAGAACTTATAATATATTAATATAAATCATAAATATACTATTCTCAAAATACTATCCATATAAATTGTGCCGGTGAAGTGCAACCCAAATGGACCATGTCGGGTCGGGTCAAGTACATACCAAATATAGTTATGGACTTAGACATTAATCCAACACATACTACCTTCCACATCTATCCGTACCTTCTCCAGGGACTGCCTTGACTCCACCAGGTCCCTTTCACTACCGTTGATCTCTGTTATTCCTATCCTAGGCTTCCCCTAGGGAACCTATGACTCCACCCAACCCAGTCCTCAGCTGCTGAAGGCCTCTTGGTGTTGCCAATTAGCTATTACCTGAATACAATCACATGTGACGAGGCTCGGATAATCCTTCGAGTAAGGGACTCATCCCTACCATGGTTAGGACTCAAATAATAACTACGCAATAGGGTCAAATCCAACACTCTGAGATTATTCAACCCTGATCACATGTGACTTTAACGTATTCACCTAACAGCTAACTCCCACCACTTCAAAGCCCACATAGCACAAAGCAAACAGCATTTGGACATAAAGAAAACAATCTCAAGCAACTCTATCCTCGTAGGGAAAAACTGTACTAGCATATAATGCTAAACTCGCACTATCAAGCATAACCTATACAGGCCATCCTACTGCTGTCTACTCAATTCTAGCATGCAACTTTTCACACTCTAAAGCACATAAAGTAGGCACATAAGGCATCACTCCTAGATCCTTAGTCCTATTCTAGCATGTTGTTCTACTGAAACTGATAAGCATAACATAAACTTGTATGGGTACTTTGGGGAATACTTACTTGAGCTTGGCCGGTCACGCACATCACACACTTCGTTCTTTCTTAGAACCTTTTACTAGCTTTTAGAAAACATTTTCTTTTTCCAAAATCTTTTAATCCCTCTATTTGAGTTCAAACACCCCCGAAGGTGTGTTCGAATCCCTCAAACCAGGGCTCTGATACCAACTTGTTACGTCCCAAAAATACGAGCCAAAAAATTCGTTTTTGAACATGTACTTAGCAAAACATTTAGAAATTCAACAACCATTTCATTTCACAAAAGATGTTGCATGTCAGAAAACATTGTTATAATCATAAAAATGTCAGAGTACAATCTCCCAGGTAGATGTCATAATGCGGAATATAAGCAGGTGTGTGTGTGTGTGTGATGTACCGCTACCGTGCCAGCTCCTTCCCCTTCGACGAAGAGGTACCTGAAACCAAAACTGAAAACTGTAAGCACGAAGCTTAGTAAGTTCCCCCATAATACCTCATACCATGCAAGCATACAACATACAGCTATGATATACGGGCCTTGCCCACACTCATGAAGATACGGGCCTTGCCCACACTCCGCTAGCCGAGAGATACGTGTCACACCCCCGAACCAGACGGCGGAAACGTCCGGGAGCTGTTGTGACTCAATTGAATACCATCACAATGAATATACATGAAACATAACATCATTCGTCACCAACATTTGAATATTACAACTGATAGTGTTTACATCCATTACATTGTCTCAAAACATTACATTCTCAAAAGTAGATTGTTCGATACTAATTAACACACAGCAAAACATCATTGAGTACAATTCTTCCTTCACTTTATCTGTTACCTGAGAATACAAGTATTTTGAAAAACGTCAACATATGAAATGTTGGTGAGTTCATAAGCGGTATTTGAAAAGCAATGTTTTGTATCATTTTGAAAACCACCAGAAAATCTGATATTTTCTGAAAAGAGCTTTTGAAAACATTTGTGAAGATCCATAAGTATGCTTGTTTGTTTCTATAGTTGTAAAAAAAATATTCATCAAAATTGTGTACATTTTGAAAACCGTATGTATTGAAAAACCCTAGGAAAACCCGATGTTTTCCTAATTCTTTGAATTCCATGAAGTTAAAAATAAAACCATTGCAGCGCGTGAAGTCATTAAGTCCAGGCGACGTCGGATTATTTTTGTGCATGATTAATTGCTATAAACACGCGTTACACAAACGACCAGTTTATAACTATACTAACGATCCCGTAGGCGTCGTCCGTACTAATCATGTTATCCAACCGCCCTGACTTCAAGTAATCCCACATCCGAAGAGAAAGAGGACACGAAGACCCCGATGACTCCATTAACCGGTAGGGGATAAAAAAAAGGTACGAGGGGCCCTTGACCCGCCTCGCATAAAATACCGACTTTACTAGCAATACCATAGGACCCTTGGGGACCAATAGTATAAAAGCCATTGAAAGTCCTTTTACGCTATGTTAGATCATGTAAGACCCGACAACTCGTAAGGTAGAAGTCTTCGGGCCTTAAGATCAGGTCATTGGGCTAGCTAGGCCCAACAAACAAGATTTTACACTTTGGGGCCCAAAGATGGTGCGTAGACGTCTGTGCACTCTCACGTGTGTATTAATTTCCCAAATGTTACTTGTGTGAATCGAGGTATCGTCGCGTTAGTAGTTTCGGATTTTTATTGGTTCGAGACCGAACCAATTCGTTTAACAACGATTTTTGGTATTGTTGTGTATTGTATTTCGTCGGTAGTCGCGGTGCCAATATTTGATCACGTTGGGTGTATTGAATTAGCCTTGAAAATTTTCTGTTTTCAGCCCCTCTTTATTTTGTAAATTTACTTTTTCAACCCTTTAATTAAGTAAATTTCCGGTTTGGTCCTTAAACCATTTTTCTTGACATTTTAACACCAAAACTTATTGAAATTGATATTTTTCAGCATATTTTTCATAGAAAATAGTTTGAGTCCCTGAAAATGCAGTTTCCTCGGTTATAACCCCTCTTTTTCACAGTTTTTACAATTTTGGCCCAAATTGGAAAACTTTTGCAAATTTGGTCCTTTTTAAATTTGAAAAGCATTTTAAACCTTTGAAAAGTACTTGGAACACTAGTAACCCACTGTTTTACAGAAAAACACAGTTTAGCCCTCCAAAACAGAAAATTTCACATATTGGGCCCTATTGGGCCGAAAATGTCATTTTTAGCCCATTAAGCTTGAAACTTATGTTTTTAATCCTCCAAAAGAGTATATTTTCAGAAAATACATTATGGAAACTGTTTTGACTCATCTCACCCATCAGAGATATATTTCATTTTGGGCCCCTTAACTTTATATTTTTAACATTTTATGTCCAAAAATTGAGTTTTTAGCCCAAAGAAAATGTTATTAAGTCATTTAACTATTTTTCTTGGAACACTTTGTATGTAGAAATATATTTGATGCTAGTATCATTTAACATAGAGTATATCTCGATTTTTAGGGGTTTATGGCTAGATCCAACATTATAAACACACAAAAACACCCACATAAGCATAGAATCATACAAGGCATACAAAACACATATAGATCTACACTTTCACTTGTATTCCCCCCCCCCCCCCCCCCCACAAAACTCATAAAAACAGAAAATAGGGGGTATGAAGCTCACCTTGGAGTTGATGGTTCGGTTTTTGGATGAAGAAAGTGAGAGATTTCGGCCTAGCTTGCTTCTTGAGAGGATCCTCAAAACTATGATGTTTCTAGTAGGATAATCAAGAGATTTGTGATGTTTCTAGGAGGATTTGATCATAGATGAATTTATACAACTTGAGGGTGAAGTAACTTACCTAGCATGTGAGTTTGATGAACTTTCTTATGCACACACACCCACTCACGGGTTTATAGAGAAAATGGAAGAGTTCTTGAGGTTTTGGGGAGTGAAAGGAAACATGAATGATTTTTGGTGAGGGAGAATGGCCTTAGGCCGAGATTAAGAAGGGAGAGAGAAAGGAGATATTTTTTGCATGGAAACATGGGAAATACATAGATACATGATGTGTATTAGACTTGGTTATCCTCCATACAATAATGAGGTGTCATGTTTAGATTAGTTTGGTCCTCCTTGTTAAGATATTTATTTATTTTTACACACTTGGGCCGAAATAGAGTAATCATGGAGGAGTTTGGGCCTTATCTTGGTCCTTACTCAAAATTATGAAGCCCAAAAATAAATTTTCGGCCCATTTTGGCAAATGAAATCTTTTATGGCCCAATAAGGCTCATTAGAGATAAGATGGATTATTTTAGGCCCACATGGCCCAAAATGCTAAAGTTTTATGAATGTGGTCTATTTAGAGCCCAATTAGGGTTTCTAGGCCCAAGATATTCAAGTTGAAGGTTTATTGGTCCATTAGGCCCAATAAGAGAATCCTAGTCCATAGTGAACTTGAACCGGGATGTCTAGGGTTTTCAACTCTTATTTGAGCATATGAAATATATTTGGATGAGAATAGAGTATAGTATTCACTTAGAGTACAAGTTATTACCCTAGGTGAATGATTGCATGAGAGTAGAATTTCCTAGCAAAATTGCAAGTTGTGACAATACGGGCCTCGCCCACACTCCACTCTCGGAGAGATACGGGCCTTGCCCACACTCAGCCGCTAACCCATAATATACAAGTATCACACAGACAACAAGTATAGACAACTCTATCATCCTGGCGCATATCATAATCAACTCAACCAAGAGATACCGGATCGGCCCACACTCTAGTACTAACATCTCGTCTATACGGGCCGACCTTGGTGCCTTAGACCTGTTCCTACTGGAAGGAAACTCACCTCAAAGTAGCTGCTGATCGGTGTGGGAATTGACTGCCTGCTGCTGCTGCCGCTCCGGAACTCCTCCGACTATAATTCCCACAAAATACTCAGTCAAATACTGCTAACCGCCTTCAGGGTAAATTGACCATTTACCCTTAACAAGTCAAGTCACAGTCAATTGCCAGTTGACCAGACTCGCCGAGTTGGCTTGCCAACTCGCCGAGTCCCTTTCCCTTAGTTTGACCATATATCCTTCTCTACTCGTCGAGTTAAGCGTTGACTCGATGAGTTTTCCTTATATACCCAAGGCCAATGGTCCTTCATCCTACTCGCCGAGTCCTATGAATAACTCGTCGAGTTCATCTTCATCCGAAGAACACTCTAAGCTGTGACTCGCCGAGTTGTATGAACAACTCGCCGAGTTGTTCTTGAGACAAGAAGATTGTGTAACAGCCCGGATTTCCAGGTATCTTTTATGCTTATATTTTTGGAGTTTTGTGAGGGGACTCGGCGAGTTGGAGCTCAAACTCGCCGAGTGGGATCGCGGATCAGGACGCGGGTTAGTGCTTGGACTCGACGAGTCCAAGGAATGGACTCGGCGAGTCCTCGCTGTTTAATGAAACCCTAATTTCCCAGCCCTAGGCCCTATTTAAAGGACCTTATGGCCCTTCATTGCGGCTACCTTTATCTTGAGAGCACCAAAGCAGCTGAGGGATTCGTGTGAGTGAGATAAGAGGCTATTGTTCACCAAATTTGTGTGTTTTTGCAAGAAAGGAAGAGGAAAGTCAAGCTAGAGGAGTTGGGGAGCTTGGATCTTCTTTCATTTCATCAGAGGAGGCTTCTTGAGGTATCATTCAGAGCTTATTTCCGTATTTTTGTTGATTTGGTCAAATCTAGGGTTTCTTAATGCCTTATTTGCTTTGTATTGGAAGTGTGAGAGGTCCCATGGGGATATGGTGCTTAGATCTGGACCTTAGCAGGTCCAGAGAGTCCCTAATTTCATGCTTTATGCCCTCTCTTTTGAGTTAGAGGCTAGGGTTGCCATTTTAGAGGTTATTTCTCCAAAAAGAGCCTTGTAGGTGTGTTATGAGCACCAAGATATAGATTTTACGTGGTAAATAAGCTTAGGAGGGCCAGATCTATGAGTGGATGGTGCGGATCTGACCTCAAAAGCTAGTTTGAGTAGATGCATGGCATGGACTCGCCGAGTCTGAAGAACAGACTCGGCGAGTAGCATGAAGATTGTCCTTGACCACTCAGTGAGTGGTCCAGCCGAGTTATGAGTTGACTCACTGAGTCAGGGAGAGTTAGCATGGGTTGACAGGTGGACTGAGTCAAGCTGGGACTCGCCGAGTTGTTCTTAAGACTCGGCGAGTTGAGTCGTGGTGGCCCCGCGATTCATGCCAGGTGGAACCCGTCGAGTCAGGGGTGTACTCGACGTGTCAAAAAGGGAATCCTAGAGGGTTGGTGAATACGTATAGACTCGCCGAGTCGCCCTAGTGCACTCGCCGAGTCCGGTCAAAGTTGACCGTTGACCAGAGTTGACCAGTGTTGACTTGTTAGGGGTAGTCAACCTTAGTGGTAAAAGTGTTAATTAGAGACATCTGATGTTATAGGAGGATTATAGCTCGGAGGATCGAGCACGAGTGATTTCCAGGATTCGCGAGTTATCGAGATACACGAGGTGAGTCTTCTCACTATACTTTACCCTGAGTAGGTAATTAGAGTTATGTGTCAGATTATGTGTATGTTATGTGTATGCTATGTGTTGTACTGCATGATGTCTATGTGATTTATGTTGTGCATGTTTATAGAGTTGGAACCAGAAGGTTCCCAGAGTTAGAACCTGAGGGTTCCCAGAGCTTGGGTGCACGGACCCATAGAGTTATAGCCTCGAGTGGCTAATATATGTTTATATGGTATTTTGGGGAACTCACTAAGCTTTGTGCTTACAGTGTTAGTGTTGTTGTTTCAGGTACTAGCGAAGACCGTGGGAAGGCGTCGGCTTGATCTGTACACACGCATGGGATTTTTGATATATATGTGATCTTGGGATTTTGTATGATGTGAATTGGGATTTAAACTTAATGCTTTTATGAAAATTAAATGAGAAATGTTTTTATAATTTGCGAAAAATTATTTTGAAATTCACGGTGTTACAAGTTGGTATCAGAGCCTTGGTTTGAGGGATTCGAGTACACCTTCGGGCGTATTTGAACTCAAACTGAAGATTTGAGAAGTATTTTCAAAAAGAGTAAAAGAATTTGAAAAGAATGCAAAGCAGAGTGTGTGTACGATCAGTCCGCGCCCGAACGGTGATTTCCCAAAATACCCTTATGTTATGTGATATTGATATTGTTATGATGTATCCGCATGCTAAAGTAGGCTAGGTATTCCTATTAGGACTAGAGTGGCCTGATTTGTGATGCCTTAGCCTAGGAAGAGGTAAGTTGCTATGAGATGCTTGAGGGTGAGTAGGTAGCAGTGAGGGGCTTGTGAGAGATCTTTTAGAGGAAGGTCTATGCGTGATAGAGTACTTGGAATTTGGGATCCGAAGAGGAGGACTTGGGGTGTATTCTGATACGGTGTGGACAGTAGTATTGGGCCCGTACTACTGAAAGCACCGGAGCAGTGTACAGCCCAAGTAAGAACCTTTGGAATACCAAGGATCAAGGAGGAATGAGTTGTCGAGTGTGAGTATGCTTGAAGGGGTTCTAATTTTTCGTATGTTGTATTTCAGAGGTAGATCATGGTGAGGACAAGTTTGATGCCTGAGAGCAGTGGTACCAGTGATGAGGAGATCCGCCGGATCATCCACGAGGAGGTGGCTGCGGCCATCAGAGCAGAGATACCAGAGATGTTCGGGTCTATTAAGACCATGCTGATTGAGACATTCAACGAGCGTTATGCCGCTCTTTCTGAGGCTGCTGTTGCAGCAGCCACCACAGCGATTGCTGCCACGAGGCCGCAAGGTGGTGATGCGTTGCTGTTCCGGGAGTTCAGCAACACAAAACCACCAGAGTTTCATGGGACCCAGGATCCGGTGGCAGCTATGAGGTGGATACCTGACATATAGGGGTGCTTCTTCACTTGCTCATCTCCTGAGCATTTGAAGGTTCGGTTCGCGTTGAACCAGCTTCGCTTGGGAGCGAAGGACTGGTGGAAGTTTGTGACGGCGCATTACACGCCTGTTGAGCTTGCGGCAGTGACCTGGGAGAGGTTCACTGTCATGTTCCGAGATGAGTACGTTCCCCAGGTGGAGAGGGAGCGTTTGGCACAGGATTTTCTGACCCTCGAGCAGGGTACTGAGTCAGTTATAGCGATCACCAGGATGTTCCATGAGAGGGCGATGTTCTGCCCTGAGCACGTGTCCACTGAGCAGGCACGTATGAGCCATTATTTGAGCGTTTTGAGGCAGGATATTCGGGAGTTCGCGACGACCTCCTCGTACCGGACATTTGCTGAGCTTCAGGAAAATGCCCGGAAGAGGGAGATTGAGCTAGAGACTCAGGCTAGGGAGGATGCGGAGTCTCAGGGGAGGGATCGGCGACCGGTACAGTCTCAGCCGGCAGCCAAGCGGGCCAAGCCCGCTGATCCCAAACCAGGGAGCCAGAAGGGCCGCACTTGTGGGAAGTGTGGCAAGGGTCACGATGGAGTCTGCAGAGCGGGATCTTGCTACAAATGTGGCAAGGAGGGGCATATGGCCAAGGATTGCCCCAAGGGGTTTGCAGTGTGCTTTTACTGCAATCAGACCGGACACCGGAAGGCAGAGTGTCCGCAGTTGCGAGGGTCATCTCAGGGAGCACCTCAGGGATCTACCCCTGCCGCCATCAGAGCTACAGAGAGTCGGTCGGTGAAGGCCGAGGCGCCGAGGGCACGAGGGAGAGCTTTTCAGCTGACCGCGGAGGAGGTCCGCGCAGCGCCCGATGTCGTGGCTGGTATGTATTCTTTCATGTATTTATTTTGATGATGAGATATTATGCTTATGTTATGTTATGCGTAGGTACTTTTCTTGTGAATTCTGTACCTGCCTTGGTGTTATTTGACTCGGGTGCGAGTCGGTCTTTTGTATCTTTGGCTTTTAGTCAGCATCTCGGTGTTAGTCGTGAGGCGTTGAGTCGGCCTCTGAGAGTTTCCATAGCTGATGAGAGAGTGATATATGCCACGGAGGTTCTCCGAGGTTGCGTAGTCGAGATTTTTGGTGTTGAGTTCCCGATTAATCTGGTTCCTATTGCGATGGGTGATGTTTGTGTCATTGTGGGCATGGACTAGTTGAGCAGATTTGGTGCGGTTATCGACTGCGAGCGTCAGCTGGTGACCATACGAGACCCTAGTGGGGGAGTTCTTTCGGTGTACGGCGAGGGTACACGTTCAGGATCAGCGTTTTGTTCGGCCGCCAGAGCGAGGCAATGTCTACAGCAGGGTTGTAAGGGTTTTTGGCGTATGTGATGGATGCGCGGGTGGATTCCGAGAGGCCGAGTTCGGTTGAGGAGGTCCCGGTGGTGCGTGAGTTCCCGGACGTGTTTCCCGAGGAGTTGTCGGGTGTGCCTCCTGTGAGGCAGGTGGAGTTCAGCATAGATTTGGTTCCGGGGGCTGCACCTGTCGCTAAGGTGCCTTACCGCCTTGCACCTCCAGAGATGCAAGAGTTATCCTCGCAGCTTCAGGAGCTACTGGGAAAGGGGTTTATTCGGCCAAGCAGCTCGCCGTGAGGAGCACCTATCATGTTCGTCAAAAAGAAGGATGGTTCACACCGGATGTGTATTGATTACCGGGAGTTGAACAAGCTGACGGTCAAGAACCGTTACCCGTTGCCGAGGATCGACGATCTGTTCGATCAGTTGCAGAGAGCATCTTGGTTCTCCAAGATCGATTTGAGGTATGGGTATCATCAGGTGAGGGTGCGGGATGAGGACGTCCAGAAGACAGCGTTCAGGCCGCGTTATGGGCATTACGAGTTGTGGTGATGCCTTTCGGGCTCACCAATGCCCCGGCAGTGTTCATGGATCTCATGAACCAAGTATGTAGGCCAATGCTGGATCGGTCAGTGATTATATTTATCGATGATATTCTGGTATATTCGAGATCTAGAGAGCAGCATGGGGAGCATTTGCGGGAGGTTCTCGGAGTTCTGAGATTAGAGAGGCTTTATGCCAAATTCTCCAAGTGTGAATTCTGGTTGCGGGAGGTCCAGTTCTTAGGACATCTCGTTAATCAGAAAGGGATATTGGTCGATCTGGCCAAGGTTGAGGCAGTGATGAGTTGGGAGATGCCGAAGTCACCCTCCGAGATCAGGAGTTTCCTAGGGTTGGCAGGGTATTATCGGAGGTTTATCAGGGATTTCTCTAAGATCGCAGTGCCACTCACCAGATTTACCCGGAAGGGTGTTGCTTTTTCATGGGGCCCCGAGCAGCAGGCCTCCTTTGAGACACTTCGCCAGAGGTTGTGCGAAGCCCCGGTGTTAGCTCTCCCGGAAGGGATGGAGGACTTTGTGGTATACTGTGATGCATCAATTTTGGGTTTGGGAGCGGTGCTGATGCAGAGGGGGCATGTGATAGCGTATGCATCGAGGCAGCTGAAGCCTCATGAGTCGAGATATCCCACCCATGATCTAGAGTTGGGGGCAATGGTGTTCGCCCTCAAGATTTGGCGTCACTACTTGTATGGGGTTCGGTGTACGATATACACGGACCATAAGAGTTTGAAGTATTTGATGGATCAGCCCAACCTAAATATGCGACAGAGAAGGTGGTTGGATGTGGTCAAGGATTATGATTGTGAGATCCTATACCACCCATGCAAGGCTAATGTGGTAGCCGATGCGTTGAGCCACAGGGCGGAGAGCACTCCACTGCGGGATGTATGTTTGAGATTGACCGTGATGGCTCCGGTATTGGACGCCATTCGCGGGGCACAGGCCGAGGCTGTGCAACCTGAGATGCAGAAGAGGGAACGGGTTGTTGGTTTGGTTTCAGAGTTCGTTACCGATGGTCGGGGGCTTATGACATTTCAGGGGCGTATCTGGGTACCGTTTGTGGGAGGAACGCGTACCACTTTGATGGAGGAGGCTCATCGGTCGAAATTTTCGATCCATCCGGGGGCCACTAAGATGTATCTGGATTTGAGAAAGGAGTATTGGTGGCCCTGTATGAAGAGGGATGTTGCGTGGTTTGTTGAGAGGTGCTTGACCTGCCGTAGGGTTAAGGCCGAGCATCAGAGGCCGCATGGAAAGTTGCAGCCATTGGAGGTTCCCGAGTGGAAGTGGGAACAGATCACTATGGATTTCATCACCAAATTGTCGAGGACTGCCAGAGGAGTTGACGCAATTTGGGTGATTGTGGACAGGTTGACGAAGAGCGCTCACTTCCTTGCCATCAGTGAGAGTTCTTCAGCAGAGAAATTGGCGGAGGTGTATGTGAGGGAAGTGGTATCTCGGCATGGGGTGCCGATCTCGATTGTTTCGGACCGTGATGTGCGCTTCACTTCCAGATTCTGGAAGAAATTTCATGAGGAGTTGGGTACTAGACTGCATTTTAGTACCGCATATCATCCCCAGACATACGGTCAGAGTGAGCGGACGATTCAGACACTTGAGGACATGCTCCGGGCATGTGTGTTGGATTTCGGGGGTAGCTGGGATGCGTATTTACCCTTGGCAGAGTTTTCCTACAACAACAGCCATCATTCGAGCATTGGTATGCCACCCTTTGAGCTGTTGTATGGGAGGAGGTGTCGAACCCCTATTTGTTGGGGAGAGGTCGGTCAGCAAGTGATGGGCAGTACAGAGATCGTGTTTCAGAAGACAGAGCAGATTCAGCAAGTCAGACAGAGGTTGTTGACCGCTCAGAGTCGACAGAAGAGTTATGCAGACAGGCGTCGGTCCGAGCTAGAGTTTCAGGTCGGCGACTTTGTTCTCCTGAAAGTCTCTCCTTGGAAAGGAGTGATTCGGTTCAGGAAGAGGGGCAAGTTGGGGCCCCGGTATATTGGTCCATTCTGTGTGATCGCGAGGGTAGGCCGGGTAGCCTATCGTTTGGATTTGCCAGCAGAGTTGGGGCAGATTCACGACACTTTTCATGTGTCGCAGCTGAGGAAGTGTATAGCCGATGAGTCGGCAGTGGTTCCATTAGAGGATATTCAGGTGGATGCGAGCCTGAATTATGCCGAGAGGCCAGTGGCCATCAGAGATCGGAAGATCAAGGGTTTGAGGAGCAAGGAAGTACCCCTGGTGTTGGTTCGGTGGCAGCATCGGAGGGGATCGGAGATGACCTGGGAGCCGGAGCGTGAGATGCGTGAGCAGCATCCGGATCTATTTGCAGAGCGAGACTTCGAGGGCGAAGTCTAGTTCTAGTGGGGGAGAATTGTAACAGCCCAGATTTCCAGGTATCTTTTATGCTTATATTTTTGGAGTTTTGTGAGGGGACTCGGCGAGTTGGAGCTCAAACTCGCCAAGTGGGATCGCAGATCAGGACGCGGGTTCGCGCTTGGACTCGACGAGTCCAAGGAATGGACTCGGCGAGTCCTCGCTGTTTAATGAAACCCTGATTTCCCGGCCCTAGGCCCTATTTAAAGGACCTTATGGCCCTTCATTGCGGCTACCTTTATCTTGAGAGCACCAAAGCAGCTGAGGGATTCGTGTGAGTGAGATAAGAGGCTATTATTCACCAAATTTGTGTGTTTTTGCAAGAAAGGAAGAGGAAAGTCAAGCTAGAGGAGTTGGGGAGCTTGGATCTTCTTTCATTTCATCAGAGGAGGCTTCTTGAGGTATCATTTAGAGCTTATTTCCGTATTTTTTTTGATTTGGTCAAATCTAGGGTTTCTTAATGCCTTATTTGCTTTGTATTGGAAGTGTGAGAGGTCCCATGGGGATATGGTGCTTAGATCTGGACCTTAGCAGGTCCAGAGAGTCCCTAATTTCATGCTTTATGCCCTCTCTTTTGAGTTAGAGGCTAGGGTTGCCATTTTAGAGGTTATTTCTCCAAAAAGAGCCTTGTAGGTGTGTTATGAGCACCAAGATATAGACTTTACGTGGTAAATAAGCTTAGGAGGGCCAGATCTATGAGTGAATGGTGCGGATCTGACCTCAAAAGCTAGTTTGAGTAGATGCATGGCATGGACTCGCCGAGTCTGAAGAACAGACTCGGCGAGTAGCATGAAGATTGTCCTTGACCACTCAGTGAGTGGTCCAGCCGAGTTATGAGTTGACTCACTGAGTCAGGGAGAGTTAGCATGGGTTGACAGGTGGACTGAGTCAAGCTGGGACTCGCCGAGTTGTTCTTAAGACTCGGCGAGTTGAGTCGTGGTGGCCCCGCGATTCATGCCAGGTGGAACCCGTCGAGTCAGGGGTGTACTCGACGTGTCAAAAAGGGAATCCTAGAGGGTTGGTGAATACGTATAGACTCGCCGAGTCGCCCTAGTGCACTCGCCGAGTCCGGTCAAAGTTGACCGTTGACCAGAGTTGACCAGTGTTGACTTGTTAGGGGTAGTCAACCTTAGTGGTATAAGTGTTAATTAGAGACATCTGATGTTATAGGAGGATTATAGCTCGGAGGATCGAGCACGAGTGATTTCCAGGATTCGCGAGTTATCGAGATACACGAGGTGAGTCTTCTCACTATACTTTACCCTGAGTAGGTAATCAGAGTTATGTGTCAGAGTATGTGTATGTTATGTGTATGCTATGTGTTGTACTGCATGATGTCTATGTGATTTATGCTGTGCATGTTTATAGAGTTGGAACCGGAAGGTTCCCAAAGTTAGAACCTGAGGGTTCCCAGAGCTTGGGTACACGGACCCATAGAGTTATAGCCTCGAGTGGCTAATATATGTTTATGTGGTATTTTGGGGAACTCACTAAGCTTTGTGCTTACAGTGTTAGTGTTGTTGTTTCAGGTACTAGCGATGACCGTGGGAAGGCGCCGGCTTGATCTGTACACACGCATGGGATTTTTGATATATATGTGATCTTGGGATTTTGTATGATGTGAATTGGGATTTAAACTTAATGTTTTTATGAAAATTAAATGAGAAATGTTTTTATAATTTGCGAAAAATTATTTTGAAATTCACGGTGTTACAGATTGCCTTGAACTCGCCGAGTCACGGCATTGACTCGCCGAGTGACTTCATGAGTGAGTCTAGCTTCCGACCCACTAAGTCACACCCAATGACTCATCACTCCCAACCCGCAAATGCAACAAGGGGGAAACTCGGGGACTCGCGACTCGACTCGCCGAGTCAGATGAACGACTCGCCATTTGGCCACATGCAAAAACTACTCACGCGATTCTGCTTGAATCCAGCTCATGCCATTCATAGATCTGGGTTTCTAGGGCATGAATAACACGTAAAGTTTCCAACTTTACGTGTAAATAATCACCAATAAAGGTTTTAGGGCTCAAAGTGCACCAAAAGGGGTAGATCTAGGACTTTCATGCAATATGACTCCATAAAGGCAGTAGATCCAAGCTCCAGGGACTAAATAGTGCCTAGATCTAAAGGCTAACAACTTAATACAACCCACAATGCACAAACAAGCTTGGGGAATGGCTCAAGAGGGACTTTCATGAAGCTAATAGAGACTACAAGCTTGAAAACAAAGGGGAAACGAGCTATACCTCAAGGGAAAACGTTGAGATGTCACAAAGATGCTTGGCCTCCTTCTCCTCTTCTTGATCTACACTTCTTCCTCCTCAAAAACTTCAAGAACACACTAAAACACTTTAATCTCACAAGGAATGAGGGCAAAACGATGTTGGGAGCTCTGAGGGTGAATGGGAGCGAGCTTGGGGCGGAAATGAGGGTTTAAATAGGGTGCAAACCCTTGAAATTTAGGGTTTCATCAGATAGTTGTGACTCGCCGAGTCCATAATATGGACTCGCCGAGTCGCCAACTTAAACGTGTTCCGGATCCCGTCCTTACTCGGCGAGTCAGACCTACAACTCGCCGAGTCCAAGGCTAAAAATGAAGAACACTAAGATAAATTTTACGTACCAGAAACCAGGTGCTACACCATGAATGAGGGTTTACGGTCCAAGCATGTTCTTGGGCCGTAAACTCATGTCCATACCTCAAATGGTAACATTTTGTGGTCCTAAGCTCATGCATGCAAGTTTCTAAGCCACATCTAAGCACTAGAAGGGGTTTGGAGGGGTTTTGGGGCTTCAAAACCCTCTTTAGGGGTGTTCACGGTTTTGGGAGGGTTCCCAAACCATAAACACTTGTTCATGGGTGTTTTGAGTGATTCAAACATGGATTTGCATACCAATCAAGTTAAACAATAAGCTAGGATAGATTGCTTACCAAATTGAAGCTTGAAAGGGGATTTTTGGGATCAAACTCGAGTTCTAGGGAGAAAGTAGTGAGAGAAAGTGTTTAGAGAGAGAGAAAAAGCTTCAAAATGATGTCACTCAATCCCTTATATAGGGGTTGAGTTTATGGCCCGGTGGAATTCTACCCAATACTGACGTTAAACGGTGCTTTTGTTCGTACCCGATTAATTTGCCATAATCATGACTTAGATGAAATTAAAAATTTTCCAAATGAATATGGAAAATATTTTAATGTTTATAATTCATCTCGACACTTATGAAACCGAAATGAATGTCGCAATTAAATTAATTTAACTCAAAATTTAACGGGACAAATTGAATACAAACGGTTTTATTTAATGGGAACGGTGTATAATGATGGAATAAATTACAGGATGTCACAAGATACTACTTACTATTCCAAGTACAAGGAATCACACAAGAGTCAGTTCATTCATAATTCTATACTAATACATACTATGAAGAGATACTAATACATACTATGAAGAGATACTAATACATACTATGAGGAGATACTAATACATACTATAGGAAGAGATGCTATTACATACTATATGAATAGATACTTACTATACGGGACCGACCATTCTACACCCGGTTGTTAGCTACAGTGGGAAACTGCACATCGACGGATGTCTACGGTTGTACTGTTCCGCGAGTTACCACATCGTGAATATCCTAGTACAAAAGGATACGATTTCAATAATTATATTATTTTCCTTATTACCTTTATATTGTGCCACATTCACATAATCGATGAGGTAGACTATATTTGAATAATAATAGTTGTACAAGGGAAAAACCTTCACTTATGTAGAGGTTCAAACCTTCAAAACAATCGAGTCTTGGTAGAAGACTACATTTTATACTAGTAGGAAATATGAGATTTTCTAGGATTTTCATAATTATACAAACTTATCCTTCAAACATTTACAAGTCTTTTCTTTACAACTTTACAAATCAAAGACACTAAAATACTTATGAATTCACCAGCTTAAATGCTGATCTACGCTTTCAAAATAACTTGTATATTCAGGTCACCAGTAGACAGGTACGACGACCAGGTTTTGAGAATACAGAGCGGTCAAGACTCGTCTTTTATTTTTGATTACTTATTTTCATGTCTTATTCTATGAAATAACACACTTGTATTAAAATTCTACTATTAATGCAATGGATGATAATGTTGCTTGTTTACTACTTTACATTGTTGTGATACTGTACATGACGTCCTCCGCCCCAGAACGTTTCCGCCGTTCTTGGTTTTGGGGTGTGACAGTTTAGCTCAAACCCTAGTTCTCTAGGACATAGATCTTGGTCCAAAATCCATAATACTCTAAACCAAAGCATACTAAATTTCCTTCCATACATGGCCTTTTGGGGCTTAAAAGTCCAAAGTAACACCTTAAAGCTTGCATGGGGCTTCCATGGTCATAAAGTTTGCACCTTTATGCCATGAAACCCCTTCTAGACCCCAGATCTGATAGATAGGTCACTTGGGACGTCCATTTCCCAAGGACCAAGTTTCTTGAACCAAAAACCCCCCATAAAGTGACAAAGAAGAGATCTAACAAGCAACTAAGCAAGGTTGAGACTTGCTTACCAGAAAATGAAAAGGATGAGAAGTTTTTTCTGGATCTACTAGCTTCCTTCTGAATCTCCAAGATTCTTCTCTTCTTCACAAGCTTCAAATACACAAAGATCACTCAAAATGTCTCATAAACTCACAAAAGGCTCTAGGGTTTTGTGGATGAGGGTTTGGAACTTGGAGGCTGGAAATGAGGCCATAAGGTGGGGATTAAGATGCTTAAATAGAGTGCAAAACCCCGAAATTAGGGTTTCATCCTGATAGCCCTACTCGTCGAGTCGAGGCTTCTCAACTTGTCGAGTAGGCGACTTAAATCCCGCGTCGAATCTCGTTTCTACTCGACGAGTCTGGGGCTCCCAACTCGTAGCTCTTCAAAAATGAATGAATTATAATTAAATGTGTACCAGGAATCGGCGTTACAATTAGGTTGGAAGACTTAGCTTTATTAGAACGAAAAGATGAATAAGCTCCAGACACGTTAGGATTAAATATATTTTAATTTGGCCTAAATTTCTTGGTTTTCTTGAAGCTTAAGAGCAGCTTGTGATGAAAGTTCAGCAAAGCGCTTGAATTCACCATATTCTTTAGAATTGTTGTCAGTGGGAACATCATCATCATCACTCAATATATCTTTAACAATTTTTATGTTCTTGGACATAAGAGCCACTAATTTATCTTTCATATCCCTAACACTTTCTTTCCTTTGAGCCTTGTTTTGCTTATAATTCCTTAAGTTTCTAAAGAGACTTCGAAGATCCATCTCTTTGATTTTCTCACTATTCTTTACCTTATCAGTTTGATGCGCCCAAATTTCATCAAGGGATTCTAAAAAATTATGAACTAAAACATCTTTAATCTTAATGATATTAAACTTACCTAAATCATTAATCATACAGTTGAAAACGATTGAAGGTATTGGTTAGGGTTTCGTTCTTGTAAGAAAATATATATTTATACCTCCTAATTAGGGAGTTCTTCTGATTAGCACGAACTTCCTCTATTCCATCATAAGTGATTTTCAAGGAGTGGTTCATCACTTTTTCCGGCGTGTAGTTTTCGACCAAATGATAAACTTCATATGGAAGGGTTAAACAAATAACATTCCTAGCTCTAACATCAAGATTAACTTTTTTGTCTCCTTCTTAATTCATTGATGTATTAGAGCGTGTTTGGTAATGAGAGGTTTACCATCTTTAATAACGATCCTGATGGGATTGTAAAGACCATCATTCGGCGTATCCATCACGAAAACAATCATAGATTTCAAAACCATTAGGGTTTTGCTCTTATACCAGTTGTTGGTCCCAAACAAGTGATTCAATCAAGCGAGCATATCAACACAAGAGAATATTATGAAACTAAATCTTTATTGAGAATAATTAGTCTCAAGATTACAATAGATAATCAGAGGACATAGTCCGATTATGAACACACTCTTAATCGATAACCTTCACCAAGAGGACTATTGTTATACATAACTAAAGACCTGGTAACCCTAGCTTAACTTACAAGTTAGTTATATTTGGTAACACAATCCCTTAACAAAAGGGAGTTTTCAGTTATTAGGAAACTCTATCTTTAAACAATCCTTATCATAATAAGGATGTATTGAACATCACAAGAGCTCTTCATGTTGTTGGGTCTTCAAGAATATTTTGAGGTTATCAGTTGCAACACACGTTGAAGCCATCAGTGATAACGAAAGATTTTCACGCATCAATTCAAGTGTGACTCGGTACAAACAATGGTGGTAGGTTTGTAATTTTGTATTTGTATACTTATCTTTTTGTAAAACGAATATTATGTGTGTGTGTGTATATATATACATACATACATATATATATATATATATATATATATATATATATATATATATATATAGTTTCTATATATAGTAATTGATAGTTTTGTGTGGTTTTGACATTATCAAATTGAGGGGTATTTTTTGGTCAAACCTAATAATTTGATGAGTTAAACTAGTTTCAGCTTATTGCCTTCATGTGTCGTTGATAGCTTCAACGTGCATCTACACTGATTATCTTAGCGTAAGATTTCTAGAGGCTCGACATCATGACTTCAAGAAATGTATGCACCAAGATTTTGACCCAAAGACTTTATGACAAGGATCAGATCTAAGAAGATATCATTTCCTTATATGTAAGAATACTCTGTATCTTTTAAGGAGTATACATCAGGGTTGGCCCTAGTATATATGCCTTACTAGGGTTTTGTCTGGAATAAACTTATGTATTGTAATTGAGAAAAATTTATATGAAACCCGTTATCAAACGTGTGTTCATAACCTTAGTTCATTATGGGTTATCTATTGAGTTTATGAAACTGGTTTAAATCAATATAATCAGTTTATGAGTATTTTACATGTATTATTTAAATTAACTTTGTTATTAATTGTGAAGTAAGATAACTATATATATATATATATATATATATATATATATATATATATATATATATAATATTAATTTTAAGCTCCAAAGTTATGTCTAATCTATTGCATACGTTCCTGCAAATGAGGCTTGGTGATATATATATATATATATATATATATATATATATATATATATATATATATATATATATATATATATATATATATATATATATATATATATATATAACATGCATGGAAGTAGTTTGAGATTTAACAATTTTCTATCTTTGTTTTTTCAACAAATATATCATTAGAAATAGTCAACCATGAGAACGTAAACAAACATCTTAAAACGATCTCAAAACAAGGAAGAATAACATATGTGTGGACATGAAGTGTTTAATATACCGAAACACAAATTCTTTTCAGTGTTTAGATAAGATGTTGAAGGCCCTCACTATTCAATGGCTATTATTTTTATTTAATTTATATAGCAGTTAGTTAAACACAGAGTATTGGCGATAGGGGTATGCGGAGCACCAACAATTTGTATCGACTTAAGAATAACATACTCATGTGTTGATATATAGAAACACAACTGAATCGAGATCATAAACATTGGCAAAGAAGTTCAAGTACCCGAACAACTACATAACAAACATTAAATAATTATCAAAAGATATAACCTCAATACCCTTTTATATATATATATATATATATATATATATATATATATATATATATATATATATATATATATATATATATATATATTGGCAAAGAAGTTCATAAACATTGGCAAAGAAGTTCAAATACCAGAACAACTACATAACAAACATTAAATAATTATCAAAAGATATAACCTCAAGACCCTTATATATATATATATATATATATATATATATATATATATATATATATATATATATATATATATATATATATATATATATATATATATATATATATCATGAACCTTAAATATATGGAAATAGATCGCCTCGTGAGCCTTTAGCGAATCGAATTAGCCACTTTTGTGTGCATGGTTGAATGTTACGTCAGGAACGAACAAAACATTAATACGTGTAGGGGGAATGGTATTCTGCGAACCGTTATCAAGCTTTATTAGGTGAGGTCCTTAAATCTATTATAATTTGACGAACAATAAATTAAAATTGCAAAAACTTATTGGAGATGCTCTTTTGTCAAATTAAGCAAGCATGCGAGTTTGCATTTATATGTTCGCATGTAATCCATTATACCATTCAATATGGTTATTGTAGTGAATATATTTAAAACAAAGATATGAATATATTTAAAACAAAGATATAAGTAAATTTAGTTAAAAAAATTGTTACTCGTTTATTGTTTAATCTTAGGGAAATCTTCGGAATAAATCCTAATATTTTAGTCCAATTTATGAAAAAACCACAAACTAAATTTTGTTTACAAAAAAAAATATACCGAATAAATTTTTGGAAAAACCATTTTTGACCGGTTTCGCAGATTTAGCCGGTATTCTGTTCTTTTTCGTTAGTTTTGCCAAAATATTAACTTTTCCAAAAATTACCCAATAACTAAAATATTGAGACTTTTCTGAAAATTGTCATGAAATTAATGGATATTGTGATTAACAAATCATTTACAAACATAACAACTATTTTTATTATAAACATATGAAATACATTTGTTGCTAATTTTTAAGAATGTAATGGTGGACTAAGTACTTTATTGTTTGCTGACTACTTCAAACTCTCTACATTCTTCATATACATTGTTGTGGGTGTCATGATGAGATGTACTCAAGGGATAAGTGTAGGCAGGTACCTGCCCTAATTATATGGAATCGGAATAGTAACCGGAACCGAAACCAAAACCAACGGTTTCTAAAATGTTGGAACCGGAACCGAAACCGACGGATAACCGCTCCAATATTCGGTACCCTATTCGTTAAATTTGTTGAATTTTTTAAACTTATAGAAATATATCTATTGTAAACTTATAAAAAAGATATTGGTAACAATCAATATCTAATTCGCTACATACTAAAAGTTAGTATTAGAAAAATGTGAGTAGCTTCAATAAATAAACCCCACTAATTTCATGTATCTTAAATTCATATTTTTTATATAAAAAATTCAAACAATTGAAGTTTATAGCTAAACAAATATTTCTGTGAGTTATAATTTAACTTGAACATAATAATACATTATGTTTGTTGTCTACAAATTCGCTTTAAACAAGGATAGTTTAAATTCAAAATAAAAATTACACATGGACATTTAAAGGCTCAAAACAAATTACTCAAAATTTTAGAATTTAAAATGATGTTATTCAAGATATTGTATAAATTATATGATTGTGACACACACACACACACACACACACATATATATATATATATATATATATATATATGTATGTATGTATGTGTGTGTGTGTGTATTGGGGGGGGGGGGGGGGGGCGGATTGAATATGTATTTGTTATGTACCTAACATTAAGCGTACAACTACTAAAAACGAGATAGTTTTAAACTAAAACTAACTCCGTTGACTTTCACATTTTCGATTTCTTTCGATAGGTTTTTTATTTCTTAGATTTTTTTGGAATTCCGCTTCTAAAAACCGTCAGCTCCATCTAGGGGTGAGCATTTGTACCGGTGGACCAGACCGGACCGTTTTTTTGGTTCTAAGATTTCTATTCGGTACGGTCCGATTTTTTTCCCGGTTCGGTCGGGTTTTTACCGGGTTTAAAACCGGTTGGACATGTAATATGTGATGTTTTTTAAACACCCATAACTCATTCGTTTTAAGTCGAATTGACCTCCGGTTTTTTCCAGCATTTAGTTTACAGTTTGTAGATGAATTTAGGCTATAATTTTGTTTATTTTGATATTATATTCACTGAGTTACAAACCTTCAAAGTAGAGCTATTAAAGCTGAAAAAATTCAGCTTTTCAGCAAGATTTTCTAATCTGTGACATTTTTTAAACACCCATAACTCATTCGTTTTAAGTCGGATTGACCTCTGGTTTTTTCCAACATTTAGTTTAAAGTTTGTAGATGAATTTAGACTATAATTTTGTTTATTTTGGTATTGTATTCACTGAGTTACAATCCTTCAAAGTAGAGCTATCAAAGCTGAAAAAATTCAGCTTTTCAACAAGATTTTGTAATCTGTGATGTTTTTTAAACACCCATAACTCATTCATTTTAAGTCGGATTGACCTCGGTTTTTTCCAACATTTAGTTTACAATTTGTATATGAATTTAGACTATAATTTTGTTTATTTTGGTATTATATTCTCTGAGTTACAATCCTTCAAAGTAGAGCTATCAAAGCTGAAAAAACTCAGCTTTTGAGTGGAATATTAGATTATGAGTTTATGAATTTTGTTAGTTTGATTGATTTTAAAGTTTAAACTATGATTTTTTTTGTTACGGTAATACTTTTGTATGTTTGTCTTAAAATTGTATAACTTTTTTTTGGTGAACTTGATTTATATGTTAGTTGCTTTTATTTGGAAAATTAATTTTTGCAAATTATAATATTATACATCAATGTAGATTAGTTATGCATGAAACGGAAACATATTAATTTTGTAAGTTATAATATTATACATCAATGTAGATTAATTATACTCTATGCAATTAAACTTATACCGGTCCAAACGGGTCCAAAAACCGGAAAACCCGGACCTGGACCCGGACACGGACACGACTCATCCAGTTCGGTCTATGGTCCACAAAATTCTCCATAACCGGTCCAGTCCAAGAGCCGGTCCGGTCCAAATGCTCACCCCTAGCTCCATCTCCATGAAAATCAATTAAAGACATATTGTAATTAAATCCATCAAAGCATACATTTGGATTTAACGACAATTTCAATCCTTAAACAATGAAATTTTGAATATCGATTGTTGTATATATTACATTTAATAATAAATTACTTTCTTATTATTTATTAAAATCCTCATATATATTTTGACAAATCAATCTACTAAATCGACGTATTCAAGCAAACGTGATGTTAGATATTACTTTTTGGTTGTTTATATTGTTATTATACATTGTTTTAATGATTATTAATGAAATTTAATTAATTTCTATAGAAATTCAAATAATTTTTTGTTGAAAATATATAGTTTTATCGGGTTCTATATGTAAGTTTGTATACATGACAGTCACATATTCACCATCTCTCTCTCACACATACACACACACACACACACACACACATATATATATATATATATATATATATATATATATATATATATAGTCATGATCTTTTGTGAACTCGTATTTTCCTGCGAATAACTCTTAAAATGTGATATATTTTTTTTCAAAAAAAAGTGACATAAAGCACCAAATCAGTCCTATAGAAGTATATTCGAAAAAAATCTCAAAAAAATGTGCATATACGACATGTGAATATGAGCATTTTTTCGAACTTTGTGAATTTGTCGATATTTGTGCACATATGCACCAGTCATATAAGCACATTTTTTTACGGATATGCTTCTGTAGGATCGATTTGATGTTTTATCTCATGTTTTGTAAGAAAAATATCACACAAAAAAAATCGTATTTTAAGAGTGGTTCGCGGGAAATATGAGTTCACAAAAGATCTTGACCCTATATATATATATATATATATATATTTATTAGTAACTTTCTTTTAGAATGAATTTGAATCTAGGTTTTTATGTATGGAAGCGTGTTTTATTTCAGGACACACTCACTTAAAATACAATAAAGTTGAATGAAATATGAAGAACGAAAGTGTTATCTATTTGAATATACTCTCATTCTGCTAAAATACAATGTCATTCTTATAGATACAAATTCATTCTGAAAGAATATTATTGCTGACATTAATGACGAATTTAATTAGTATCTATAGAAAAAATTATAATTATGCATATCATTTAATATACATATAATTATAAAAATCATTTAATATCTATCTTTATTTAATTAAATAGTAATTTAATTTTTACTAAATTTTTATTGGTGAATTGTAGCACACAATAGATGTGAGAAACAATTGAACCTACCTCTCTCTCTCTCTCTTTCTCTTTATATATATATATATATATATATATATATATATATATATATATATATATATATATATATATATGTGTGTGTGTGTGTGTGTGTATGTATGTATGTATGTATGTATGTATATACCGGTTTTGGCGGGTACCCAATGGGTAACGGTTCCGTAAAACAGGAACCGAAACCGCTTAAGGTGGTTCCAAGGTCGCTGCTCATACCTAATGTACTCTATGGGTGTTCCTCTAATGTTATTTAACCTAACTACCACTCATTATCCATACCTCACCTGGTAATAACCATCGACTAACACATATCCATCGAATGTGAAAAGTGAATTGTAAATGACAGTTTACATGGAAACATGTGAATGGTGATTATTTATTTAAATTGTCATTCAAAGTCTATTTTCACTCTCGATATATATGTGTAATTCGATGGTTGTTACCATATAATGTGTGGATGTTAGGTGATAGTTAGGTTAAAGAAAATAATGAAATATATATATATATATATATATATATATATATATATATATATATATATATATATATATATATATATATCATTGTGTAATAAGATTTTCTAATAACATGTGATCATATAAGATCACACCTTATACTAAATAGATACTTATTGACTGTTTATTAAGTAATTTAATTGAGAAATTATATAATACATCTTATCATGACATGTATAGGAGGAACGTAGAGAGTTTGAAGTGGTCATTAAACAATACATGAATACTTAGTCCATTCTATTATTATAAATTAGAGGTAATTGTATTTTCTTTATTTATAATAAAAAAATATTTGTTATGTTTATAAATGATTTGTTAATAAAAATATCAATTAGTTACATGATAATTTTAGAATCTGAATATTTTGATTATTGGATAATCTAAAAAAAATCTTAATATTTTAACCAAACTAACGAAAAAAAAAAACATGATACCGACTAAATATGTGAAACTAATCAAAATGGTTTTTCAAAGTTTTAGTTGGTACTTTGTGTTTTTCTGTAAACAAAATTAAATTTGAAATTTTTTTCTTAAATTGGACTAAAATATTAATCATTAGAACTTTTTTTTTTTTTTGGATGTCTAATGTAATTTCATTTATAAAAGATTAATGGGTCTAGGTCAAAGGTTCTTGTCTTTGAAAACAGTAAAACGCGGCTAATTACCATAATGTCCATTGAGGAATTCAGCCGTCGAGAAGCATTAGAAAAAGTCAAACGTGTAGTACAACATGTAATAGAAGTATCGTACAAAATAGGATAAAAATCGAAATTTAAGCTATCTCAAGGGCTATATCTGGTAAATCCCCCCTACCCAATTTCCTTATTTATAAAAAAACAATATATACTTTTATGAATAAAAGGCATGAATGGTCCTATAGGTTCTGACCAGATTTCAAATGCAGTTATAGGGATTGAACTGTGACGATTTTGGACTTTAATTACATTTTTCTGCTATAAAAAGACACAATGCTCAATTTGGTTAGTGCATAATTTTGTCTCAATCATCAATTTATCAGGACTCTTCATAATCATAAGTGCTAACTAACTAATAAAAATTTAGTCATTATAACAACATTGCATTCTCGTAAGAAACTAAGTTATCACTCATATTGTTAGGATGAAAGACTCTAAATTAAGTATTTTGAATAAAAGTATTTAAAGTAACATCTAACTTAATTAACATTTGAAAAAAAAAACTTTCATGACATACAATCGCACTTAATATTAATGAACTAAGGAAAAAATATTAAAACAAATGTGTGTTCTTCTCTATTACCATTATATATTTGTTGTTATAGAAAACAATATATGTAAGTGATTTTTGAAATGTTTTTTCTTTAAGAACAAACCGACATAGCGATATATAGCGATATATATATATATATATATATATATATATATATATATATATATATATATATTATGCTTTATGTGAAGGGTTTCGTTTTGTTTAAAAGTTTTAGAAAAAAAAAAATTATAGATCTTATAAAAGAGGAAAAATTTGAAAATATATAATTTTAAATTCTAAAACTTTGAATATTTACTTGTTAGGGTAAACAGCTAAAGTGATAATTTATTAAAAGAGAATGTGTAGTTAAAATTTGGGTCATATCCATAAAATACAAAAATATCAGAGGTGCAGAAAGAGTTGTTGTAATCTATGGGGTGTATGTCGATTAAATAGTAAAAAGGAGGGGCCTAAGTGAAACATCGCTAATTATATGTATTTGTTTACCTGCCCTTACCCACCAAGACTGGTTTTCTTATAGTACACCATTTTTCAATCTGTTGGTGTTCACCACCTCTCTCCCACACTTTTCTCTCTCATCCAGCATATACGTACATCTATTCCTCCTTCTGAATATATACATATATAGGAAATATATACATAGTTGTTTAGTCGCTGTGGTTTTGCAATGGCGCCGACCTTCAAAGACCTCCAGCTGACGGGGGTTGGTGGTGGCGACCGTGATTCGTTGGCGATCGATGTAGGCGGTGACCTCGAGGACGTTAGACTGCTGGATTCATATGAAGACGGGTATGATAATACTGCTGATTCAGGTAAAAGCGGACAGGGTTTAGAAGAAGGGGGTATGAAGAGAATTCAGGTGAAAGTTACAGGGATGACTTGTGCAGCGTGTTCGAATTCCGTTGAAGGAGCTCTTATGAGTTTAAATGGCGTCGTAAGTGCTTCTGTCGCCTTGTTGCAGCACAGAGCCGATGTAGTCTTCGATCCCAATTTGGTCAAGGTCAGTATGTTGTTCCTGCCATGAATCACTTTCAGTCTTTGATTAGTCCTCCGATGGGTTTTAAGGAAAAAAATTGATTTTCTTATAAACCTGATTCGGGTGATAAGCATCGGCAATTGTTCCGATTGATCTACAAGGGACATGGCGAACCTAAAAGATTGTTTCCTTTACTGTTTTTGAGTCGTTGTCTGAAATTTTGAATCTGAACCTTTTTATTTTTCTTAGCACCAGAATTATCCTAATTGTAATTTGTACAGGAAGACGATGTTAAGAATGCAATAGAAGATGCAGGGTTTGAAGCGGAGATTCTACAGGAAAAGAGTACTTCTGGCACAAAGCCACAAGGAAGTCTCGTAGGGCAGTTCACAATTGGAGGCATGACATGTGCAGCTTGCGTTAATTCCGTTGAAGGTATCCTAAGAAAGCTACCTGGTGTGAAAAGAGCCATTGTTGCCCTTCCAACTTCATTAGGGGAAGTGGAGTATGATCCTTTGGTAATAAGTAAGGAGGAAATTGTGAGCGCCATTGAAGATGCTGGTTTTGATGCCACATTTGTACAGAGTAGCGAGCAGGATAAGATTATATTGGGTGTTGTTGGGGTATCAAACGAGTTGGATGCACAGACATTGGAAAGCATAGTTTGCAATTTGAGAGGAGTTAGAGAATTTGGTTTTAACCGGGGTTCAAGAGAATTAAATGTTCTGTTTGATACCGAGATTCTTGGTCCAAGATCTTTAGTTGATGCAATTGTTAGAGAAAGCTGCGGGAGGTTTCAGATGCATGTAAAGAACCCGTACACAAGAATGGTATCTCAAGACGAAGAAGAATCATCAAAGATGTATAGGCTGTTCACATCCAGTCTTTTCCTGAGTGTAAGTAGATTGATTAAATTAAATAATGGGTATGTGGAGGGTTTGATGGATTGCACTAAGTAAGTAAGTAACTTTTTTGTGCAGTTTCCAATCTTTTTGATGCGATTCATATGCCCACACATACCGCTTGTTTACGCATTATTGCTATGGAGATGTGGGCCCTTCCAGATGGGTGATTGGCTGAGCTGGATACTGGTTACTATTATTCAGTTTGGTATTGGGAAACGCTTTTATGTTGCGGCTTTCAGAGCATTACGTAACGGTTCAACAAATATGGATGTGTTGGTGGCATTGGGGACCACAGCATCATACTTTTATTCCGTTTATGCCCTTCTGTATGGTGCCATCACTGGGTTTTGGTCTCCGACTTATTTTGAAACAAGTGCCATGTTGATAACTTTTGTGTTGCTTGGGAAGTATTTGGAATCTCTTGCGAAAGGGAAAACATCAGATGCTATAAAGAAGTTGGTGGAACTAGTGCCCGCAACCGCTTTGCTGCTCCTTAAAGACAAAGGTATCTATTTATTACTTATTATTTATTATTTATAGAAAATAATATTTTAAATTGATTTTGATAGGTGGAAAGAACATTGGAGAAAGGGAAATAGATGCATTGCTGATTCAGCCGGGTGATGTATTAAAAGTGGTTCCAGGTACAAAAGTTCCAGTGGATGGTGTTGTTGAGTGGGGTTCAAGTCATGTGAATGAAAGTATGGTGACTGGTGAGTCAGCACCTGTTTTGAAGGAGGTTGACTCATTGGTGATTGGAGGTACAATCAATTTTCATGGTTTACTCCATGTCAGGGCAACTAAAATTGGTTCCGATACTGTTTTGAGCCAGATTATTTCTCTTGTTGAGACTGCACAAATGTCAAAAGCACCTATTCAGAAATTCGCTGATTATGTAACTCAACTTTCCTCTTTCTTTTTACTTTTTATTATTTATGCACCCTTATGCCACAGATCTCTTTATTTATCATACTAAACAAGCAACCACCAGAACATCCCTTATTTTACTCCTAACTTGTTGTATAATTCGTGTCAGCTGCATATGTATATACAAACATGGAATATTGTTGCATAAAAAAGTAAAACATTGTTGCATAAATTGAATAATTGTAAGTAGACATGTGAATTATGGTTGGAGTGTTTATATTTAAAAGGATTAAATGCATATTTATGAAACAACATACACCCTCTTCCCGATTATGCAACAAATTTGTTTCTTTATTAGACAGCATTTGATGAAAAAAAAACAAGCCCTAACAGAATATCAAGTTTATACATATAGAAACAAGAACACACCAACTATAACTCACATGATAACTATGTTTCTGATTATCCGATCCATGCAACAATGTTATTATTACCCTTACAATGGGCAGATGGGTGGAATTTAATAGGAATCTCTTTGCATTTTTGACATGAAAGAAATGGAAATTTATATAAATTTGGTTATTGTAAGTATGATATTAAAAGACAATTCATTTATTATGCGTATTATGACTATATATATGTGTGTGGTTCAGGTTGCAAGCATTTTTGTCCCTATGGTGGTCGGTTTGTCATTAATGACGTTGCTAGGGTGGTAAGTTTCCAATCCATAGACTTGCAATAAATTACATACTAATACATAAGAGAAGAGAAGAGAAATGACATGTGGTAAATTTGATTTAGGTATGTGAGCGGATCACTTGGAGCTTACCCAGAAGAATGGCTACCCGAAAACGGAAACCACTTTGTATTCGCTCTTATGTTTTCAATATCAGTTGTTGTAATTGCATGTCCGTGTGCACTCGGTTTGGCCACCCCAACTGCTGTCATGGTTGCAACCGGGGTTGGAGCCAATAACGGTGTTCTCATCAAAGGGGGTGATGCATTGGAGAGGGCCCAGAAGGTTAAATACGTCATTTTTGATAAAACCGGAACTTTGACTCAGGGTAAAGCCACGGTCACAACAGTCAAACTGTTCACGCAGGAAATGGATCGTGGAGATTTCCTCAGATTATTAGCGTCTGCTGAGGTGTGTAGTGAGTGTACTTTAGAATCTAGATAGATATCTGAAGCATTAGGAATATTATATTATATATCTAAAATTGCAAAATTGTTTCAGGCAAGTAGCGAACATCCATTAGGGAAGGCAATAGTGGAATATGCTCGCCATTTTCAATTCTTTGACCCGAATGCAACAACCAAAGATTCTCATAAAGACAATGAGTCCCTAATGTCCGGATGGCTTCTAGATGTCTCTGATTTCTCCGCAATTCCCGGAAGAGGTGTTGGATGTTATATTGATGGCAAGCAAGTTTTGGTGAGATACTCACACTTTGTGTTTTATCTGTTTGGTTTGGTCATATTTTATTAGTGTTTGGTTGGAATGAAACAAACATAATAATAACTTTTTTTTTTGTTGATATTCATTACATCACATGTTTTTATATATATAATACAAATATCTTTTCCAAGGTTCACTTGTTTAGTTAAATTACAATATTATTTGTCTATTCTATAATCTTATTTGGGTTTTAATAAGCTTTTATTTTGTTTAGTTTTGTAATTAGAAAATTCATCAGTCATAATCATACACAGTAGAGTTAAAACTATATATTGTCTGTATTTACATATAAATATAATATAATAAAATTACCAAACATGATGATGGAAATTGTATGATTGAACAGGTTGGTAACAGAAGTTTGCTGACTGAGAATGGAATCACGATTCCGACCAATGTTGAAGATTTTGTGGTTGAGTTAGAAGAAAATGCAAAGACAGGTATACTGGTGGCATGTGATACACAACTGATTGGGGTGGTAGGGGTGGCGGATCCGTTGAAGAGAGAGGCGGCTGTGGTGGTGGAAGGCCTTAAGAAAATGGGTATCCGACCTATCATGGTTACCGGAGACAATTGGCGGACTGCTAAGGCTGTGGCCAAGGAGGTACGACTTTCTTTATTTTATTAAGTAAATAAATAAAAGTGTAGCCTACTGGATGGATTAAAGGTTATTTGTTTATTTCTTGTGCAGGTGGACATTGATGACATAAGGGCGGAGGTGATGCCGGCCGGAAAAGCCGATGTCATTCGTTCGTTTCAAAAAGACGGCAGCATAGTGGCGATGGTGGGAGACGGAATCAACGATTCCCCTGCCTTGGCAGCAGCCGACGTTGGAATCGCAATCGGAGCAGGAACCGACATCGCAATCGAGGCGGCTGATTACGTTCTAATGAGAAACAACTTGGAAGATGTGATCACAGCCATTGATCTCTCGAGAAAGACCTTCACTCGTATCCGATTAAATTACGTTTTTGCCATGGCATACAACTTGATCTCGATTCCGATTGCAGCCGGAGTTTTCTTTCCGTGGATAAAGCTCAAGTTGCCACCGTGGGTGGCTGGTGCATGTATGGCACTCTCATCTGTAAGTGTTGTATGCTCTTCTTTGCTTTTAAGAAGATATAAGAAACCGAGACTTACTACAATATTGGAAATAACTGTAGAGTAGATTGGATTGTATGTAAAAGCCTAAAAGGCTAAAAGGGGAATTGGGTATTATAACATTGTGAAGAAGGAAAAATGGAGGGCTAAATAGATCTGATTTTTGTGTTTTTGTTTGTGTGTGTGTGTTGATGTACATTTTATTCATTGCTTTACTTGATGTATAATGTCTCTTTAACGTAAATGCAGCTTCTTGTATCTCTTTATTATTCATATCGAGAAAACCCATATAAAAGAAAAGGATAAAAATAGAATAGGAAACAAAAACAAAAGGAATGTTTATTTTTGTAAAGAAATAGACCATTATACTATATGTCAACAAATGCCTCAAAGAGTTCTTTTAATGGACGGGTGTTCAAAATAGAAAGCACAGCTTATCCGACATATTATGTTGATTTTTCCTGTTAAATTTATCATTTCTATACTTGTTAAGTTCATAAAAATTACATCTATCATGTTTAGCGAAGCATGATCTAATCTTTATCTTTTTAAGTGTTTTTCCTTATAACAACCATGAATTAAGTAAAAGCAACCCTTTCTAAACAACAAAATTTTAAGGGTCTATCATATATATCATATCATATGTTACCTAGTTTCACCAAAATATTATAGGATAATGATTTGTAAGGGTAACCTGTTTGTCGAGCTTTATATTTCAAGCTTCCTTTCAAATGTTGAACCTTCATTTCAAATTTCGAACATGAACAAAGAAACCCTAAAAGATTTCAAAAATCAAGCTTCTTTTGGAGTTTCATTTTAGATTTCGAGCATTTCAAGATAACGATTTCAAATTTTGAAAAACCACCTACAGTTGATTTCCTTTAGAGAACTAACATGAGGCTTCACCGTTCTTCTCCCATACGCACATACAAACGGAGAACCCATCGATTCAGGGTGTTTTTAATTAAAAGAAACACTTAATTTAGATTCGATTTAGGGTTTTCAAAAAAGGAAACTTGTTGATTTAGGGATTTTTTTGGTTCTACACACACGATGAACACAAGAACAAGTTTTTGGTTGGTTTTTCATATTCGAGTTCGTTTTTTAGTTTGTTCATATTCGAGTTATTGGTTCGATTTTTTGGTTTATTTTCCATATTCAACTTTGATTTTTCGATTGAGCGTGTATATGTATGTCTACACACAGGATGACCACAAGTGAACTCGAAAAACCTTGAAGTTCAAAACTTGAAAAACCATTGAAACCCTTGAATTTCATAAATCGAAAACCCTAGAATCTGATATGAGTTTCGATTTATGGGACTCAAGATACACAAACAATTTTAGAAATGGAGTTGAGTCATCAAGATGGTGTGTGTGTGTGTGTAACAGCCCAAATTTCCAATAAAAAATTTCATTTTAAATAATCAAATCATTTTCATAAGATATAACATTTCCATTCACATTTGTTTTCAAAATCCATAACATCAAATAAATTATTCATAACATCCGAGTGTCCCAGATAAAACGTCAGCGAGTGCATGTCGCGTCATCATGTCGGACCCTTGCCCTTAGATCCTGAAGTACCTGAAACAACCAATAAACTGTAAGCTAATGCTTAGTGAGTTCCCTAGAGCATACCCACATAATCCACATAATCATATAATCCATATCAATCACATAAGCCATGCATATAAACAGATAAACGTATTTGGATGTTGTGGGCTCCCCCTAGGGTCTTACTCCATGATGCAATGGTCTCCCCCCAAGGTCTTACACCTATGTGTCATGGGCTCCCCTTATGGTCTTTACCTGGAAAGCCATGGGCTCCCCCATGGTCTTTACCTGCAATGTCATGGGCTCCCCCACATCAATCCAAGTGTCATGGGCTCCCCCCATGATCTTTCATGCAAATATCACAGAAACGACTAGCATACCACATAACATATAACCAACTAGTATACCACATATCACTATATCAACTAGTGTACCACATATCACAAAATGGATCGGCCTTGGTGCCTTCGACCCATTGGTATGGTGAGGAGACTCACCTCTGTCTGTTGAACTCGAAAGTTGCTCGCCTAACAGTCTGAAACTACCTATGCTGAACAATAATGCCATTAACCCAAAATTAGGATGAAGTACAATCTAATTAAAGAGCCCAATTACCTATGCATAAGTCCTTCCATAATGGACCAAGAGTCTTTCCTTTGCTAATGGGCTCAAAGTTATGTCCAAATCTATTAATGGGCCATATGGCCTAATAAGGCCCGACCAAAACAACTATGGCACCAAAATACCAAAATCAGCCCAAAACTCAGAAAGGAGTATAAACCCATCGTTGAATAAGACTCGATGGCTTGCGGGTCCAAAACTCATATGACTGCGTACGCCTTGCGTACCCTCCAGTACGCTTATCGTACTAGCTCCTTAAGCAGTACATGTTGTGTGCATGCTACTACATGCGGCGTACAAGTCGGACATGCACAAATGACCATTAAGCTCTTAATGCTTGGGATTTTGACGTCCAACTTTAGATCTGAGTCCATTAAGATGCCTTAAGGCATAAAGTTGACAACTTTATGCCTTTGCATGTTCCATATATTCCCCATAACCCCCTTATAACCCATTAAGACCTCTCCAAGGGTCTTAACTCATGCATGAGGTCAAAATACTCATCAAGACTGCATTTTTATGGTATGAATGAACTAAGGGACCTCAAATCTACCCTTCCTAAGCTCTGGAGTTGCTCAAACTCCCAAGAGATGATCCATGAACATAAAAGGAACAATATAGCAAACCTTAGCTCAATCTAATGAATAAGATGGCAAGATTAAGACTTTATACCTCCAGAAGCTTCTCAAGTTGAACTAGATGCAAGATCTTGAAGCTCAAGGCCACACCAAGCTTGATCGCTAACTTCTTCTTCTTGAATAATCTCTAAAATGGCCACAAATATATTCTTTAAGCTCAAGAACACTCTCACAAGGAAATATGGAGTAAAAGGGCGAAATGAGGCTATGGAGACTGATTAGGGTTTGGTCTAAGAGGCTTGAGGATGTTTAAATAGGTGTCAAGTCCGAGAATTAGGGTTTTGCTCTTCTGTCGCGTATGCCCCGCGTACCTCTTGGTACGCCCCACGTACGTGGCCACCCTCCACGATCATTCATCCTTAGTACGCTAAGCGTACTCCTAGAGTACGCCCCACATACTAAGGGACCGTTATACTATATTTTTCATTTCAAGGATTCTAATGGTAATTACTTGATTTGGAGTGTTACGAATCTCCCACTTGAACTAGACTTCGTCCTCGAAGTCCGCAGACGCAAACAGATCCGGGTAATGCTCCTGCATCTCATCTTCCGGCTCCCATGTCCATTCGGAGCCTTTTCGGTGCTACCATTGCACCTTCACTAGCTTCACCTCCTTGTTACGAAAAACCTTAGTATTCCTATCCAGAACCGCAATGGGTTTCTCAATGTAATTCGGGATCTCATCCACCTGAATGTCGTCCAAAGAGATAACTGCAGCCTCGTTAGTGACACATTTCCAAAGTTGGGACACGTAGAAGGTGTTATGAATCTGAATTAGCTCATCCGGGAGGTCCAGTCGAAAAGCAACCCTGCCGACTTGGGCAGAAATCCTGAATGAACCAATAAATCAGGGCCCTAACTTGCCCCTCTTCCAAAATCTAATGACACCCTTCCATTGTGACACTTTCAGCAAAACGAAATCTCCCACCTGAAACTCGAGATCCAATCGGCGCCAGTCAGCATAACTTTTCTGACGACTCTACGCAACTCACAGCTTGTCGCGTACCTGCTAAATCAACTCGGTAGTCTTGAGCACCACCTCGGTGCTTCTCATGACTCGATGTCCTACCTCGCCCCAGCATACGGGAGTCTTGCACCTCTAACCATATAATATCTCAAATGGGGTTCAGTCAATACTAGCATGATAATTATTGTTATATGAAAACTTTGCTAGTGGGAGGTATGTATCCCAACTCCCTCCGATGTCCAATACACAAGTTCAAAGCATATCCTCGAGCGTCTGAATCGTCCACTCGCTCTGACCATCGGTCTGATGGTGGTAAGCGGTGCTGAAGTGTAACTGGGTGCCCAATTCTTCATGGAACTTCCTCCAGAACCTGGAGATGAATCGGACATCGCGGTCTGAGACCATTGATACTGGCACCCCGTGCCTGACCACCACCTCTCGCACATAAATATCTGCTAATTTCTCAACAGAGATGCCCTCGGAGATCAGAATAAAATGAGCACTCTTCATCAACCTGTCCACAATGACCCAAATGGAATCCACACCCTTCGCCGTCCTCGGTAACTTCATGATGAAGTACATGGTGATCTCTTCCCACTTCCACATAGGAATGGGTAGTGGTTGAACTTGCTGTGAGGCCTTTTATGTTCGGCCTTGACCTTTCTGCGGGTCAAGCACTGCTCCACGAACCAAGCGACCTCTTGCTTCATGCAGGGCCACCAGTAACTCAACCTCAGATCTCTATACATTTTTGTAACCCCAGGATGAATAGAGAACTTGGACTTGTGTGCCTCCTCCAAGATCTTTTGTCTCACTCCCCAAGATACCGGTGCCCACACCTTACCACACTATGTCAAAAAAAAAACCCGACCATCCCGAACAAACAAGGGAATCTGACCCCGAATCTGCTCTATCTTCCGGTTCTCTTTCTTCAAACCCTCCACCTGGGCCTCCTTGAACATATCTGTAACATTCGGATATCCAGGTATGGGAATTTGAGTATTTTATATTGGGGAAATGAGGAGAATCGGCGAGTTGACGCCTCAAATCGTCGAGTAGGATCGCGTTTTGGGGACCAGTTTAGTGAAGGGACTCGATGAGTCGGGTATTTGGACTCGCCGAGTCGGCGCTGTCAAGGAAAACCCTAATTGTCTGGGTTTGGGACCTATTTAAAGGCCCTTATGGCCTTCAGTGGCGGCCACCTACACCCTTGAGAGACTCCTATCGAACCAGAGAGCTGAGAGAGTAAAGAAGAGCCATTTTGGAGCATTCTTGAGGTGGTTGTGCAATGGAGTAGTCATTTCCAGCAAAGGGAGGTCAAGGGGGTGTCGATTCAGAGCTTCTGATCTTGCATCTTCACCATAGAGGTATCAAATCGTTCTCCCATTTCTGTTTTGGGTAAGATTGGTGATTTTAGGGTTTTCTAGCTTCTTTTATGGCTTGATTTGTGGAGTATAGTGTCCCATTGAGTGTGAAGCCATAGATCTGGACCCAAAGAGGTCCAGAGAATCCCTTCCATCCTGCTTTATGCATTCTATTTGGAGTTTTGAGCTAGGGTTGTTATGTAATGAAGGGTTTCACCCAAATGAGCTTGTAGAACCTTGCATGAGTGCCCAAGGTTCGACCTTTTCATGGTTATTGGCTTTGAGGGACTTAGATGTATGGTTTGGTGAAGCAGATCTGGCCTCAGAAGGTCAGATGAGGGTTGCCATGGGAGCAACTCGCCGAGTCCATAGGCAGACTCGACGAGTCGAGTCGGGGTTGCCCCGTGTTTCGTTGTCGAGTAACTCGACGAGTAGAGAGGGAACTCGTTGTGTCTAAGAGGTTAAAAAGAATTTAGAGAGCCCGCATGGACTCGCCGAGTCACTCTTGTGTACTCGCCGAGTCTGGTCAGTGTTGACCGTTGACTTGAGTTGTCTTATGTTGACTTTGGGAGTTTTGGTCAACAGAGGTAATAGAGGTCGGGGAGGGGTAAAATGGTCTTTTACCCATTACCTGACTAGAGAGGGAAAGAGTAATCGCCGGTTAATTAGAGTTGGGACTTCGAGTATTAATTAGAGATATTTGTCTTATGTGTTAGGCGGTGGCGAGCCCGAGGTTCGCATGTGCAGATAATTGTTTTCTGATTTCCAGGTGAGTCTTCTTACTATACTTTACCCTGAGTAGGTAACCAGAGTTATGTGACAGAGTATTTGTATGCTATGTGTTGTACTGCATTATTTCTATGTGATTTATGCTGTGCATGTTTACAGAGTTAGAACCGGAAGGCTCCCAGAGTTAGAACCAGAGGGTTTATAGAGTAGGGTCCACGGACCCACAGAGTTATCGCCTCGAGTGGCTAATATGTGTATGTGTGGTATTTTGGGGAACTCACTAAGCTTCGTGCTTACAGTGTTTTGTGTTATGTGTTTCAGGTTTCTCTCAGGATCACGGTACGGCACCTGCTCGATTGTACACACCAGAGAAAGAGTCATGTTTTGAGGATCCTGGTTTATTATGCAAGTGAAAATGGAGTTATGTTTTGTAATTCGATTATGAAAGAGATTTTAAGCAAAGTATTTTAAGAATTAAATGATTATTTTTAAATGAAAAAAATTGTTTTGAAATTTTCGGTGTTACAATATCCAACAAGGGGGAAATCACCGTCATCCTCTAACAGACATCTCCAATCGGAGTACTCGCTACCTTGCGGCTCAAGGCATCGACCACCACATTGGCCTTCTCTGGGTGGTACAAAATCTCGCAATCATAGTCTTTCAATACATCCAACCACCTCCTCTGACGCATATTCAAGTTATGTTTATCCATCAATTATTTCAAACTCTTATGGTCAGTATAGATGGTGCACTGAACTCCGTACAAGTAATGCCTCCATATTTTGAGGCAAACACCACCGCCCCCAATTCCAGGTCGTAAGTGGGGTAGTTTGCCTCATGAGGCTTTAGCTGCCTCGAGGCGTACGCGATCACATGCCCCTTCTGCATCAAAACAACCTTAACCTTGTGATAGATTCATCACAATACGCCACCAAATCATCCATCCCCTTGGGTAGTGCTAAAATCGGGGCCTCACATAGTCTCTGTCTCAAGGTCTCGAAAGCCAACTGTTGATCCGGTCCCCACCGAAATGTCACATTCTTCTTAGTCAAGCGAGTCAAAGGTACGACAATCTTGGAGAAATCCTGAATAAATCTCCGGTAATACCCCGCTAGGCCAAAGAAGCTACGGATCTCAGATGCATTCTTCAGTATTTCCCATCGCATCATTGCCTCAAACTTGGCTGGATCAACCAATATACCCTCTTGGTTGATGATGTGCCCCAAAAAGTGCACCTCATGTAACCAGAAATCACACTTTGAGAACTTGGCATAAAGCTTTTCCATCCTTAGTGTCTCCAATACCTACCCAAATGTTGCTCGTGCTACTCCTTGGTCTTAGAATAGACCAAGATATCATCGATAAAAACAATCACAGACCAATCCAACATCATCCTACACACCCTGTTCATGAGATCTATGAACGTTTTTGGGGCATTGGTGAGCCCGAATGGCATCACCACAAACTCATAGTGACAGTACCGAGTCCTGAAAGATGTCTTCGGTATATCCTCATCCCTAATCCTCATCTGATGGTACCCCGACCGAAGATCAATCTTGGAAAACCAAGATGCACCCTGAAGCTGATCGAACAAATCATCGATCCTCGAAAGCGGATAACGATTTTTCACCGTTAGCTTGTTCAGCTCCCGATAATCGATACACAGCCTGTGTGACCCGTCCTTCTTCTTTACAAATAGGATTTGTGCTCCCCACGGAGAGCTGCTCGGACGGATAAACCCTCGGTCTAGCAGCTCCTGAATCTACGTATGTTGGATTATGTGTCTAAGCCCATAACTATAATTGGTATGTACTTGACCCGAAAGTAGCATGGTCCATTTGGGTTGCAATTCACTAGAACAATTTGATAAGATGTATATTTGAGAAAGAGGTTATTTGTGATTTATTAATATATTATAAGTATAATATATTAATTGAGAAATCACATTATATAATTAGTATTGATCAATAATTAATTTAGTGATTAAAATAGACTGATTAGGTAAATCAGTAATACTTATAGCTTGGACCAATGATCCATGTTGATTAGGGTTAGACTAAACCTTTATGAGAGTCTATGAAGGTTTAGCCCAAAAGACCTATGAAATGTGAAGGGTCATGGAGGATTAGGGTTCGCAGGGATGAAACCCTAGGCTATAAAAGTAACCCCTAACTCCCTAAAATCGGTTCATGCATTCTAAAGAAGAATACTAGCCGATTTTTTGGTTCCTAGCCTCTCTCTCACAAGCCTCCTTTTGTTCTTGGTGTGTTGTAAAACATTTGAGGCATCACACTTGGGGTGCTAAGCTCTTAAAGGCCAAATACAAACAAGCTACAACAAGAGGTAATCTTCTAACTAGTTTTTATGATTCATATGTCAAGTTGTATGCTAGTTTAGGCTTTATGCTTTGGAAAAACAATATTGCATGTAAAATTAGAGAAAACATAGATCCAAATCTGTAACATCCCAAAATTTAAGACTAAAAATTTCTTTTAATAAAACATTACTTAAAGCATAATCATCAATCCAAAACATAATCAGAGTATTAATTTCCAAAACATATGTTCATTATCAGAGTAAAACATTCCCAGGCTGACTAATCTATGGTGCCATGCGATCACCCCGAGCTCTTCCCTCCGCTACCGGAAGTACCTAAAACCAAAACTGAAAACTGTAAGCACGAAACTTAGTGAGTTCCCCAACCTACCACATACCATGCATAACCACATACTGCACATACTGGGCCACGCCCGCTATTCTGGGCCTCGCCCCTACCTCGGGCCTCGCCCGCTACAACGGCCCCGCCGCTCCAGGCCTAGCCTGGCTTCGAGCCCCGCTCGGATACAGATTTGTTTCACTTAGGCCTCGCCTGTCACAGGGCCTCGCCCGCTAACATATAATAGCACATAAACATATCACAACACATAAGCTAAACATATACTAATGGATCCTGTCCTAAGGCCTCGTCTATCCTGGGCCTCGCCCTTGTCCTGCTACTGATGAGTCATGGAACCCCGTCCACTCTCCGACTGATAGTGAGATATGTGCCCAACCCACACTCACTCTTTCCTTAACTTGGGCCTCGCCCCTGATCTGCTGCTAATGAGATGTGGAGCACCATCCACACTCTGCTATTGTTGAGATACGGGACCTCGCCCACACTCACCTCCCTACCAGGCACATACATGTATCACACAGACAACAAGTATAAACTATCATATAAACCGTTCCTTGGGCACCCGCTCGCTATCATTGGACCTCGTCCTGAATATCATACTAGCATATTGTGCCTAGGGCTAACCCCCGGGTCTTCTACTCATAACTACATGGGCCGGCATTGTGGCCTTAGACCCATTCAAACAAAGGGAAACTCACTTGCACTTGCTGAACTTGCTGACAACCCTTCTAGCTGCTGTCCGACAACTCTCTGAACTCCTGCTCCACTAGCTCCCCGAGCTACGAATATTAATGCAACACTTAGTCTAACTGTCCCCCGAAAGTCAACTAAGTCAACTCTAGTCAACGTCAAAGTCATGGTCAAAGTCAACCTTCCAGGTCAACCCTACTCGCCGAGTCTGCCTACTGACTCGCCGAGTTCATATGCTCAGAGTCCTTCCATTCGCGACTCGACTCGCCGAGTCAGTCCATGACTCGCCGAGTCCACCGATTTCCAAGTCCTGACCTGTCCAACTCACCGAGTCCCCACTCAACTCCCTGATTCGAGTCTTAACTCGAAGGGTTTGAGCTTTCGCGACTTGACTCGCCGAGTCCAAGGCAATCTTCAACAGACTCGCCGAGTTCCTGCCCAACTTCATCCAACTCGCCGAGTCCACCCATGTGACTCGCCGAGTCGCTCCAGTTCTGAATCCATATAGTGGCTTTTCGATCCATGTAAGGGCTCCAAATCATAGATCCATACTTCCAAAGCTCAATCCTTACGTAAAGTTGCAAACTTTACATATAACTAAAGAGATCTAGGCTCAAAATACTCTAGGGCTAGGTTTTAGGACGAAAGGGCTTCACCAACTACTCAGTATCTGATGCTTTACGACATATTGGACCATCTCAACACTAGATCTGAAGTGGCAACCACATATCTAGGCCCCAAACCCGAATTGGGTCTCAAACAACCATAAAACCCCCAAATCTCATATCAAAAATAGATCTAGATGCAAAGGAGGGAAGATAGAAGCTTATTACCTCCAAGATGAACACAAAATGAAGTAGATCTCGGATCTACACCTTTCCTTTGAAGCAACCCTCTTGATCTTCAAGTTTATTTCAAAGTTTCCTTCCTCCAAAGCTATTTCTCTCAAATGATGGAAGCTCATACGGAATTTAGGGTTTACAGGCTCTCTAGGATGATATGGAGGCTGAGGAAGGGACATAACACCCTTTATATAGGATACAACTCCCGGGTTTAGGGTTTTCCTTGACCATACCAGACTCGTTGAGTCCCCTTAGCTGACTCGCCGAGTCGGTCACTTACTCCTCGACCTGGATCCCGCTCGGACTCGCCGAGTTCCTCCCTGGACTCGACGAGTTGACCCTTTGACTTAGGGTTTTCTTTCCATTCGTGGCCTTTCTGATTTTGGGTGTTATAACTTTCCCCCATTTAAACTAAATTTCGTCCTCGAAGTTTGCTATAGCCAACCGCCCTGCAATCTGCTTTCAATACTCTACTTATTAATCCAACATCAGCTGCCTACCTTTGCTGGCCTTTCGTCCGGTCCTCCTGACGACCATTAATCCATGCGGATAATAATCTCGGGTCAATCCTGACCCTGAACATTCTGGAAACACAACTTACTCAACCGACAATCCTTCTGGTACTCTCCGAGTACTGCAACTAAACCCATAGGGGTTCACCCCCTATTTCCTTGTGCGTTTTCTTGCCTTCCCAAGGCAATGTTCCATACCCAACTATTTCCTTTGCCACTATGAAGGTCATATCCTTCACCAAATCCATTACTTCTGCTACCTCCAGCACGGGTCATTACCGCCAGTATCCACTAGGCATTTCTCTCTAGTATAATCTGGTGTCGAGCACCCCACGATCAACGAACTGAATTCCACCATAGACTGCTTACCAGCATTGCTACTGGCTGGAAATTTCTGCTATTCCCTATTTGTCTTCCGGATGAACCGAGACCACCCTGGTCCCTACCAATCTATCAATATCTGGACTACCGGCTCCCACCGGTCGCTAGCCCCAACACAACTCCTAGTCGCTCCCAGCGACTTTCGAAGAAACTTCGACTACCTATAATTGCTCAATCTATTCTGCCATTCAAGCACTACAATCCTGGGATCCTCGATCCCCTATCTGACACTACGGTCCCTACCAGGTCTCACCCGTGCTACTAAAACTCACGGGCCTCGCCCACGAGTCTCACCCGCCTCTATCCTTCTAGTCTCACTTGTCTAACCACTCTCGCATGGGCCTCGCCCACGGGTCTCACCCAACCATACTACTGAGCAACCCTGCTCTTAGGGCTCACCTATACTGCTACTCTCATACGGGCCTCGCCCACGGGTCTCACCCAAGTACATCCTGGAGCGACCTCTCCCAAGGTCTCACCTGTCTAGGGCTATACAGGCAACTCCATACTATTCTCATCCACTACCCATTCCTGATCCTTATCTGATCACTAGGAGATAAGGGCCTTGCCCCAACTCCGCTAACGAAGCTACTATGGAATGCTACGACTTACCCGCAGTCTTACATCACCTTCCATTACTGCTAGTGAATGCTACGGCTACCCCGTAGTCTTACAACACCTTCCACCACTGACCGCTGCTGGAGGAAGCTGCGGCTCTCCCGCCGCTCTACCATGCTCTACATGCTGCCTTTGCCACTGACTACTAACACGTAAGCATCCCATGCTATCTGTCCTCAAGATCTTTATTTTGACTCACTCGAGTCCTACAGGCGATCCTCCAACCTGAATTCCCAACCACGTACTAACCATCACCATTACACGCACTAGCTGATGGGGAGTTTCTCAAACTCCCAACCCTGAACTTCTCAATCCATCAAACGATGTACTACTTCTTTTCCTTCTCAGAGATCGCATATTCACTCTGGATCTGTGTGCTCTTACCCATGTATACTCGGAGGATCCTCCCCCACTTCGATCCTGCTTACACCTCACTGCTCAATACTTGAAAAGAAATCCCAATCCTTGTTACCATTCCATAATCAATCTGCTGAGGAATCCCAAGCTTACCATAGCTAGGGATCTAACCAGTCCATTTCTAAAACTATACAGTTCCGAACTAGCGAGACATACCAAGTCCTTCCCAGGCATGCTACAGTTATTGCATCCCAAGTAACCTTCTCCAATAGAACCCATCCCTTAACTACCATTCCAATATCCAAGGTATGTAGATGGCATATAACTCGATCACAAACAAGCTGCACAAAAATAAAATGCTCATACCGATAATGATGTAGAACCATAACAATATAATCATGCACAAATAAAAGAACTGAAAACGGAAGTCGCATACCTGCAATGTCCGGCGCTGCTCGCGTCTCCAAGGTGGTCATCTGAAAAGCCTTGCCTCCTACCGCAGGCGCCTCTACACGGCCCTGATGGTCGTTTGTGATCCTCAAAGTTGCAGGTGCAGGTGCCATCACCCGTCCTGCCGGAAGCAAACTAGGGCGCTGGGCCTTCTTGTGGCCCCGCTGGTTGCAGTGAAAACATATCAAGTCTAATCCCTGTGTGGTGGTAACAGTACAATCCCTACTAAAATGATCAGTCTGACCACACTTGAAGCAGCCAGACTCACCACCACTACCACTCTGGCACGCACCCCCGTGCGCCCTACCACACTTCCCGCACCGACTGCGGTCCTGATAATCCCTCGGTCTCGAATCCGACCCCTTAGGCCTTTTGCCCGAACCCGTGGCTATCTGAACCTCATCCGACTTCCTCTTCCGGATCTGCTCTAAATCAATTTCCCTCTCTCTAGCCCGAGCGATCATATCCTCCAACGTTTTGCAGCTAGACCTGCTCACAAACTGCTTGATGTCATCCCTCAACATCTCATGGTATCGGGCCTTCTTCATCTCCTCATCCGCGACATATTGCGGTACAAGAATACCCTCTCCCTGAACTTGGCGGTGATCTCCACCACAGTCTCAGTGGTCTGCGTCAAATCCTGAAACTCCCGTGCCAACTGTTGCACCTCAATAATCGGCGAAAACTCCGCCCTGAACCTGGCCGATAAATCGCTCCATGTCATCGCGTCCAACGCGACATCATCCCCCAAAGCATGACCGATCTCCTCCCACCAATCCCTCGCTCTGTCCTTTAGAAGATAGGAGGCGAATCTGACCTTGTTCCCCCTCGGGACACCGGCTCGTACAAAATGCATTGGCGACATCGGCCAACCACCTGCTGCTAGCAATGGGGTCCTTAGCCCCATGATAATTTGGCACTCCGCAAGCTCTAAACTCTCGGAATGTCAAAGTACGAGCTCCCATCAAAGCCATCATCTCGGTACGGAAGGCTCCCAGCCTCTCATCCAAAATCTCCAGTATACCCTCCTTGACCGTGCCAAAGATCACAGGAGTCTGGTCTAGTATGTTGCGCGTAACCTCAGCTGATATCAACTCCCTCATTCGCTCCTCGAGCTGCTCGGCTCCTGAACCCGAGCCTGATCCCTCTTCGGCGCCTGATCCGCCCACTGGTCTCTCTCGCAACGTCACCATGCTGAAAATATAATACATCCTCTTATCAGAATACTTATCACCGCTGCGAGACCAAACACACGCACTACCAGGTTCCCGGTCTTGCCTCAGCCTTTCCCGAATCGAGTACGGATCCTTTGCTTTCAGTAGTACGGGCCCATACTACCTTCCACATCTATCCGTACTTTCCTCAAGAACTGCTTCGACTCCACCAGGTCCCTTCTCTACTACTACTGCTCTCAGCGCTATCTCATCCTAGGCTTACCCTAGGGAAACCTCTGACTCTAACCAAACCAGTCCTCAGCCGCTGAAGGTCTCCTTGTGATGTCAGTTAGCCATCACCTGAATACCATCACATGTGACGAGGCTCATATAATCCTTCGAGTAAACGACTCGTCCCTACAACGGTTGGACTCAGACAAGAGCTGCGCAATAGGGCCAAATCTAGTACTCTAAGATTATTCAACCCTGATCACATGTGACGTGACGTATTCACATAATGGCAAACTCCCATCACTTAGAATCCCACAATGCACAAAGCAAGCAGCATTCAGACAAGGGAAAAATCTAACCATAACATACTCAAGCAATCATAATATCATATCAAGAATCTGTACTAGCATGTAACACAAACTCATAAACTCAGGCATAACCTAAACAGACTATCCTACTACTGTCTAACCAACACTATCATGCAACTCAAAAGCACATATAACAGGCACATAAGGCATCCTCCCTAGATCCTTAGTCCTAATCTAGCATGCTGTTCTATTAACTATTAATCACAACATAACTTGTATGGGAATTTTGGGGTACTTACTTGAGCTCGGCTGATTGCATGCACCACACCCCTTTTCTCTTTTCAAAATTCTTTTTGCTTTTCTAAAACTGTTTTCTTTCTCAAAATCTTTTTACAAAACTGTCTTTTCATTTTGAAAACTTCCATACCAATTCCTTAGTTTGAGTTCAGACACACCCAAGAGTATGTCCGAATCCCTCAAACCAAGGCTCTGATACAAACTGTAACATCCCAAATTTAAAGACTAAAAATTTCTTTTAATAAAACATTACTTAAAGCATAATCATCAATCCAAAACATAATCAGAGTATTAATTTCCAAAACATATGTTCATTATCAGAGTAAAACATTCCCAGGCTGACTAATCTATGGTGTGTGCCATGCGATCACCCCGAGCTCTTCCCTCCGCTACCGGAAGTACCTAAAACCAAAACTGAAAACCGTAAGCACGAAACTTAGTGAGTTCCCCAACCTACCACATACTGCACATACTGGGCCACGCCCGCTATTCTGGGCCTCGCCCGCTACAACGGCCCCGCCGCACCAGGCCTCGCCTGGCTTCGAGCCCCGCTCGGATACAAATTTGTTTCACTTAGGCCTCGCCTGTCACAGGGCCTCGTCCACTAACATATAATAGCACATAAACATATCACAACACATAAGCTAAACATATACTAATGGATCCTGTCCTAAGGCCTCGTCTATCCTGGGCCTCGCCCTTGTCCTGCTACTGATGAGTCATGGAACCCCATCCACGCTCCGACTGATAGTGAGATACGGGCCCAACCCACACTCACTCTTTCCTTAACTTGGGCCTCACCCCTGATCTGCTGCTAATGAGATGTGGAGCACCATTCACACTCTGCTATTGGTGAGATACGGGACCTCGCCCACACTCACCTCCCTACCAGGCACATACATGTATCACACAGACAACAAGTATAAATTATCATATAAACCGTTCCTTGGGCACCCGCCCACTATCATTGGACCTCGTCCTGAATATCATACTAGCATACTGTGCCTAGGGCTAACCCCCGGGTCTTCTACTCATAACTACATGGGCCGGCATTGTGGCCTTAGACCCATTCTTATGCTGAGAGTCCTTCCATTCGCGACTCGACTCGCCGAGTCAGTCCATGACTCGCCGGGTCCACCGATTTCCGCGTCCTGACCTGTCCAACTCACCGAGTCCCCACTCAACTCCCTGATTCGAGTCTTAACTCGAAGGGTTTGAGCTTTCACGACTTGACTCACCGAGTCCAAGGCAATCTTCAACAGACTCGCCGAGTTCCTGCCCAACTTCATCCAACTCGCCGAGTCGCTCCAGTTCTGAATCCATACAGTGGCTTTTCAAGCCATGCAGGGGCTCCAAATCATAGATCCATACTTCCAAAGCTCAATCCTTACGTAAAGTTGCAAACTTTACATATAACTAAAGAGATCTAGGCTCAAAATACTCTAGGGCTAGGTTTTAGGACGAAAGGGCTTCACCAACTACTCAGTATCTGATGCTTTACGACATATTGGACCATCTCAACACTAGATCTGAAGTGGCAACCACATATCTAGGCCCCAAACCCGAATTGGGTCTCAAACAACCATAAAACCCCCAAATCTCATATCAAAAATAGATCTAGATGCAAAGGAGGGAAGATAGAAGCTTATTACCTCCAAGATGAACACAAAATGAAGTAGATCTCGGATCTACACCTTTCCTTTGAAGCAACCCTCTTGATCTTCAAGTTCCTTTCAAAGTTTCCTTCCTCCAAAGCTATTTCTCTCAAATGATGGAAGCTCACACGAAATTTAGGGTTTACAGGCTCTCTAGGATGATATGGAGGCTGAGGAAGGGACATAACACCCTTTATATAGGATACAACTCCCGGGTTTAGGGTTTTCCTTGACCAGACCAGACTCGCTGAGTCCCCTTAGCCGACTCACCGAGTCGGTCACTTACTCCGACCCGGATCCCGCTCGGACTCGCCGAGTTCCTCCCTGGACTCGACGAGCTGACCCTTTGACTCAGGGGTTTCTTTTCATTCTTGGCCTTTCTGATTTTGGGTGTTACAAAATCATTAGGGTTGTATGTGCACCATAGGGATGTTAGAGTACATAAAACCCATCAGCGTAGACAACTCCTACATCTCAGGAGGAGCTAACCGATACGATGCCTTGGTTATCGGAGCAGCACCCGACACCAAATCAATGTGAAACTTTACCTGCTTCTCTGGAGGCACCCCAGGCAACTCCTTAGGAGAGACATCTCGAAAATCCCGTACAACCGATAAACTGCCCAAATTCGTCGTGGTCTCGACCCTCGTATCCGAGATGTATGTCAAAATTGTGACAACCAGCTATTTTGGGTCAACAAAAGTCAAGCAAGTCAAACAAAAGTCAAATAGATAAGTCATAAAGCAAAATTTTATTACACCTTGCATTTGGGGTTTTCGGTTTTGAGAACCAAAAACTAGACCGAAATCACTCCTTAGCCGAAAACACTTCTCGGTCGAAATCAATCAAGAGCAAAATCAATCAAGGCTGACATCACATGCGAGATCGAAATCCTCCTAGGCTGAAATCCCTCTAGACCGAAGACCTTGGTTCTTGGTTTCACTTGGACTGAAATCAAGGTGATTTCGGTGAAGATAGAACGAAATCACAAATCTTATCCGGTGGCACTTTTCCCAATGTGATATAATCCACAACCCAATGTAAACATCACATCACTTTCACCTTTTATCTATATATATGACCGAAATCATCCTTCCCAATTCTCATTTCCATCCTCAAACATCTTCAAATCCCTCACCTTTTTTCTCAAAATTCATACGAACATCTTCAAATCTTCATGCACTTTTCCCAGGAACACCTTCAAACTTACCCAGGAGACAAATCTTTCAAGTTGATTCTTAAGAATTTGTTGTAAGTTCTTTGTCAAATCTAATGGTTATACAATACTTGTGTTAATATACAAACCATTACATATGTTATTCTTACAATATATATATATATATATATATATATATATATATATATATATATATATATATATATATATATATATATATATATATATATATATGGTTACAAATTTGATTACAATAAAAAAATTTATAAATATAGTTTGTAAGACTTTAACCCTTTTGTAATATGTTGAGCAAAAAGGTATAATTATATAAAAATACATATACAATTATTTCATTCCATTTTATCATCATAGTAAAAATGATAATGTACATAGAAAGGATTCTTCAATACAACGAAACATTTTTATAAACTATAATAGGTATAGTTTATGGGACATACACTCTATTTTACCATTTCGGGATACAATACAAAAATAATTATTTAAAGGCATAATTATTTTACACCACGTAACTACTATGGAAGGATAATACTTCCACATTACAAAATGACTTTTCATTATACTACACGTAAAGCGTCAATACAACTTTGTGAGATATACCTTCACCGTACTTACCAAAGTACATACTAAAGTTCCTGTATTATAACCAGAATCTCCCGTAAGAGAGTGTGACATGTGTGTAGAGATCTATACGGGACTGGCAATTATATTTATGTTGGTTGTTTTTACTTTGAGCACTATTATACTCGTTGTTGTGATACTATACATGAAGTCCTCCTCCTCCGGACGTTTCCGCCATCCTTGGTTTGGGGGTGTGACATTATCCCCCCCCCCCCCGACGGGCGGAGAAAGTATACTTGTCATTAGTGGCAGCAAACCGGAAGAAGTACTTGAAGACGAAGTAATCGGGCATGATGTCGTTAGCACGACATATCATTTCGAAAGCTACCACCTTATGAACAACGTCGGGAGTCAGCATCTGCACGCTACACCCACAACGACGGAGTATTTCCTCCTGAAAGTCGCTCAATGGGAGACGAAGACCAGTGTCGAAAGTCTTCTGGTAAACACCCACCTTCCCGGGAGGAGGACGAGTAATCAACGAGCCGGAGACAGGAAATTCCACGCCGTCGGCCGGAGTAAGACCATACGCCTCTTGGAGTGTGACGAACTAAGAAGAACTAGGGGTTGAACCTTGAGCGACAACCATGGTGGAAAATAGATAGGAAAAAGAAAGAGGAGGATGAGAAATGAGAGAGAAAACAGTTAGAAGAGCAATAAAAGGAAAAAAAAAGGTGGGGTCTGCGGAAATCTTTGACACATGACGTAACCGCCGCACGCACGTCGAAACTAATGGGTTTTGAGCATTCTAACACTTCCTAAGTGTACATGCAACCCTAATAACCTTGGATCTATGTTTGTCTAATTATCATGCAAAGTTGATTTCCAAGGCTATGATCCTATCTAGCATACACGGGGAACAATTTTAACTTGAATAATAGATAGAACTACATACCTTGTTGTTGATAGTGTTCCTTGAAACCTTGTGAGCCTAGCACCTCAAGTGTGATGCCTCAAATGCTTCACACAACACCAAATGCAAAGTATAAACTTGAGAGAATACTCTAACACACTCAAAATCGGCCAAGCTCTCTTGTTTCACTTGTGTAGCCGATTTTGGGGAGAGAAATGGTCCTTATATAGTGTGTTGCATTAGGTAAAACCCTAATGTAACATGACTCTTCATTTCTCAATCCATGGGTTAACTCCATGGAGCATCCATGGAGCACCCTATGGGTGGAACCCAACTTGATAATCCATGGAGCCTTTTAGCCCACTATATAAGATATGGAAGATTTACATAATCTACCCATATATTTAATTAGTTATTCTTTTGATCACTTAATTAACTCTAAATTAATTCTTGATCAAAACTAATTAAATAATATTATTAATATATTAGAACTTATAATATATTAATAAACCATATGTGTTATTTCTCTAATTTAGTTGATCCAATTGCATGGTGCCATGCAACCCAAATGGACCATGTCGGGTCGGGTCAAGTATTTACCAGAAATAGTTATGGACTTAGACACCTTATCCAACAGTCTCCCACTTGGATAAGTCTAATAACTATAACTGCAATACTTCAGGAACCGATCGGCAATCATAGATCTTTCAAGGTCTCTCAGAACTGAGAAGATGTTGATACGCCATTTAAGATAAGTGACCATATAATCCTCTGTTCTAGATATCAGCTGGACAATTACATGGAACAATGTCTTACTTATTGTCCAGCAGTTTGTTTCCCGATTTCCGATTTGTTTGACAAAGAACTTAATTGAACACATCAACTTAGTTCTGACCGGGCCCGGTACATAGGTTAAAACAAAATAATCGAGGGGCCCAGATATCAACTTCTAATCCAAGAAGGAACAGATAAACTTCGACTCATATGTTTGTTCTACCACTCATTGAATTATACACAAAAGCACGTTTTATAACATCGAGTTACCAATGCGTTTTCGTACAATCAATGTATAACCAACTCGTAAGTAACAAATCATATCTCTAGGTTTGAAGACTTATATGATATTACCGTCTCACGATCACTCGAGATAAAATTCCATGAAGTGATTCCAGTGAACGTGGGTTGATTCCAATACTCATAACTTATGAGCACTCATGAAGTGTTGTCTTATATCTTGACACCTACAACCAACTTCATGACAATCTTACTTCATATCTACTTCCAACATATGACCGACTGCGGAAAATTTGAATAATATGTAAAATCACAACATACTATTATGGAAGTCAAAACACGCAAAAGAAATTATAGTAAACGATTGACAAAAGATAGTAACACTTTACTCATAAATAAACACAACTTTTATTCATCATCAAATGTCAATTACACTTTACAAATTTCGAAATTATCTAACTACTAAAACTAATATCATCCTTCAGCCCTATGCTCCGAGCATGCTGGAGATGCTTAACCCTAGTCAGTCCCTTCGTGAGGGGATCTGTTGGGTTCTCATCCGATGATACCCTCTTTTCCACGAGGATTCCTTCTTCTATGCGATGTCTGATAAAGTGATATTTTCTGTCGATGTGTCTGGATCTCCCGTGATCCCTTGGTTCCTTGGCTAAGGCAACAACACTTTCACTATCACAGAAAATTTCCATAGGCTCCTTTATAGCTGGTACAACTCCAAGGTCTCCTATGAAGTTCTTCAGCCAAATAGCCTCCTTTGCTGCCTCGCTTGCTGCTATATACTTTGATTCACAAGTAGAATCAGCCACTGTCTCCTGCTTGGAACTCTTCCAAGTGATTGCTCCTCCGTTTAGGGTAAAGACCCAGCCCGACTGAGAGTGGAAATTATCCCTACCAGTCTGGAAACCAGCATCACAATACCCTACAACTCTCAAGTCATCACTCCCACCGAGGGTAAGGACCCAGTCCTTAGTCCTCCGTAGGTACTTGAGGATATTCTTTACCACAGTCCAGTGAGCCTTGCCAGGGTTCCCCTGATACCTGCTAACCATGCTCAAGGAAAAGGCTACATCAGGTCGAGTACAAGTCATAGCATACATGATCGAGCCTACTGCCGAAGCATAAGGTACTCGACTCATTTCTGCTATCTCAGCCTCAGTACTAGGGCTTTGCGTCTTACTCAGTCTGGCGTTACTCTGGATAGGTAACTCTCCTTTCTTGGAGTTCTGCATGCTGAATCTCTTCAACACTTTGTCCAAGTATGTACTTTGACTAAGTCCAATTAGTCTTTTACTCCGGTTTCTCAAAATCCTTATCCCTAGAATATAGGCAGCTTCTCCTAGGTCCTTCATAGAGAAACACTTCCGAAGCCAGGACTTAACTTCCTGCAGAGTTGGGATGTCATTTCCTATGAGTAGTATGTCATCCACATACAATACCAAAAAGCTAACTATACTCCCACTAGCCTTGACATAAACACAAGATTCATCTTCACTCCTAAAAAAGCCAAATTCCTTGACCTTTTCATCAAAGCAAAGATTCCATCTGCGAGGTGCTTGCTTTAATCCATAAATGGATTTCTCAAGATTACACACTCTATTAGGGTACTCGTTGCTGACAAAACCTTCTGGCTGACTCATGTAAACATCTTCAGTCAGCTTTCCATTAAGGAAAGTGGTTTTGACATCCATTTGCCAAATTTCATAGTCATGAAATGCAGCTATGGCTAACATAACCCTAATAGACTTAATCTTGGCTACTGGAGAAAAGGTCTCATCATAATCCACTATAGGAGTTTGAGAGAAACCCTTTGCAACCAGTCGAGCCTTATAAGTGTGTACATTACCATCCATGTCGGTCTTCTTCTTGAAGATCCATTTGCACCCTACAGTCTTACGACCTGGTACATTCTCAACCAAGTTCCAAACTTGATTGTCATACATGGATTGTATCTCGCTATTCATAGCCTCTTTCCATTTCGCAGACTCGGGGCCTGCCATGGCTTCCGCGTAACTGTTAGGTTCATCCAGACCTACTAGTGTCTCATCACTAATAAGTGTCTCACCTTTCGCAGTAATATGAAAACCATAGTAATGCTCAGGTGCATTCCTAACTCTCGTGGAATGCCTCAGAGGCACATACTCGTCAATTGGCTCAACAGGAGTTTCCTCCTCAAGTTGAGGGCTAGGGTTTGAAGTTCCATCACCACTTGACTCTTGAAGTTCTTCAAGGTCAATTTGCCTCCCACTGTCTCCTTGGCTTATGAATTCTCTCTCATGAAAGACTCCTCTTCTTGCTACACAGACCACATTATCACTAGTTCTGTAGAAGAGGTAACCAAAGGATCTTTGTGGGTAGCCGATGAAAATACACCTCTCACTTCGGGGTTCAAGCTTATCATGAGTCTCACGTCTCACGAAAGCTTCACAACCCCAAATCTTGATGTGGTCCAGTTTGGGTACTTTACCAGTCCACATCTCGTGAGGAGTTTTGGCAACTTTCTTTGTAGGGTCTAGGTTAAGGATATGGGCGACAGTCTCTAAGGCATACCCCCAAAATGAGATTGGTAGCAAAGTTCGAATCATCATGGAACGAACCATATCCAACAAGGTTCGATTATGCCTCTCAGCTACACCATTCAACTGTGGTGTCCTGGGAGGTGTCAATTGTGAGACAATCCCACATTCCCAAAGATAGTCGAGGAACTCTGAACTAAGATACTCACCACCTCGATCGGATCAAAGCATCTTAATGTTCCTGCCCAATTGATTCTCGACTTCCTGTTTAAATTCTTTAAACCTTTCGAAAGTCTCTAACTTATGCTTGATTAAGTAGACATATCCATATCTACTGTAATCATCAGTAAAAGTCAAATAATAACGATTAGCATCCCTTGTGGCATGTTTGAATGGTCCACACACATCCGAGTGTACAAGGTCCAACAAACCTTCACCCCTCTCACAAGAACCTGTGAAGGGTGACTTTGTCATTTTTCCAAGTAAGCATGATTCGCAACTATCATCTGACTTTAGGTCAAATGACTCCAAGACTCCATCCTTTTGGAGTTGGCCTATGCGTTTCTTGCTTATATGTCCAAGACGACAATGCTATAATGATGCTTTATCCAAGTTATTATTAATAATAAAATCAATACACATCACATTATTTCCTAAGTTATCTACAACAGACACAGCTTCATACACACCATCACAAGGTAATGTTTTAAAATAAAGAACATTATTAAAGAAAGCATCAATACAACCAACTTCATTATTAAATGAAAAGGTAAAACCTTGTTTATAAAATACATGAAAGGAAATAATATTTCTTGCCATTTCTAGCGAGTAACAACATTTATTCAAATCTAAGTTAAACCCACTACTTAGCCATAAAGTATAAAATCCAATATTGGTGACAGGTGTAACTTTCCTATTCCCCATGATTAAGTTTATTCTTCTGTGACAACCCCAAATCTATTTCCGTTACAAATCCCATTTTCACTAACGGAACGTGTCACTATACGTTATTTTATGTAATATTTGGAATCGTCAATATCCGAATATCTAAATTTATGCATGGCTTGATATTATCATAAGAAATATAACTCGTATGTGTTAACCCCGTTTAACCTAATAGACTTGTATTACCTTTTCAACCACTTCACCCGAGTAAAAAGTTTTAACCCAGTTAACTTTAAACATCAGGTAGCCGTGTATCGGGTGCGATACCCGAGACATATGAGATGAGTGTGCACAACATTTGAATACTTTTTTACCACACACCCACTCTCTCTCTACTTTCTCTCTCTAGACTCGAAATCGGCCCCGATTCCGCTAATTTCCGACTTCCAAACGTAAGTACTCATCCTCTATCTTAATCTAGTCATGCTTCATTAAATTTAGGGGCCAAAATCATAGAAATCAAGGACCAAAGAGGAGTTTACGGCCTAAGAAGCTCCTTAGGCCGTAAACCCCCAAAATCATGCCAAAGACCATGTTTTTCCTTCTTTTAAGCTAGTATACTAATTAAGGCATATATCTAGAAGAGTTTGGACACTAAAACACAAGGATTTGATATGTAAAAAGGAGTTTACGGCCCAAGCTTGTGCTTAGGCCGTAAACACCTCAAACACCACCATAAATCTTGGATTTAAGTCCCAAAAACTCATCTAGGGTGTTTGGTAATTTAGACTTGACAACAAGGAAGGCTTAAATGCATTAAACAACATCATTTGAACACAAAAAGAGGAGTTTACGGCCAAGGCTAAGCTTGGGCCGTAAACACCCAAGTTTTTGTGTCAAACAAGTCCCAAAACTACTCAAATGCATATAAGGAATTTAGCTAAGGCATTTGGAAGTGTGTTGTACCATTAAACATCTCATTTTGATACCAAATGAAGAGTTTACGGCCAAGGATATTCTTGGGCCGTAAACTCCCCAATTTTCATGCTAAAATTGTTCCAAAACTCATTTTTAGGCCTTATAGGATTTATCTAAGGTGAATGAGAGCATGTTGTACAATTTAACAACCATTTGGATGGATTAAATGGAGTTTACGGCCTAAGAACAAGTCTTGGCCATAAACTCCCTAAAAATGGCACAAATTAAGGGTTTAATCCCTCCCTTTTGGTCCAAAACACACACCACTAAATTAAGGAAGTGATATAAGGCCTTAAACATACACTTTGGAGTACCACATGAGTTTACGGCCAAGCCTAGGGGGATTACGGCCGTAAACTCCCAAAGGGTGGCTTTTAGGCCATAAACTCCAAGGGAGTGAGCTCATAGACCCTCCCGTAAACCACTCATGGCCTTGTACCACTCTCGGGAACCCTTTCTAGGCCTTAAAACCCCGAAAACGATGCTAGAATGTCCAAATACTATAATGAAAAGCATAAGATGATTAACTTCTTTTAAAATACATATTTCATATGACATTAGGGTCCTAAAAGGTGCTCAAGTGGTTATTTGGTACCAAACGCTCAATCGACACTTTTACCCGATTTACCCGATTCACCCGATTTCCGCGATTTCAGGTGAGTTCATACCCCTTTAATGAACCTTTCAAATGTTTTAAATGTTTTAGGGGGGAGATACAAGTTGCTTATAAATGTTTATGTAAAGTTTTACAGAACGATTTCCGAGTTACAAGGATTAATCACATGTGATTCACTACCCTTAGTTCAAATCACATGTGATTTGTCCCTATGCCTTATAAACGGGTTTCACCCTTTTCAAACTATTTTTATACAGTGAGGTAGATTTTAAATGTTCTTTTGGAAAAAAAATACTTTTATTTAATCAATTTACTTATAAAATGTAACCACTCTGATATATTTATATAAGTAAGACTTGGAGGACTTAGGACCGATATCTCGCCTTATTTCCTGTTCTTGTTTGATTGTGGGCTTAGGGTAGTAGTTATCCGTCCGACTGTCATTGATTTCTTAGTTATATATATAATCTGTATATCAGTATGGGATACGAATGTTACTGCTTTCACTTAATGCTAAAGTCACTAATGTGCTAAGAACCATCCCCACTAAGATAACCATAATAGGTATGGTCACGGTCGCTACAGCTACTACTCGCTAAAGTCATTACTATCTACACTATAATACTCACTATTACTAGACGATACACTAGTAAGAGAATACACTATGATCAATACTAAAAGATTACTACACTATAACAATAGAGAAAACACTAAACAAACAATAATACGCTAAACCGCTACGAGATACTCTATTCGCTATCCACTACGCCCGGAGTTTTCCAGCAGGGAGATGACTCTACATGTATAGATCTATACGGGCAGACGCTATTACATCCCAACTGTTAATCTCAGTCCGCGCCGTGCAGGCCCAGGGATGCCACTACTTCACTATACTGTGTATGACTGGGAAGGTCATGGGATCCTCTATTATCCTCACTATTAGTGATATACAAGGAATACTCTACAACAACTCTAAAATACTACACTAAATGTTAAACTACATCCCGAAGTAAGTAAGTATCTGTCACTAAAGGAAGCTCGCACCTCTATCACTGATTTCAGGCTTAACCTATTCTATCACATTAATTATTTGGAGAATTGCCAATATGCTTTACTATAAGCGGTTTCAAAGAAATGATGAATGCATACTTTTCATAGAGTTTCACTTAAAAATGTATTTCCTGGAAAAATAGGGGATTTTTCTAAGTTTCTAATACTTATGAATATAAATGATACATTTTTCGCACTAATGCTTTGTATACAAAAACTCACACTAAACTCTTATGAACTCACCAGCTTTATGCTGATAATCGTTTTCAAAATAACTTGTATCTTTAGGTCAAAGATAGACAGGTACAGACGCGGCATTTTTGGAGAAGGTGGAGCACACAAGATCCATCTCTTATTTTTGATTTACTTTTGGGTGATTGTTAAACATTACAAAACACACTTGTAATTAAATTCACTATGTAATGCTATGGTTGTATGTTTCTTGTTTCTACTATTATGCAATTGTGATGATACTGTTCACTACGTCATCCACCCCGAAACGTATTCCGCCGTTATCGGTTTAGGGGTGTGACATCTTCCTTGCTCCACATTCTCACTTCTTCGTAGTCCCTGCAAGTCACAACAGATATGAATACCACAATCGGTATCAAGGACCCATGAGTTAGAATGGGGGTGAGTTATTAGATAAGATGGTGTAAATACCTGCATGGTTGGGTTTGACTTTCCCATCCTTCACATCTTGCTGGTGCTTTGGGCAGTTCCGCTTCCAATGTGCTTTTTCATGACAATAGAAGCATTCAGCCTCTTTTGGGTCAGAAGAAGGAGTGATGAAACCTTTCTTGGTTCCACTTGAAGAAGAGCCATCAAGGGTCCTAACCTTTGTACCCTTCGAAGAACTCTTTCTCTTCTTCCCTCGCCCTTTCCCGATTGCCAAGACAGGGGCGAAGTTGGTAGGAGTAGGAGTAACAATCGCCTTACCCTTAAGACCACTTTCCGCGGTCTTTAAGAGTCCTTGAAGTTTGCTGAGTGTGACCTCTTCCTTGTTCATGTGGTATGTCATGCGGAATTGATCATAACATGAAGGTAAGGAGTGCAAAACAATATCTATTGCAAGCTCCTCGGGGAAGTTCACATTAAGCTTCAGCAAACGGTCCACAAATCTTTGCATTTTCTGCATGTGGCCCGTGATGGGTTCATCATCCTTCATGCGAGTTGTTATCATGGAGGAGATGATTTCATACCTCTCTTGACGAGCACTTTGATGGTATCTTTCCATCAAGTCTTGGTGCATCTTATAGGGGTAGAAATCTTCATAGGATTTTTGGAGATCCGCGGTCATAGTGGCCATCATGATGCATGCCACCTTGGTGACATCCCTTTCATGTGCCCTAAACTCAGCAATCTCTTGAGGAGTAACAACTGTCTCATCAATCTCCTTAGGCTCCTTATCGAGGACATATTCCTTGTCCTCGTAGCGAGTGATCATTTTGATGTTTCTGATCCATTCATTAAAGTTGGATCCATCAAAAGTGACTTTCCCACAAGTTCATAAGAGAAAAGGAGCCACTAGGATTAAAGCCAGAAGCAACGGTGCTTGTAAACATCTAAAAAGAGAAGAAAGAAGGGATTTAGTTTAGATATAGAGATAGTCCTTAATAAAATACCCAAATGTAGTATTAAGGCTAGGACCCAATCATAATATATTATACTTAGAAGAGGTATGCCGTAATCTAAGTAATAACATATTTGAAAGGTAGGTGAATGACGATTCACCAATTTCCACCAAAGAAGAAATATTAAAAAATATTTAATTTGGTTTTTAGAAACTCCTAGATTCTTTTGAGATTTAATGAACTTTTCAAAGGCATGTTTCAATCTCGAGTGTGCCATCCAAGTTTTGTGACTGGGATGCCGAGGATCACAAAACGAGGTGTGAAGTAACCATGCAAATTACTTGGTACCCTTAATGTTTACCCCTCAATCGATGTGCCGGTTAACCACACACGCTCCGTCGATACTATGATAAATATTAAGTCACCCTTTACCTACCTTGTTAAGTCCAAGTTAGTGTGCCGGTTAACCACACATGCTCCACTAACGACTTAGACAAAGTGTAAAGTGTAATTTCATGGATTAGCACCTTATTCACATTTTTCCTAAAGTAACTAAGATTGGGAATTTAATAAAACATTTAGTTACTTTATAATATTCATCATACTTTTAATGAGAATTTATAAGTCCTTGTCTTACCCGTTCGGCTAACGACCCTCCACCAGTCAAGCAAGCGGTGGGTGAGAGTGGACACCTATTAAGTTGCCATTTTATAGGCAACAACCTTATACCCACCTTATAGACTGGCTTCGTGAATGAGGCGTACCAGCGGTAAGACGACTTTTGATCTTATACATATATATTATTATTCACTTATAATATTATAAGTGTAAGGGTTGAATTTTAACTTTTAAAATTCTAAGGGTTGGAACTAAAGTTTTAATCAAGACTTTACTTGTTCCAAAACTTGAGGGCAAGTTTTGTAAACTTTCAAAACTTTTCATTTCTTGTAACTTATGAGTTTATTAGGGTATTAAAATGAAGACTCTTCATTTTTATAACCCATGTGTTTTTTAATGGTTTTAAAGTAAAGTGACTTTTGGTTTTCCATAACTTGAGGACAAGTTATGGACTCCATTAAAACACATAAAGATCATGAATTAATCTACCACATAGGTTACAAATAATTCCTATGATCATCTAAACATCATAAGATCAATAACATGAATATGAACACTTTCATGAATCAAAAATTACATTTTAAAAACTTGTAATTTTGATAACTTGTTGTTGTAAATGGATTAGCAAAGACATTACACCATCTAAAACAGGTTTTCAAGTACCAAAACAGTTTAGGGTAATGTTTCTAGTCCATTTCCAGCAACTAAAGTCGAAAATCTGCATTCTGAGGCTCCTACTCGCCGAGTGCATGAACTTACTCGGCGAGTAGGTTGAAGATTCACATGAACTCGGCGAGTCCCCCCATGGACTCGGCGAGTTCATCAGTCAGATTGCAAAAATATCGACTTTTTTCAACTATTTAGCACAAATAACAAACAAACAAGCCTAGGCTCTGATACCACTGATGAGTTTTGAGCATTCTAACACTTCCTAAGTGTACATGCAACCCTAATAACCTTGGATCTATGTTTGTCTAATTATCATGCAAAGTTGATTTCCAAGGCTATGATCCTATCTAGCATACACGGGGAACAATTTTAACTTGAATAATAGATAGAACTACATACATTGTTGTTGATAGTGTTCCTTGAAACCTTGTGAGCCTAGCACCTCAAGTGTGATGCCTCAAATGCTTCACACAACACCAAATGCAAAGTATAAACTTGAGAGAATACTCTAACACACTCAAAATCGGCCAAGCCCTCTTGTTTCACTTGTGTAGCCGGTTTTGGGGAGAGACATGGTCCTTATATAGTGTGTTGCATTAGGTAAAACCCTAATGTAACATGACTCTTCATTTCTCAATCCATGGGTTAACTCCATGGAGCATCCTATGGGTGGAACCCAACTTGATAATCCATGGAGCCTTTTAGCCCACTATATAAGATATGGAAGATTTACATAATCTACCCATATATTTAATTAGTTATTCTTTTGATCACTTAATTAATTCTAAATTAATTATTGATCAAAACTAATTAAATAATATTATTAATATATTAGATCTTATAATATATTAATAAACCATATGTGTTATTTCTCTCATTTAGTTTATCCAATTGCATGGTGCCATGCAACCCAAACGGACCATGCCGGGTCGGGTCAAGTATTTACCAGAAATAGTTATGGACTTAGACACCTTATCCAACAGAAACGTCACATTGCCGGAAATGAAACGACAGCCGAGTGGAACAATGACACGTGTACCAACAACTAAGTCCAAAACATCATAACTAGACAGCATACACTATGACTACTGAACTAAGGGACTTGATGACGCGCCCCTTATAACGGGCCTGAGACAGGTGAGCCTCGACAAGGCGCCTCTGGTGGAAGCTGACTCGGCGACCCCAGACTCCTGAGGCGACCGCACAAATGGCTCGCCCTCGCCAAAATATTGTCTTCTAGCTACAGCCTGGCAACGATGACTCCAGGCGACAAAACACCCAGACATAGCACAATTAACTGGACCAATCACCAGGCTGAACACGAATGTGGAGCAGGACTCCCCAATAAGAACGATGGATCCTGTCGGGAGTACAGTACCGGTCCCCAGTACAGACCAAGGAAGATCTCCACTATAAAAGGGGCCTCACCTTGGCCCCGGAAAGGTAAGCCTTTCCTTCTCCAGTCTCATACCTCCATACTCCAACCTTCTACATACTAACTTGACCGTCGGAGCGTCTTTCCGGGACCTCCTCCAGGAGAGCGGCTGGCGTGTTTCTTCTTTGTGTGACCTCTCAGGCTTAAGGACTGGCAAATTCTACTCACGACAAGTGGTTCGGAGCCAAGTCGCATCAATGCACAAATCAAAAGGATGGGAAAGATTTGAGCTTTATACCTTCAAATAATGCTCCATCCACAGAAAAGCTCAGATCTAAAGCCTAAACTCCAACTCTATTCTCTTACATGCTCCTTCTTCACTCCAAAAATCCCACAATAACACTTATAAGCTCACAATAGACACTCAAGCTCAAAGAACGGTAATTAGGGTTTTGAGAGAATTGAAATCTGGACATGGTGGCTGGATATGAAGACATAATGTTCCTTAAATAGGGACACTCCAAAATATTAGGGTTTCTTTCTGGACCTAGTACGCCTAACGTACCCTCTGGTACGCCTAGCGTACTGGGTGACTCCGCTTTAATTTCACGCACATGAGTACGCTAAGCGTACTCACATGTACGCCAGCGTACTCAACTGCCACATTTCTCAAATAAGGGACTCATCCTGCCACAACTTCAAACTTCCATCGCTTCCTCAATATAACTCTGATTCCAATGAACCTCATACCCACGGAAAGGTGACGAGATGCCCTACGCTCCTAGCAACTCGTCGCAACCCCGAAACTTCCTCATGCCCGGTTTGCAGTCCACGAACCCTAATCACGGATGATCCGAAACGGGATGTTACAAAAACATAATTATTTTTGATGTAAACTGTAAAAATTATGAAAAAACATCTTAATTACAAAAGAAAACAAGATAATTATGATCGTGTAAAGCTTAACATTACAAATGAAATATCAAAAGTGTGATATGTCTAATTCGAAATTAATCGATGAAACTTTATGAGGCTTCTTACAACTTATGATGCTCAATAGATCTTGTTTCAGATAAATCATAGTGAGATTGGGATTGATTGTTGCTTGTAGGATCTCAAAAATCGTTAGATTAAATCTTAATAACCATGATTTTATGTTTTAAACTATTTATTGTTAACTGATAGATGAAAATATATTTTCTATGTTCTAAATTGATTTTGATTATAAGATTCAATTCAATCAATCTTACGATCATGATCTTATAAAATAGAAAAACGATCCTACAATCAATGTTCTAGAAACCGATTTTTTAGTTGAACCGATATGGTGACCAGTTCCTGGTTCAACCGCTGGATCAATCGGTTTCTATATTTTCATATTTTTCTTATTTTCCTACACATAGATACATATGAATTTGATGTTTACAAGTTTGAACATTAAAAATACACATAAAAGTAAGTTGTAAAACCATAAGTTTTAGTGTTTTACATCAATCCATATACGTCAAAAAAAGTATAATACCGAAACAAAATATAGTTTTAGATGAATACAAACACATAAAAAACATTATAACATTTATCATATGTTTTTTATTAGAAAAAACTAAATAGATTTAAAAAAAAATCACTAAAGTTTATTACGTAAATGGTTTTTTTTTCATGTGTTTTTATTCAATTTAACTGATTGTTTATTTTAACCGGCTCAAATGAGTTTTTCTAAAAACCGGCCGGTTCAATCCGATTCAGAAATCGACGTAAAACCGGTAATAATTGAACGCTCCCTCCCCCGGTTCACGGTCCAACCGGTTTGACCGGCCGATTTAAACCGATTTTTAAAACACTATCTACAATTAACTGAGTGGTTAAGTGATAGATGGAAATATTTTTTTATGTTTTAAACGTTTGTTTAATTTTACTCATTTTCATATAGAAAATTGGTTTTTCTCTAATAAATCTATTTTTTAATTAAAAAAAAGTAATACACCAATGATCCCTATGATTTGGGGTAATTTGCACGTTTGGTCCTTAACTTATTTTTTTAACTCGGAAGGTCTCTACTGTTTGTTTTCGTTGTGTGCTTGGTCCGTGTCTTATATAAAAAGACTATTTTACTCTTGATTTTTTAATTTATTTAAATAAACATATCGTCAACCCCACTTCCACCTCATATTATCTTACCTTATCTACACCATCTTATTTAAATAAATAAAAAAATTAATGGCAAAATAGTTTTTTTTAGATAATACAAAGACCAAAACGCAATAAAAAGATACCTGAGTTAACAAATAAGTTAGGGACTAAAAATACAAATTAACCCGAACAATAGGGACCACTAGTGTAATTTACTCTTAAAAAAAAGGGTCCGACTCTGGTCCCTCTCTTACTCAAGCGTTTGCTTGTCTCTCGCATCCTCCTCTCCCCTTCCCTCCGTCGTCTGCTTCTGCTGCCGCACTCATCATTTCCCTCCGTCCCCCTGTCCCCACATCCCCGGTCTGCTCCTCCTCCCCTATCCGGTTTGCTGCTCCCATACAAGAAGACCAGCAGCAAAGGTATGTGGTTTATATTTGATTCACCGTATTGAAGGGAAATTGGGTATTTCTCGTAATTAACCGGTTCTTATTCATGGATTGATTGCTGTTGTATGTGTTAGTGAATATGAAATAGATAGAAATTTACAATTGTTTTGAAGATTTGGTTAGTCGAATTTGGAATAGCTACATCGATCAGCGTTCGACCTTACTCTTTCATGTCTTTGTTAGGGGGACTAAGAGTAAGTCCTTAGTCCCCAATACTTGAGCTGCAAGTCGTGACATGAGGTTTTAGTGAAGATAATGAGTAGCAGACTTCAAAACCCATTTGTTGGGGCAGCTTTCCAATCCTCCTTAAAGCCAAGAAACTTGAACAGTTTGGGTTATCACGGAAACAAATTTCCCAGAAAATCTCGGTACGATATCATTCCACGTGCCAAGAAAAACGACTGGATATCTCACGGGATTAGGTTTTCACAATCATGCGGGGAAAATGTTGAGATTTTATGGAAGAATATAGGATTAAGAAGTGGGTTTGTGGTGAAATCCGTGAAAGAGCCTTTCACTAGAAGCAAAGCTATAGTTAGGTCATTATCCACAGTCTGGGAGGAAGGTTTGCTTCTATTCCGGTGTTCTGTTTTCTGTGCTGTGATATCTGGGGTGTGCTTGTTGTTATGGTACAGTCAACTTAAAGCCAAGACATTAATAGAATCAAAGCTTTTGCCTTCAGTTTGCACAGCATTAAGCGATTATATCCAACGTGACCTTCATTTCGGTAAAGTTCGAAGTGTTTCTCCTTTGAGCATTACATTGGAGTCATGCTCGATTGGGCCTCACAAGGAAGAGTTCTCTTGTGGTGAGGTCCCGACTCTAAAATTACGTTTTCACCCCTTTTCAAGTTTGAGAACTGGAAAGATTGTAATTGATGCAGTTGTGTCTAATCCCACATTGTTGGTTGCTCAAAAGAGAAACTATTCGTGGTTAGGGATACCCTTTACAGATGGCGTTCTTCAGAAGCATTTGTCAACTGAAGAAGGTATTGATAATCGTACAAAAATCAGAAGAATTGCTCGAGAGCAAACTGCAGCCTGGATGGATGAAGAAAGAGATGATGCAGCTCGAGAGGCTGCTCAAATGGGGTATATTGTTTCCAATAGAGGATCTAATGTGTTAGAAGGTGTTGATGTTTTGAAGAAGAATACTGTAAATTCATTAGTTTTTTCTGTGGATGAGAAACTTCGTTGGCAGGATCATCACTGCATGGATGCGGGTGTAGAGTATGATATGAAACATGCCGATTTGGAAAAATCTTTTGGTGTAAATATACCTATTGCAGGGGTGAAATTCTGGTCGCGAATTATACCTGGATCTTTAAGGCGTAAGCTTAAGAGAAGGAAGGCTAATGGGGGAGATATGCTTGTTGCTGGTATAGCAGCCAAAAAAAGAATTTTGGAGCACAGTGCATCTGCAGCACATGCATACTTCCTGGATCCTATTCCTAGCCTAGTTCACAAAAAGGATGAGAATCCCAATATTAAACTAGATGCTCTTGATTCGTCTGACAAGCCTGCAGAACATTTCGGAACCAAATCTCTACTGAAAGGTAACTGCTCAACCCCTCTTTTATTATTTCGATAGACTGCTGTCTGACAAAATGATGCCCAACTCGAGGAAATGAAAGGAAAACATAAATGATGCTGAGTTTGTAAAAGCCTCACTTCCATGAATTTCTCTATTATGCCATATCATGGTTTTTGCATCAAGTGAAAACATATATAGCTTACGATATTAATTCCTGTTCGTATTATGTCAATGAAAAGAAATCACACGTAATATATTTGCTGAATGATAACTGCTAAATTATTATTATTTATTTTTGAGTTAATGGACTTAATCGGGTAAGCTATATATGGGTGTTTCTATATGACTTAATGCAGAAAGAACAAGTTAATAGAGAAAGTCAGGGAAAGGAGAAGTACTAACTTTTTATAAGTTTTCTCTCTTTCATTTTTTTTTTCGTCCATTCCCCAAGTTATCAGATAGTGGGAAAAAAAGTATTAAGTAACAGGGCCAAAATTGTTTTGAAGCTAATCAAGTGAAGTATCGTCCTCTTGTGATGTTGGTAAAACAGAATGTTTTGTTATATAATAATATAATCATGATGAATGTAGATGAAAAGAGGGGCATGGGAGATCTGTGGTCAAACCTGGTTGTTGGTTCCATAGAAAAGATTAAGTCAGAGGTTGTCCCAAAAGTTGAAGGTATTGTTGTTGAACTTATGGAAGGGGGGGCTAATGGCGAAAAAGCAGCAGGAACTGAGAAGATGCTTCCTGTTATTCTGGATTCTGTCCATTTTAAAGGTGGAACATTACTGTTGCTTGCATATGGTGACAATGAGCCCAGGTAAATCTCAAGATGTGAATGCCCTTCTGTTAGTCGTAAGTCTTAAGCTTATGTGGGTTGGGTTGGGTATTTTACAGAGAAATGGAGAATGCTTGTGGACATGTGAAGTTCCAAAATAATTACAGTCGTATCCATGTGCAACTGAGTGGTAACTGTAAGATGTGGCAATCGGAGCCGGATGTAACATCAGAAGATGGTGGCTGGCTGTCTACAGATGTTTTTGTTGATACAGTCGAGCAAAAATGGCATGCCAATCTCAAAGTCGTCAGTCTTTTTGTTCCGGTAAGGTATTGCTTTGCTTCATAGAAAATATATTTCCATTTTTTTTTTTTTGGCTAAAAACTTGTGCTAAATCTGTTTCTTTCGTTTTTTTCTGCACTGCAGCTATTCGAAAGGATTTTAGAAATTCCTATTGCATGGTATGAAGGAAGAGCTAGTGGTGAGGTGATTCCCTCTTGACACTGTTTCTTGTATTCTCTAGTTTTAGAAATAGCAACATACTTCCATTTATACTTTCTGTTACATCATTGTACTTTCAATTTTTTTTCTTAATACTTTGATAAATCTACTTTAATTATTATAGCAAATTGCTTTCTATTTGGATGAAAGTACATTATGTAGTCCTTTTAGATATTCCTCTTACTTTTTTTTTGAGATTGAACAAGGGAGCAAACATAGGTACTGTTTCTTGTATTGTGTGGGTTTATTTGTATATTGGTGGGATGATAAGGGGTTTATTTGTATGCAGGTTCACATTTGCATGTCACAAGGAGAAAGTTTCCCGAATCTTCATGGGCAGCTTGATGTGACAGGGTTGGCTTTTCAAATATCCGATGCACCATCTTCATTTTCTGTATGTCCCATTTTTACAATTTATAACTACAATTTCATCATAATTACCTTTGTTTGATAAGCATTCCCCTCCCCTTTTGTAGGATATATCTGCAAGCTTGTGTTTTCGGGCTCAACGAATATTTTTACACAATGCGAGTGGTTGGTTTGGCAAGGTTCCTCTAGAAGCTTCTGGAGATTTCGGAATTGAACCAGAGGAAGGAGAATTTCACCTTATGTGTCAGGTTCCTTCTGTGGAAGTAAATGCCCTGATGAAAAGTTTTAAAATGAAACCTCTATTGTTTCCGGTATGTATGTTCCTTTTGAGTAAGCTAATCTTATTATTCTACAGATTTCCAAATGCGTCCTATCTCTGTGGTTGCAGTTGGCAGGATCAGTGACAGCTGTTTTCAACTGTCAAGGCCCTTTGGATGCTCCAGTATTTGTGGGAAGTGGGCTGGTTTCAAGAAAGTTATCTAGTTCGGTTGCTGATGTTCCTACATCACCTGCCTATGAGGCAATCATGAAGAATAAAGAGGCTGGTGCAGTGGCAGCATTTGACAGGGTTCCATTCTCTTATGTATCAGCCAATTTTACTTTCAATACTGATAATTGTGTAAGTTGCTCATACTTTTTTCTTGTTAAATCATTGAGAATTAAAAATCATGTTTCATACAACATAGAACAAACATTTTGCAGGTTGCAGATTTATATGGAATTAGAGCAAATCTTGTAGATGGTGGTGAGATTCGTGGGGCAGGAAATGCATGGATTTGTCCAGAGGTACTTATCGCTTGTTGATAATGCATCATCTTCTCTATCTTAGCATGTAATGCATTTCATATTGTTTGTGTACACTTAATGTAAGTACCTGTGGCTGTTCCCTTCTGTTGTCTTCAGTTTTGTCATCGTTTATGGCTTCAGATCATTACTTTTATCGTCAACTTCTCTGTTTTAAGGTCTTATTCATTGATACTGGTGGAAAATGAAATTCTATATTGGCTCCATGATCCGATCTTGGATTTTCTATTTTTTTTTTACAGGGCGAGGAAGATGACACAGCAATGGATGTGAACTTTTCTGGGAATCTATGCTTTGATAAAATCATGGATCAGTATGTTCCTGGTTATAATCATCTTGTACCCTTCAAGTTAGGGGATTTGAATGGAGAAACAAAACTCTCTGGCTCATTGCTCAAACCGTAAGACTTCAACCACATCTAATTTTTTTAAGCAGAAAGTAACTAAAGAAACAAACATCAATCTCATTCGATTATCGTTTTTTTTTTCTTATATTGTAGGAGATTTGATATTAAGTGGACTGCACCAAAAGCCGAAGGATCATTTGGAGATGCTCGAGGAGACATCATTATATCGCATGAAAGCATCACCATCAGTTCTTCATCCATTGCTTTTGAGTTGTTTACAAAAGTTCAAACATCTTACCCTCACGAAAACTGGCAAAATATAAGAGAGTTTGATGCCACGCCTGCTGTAATTATTGAAGGAGTGGAGTTGGATTTACGTATGAGGGGCTTTGAATTTTTTAACTTGGTTTCCTCATATGCATTTGATTCTCTAAGGCCGATTCATCTAAAAGCAACCGGAAGAATCAAGTTTCAAGGAAAAGTTGTTAAGCCTGTTATTAGCATTTCAGATGAACAACAAACAAATACAAATGGTGAGAAGACCAAGGTGTCAAAGATTCTTGCTGGTGATGTTTCAATCACGGGTCTTAAACTAAATCAGTTGATGCTAGCACCTCAGTTAGCTGGAGTGCTCAACATCTCACGTGCGTGTATTAAGGTCTGTCTGTCTCTACCTTTTACTTTTTTTCCCTATCAAGTCCTGCTGTATTGGTAAAGTGGCTGAATGGGTAATGATGTCTGTCTGTATCCATAAGGTCTGTTTTTAGACTGAATAAACCATCTGAAGGTTAGGAGACTGAATGACCATTTTTACTTGTACATTCCAAGTTCCAACAAACAGTTCTTCATAATCTTCATCCATCAATTTCAATGTGAGAGAATTTGGGAGGGAAAAAGAACATGGTTAGTGCCTTCATACACTGATCCATGTTTTTGGGTTAAGTAAAACAGAAACAGCCGTGTATAGCTGTCCATATTAAGTGCTTAACCCATTAAGCCCTTTAAGAAAAAAGGAAACATTCCCTAAGTTGGAATTAATAGGGACAAGCTTATTTTTCCCAACTTGTCTATTAAGTCAAAAGGAAGCATCCATACATAGCTTACCCCTTTAAATGCAAACAAAACATCATTCATCCCATCCCACATGCATTTTGGTTGAATGTAGTAACTGTAACTACATGATTAACTTTGGTTAGGGCGAATAATAAAATAAATAAGCTTTAAATTCTGAAATGAATGCAGTTGGATGCAACTGGCAGGCCAGATGAAAGTCTTGCAGTTGAAGTGATTGGATCCATTGGTGAGGAGAATGCAATTGGGAACATGTTGTCATTTTCTCTTCAGAAGGGGCAGTTAAGGGCCAATGTTTGCTATCAGCCTTTTCACTCGGCCAGTCTAGAGGTACTTACTGCTCTTCTCTTCTGTGCACCTATTTGATAATTTGATCTGAATCACCAATAACTGTAAATAATTATCACCATCTCGTAACTTATTTGTTTGAATTACCGCTTAAGATAAAAGAGATAATGCCTTACGATTGCCTCTACTAGTTTGAGATAAAAGGTTTTGCTGGATTTTGCTTATCGTATAACTTGTCCAACATTTGTGTAACAAGGTTCGTCATTTACCACTTGATGAGTTGGAGCTGGCATCACTTAGAGGAACATTACAAAGGGTAAGCTCATTTCTCTTTACCTTGATCCAATGCACCTGTAAGCATTTCTATGTACAGTGAGGTGATGTTTCTTGTTGACTTAAGGGAGACCTAATATGGACAGGACTTAATCATCCGGTGACCTGTATATGAGTGTTTCTTTTTGACTGAATGCAGACAGAATGACTTAATAGAGAGAAAATCAGCAAAATAAGAAACTAGTTGCTACTTTCGGAGGAATTATCCTTTTTCTTTTTGGTTGTTTTTAGTGGTCAATTTCATTCCCTTATTGTATGTCTAGTCAACAGTGAACACTTAGTAGAGAATGGTTGGAGGTAATTGCGACTTGTGAGGCACATTAAGATTAGGTGACCTGAGTTGGGTTTTCTTGGTAAATTGTGTTTTAACTTTTAAGTGGTTTGTTTGTTCCTTTTGTTTCAGGCAGAAGTGCAACTTAATTTCCAGAAAAGAAGGGGCCATGGAATCTTATCTCTGTTACATCCAAAGTTCAGCGGCGTGTTAGGCGAAGCTCTTGACTTGGCTGCTAGATGGAGCGGGGATGTTGTTAGTACTTTAGTTAAACCAGATCTTTTGTTTCAAATAATAATGTGTTCCTTTTCATAGTTTAATGTTAGTTTGGACTTTATTGAAACTGTTCAGATAACTGTTGAGAAGGCTGTTTTGGAACAAAGCAATAGCCAGTATGAACTTCAAGGGGAATACGTGTTGCCCGGGTCACGAGCTGGAAAAGAAACAGGAAAAGGGAACTTACTAAGAAGAGCATTGGCTGGCCATTTAGGAAGTGTGATATCTTCTATGGGTCGCTGGAGAATGAGGCTTGAGGTTCCACGTGCTGAAATTGCTGAGATGCTTCCACTTGCTAGGCTTGTTTCCCGAAGTACCGATCCAGCTCTTCAGTTTAGATCAAAGGTTGGCCTTGGTTAACTTTTAGTCTATCATTATCATTTATCATGTGTCCCTGTCCCATCCAAACCCAAAAAGGTATCGTCTAAATCAAATGTCTATGCAAAACACATGAATGAATCCTAATCCTGTTCCTATACCATAAGAGAAGAGAAGAGGAGGATTGAATCGATCTAGATGTTGTAAATAGGGATTTTCTATTCCATTACTATCAACCAATTTGCATTGCAGGATCTTTTTATGCGAAGTATACAGTCGGTGGGGGTTGATGCTGAAAGTCTCCAGAAGCTTCTTGAGGTAATCATTTCATTTGCAACCAGATTGAGTAATTTACTTCCAAAAATTCCTATTACCATATGTCACCGTTCACTCACTCACTCCTCTGTCGTCTCCGGATCTTGATTAGTTGATGAACACAACACAACACAACATACTTGTACTTTTAAATTTTAATACGTGATGTTTCTTTTTTATCATCAACATTTATGCTTCGAATGCTGTATGTATTTAATGGAGTTTTACAGGAAATTCGTGGGCACGCTACCCCATCAGATGAAGTTATTCTGGAAGAACTAAACCTTCCAGGTCTGGCCGAGCTTAAAGGCCGTTGGCGTGGATCTCTAGATGCAAGTGGCGGAGGCAATGGTGACACAATGGTATATTTATTTACCTTCCATTCCATCTAACTAAATGTTTTTTAATAAATATTTACTTGTGGAAAAATAAACGAGGGCAAATTTTACATAATATGTGTAAATATATAGTTACTGATTACCAAGTTTTAGTTTGTGTAGTCTAGGGGTATATGATTTTAGGTATATAATAATGGTGATTACCTGTTTAATTATGTCGGTGCTTATTATATTTATGTGTCATCTTTTTTCAGGCAGATTTTGATTTTCAAGGAGAGGAATGGGAATGGGGAAGCTACAAAACTCAGCGTGTCCAAGCAGCGGGGGCATACAGCAACGATGACGGTTTGCGGCTGGAGAAGATGTTGATTCAAAGAGACAAGGCCACAATCCATGCAGACGGAACTTTATTGGGCCCAAAAACCAATCTGCATTTCGCCGTCCTAAATTTCCCTGTTAGTCTTGTCCCCACACTCGTACAGGTTCTAGAATCTTCCGCCAATGAAGCTGTCCATTCATTGCGCCAACTTTTAGCACCCATAAAAGGAATCCTTCACATGGAAGGTGATCTAAGAGGAAGTCTTGCAAAACCCGAATGCGATGTACAAGTAAGACTCCTCGATGGTGCCATTGGTGGCATTGATCTTGGGAGGGCTGAAGTTGTCGCCTCTTTGACTTCAACTAGTCGCTTTTTGTTCAATGCTAAGTTTGAACCCATTATACAAAATGGTCATGTGCATATTCAAGGGAGTGTCCCCGTCAGTTTCGTTCAAAATGATGAAGACACTCATTCTCTTGAAAAGGATAAAAATGAAGGGACCTGGTCTTCTTCTGCTTGGGGCGCCAAAGGGAAAAATGATGATAAGAAAGCATCTTGGAATGAAGAGGGTTGGGATACTCAGTTGGCCGAGAGTCTTAAAGGTTTGAATTGGAACGTGCTGGATGCTGGTGAAGTTAGGGTTGATGCTGATGTCAAAGATGGTGGCATGATGTTGCTAACTGCATTGTCTCCTTATGCTAATTGGCTCAATGGAAGTGCCGAAGTTATGCTTCAGGTTTCTCATCTCTTTCACTTCTATATGCATACTGTTGCTCTACCCATTTTCACAATTCATCTAGTGTAAATAATATACAGAATATGAAACCATAATTCATTTTAGGACCAAAAAATACAATATTCATTTTCCTGGTAACATGTTTAACCGCTTACAACATGGTTGCTTACTGTAAAAAAAAAAGTGAACTATTGTTTGCTTAAGTTTGGTAAAAAGTGAAACATCGTTGCATAAATTGGTAAAAAAAACTCATAAACAAACATTTATGGAATGAAACATGGTTGCATATTTCGGTCCTGGTTACAACATAATCCTATTTTGGTCCTAGATTGTATATTTTGTCTAAAAACCCACTTTGCTGCATAAATGCACACTTACCCCTTCTGAAAAAATCTTGTGTCTGAAAATATGAAAACATTCTTTGTTGAAATGTAAGCATCCCTGACATTGTTTGGCAGCTGATGATTATATATATATATATATATATATATATATATATATATATATATATATATATATGTCTTTTGAACATTTAAAAAACCATTTTTATGCTTTTCCCGGTGTTGCAAAAGAGCAAAATACAGAAAAGCACAAGGTAACGATTTAGCCATTCAACTATTGTTATAACAGACAGCCAAATCGATCAAATGGTGAAGGCCTCCTTTCAGTATTTTGCTCTTTTTCAAAACCAACCAGAAAAAAAATGGTTAAAAAATTATTATGGTTTAATCACTTGAGAAATTCAAATTAGTTAAGTGACTAATTCTATGTGTTTGTGTGGATAAATAGGTGAGAGGTACGGTTGAACAACCAATGGTGGATGGATCAGCATCCTTTCACAGGGCAACGATATCTTCACCCATACTTCGGAAACCACTTACAAACTTTGGGGGCATAATTATCATGGATTCTAATAGGTTATGCATCAGATCTTTGGAAAGCAGAGTAAGCAGAAAAGGGAAGCTCTCGGTGAAAGGCAACCTACCCCTCAGGACAACCGAAGCATCACTTTCTGATAAAATCGACTTGAAATGTGAAGTCTTAGAAGTACGAGCAAAGAATATCTTAAGGTGTGTGTGTTTTGTTTTCATAATTCATCTAAGTCACGCACCCACTCACAAGGGTAAAATGGTCATTTACTAAGTGTCTATCTATCTATCTCATTCACAGTGGTCAGGTGGATACTCAGCTACAGATAATGGGGTCTATATTGCAACCCAACATTTCTGGGAACATCAAATTGAGCCATGGAGAAGCTTATCTACCTCATGAAAAGGGTGGAGGAGCTGCTAATGCTATAAACCGAGAAGCATCGGAGAATTCAAGCATGCCAAATGGTGGATACAATCAAGTGGTTGCTTCAAAATATGTCTCACGTTTCTTAAATTTGAAACCCGCAACTTCAGATACCCCATTTCAGTTTCAGCAGCAACCTTCAGGTCTGTGTCTGTCTGAAACCCTTCTTTATATTCCAGTATTTGTTCAGCTTTCTTCTTGTTATTTGAAGTAAAAAAAAATACACACAATAAATACACTAAGGCCTTGTTTCTTTGTTTTATCCCATTAAGTTAAAGCTGTCTGGAGAAAAAGAGATAGCGCCAGTGGTGTTTGACTAGTGGTATATGAGTAAACCATGGAAATTGTAGAAAGTTAGTTAGGAGTTAATGGGGAAAGCCTCTTTTCTTTGTGCAGTGAGTCAAAAGAGACTCTCTTTCTCTCATTATTGACTTACAGGAGAATTAATTAAGTTAAGTTGATCTTTATTCTTTGTGCATTAAGTCAAACATAACATAACAGAAGAGAAGAGTGATATATAATATAAGCAACCCCACCCTTGGGATTCTGATTGATTGATGTGAACTCAAGTCAAGGGGAGAAGAAAGAATTGCAAGTTTTTGTCCCACTGAACTGAACTGAACAGAACACTTGGTGTTGATATTACAGGTAAAGAGGGTGAAGCTGGAAAGGGAATGGGGCAATTAAATAATAATAATAATAATAGTAAACCAAAGTTTGATATTCGGCTGACGGATTTGAAGCTGGTTCTTGGTCCAGAGTTGAGGATAGTTTATCCTTTAATTCTGAATTTTGCTGTCAGTGGTGAGCTTGAATTGAATGGTGTCGCTCACCCCAACTTACTGAAACCCAAAGGCACCTTAATGTTCGAGAACGGCGATGTCAATCTTGTCGCAACACAGGTTATCAGACGCTCACTCTCACTCTCATCTTTCTTAATTTCTTTTTTTGCTGTATGTGTTTTTCTTAAATGCAATAAATAGCAACATACTTCCAGGCATTTGTTAATTAAATAATCCTACTTTCTACTTTGAAAAATCTAGTCATCCCACTTTTCACTACTATAATTTAATTGGGTGGGTTTCTCAAAAGTATAATAATGTCCTAATTTGGTGGTTTTTTAAAGGACAATGCCTTAATAGGAGAATTTTTTTTTATTAATGATAGTACACTGCTGAGTGCTGAGTGCTGTGCTGTAATAGAAGTAGAAAGAATAATTTGTTTATTGTAAATCCTTGCTATTTGAAAAGTCTACCAAGTTATAGCAATGTCATCGAAACACAAGGCAAATTTCACTGCAATAATGGAGTCTGTTTTAAGAATAGAGTATCGTAATAAGAATAAATTGAAAGCACAATGCTAAAATGCAATGACGCAAATCCAATGAGAGAAATGGAAGTAGGATGTTATACATATAATCCAGAAACTAAATGAAAGTATGTTTATGTTTCTTGCATTTAATGGGCCCTTTCTTGAGAATAATCTGTTATATATATATATATATATATATATATATATATATATATATATATATATATATATATATATATATATATCCTTGGTATGTATATAGGTGAGGCTTAAGCGGGAGCATCTGAATATAGCGAAATTTGAAGCTGATAATGGATTGGATCCGATGTTGGACTTGGCTTTGGTGGGATCAGAATGGCAATTCAGGATTCAAAGCCGAGCAACTAAATGGCAGGACAATTTGGTTGTGACATCCACACGATCAGTGGAACAAGAAGTTCGCTCGCCCTCTGAGGTAGGTAGAAGTAGAACTAGAAGTAAAATAAATAAATAAATATTCTTATTAGCAATTAAAGTTAAGTTGTACTATATGAATTTGGTATTTGTAGGCGGCCAGAGTGTTTGAAAGTCAACTGGCGGAGTCCATCTTAGAAGGGGACGGTCAACTTGCATTAAAAAAGCTTGCAACGGCGACACTGGAGACTCTAATGCCGAGAATAGAAGGGAAGGGGGAATTTGGACATGCCAGATGGAGGCTTGTGTATGCACCACAAATCCCCAGCTTGCTTTCTGTTGATCCAACTGTTGATCCCCTAAAATCAATAGCCAGCAATATCTCCTTTGGTACAGAGGTGGAAGTCCAGTTGGGGAAACGCCTTCAGGTTCACATCACATTTAATTTTCATTTTCTATACCGTGAAATGAAATCAAATTCAAATTCAAATTCTGTGTGTATTGCATTGGCAATGGCAGGCATCTGTGGTGAGACAGATGAAGGATTCAGAGATGGCAATGCAATGGACGTTGATTTACCAGCTTACAAGCAGATTGCGTGTCCTTCTACAGTCCGCCCCATCCAAGCGTATGCTTTTTGAATACTCCACTACATCACAAGACTGAATCTGCATTCACTACTGCAGGCCAGGCTGGCAGTCTCCTTAGGTTAGGGATAGCTCATTTTTTTTCCCCTTGCTTTCATTCTTTGCTTTGCTGCATCCCTCCCTCACCAATACGTACATGATTGAAAAGAGAGATCTCAAGTGTAAAAAATGTGTAAATATGACAGGACATTATTGTTATTATTGCTATATATGTAGTGCAAATCAAATTATGCCATCACAATCCAAATAGCAACGCATTTTTAACAAAGCATGCATGCAAAAACACAACACAATTTGTATAGGGGTGAGCAAAACCGAACCCGGAAATCAAAAAACCAACAAAACTGAAACCAAATCTAAACCGTCGGTTTTGGGTTTAGATTTCTTAAAACCGAAAAATTCGGTTTGGGTTCGGTTTTGTAAATATAAGAAACCTAGCAAAACCTAACCCAACCAAATTTTATGAAATACAATATATATATATATATATATATATATATATATATATATATATATATATATATATATATATATATATATCAAGGTTGTAAAAAACGCTCGACATTAACTAGTCGGTGGACTGGGGTTAAGGGATTAATCGGATAGACGGATATTTATCGGGGACCATTAATTGCTAATTTGTTGGCATTCAAAAAATTAAATATGACTAATCATATCAAAGTTCGTAAATACCACTAATATGATAACAAAATAGGTTAATATGATTAATACAACTAATATCATCATATCAAATGTATCTGTTAGGCATGCTAAGTATGACCGTCTGTCCACCATACTTAAACATGACATTGTCTGAGTATGGTCGACTGTCCACCATACTTAGGCATGCTGAGTATGGTTGTATGTCGACCATACATTTCTAGTCCACCATACTTAAGCTTAATTTAGTCTACCATACTAAAATATGGTCTGGTCTGCTCGTTGTACCGATATGTTCTATCATTTGGTTCTTTTCTCAACAACATATAAAAAGTTTAAATGAAAAAAGAACATTAAAATAGTTTTTAATGTATAAAAATATATTAAAAAAGTTGTTCATATATATATTTATTATATTTATATGTATTTTGTACATATAAATATGTTTTTCTATGTAGTTATTTAATAATATTAATAATAACAAATTTAAAAAATAATATTTTTGAGTTTCAATAAAATAATTAAAATAAAAATAAAATAAAGACTTTTCGTATTTTTAATCTGTTTAAAAAATAGTTGCAATTTAATTTGTTGTCGGCTAAACCCAAAAAAAGCGTTCATTGAATGTAACATTTTACAGTTTTAGGATTTTTTTATAAAAAAAAAAGAGAAGTTAATTCGGAATTATTTTGTAAATAGGCTCAAAGAATAGGGACTTTTTTGGAAATGTCTCTTTTTCTTAAATATTTACTTTTAAAGCTCATTTCATTTCTTATAAACAAAACAAAACACAACTTTTTTTTGACGGATTCCAAATCTTTAGGGTGCGTTTAGTTACAGAAAAATAGGCCGTTTTTCGGAAAAAATTTCAAAGAAAAATGAGAATTTTGAAAATGCGTTTAGTTCGTTTATTTTTCTAAATTTTTCACGGAAAATGAAAAATTTCCGTTTTCTAAAATTACGAAGTTAAAAGTTTTTAGAAAACTGATAATCATTGTTTTCCACAGTTTTCTAATTCCAAAATTTTTAAATAAACACACACCCACTCCACCCCATCCACCTCTACCTATCTCCACCTTAACACCCCCCACCCACACACACACACACACCCACCCGCACACACACACACACACACCTACCCACCCACCCACCCACACACACACACCCACAAACACACACATACACATACATACCTACCCACCCACACCCATCCACCCACAAACACACACACACATACATACCCACCCCCACACACCCACCCGCACACACACACCAACCCACAAACACACACACACTTATCCACCCATACACACACCCGCACACACACATACATACTCACCCACACACCCACACCTACCTCCACCCCCACCCTCACAGACACACACACCCACACACACACAAACCTACACCTACCCCCACAAACACACACTCATACCCCCACTCACCCAACACCACTACGACAATCACCGACCTACCATCACTACCACCACCACCGCTGCCGCCACCAACACCACTGACACAATTGCCGCCGCCACCACCATCGTCTGACCACCACCGCCGTCGACCCGTTACCATTACCGTCACCGCCCCCACCCATACCCTAGCACTGCTACCGTTTTTTAAAAATAAAAACCAATAGAAAAATACATATCTAAACACGTTTTCTAATTTTCTAAAACTGAAAATGAAAAATGAATAAGTTTAACTAAACGCGTTTTCAAAAATTTTCAATGAAAAATGAAAACGAAAAACAAAAATCGAAAAGGGAAAAGGGAAAACCAAAAACGGAAAATAAAAATTGTTTTTCCGTAACTAAACGCAGCCTTAACATTCCAGTTCTATCATATTCAAAAAAGGATCCTTGGACAAATTTCATAAATACAATTACCTACTATTGCAATTTCTTTGTCCATTGATCACCAAACCCTAATATATTCCAATTCCTTTTATAAATTTCATTCCTTCTAAAAAGACCATGAACAAAGGAAACAATGATGAGAAAGACTATCGAAAATTGTACTTGAAAAACCTAACTATCATTTTGCATGAAAAAAGAATAAACAACAATGAAGAATATAAATGTGCCAAAACTTGAGTTTCCATTGTTGCCATCATCATCACCATCCTTATCTCCCTACTTTCTTCTTCAAGACATAAACACTTAAAATTGTACAACATCCATCAAAGAGCATCATCTACTTTCATTCACTACTACAGATAATGACAGAAAGCTAAAAAATAAAAAAACAGATGAAAGGAGTCACTTGAGTTCCACCACCCAACCCATCTTGTCCTCGGTCAGACCCATCTGTAGCTGGGTCAGTGCGGTGTAGAGTTGTTGTGACACAAGTCCTACACCACTGCTCCCATACGACACACTGCAATTCAATTAATAATTACAAAATTTAGTGATGGAAATAATAATAACTGGTTTCAATTTTGACCAAGAGTTGACCGATCACCTTTTGCCAAGATAAGTTATGCTGCCAACAGGGGATACGACGACTGCAGTTCCAGTACAAAAAACCTCATCCGCATCAAGCAACTCATCTACAGTCACTGCTTTTTCCTCAACCTGCAGAATATTTTATTCAGGGTTAAAAAAGATATTTAGTTAAAGAAACAAATCATTCTAACTATGATTTAGGCAGTAGGCTCAATCTGATTTGATTTTGTTTCTTTTTATTTATTCCACAGCACCGAACAAAATACAACAATCATTTGATTTCACAACTCATATCTCCATCAACACTTGCAAGGTGACTGACATATATGGAAGTCTATATCACCATTTCTACATACCCAGTCTTCTACTTGCAATGCCACATCATCAATGTTATGTTATTTGGCTTCCATACATTATACAATTACAAAATATTAATACTAAAATAGAATGCTTGGTTTATGATAAAATTAAAATAACAAAGTTTTTATAATAAACATATTAACAGTTTAACAGAAATACTTTGATAACTCAAATTTATAAATTTTAATGTCTACGGTGTTTAAAGGTTTCTTTTATACTTTTATTAGATGAATTGTTTTTATTATTAAATTGTATGTTTTATTAGTATAGTAAACTAACAAATTATTATATTAACGTTAAGATATGAATGAATAATATGTAATATAAATTATAAAGTAGTTAATGTAAAAATGGTATGTAGAAGGTATGAGTAGCTTAAATGAAAGGATTTTGCCATAGAATGTGAAAAGAACAGTAGAGTAGAGTAGTGAGAGAGTGTACCTGGAATCCTTGGGTAAGAGCCACATCGATTATGCTCTTTCGTGTAATACCAGGAAGGATGGTTCCTTTTATGGCAGGAGTAGATATAATGTTGCCCTGTTATGTTATGTTATGTAAACACAATATCAATCACATATACTTTTACTCAAAAATGAAATACCCTTTTTTTTACTAACCTATTACCGACTATTCTTGTTTAAGACTAAAAAAAAAATAATCCCTGCCCTTCATATAAAACTTAAATAAATGCCCATATCCTTTTGTTTAGAGAGATATATAACTTAATTGAGGTATTTGAATATTAGTTAGTATCTAAAATGCCCCTAAATAAAAACAAATACATGAATCTTCAGGAAATTTTGTAATGATTTACTAAAGAGGAAGACGGTTAACTTGACCTAGAAGTTATTTATCATGCAACAAACTATTACCAAAAAATAACATTATGCAAACTAAAAGCTTAAACCAGAAGGAAAAAAAAAACAATTAAAATATTAACGAGATAACAAACAGAACTAGGAAGAAAATAAAACGTAGGTGACATAGATGATGTTGATATACCTTTACAACGAACACATTACAAGAGGAAACCTCTTCCAAATACTTCTTGTGCACACTATCAAGATACAAAACATCAGAATATCCTTTCGCTTTTGCAGCACTTTGAGCCTTAAGAACCTACAAAACATATTAGTAAAACATTAAAAATTAGTTAAGGGAAGGGGTGTGCAAAATAACTGAAGCCGCACCAAAAAAACAACCATTTGTTTTATAAAAACTATAGGATAAGTTTAAGCATTTGGTTTAAATCTGGAAATAAAGACCGAAGCATATCATATCACTTCCTTTTTGTAAATTGTAGCATATGTTAAGTTCCTTGATTAATTATATCAGGTATTTTGAGTCTTCATTTCATTCCAGTTATATATATATATATATATATATATATATATATATATATATATATATATATATATATAAGTTGCTAGAATGTATTTTGCTATTGCCCACTATATAGTGTGAAATCAAATAAAGATGCAGAGCTAAGGTTAAGATTACCGCAGCATAGTTTCCTATAGTCTTTACACCTCCAGTACCCCCAGGTGTTGCTCGATGCATTTCGGTCTCAACAATCAAGTTTATTGGTGACAAACCTTCCTGCAATCGGATATAATAATAATAGTAATAATACAAAATATCAATAACATGAAAGCAAAGCAACTCTTATATAATACTAGGAAGTAGGAAGAGAGACTGCAAATTTGAAATCATGATTGAAGAGCTTTCAAGTTTCAACAAATGAGATGAATCTTGTATTTGATCAAAGAATGCATAATATATATATATATATATATATATATATATATATATATATATATATATATATATATATATATATATATATGCATTCTCACTCATCATTGATAAATCTCAAATCTGAATGCGATGTGTGTATTCTAGAGATAGGAGGAATAAGGGTAAAGTGTAAACCTTGAAATAGTTACCAACAGGAGAAACATAAATCAGAAAAGTATACTCAGGAGCTGGTGCAAGACCAAGTACACTTCCACTTCCCATAAGCAATGGCCTTATGTATAGTGAGCCTTTACCAGGAGGTGGTATCTAACAAAAAAAAAACATTTGTCATTCAAAGTCATAAAAAAAAAAAAAAAGTAAAAAATATATTTAGGTCCAATACAAACCCATCTTTCATTTGCCAAAACTGTGGCCTTAACGGCTTCAACAAACTGAGCAACAGAAGGAGAAGGCATGCACATTCGCTCCGCCCCCATCATCATCCTTGTCCCATTTTCTTGAGGGCGAAACAGTAAAATATTACCATCTGCCTTCCGATATGCTTTCAGACCTTCAAATAACCCCTGAGGGAAACTTGGGTGTTTTAATATAAATTATAATTGTTTCCAATAAATAAAGCAGATCAGATTCATAACCAAGAAATGACACCTGTCCATAGTTAAGAACTCCAGCTGATGGGCTTATCTCAATGTTCCCAAAGGGCACTAATTCCCCTTCACAGAAACTCTCACCTCGCGAGCATTTCATGGTGTACATATAATCAGTATGCACCAGTCCAAATCCAAGTGAATCCCAATCAAGGTCAACCGATTCTTTTTCAGTGCTGAATTAAACAACACCAGTTAATAACATTTAAACAACTACTCCTACTCTTACTTAGTATGCTTAAATTAAAGAGATACAAAAGTAAGGAAAAAAAAATGAAGACATGAGACTCTACTATAATCTAGTATTGTTAATAACTAATAAGTTATAACCACCCAGCACTTCTTATGAAAGGTATTAATGAATGTAGTAACTATTTATTTTGGTATAATGTGTCTCATGAGGTAGCTACTACTTTAAACTTCAATAGGTTCACAATATTTAGTAGGTGATATGAAATATCTCCTACCTACATATACTATCAATAATTTCATTTGCTTAAAGGGTTTGGATAATCTAAATGCTACACCATTTTTCCCTCTGTATTTATTTATCATGGCAATACAGATGGGTGCAATCACAGAAAATGATCTTTTTCATCATAATCATATGAACAATTTAGTAGGCTTCATACATAGCAGCTGATCCGTGTGTTCTAACAACTTTTCAGACAACAAACCTTTGTACATAGATATAAGAAAAGTAGGGTAAAATTCAAGTAACTACAGAATCAAATCATCTGCTGTCGACAGCTGGGGAGGGCTTTGATAGCTTTGTGTCCTTAGCGAGTGTAACCTTTTTATAACCTAATGTCCTTTATATGTTCAATCAACATTGCGTAATTACGTATAAGAAATAAAACGGCCTGAATTGATAAAAAAAAATAATAATAACAGGGAGCAGCTACCTGATTGTCGTGCCAATTCCAGAAGCAGATGCATTCAGACTGCCGAAAGCAGTTCTTAGACAAGGAAAGCGCACCTGAACTGGAAGCTGCGTCCGTCATAGTCAAGAAAAAATAAAGTTCATTAGGATCTATAATAGTAAAACCCAAAAGAATGACATTATCATAAGTAACATCATCAGCTGTGCATTTGATAGATTACTAGGATTGTCATTATAGAAGTTTGCAAACAAAAACTCAAACATGACAAGACATTACAAAATTACCTTTTTGAGAGTACGTGACAAAAAGAGATGAGTAGGATTCCGAAATGGGGATAGAAGGGTGCCATCGGCGGCGTTTCGGTGAGGAAGGCGACCGGTGGTGGCGTTTGAGAAGCAGGCGGCGCTCTCCATCTCTCTCTCGGTGACTACTGCGAGTCTTTGACCGTCAACAGTACTAATCTGCCCTATTACAAAATTAATCCAACACAAAAAAAAGACTGAAAAAATGAATATTTTATTTTTTTGGTCAGCAGAAGAGGCGCTCGCTAGCAGCCTCACACGCTAACAAATAGGTTGTGTTTGTTTTTTTAAAAAATCCTCTTCTAACCTTTTAGTGTTTGCGGGACGCAACATTCGCGCAACACTTTTAAATTCGCAGCAGTTTGATTTTTAGAAAGCTTCGGGC